>NC_091982.1:75438208-76663525 GCF_044704955.1 Pristiophorus japonicus | reverse complement strand
GCACTCAAAACCAGGCTCTCCTTAGTCCACCGGGATCTCAATGATCACGTAGAAATCCGGCGGCACCGGCATAATGTGTAGCACGATCGCGCGGCCATATCGCGTGACATTGAGATTAATGATCCTGTGTTTGTTCTTAATTATGGTCATGGCCCCAAATGGATTGCTGGCACTGTTTTAGCCACGGAGAGGAATAGAGTGCTTGTTGGTAAACTGTTGAATGGACAAACATGCAGAAAGCACTTGGATCAGACCAAACTGCGATTCACTGACAACCAAGAACAGTTTGAAGAGGACATTACCATCATTGATTCACCAACACATACCCAACCAGCAAACGACCTCGCTGTCAACCACGAGAATGAACCCACCATACCCGACAGTCCAATCAGACCAGCCGCACTGCTGTGCAGCAATGACCCGACCAACTCACCCATTCCAGGACTTCAACTCAGGCGATTGACCCGGGAACGCAGAGCGCCAGATCGCCTCAACCTGTAACTAACTTGTACATAAGACTTTGGGGGGGGGAGTAATATTATGTATGCAAACCTCACCAATGTGTAAGACTTGCCACCAGGGGGCACACCTGTGGGAGACCTAAGGGTCACCTGTGCACCCTGGGCAAGCAGGTATAAAAGGCAATCCACCATGCTGCTTCCCCACTTTGGAGTTACATTAAAGAGACCAAGGTCACAATGATTTGAGCAGTCTTGTGGAGTTATTCTGAACACAATACATGCCACTCTGCCTCAGCTGATGAATCGGTACTCCTCCATGTTGAACACCACTTGGAAGAAGCACTGAGAGCAGCAAGGAACGGAATGTACTCTGTGTGGGGGACTTCAATGTCCATCACCAAGAGTGACTCGGTAGCACCACTACTGACTAAGCTGGCCAAGTCTTGAAGCACATAGCTGCCAGACTACAACTGCAACAGGTGGTGCGAGAACCAACATGAGGGAAAAACCTACTTGACCTTATCCTCACCAATCTACTTGTCGCAGATGCATCTGTCCATGACAGCATTGATGGCAGCAACCACCGCACAGTCATTGTAGAGACGAAATCCTGCCTTCACACTGAGGATACCCTCCATCGTGTTGTGTGGCACTACCACTGTGCTAAATGGGATAGATTCAGAACAGATCTAGCAGCTCAAAACTGGGCATCCATGAGATGCTGCGGGCCATCAGCAACAGAATTGTATTCCACCACAATCTTTAACCTCATAGCTCAGCATATCCCTCACTCTAACATTACCATCAAGCCAGGGGACCAACCTTGGTTCAATGAGGAGTTCAGAGGGACAGTACCAGCGTACCTAAAATTGAGCTGCCACTCTGGGGATACTGCAACACAGGACTACATGCATGCTAAACAATGGAAGCAGCATGCCATAGACAGAGCTGAGTGATCCCACAATCAATGGATCAGATCAAAGCTCTGGAGTCCAGCCACATCCAGTCATGAATGGTGGTGGATCATTAAACAACTAACGGGAAGAGGAGGTTCCATGAATATCCCCATCCTCAATGATGGCGGAGCCCAGCACGTAAATGCAAAAGACAAGGCTGACGCATTTGCAATCCTCTTCAGTCAGAAGTGCGGAGTGGATGATTCATATCGGCCTCCTTCTGAGATACCCACCATCACATTCGATTCACAAGAAACAGTTGGGTGCACTGGATACAGCAAAGTCTAATGGCCCCGACTGTCGTGCTGAAGACTTGTGCTCCAGAATTAGCCGCGCCTCTACTCAGGCTGCTCCAGTACAGCTACAACACTGGCATCTGCCCGACAATGTGGAAAACTGCCCAGGTATGTCCTGTCCACAAAAAAAGCAGGACAAATCCAAACCGATCAATTACTGCCCGTCGTCGACAATGCTATCAAATAGCATTTGCTCGCCAATTACCTTCTCACCGAAGCTCAGTTTGGGTTACGCCAGGTCCACTTGGCTCCAGACCTCATTATAGCCTTGGTCCAAATATGAACGAAAGAGCTGAATTCCAGAGGTGAGGTGAGAGTGACTGCCCTTGACATCAAGGCAACATTTGACCGAGTGAGGCATCAAGGTGCCCTAGTAAAATTGAAGTCAATGGGAATCATGGGGGAATCTCTCCACTGGCTGGAGTCATACCTAGCACAAAGGCAGATGGTTGTGGTGGTTGAAGGTCAATCATCCCAGCCCCAGAACATCGCTGCAGGAGTTCTTCAGGGCAGTGTCCTAGGTCCAACCATTTTCAGCTGCTTCATCAATGACCTTCTGGCCATCATAAGGTCAGAAGTGGGATGTTCGCTGATGACTGCACAATGTTCAGTTCCATTCACAACTCCTCAGGTAATAAAGAAGTCCATGCCTGCATGCAGCAAGACCTGGACAACATTCAGGCTTGGGTTGATAAGTAGCAAGTAACATTCGTGCCACACAAGTGCCAGGCAATGACTATCTCCAACAAGAGAGAGTCTAATCACCGCCCCTTGACATTCAACGGCATTACCATCATCAAATTCCCCCAACATCAACATCCTGTAACCATTGACCAGAAACTTAACTGGACTAGCTACATAAATACTGCAGTGAGTGTCTCACCTCCTGACTCCCCAAAGCCTTTCCACCAGCTGCAAGACTTGAGTGTGATGGAATACTCTCCACTTGCCTGGATGAGTGGAGCTCCAACAACACTCAAGAAGTTCGACACCACCCAGGACAAAGCAGCCCACTTGATTCACACCCCATCCACCACCTTAAACATTCACTCCCTATGCCACCAACGCACCGTGGTTGCAGTGTGTACCATCTACAAGATGCACTGCAGCAACTCGCCAAGGCCTCTATGGCAGCACTTCCCAAACCCATGACCTCTACCATCTAGAAGGACAAGGGCAGCAGACGCATGGGAACACTATCATCTGCAAGTGCCCCTCCAAGTTATTCACCATCCTGACTTAGAAATACATCGCTGCTTCAAAATCCTGGAAATCCCTCCCTAACAACACTGTGGGAGTACCTTCATCACATGGACTGCAGTGGTTCAAGAAGGCAGCTCATCACCACCTTCTCAAGGGCAATTAGTGATGGGAAATAAATGCTGGCCTTGCAAGCGATGCCACATCTCATAAATGAATTTTTAAAAAGATGGAAATAGGCGGTCTTCGTGATGGCGCGGACATGTTGTTGGAAGCTCATTTCGGTGTCAAATATGACAGCAAGGTTATAAACAGTCTGATTCAGCCTTAGATAGTTGCAAGGAAGAGGGGCGGAGTCAGTGGCTCAGGAATGAAGTTTGTGATGGGGATCGAAGACTTTGGTAATGGATATCAATGCTTATTCTGATATAGAATGTATCAGTGAAATAGGTGACTGTGCTATACTGGTGCACATGGAGGTTACACCGAAAAATAGAATTTCTGCCTTGAGTTTTATATAGTTTCAAATGGTTAGGGTATTTAAAATGGTAGTTGTTGTCATAACTGGATACCAAATAGAGGACACAATAGCCTACAACAGAGGTTCCTAAACTTTACTTATTGTGTACCCCCTTCCAGATCTACCAGCTACCGCGCACCCCTACCAGCAGCAGACAGGTTTAATATTTTAACCCCTTTAATGCCCAAGCATTGCACAAAATGAACAGATTATAATACACATATGCAACTTAAATAATGGCTTAAAAGTACTATTCACCACTAAAGTGACGGCTGAGGTTAATTGTTCGGCTACAGGCCCACAATGTTTGGAGTGAGAGGTGATAGTTTGGGTTGTAGGTTGTTCTCCACACAAAGGCGCTGACGATAATTTGATCGGCCCGACAAGAAAGGGGAAATGCCAGGATCTGGTACGAGAAAGCTGCTCTTATGTTTAAAATGTTAACGTTTGCAGCTTGACAGAGGTGTAGGGGTGGGTTTTAACTGCGCGCAGAGGGCAGGACGAGTGCGAAATGGGCGGGATGTGGGTGGGAAGAAGCTGCTAGCCGATGGAAAATCCATTGGCCTATGACTGCGTGCCGGCATGAAGACGGGTGCATGGAGGGGGCTCCGGGAGGAAAGGGGTGGAATCCTGGACAGGGGAGCCCAAGATTTTCTCTGTGAGGCCCAGAGGATACTCCTGCTCCTTCTGACCTCGCAACAAAGAGTTTTAACAAACTTACCTCATCTTCCCAACAGGCTTGAGTTATAATCGTAGTCGGGGCCCGATGATCTTAATGACATCAGGAAATCAGCAATACCTTGATGCATTGCACGGATAGCCTGTTCAGGCACACCTCTGAGTTCATTAACCTAGAGAATGAATATTAACTTCTTTCCAGTGGCTGGATTCCCCCAAGTACAGGATCTCATTAATGCCAACCCTGGTCAGGGGGCCGAAATTCAGAGTCCATATAAGACCCGTTTCCGCCGTTTTGCGGCGACCATACGGCGGAATCGAGTGGCCGCCGCATTGCAATGCAATGGCCGCCCTGACCCAAATTCAGGTCGAGGATTTTTCGGCCTTTCCCCAATTACGCTCCACTGCTGATGACTGCCGCAAGCATTTCATCAAAACGTGCACCGTCGCTCTCCCTCACCTACAGAATACGCCGCCTGAAATTTAGGTAACAAAATCGTTACCCCACCGCGCGGTGCCTCCAACAGCTTTCTCTGTTGGTGCACCTTGTCTGCTCTCTCTCTGCCCTGGCGGTGTGGCGGCCATTAAAGGCGAGGGCTGAATGTCGCGGCTGCCATCTTATTTCTTTTGCCGGCCAACTTGCATGTCGGCCGGACAATTGCTCCCCCGAGTTCGGCCAGGCCACCAACAAGCAGCCTGTCAGCCCCCCTTGGTGGCCCAGTGGCCAAATCTAAAAAATGCCCAATTCTCTCTCCTTTAACAGAGGGGAGAGAGCGTGGTGATGCACATGCACTGTGACATAACCACCACTGCGCCGCTGCTCGATTCCGCCCCAACTTCCACCCCTCAGTCTGACTTACCGCCGCACTTCCACCCCCACTATGACCAACTTCCGGTCCAATGTTAAAAAAAGTACCAAGTCCCGAAAATCGATGGAAAGGCCGCCTCAACGCTCCCGGCGGAAAAAACGTTAAAAAATGGTAGGTGCGCCAGCTGTCTGGCGGCCCTGAATTTCAGCCCCCCTGTCTGAAAGCGCCATCAATTTCATGAACAGGAAGGGATTTCGTTCACCGTGCAGATGGTGAATGATGCTGCCACCTTATTCTCATGTTAGCATATGCTATCCAGGAAGCAGCTATGAATGTTTTACTCTCAGGCAATCTTGGATACATGCACTGCTCGGTCAGAATACTGTGTCACGATGGCTGCTAGGTGACCAGGTTTACCCACTTCAACTGTGGCTGATGAGTCCTTTCTGTAATCTGAGGATACAGGCCAAAAAGAGGTACAGGTATACTGAAGCATTGAGTGCTACACAATTGTAGTTTAGAAAATCATTGGGATTGACAAATCCCATTTCCATTGCTTGGATATGTTGGGGGATCCCTGTTATGTTCAGAATAAATCCACAGGACTATATCACAAGCTCAAACTGTTGTGACCTTTGTCTCTTTGTTCAGACTCCAGAGTGAGGAAGCAGCATGGTGAATCCCCTTTTATACCTGCTTGCCCCATGGTGCACAGATGACCCTTAGGTCTCCCACAGGTGTGCCCGCTAGTGGCAAGTCTTACATTTTGGTAAGGTTTACATAAATCCCCCCCAAAGTCTTATGTGCATGTTATTTGCAAGTTGAGGCGATCTGGCGCGCCGCGTCCCCGGGTCGATCGCCTGGGTTGAAGTCCTGACGTGGTGGGTTCATCCGACGGCAAAGTTGATTGTATTAGTGGGTCGCTGGGGCCAGGTCTTTTCACAGTGGTTCCTGGTTTTTTGTAGTTTGCAGTTTGGTCTTGTCCAAGTGCTTTACTCGTTAGCCCGGTACATGGTTTCACAGTCAAATGCTCTGTTTTCATCACATACACTCCATTCCCTCCCTTGGCTAAAGCAGTGCTAGCAGCCCAAGTGGGGCCCTGAACATGTCTACATCACTTATTCTAATGTCGCGTGGAAGGGCCGTGCAATTATGCTGATGGCATACGGAAGGCTCGGTTCTGAGTGATTCTGTCTGGTGACTGCGTAGCACCCAGGATAGCCGGGTCTGTAGGGAGTCTACCGTGACACGCGTGGTGCTAGGTTTAGTGATTTGAATTGCCTGCTCTGGGCTATTGTCGCTGACCCCGAGGTCTAGCAAGCCCAGGATGGCCGCAATAGCCTTGAGACTTTTGGTCATGCGGGAGGCCGAGTGGCCCCCGTGGGCATTGGGCCGTAGTATGGGGGCCCTGGACCACCGACTGTGTGTAGTCGCCCTGCCTTTCTTTGCAACGTTGGGGTGGGTCTTTCGTCTCTGCGACGGATAGATTGCCACATCCCGTCTAGCAGTTCACCTTTGGCAGGCAGTAACGTGGGATCCTGGCTGCTCCAGGTCCTAAGCTGGGGGGCCGTTAAGGTTGACCCCTCGGTTTCTAGCACTTCCACGACTGCGAGTGGGTCTGCAGGCTGCGCCGTTTCCACCCCGGTGGTGGGCAACATTAGCCAACTGAGGGCATTAGTGCTGCTCTCAGTGTCTGGTCCATGGCGGATCATGTTACAGTGCACAGACAGAGTTAGACATTCTCGAAGCAACGCATCAATAATGGTGCCTCTGCTCTCCCAAGCTGACCCCGTGTGACAACACATCACTTTGTCAGATTCATATACGACCGGTTGGTGTTCGCCCGCTACTTTGGCTTGTTGTAAGGTACCCCCAATCCCATATAATAGTACATCATTGGCCGCGAAAGATCGCTCGCAAGGGTTACATAGTGCACACAATTTATTGGAGCGTAGTGGGTTCCTGGCCTTCACAGCGGCCGCCCCTTTACCTTTGCCCCAAACCCAGTCATCTTCCTTGCTGGGCGACACATTCCTCCGTTCCGTTGTGATGACCACCCGTGGTCTGGACGCTTTCTCGTCCCATGGTCTGGGCGCTCTCTCGTCCCGTGGTTTGGATGCACTCTCGTCCGTGTCCGTGATGGCAACGGCTGTAATCTTCCTCCCCAGGTATTTTGCCTCTGGCGTCGGGAAGATGCATTCGGATCGTTTCGGCTGGAGTCCCACTCCGCATGGTCGACCTGGAGCCTCTTCCATCGTCGCAAAGAAGTCATCGGCTTCGGGTGGTGGGTACCGCGTCTGTACCGCTGCTCGGTTGATCTTCTCCTCGTTGTTGTGATGAGCGGCCTGTGCCTTGGGGATCTGCAAATGGATCTGCACTTCGATGCCTGGTTCAGCTGAAGGTGGGGGTTTGCTCAGTCTTTGAGAAGGGGAAACTTTGTTCGCCGGACATGGTACGCAGAAGTCTTCCCAGTTCCATTGAATCTTCCCCATCCACCTCCTGCCAAGCAGTGTTGGCCCATCACCTGAAACAATCCACAGTGGTAATTTGTGCACCGCTCCCTCATAGAATACTCTTATGTCCACACTACCAATAATTGGTATCAGTTCCTTGGTGTAGGTATGCAGCTTTGCCTGAATCGGGATCAGCTTGGGTCGCTGTGCTTCGTCGCCCCACAGCCTCTCGAATGCCTTCTGGCTCATAATTGATTGACTCGCCCCCGTGTCTAGTTCCATGGAGACTGGAGTGCCGTTAAGTTCAACTTTTAACATTATCGGAGGGCTTTTGGTGGTGAAGGTGTGTATCCCGTATACTTCCTCTTCATCCTCAGGTTGAGTTGCCTCTCCTGCTCGTTCATCGTGATCCTCGCTGGATCGGTCGTCCTCTCCTGACTCTGTCACATGGTGAGTCAGAGATCATTTGCACATTCACCGGAGGTGCCCCATTGTTCCACAGCCCTTGCACACATAGGGCTTGAATCTACATTGATGAGCTCTATGGTTGTCCCCGCAGCGCCAACATGGTGCTAACTGATACGCATTCATGCCCCATGGCGACTCGGAGTCATTCTGGGCCTAGGTCTGGCCTCTGCAATCGTGTGGGCCCTGCCCTGTGCCGTTCTGCCTGCTGAAAACATTATTTTGTGTACAGTGCTTGCCAGTGAGCTTCGATTCTGTGAAGCTATCTGTTCCATGTTATCGCTCGTGGATATGAAGGCTTGGGCTATCGTAATGGCCCTGCTCAGATCTAGGGATTCGGCAGACAGCAGTTTGTGAAGGATGACCTTGTGGCCAATTCCAAGCACGATAAAGTCCCGTAACATTTCCCCCAAGGATCCTGCAAAGTCACACTGCCCCGCAAGGCATCTTAGATTGCCGACAAAACTCGCCACGTTCTTGCCCTTGGAGCGACGGTGCATGTAAAAGCGGTACCTGGCCATCAGGATGCCCTCCTTTGGCTTGAGGTGTTCCTTAGCCAACATACACAGCTCTGCGTAAGATTTGTCCGTTAGTTTGACCGGTGCCAGCAAATTTTTAAGGAGGTCATATATCGATGACCCACATATGGTGAAATTGCCCTGCGCTTGATCTCTGTTTCAGCCTTGTCCAATTCGTTGGCCACCAAGTACTGGCCGAGGCGCTCAACGAAGGCTTCCCAATCATCACCCTCAACAAATCTCTCAAGAATACCAATGGCAGCCATTACCGCATGAAAGTTCATGATCCGTTATTCGCCGCCAATTTGTTATGTTCAGAATAAATCCACAGGACTATATCGCAAGCTAAAACTGTTGTGACCTTTGTCTCTTTATTCAGACTCCAGAGTGAGGATGCAGCATGGTGAATTACCTTTTATACCTACTTGCCCCAGGGTGCTCAGGTGACCCTTCGGTCTCTCACAGGTGTGCCCTCTAGTGGCAAGTCTTACATTTTGGAAAGGTTTACATACATATATAACAATCCCGATAAATACAGTCCAGCAAGGGCGACCAAAATGTTAGTGGCTTGCTGCGTCCTCTATAATTTGGCCATTACAAAGTGATTGGGCCCTTCATTGGCAGAAGGTAACCACTGGGTGTGAGGTGTTTATAGATTTTTGATTCGGCTTAATGAATTGCTTATTGTTTACAATGTTTGTGAAAACAACTTTACACCTAGGCCATTAGCATTTAGCCATCTTTAAATGCACTTTGCTTCATCAACCCAAAATATAAATCTAACTTTTCTAAATCTTTATGGAAAAATGGTCAAACAATTCCTCGAAAATGACAGCAACCTTTTGATTTTGGCTTTTGCTTCAGCTTGTTCTTATTTGCAAGATAGGACATGATTATTCACAGCAATGGCTATTAGTCAATGGAAAAAGCAAATTCTGCCAATTGCCCAGATTCGTTGGGGAGTTCCTTCAGCCACGGAGTAAGCATGATCAGTGCCTTAAATTCTATCAGACACCTGCATTGCTTGTACACAACCATTCTGGACCTACTCTCTTCTCCACAAGCTAAGATCAGGCCAAAAGAAGGCAATTGTGACAACAATGAAGTAGTGTCTAGTTTTAGCTTAGTAGTACTCTTCTCACTTCAGTCACAATACTAAAATAATTTAAAATCCAGCTGTATTCAAAACCATACCTCTAGCCTAAGTTAATACAAATTTGGTGAACATTTTTATAGTTGTCAGCACAGCTACAACTATTTTAAACATACAATTAACCAAGTGCCCCCTTCTTAAAGGGGCACAACTATTTTAATTCAACTATAAATCGTGCCCCCTAAAAAAGGGGCACTAGAACCAACAAATGAACAAATTAAACTTTAGACATTAAACAGTCAAATTAAAATTAGGCTGGAGAGAAGAACTAAGCCATATAATTCAAACATAAAGAATGCTCTGTGTGAGTTGTTTTACTATATCTTGTTATGGCTTTAGATGCTCTGATAATGACTCCACGAAACAATGTGTTGTACTTGAACTGCAGTGACCTTAGTCCTTTATTGATAACTCCAAAGTGAGGATCACACCTGGTGGCCTGCCTTTTATACTAGGTCAGGCACACCTGTACAGGTAACCCACAAGTCTCCCACTGCTGTGCCCTCTGGTGGCACACTTTGTGATATTACAAGCAGTAACCATGTAGGATACATGACATCACTCTCTCTCAAGCCTTTAGTGCAAATTGCCTCTGCATTGAATGTGCTCTGGGCTTTGCTCTAACTGGTTGATCCTTGGCGGGTCGTTTCTATCTTGGGTGAGTGGTTGGTGTTTCATTGGCAGTAGAGTGCTGGTGGTTTCTGTTTGTGTGTCCATGACCACTCCATTCTCTCCCACCCCACCCCCCACATATAGATTATGCCGGATGCTCATTACAATCATATACATTCAAGTCCATTAAAAAAAATTTGCATTAACATCATTACATTTGTGGTTCAGTTGTGAGGCAAGTACATTCAACTGGTGAGATACATTCTTGATACGTACTGGGAATCAGTACGGGTGTCAGCACAGGTGTGTGAGGACAAGCTAGTTCCAGAACTGCTGGATGGTGTCCAGGTAGCCTGGTGGCAGTGCAGTGCCCAGTGCTGGCAGTGGGAACCCGGTTGGCTCAAGTTGCCTGCTCTCAGGGCTTTTGCCATTGCTCCTAGCGTCAGGCAGGTTCACAGATGCCTGTGACCTCCCTGTCCTTTCCTTGCACCCTGGGTCGCTGCTGCTTCCTGAGGAGCCATTGTCTAGTAGTGCACAGGGAACTGCTGACTCGCTTGCTTGGGCGGTTTGGGATCCTGGTTGGTCCCGGTCTCATTTTGGAGAACTGTTGCGGGTGACCCTTCGTTCCTGGGTATGGCCTTGGTGGCGATAGGGTCTGGGGGCTGCGTTTTGGCACAGTTTGCTCTTTCAGGCTTGTGGCAGTTGGTGCCATTGGGTGCCTGAGAGGTGGAGCCGGTCAGGGGCAGGGTATCAATACCAATGCCGTTGCCCTCCTGAGATTATTTGCTCTGCAGCTCGTATGTATTGGCTGCTTGTGGCCACACTCCATGGTGCATAACTCTGGTCCTAGGGATGCAGGCTATTACATTTGGTAGCTCGTTGGATCTGCGTGCTCCCGATGGGTGTCTGCCCGCTGCATTGACTGTATGCAGTTGAAATCCTACATCGCACAACGTTTCATTACTCATTGTAAATAACCTGTAGCTCCGATCGCGATCGTGCGCCTTTTCTTAGCTTATTGCATGTACACAACGCTGATCATCAATTGCACATTTTACATCCAACTCACAGTTGCTCTTACATTGATTGAAAATATGGAACTGTTCCTTTAAGTGTGGTGGGTTGCAGGCCTCCTTTAAGAGAGCCTTGCTTTCTTTACCCCAATCCTCTTCTCTGTTTGGTGCCACGTGTTACTCCATCAGCGCTGTATCATGGTCTGGCCGCGGCCATCTTTTTCTTCAGTGCTTCACCTCATGGTTTGGGCGCCATCTTTCTTCCATCAATGATGTCGGCAGATGTGATCCTCTTCTCCATGGGTTCTGCCACCAAAGCTGGGAATTCGCCTTTGGATCAGATTTTCTTCCTCCGGAGTCCTGCCACTGGAGTCTGGAAGGTGCGTTCGAGTCGTCTCAGCTGGATCATCTCCACGCAATCATGCTGAACGGTCTGTGCCTCGGGTGCTGTGCTGGTCTGCTCTCTGGTGCCGGGTCCACCCTCAGGTGAGGGCTTGCTTTGCCTCTGAGCGCGGAGGACGTCGATCGCTGGAGGGATGAAATCTTCCCAACTCCAATGGATCTTCTCCATCCACCTTCCGAGTAGCGTTGGTCCATCACCTGCAACAATCCACAGAGGTAACTTGTGCACCGCGCCATCATGGGGTATCTTTACATCCGCACTACCAATAACTGGGATAAGTTCATCGGTGTAGGTGAGCAGCTTTGCCTGAACCGGGACCAACTTGGGTCGTTCAGCCTGATTGTGTCATAGCCTCTCAAAGGCTTCTTGATTCATTACTGACTGGCTTGCCCCCGTGTTGATTTCCATGAAGACTGGAACGTCATTTATTTCGACTTCCATCCTCAACGGTGAACACTCGGTGGTGCAGATAAACATGCTATATACCTCATCGTGGGGCTGAGCTGCCTCTCTACCTATCGTTTCATAATCGGAGCTGGATTTATGGCCATCTGCAGACTCTTCATCAACACAGTGAATCATATTTCTTTTACACATTCACTGGAGGTACCCTTTGTGCTGCAGCCTTTACACACATAGTCTTTAAAGCGGCACTTGTGAGCCCTGTGATTCCCTCCGCAACACCAGCATGGAGCTACTCGATTAGCCCCCCTTGGTGGACTCTGAGTTAAGGGACTCAGGGGCCTGTTCTCTCTTCCTTGAGAAGGTTCATGTTCTACAGTCCAGCCTCTAAAAGGCGCCACTCTGTGCACAGTACTTGCTGGGTTTGAGTCCTGAGGATAAGTCATCTACCTAGAGCCGCAGGTCGAGGTCATGAATGTCTGGCTCACGGAGATGGCCTTCTGCAGTGTGACTGGGGTGTCCGCAAGCAGTAGCTTATGAAGAAGGCCCTCGTGGCCGATTCCAATGACAAAGATGTCCCACAGCGCTTCGGTGAGGTGGTTGCCGAAATCACACGGTGCCGCATATTTTACGATTTCCTGGTCTTCAGGCCGTTGGTGTGTATCGAACCGGTGTCTGGCTGTGTGGCTGCTCTCTTTGGGCTTGAGTCGCTCTTGGATCAGCGTTAGAAGCTCCTTGTACGTCTTGTTTTTTTTTTTATGTTTTATTCGTTGCCAATCTTTCCAATTCTTTGTCAGATCAACTTGTCAGATCATAAACGCCAAAGGTCATCTTGCGCCCAAACAAAGATCACTCTGCGCCAATGATTTTGCTCTTAGCCAAAAGGCCTAGAGCCAAGACTGCACCGTTCCTGGAAGTACTGCAATACCAGGTTCGTGCATGGAGTTGGATGGGGCGTCCCCCACCCATCTCCATGGAGGTGGACGGGGCAAGCCCCCCACCCACCTCCTATTTTTGTACGTCTTGTACGTCTTGGTTGTTGTCTTCGCTGGTGCCAGCAAGTCCCTGACGAGGGCATAGAGGGTGGGCCCACAACTGGTTAGCAGGATAGCTCTACACTTATCAGCCAGTGTGGCTGCATTGTCGCCTGTCAGGTCATTTGCTGTGAAGAAGTGGTTGAGCCTTTCCACAAAGGCGTCCCAATCACCACCATTGGCGAACTGCTGCAACGTACCAAGAGTAGCCATTTTCGCATGAAGATCCGTAACCTCGTCGTCAATTGTTATGTCCTTAGATGCTCTGATAAGGACTCCATGAGGCAATGTGTTGTACTTGAACTATAGTGACCTTAGTCCTTTATTGAGAACTTCAGAGTGAGGATCACACATGGTGGCCTGCCTTTTATACTAGGCCAGGCACACCTGTACAGGTAACCTATAAGTCTCCCACTGCGGTGCCCTCTGGTGGCACACCTTGCAATAGTACAAGCAGTAACCATGTAGGATACATAACATATCTATTATTGATCGCTCCTTTTCAATGATTCCGTTTCCTACATTACAAAGACCACAATAACTTGCATTTATATAGTGTCTTTAACGTAGTGAAATGTCCCAAGGCGCTTCACAGGAGCCTGATCAAAAAAAACACATAAGGAGGCATTAGGATAGATGACCAAAAGCTTAGTCAAAGAGGTAGGTTTTAAGGAGGAGAAAAAGGTAAAGAGGTGGAAAGGTTTATGGAGGGAATTCCAGAGCTTAGGACCTCGGCAGTTGAAAGCACAGCCACCAATGGTGGAAAATTAAAATAGGGGATGAGCAAGAGGCCAGAATTGAAGGATTGCAGAGATCTCCGAGGGTTGGCGGTCTGGAGGAGGTTATAGAGATAGGGAGGGATGAGGCCAGGGAGACATTTGAAATCAAGGATGAGAATTTTAAGTAACGACACTTCAAAAAGTAATTCATTGGCTGTAAAGTGCTTTGGGCATCCTGAGGTGTTAAAAGGCGCTATATAAATGCAAGTCTTTTAAAAATTAAAATGCATGATTACTCGGTAAGTATTTATTGAGCTTGGACTGTTCAAATGATGAGTTGTCTCCAGGACAGTGAGATGAAGGCCCAAATTTAAATGTGGGCTAGCTTTTGGCAGGTGAGTTTTGTTATCAGTTCAAAGCTCACCCACTACAGCAAAAAAAGAGGTCCAGAGTATTTTAATTCCCGGGCCACATTTAAAAGACACTGAGTTGCTGTGCATTGACTCATGCACTTAGTACCTGCTGCCCTGGCCACTTCCTTTCACTAGACCTGAACTAATCCCGTTTATTCTCTGCTCAGTCCCAAACAAGTCCTCTCTTGTATGCCTCACTGCATGAAATAGCACTTCCCTGGCTTCCTTAGAAAACTCTGTACCTTCCTGCTCAGCTAACAGATAATTTCTCAGCTACAATTTGTCAGCCTGTGCTTCCAAGCCGATTTTTAGTGTACCTGGTAGTTCAAACTTCTGCAGATTATAACCCTGTATCGGCGTATTCACTGCCCCAAAACACTAGTGGGCTAAATTTTCCCCAGTTATCTGTGCCGTTTTTTTTGAGCAGGCTTCTTTTTTTGGCCTGTTAAAAAAACACTTTCCCCAATCAATTTGCACCAGCATAACTCAGTTAGTTACGATTTTTTTAGGTATGTTTTTTTTCAGCCAAAGGGAGGGTAACCTGCCACCCACGCCAATTCTGGCCATTTAGGCAAGTTTGACCAGCTGAGAGTTACTCCAGTTCTTCTGAGGTCAGCGTACGTGGCCTCTGCAGAAAAACCTTCTGGAGAATTGAAGAAATTGGCGTAGGTAAGTGCAGCAGATGCCCGGACAGCAGCAGCAGGAGAGGTAAGAGAGAGGGGGAGAGAGAGGGCTGGGGGGGAAGAGAGAAGGACGGGTGGGGGGAGAGAGACAGCGGGGTGGGAGGAGACAGGGTGGGTGGGTGCGGGGAAACCTTTCAGGTGTAGTTAGGTGCGGGGACCGGAAGGGCGGAGGCCATTCGGCCTGGGATAGGGACGAGGGAGTGGGTCCAGTAAGGCACTCGTGGCTCGGGGGTGGGGGGGGGGGGTGGGACCAGCATCGGTAAGGGGCTCGGGAAGCAGACTGGGAAGCCCTTTGGCCAGGGTTAGGAGCGAGGGAACGGCCTGGAAAGCCACTCTGGGCTCGGGGGCGGTCTAGGGAAGCAGACCGGCAAGGCACTCGGGGCTAGGGTCGGGCGGGAGACTGGCACCGGCATCGGCAAGGGGCTCAGGGCAAGCAGGGAAAGCAGACCAGAAGGCCCTTCCGACTGGGTTAGGGGCAGGGATCGGCACCGGCATCGGGGGGTGGGGCGGGGGAGACTTTGATAATTGGAGTTGCTGCAATATATATTCATGTGCTTTTAAATGAATGCATTGTGTTTTAATGTGTTTTTAAGTTGCTGCAATGTGTTTTAATGTGTTGCGAGCTGTATGTTTCACTTTCCAGCCTCAGCTCGCATTGTGTCCCTGGTTACCGTGGCAACCCGATCTTTTTGGCATCGATCAAGGCTCCACCGCCAAATCTAAAGGACAGGTTAGGCTGCGCCAAAATGAAGAAATCCAACGGGGAAACTTAGAACATTTTTTTTTGCCGTACTTGCTTTGGGGAAAATTGAGCCTAAACAAATTCCCAACTAGGTTGAGGGCGCACCTTTAATATTTTAATTTAGGATGTACTTATTTATCCTGTGAAAATGGCTGCCATGCTCCACCCTTTGTCTATGGTCGGTCCCTTTGGAGGATAAGCCACACCCTGAAGTTTCACAGGAATGTGTAACAGCAACCGCCCATCCTAAGGTCTCACTGTCTTTGCAAATTGTAACTTGATCCACTTTGACTTCCTGAAACAACTGAGGACAGAGCTCCCCAGAAGACAGCAAGGGCCAGCCAAAGTGCCTTACCCCACCCAGTCCAAGTACATCCATCCCCTAGCCAAGATCCCTCCTTACACCAGCGCAAGTGTATGACCTTACCCCCCGCCCCCCACCATAGATAGGGCATTGTGTCCAGATTGTTAACAGGTTTATTGGGTATGAAGTGAATAGTGATAGTGTCGTGACTTCTGGACTTTATCCACTCCAATGATGTCCCTTGTAGGAGGTTGGAAGAATGTGATCCGTCTTCCCTGAGTTCCCTCTCTCCCCTCCGATCCCCCCCCCACCCATGTCTCTCCTCCCCCTCCCCCCGTCTCTCTCTCTCTCTCCCCCAGCCTCTCTCTCTCTCTCTCTTTCTCCCCCCAGTCGCTCTCTCTCTCCCCCCAGTCTCTCTCTCTCTCTCTCTCCCAGTCTCTCTCTCTCCCCCCAGTCTCTCTCTCTCTATCTCTCTCTCCCCCCAGTCTCTCTCCCCCAGTCTCTCTCTCCCTATCCCAGTCTCTTTCTCTCTTCCACCCCCTCTCTTGGCCCCCCCCCCCCGCTGCTCTCGGTCCCCGCCACTGTTCTCGACCGCCCATGGGCTCTCTCGACCCCCCGCGGATCCTCTCGGCCACCCGCCGCAGCTCTTGACCATGTGGAATGAGCGTGAGGCCGCACTTCTGGTCCGACCCTTCCAATTCGGATGGGAGGCATCGGGGGGACGGAGCTTGACAGACGCATGCGCAGGAAATATGCAGTACAAATAGTTACTTCCTTTAATTTAACCTCAGCAACGTCTCCAGGTTCAGACCTCTTAAAAAATCTGGGCTTTTGAATTTTGTTTTTAGATGCTCACATATTTTAATTGGTTACCGATTCACTGCAACTTGGAATTTTGGTGGTGTTTCTGCAATAGGAGATTGGCTGAATGGCCGGAGAAATTATGTAAATAAATAAAACTTTCTGCAGTGGTAATGCTTATCTCCCGCTGAAGTTATGGCAGGACCTATGTTTCAAATGCTCACATATTGCACTGGGATTAAAGCTGTCATGTATTTAACTGTCATTGTAACCCATGTATAAACTGACCTAAGTTGTACAATGTGAGAACATTGACCACTAGGTGGTGAACTTGTGGGAGACACTCCTAACCTGGTCTTTCGGGTATAAAAGGGGAAGCTCCACCCATCTTCATCACTTCAGTGCTGGCTAATAAAGGTTACTGGTCACAGAGTGACCTTCTCTCAAGTATGGGCCTTGTGTGCATTTGTACTGTACAGTAAGGACATATCATTGGCGACGAGAAACTGGGATTTAAACCACGCAAGCATGGCCACTAGCAGCACAGACGAGAGGTACTGTGTTGGTAATGATTGGGTCGATTTTATTGAGAGACTACAGCAAAGTTTCGCCATTAAGGAAGGGCTGGGACAGGATTCGGCCGACAAACGCCGGGCTCATCTCCTGACGGTTTGTGGATCCAGGACATGCTCCCTGATGAAGGACCTTCTAGCGCCAGAGAAGCAGCGGACAAGACTTTTGAAGAGCTCAGTAAGTTGATCGGGGAACACTTTAAACCGGCGAGCAGCATGCACATGGCGAGACACCGATTTTATACGCACCGGCGGCGAGAAGGGCAAAGCGTTCCAGACTTTGTGGCAGTCTCCGGTGACTGCCGAGCCTATGTAAGTTCCCAGATGCATGCAGAGCAGAGATGCTGCGAGACTTTTTTATTGAGGGCATCGGGCACGCTGGGGTCTTCAGGAAACTGATTGAGAACAAAGACTTGACCCTGGAAATGGCGGCTTTGATGGCCCAGACATTTATCTCAGATGAGGAAGAGACCAGAATGATGTTTGACAAACATCTTGGTTTAAATGCAGCAAATGGACAGGGAGTCAATACTGTTAATGCGGCAGGCAGTTCTCCAGGCAGACAAGGGCGATCGGACATGCCCGAGCATATAGTCGAACCCAAAGGGGGAATTCAACAGAGACAATGGCTAGCTGAACGGCGATTCACGCCATCGCAAGGGACAATGCGGCCAGTAATGGGGCCATCAACACCTGTTAATGGTGCGCTTCAGAACAGTTACAGAGACAGTCAGAGACGATTGACTGGTAATGGACCTTTTGTTTCCAACAGCAGTTCATGTTGGAGGTGTGGAGGGAAACACACAGCCAGAGCTTGCAGGTATCAGCAATATACCTGCAGAAACTGCAACGTCAGCAGTCACTTGGCGCGTATGTGCAGGAAGCCTGCAGCCAGGTTGATGTACGAGGAGGACGGGCCCCATATAAGCCCTATGAGGCCAAATGGACACTGGGGGAATTCGCTGGAAGCTGAAGTTCAGCGAGTTCATGTGGAGCACATATACAGTTCATACACCAGGATGCCACCGATAATGATGAAAGTGCTCCTCAATGGCATCCCAGTATCAATGGAGCTAGACACAGGGGCCAGCCTGATGAGTATCAAACAGTTCGACAAGTTGTGGGCATCCAAGGCCAGGAGGCCAAAATTATTGCCAATTGACGCACAGCTACGGACATACACAAAGGAGATCATTCCGGTGCTAGGCAGCGCCACAGTAGTCATGACCGACAAAGATTCGAAGAACAGGTTGCCACTCTGGATTGTTCCGGGGACGGTCCCACACTGCTGGGGAGGAGTTGGCTGGCTGTCATGAACTGGAAATGGGGCGATGTCAATGCAATTTCTTCTGTGGAGCGAAAATCATGCTCATAGGTCCTGGACAAATTTGACTCACTATTTCAGCCCGGCATTGGCACTTTCATGGGGACCAAGGTAGTAATTCACATAAATCCGGACGCCAGGCCAGTATACCACAAGGCCAGAGCGGTGCCGTACACGATGCGGGAAAAGATAGAAGGCAAATTGGACCACCTGCTGAGGGAAGGCATCATCTTGCCAGTCGAATTCAGTGACTGGGCGAGCCCGATTGTGCCAGTGCTCAAGGCGGATGGGTCGGTCAGGATATGTGGTGATTACAAGGCCACCATCAATCGGGTGTCACTCCAAGACCAGTACCCGCTACCGAGAGCGGAGGACCTCTTTGCGACGCTATCCGGTGGCAAACTCTTTTCAAAATTGGACCTAACCTCAGCTTACATGACCCATGAGCTGGCGCGTGTGTTGAAGAAGCTGACCACCATCACGACACACAAGGGGTTGTTTGAGTACAACAGATGTCCGTTTGGGATTCGCTCGGCCGCCGCAATCTTTCAACACAATATGGAAAGCCTCCTCAAGTCGATTCCAAGGACAGTGGTTTTTCAAGACGACACCCTCATAGAAACATAGAAACATAGAAAATAGGTGCAGGAGTAGGCCATTCGGCCCTTTGAGCCTGCACCGCCATTCAATAAGATCATGCTGATCATTCCCTCAGTACTCCTTTCCTGCTTTCTCTCCATACCTTGATCCCCTTAGCCTTAAGGGCCATATCTAACTGTCTCTGGAATATATCCAATGAACTGGCATCAACAACTCTCTGCGGCAGGGAATTCCATAGGTTAGCAACTCTCTGAGTGAAGAAGTTTCTCCTCAGCTCAGTCCTAAATGGCCTACCCCTTATCCTAAGACTATGTTCCCTGGTTCTGGATTTCCCCAACATCGAGAACATTCTTCCCGCATTTAACCTGTCCAGTCCCGTCAGAATATATGAGATCCCCTCTCATCCTTCTAAACTCCAGTGAATAAAGGCCCAGTTGATCCAGTCTCTCCTCATATGACAGTCCAGCCATCCCTGGAATCAGTCTGGTGAACCTTCGCTGCACTCCCTCAATAGCAAGAACGTCCTTCCTCAGATTAGGAGACCAAAACTGAACACAATATAAAAACATAAGAACATAAGAATTAGGAACAGGAGTAGGCCATCTAGCCCCTCGAGCCTGCTTCGCCACTCAACAAGATCATGGCTGATCTGGCCGTGGACTCATCACAGGTTGTGATACTGAAGGACACCTCCGCAACCTGGAGGAGGTGCTACGCAGACTGGACTGGGTAGGGCTGCGACTGAAAAAGGCGAAGTGCATCTTCCTCGCTCCAGTGGTAGAATTCCTAGGGAGGAGGGTAGCAGCAGACAGGATCAGACCTACTGCGTCCAAAACAGAAGCGATCCAGAGAGCACCCAGACCCCATAACACGACGGAGCTGCGTTCGTTCCTGGGGCTCCTGAACTATTTTGGTAACTTTCTTCCCAAATTGAGCACGCTGTTAGAGCCACTACACGTGCTCCTATGCAAAGGTCGCGAGTGGGCTTGGGGGGACAGCCAGGAAAGGGCTTTTGATAGAGCACGAAATTTGTTAACAATCTGTTAATGCGATATGACCCATGTAAGAAACTTGTTCTAACGTGCGACGCGTCGTCCTATGGTGTCGGGTGTGTGTTGCAGCATGTTAATGCCAAGGGTCAGTTACAGCCGGTAGCTTATGCCTTCAGAAGTCTGTCCCAGGCAGAAAGGGGCTACGGGATGTTAGAAAAGGAAGCGCTTGCATGTGTATATGCGGTAAAGAAAATGCATCAGTACCTGTTTGGCAGGAAATTTGACCTGGAGACAGATCACAAACCCCTAACGTCCCTTTTGGCCAACAACAAGGCCATAAATGCATACAGAGGTGGGCACTCACGTTAGCCGCCTATGACTATACATTCAGCACAGACTGGGCACTGAAGACTGCGCCGATGCACTCAGCAGGCTCCCACTAGCCACCACCAAGGGGGCTACCGAGCATGCTGCTGAGATGGTCATGGCTGTTGAAGCTTTCGAAAGCGAAGGCTCACCGGTGACAGCCCGTCAGATTAAAGTCTGGACAAATATGGGGCATGCCCTGAGGAATTCAAACCATTTCACAGGCGCAAGGATGAACTCTCGATTCAGGCCGATTGCCTACTGTGGGGAAACCGAATAGTCATGCCCCAGATGGGCAGAGAGATGTTCATCAGAGAACTCCACAATGAGCACCTGGGCATTGTCATGATGAAGGCAATTGTCAGGTCACACGTTTGGTGGTCAGGGATAGATGCAGACCTGGAACTTTGTGTTCGCAAGTGCAACACATACGCCCAGCTGGGCAATGCACCCGGGGAAGCTCCCCTTAGCCCCTGGTCCTGGCCCGCCAAGCCATGGTCACGCATCCATGTGGACTACGCAGGTCCTTTCATGGGGAAAATGTTTTTAGTTGTAGTAGACGCCTACTCCAAATGGGTTGAGTGTGTCATTTTAAATTCATGCACATCCTCTGCCACGGTAGAAAGTCTACGGGCAATGTTCGCCGCCCATGGTCTACCGGACATCTTGGTCAGCGACAATGGCCTGTGCTTTACGAGCACTGAATTCCAGGACTTCATGGCAGGCAATGGAATCAACCATGTCAGAACGGCACCGTTCAAGCCAGCCTCAAATGGCCAGGTGGAACGAGCAGTGCAGATAATCAAACAGGGGATGCTCAGAATCCAAGGGGCCAATAGATCCCGACCACACTCACTCACACGGGTTCCACCCACAGAGCTGCTAATGAAAAGGACCCTCAAAACAAGATTATCCCTCCCTCACCCCACCATGAAAGAAATTGTTGAGAGCAGGCGCCAGTCACAATGTGACTACCGCGACGGGAATGCGAGGGCACGATGTATTGATGTCAGTGACCCTGTCTCTGTTCTCAACTACGCTGCAGGGCCTAAATGGCTCGCAGGCATTGTGATTGCCAAAGAGGGGAATAGGATTCTGGTAGTTAAACTTACCACGGACAAATCTGCCGCAAACACGTGGATCAAACGAAAAGGAGGTTCAACAACCCCATAGATGAAGCAGAGGAAGAACACGATGTTGAGTTCACTCCTCCACAGGTGACCAAACACCGGAACCAAGTGGAGGAGAGCCCAGTCACTGTGGTCAGTCCAGACAGGCCTGAGGCACCGCAAACAGCAGACACTCAGGCCAGCGCCCAACAATGGGAGCCCCAACTCAGGTGCTCTACAAGGGAGCGTAAACACCAGAGAGACTTAACCTGTGATCCCATAAGACTTTGGGGGGGAGATGATGTCATGTATTTAACTGTCATTGTAACCCATGTATAAACTGACCTAAGTTGTACACTGTGAGAACATTGACCACTAGGTGGTGAACTTGTGGGAGACACTCCTAAGCTGGACTTTCAGGTATAAAATGGGAAGCTCCACCCACCTTCATCACTTCAGTGCTGGCTAATAAAGGTTACTGGTCACAGAGTGACCTTCTCTCAAGTATGGGCCTCATGTGCATTCATACTGTACAGTAAGGACATATCAAAAATGCTGTGGGTTGTTGCTGGTATTGCACCCATCAGTGTCCTCCAACAATGGTCCCGCTGTAATTTGTATGGTCATTGACAGAGCAGCAGATTACCTTGGGACTGGCGGGCAGAAGCACCACTTCAGGTAAACTTCAGGCAGGAGATTCAGGCACCCAATCATCAATGGGGCACACTGTTTGCACAGGCCCCTTTTTGATCATTGCTACAGTCCCATCAGTTCCCTTGGTAAGAGGAAGATCGATTACATTTAAAAAAACAATTAAATCCTTCTCTTCGGGGGTCTAGGTCATTTGCCTAGCCTTAACATCAGTGGTAGGGGCCATATTTGTCCTTGTGGAGGCCAGAATTCCTTATTCAGTTGGGGTGTCAACCTGTGCAGATATACTGATTCTTGATTTGGAATCAACTGATTCCTCATTGCTGTCATTTTCTTCATAAGGGGCAGATGGGGATTCTACTTCTTACGAAGAAAACAGGAAACTCCCAGAGGGAGACCGCAGAATTCTGGGGCCACTGTCTTTTCAGATGCTCACATTTTGCACTGTGTGTCTTGTTCTTAGGTGCTCACATATTTCACTAATTTCAAATAGGAATGGACAGTAACTTTGGCCCCTATTTTCACCACGATTGTGCGCCGTTTTTTGGCGTGAAATACTCACTTTCCAACTTTGGCCAACGTTTGGACGCTGGCGCCGACCATGTGCGCCAGTTTAAAAACATTTGCTGCACACACGAGTCAAAACGGGATCGGGCGCCGGTTTTCTGGACAATAGATTTTTTTGCAGCACGGCGCACACTGCCTAAAAGCCCCGCAAAAAAACCCATACGTTAACTTAAGGAATCGGCGTGGGGCACAAGGGGACAGGAGAGAGGCAATAAGAATACACAATAAAATACTTATTTTCACAGGGAACTCTTTTTGAAGCAAGGGAAGATTTCCGGACCGATAGGACTGTTCCCCCCCCCCCCCCCGGCTGGAACCGCTGCAATCCCCGGATGGTCCTCCACTTAGTCCCGGTCCCCTGCGAGTTAAAGTTCGGGAGCGGGAGGGCCATTCGACGGGGATTGCAGTGGGTCCAGGTGGGGGGAGAGGTCCTTTGTGGCCTTTTCGGCAGCGGTGAGAGAGTGGCCTTCAGCATCTCTGGTTGCCCTGGCAACTTCAGCTTTTCGCGCATGCCAAGAGAGTTTTTAGCTCAGACTTGAAGCTCCGCCCCCTCGACAAACTTCAGTGAGCGCGGTGCCAAATTTAAATATTTCTTTGGCTAATGTCCCGATTTTTTTTTGTGGCGCAAACATACACCAAAAAAAATCATAAGTTAACATGCGCGGGCGCCAAAAATCCAGCAAGTGGAAAATAGGGGCCTCCGTATCTCTCCTAATTAACCATTATTCATGTGTGAGACTATCAATGGCATATTTGGTCTAAGGGTGAATCACAACCAGCAAATTTCACACATGCTCATTTTCAGCAGGCATCCATGCATACCAATAAGGAACAGGAACTATGGCTGATTTTTCTCTCACTAGTTTTCCAGCACTGAGGTTAATTGTAACCCCCCTATTAAGAGAAGCAAAAGAGGAAATGGCAGAGGCTCTGACCATTTTCCAGTCCTCTCTGGCAACAGATGTGGTGCCAGAGGACTGGATGACTGCTAATGTTGTACCTTTGTTTAGAAAGGGATAGACCAAGTAATTACAGGTCAGTCAGCCAAATCTCAGTGGTGGGGAAATTATTGGAAAAAATCTTGTGGGACCGGATAAATCTTCATTTGGAATGACATAGATTAATCAAGGACAGTCAGCATGGATTTGTTAAGGGAAGGTCGTGTCTGACTAACTTGATTGTATTTTTCGAGGAGGTAACCAGGAGGGTCGATGAGGCAGTGCGTATGATGTAGTGTATATGGATTTTAGCAAAGCTTTTGATAAGGTCTCACATGGCAGACTGGTCACGAAAGTAAAAGCCCATGGGATCCAGGGCAAAAATTGGCTTAGAGGCAGGAAGCAAAGGGTAATAGTTGATGAGTGTTTTTGTGACTGGAAGGCTGTATCCAGTGGGGTTCTGCAGGGCTCATTGCTGGGTCCCTTACTTTTTGTGGTATATATCAATGACTTGGACTTCAATGTTTGGGGGTATGGTTAAGAAGTTTGCAGATTACACTAAAATAGGCTGTGTGGTTGATAATGAAGAAGAAAGCTGCAGATTGCAGGCAGGTATCAATGTCCTGTCAGGTGGGCGGAACAGTGGCAAATGGAATTCAATCCGAATAAGTGTAAGGTAATGCATTTGGGGAGGTCTAACAAAGCAAGGGAATATACATTAAATGATATGACACTGAAAATTGTAGAGGAACAAAGGGACCTTGGAGTGCAGGTCATAGAAACATAGAAAATAGGTCCAGGAGTGGGCCATTCGGCCCTTCGAGCCTGCATCACCATTCAATAAGATCATGGCTGATCATTCACCTCAGTACCCCTTTCCTGCTTTCTCTCCATACCCCTTGATCTCTTTAGCCATAAGGGCCATATCTAACTCCCTTTTGAATATATCCAATGAACTGGCATCAACAACTCTCTGTGGTAGGGAATCCCACAGGTTAACAACTCTCTGAGTGAAGTAGTTTCTCCTCATCTCAGTCCTAAATGGCTTACCCTTAGACTGTGTTTCATGGTTCTGGACTTCCCCAACATCGGGAACATTCTTCCTGGATCTAACCTGTCCAGTCCCATTAGAATTTTATATGTTTCTATGAGATCCCCTCTCATCCTTCTAAACTTCAGTGAATAAAGGCCCAGTTGATCCAGTCTCTCCTCAAATGTCAGTCCAACCATCCCGAGAATCAGTTTGGTGAGCCTTCACTGCACTCCCTCAATAGCAAGAACGTCCTTCCTCAGATTAGGAGAGAGACCAAAACTGAACACAATATTCCAGGTGAGGCCTCACCAAGGCCCTGTACAACTGCAGTAAGACCCCTCTGCTCCTATACTCAAATCCCCTAGCTATGAAGGCCAACATACCATTTGCCTTCTTCACCGCCTGCTGTACCAGCATACCAACTTTCAATGACTGACGTACCATGACACCCAGGTATCATTGCACTTCCCCTTTTCCTAATCTGCCGCCATTCAGATAATATTCTGCCTTCGTGTTTTTGCCCCCAAAGTGGATAATCTCACATTTATCCACAATATACTGCATCTGCCATGCATTTGCCCACTCAGCTAACCTGTCCAAGTCACTCTGCAGCCTCTTAGCATCCTCCTCACAACTCACATCGCCACCCAGTTTAGTGTCATCTGCAAACTTGGAGATATTACACTCAAATCCTTCATCTAAATCATTAATGTATATTGTAAATAGCTGGAGTCCCAGCACTGAACTCTGCGGCACCCCACTAGTCACTGCCTGTCATTCTGAAAAGGACCTGTTTATCCTGACTCTCTGCTTCCTGTCTGCCAACCAGTTCTCTATCCACATCAGTACATTACCCCCAATACCATGTGCTTTAATTTTGCACACCAGTCTCTTGTGTGGGACCTTGTCAAAAGCCTTTTGAAAGTCCAAATACACCACATCCACTGGTCCACAGATCCCTCATGGTAGCAGGCCAGGTGGATAAGGTGGTTAAGAAGGCATAAGGAATACTTGCCTTCATTAGTCGAGGCATGGGATACAAGAGCAAGGAGGTTATGCTTGAACTGTTAGGCCGCAGCTGGAGTACTGTGTGCAGTTCTAGTCACCACATTACAGGAAAGATGTGATTGCACTGGTGCAGAGGAGATTTACGAGGATGTTGCCTGGATTGGAGAATTTTGGCTATGAGGAAAGATTGGAAATGCTGGGTCTATTTTCTTTGGAACAGAGGAGGCTGAGGGGAGACCTGATTGAGATGTATAAAATTATGAGGGACCTGGATAGAGTGGATAGGAAGGACCTGATTCCCTTGGCAGAGGGGTTAACAACCAGGGGACATAGATTTAAAGTAATTGAGGGGGGAGATTTAGAGGAGATATAAGAACAAGTTTATTCACCCAGAGGGTAGTGGGGATCTGGAACTCACTGCCTGAATGGGTGGTAGAGGCAGAAACCCTCACCACATTTAAAAAGTACTTGGATGTGCACTTGAAGTGCCATAACCTACAGGGCTACTTACCGAGAGCTGGAAAGTGGGATTAGACTGGATAGCTCTTGGTCGGCTGCAGACATGATGGGCCGAAATGGCCTCCTTCCCTGCTGTAAATTTCTATGATTCTATGCTTCTATTGACGTGTCAATTGAGAACAATAAAATGGAGAAACTGGTGGCAATAATCCGTAGTGAGGAATCAGATGTAATAGGAATAACTAAAACAAGGCTACATAAAGAACAGGACTGTTGCAGGTTATAACATAATCAGAAAGGATAGGAAAGGAAGAAGGGGTGGGGTAGCTGTACTAATTACGATAACATAACTGCAGTAAAAAAAGGATATAACTAGCATTAAGATAGAAACAGAATACAGATTGAAATAAAGATAATGGTTTGATCATGTGAATATGGGTATACTACAGATCACCTAATAGTGGAAAGGAGGAGGAGGAAGAAATATTGTAACCAAATATGTGAAATGATTAAAGGACACAGAATAATAATTATGGGAAAATTTAGCTACCCTCAAATAAACTAGCAAGAAGAGGTAGTGAAAGGGATATAGGGAATGGAATTTTTACAATACATGCAGGACTCACAAGAGAGGGAGCATTGCTAGATCTAGTAATGAACCAGACCATATAAGAGAAGTAAGTGCAGGGGAACTAGGCAATAGCGATCACAACTTAATAAGGTTTAAGATAAAGATTGAGAAGGACATAAGTAAGACAAAGACCAAAGTAATAAATTGGGGAAAAGCTGATTTTAAGGGGATGAGATTCGAACTAGGGACAATAAAATGGAAACATTTACTGATAAACAAAGACATAGATCAGCAGTGGGAAACATTTAAAACGGTGAATATTAGACTCCAGAAGAAATATATCCCATTAAAAATGACACCATAGATGAATAAAGAATTCAGACAAAATTGAAATGGAAGAAAAAGGCACACACTAAGTACATAGACAACAAAGGGCATGACAAAAGAAAAGGAAAGGAAGTCAAAAATAATTAGGAGAGCAAAAATAAACTATGAAATTAAATTATCAAGGAATATGAAAAGAAATAGTAAAGTAATCTACAGACACATAAATAATGAAAGTTAAATCAGAATAGGGATAGAGCCACTAAGGGATACAAATGATAAATTCACAGGTAATGACAGCAAAATGGCAGAAATATTAAATAATTATTTTGCCTCTGTAGTCACCAAGGAGAGTAACATAGTGGACATGACATTAGAAAAAGAGCTCAAAAAATATATAAAGACATTTAAGATAGAAAGGGAGGAGATAATTGATAAACTAATCAAACATAGAGAGCATAAAACCCCTGATCCAGATGGATTGCATCCTCGCATATTAAAATAAGTTAAGGAAGCGATAGCAGGAGCACTATTACATAGATATAAAAATTAATTAGCAAAGGTAATAGTCACAGAGAATGGTGGACAGCTAATGTGATTCCTATATTTAAAAATGGAGATAGAACAAGTCCAGGGAACCATAGACTGATTAGCTTAATGCCGGTGGTAGGAAAGATAATGGTATCTTCACTCAAAGAGGTAATAGAAAAACATCTAGGGCCCAAGTTTCCACAGGATAAAAAACGGGCGCCCCTCCGAGCTGGGCGCCCGTTTTTCGCGCCTAAAACGGCGCCAGAAAAAAGCCGCGCTATTCTCGAGCGCTTTGTAGCTCCTTGTCTGTTTGGCGTGGCGCCCAAGGGGGCGGAGCCTACACTCGCGCCGATTTTGTAAGTGGGAGGGGGCGGGTACTATTTAAATTAGTTTTTTTCCTGCCGGCAACGCTGCGCGTGCGCGTTGGAGTGTTCGCGCATGATCAGTGTGAAAAAAAACATTGGCACTCGGCCATTTTTGTAGTTCTTTGTAGCTGTTTAATTTCTGAACATTTTTTAATAAAATCACATTGCCATCAGCACATCAGCACTGAGGCTTCCCTTCTCACTGTCTCCTTCCCCTCCCTCCCCTCCGCGGCAACAAACGGCTGTCTCCTTGCCTCCCTCCCCTCCCTCCACGACAACAAGCCGCTGTCTCCTTCCCCTCCCTCCCCTCCCTCCACGGCAACAAGCCGCTGTCTCCTTCCCCTCCCTCCCCTGTCATCAACAAGCCGCTGTCTCCTTCCCCTCCCTCACCTGCGCGGCAACAAGCCACTGTCTCCTTCCCCTCCCTCCCCTCCCTCCACGGCAACAAGCCGCTGTCTCCTTCCCCTCCCTCCCCTGCGCGGCAACAAACGGCGGTTTCCTTTGAACGATGGCTGAAGCACTTTCACACAGGTAGGAAGATGGTTTATTTAATCTTTTCTTTGCTTATAAATGTTTATTCAGGTTGGATTTATTTGTATAATATTTGTAGAAGTATAAATAAGGATTGATTGTAGAATTTAATGAGTTCCCTTCCCCCCCCTCCCCTCCCACCTCGTTCTCGACGCCTAATTTGTAACCTGCGCCTGATTTTTTAATGTGTAGAACAGGTTTTTTCAGTTCTACAAAAATCTTCACTTGCTCCATTCTACTTTAGTTTGGAGTACGTTTTCACTGTGGAAACTTTGAAATCAGGCATCAGTGGCCGGACATGCCCCCTTTTGAAGAAAAAATTCTGTTCTAAAGTAGAACTGTTCTACCTGACTAGAACTGCAGAAAACAAAATGTGGAGAATTGCGATTTCTAAGATTGTCCGTTCTCCACCAGTTGCTCCTAAAAATCAGGCGCAAATCATGTGGAAACTTGGGCCCCTAGAAACTGAAAATATATTTGTGTAGTCAGCACGGATTCCAAATGGGAAGGTCATGCTTGACCAACCTTATTGAATTCTTTGAGTAAGTAATAGTCTATGATTTTATGAAAGGGTAGCTAAGTGTAATGCAGCAGATGTAATATATTTGGATTTTCAAAGGACTTTCGATAAGGTACTGCATATAGATGCGTGACTAAGGCCAGAACATGTGGAGTCAGGGAACAAGTACCAGTATAGATAGCAAGCTGGCTACATAATAGAAAACAGAGTATTGGGGTTATTTTAACCACAAAAAATGGGTGGAATGGGGATGGGTGGGATTTTAAAAATCTCAAACCCACTCTCAACCCGCCCACTTCCGATTTTAACGGAGGTGGAATGGAAGGTGGACAACCAATCCACTACCAAGAGGTGATTTGTCCATTTAAATATTATAATGAGGCTGCCTGCTTCAGATTTAACCCTGGCTGGCCTGCTTTCCCAGACTTTGGGAAACCCGGCAGCTAAAGGGAGGCAAGGACTGCTCTGTGGAAAAGATAAGTGGCTTTACAGAACTGCTTGTGGGTCAAAAAGAACTAGAGTGCTTTCTCCCAGCCCACCAAGCTTACCTTTTTTCCTGCTTGCCATCGGACACTTGCCTGATCCAAAGACCCCTCCACCCCGCGATCAGACCTCCTGGGATTGGGGATCGACCCGGCCACGGGATCGGGGATCAGAACCCCCCCAGATCGGTGACCCCCTCACCTCACGATCAGAACCCCCCACCCCACCCCGAGATCGACGACCAACAACCCCCCAGGGATCGGCAGCCACCCACCCTCAAAATCCCGACCCACCCACGCTCCCACTAACCCAGCTGAAAGTTCTCTACCTACTCCTGGGGCTGTGGCCTCCTCCGGAACATTCCCCGCCTGTCAATCAGGCTGGCTTTCGCTGCTTGAAAATGATGCATCTTGTGGAGTCACTCCACAGCTTGCGGGGAACCTGGACTTCCCCCCCGGCCGCGCCCCACTCACAAAACCTGGCCCCAGTCAAGATTGGAGCCTATAAGTTAAAGGTAGTTATTCAGACTGGCAAAAGGTTCCACATGGATCATTGTTGGGACCACTGTTGTTCATCATTTACATAGACGACATGGACTCAGGAATCGGAAGTACAATTTCAAAATTTTCAAATAACATCAAATTGCGGGGTATAGTTAATACAGAGGACGATGGCAAAATACAAGTAGACATTAAGAAACTTGCTGAATGGGCGTGTAATTTGCAAATTAATTCAATATCGGCAAATGTGAGGTGGTACATTTTGGTTGCAAGAGTAAGGAGGCCACATAGTCCTTGGAAAATAAGTGTCTAAATGGGGTAGGGGAACAGAGGGTTCTGAGGATACAAATACCCAAAGCACTTAAAGTAGCAATGCAAGTTAATAAGACCATTAAAAAAAGCAAACAAAATATAGGGCTAGAAATTCATTGGCTTAGCGCTACCCGTTAGCGCCCAAGAGGGGCACTAACGGGCCTCTAAACACCTACTGCCCGAGCACTGTTCTATGACAGCCCGCCGTGAATTTCATTGGTGGTTTAGCGGCAGTGCTGTCATTTAGCGCTGCGCCACCCATTTGGTGACGTCACACACTGCAATGCCCTCTTAGCGCCGCGTTCACTAACTTGAGTGCTTTCGCCTGCCGTAGCGTCTGCCGCTACTCCCGACAGGGAAAGCAGGCACTGCAAAGAGGATCCTGGGGTGATATCTGAAGGATTGACCAGGTAAGTGTTCATATTGCACTTTATTTACAGTTACTTACCTTTCTGACCTTGAGAAGACTGTTCCTTCCATTTCCTTGCAGCTTCTGCCTAGCCCACCTCACTTCCTATTTAGGCACTAGGATGCCAATATCCTAGCGCCTCAACTTCAGTAGTGCTATCACCCCTTTAGCACCCTAAGAGGAGTGTGGAACATTTCAGTTAGCGCTCCACTCCCCTCTTGGGACGCGAAAAATGAATATCTCGGTTGGAGGCGGTAAACATCGCCCGGCGCTAAAGTTAGCGACCAGACGGTGTCACCACCTCAAACCGGGCTATACTGAATCTTAGCCCTTTGGTTCATTTCTAGAGGGATAAAATTGAAAAGCAGAGAAGTTATGTTAAACTTGTATCGAATCTTGGTTGGACCACACTTGGAGCACTGTAAACAGTTCTAGTTTCCCTATTATAAAAAGGATAGACAGGCACTGGAGAAGGTGAAAATTTGTTTTACTAGAATGATACCAGAACTGAGAGGACATACCTATCAAGAAAGATTGAACAGGCTAGGGCTCTTTTCTCTAGAAAGGAGAAGACTGAGGGGCGACCTGATAGAGGTCTTTAAGATTATGAAAGGATTTGATAGGGTAGACGTAAAGAAGATGTTTCTATTTGTGGGTGAGACCAGAACTAGGGACCATAAATTATAAATAATAAATCCAATAGGGAATTCAGGAGAAACTGCTTTAGAATGTGGAAAGCTAGATAAACACATAAGTGAGAAAGGAATAGAAGGATATGTTTATGGGGTTAGATGAAGAAGGGTGGGAGGAGGCTAGTGTGGAACATAAAGACATGGGCCGAATGGCCTGATTCTGTGCTGTAAGTAGGGCTGGATTTTCGGCTTTGCTCATTTCGGGGCGGTAATGGTAACGAGACGGTAAAATTTGCGCCCGGGAACACTTTACGCCTCAGTCAGCAATATTCGGCAGCTGGGCCCTGAGTGTGGGGCAGAGCGCTAAGGAAGGCATTGCACACCTCTCTTAGGGTGCTAGGCCGGCTGAGCATGCGAAAATCCCGAGCTAAACAGCCAACCTCGGAGCGTTCTAAGAGAGACTTGGGGAGAAACCACCCCCCCCCCCGAAAAAAACCATCAAAAACATTCCCAATAAATAACTCACGCCACCACAACATAAATCGCAAAAAAGAAACAATCACACTTACCTGAGGTCAACATTACTTACCTCACTGTAGCCATTACAAGTCAGACCGCCCGCTTTCACAGGCGGTCCCAGCACGGCACTCTACGGAGCCATACGGGTCGGGCAGGAGCCGATATCGCAACCAGGGGCTTTGCACACTGGCTCGCCTCTTCCAGGTGGTAATGTTCCACACCCTGCCGAAACTGGTCCCGAAAACCCCGACGGGGCGCTGGAAGCTGGCCACCTGCCCGGAAGAACTTACTGCTATCATTGCTGCCCCTCCGAGGTGAAAACAGAGGCAACATAGAAACATAGAAACATAGAAAATAGGTGCAGGAGTAGGCCATTCGGCCCTTCTAGCCTGCACCGCCATTCAATGAGTTCATGGCCGAACATTCAACTTCAGTACCCCATTCCTGCTTTCTCGCCATACCCCTTGATCCCCCTAGCAGTAAGGACCTCATCTAACTCCTTTTTGAATATATTTAGTGAATTGGCCTCAACAACTTTCTGTGGTAGAGAATTCCACAGGTTCACCACTCTCTGGGTGAAGAAGTTCCTCCGCATCTCGGTCCTAAATGGCTTACCCCTTATCCTTAGACTGTGACCCCTGGTTCTGGACTTCCCCAACATTGGGAACATTCTTCCTGCATCTAACCTGTCTAACCCCGTCAGAATTTTATATGTTTCTATGAGGTCCCCTCTCATTCTTCTGAACTCCAGTGAATACAAGCCCAGTTGATCCAGTCTTTCTTGATATGTCAGTCCCGCCATCCCGGGAATCAGTCTGGTGAACCTTCGCTGCACTCCCTCAATAGCAAGAATGTCCTTCCTCAGGTTAGGAGACCAAAACTGTACACAATACTCCAGGTGTGGCCTCACCAATGCCCTGTACAACTGTAGCAACACCTCCCTGCCCCTGTACTCAAATCCCCTTGCTATGAAGGCCAACATGCCATTTGCTTTCTTAACCGCCTGCTGCACCTGCATGCCAACCTTCAATGACTGATGTACCATGACACCCAGGTCTCTTTGCACCTCCCCTTTTCCTAATCTGTCACCATTCAGATAATAGTCTGTCTCTCTGTTTTTACCACCAAAGTGGATAACCTCACATTTATCCACATTATACTTCATCTGCCATGCATTTGCCCACTCACCTAACCTATCCAAGTCGCTCTGCAGCCTCACAGCATCCTCCTCGCAGCTCACACTGCCACCCAACTTAGTGTCATCCGCAAATTTGGAGATACTACATTTAATCCCCTCATCTAAATCATTAATGTACAGTGTAAACAGCTGGGGCCCCAGCACAGAACCTTGCGGTACCCCACTAGTCACTGCCTGCCATTCTGAAAAGTACCCATTTACTCCTACTCTTTGCTTCCTGTCTGACAACCAGTTCTCAATCCATGTCAGTACACTACCCCCAATCCCATGTGCTCTAACTTTGCACATCAATCTCTTGTGTGGGACCTTGTCGAACGCCTTCTGAAAGTCCAAATATACCACATCAACTGGTTCTCCCTTATCCACTCTACTGGAAACATCCTCAAAAAATTCCAGAAGATTTGTCAAGCATGATTTCCCTTTCACAAATCCATGCTGACTTGGACCTATCATGTCACCTCTTTCCAAATGCACTGCTATGACATCCTTAATAATTGATTCCATCATTTTACCCACTACCGATGTCAGGCTGACCGGTCTATAATTCCCTGTTTTCTCTCTCCCTCCTTTTTTAAAAAGTGGGGTTACATTGGCTACCCTCCACTCCATAGGAACTGATCCAGAGTCAATGGAATGTTGGAAAATGACTGTCAACGCATCCACTATTTCCAAGTCCACCTCCTTAAGTACTCTGGGATGCAGTCCATCAGGCCCTGGGGATTTATCGGCCTTCAATCCCATCAATTTCCCCAACACAATTTCCCGGCTAATAAGGATTTCCCTCAGTTCCTCCTCCTTACTAGACCCCCCGACCCCTTTTATAACCGGAAGGTTGTTCGTGTCCTCCTTCGTGAATACCGAACCAAAGTACTTGTTCAATTGGTCCGCCATTTCTTTGTTCCCCGTTATGACTTCCCCTGATTCTGACTGCAGGGGACCTACATTTGTCTTTACTAACCTTTTTCTCTTTACATATCTATAGAAACTTTTGCAATCCGTCTTAATGTTCCCTGCAAGCTTCTTCTCATACTCCATTTTCCCTGCCCTAATCAAACCCTTTGTCCTCCTCTGCTGAGTTCTAAATTTCTCCCAGTCCCCAGGTTCGCTGCTATTTCTGGCCAATTTGTATGCCACTTCCTTGGCTTTAATACTATCCCTGATTTCCCTTGATAGCCACGGTTGAGCCACCTTCCCTTTTTTATTTCTATGCCAGACAGGAATGTACAATTGTTGTAGTTCATCCATGCGGTCTCTAAATGTCTGCCATTGCCCATCCACAGTCAACCCCTTAAGTATCATTCGCCAATCCATCTCAGCCAATTCACGCCTCATACCTTCAAAGTTAGCCTTCTTTAAGTTCTGGACCATGGTCTCTGAATTAACTGTTTCATTCTCCATCCTAATGCAGAATTCCACCATATTATGGTCACTCTTCCCCAAGGGGCCTCGCACAACGAGATTGCTAATTAATCCTTTCTCATTACATAACACCCAGTCTAAGATGGCCTCCCCCCTAGTTGGTTCCTCGACATATTGGTCTAAAAAACCATCCCTTATGCACTCCACAACAACCAAAAATCCAGCCCATATATATATATATATATAAAACCACTCTCTCAACATAGATTACGGATTGAACCTCGAATTTTGATGGAGTGTATGCCTCACCACACTACCACACTGGAAAATGCACTTACCCATCAAGCCATTAGGAAAACTTCTTAGTTATACAAATGTATGGTATATTTATATTTTCTAATGTACATTATTTATGTTGGCATCTATGTGCACGGAATACTGCCCTGTAATTATTGTTGTAACAACTGTTAATTATTTTAGGATCAAAGAGAAGTATAACATGTCTCAAGTTCAAAAGCATGTAAATAGATTCATTTGTATAAGCTGTGATGATGGACAAAAGTATAATAATCAGGCTTCTTAATGGTGATCTTTAACTAACTATTCACTATTAACAGTGCTTAAAATCATGATGTTGCTATTGTTTTTCTTCTTCCCTTAGGCAGTCACCCGGAGTCGAGGATGACTTGCTTCTACACCAATATTATGAGTTGTAAGGTGACTAAAGAGCCCAATGCAGGATCTACAGACTCTGCCACAGGTGGGGCAGATGATGGTTGAAGGGACAGGTGGGTGGGGTGCTTGGTTTGTCATACACTCCTTACGCTATTTGTACTTGGCTTCCGCATGCTCCCGACGAACAAACTCAAAGTGTTTAGAGCCTTCTCAAATGCTTCTCCTTCAATTTGAGTGGCCTTGGGCCAGGGATTCCCAAGAGTCGATGAGGATGTTACATTTTTTCAAGGAGGCTTTGAAGACGTCCTTGAAGCATTTTCTCTGCCCTCCTGGAAATCGCTTGCCGTGATGGAGCTCGAATTAGAGTGCTTGTTTCAGGAGGCTTGTATCTAGTATATGGACAATGTGGCCCATCCATCGGAGCTGATTGAACATATTCAATGCCTCAATGCTGGGGATGTTGGCCTGAGAAAGAATGCGTTGGTACGCCTACCCTGCCAATGGATTTGCAGGATTTTGCGGAAGCAGTGTTGATGGTACTTCTCCAGTGCTTTGAGGTGTCTACTGTATGTTGTCCAAGTCTCTGAAGCATACAGGAGGGCGGGTATCACTACTGCTCTGTAGACCATGAGTTTAGTACCGGGTTTGAGGTCTTGGTCTTCAAACACTCTTTTCCTCAGGCGACCGAAGGCTGTACTGGCACACTGAAGGCTCACTTGGATTTCGTTATCGATGTCTTTCCTCGCTGACAGAAGGCTCCCAAGGTATGGGAAGTGGTCCATGCTGCCCAAGGCCTCGTCATGTATCTTGATAATCAGGGAGCAGTATTGTGCGGCGAGCACAGGTTGGTAAAGAACCTTAGTCTTTCGGATGTTTAATGCCCAGTCTCTCATACACTTCAGTGAAGGGATCAACGATGGCTTGGAGTTCGGCCTCCGAGTGTGCACAAACGCAAGTGCCGTCTGCATACTGTAATTCAATGACAGAGATTGGAACAACCTTGTTTCTGGACTAGAAACATAGAAACATAGAAAATAGGTGCAGGAGTAGGCCATTCGGCCCTTCGAGCCTGCACCACCATTCAATAAGATCATGGCTGATCATTCACCTCAGTACCCCTTTCCTGCTTTCTTTCCATACCCTTTGATCCCTTTAGCCGTAAGGGCCATATCTAACTCCCTTTTGAATATATCCAATGAACTGGCATCAACAACTCTCTGCGGTAGGGAATTCCACAGGTTAACAACTCTCTGAGTGAAGAAGTTTCTCCTCATCTCAGTCCTAAATGGCTTACCCCTTATCCTTAGACTATGTCCCCTGGTTCTGGACTTCCCCAACATTGGGAACATTTTTCCTGCATCTAACCTGTCCAGTCCCGTCAGGATTTTAGATGTTTCTATGAGATCCCCTCTCATCCTTCTGAACTCCAGTGAATACAGGCCCAGTCGATCCAGTCTCTCCTCATATGTCAGACTGGAGGTGATGGAGATTGTTTTAAAATACCATTGTCTGTAGGAACACATCATTAGATTTGAATAATAATTGTGGAATTCTTGCCTTCAACACCCTCCAGAAGAGCTTGGAGATCTGAACGAGTCATCGACCTAAAACAGTAACTCTGTTTTTCTCTCCACAGATGCTGTCTGACCCGCTGAGATTTCCAGCATTTTCTGTTTTTATTTCAGATTCCAGCATCCGCAGTATTTTGCTTTTGTGTTTGAAAGAGTGGTGTTGTGTATATTTCATCCCTGGCTTGGTGCCATGCCCTGCTGTCCACTGGGCACAGATTGCGCTTGTGCATTTATAATTCTGTCCAAGTGTAATACAAGTATTGGTGAGACATGCAGTGAAGTAATTTGGGAGAGAAACTGAAAGAGTCAAGCATTTTTTTCTGCCTTGATTTCTTGTCTCCAAGTGTTCTGCAGAACAGTGCAGGGTAAACAGTGTATTTAAACGGTCACTTCTTGCCCACTTCCGAGCAGTGGATCGGTGGCATGGCAATAAAGCCTGACAGTCAAGGTTGCTGTTTATCTCACGCTGCCAGGTGGGTAGGAAACTAACTGCTTGCCATGGTTTCCTGCTGGAAATCCACTTAGAATTAAAAAACTTACCTCCCAAGTCTGAAATGCTTCAATCTATCAGTGATGGGAAATCCCACCGTGCTTAATACTGCCTCTCTGCTGCAGCCTCCAAAGATTTTCACTTTGGGGGTGGACCCACATTGGATGTATAAAATAACTTTAGGTGCTTTTCTTTTTTATCCAATTCTCTAATGTATTTATGCCAGCAAATTATATTCTTACTCCCCCAGTTCTGGATGAGCAGAAATTTTCTCCAATTAAATATTGTGAAGACCGAAGCCATTGTTTTCAGTCCCCGCCACAAACTCCATTCCCTAGTCACTGACTCCATCCCTCTCCCCAACTTCTGTCTGAGGCTGAACCACCACACTGTCCGCAACCTTGGTGTCATATTTAACCCTGAAATGAGCTTTCGTCCACATATCCGCAGCATAATTAAGACCGCATATTTTCACCTCCATAACATTGCCCGTCTCCGCCCTTGCCTCAGCTCATCCACTCATCCATGCCTTTGTTACCTCTAGACTTGACTATTCCAATGCACTCCTGGCTGATGTCCCACATTCTACCATACGTAAACTTGAGGTCATCCAAAACTCGGTGTCCTAACTCACACCAAGTCTCACTCACCCATCACCCCTGTGCTTGCTGACCTATATTGGCTCCCGGTAAGCAACGCCTCGATTTCAAAATTCTCATCCTTGTTTTCAAATCCATCCATGGCCTCGCCCCTCCCTATCTCTGTAATCTCCTCCAACCCTACAGCCCCCCAAGATATCGGCGCTCCTCTGCCCTTTTGAGCATCCCTGATTATAATTGCTCAACCGTCGGTGGCCGTGCCTTCTGTTGCCTAGGCCCTAAGCTCTGGAACTCATTGCCTAAACCTCTCTGCCTCTCTACCTCTCTTTCCTCCTTCAAGATGCTCCTTAAAACCCACCTCTTTGACCAGGCTTATAACCATCTGCCCTAATTTCTCCTTGTGCAGCTCAGTGTTATATTTTTTGTCGTAAAAAAACTCCTGTGAAGTGCCTTGGAACGTTTTACTACGTTAAAGGCGCAATATAAATACAGGTTGTTGTTGACAGATATATGTAAAGGTTGATCATCAAAGTAGGACACAGGAACAGTAGGTGTGCCACAGGAACCAGAGCCAGACCAGACTACATCTAGTCATACCAGCACTTTATAAAACACACCATCACTCACGCTCTCCCTCAAAGCATCAGCTCAGTTCCTTGGAGATTCAGAGAGCAAACTTGAGTGGAATTCACACATAGACTGATTCAACAGAAACAGGCGCTGGTGTGTTAATGGAAGCAGGGACCTGCTGTCTGGAGGGTGAGGAGGTATCTCATCTCAACAGCTGAGCCTTTGAACCTGGACCTCATGGGACCTGTTTTTAAAAGTATGTGCTCTGAGCAGCAAGTGTTTGGGCAGGCATTGGGGACTGTACCAAGCAATTTGTTGCAGATAATGGCTTGTAGGGAGAACTCCACTAACTGCATGTGCACAGCCTCGAATTATAGTATTGCATCACTGCCTCCTACCATGGGGGATGTAGCAACTCTAGGGACATCTGCAGCAGACCTGCCCTCATGTTAGATGCTTTAAGGGAAACCATGGAGGTCTGAAGTTGCAAAGTGGAATAGTAATCGCTTCTGAATTTGACAGGCTTGGGTAGGAATTAGGTGAACAGAAGCATGCATCAATGATTTAATTGCTGCCATAGGCCCATCATGCTGATTCAGTGGCCATGATGAGGCAATTCCCAGTACCAGGCACACGACTTGGCATGGATGATGGTGCAGGTATTAGGAAGTCAGCACATCTTGATCCTCCCATCAACTTCCCCTGACAGCTGCACAGGTGCCACAAATCTGGCAAGACCAGGCTGCCCTCCCACTGTAGAAGTGACGCAGATCCACCTCAGGATGCAACTGTTGGTGGGCGGGGGGGTGGGTTCCCCAGAGGCTTTCAAGTAAAAACTTTAATGAAGGCATTAGAAAACACAACAAACAATTCCGTGGATAAATGTAATCATATTATTGTGAAATATGTACTTAAAAAAATTATTTAAACCTTTATTTTGGACATTAGACACTTCACTTACTGAATAACAAATGGTGGATGAATGAATAAAAATTTCAGAAAGTAACTTGATGGTTTCTGGAAACTTAGTGGCCAGATTGTGCAATCACAGGGGAAATAGTTTCCACTTTGTGTGCAATCGGCCACCCGGGAGCAAATTGTGCTCAAAATTGCACTCATTTTCAGAAGTTTTATTTTGCTCAAGTTTCCGCTGAGACTCATTTGCATATCGCCAAATGTAAACTCTTCTATGAACCAGTGTAATAGGGCAGTGTTTTAGAACATAATTTAAAAAAAATAATTTGCATTAAAAAATATTCCTTGATATATATGTGCTAACTTGGTGCAGTTTGATTAATACAGTTGAAAATGGGCTTATCACAAAAAAATAAGCATTTTTAATCAGTGTCTAGTCCACTACCTGTGAGTAACCCGATTTTAAATAACTGAAAATAACTTTAAAAAACTATACAGAACCATTTACCAGTTATATTGGTGTACAGTAGTCAGTTTCTTAGTATTTTCAAAATTAATAATATTTAACAGCTTTTAGTAGATGTCCTTGCACTTAAACAAAAATCTTAATTTTAAGAGTCTCTTCGAAGGCCTGCAAATGAGCGCAATTAGCAGAAACTCGCCATGGTGATTAAATCGATCCGAGGGCATGGGCAGTTTTGTGGGTGGAACTGGTTTAGCTGATTTTGTGCGAATTACGCTGGAAATATCAGGATTGTGTGGCACTTTTTAATATTGAAAATATCCATCCAGTGCCACCTATAGGACTACAGATATTGCAGCTATTTGGAATAAGTTCAATGAAATGCTCACCCATGTATGGAATTTAATGGGCTGAAAATTCCGGCCTTGTCGGGTCTGTACGAAGTGCGCATGGACCCGATGAGGCCTCGCAAAAGCCGGCTTTCAGGGCGCGATGCGCATGCGCCAAAAAACAGCTTTTCCGATCTGTCAAGATTTTTCTGTACAGATCCTCTGCGTCCCCGAGAAAAGGACATCCGCGTGGCCGAGATTGGGCTATTTGCTCAACTCTTGCCCAGCGAATGTCCTTCATACTTTTACGCCTGGTAAAAGCAGGCGCATAGCTTACTTTTACCAGCGTAAGAGTTTTACAACACATAAAAAAAAATGTCAATGTACATTTTTATATTACCCTGTCCATTAAGGTAAGGTTATTTTTAGCACTATTAAAACACATTTTTAAAAAATCCAAAAAATATATATTTTTTCTAAAACATTTAATTACATTTAATTTCAATTAATTTTGAATATGTGAGGTGTTTTATTTATTTATCGTGCTGTGTTTGGGTGTTTTAGAAGGTTATTCTCATTGAAAGTAATGGGAATTCACACAAACGGAGTTCCCATTTTTATCATTGAGAATACTGCATAGTGATTGGTGGTCTAGGCCCACGTGACTCCAGCTTATAATACGTACCTGAAAGACATCTTACCATGCACTGCACAGCGAATCTAGGCCTCTGACCGGAATCATAGGTTACTCCAGGACCCACGTAGATTTTTTTCAGGTCGGAGGCGTTCGTATGAAGGAAGCCTCCGATGACAATTCCCCCCCCCCCTATATATAATAGAATACAAAACAAAGGCTACAACAGGCATTTTTCTCTCTCACACAGCCTCTTTAAAAAAAACCTTTGAAAAAAATTTGAGCAGAACCTGCTGGAAGCTATTCAAGAATATTCCTCAGTATAGCTGACCGAACAATCCTGAGGTATCCTGGGAAATTAGGTGCACCACACATGCTCAGACTACACAATTCAAATTCAGCTCAAACTGTCACAGTTCCTGGCAAAGATCCATCATCTCCAAGGCCAGGCTTTTGGGAGAAGCTGAGTTCTTCAAATAAAAACTTTAATGAAGGCATTAAAACATACAAAAACAATTCAATAGCTAAGTTTTATCATGTTTTTATGACATATGTAACTTTTCCATTTTTATTTCATTTTGGTTTTTATTTTGAATATTAAAAATGTAAGTTATTGGGGGAAAGAACGATAGACAGGAAAAAAAAAGAAAGCATTTTGAAAGAATTGAGTGAAACTAGTGGCAGTCAACAATCAGAATGGCAAATTTAGGTAGGTGTTTTCCCTTTTAAATGTGAACATAGGAATTTATAATGCAAAAAGTTGATAGAAAAGGTATGATTAAAAACCGTGTCAGCAGGAAGTCAAGTCCTGCAGAGCACTTCTCTGAAGTAAGGCTTAACAGTGTAAAAGTCAATGGGGCCGAAATTCGGTTGCTACTGCTAGCCAATAATGCCAAGGAAAGGCGGTACCTGGGCGGTAATGGCTGGGCGCCGGTGTCCGACGTTGTTGCCGTCTGCTGCGAAATTCGGTTGAATTTTTTCAACGGCGAAAAGATGTACCGTCTCCGACTACTGACTACCGCCGTGGAAATCCTGACGTCAGTACACGTGCATCGCCTCGCTGGCACCGGTCATGCCAAATTCTGTTTTGCCGCCTCACTTACCGGCTGACGGGGAACACGCCACAAAAAGTAGGTGTACACAAGTCGAGGTCACGAGAGTTGCAACCGGGGCATAGAGGTAGCGGTGAGTGCTCCATATTCTCCTAGCAGAGTGTGTAGGTGTTGGCGTGCTGCGGCTGCTGACTACTCAGCTTGACTACAACTATTTCGGCAAAATTGCTGGCTTCCAGGTCAGACCGATTGGTGAGAGCATCTCGCTGTTACCTTCGGCAAATTAATGGGGGCAGTGATGGCACACCACGTCGTCCTGTGGCGAAGACTTCAAAGACGGCGGCTGTACAGACAGGTTATGAACAATGTGGGTCCACGCCAGAGGAGAAGCGACAGACGTCGGGGCAGGAGGGCTTACACATGCAGAGTTTACTGTGCGCATTACTCTTATCTTGATATGTCCGAGGGGCAGTGCATGGGAAGGCTGCGGTTCCACAAGGAGGTGGTCACGGAGCTCTGTCAACTCCTGCAGACATACCTCAAATCTGACATCGGCACCAGGACCTCGCTGTCAGTGCCAGTGAAAGTGACAGTAGTGCTGAACTTCTATACTACCGGGTCCTTCCAGGCTCCTGTAGGTGGTATATGCAACATCTCGCAGTTTGCAGTACATAGAAACATAGACATAGAAAATAGGAGCAGTAATAGGTCATTCGGCCCTTCGAGTCTGCACCACCATTCAATATGATCATGGCTGATCCTCAACACCATATTCTCGCTTTTTCTCCATATCCCTTGATGCCTTTTGTGTCTAGAAATCTATCTATCTCCTTCTTAAATATATTCAGTGATTTGGCCTCCACAGCCTTCTGTGGTAGAGAATTCCACAGGTTCACCACCCTCTGAGTGAAAAAATTTCTCCTCATCTCGGTCCTAAATTTCCTACCCCATATCCTGAGACTGTGACCCCTTGTTCTAGACTTTCCAGCCAGGGGAAATATTCTCCCCGCATCCAGTATGTCCAACCCCATCAGAATTTTATATGTTTCAATGAGATCCCTGTCATTCTTCTAAACTCTAGTGAATACAGGCCTAGTCGACCCAATCTCTCCTCATACGACAGTCCTGCCATCCCAGGAATCAGTCTGGTGAACCTTCGCTGCACTCCCTCTGTGGCAAGTATATCCTTTCTTAGGTAAGGAAACCAAAACTGCACACAATACTCCAGGTGTGGTCGCACCAAGGCCCTGTATAACTCTAGTAAGACATCCTTGCTCCTGTACTCAAACCCTCTTGCAATGAAGGCCAACATACCATTTGCCTTCCTAACTGCTTGCTGCACCTGCATGTTTGCTTTCAATGACTGGTGTACAAGGACACCCAGGTCCCTTTGTACATCGACATTTCCCAAGCTATCACCATTTAAATAATACTTTGTCTTTATGTTTTTCCTACCAAAGTGGATAACTTTACATTTATCCACATTATACTGCATCTGCCAAGAGTTTGCCCACTCACTCAACCCATCTAAATCGCCTTGCAGCGTCTTTGCATCCTCCTCACAACTCACAATTCCACCTAATTTTGCTGCATTCGCCAGGTCACTGACGCTTTCTACAGCAGACAAATGGACTACATAAAGTTCAGCATGTCCAGGGAGAACCATCATGAGTGCTCTCACGGCTTTGCCAGGATAGCAGGCTTCCCCAGGGTTCAGGGGGCCATTGATTGAACGCATGTGGAATTGCAAGTCCTACCCCACAATGGAGAGATGTTTCGCAATCGCAACGGGTTCCACCCAATCAATATTCAACTAGTCTGTGATCACAGGCAGATGGTCCTCGCTGTCAATGCACCCTATCCTGGCAGCTGCCACAATGCCTTCATCCTGCAGGAGAGCAGTTTGCCCCGAATGTTCCAGCCACCACCTGAAGGATGTGGCTGACTCATTGGCGACAAAGGCTATTGTCTCACCCTCTGGCTGATGACTACCCTCCGCAATCCCACCAGCCCTGCCTCTTATGACTGAAAAATTGACCAACATTCCAAGCTTGGCGGCATGGAACGTGCTCGTTTGTGCAGCGTACCACCTGGTACATGCCAGTGCAGGACATTCTGAAATGGGAGGGAGAACAGCCAGTTGTCGTGGTGCACATTGGTACCAACGACATAGGCAAAAAAAGGGATGAGGTCCTACGAAACGAATTTAAGGAGCTAGGAGCTAAATTAAAAAGTAGGACCTCAAAAGTAGTAATCTCGGGATTGCTACCAGTGCCACGTGATAGTCAGAGTAGGAATCGCAGGATAGCGCAGATGAATACGTGGCTTGAGCAGTGGTGCAGCAGGGAGGGATTCAAATTCCTGGGGCATTGGGACCGGTTCTGGGGGAGGTGGGACCAGTACAAACCGGACGGTCTGCACCTGGGCAGGACTGGAACCAATGTCCTAGGGGGAGTGTTTGCTAGTGCTGTTGGGGAGGATTTAAACTAATATGGCAGGGGGATGGGAACCAATGCAGGGAGACAGAGGGAAACAAAAAGGAGCCAAAAGCAAAAGACAGAAAGGAGATGAGGAAAAGTGGAGGGCAGAGAAACCCAAGGCAAAGAACAAAAAGGGCCACTGTACAGCAAAATTCTAAAAGGACAAAGGGTGTTAATAAAACAAGCCTGAAGGCTTTGTGTCTTAATGCAAGGAGTATCCGCAATAAGGTGGATGAATTAATTGTGCAAATAGATGTTAACAAATATGATGTGATTGGGATTACGGAGACGTGGCTCCAGGATGATCAGGGCTGGGAACTCAACATTCAGGGGTATTCAACATTCAGGAAGGATAGAATAAAAGGAAAAGGAGGTGGGGTAGCATTGCTGGTTAAAGAGGAGATTAATGCAATAGTTAGGAAAGACATTAGCTTGGATGATGTGGAATCTATATGGGTAGAGCTGCAGAACACCAAAGGGCAAAAAACGTTAGTAGGAGTTGTGTACAGACCTCCAAACAGTAATAGGGATGTTGGGGAGGGCATCAAACAGGAAATTAGGGGTGCATGCAATAAAGGTGCAGCAGTTATAATGGGTGACTTTAATATGCACATAGATTGGGCTAGCCAAACTGGAAGCAATACGGTGGAGGAGGATTTCCTGGAGTGCATAAGGGATGGTTTTCTAGACCAATATGTTGAGGAACCAACTAGGGGGGAGGCCATCTTAGACTGGGTGTTGTGTAATGAGAGAGGATTAATTAGCAATCTCATTGTGCGAGGCCCCTTGGGGAAGAGTGACCATAATATGGTGGAATTCTGCATTAGGATGGAGAATGAAACAGTAATTTCAGAGACCATGGTCCAGAACTTAAAGAAGGGTAACATTGAAGGTATGAGGCGTGAATTGGCTAGGATAGATTGGCGAATGATACTTAGGGGGTTGACTGTGGATGGGCAATGGCAGACATTTGGAGACCGCATGGATGAAGTACAACAATTGTACATTCCTGTCTGGCGTAAAAATAAAAAGGGGAAGGTGGCTCAACCGTGGCTATCTAGGGAAATCAGGGATAGTATTAAAGCCAAGGAAGTGGCATACAAATTGGCCAGAAATAGCAGCGAACCTGGGGACTGGGAGAAATTTAGAACTCAGCAGAGGAGGACAAAGGGTTTGATTAGGACAGGGAAAATGGAGTACGAGAAGAAGCTTGCAGGGAACATTAAGGCGGATTGCAAAAGTTTCTATAGGTATGTAAAGAGAAAAAGGTTGGTGAAGACAAACGTAGGTCCCCTGCAGTCAGAATCAGGGGAAGTCATAACGGGGAGCAAAGAAATGGCGGATCAATTGAACAAGTACTTTGGTTCGGTATTCACTAAGGAGGATACAAACAACCTTCCGGATATAAAAGGGGTCAGAGGGTCTAGTAAGGAAGAGGAACTGAGGGAAATCTTTATTAGTCGGGAAATTGTGTTGGGGAAATTGATGGGATTGAAGGCCGATAAATCCCCAGGGCCTGATGGACTGCATCCTAGAGTACTTAAGGAGGTGGCCTTGGAAATAGCGGATGCATTGACAGTCATTTTCCAACATTCCATTGACTCTGGATCAGTTCCTATGGAGTGGAGGGTAGCCAATGTAACCCCACTTTTTAAAAAAGGAGGGAGAGAGAAAACAGGGAATTATAGACCGGTCAGCCTGACCTCAGTAGTGGGTAAAGTGATGGAATCAATTATTAAGGATGTCATAGCAGTGCATCTGGAAAATGGTGACATGATAGGTCCAAGTCAGCATGGATTTGTGAAAGGGAAATCATGCTTGACAAATCTTCTGGAATTTTTTGAGGATGTTTCCAGTAAAGTGGACAAGGGAGAACCAGTTGATGTGGTATATTTGGACTTTCAGAAGGCTTTCGACAAGGTCCCACACAAGAGATTAATGTGCAAAGTTAAAGCACATGGGATTGGGGGTAGTGTGCTGACGTGGATTGAGAACTGGTTGTCAGACAGGAAGCAAAGAGTAGGAGTAAACGGGTACTTTTCAGAATGGCAGGCAGTGACTAGTGGAGTGCCGCAAGGTTCTGTGCTGGGGCCCCAGCTGTTTACATTGTACATTAATGATTTAGACGAGGGGATTAAATGCAGTATCTCCAAATTTGCGGATGATACTAAGTTGGGTGGCAGTGTGAGCTGCGAGGAGGATGCTATTAGGCTGCAGAGTGACTTGGATAGGTTAGGTGAGTGGGCAAATGCATGGCAGATGAAGTATAATGTGGATAAATGTGAGGTTATCCACTTTGGTGGTAAAAACAGAGAGACAGACTATTATCTGAATGGTGACAGATTAGGAAAAGGGAAGGTGCAACGAGACCTGGGTGTCATGGTACATCAGTCATTGAAGGTTGGCATGCAGGTACAGCAGGCGGTTAAGAAAGCAAATGGCATGTTGGCCTTCATAGCGAGGGGATTTGAATACAGGGGCAGGGAGGTGTTGCTACAGTTGTACAGGGCCTTGGTGAGGCCACACCTGGAGTATTGTGTACAGTTTTGGTCTCCTAACTTGAGGAAGGACATTCTTGCTATTGAGGGAGTGCAGCGAAGGTTCACCAGACTGATTCCCGGGATGGCGGGACTGACCTATCAAGAAAGATTGGATCAATTGGGATTGTATTCACTGGAGTTCAGAAGAATGAGAGGGGATCTCATAGAAACGTTTAAAATTCTGACGGGTTTAGACAGGTTAGATGCAGAAAGAATGTTCCCAATGTTGGGGAAGTCCAGAACCAGGGGTCACAGTCTGAGGATAAGGGGTAAGCCATTTAGGACCGAGATGAGGAGAAACTTCTTCACCCAGAGAGTGGTGAACCTGTGGAATTCTCTACCACAGAAAGTAGTTGAGGCCAATTCACTAAATATATTCAAAAGGGAGTTAGATGAAGTCCTTACTACTCGGGGGATCAAGGGTTATGGCGAGAAAGCAGGAAGGGGGTACTGAAGTTTCATGTTCAGCCATGAACTCATTGAATGGCGGTGCAGGCTAGAAGGGCTGAATGGCCTGCTCCTGCACCTATTTTCTATGTTTCTATGTTTCTATTGAAAGTATCGAGTTAAGGTACGCATCAACCCCATCCAGAGAGGAGGGAAAGAACATTGGGGGAAAGAAAAGGTTTTAAAAAGAAATAGTAATAACTAAGTTGTGCCACTGTTGTCCACCTGCATCATGGTACAGCAGCACCAGGCTGTGACCGTGGTAGCATGTTATTTACTTATTTGTTCATCGATTTACTTCCTTTCTTTCCTCTCTTGAAATCATTGACTATTTCATGAGGCACAGTTTAGAGGTGGCAGCTGCTAGTTATACGTCACCTAATTGGCCAGTATTCATGTCTGAGCTTCAACGGTGGATTTTGGCAGGCAATTCAACCATGGTGCAGAGGATGCATCACAACCGATGTCTCTGCTGACATCTATATGTACAGCAGGGTCAGTGGATAGAAACTGGTTAGTATCGTAGCCAATTTCCCCCTTTCTGTCCTCGGGGGAAATGAAATTTGATGTCTGCATGGCTCAGCTCCTCACTATATAAACTCACTTTGTTATTCGATGAGACGGACAGCTTTTTAAAATGATTACACCATTCCATTTCACCAGTTTGGCTTGCATTCAAATAGATTTGCTTGTCCCAGCCAGCAACATGCAGTGTTGTTGGAAATCCTTGAGGATATTTAAAAATACCACTCGTTAGTGCTGGCTCATCATTGTACACTGTGCTGCCCAGTGTATTAAAGCTACATTAAGCTAAAAAAAAATCGGAATATTTAGCTCTCCGAATTGAATAGTTTATTCTATTTGGCAAAAAGTAACAGCATATATGAGCTTTAAACTCCTGCTGTGTCATAAAGCTATCAGTGTGTGAGAGATGGTGCTGCAGGGTGTGGCTAGGAACACACTTTGACTTGGGAAAAATAGGGGTTGTTATCAGTTGGTACCAAGCCCATGCCCAAGAGATTCCAAGAGCAGAACTCACTTTGACAAGAAGGGTATTCATGCTCACGAATTCTTATCTTGTCATACTGCAAAACAACTGCATCAAATGATTTTCATTAAAATAAGGCCTCTTTCCCTACCTTGCATGTCAGCTGCTACAATTCAGTGTTAACATCTCAGCAGAAAAATTTAGAACAGTCTTAGAAGACAAACTATAGGAGAAAGAAACTTAATTCTGATCGACATGTAAATGCCCACCCCATCCATATAGCTCAGTGAGTAAATGCACCATGTGATGTAACACTGAGCTACCCAAACCAGGTTTGATCCTTGGTCTGAGCTGAGCTAGCTAATTTCACCTGAGGGAAAGGTGAGGCACCACAATTGGCACCAGCATCCTGTGTGTTCACGGGAAAGCATCCCCAATTTGTGTCATATACGGGTTAGCATACCCAGTTTTAAACAAATTAACCCATAATCATGATCTGTCTCTCACTGGGAAATACATGAAATGTTCAATATATTCTACTATCACCTCAAAAGGATGAGAGTAACAAATCACTAGGCCAATACCTATAGGCTAAAACTATTTGGTCAGATTTATATACAGGTAAAATAATATACAGAAGCACAAAAAGACACAGCATGAAACATACAAATATATTAACTGTTTAAAAATAAGAAAAGTCAGAATCTGAAATCCTTCCAGTTCTTGGTAATGATCTCAGATAATGATCATGGGAGGAAATTGTTTCCAGAGCAGTCAATATGAAGTCGATGTGACATAAAGTTCAAACACTTTCTTTTCAATAGTCAGTTGTGAACTGAAGTTTCCGGGCAATGTCAGTTTTTGTTACTTGACCTCAACTGAACACATGTCCATCCCGGTAATTGAAATTGAATCAGCATATGAAATACCTCTAGTCCTTTAAACAATTTATAATTTGGTTAAATTAGAATCAAAGGTTTATTGGAACTTTTAACCAGACACACTGGTTGAATTCTTCTCCCATTGTTGGGTTAGCAGTGGAGTAGGAATATCATATATGTAAATCCATCGCTAACCCACTGTAAATTCCTCCTTAATAAATGAAAGAAAAGTGTGCATTTATATAGCACCATTCACAACTTCAGGAAGTCCCAAAGTGATTCACAGCCAATGAAATATTTCTGAAGTGTACTCACTGTTGTAGTGTAAGAAAGTGTCACTCAGTCGCTATGCAGGATGGATTTGGAGCAATGCTTCATACCTGATAGATTTAGCACCACTGGGAGCAACAGAAATACAGTTCTGGTGTAGCCAGTTAAAGGGGAGCATCAGTTTCTAAGAAGAATGACAGCAATGTCTGATGTAAAAGTATTCTGGGGGATCAGCAGCTGGAAGAGTCCCTTGACTTTCTGATGCATCTCTGGAAGTATTGCTGGTTAAAGTGAGGGCCAGAAGAGGCAGATCCCTGCTTACAGAAGGCAGGAAACCCCATAAGATGGTGTTGCATGCTGTCTGGAGGGAGATGGCAGTTAGTGCAACCTGCCCCACCCCACGAACTGCCACACAGTGCAGGAAGAGTCTGATTATCTCACAAGGGTGACCAAATTATGTCAAGGCATATCCTCTACCATTCATACAGCCTTCTGTCATCTCCTTAACTATCGTATTCTCTCAACATTTGGGTGTCACAAAAACACAAATCTGCAAATCCTGAAAACACTTAATCATCTTTACTCAAAACCACTCTGGCAACTCACAATGCTTGCCACAAGGGCCTGAAATAAGAAGAGTTCCATTCCCAGCATTGCTTAAGTGCAAAGAAGAAAGAGTTCCTCCATGATATATGTATTCTTTAAGCAAAACAAATACTTCGCATCTGAAGAATGTGAATTCATGCATATTAGCTTTCACCAAATCCTCAGATCACTTGCAAAAATCTGGTTAGTTACTGGTATTTTTGGGTGAAAAGTTTAAAAAAATGTTTTCTACAGTTCTCTCACTTTTCTGCTCAACAATTCCGACCCCCCGCCTCCCCCCTCAATTATTGTTCTGTAAATGTTGACCACCTCTGATGAGAGTTGATTTATTCATTTGTGAGCCTGGATGGTGACTGCCAGTGGTCTAATTGACCCAAGGGCATTGCATTTGAACCTAATCTTGTCCTCATTCAATGTCTGAACACATGCACATCCAGGTTTGAGTTGCAACTCTCCTACTGCTATCCTGGCTGAGATCAATAAATTCAGTATAGAATGACGATCAAACCTAGAATTTTCCTTGTATGTCCAGCTCAGCTTCCCATTGCTGAATTTTAATGGGGCAGGTGGGTTTGGTGGGGGGTGGGGGAAGGGACGTGGGGAGAGGTTCTGAATTTAATGGCAGGGCCTGATTTGCATGAAAAGCTTCTGTTTTACACCCGAAGCCAGCCAGATTGAGGCCGGTGGCACTAGGCCGCAGAAAGGAGGGACGAAAGGATCACATGGGGGCTGGGAGCAACTGGAGGAGCGCAGTGGGGGCGGGGCGGGGGGGGGGGGGGCATGGCATCCACAAGATCGTGACTGGGAGGAGCATGGAGGGGAAGGGGGCGGCTGTCTCAAGAGATTGTTATTGCAGGGCATTCAGAGGAGTTGGAGGGGCGGGGGGAGTCTGAAGGGATCGGGGGCCATGAGCAGGGGCGGGCGAGAAGGGCTCATAGGGGGATCGGAGGGGGCAAACTCGGAGGCCCGGGGGGGTGGGGGCAGGGGGATGGATCGGCAGTCTGGGAGATAAGAGGCTCGTGGCAGGAAGAGACTCCGATCGCAGTGAGTGGGTTAGGCAGGGATGCTGGATCCAGTTGGTAAGTGTAAAAGCACTTACCTCCTGGATCCAGCAGTCCTCGCCTTGCTTTAGCTGGCAGGTTTCACAAGGCCTGCAAAACCCAACCAGCTAAAGTTAAATACAAAATAGAGGTCAAAGCAGAGGCTTTCAGCCTCATTATAATATTCAAACAGATGACCCGCCTCCTGCCAGCAGATTGGCCCACTGGCATCTCGCCCTGTCTCTGTTAAAACCAGAAGTGGGTGGGTTCACGCCGAGATTCAGATTTTAACACTTTAACCACCCCATGACCAAAACCACCCTTTTTTTGGGTTAAAATTTGTCATGTATCCTACATAGTTACTGCTTGTACTATTACAAGGTGTGCCACCAGAGGGCACCGCAGTGGGAGACTTGTACTTTACCTGTACAGGTGTGCCAGGCCTAGTATAAAAGGCAGGCCACCATGTGTGATCCTCACTCTGGTGTTACATTAAATGGACTAAGGTCACGACAGTTTCAGCACAACACATTGTCTCGTGGAGTCATTATTAGAGCATCTGAAGACATAACAATTGGCGACGAGATTATGGACCTTCACACGAAAATGGCTAACCTTGGTACATTGCAGCAGTTCACTGACAGGGATGATTGGGACGCCTTTGTGGAGAGGCTCGACCATTTCTTTACAGTAAACCACCTGGCAGGTGATGATCCGGCCACACTGGCTGATAAGCGCAGAGCCATCCTGCTCACCAGTTGTGGGCACATCGTCTATGGCCTCGTCAGGGACTAGCTGGCACCAGCGAAGACAATGACCAAGAGATATGAGGAGCTTGTAACGCTGATCCAAGAACAACTCAAGCCCAAAGAGAGCATCCTCACAGCCAGACACCAGTTTTATATGGCCCGAAGGCCAGAAGATCACAAAATATGCTGCAGACCTCAGGAGGCTAGCAGCACCATGTGATTTCGGCAACCACTCACCGAAGCGCTGCGGGATATCTTTGTCATCGGAATCGGCCATGAGGGCCTTCTTCATCAACTATTATCTGCGGAGACCATAGCCTCACTGCAGAAGGCCATCTCCGTGAGCCATGCATGCATGACCTCGACCTACGGCTCTAGGCGGATGACTCATCCTCGGGACTCAAACCCGGCAAGTACTGTACATAGAGTGGTGCCTTTTAGAGACTGGACTGCAGAACATGAATTCTTCTCTGGGGAGAGAGAACAGGTCCCCGAGTCCCTTAACTCAGAGTCCATGGAGGGGGGCTAATCGAGTCGCACCATGCTGGCGTTGCGGAGGGAATCACAGGGCTCACCAGTGCCGTTTTAAAGACTATGTATGTAAAAAGGCTGCAGCACAAAGGGCCACCTCCAGCAAATGTGTAAAAGAAATATGACTCACTGTGTTGATGAAGAGTCTGCAGATGGCCATGAATCCAGCGCGGATTATGAAGCGATAGTCAGAGAGGCAGCTCAGCCCCACGATGAGGTATATAGTATGTTTACCTCCGTTAAGAATGGGAGTCGAGATGAATGGCATTCCAGTCTTCATGGAGGTGGACATGGGGGCGAGACAGTCAGTAATGAATCAAGAAGCCTTTGAGAGGCTATGAGACAATCAGGCTGAACGACCCAAGTTGGTCCCGGTTTAGGCAAAGCTGCGCACCTACACCAATGAACTTATCCCAGTCGTTGGTAGTGCGGATGTAAAGGTACTCCATGACGGCGCGGTGCACAAGTTACCCCTGTGGATTGTTGCAGATGATAGACCAACGCTACTCGGAAGAAGGTGGATGGAGAAGATCCATTGGAGCTGGGAAGATTTCACTCCTCAAGCGATCCACGTCCCCTGTGCTAAGAGGCAAAGCCAACCCCACCTGAGGTTGGATCCGGCACCAGAGAGCAGGCCAGCACAGTACCTGAGGCCCAGACTGATATGTCCTTACTATACAGTATAAATGCACACGAGGCCCATACTTGAGAGAAGGTCACTCTGTGAGCAGTTACCTTTATTACCAAGACCTCAAGTGATGGAGGTGGGTGGAGCTTCCCCTTTTATACCTGAAAGTCCAGGTTAGGAGTGTCTCCCACAAGTTCACCCCCTTGTGGTCAATGTTCTCAAGGTGTACAACTTAGGTCAGCTTATACATGGGTTACACTGATAGTTGAATATATGACATCACCTCCCCCCACAAAGTCTTATTGGGATCACAGGTTAAGTCTCTCTGGTGGTTTTCGCTCCATTGTAGAGCACCTGAGTTGGGGCTCTGGTTGTTGGGTGCTGGCCTGAGTGTCTGCTGTTTGCGGTGCCTCAGGCCTGTCCGGACTGCCCACAGTGACTGGGCTCTCCTCCACTTGGTTCCGGTGTTCAGTCACCTGTGGTGGAGTAAACTCTACGCCATGTTCTTCCTCTGCTTCTTCTATGGGGTTGCTGAAGCTCCTTTTCGTTTAATCCATGTGTTTGCGGCAGACTTGTCAATTGGTAAGTTTAACTACCAAAACCCTAGTCCCCTCTTTGGCAATCACAGTGCTTGCAAGCCATTTGGGCCCTGCAGCGTAATTAAGGTCAAAAACAGGGTCATTGACCTCGCATTCCTGCCATGGGTAGTCACATTGTGATTGACGCCTGCTCTCAACAATTTCTTTCATAGTGGGGTGTATAAGGGATAACCTGGTTTTGAGCATCCTTTTCATTAGCAGCTCTGTGGGTGGAACCCCTGTGAGTGAGTGTGGTCAGGATCTATTGGCCAACAGGAGGAGTGATAAGCGGCTTTGTAGGGAACCCCCTTGGATTCTGAGCATCCCCCATTTGATTATCTGCACTGCTCGTTCCGCCTGGCCGTTTGAGGCCGGCTTGGACGGTGTCGTTCTGACAAGGTTGATTCCACTGCCTGCCATGAAGTCCTGGAATTCAGTGCTTCTGAAGCATGAGTCATTGTTGCTGACCAAGTCATCCGGCAGACCATGGGCGGCGAACATTTCCCGTAGACTTTCTACCGTGGCAGAGGATGTACTTGAATTTAAACTGGCACTCTCAATCCATTTGGAGTAGGCGTCTACTACAACCAAAAACATTTTTCCCATGAAAGGACCTGTGTAGTTCACATGGATGCGTGACCATGGCTTGGCGGGCCAGGACCAGGGGCTAAGGGGGACTTCCCTGGGTGCGTTGCCCAGCTGAGCACACGAGTTGCACTTGCGAACACAAAGTTCCAGGTCTGCATCTCTCCCTGGCCACCAAATGTGTGACCTGGCAATTGCCTTCATCATGACAATGCCCAGGTGCTCCTTGTGAAGTTCTCTGATAAACACCTCTCTGCCCATCTGGGGCATGACTACTCGGTTTCCCCACAGTAGGCAATCGGCCTGAATCGAGAGTTCACACTTGCGCCTATAAAACGGTTTAAACTCCTCAGGGCATGCCCCGTAGGTGGCTGCCCAGTCCTCATTCAGGACACATTTCTTAAATAAAGAAAGTAGCGGGTCTTTATTTGTCCAGACTTTAATCTGACGGGCTGTCACAGGTGAGCCTTCGCTTTCAAAAGCTGCACCAGCCATGACCATCTCAGCAGCATGCTCAGTTGCCCCCTCAGTGGTGGCTAGTGGGAGCCTGCTGAGTACATCGGCGCAGTTTTCAGTGCCCGGTCTGTGCCGAATTGTGTAGTCATAGGCGGCTAACGTAAGTGCTCGCCTCTGTATACGAGCCGATGCATTCGCATTTATGGCCTTGTTGTTGGCCAAAAGGGACGTTAGGGCTTTGTGATCTGTCTCCAGCTCAAATTTCCTGCCAAACAGGTACTGGTGCATTTTTTTTACTGTATATACACATGCTAACGCTTCCTTTTCTACCATCCCGTAGCCCCTTTCTGCATGGGACAGACCACTGGAGGAATAAGCTACCGGCTGTAACTGACCATTGACATTCACATGCTGCAACACCCGACCCCATAGGACGACGCATCGCACGTTAAAACAAGATTCTTACACAGGTCATATAATGTTAACAGTTTGTTGGAGCACAACAGCCCTATCAAAAGCCCTTTCCTGGCTGTCGCCCCAGACCCAATCATGACCTTTGCGTAGGAGCATGTGTAGCAGCTCTAACAGTGTGCTCAATTTGGAAAGAAAGTTACCAAAATAGTTCAGGAGCCACAGGAATGAACGCAGCTCCGTCGTGTTATGGTGTCTGGGTGCTCTCTGGATCGCTTCCATTTTGGACGCACTGATCCCGTCTGCTGCTACCCTCCTCCCCAGGAATTCTACCTCTGAAGCTAGGAAGACGCACTTCGCTTTTTTCAGTCACAGCCCTACCTGGTCGAGTCTGCGTAGCACCTCCTCCAGGTTGTGGAGGTGTTCTTCACTATCGCGACCCGTGATGAGGATTTCGTCTTGAAAAACCACCGTCCTTGGAATCGACTTGAGGAGGCTTTCCATATTTCGCTCAGGTTATGGACAATAAGTAATGAAACGTTGTGCGATGTAGAATTTCATCTGCATGCAGTCAGTGCAGCGGGCAAACAGCCATCGGGAGCACACAGGCCCAGCGAGCTACCCAATGTAGCCTGCGAACCTGGGACCAGAGTGATGCACCACGGAGTGTGGCCACAAGCAGCTAATATATACAAGCTGTCGAGCAAGCAATTTCAGGAGGGCAACAGCAACGGTATCGATACCCTGCCCCCGATCGGCTCCACCTTTCAGGCACCCGATGGCACCAGCCTGAAAGAGCAAACTGTGCTAAGGCACAGCCCCCAGACCCTATTGCCACCAAGATTACATCCAGGAATGAAGGGTCACCTGCAACGGGTCTCCCAAATGAGACTGGGACCACCCAGGATCCCAAACCAAATTACGTCCAGGCAAACGAGTCAGCAGTTCCTTGTGCACTGTTAGACGATTGCCCCTCAGGGAGCAGCAGCGACCCGGGGCGCAAGGAGAGGACAGGGACGTCACAGGCATCTGTGAATCTGCCCAATGCTAGAAGCAACGGCAAAAGCCCCGAGATCAGGCAACTTGAGCCAACCGGGTTCTCACTGTCAGCACTGGGCACCGCGCCGCCACCAGACTACCTGGACACCATCCAGCAGTCCTGGCACTAGTTTGTCCTCACGCACTGGTGCTGATCCCGGCAAGCACTGACTCCAAGAATATTCCAAGCATGTACCACCAATGCAATACTGTAAATGCAAAATCTTTTTTTGGGGGATTTGAATGTATTTGAATGTAATGAGCCAACGGCACAATCTGTATTTGAGGGGGGGAGAGAATGGAGTGGTCATGAACACACAAACAGAAACCACCAGCAACTCTACTGCCAATGAAACACCATCCACTCACCCAAGGTGGAAATAATAACCCGTCAAGGGTCAACCAGATAGAGCTAAGCCCAGAGCACAGTCAATGCATTAAGGGGATTTGGACTAAAGGCTTGGGGAAGAGTGATGTCATGTATCCGACATGGTTACTGCTTGTACTATTACAAGGTGTGCCACCAGAGGGCACCGCAGTGGGAGACTTGTAGGTTACCTGTACAGGTATGCCAGGCCTAGTATAAAAGGCAGGCCACCAGGTGTGATACTCACTCTGGAGTTACAATAAATGGACTAAGGTCACTCCAGTTCCAGCACAACACACTGTCTCGGGGAGTCATTATTAGAGCATCTGAAGACATAACAAAATTCTCCCTATTGTGAGAGCAATTCCTGTATTGTATCTATCATAAGCAAAATTAAACACAAACAGAAAGCTGCCTGTAATCCTCACTGAAACATTAACGGGCACGGCAGTGTTTGTAAAGGACTGGGGTGGTCAAATGAGGTCAGAGACCGTGAGAAAGGGGGAAGGGAAGGTTAGACCCAGAAACTCAAACTGTGAAAGATTGTATAGCCTTCACAATGATCCAACTAGGACTATCCACAGATTTCACAAAAGATACAAGGCTCTTCCCTTCAATAGATGGATATTTGCATTGCTGAACTCCTATTGTACACTACAATATTGGTGTATCCCACTATAAAGGCAGGGTACCAAGTATCCTCTCCCACCAACATTTGTATACATTTGTGCCAGTTGCTAGCTGTTATCAGGTTTTGAGTGACAGTTTAGTTGCAATTTTTACCTCATAAGTATACCTTTACAAATGTTAATAGTTTCTGTATCTTTTGCAAAAACTAAATAGCATTCTATGTACCATTCAAACAGAAATGTGAAAACCCCCCTCCCTCTAACTCACCGTGCTCTGTATGTTGTCCTGTGATGGGCGGTCTCACAGGGTGGGATCAGGAACAGTGCTCAGTTGGGGATGGTTAAGTGATTAGTAGCTCCAGTCATGCGCAGTGAAGATTAAAGGGGTAGGGCCAGCTTTAAAATATAAAGGGCATTCTTGTTGCTGGAATTTTATTGTGGAAAATGGGCACCTGAAAACTTACTTTCAACATCAACTCAGATAGCTTCAAATAATAGTTATTGCCACTTTCAAACTGATTTGAACAATACATTCTAAGTATATTTTAACATATTTGAAATAGTTATATGCTTTACAAATGTATTGTCAGGAGTACAGTTCCCAACACAAAGGCAATGTGTTCTAAATGCATACCAAACTAATTTACTCAGTAAATGTATTTGACAATGCGACAGTTCAGATAAACATGCAACATTTTAAAAGAAAAATATTGATATATAAATGTCTCATTCTCTCCCCCACCCTCATCGCGTTGAAAAATTCCAGCAGAGAAGAAGACTAAAATAAGGGAGAATACATGATTAATATCGGATTTTTAACTTTTTCACTGGAGCACACCCTTCCCCCTAGTCATTTGCTTTTTCCCATGATGCTTTCCACCGTTTGTTTTTCCCCTGGCCTGATCAAAGAACAAGAGATGCTTTCAGTTAAAGCTACAGTGCCCCACAGTTGCCTAGCAATGAAAACCTTTCCCTATAAGCAGGCAGGATCTTAAGATGGGTACCTCTGAAAAATTACATCACTGAGTTTATTTCACTGTTTTCAGACAAAATCCAAATCCCAATGCTGTGTGACCCATGGACCCACCCACTCTTTATTCCTGACTAGAACTGTGGCAACAAGAGACGCTAAAGAATACTTCTGGATTTCCTGGCCCATCTCTGTAAATGCATGGATTGATTTTAAAGGTTTAGGTTCATGAGTAATATAAGAAAGGCAGCCTGGTAAACCATGTATAGGATATTAGACTAGTATACAACGTTCTCCTGATACAAGTGACAACATTGGGCCATAAGTTGCTGTCAAAATAATGGAAAAGCTAATGCCACTCAATGTTATTTATGGGTAAATGGTACAGCAAATTCAGGCGAGAAGCAGGTATGTGGTTAAATATGAACATCCAAAAGTTGCTGTCCGTGTTGCTCTGCCATTAGCTTCATGAAAACGGCGTCTCACCCTTAACCTCCCGTTTTTTTTTAGGAACTTACTGTATTTGCCCATTAATTGCCCATTAAACTCGCCACAGAAAGATATGAAAGATATACGTCAAAACCCTTTTAACAATGTGATAAGTGTTTGTGACTGACAATCAACGGGCTCAATTTTGCCCCAAACTGTTTTTTGGCGTATTGCCAGAGTTACACTCGTTTTTTTAGGCCAGAAATACTCCAAAAATATTTGTGTCAAGTTTCCCTACTGTATTTTTCAAAATAGCGCTGCGCAGCCTGTCCAGTCGCCTTGGGGGGTGGAGCGTGCTGTCTGCGCCCAACAAACAATGCTGCACCTTTTGCGCATGCGCGGAAAAAAAAGGATGTTTTTGATGTTATTCCTGTGGGCGCGCATGCGCAGTACAGCTCCCGGTCTGCAATCGGCCATTTTAAAGAGCCAGTTGTGTGTGTGAGAACGTTGAGTGCTGTGTGAGAACATTGGAAAAATCGGAGCTGCAATACAAGGTGCAGCACGGTGCAAGGACCAAGAATTTCTTACAGGATGAAGTGGAGGCACTAGTTACTGTGATTGAGGCCAGATGGCAGGAGCTGGACACCAGCAGAGGTCACATAAAAGTTCCACCCAATGAAATGAAGCAACACTGGAACCAACTTGCAGAAGATTACTGTGCAGTGGTGACGACCCTGAGATCTGGAGGCCAGTGCAAAAAGAAGTGGCAGGACCTTAGTCAAGTAGTTAATGTAAGTAATATTTTCATTTACTCAATGCAATTGTAATTGTAATGTAAATGTAACCAGCTGTATATGTCTCACCCAGCAGAAAGACACCCTCTCTAAAAAGTTGTATTTTCATCTTTGCAGACACATAACAAAAGGGAAAGAACTCGAACAGGAGAAGGCCTGGCAAATCTGCACCCACTGACACCCTTGGAAGAGAGGGTTGCTGCTTTGATGGATCCTGCCTGGAGAAAAGCAACCACCGCTGCACAAGCTGGGCCCTCACTCGAGGGGGGGGTAAGTCCTGCAAATTCCACAGTCTGGCTTTGCTAAATGTTAAGTACGGCGTGGACTAGCCATGCTTCGGTTCATGGGGATGTCTCCATCAGCTACACTTCGGTTGATGCAATGTGCTATCATTCATCGTGGTCCTTCAAATCAGCCTGCTGCCTGCACTGTGTGAGCCTACTCATGTCACTCACCCTGCCCCCTCCTCTGCTGCTAACCATTTCTCTGTGTTCTGTTATATTTTGAAGAACTTGAGGCCAACCCTGACAATGCAGAAGAAGATTCAGACGAGGACGAACCAGAAGAGGAGAACATCTTCTAATCCCACCTTCCAGACCAAGAGCATGGGGGTGAGGGGGAGATGGAGGGGATGGATGAAGCCCCATCTCTTGTACTCACTTTGGAGGAGATGCAGGTGCTGCCCATTGAGTTGCTAACCCCTTCCGTGACTAGTGACTTGAGTATTGGTGGGACATTACATGGTTTCCCACCATCCGAGGCTCTGGGTCCCAGTGGTGGGGTGCAGCGAGGCACACCCAGGGCCACACCGTCCGAGGCTCTGGGTCCCAGTGGTGGGGTGCAGCGAGGCACACGCAGGGCCACACCGTCCGAGGCTCTGGGTCCCAGTGGTGGGGTGCAGCGAGGCACACCCAGGGTGAGGAGGTGAAGGACAGCTTGACCGCGCTCTCCTGAGGTGCAGGATCTAACAGATGTGGTTCACATGATGGCAATGAGTGCGGAGAGCATTGACCTTATGTGATCATTCCTGGACACCATCAGTGGGGTGGGTGATGAGATATCGGGACTGTCGGGAGAAGTAACAACACGAGAAATGGGAACGATGTCCAGGACCATGAATGAGGGAATATCTCAGTCAGCTGAAACCATGTCAGGGAATATGAGGGAGAGAATGTCACAGACAGTTCAAACACTCTCAGTGAAAATGAGGGAAGGAATGTCATAGGTAGTTCAGATACTCTCAGTGAACATGAGGGAGGAAATGCTGCAGGTAGTTGAGACACTTTTGCTCAACATGAGGGAGGGAATGTTGGAGGTCGTTGAGACACTGTCAGGGTGCATGATGGATGGCATGTTGGAGTTAGCTGCTGCAATAAGAGAACATATCCAGACCCTGCGGCCACTGACAGAATCAACTGCCACTCCCACTCAAATCCCCAGACCAGCCTCTGAAGAGCCCGAAGCCAGACCTTCCACATTGCCACCTGCTCTCCCCACACCCGCGCCCCCCCGCCCCCCCCCCGCCCCCAACAAGTGCACATTACCCGAGATGTTAGAAAGAATAAGCTTGATACCAACCCCAGAAACACTGTGCCGCTGCCTGCGGGCGGTCTTGGAATAAAGTGGAGGAGAGATGGGTGCAGCCTTTCTTTGCTGCTGTTGTTGTTGTTATTTGTAGTGTCTCTGCACCTTGTTACAAATTCACATGAGGCATGGATATATCAGACACGGTCACTCTGTGACCTTCACTTTATTTCCAGGACAGGAGAGTGTTGATCCTGGGTGGGACCTCCCCTTTTATACCTGGAAGCCCAGGTGAGGAGCTCACTCCCTGTGGTCAGGGTGTGCATTACAAGGGTACAGGTACAGTATGCATGAGTTACAGTTACATACTTATAGTCATTGCAAGATGGTGAAATAGAGTTTGTAAATGATCTTAAAGTTTGAAAGTGATCTTCAAATTTGTAATTGATCTTAACTGAAAACTTTAAAGTTTGATACATGAATGTTTTTATTTAAGTTAAGTGCAAATGTTTGTTAAACTTTTGAATAAAATATATTTTAAATTATAACTGAATCATTTACATTATTTGTTCCATTAACACAACACAACATTACAGAACAGGTCCAAACAGTAAACATGGTCCATTTAAAATAGTTGCCACTGAGCCTTCAGGCAGCAAAACGTTCACAGATGAGATGCTGGCGCAAGGCTCGAGCAATCGTTAAAGGGGCACAGCTGCCCGCTCTCCTCCACCATCGTGCTCCGGGTTCAGTTACTTGCATGGCTTCCTCATCCTCCTCCTCCTCCTGCTCATCATCTGCATCTTCCTCATCATTATCATCAGCCACTCTCACCGCAGGTGGGTCTTCTACTACCAGCTGTTGCTGAATCATGATGGCTAAGTTATGCAGCATGCAGCACACAACAGTGAACTGACCGACAGTCTCAGGAGAGTAAAGCAAGTAGCCTCCAGAATGGTCCAGGCATCGGAAACGCTGTTTCAAGATTCCAATGGTCCTTTCTGTTATAGAAACATAGAAACATAGAAAATAGATGCAGGAGTAGGCCATTCGGCCATATGAGCCTGCACCACCATTCAATAAGATCATGGCTGATCATTCACCTCAGTACCCCTTTCCTGCTTTTTCTCCATACCCCTTGATCCCTTTAGCCATCAGGGCCATATCTACCTCCCTCTTGAATATATGCTGCACGTCACAATATGCGACATGTTATATTCCCACTCAGCTTCCGTCCGGCTTACACGTGGGGCGTCATGAGCCAAGTGGCGAAGCCGTACCCTTTGTCTCCCAGTAGCCAGCTCTGCCCTTCTGGCTGCTGCTGAAACATGGCAGATATAAAGCTCTCGCGTAGGATGAACGCATCATGGGTGCTCCCAGGGTATCTTGCATCGACTGACATGATGTGATGCATGTCGTCACACACGAGCTGTACATTAATGGAGTGGAAGCCTTTTCTGTTCCTGTACATCTCAGAATCCTCCAAAGGTGCTCGCAAGGCGATGCAATCCTGTACCTTTGGGAAGTCAGCAATCCTGGATAAGCCTACAGCCCTGTCACGCATTACTTGGGGGGTCATGGGGAACTTTATGTAATCATTCCTCCCGACATATAGTGCAGCAGTCACCTGCCGAATGCAGACATATGTTGCATGTTGAGAAATGGTGCTCACATCCCCAGTTGTAGCTTTGAAGGATCCGGATGCATAAAATGAAAGTGCAGTTGTAACCTTCACTTCAACTGACAAAGCAGTTCTCCTGACGCTTTTAAGTTGCAGGTCTGCTTTCACCAACTCACAGATCTCAGTTACAACTTCTTTGCGGAAATGCAGCCTTCTGACACAGTCTGCATCACTCAGGTGCAGGTATGAATGCCTGCCTCGATATACCCGAGGTGGGTCAGGCCTCCGATCCATCACCCTACTGGCTCTGAGGTTGCTAATGCGATGATGTCGAATCAATTGTCTCCTCTGCAGCACCATGATGCAGAAGGTTTGCACAAGGTATGGCATTGTCAGTATTTCCTCCATGCTTAAATTTTACCTTTGCAAGAAAATCAAAACGGCAGGAAGGCAGGGCAGGTTCTTTGTTCTCTCTCCCCGAGTTCTGTATGGACCACACCCAGGTGTGAGCAAGCACAGGGATCGGGAACCACGCCTCCCCCACCCCCGGGCTCATTGCAGTCTTGTAACTTCTTCCAATCACGTTCAACAGCATCTTCCATCGCCCCCCCCCACCTCCCCCCCCACCCCGGCACCGGCTCAGTTGATGCATAGTGCAGTCTTCCAATCACCACCTCCCCCTGGGGCTTGTTTTACACCCGAGCCCCGAGCCCCTTTGCCCGGGCATGGAGCCGATTCTGCCGGCTGACGCTCCGACCCTTTAGCCCTGTTTGAAGACATTCAGTGGTGGCGTGTGAGTTAAAAAAAATGAACAGTTCACAATTCCATCAAACTTCTATCTACTCCGTTGTAAGGTTAAAAAAAATATCTTTTTTTGCATATTTAAAGTGTTCTTATTTCCGTCCAAAACTTCGATGAGAAACAATGGCATCTTTCAGTGCCGATTTTTCAATGTGCACTGCTTTCTCTTAACTCACCAGAAGGTTTATCGGGAGTGGCCAGATACACCGACCTAGGATAAATATTTTGGGGCAAACTTTGAGAAATGCTAAAAACTGGCGCAGACATGAGGTAACAACCCCTATGACACAAAAAAAACTAACCTAAAAAAATCGTAACTAACTCAGTTACGCTGGCGCAGATTCCTTGAGGAAACTTTAATTAAAAAACTTACACCATAAAAAGCGGCATGCACCAAAAAAATGGCGCAAATGACCGAGGAAAATTGAGCTGAAAATTAACTATTACAAGTGAGGTGTCTTATTCTTTCAGATTTTGAATTTTGTGGGGAAATTTAAAAAATGTCAAATTGTAAACTTTATGTTTTTTTATTACTTTTCTTTTCTGTTTCTTTTTCCTCTCTCTCTTAATCCAGTCTTTCTTTCGCTCTCTTTATTTATTTTTCTACTTGATTCGACATTGAATTCACTCCCTTTAATTCACCACCTCCTCAGTCCTTCCTGTGTTTATTTCCCAATCTTTAAATTTCATTGGTTAAGGAGATACCCTGTCCGTTGCCCTGTTCACTCACGTGCAGATGCACTGTTGCCCTTTGTGCCACACTTGTAGCAACTTTGTGGGAATATCTTTTTGAGCTGAAGGGTGCAGGGGTAAATCTAACTAATGGCAGATGCCGATAGATGCCCTGTTACAGCAAATTCTGGCCTATTATGTTCATGATGAGCAGGCATCTTAGCTTCTAACAAATTCAAATCCAGCCAAGCCTTGTGTTATATTTTTAGATGCTCTGATAATGACTCCATGAGGCAAAGTATTGTACTTGTACTGTAGCGACCTTAATCCATTTAATATAACTGCAGAGTGAGGATACCACACGGTGGACTCCCTTTTATACCTGGGTATCTGTGGTGTACAGGTGACCCCTGGGCCTCCACCAGTTGCACCCTCTGGTGGTGCCAGCATAGTGTATACAGTGTGAACCTTGTTGATGGTACCTCCGGTAAACAAGTCTCCATCTTATACAACTATACAGTGAGTATAGCTATAGTATACATATATAACATCACTTTCCCTCAAGTCTTTCGTGCCAATACCTTTGCACTATGTGCTCTGGCTTAGCTCTCCCCAGACTTAAGTGCCAATAACCCTTGCACCTTGGCTGTGCTTTGGCTTGGCTCTCTCCCTGTTAACCCCCAAGTCCTTATTGCCACAACGTTGGGTAGTGGTTACCTGTTGGTATGGTTCGATGATGCAGTGGGGCTTCAGTGGGTTCTGGGTGTGATCCATGTGTGTGCCCATGGCTACATACATCCATTTAGAGGTATGTAGATCATGCCAGTGGCTCATCACATTCATATACATTCATGTACATTCAAGTCCAGAAAAGGAAATTTGCATTTACATAATTATATTTGTGGTACAATTGTGAAGCAAGTACATTTGACTGGTGAGATACATTGATGGTACATCTTTGGTGTGATGTCTCAAATAAAGCAATGTGACTGAGTACTGCAGACTTGAGTAAGTGTGACCTTAATCTCTTTATTCTGACTCCAGAGTGCTGGCACAGCATGGGAGGCCTGCTTATATGCAGTGTTCCCAAAGGATGCTGGGATCCCTTGGGACTCCAACAGATGCGCCCTCTGGTGGCAGTAGAATGCTGGTTACAAGGTGTTGCATACATAACATCACCCCCTGCCCCAAAGTCAATAGTACACTTACTTACAGGTGAGACGATCTGGGGCTTTCCGCCCCCGAGTCAATCGTCTCGGTACAAACACAGGTGCAGGTGAGTTGATTGGGCCTTCGTTGGGCTGCTGCACAGCTGGCCTTGCTGGACTGCTGAGGATGATGAGTTCAGCTTCGTGGTCAACCATGATGTCAGTTGCCACTTGTGTGTGTATCGGAGGGTCGAAGAGGGTGGTGTCCTCTTCGGGTTGCTCGTGGCTGTCTGTGAATCGCAGTTTGGTTTGGTCCAAATGCTTTCTGCAAGTTAGTCCATTTGCAAGTTTGACCTCAAACACCCTACTCCCTTCTTTGGCTACGACAGTGCCAGCAAGCCATTTGGGACCATGTCCATAGTTGAGTACAAATACAGGGTCATTGATTTCAATATCGCGTGACAAATTTGCGCAATCATGGTACATGCTTTTTGATGCCGCCTGCCCTCGACATGATCATGGAGATCAGGGTGGACAAGAGAGAGTCTTGTTTTGAGTGCCCTTTTCATGAGCAGTTCGGCAGGGTGAGCAAGTGGGGTCTTGTGCGGTAGCTGAGCAGGACTCGGGACAGGCGGGTCTGCAGGGAGCCTTCTGACACGCATTTCAAGCTTTGCTTGATGGTTTGGACTGCCTGTTCTGCCTGGCCGTTAGATGCGGGCTTGAACGAGACAGATGTGACGTGCTTGATCCCATTGCGGGTCATGAATTCCTTGAATTCAGCGCTGGTGAAGCACGGCCCATTGTCACTGACAAGGACATCAGGCAGGCCATGTATGGCAAACATGGCTCGTAGGCTTTCGATGGTGGCAGTGGACGTGCTTACAGATATTATTACACACTCAATCCATTTTGAATAAGCATCCACAACAACCATGAACATTTTTCCTAGAAACGGGCCAGCGAAGTCAACATGGATCCTAGACCACGGTTTGGAGGACCATGACCACAAACTTAGTGGTGCCTCCCTGGGTGCAATGCTCAGTTGAGAGCAAGTGTTGCATTGGCGCACGCAAGACTCCAAAGCTGAGTGGATGCCGGGCCACCACACATGGGATCTGGCTATAGCTTTCATCATTACTATGCCTGGGTGGGTACTGTTTGGTCGCGTATGAACGTTTCTCTGCCTTTCTTCGGCAAAACCATGCGATTACCCCACAAAAGACAATCCGCCTGTATGGACATTTCGTCTTTGCACCGCTGGAATGGCTTGATCTCTTCATGCATCCCGGCTGGGACGCTGGTGGTGGACAATGGTAGCTGACTGAGAGCATCAGCACAGCTCTGTGTGCCTGGCCTGTGGCGAATTACATAGTTATATGCAGACAGCGTGAGCGCCCATCTTTGGATGCGAGCAGAGGCATTGGTATTAATACCTTTGCTCTCTGAGAATAATGATATGAGCGGCTTATGGTCAGTTTCTAAGTTGAACTTAAGCCCAAACAGATACTGGTGCATTTTTTTCACTCCATAAACGTATGCCAGGGCTTCTTTTTCAATCATGCTGTAGGCCCTTTCGGCCTTGGACAAACTCCTGGACCGGTTGCAATGTTCCCGATTCGTTCGCTTGTTGTAACACACACCCGACCCCATATGAAGACGCATCGCAAGCTAGCACTAAACGTTAACATGGGTCATACAGAACAAGCAGTTTTGTGGAACATAACAGATTTCTGGCTTTCTCAAAAGCAGTCTCTTGTGATTTCTCCCATACCCAGTCATCTCCCTTGCGTAGCAACACATGTACAAGTTCTAGCAAGGTGCTTAACCTGGGTAGGAAATTACCAAAATAATTGAGGAGTCCCAGGAATGACCGCAGCTCCGTCACGTTCTGTGGTCTCGGCGCGTTCTTCATGGCCTCCGTCTTGGCGTCAGTGGGTCTGATGCCGTCTGCCGCGATTCTTCTCCCTAAGAAGTCGACCTCTGGCGCCGGGAAAACACACTTCGAGCATTTCAACCTGAGTCCCATACGATCTAGCTGACTTAGAACCTCTTCCAGGTTCTGCAAGTGTTCAATGGTGTCCCGACCTGTGATCAATATGTCGTCCTGGAAAACCACGGTGCGCGGAACCGACTTTAGCAGACTCTCCATGTTCCTTTGAAAAATAGCTGCGGCCGATTGAATCCCAAACGGGCATCTATTGTAGATGAACAGACCTTTGTGCGTGTTGATACAGGTGAGGCCTTTCGAAGATTCCGTCAGCTCCTGCGTCATGTAGGCCGAGGTCAGGTCCAACTTGGTGAACGTCTTCCCTCCTGCCAGCGTCGCAAATAGGTCGTCTGCCTTGGGTAGTGGGTACTGGTCCTGCAGTGAAAAATGGTTAATCGTTACTTTATAGTCCCCACAAATTCTGACCGTGCCATCGCCCTGGAGAACTGAAACAATTGGACTGGCCCACTCGTTAAACTCAACCGGCACGATGATGCCCTCTCATTGCAGCCTGTCCAGCTCGATCTCCACTTTCTCGCACTCATGTGTGGCACCACACGTGCTTTGTGGTGGATGGGTCGTGTACGGGGAACCAAATGGATCTGCACCTTCGCCTCAGAGAAATTTCCAATGCCTGGCTCAAACAACGATGGGAACTTGCTCAAAACCTGGGCACATGAGGCATCGTCGACGGACGAGAGCGCTCGGATGTCGTTCCAGTTCCAGCGGATTTTTCTCGACCAGCTTCGGCTGAATAGTGTGGGGCCATCTCCTGGTACAATCCATAGTGGTAGTTCATGCACCGCTCCATCATAGGAGACTTTTACTGCTGCACTGCCAATTACAGGGATCAGCTCTTTAGTGTAAGTTCTCAGCTTGGTATGAATAGGGCTCAGCTTGGGCCTTTGTGCCTTTTTGCAACACAGCCTCTCAAAGGCCTTTTTGCTCATGATAGACTGACTCGCACCCATGTCCAATTCCATAGATACTGGAATTCCGTTCAGTTCAACTTTTAGCATGATCGATGGACATTTTGTGGTTAAGGTGTCTACCCCGTACACGTCTGCCTCCTCGGTTCAAGTCTCTAGTTCAGTTTGATCCGCCATGGATCAGTCTTCCTCTGCAATGTGGTGGTTTGCAGTGTTTGAAGCTCATCTGCACAATCCGTGGAGGTGTCCCATTGTTCCACAGCCTTTGCATGCATAGTGTTTGAAGCGGCTTTGATGATCACCTCCGCAGCGCCAACAAGGTGTCAATTGCCTCGCATTCACACTTGATGGCAGACTCTGAGTCATCTAAGGTCGTGCAGCTGCAGATGTTTACATTCTGCCATATGCATTCCTGCCTGAAAACGACATTACTTTGTGTACAGTACTTGCCGATGCATCTTTATGCTGTGAAATTTGTTTGGTGTTATCGCTGGTGGACATAAATGCCTGGGCTATCGTTATAGCTTTGCTCAGGTTCGGTGTTTCAACAGTCAATAGTTTGCGAAGGATTACCTCATGGCCAATGCCAAGCACAAAGAAGTCACTTAGCATTTGCTCCAGGAATCCACCGAATTCACAATGTCCTAAAAAGGCGCCTTAGTTCAGCGACGTAGCTCGCCATTTCTTGGCCTTCAGACTGTTGACATGTATAAAATCGATACCTTGCCATCAGAACAGTCTCCTTCAGATTTAGGTGCTCCTGGACCAGTGTACACATTTCCTCATACGATTTGGTTGTTGGTTTCACAGGAGCAAGAAGATTCTTCATGAGGACATAGGTTGTTGTCCTGCAGATGATGAGGAGGATCGCCCTTCGTTTGGCAGCATTCTCATTCCCTTCTAGCTCGTTGGCCACGAAGTATTGGTCAAGTCGCTCCATGAAGGCCTCCCAATCATCACCTTTGGAGAATTTCTCCAGGATACCAACAGTTCTCTGTATTTTCGCGTGATGGTTCATAATCTATTACTCGTTGCCAGTTGTTACATCTCAAATAAAGCAATGTGACTGAGTACTGTAGACTTGACTCCATTCTGACTCCAGAGTGCTGGCACAGCATGGGAGGCCTGCTTATATGCAGTGTTCCCAAAGGATGCTGGGATTTCTTGGGACTCCAACAGATGCGTCCTCTGGTGGCGGTAGAATGCTGGTTACAAGGTGTTGCATACATAACATTTGGGATCAGTGCTGGGGTCAGCACCGGTGCGTGAGGACAAGCTAGTTCCAGAGCTGCTGGATGGTGTCCAGGTAGCCTGGTGGCGGCGTGTTGCCCGGTGCTGGCAGTGGGAACCCGGTTGGCTCGAGTTGCCTGCTCTTGGGGCCTTTGCAGGGCTCCTAGCGTCGGGCAGGTTCACAGATGCCTGTGACCTTCCTGTCCACTCCTTGCATCCCGGGCCGCTGCTGCTCCCAGAGGAGCAGTCGTCTAGCATTGCACAGGGAACTGTTAACTCGCTTGCCTGGGCATTATTTGGTTTGGGATCCTAGCTGGTCCCGGTCCCAATTGGGAGAACCGTTGCGGTTGACCCTTCATTCCTGGGTGTAGCCTTGGTGGTGATGGGGTCTGGGGGCTGCGCCTTAGCGCAGTTTGCTCTTTCAGGCTCGTGGCGGTTGGTGCCATTGGGTGCCTGAGAGGTGGAGCCGATCAGGGGCAGGGTATCGATACCGGTGCCGTTGCCCTCCTGAGATTGCTTGCTCTGCAGCTTGTCTATTTTAGCTGCTTGTGGCCACAGTCCGTGGTGCGTCACTCTGGTCCCAGCGGCTCAGGTTACAGAATCGGGTAGCCCACTGGACCTGTGTGCTTCCGATGGCTTCCGTTACATTATCAAAATACATTTGAAATCCTGCATCGCACAACATTTCATTGCTTATTGTAGATAAACTGCAGCTCCGATCACAATCGCCCGAGTTTTCTTTGCTTATTACATGTATACAACTCTGATCATTAATTACTAGCTTTACATTTAGCTCACAGTTGTTATTACATTGAGTGAGAATGTGGGACTGTCCCTTTAAGTGTGGTGGGTTGCTGGCCTCCTTTACCGCAATCCTCTTCTTCACTTGGTACCACGTGTTGCTCCATCAGCGCTGCACCTCGTGGTCTGGCCGCCGCCATATTTTCCTTTAGCGCTTCTCCTCCTGGTTAATGTGCAAAGTTAAAGCACATGGGATTGGGGGTAGTGTGCTGACGTGGATTGAGAACTGGTTGTCAGACAGGAAGCAAAGAGTAGGAGTAAATGGGTACTTTTCAGAATGGCAGGCAGTGACTAGTGGGTACCGCAAGGTTCTGTGCTGGGGCCCCAGCTTTTTACATTGTACATTAATGATTTAGACGAGGGGATTAAATGTAGTATCTCCAAATTTGCGGATGACACTAAGTTGGGTGGCAGTGTGAGCTGCGAGGAGGATGCTATGAGGCTGCAGAGTGACTTGGATAGGTTAGGTGAGTGGGCAAATGCGTGGCAGATGAAGTATAATGTGGATAAATGTGAGGTTATCCACTTTGGTGGTAAAAACAGAGAGACAGACTATTATCTGAATGGTGACAGATTAGGAAGGGGGAAGGTGCAGCGAGACCTGGGTGTCATGGTACATCAGTCATTGAAGGTTGGCATGCAGGTACAGCAGGCGGTTAAGAAAGCAAATGGCATGTTGGCCTTCATAGCGAGGGGATTTGAGTACAGGGGCAGGGAGGTGTTGCTACAGTTGTATAGGGCCTTGGTGAGGCCACACCTGGAGTATTGTGTACAGTTTTGGTCTCCTAACTTGAGGAAGGACGTTCTTGCTATTGAGGGAGTGCAACGAAGATTCACCAGACTGATTCCCGGGATGGTGGGACTGACCTATCAAGAAAGACTGGATCAACTGGGCTTGTATTCACTGGAGTTCAGAAGAATGAGAGGGGACCTCATAGAAACGTTTAAAATTCTGACGGGTTTGGACAGGTTGGATGCAGGAAGAATGTTCCCAATGTTGGGGAAGTCCAGAACCAGGGGTCACAGTCTAAGGATAAGGGGTAAGCCATTTAGGACCGAGATGAGGAGAAACTTCTTCACCCAGAGAGTGATGAACCTGTGGAACTCTCTACCACAGAAAGTTGTTGAGGCCAATTCACTAAATATATTCAAAAGGGAGTTAGATGAAGTCCTTACTACTCGGGGGATCAAGGGGTATGGCGAGAAAGCAGGAAGTGGGTACTGAAGTTTCATGTTCAGCCATGAACTCATTGAATGGCGGTGCAGGCTAGAAGGGCTGAATGGCCTACTCCTGCACCTATTTTCTATGTTTCTATGGTTTGGGCACCACCTTTCTTCCATCCATGATGTCGGATGCTGTGATCCTCTTCTCCACGGGTTCTGTCACCAAAGCTGGGAAGTCACCATTGGATCCGATTTTCTTCCTCCGGAGTCCTGCCACTGGAGCCTGGAAGGTGCATTCGGGTTACGCAGTCGTGCTGAGCGGTCTGTGCCTCGGGTGCTGTGCTGGTTTGTTCTCTGGTGCCGGATCCAACCTCAGGTGGGGGCTTGCTTTGCCTCTGAGCATGGTGGATGTCAATCGCTGGAGGGATGAAATCTTCCCAGCTCCAATGGATCTTCTCCATCCACCTTCTTCCGAGTAGCGTTGGTCCATCACCTGCAACAATCCACAGGGGTAACTTGTGCACCGCACCATCATGGAGTACCTTAACATTCGCACTTCCAATGACTGGAATAAGTTCATTGGTGCAGGTGAGCAGCTTTGCTTGAACCGGACCAACTTGGGTAGTTCAGTTTGATTGTCCCATCGCCTCTCAAAGGCTTCTTGATTCATTACTGACTGGCTCACCCCCCCTGTCCACCTCCATGAAGACTGGAGTGCCGTTTATATCGACTTCCATTCTCAACGGGAAACATTCTGTAGTGCAGGTAAACATTCCGTACACCTCATCGTGGGGCCTCTCTGACCACCTCTTCATAATCCGCGCTGGATTCATGGCCCTCTGCAGACACTTCATCAACACGGTGAGTCCTATTTCTTTTACACATTCGCTGGAGATGGCCCTTTGTGCTGCACCCTTTGCACACATAATCCTTAAAACGGCACTGGTGAGCCGGTGATTTCCTCCGCAACGCCAGCATGGTGCTAACCAATTAGCCCCTCTCGGCGGACTCAGAGTTAAGGGACTCGGGGGCCTGTTCTCTCTCCCCTGAGGAGATTCATGTTCTACAGTCCTGCCTCTAAAAGGCATCACTCTGTGTACAGTACTTGCTGGGTTTGAGTCCTGAGGATAAGTCATCCGCCTAGAGCCGCAGGTCGAGGTCATGAATGCCTGGCTCATGGTGATGGCCTTCTGCAGTGTGACTGTGGTATCAGCAGATAGTAGTCTGTGAAGAAGGCCCTCGTGGCCGATTCCGATGACAAAGATATCCCGCAGCGCTTTGGTGAGGTGTTCACCGAAATCACACGGTGCCGCCAGCCTCCTGAGGTCTGCAGCATATTTCGCGATTTCCTGGCCTTCGGGCTGTCGGTGGGTGTAAAACCGGTGTCTGGCTGTGAGGATGCTCTCTTTGGGCTTGAGTTATTCTTGGATCAGCGTTACAAGCTCCTCGTACATCTTGGTCATTGTCTTCGCTGGTGCCAGCAAGCCCCTGACGAGGCCATAGACGGTGGGCCCACAACTGGTGAGCAGGATAGCTCTGCGCTTATCAGCCAGCGAGGCCGGATCATCGCCTGCCAGGTCGTTTGCTGTGAAGAAATGGTCGAGCTTCTCCACAAAGGCGTCCCAATCATCCCCATCGGCGAACTGCTGCAACGCACCAAGGTTAGCCATTTTCGCGTGAAAGTCCGTAATCTCGTCGCCACTTGTTATATCTTTAGATGCTCTGATAATGACTCCACGAGGCAAAATATTGTACTTGAACTGTAGTGACCTTAGTCCATTTAATATAACTCCAGAGTGAGGATACCACATGGTGGACTCCCTTTTATACCTGAGTAACTGTGGTGTACAGGTGACCCCTGGGCCTCAACCAGTTGCACCCTCTGGTGGTGCCAGCATAGTGTATACAGTGTGAACCTTGTTGATGGTACCTCTGGTAAACAAGTCTCCATCTTATGCAACTATACAGTGACTACACAGAGAGTATATCTATAGTATACATATATAACACCTTGTGCACTGTGCTGCTTGAATTAATGCACTCTTGCACCAGCTGCCATGCCCTTCTAGCTATTTCCTTTGATACTTTATGACCATGGTGAAGAAAATGGACCCCCCCTCCCCCGCACGATCTACTTCTTGCAGCAATGTTTCAATGGTTTTATTCTCAGAGGTGGGTGCTCTATTATTTCCAAATACTGTTGCAGACATTGGGCAATAAGGCACAAGTCTCCATTGTAAAAGAAGCTGTAACTGAACCATTGAAGAGCTGAGGGAGCAGAATTCTACTCTCTAATAAGCACAAACATGATTGCTAGTACTAAAGTCAACAGTGCGCCTTTAAGGTGACATGGCCTTTATCAGATCTCCTATTTCTTGGGATTACTGGGTGTCAGACTGAAGGCTGTGCTCCACAAGGAACACACCCAGTTCATGCTAATCATGGGAGCCAGCAAAATGGTGCACTTTTCCAGACTTGCCTGATGAGCGCAATTCTAGTGTGTAGCACAGGTGTTGGGCTGACTTGTTCCCCCGCTTCAAAATCAGTCTCATATAGTAGTTGTGAAGGAAATAAAGGCATGACTGAAAGATCATGACTACAGGAAGTAAGATGAATGTGTACTGGGGGTGTGCACTTTGTGTAAAACTTTAAATATATTTACTTGCACATTTCCTATGGTGTTACTCCACAGTTAGTCTGTGAATACCTTGTTTATAACATTAGGGGTCTTATCCACAAAGTGTTGCAGGAAGTAAGCACCTTTTTGGGAGTACATTGGGGTGAGTTAAAAATAATGTGGAATTGGGAATACATTATAGACCACTGAATACTAAGAAAAAAATCAAGGTTGAGATTAATAGGCTGTTTGGAGAGGTCTGCAGAGGTTACAGAGCTATAAAGGTGGAGTGATTTTAACTATCCTAAAGTGGACCTGGGATAAAGCACATTTGTGTTCATAAAGGGAAAGGCTCTTAGAATACATTCAATACTCTTTCCTTAATCAGGATGTTGCAAGTCGCACACGATGCAGTGCTAGATCTGGTTTTGGGTAACAAAGCAATACAAGCAAGAGACCTGAAGGTAGGAGAACTCTTGGAAAATAATGGCCACAACCTCTGCTCATATTGAAAATAGATAAAGAAAGGATGTATCAATGCATCCCTCCCACAAGCACTATGCAGTCAAGTAACATTTCCAATTTAATGATTCTCTAAAGAACATAAGAAATAGGAGCAAGATTAGGCCATTTGGCCTCTCGAGCCTGCTCTGCCATTCATTAAGATCACGGCTGATCTGATCCTGGCCTCAACTCCACTTCCCCGTCCGTTCCCCATAATCCTTGACTCCCTTATCTTTCAAAACTCTGTCTCTCTCCACCTTAAATACATTCAATGACCCAGCCTCCACAGCTCTCTGGGGTAGAGAATTCCAAAGATTCACGACCCTTTGAAAATAAATTCTTTCTCATTTCCGATTTAAATGGGCGACTCCTTATTCTGAAACTATGCCCATTGTTCTACATTGCCCCACGAGGGGAAACATCCTCTCTGCATCTACGCTGTCAAGCCCCCTCAGAATCTTATACGTTTCAATAAGATCACCTCTCATTCGTCTAAACTCCAATGAGTATAGGCCCAAACTGCTCAAACTTTCTTCATATGACAACCCCTTCATCGTAGGAATCAACCTCATGAACCTTCTCTGAACTGTTTCCAGTGCAAGTATATCCTTTCTTCAATAAGGTACTGTCAATTTCACTAGCCACTTTTAAGTACTTTTATATGAAGTCCATGTGACATGTTGACTTGTCAGCTTATCAGTGACTGCCTTATCGGAATTTTATTTTAATCTACTTCCTCTCACTCCCCCCCTAGAAATTCAAATTCCATGCTGTGGAGACTATTTGTGGGTCATGTGTGAACACAGAAAAGGATACATTTAGTATATTAGATCATCCTTATATAATGCCACCTTTGGGACCTTTCCATTCACTTGCTGTGAACATATTTATAGAATGCTTGACACTTCGTTTAATATTGCCTGCTGTGCTAACCTCATTTTCTATTTGAGCTCTCCTGGTCAGTTTGTTAACATCTTTTACCCTTATTTTATATTCATCTCCATCCATCATCCACAAATTTATACTTCAGGAACAATTTTTTTCCCCTTTATTCCCTGCATTACTTCATTTGCTGCCCATTTCAGTCTTTTCCATCTGTTACCTTTCTCCCTTGATAGTATGTATCTGCTCTGTACTTGGTGTAAAGTATTTCTAAACACAATCCACTTTCCTTCCATGCTTTTGTCCTCTTAACAAGTGTGTTCAGCTCAGCCTCCTTGACTCATGCACCACTCCTTCAAAAGCTGTCCAATTAAGAACATAAGAATTAGGAACAAGAATAGACCATCTAGCCCCTCGAGCCTGCTCCGCCACTCAACAAGATCATGGCTGATCTGGCCATGGACTCAGCTCCACTTACCTGCCCACACCCCATAATCCTTAATTCCCTTATTGGTTAAAAATCTATCGATCTGTGATTTGAATACATTCAATGAGCTAGCCTCAACTGCTTCCCTGGGCAGAGAATTCCACAGATTCACAACCCTCTGGGAGAAGAAATTCCTTCTCAACTCAGTTTTAAATTGGCTCCCCCGTATTTTGAGGCTATGCCCCCTAGTTCTAGTCTCCCCAACCAGTGGAAACAACCTCTCTGCCTCTATCTTGTCTATCCCTTTCATTATTTTAAATGTTTCTATAAGATCACCCCTCATCCTTCTGAACTCCAACGAGTAAAGACCCAGTCTACTCAATCTATCATCATAAGGTAACCCCCTCATCTCCGGAATCAGCCGAGTGAATCGTCTCTGTACCCCCTCCAAAGCTAGTATATCCTTCCTTAAGTAAGGTGATCAAAACTGCACGCAGTACTCCAGGTGCGGCCTCACCAATACCCTATACAGTTGCAGCAGGACCTCCCTGCTTTTGTACTCCATCCCTCTCGCAATGAAGGCCAACATTCCATTCGCCTTCCTGATTACCTGCTGCACCTGCAAACTAACTTTTTGGGATTCATGCACAAGGACCCCCACATCCCTCTGCACCGCAGCATGTTGTAATTTCTCCCCATTCAAATAATATTCCCTTTTACTGTTTTTTTTTCTAAGGTGGATGACCTCACATTTTACGACATTGTATTCCATCTGCCAAACCTTAGCCCATTCGCTTAACCTATCCAAATCTCTTTGCAGCTTTCTGTGTCCTCTACACAACCCGCTTTCCCACTAATCTTTGTGTCATCTGCAAATTTTGTTACACTACACTCTGTCCCCTCTTCCAGGTCATCTATGTATATTGTAAACAGTTGTGGTCCCAGCACCGATCCCTGTGGCACACCACTAACCACCGATTTCCAACCGAAAAGGACCCATTTATCCCGACTCTCTGCTTTCTGTTCGCCAGCCAATTCTCTATCCATGCTAATACATTTCCTCTGACTCCGCGTACCTTTATCTTCTGCAGTAACCTTTTGTGTGGCACCTTATCGAATGCCTTTTGGAAATCTAAATACACCACATCCATCGGTACACCTCTATCCACCATGCTTGTTACATCCTCAAAGAATTCCAGTAAATTAGTTAAACATGATTTCCCCTTCATGAATCCATGTTGGGTCTGCTTGATTGCACTATTCCTATCTAGATGTCCCGCTATTTCTTCCTTAATGATAGCTTCAAGCATTTTCCCCACTACAGATGTTAAACTAACCAGCCTATAGTTACCTGCCTTTTGTCTGCCCCCTTTTTTAAACAGAGGCGTTACATTAGCTGCTTTCCAATCCGATGGTACCTTCTCAGAGTCCAGAGAATTTTGGTAGATTATAACTAATGCATCTGCTATAGCTTCCGCCATCTCTTTTAATACCCTGGGATACCAGGGGACTTGTCTACCTTGAGATCCATTAGCCTGTCCAGCACTACTCTCCTAGTGATAGTGATTGTCTCAAGGTCCTCCCTTCCCACATTCCCGTGACCAGCAATTTTTGGCATGGTTTTTGTGTCTTCCACTGTGAAGACCGAAGCAAAATAATTGTTTAAGGTCTCAGCCATTTCCATATTTCCCATTATTAAATCCCCCTTCTCATCTTCTAAGGGACCAACATTTACTTTAGTCACTCCTTTCCGTTTTGTATATCGGTAAAAGCTTTTACTATCTGTTTTTATGTTTTGCGCAAGTTTACTTTCGTAATCTATCTTTCCTTTCTTTATTGCTTTCTTAGTCATTCTTTGCTGTCGTTTAAAATTTTCCCAATCTTCTATTTTCCCACTAACCTTGGCCACCTTATACGCATTGGTTTTTAATTTGATACTCTCCTTTATTTCCTTGGTTATCCACAGCTGGTTATCCCTTCTATTACCGCTCTTCTTTTTCACAGGAATATATTTTTGTTGAGCACTATGAAAGAGCTCCTTAACAGTCCTCCACTGTTCCTCAATTGTGCCACCGTTTAGTCTGTGTTCCCAGTCTACTTTAGCCAACTCTGCCCTCATCCCACTCTAGTCCCCTTTGTTTATGCATAGTACGATCGTTTGAGACACTACTTCCTAACCCTCAATCTGTATTACAAATTCAACCATACTGTGATCACTCATTCCGAGAGGATCTTTTACTAGGAGATCGTTTATTATTCCTGTCTCATTACACAGGACCAGATCTAAGATAGCTTGCTCCCTTGTAGGTTCTGTAACATACTGTTCTAAGAAACAATCCTGGATGCATTCTATGAACTCCTCCTCAAGGCTACCCCGTGCGATTTGATTTGACCAATCGATATGTAGGTTAAAATCCCCCATGACTACTGCCGTTCCTTTTTCACATGCCTCCATTATTCTCTTGATTATTGTCCGCCCCATCGTGAAGTTATTATTTGGGGGCCTATAAACTACGCCCACCAGTGACTTTTTCACTTAGTATCTCTAATCTCCACTTACAATGATTCAACATTTTGTTCATTAGAGCCAATATCGTCTCTCACAAATGCCCTGATATCATCCTTTACTAACAGAGCTACCCCAACTCCTTTCCCTTCTTGTCTATCTTTCCGAATTGTCAGATACCCCTGTATGTTTAATTCCCAGTCTTGGCCACCCTGCAACCATATTTCTGTAATGGCCACCAAATCATACCCATTTGTAATGATTTGTGCCGTCAACTCATTAAACCTGAATGTTTCTATTTTACTCATTCTCTTTCCCATCATAAGCCTAATCGTAAACTTCACTATATTATGGTCCATGTTGTCAAAGTATTCTCTAACCTGCTCTACCATCTCTTGTTTGTGATTTAATATTGAGTCTTGTTTTAACCACATTCGAAGTGAAATAATATTAGCTGTGGCTCAGTGGGTAGCACACTTGCCTCTGAGTCAGAAGGTCATGGGTTCAAGCCCCACTCCAGAAACTTGAGCACATAAATCTAGGCTGACACTCCAGTGCAATGCTGAGGGAGTGCTGCACTGTTGGAGGTGCTGTCTTTCGGGTGAGACGTTAAACTGAGGCACTGTCTGCCCTCTCGGGTGGACTTAAAAGATCCCATGGCACTATTTCAAAGAAGAGCAGGGGAGTTATCCCTGGTGCTCAGTCCAATATTTATCTCTCAATCAACATAACAAAAACAGATTATCTGGTCATTGTCACATTGCTGTTTGTAGGAGTTTGCTGTGCACAAGTTGGCTGCTGCGTGTCCCACATTACCACAGTGACTACACTTCAAAAGTACTTCATTGACTGGAAAATGCTTTGAAACGTCTGGTGGTTGTGAAAGGCGCTACATAAATGCAAGTCATAAGAAATAGGAACAGGAGTAGGCCATTTTACCCCTCGAGCCTGCTCCGCCATTTAATAAGATCATGTCTGATCTGATCATGGACTTAGCTCCACTTCCCTGCCCGCTCCCCATAACCCTTTATTCCCTTATTGCTCAAAAATCTGTCTATCTCTGCCTTAAATATATTCAATGACCCATCCTCCACAGCTCTCTGGGGCAGAAAATTCCATAGATTTACAACCCTCTGAGAGAAGAAATTCCTCCTCATCTCAGTTTTAAATGGACGGCCCCTTATTCTGAGACTATGTCCTCTAGTTTTAGTTTCCCCTATGAGTGGAAATATCCTCCCTGCATCCACCTTGTTGAGCCCCCTCATTATCTTATGTGTTTTGAGAAGATCACCTCTCATTCTTCTGAACTCCAAAGAGTATAGGGCCAACCTACTCAACTTATCTTCATAAGTCAACCTACTCCTCTCCGGAATCTCTAAACAGCCTCCAATGCAAGTATATCCTTCCTTAAATACAGAAACCAAACTGTATGCAGTACTCTAGGTGTGTCCCCAGCAATACCCTGTACAGTTGTAGCAGGACTTCTTTGCTTTTATACTCCATCCCCCTTGCAATAAAGGCCAACATTCCATTTGCCTTCCTGATTACTTGCTTTACCTGCATACTAACATTTTGTGTTTCATGCACAAGGACCTCCAGGTCCCTCTGTACTACAGCATTTTTGCAATTTTTCTCCATTTAAATTATAATTTGCTTTTCTATTTTTTCTGCCAAAGCGGTTGACCTCACATTTTCCCACATTATACTCCAGCAGCCAAATTTTTGCTCACTCACTTAGCCTGTCTATATCCCGTTGCAGATTTTTTGTGTCCCCCTCACAATTTGCTTTCCCAGCCATCTTTGTATCATCAGCAAACTTGGCTACATTGCACTCGGTCCCTTCATCCAAGTCATTAACATAGATTATAAATAGTTGAGGCCCCTGCACCGATCCGTGCGGCACCCCACTAGTTACTGTTTGCTAATGTCCCATTATTTTACCGAGTACTACTTCTTTAGTGATAGTGATTGTATCTCTCTTCCATTATCCACTATTGGGATGTTTTTAGTGTCTTCTACCATGAAGACCGATACAAAATATTTGTTCAACGTCTCTGCCATTTCCCTGTTCTCCATTATTAATTCCCCAGTCTCATCCTCTAGGGGACCAACATTTACTTTAGCCACTCTTTTCCTTTTTATCTACCTGTAGAAACTCTTACTATTTGTTTTTATATTTCATAAGAACATAAGAAATAGGAGCAGGAAAAGGCCATACGGCCCCTAGAGCCTGCTCTGCCATTTAATACTATCATAGCTGATCTGATCATGGGCTCAGGTCCACTTCGCTGCCCGTTCTCCATAACCCCTTATCCCTTATCATTTAAGAAACTATCTATAAATTTATTCAATATCCCAGCTTCCACAGCTCTCTGAGGCAGCGAATTCCACAGATCCATAACCCTCTGAGAGAAGAAATGTCTCCTCATCTCAGTTTTAAATGGGCGACCCCTTATTCTAAGATTATGCCCTCTTGTTCTAGTCGCTCCTAACAGTGGAAACATCCTCTCTGTATCCACCTTGTCAAGCCCCCTCATAATCTTATACGTTTCGATAAGAGCACCTCTCATTCTTCTGAATTCCAATGAGTAGAGGCCCAACCTACTCAACCTTTCCTCATAAGTCAACCCCCTCATCTCTGGAATCAACCTTGTGAACCTTCTCTGAACTGCCTCCAAAGCAAGTATATCCTTTAGTAAATATGGAAACCAAAACTGCACGCAATATTCCAGGTGTGGCCTCACCAATACCCTGTACAACTGTTGCAAGACTTCCCTACTTTTATACTCCATCCCCTTTGCAATAAAGACCAAGATTCCATTGGCTTTCCTGATCACTTGCTGTACCTGCATACTAACCTTTTGTGTTTCATGCACAAGTACCCCCAGGTCCCACTGTACTGCAGCACTTTGCAATCTTTCTCCATTTAAATAATAACTTGCTCTTTTATTTTTTTCTGCCAAAGTGCATGACCTCACACTTTCCAACATTATACTCCATCTGCCAAATTTTTGCCCACTCATTTTGCCTGTCTATATCCTTTTGCAGATTTTGTGTGTCCTCCTCACACATTGCTTTTCCTCCCACCTTTGCATCATTGGCAAACTTGGCTACGTTACACTCAGTCCCTTCCTCCAATTTTATAATCTATCTTCCCTATTATTTTTTAGTCGTTCTTTGCCGGCTTTTAAAAGTTTCTTTAACCTCTGGCCTCCCATTAATCTTGGCCACATTGTATGCCCTTACTTTCAATTTGATACCATCCCTTAGTTTCTTAGTTAGCCACTGATGGTTATCCCTTTTCTTACAGTCATTCCTTCTCATTGGGATATATTTTTGTTGTGAGTTATGAAATATCTCCTTAAATGTCTTTCTTTTCTTTCTTTAAAAGGATAGTTTTAAGAGGTGGAACACTTAGCGATGAAAGGGACCATCTTGTACTTGAGAGTGGAATGGCAGAGATGCATAGTAAATTATTATGCAGTTTTTAACCAAAGAAAGTGAAAGTACGACACCCGAGGGTTATGTTGCGAGCCACTATTCAGAAGGACACTATTAAAAAAGTAAAACTGTCACTAGGCATAAATGGTATGTAACCCAGAATTCTAACACAGGTTGGGAAGATCATAAAGGTAGCGAACAATTAGCGTTAGTTCTGTGGTAGCTAAATTGTTGAGAGTTCATAATATGGGATAAAGCTCATGAACACTTAGAAAGGCATGTACTAATCAGGAATAGTAAGTAAAGGTTTATAAAGGTCTTGCTTGACTAGTTTGTAAGGGGATGTGGTGGATATCGTGTCTGTAGATTTTCAGAACATGTTTAATAAGATAGTACATAAGTAACTTGCTACAAAAACGAAGGCACCTGGTATTAAATTAAGTGTAGCTAAATGGATCGACAGATGGCCAGGAGACAAGTAGAGTAAAAATAACTGGATGCTTTTTGGATTGGTGGGATGTGTGCCCCAGTGATCTTAGCTGCGATCTCTTTTGCTTTCCATTTCTAAGAAAAGATTTGGACTAGGCACAAGAGGAATGATATTGAAGTTTGCTGATGATACCAAATTAATGACTATGTAAAACAGTGAGCAAGAACATCGAAGAACAAAGGTTAGCAATGGACAGAAAAGTAGCAGATGTCATTCAATGCAGAGAAATATGAAGTTGCATTTCTTAGGAAAAGGAACAGAAAGGGAGTATACCCTAAATGATAAGATTCTAGTGGGTGTAGATCTTTAAACAACTTCCATTTATATAGCCCCTTTAATGTATAGAAAATAACCAATACCTTTTGATGGGACATAAGGAAAAATGGAGGCCACGGTACAGAAGGGAACACCAAGAGAGAAAAAGCTTGGTCAAAGAGGTGGGTTTTAAGGGTGGAAAGTTTTTAGAACATGGGATCCATTAAGAGTGGCTATTGAGGCTGAAACTATAACATAATTTAAAAGGAAATTAATTCTTAAGAAGGGAAATTGGATATATATTTGAAGAGGAAGAATATAAATGGATAAGCAAAATGTGTAGGGAAATATGACTAGTGGCTAAGTCCACCATGGATGCCACAGGCCAAATCGTCTCCTTCAAAGCTGATTTTCCAGGTGCATTCTATATCATTAACATTTTATTTGAATGGAGTAAGATTTGAGCACGTTGCGGATCCCCCCACCCTATATTTGTCAGTCAACGCCTGCAGAAGAACGAAAGGGCGTTCCTAGTTAGGTTGTGCACCACGTTTCATTGCAGATTAAATAAGATCAAGAAGGAAGGCAACCCGACGAGAACCAGGGGATGTTTCTTGGCGTCCAAAATTCTCTTGACCAAAAGTGTCACATTTCGAATATTGCCGTACACTTTGCCCTCAGTTGTGAAGGGGTGTGGAAAATGGGATCCCCACTGATCTTCCTCAAGAGTCAATAATGGAAAAGCCAGACCCAGGCCGCTGGCGCTGCTGCTGCTTTGAGGCGGTGCCGCAGTGCGTGCTGCACGATCCGGCGACGGGGCGTTGCCGCAAAGGGTGGGGTTTCGGGACAAGGCAGCTCGTTCCGACAGGCACCCGGGGCAAGCTCGGCCTTTTTCCACACACACAAAATCCCCACCCCTCCCCACACCCAGTCCCGCGCCATGAGAGCAACCTGCTGCCAGTGAGCACAGTGAGAGGCGGAGAGCGGGCAGAGCGAGGAGCGGCGGCAACATGCACTCGGAGGTGGAGAAAGTAAGTGAGGGCGAGGAGCCAGACCCAGCCCGTTTCTGGTTTGTGTCCCGACTTCGCAGCCCGTCGTCGGCGCCAGCCCCCGCCACACCGGAGGAGCTGGGCCGGCCCTCCCACCCTCCCTCTCGGGCAAGGCTGAGGGTGGGACCCCCGCGGCTGAGGGCTGGGAGCCGGCGCTGTGCTGCCGCGCCTGTCTCCAGCCCCCTCCCCGCTCACAAAGGCAGCAACCCAGGCTCTGCCCCAGCCTGACATCGTGCTCCTTAAAGGCAGAGCGCCCGGCCTGCCGGCAGCGGCTTCACATTCAGTCCGCGGGCTCGCCGCCTGCATTCAACGCGGGGGCGACACAAGTGCTTCCTGCTGGGCTGTGGGGGATTTATTCCGCCATGCCCAAAGCGCGATTGATTTTACATCCGGCGACTCATTTCATCACGACTGCTACTTATGGTTGCGGTGCAGCGATTCTTCCGCTTGCATTTAACCCCCTTCAAAATACACGGCGTGGATGGGGTTGAGGGTGGTTCGTTCTTGTGCACCGTTTTAAAAAAAAAAGTTTAGTACAAATTGCATTTATTTTCCCCGCACTATAGGTTTAAATAATCTTTGTATAATTGTCTTAGATCAGCAGGCATGGTTTCATAAAGTTTTTAAAAAATCATTCCTTTTGACAGCTTAACTAGAATATGGAGTTTTTAGGGACAATCTCCCCAGTTAAGAAAGGCATCAGTAAGTAACTAACAGAGAGACTTGCATTTATATAGTGCCTTCTAACGCCACCCCACAGTGTGAGCACTGCCTTTAAAGGGACAGTCCGGGTTAGCAGCTAAATATAACTGAGCAATGCCAGGGCTGATCAGCTAGCACTGTGTATACACTATACCCTAAGAAGCTGTATTTCAACAGTGATTTGACTTTTTCAAATTTACCAGTTATCACTAAGAAAAAAATCCACATTTTGAAACGGGGGAGGGAATTATCTCGCATGCACAGTGAATGGGGGGTTCGCTTTGCAAGCTTACTGTCTACAGGGTCATCGTGGGTTCAATTTCTATTGCATATGCTACTTTGTTTTACAGTAGTAGCAATGTTTGAAGGTTTCTATCAGATATGTCTTGGAACAAAAGACTGAAAGAACAATATGGCCCAGAATTTCCAGTCAATTTGCACCCAAAAGTGGCGCAATTGTGGCGCAAATTTAGGTGTAACTGACTTGCACCCGTTTTTAGTGCTGGTTCGCTGAAATATTCGCCTAGACAATCTGCATAGCCTCACCCCCATCCAGAAGATCCTACAGCTCAAATTTCCTGCAGGTTCAGATTGGGTGTAAAGATGCACCCAAACTTTTAGTGCACTGGGTTCTTTCAGATTTAGACTGTCTTCAGAGAGATTGATAAACGCAATGGAATTCACACTTCCTGAAAACTATTTTAAACACATTTCCTTAAAAGTTTTGAGCAATAAATTCACAGAGGGGTGATGTTTTTTCAAATTAATTATGGTGGGTAAATGTGTGTGTTCATGTCTAAGTCTAATATATCCCGTTTTAGGGTACATTTGAGTTAAATATGATTAAAATGATTGGTTTGAAGCTGAGTTACTCCTGTGAAGTGCCTTGGGATGTTTCACTACGTTAAAGGTGCTATATAAATGCAAGTTGTTGAATTAGAATCATAGAATGATTCAGCAGAGAAGGAGACCATTTGGCCCAATGTGCATGTGCTGGCTTTTTGGTCGAGTTATCCAAATCATCCCACTCCCTGCTCTCTCCCCATAGCCTTGTAATTTTTTTCCCTTCAACTATTTATCCAATTCTCTTTTGAATATTTCTATTGAATCTGTTTCCACCTCCCTTTCAGGCAAGTGCAATCCAGATCACAACAACTTGCTGTGTGAAAAAAGAAAACGTTTCCTCATGATGTCTCTGGTTCATTTGCCAATCACCTTAAATCTCTGTCCTCTAGTTACCGACTCCTCTGCCATTGGAAACAGTTTCTCCTTATTTACTCTATCAAATCCATTCATGATTTTGAACACCTATCAAATTTCCTCTTAACTGTCTCTGCTTGAAGAAGAACAACCCAAGCTTCTCCAGTCTCTCCACATAACTGAAATCCCTCATTCCTGGTACTATTCTAGTAAATCTCTTCTGAACCCTCTCCAAGGCCTCGAAATCCTTTCTAAAATATGGTGCCCAGAATTGAACAATTTTCCAGCTGAGACCTAACCAGTGTGTTATAAAGTTTTAGCATAACTTCCTTGCTTTTGTGCTCTGTCCTCTATTAATAAAGCCAAGGATCCCATATGTTTTTTTAACAGCCTTCCCAACTTGTCCCGCCAACTTCAAAGATTTGTGTACGTACACGCCAGGTCTCTTTGTTCCTACACCTCTTTAAAATTGTACCATTTAGTTCATATGGCCTCTCATCAATCTTCCTCCCAAAATGTATCACTTCAAATTTCTGTTAAATTTACTCTGCCACGTGTCTGCACATTTTTACCAGTCCATCTATTCTCCCCACTGTTTATTACATTTCTGAGCTTCGTATCATCCGCCAACTTTGAAATTATGCACCGTTTAGCCATGTCCAGGTCCTCAATAAATATCAAAAAGAGCAGTGGTCCTAACACTGACCCCTGGGAAACACCACTGTATACTTCCCTCCAGTCTGAAAAACAACCGTTCACCACTACTCTGCTTTCTATCCCTTAGCCAATGTTTTATCCCAGTGCCACTGTCCCTTTAATCCCATGGGCTTCAATTTTGCTAACAAGTGGTACTTTGTCAAACGCCTTTTGGTGGTCCATGTATACAACATCAACCGCACTACCCTCATCCAGCCTCTCCGTTATTCAGTGACCTCGATCAAGTACATCAAACACGATTTGTCTTTAACATATCTGTGCTGGCTTTAATTGATTCACCTATACTTTCCCAAATGCCAATTAATTTTGTCAGGGATTATTGTCTCTAAAAGTGTCTCCACCACTGACGTTACGCTGACCTGGCCTGTAGTTGCTGGGTTTATCGCTCTCCCCATTTTTTAAATGGGTGTAACATTTGCAATCCTCTGGCACCATTCCCATATCCAAAAAAGATTGGAAGATTGTGACCAGAGGCTCTGCAATTTCCATCCTTGCTTCCCTCAGTAACCTAGGATGCATTCCTCTCAGACTGGATGGCTTTTCTACTTTTGAGGACCAACAACCTTCTAAGTACCTCTTTTATCTAATTTTATCCTACCCAATATTGCTACTACCTCCTCCTTTGCTGCTACATTGGCAGCATTCTCTTCTCTCGTGAAGACAGCAGACATTTAGTACCTCAGCCATGCTCTCTGTCTCCAAGAATATTTCCTTTTTGGTTCCTAATCGGACCTACCCTTCCTTTTGACTACCCTTGTATGTATACAAGACTGTTCCATTCCCTTTTTATATTAGTTGCTAATTTATTCTCATATTGTCTCCTTACCCCTCATTCCTTTTTTAAAATCTTCTCTGTACTTTCTGTATTCAGCTTGATTCTCTATAGTATTATGAACTGTACAATTGTCATTGGCTTCCTTTTTTTGTTTAATTTTAACCTCTATCTTCAGTCATCCAGGGAGCTCTAGCTTTGGATGCCCTTCCTCCCTCCATAGGACTGTTTCTACTTTGTACACCCCTATTTAAAAAAGGAGGCAGACAGAAAGCAGGAAACTATAGACCAGTTAGCCTAACATCTGTCATTGAGAAAATGCTGGAGTCCATTATTAAGGAAGCAGCAGCAGGACATTTGGAAACTCATAATTCAGTCAAGCAGAGTCAGCATGGTTTTATGAAAGGGAAGTCATGTTTGACAACTTGGCTCGAGTCCTTTGAGGATGTAACAAGCAGGGTGGATGTGGTGTATTTGGATTTCCAGAAGGCATTCGCTAAGGTGCCACATAAAAGGTAATACTGCACAAGATAAAAGTTCACGGGGTTGGGGGTAATATATTAGCATGGATAGAGGATTGGCTAACAGAAAACAGAGTCGCAATAAATAGGTAATTTTCTGATTGGCAAACAGTAACTAGTAGCAGGGATCAGTGCTGGGTCCTCAACTATTTATAATCTATGTTAATGACTTGGATGAAGGAACCAAATGTAATGTAGCCAAGTTTGCTGATGATGCAAAGATGGGTGGGAAAGAAAGTTGTGAGGACACACAAAATCTGCAAAGGGATATAGACAGGCTAAGTGAGTGGGCAAAAATTTGGCAGATGGAGTATAATGTGGGAAAATGTGAGGTTATTCACTTTGGCAGTAAAAATAGAAAAGTAAATTTATAATTTAAATGGAGAAAAATTGCAAAGTACTGCAGTACAGAGGGACCTGGAGGTCCTTGTGCATGGAACACAAAAAGTTAGTATGCAGGTACAGCAAGTATTCAGGAAGACAAATGGAATGTTGGCCTTTTATTGCAAGGGGGATAGAGTATAAAAGCAGAGAAGTCCTGCTACAACTGTACAGGGTATTAGTGAGACCACACCTAGAGTACTGTGTACAGTTTTGGGTTCTGTATTTAAGGAAGGATATACATGCATTGGAGGCTGTTCAGAGAAGGTTCACTAGGTTGATTCCGGCGATGAGGGGGTTGACTTATGAAGATAGGTTGAGTAGGTTGTGTCTATACTCATTGGCTTTCAGAAGAATGAGAGGTGATCTTATCGAAACATAAGACAATGAGGGGGCTCGACAAGGTGGATACAGGAGGATATTTCCACTCATAGAGGAAACTAAAACTAGGGGACATAATCTCAGAATAAGGGGCTGCCCATTTAAGACTGAGATGAGGAGGAATTTCTTCTGAGGTTTGTAACTCTATGGAATTCTTTGCCCCAGAGAGCTGTGGAGGCTGGGTCATTGAATATATTTAAGGTGGCGATAGACAGATTTTTGAGAGATAAGGCAATAAAGGGTTATGGGGAGCAGGCAGGGAAGTGGAGCCGAGTCCATGATCAGATCAGCCATGATATTAAATGGCGGAGCAGGCTCGAGGGGCCTAATGGCCTATTCCTGCTCCTATTTCTTATGTTCTTATGTACCTGAACTGTCTCCTTTTTGAAGACCTCCCATTGTTCAATTACTGTTTTGCCTACCAATGTTTGGTTCCAATCCACCTGTGCCAGAACCCTTTTCAACTCATTGAAGTTAGCCCTTCTCCTGTTTAGTATTTTAATGTTTTATTGTACATTATCCTTTTTCATAACTATTCTAAACATGATATTATGATTACTCTTCCCAAAGTGCGCTCTCACTGAAGCATGCTCCATTTGCCTCACTTCGTTCTCCAGAACTACTAAATCCAGTACTGCTTTCTTCCTTGTTGGGCTGTAAACACACTGATCAAGAAAAGTCTCTTGTAAACATTTCAGGAATTCCTCCCTCCTTTTGCCCTTCGCACTATTACTATCCCAGTCTATCTTGGGATAATTGAACTCCTCCATTATCACTACTCTGAAGATCTTGTATCTTTCTATAATTTGTCTGCAAATTTGCTCCATGTGTCATGCTGACCTTTTAGACTATGTCCTTGATGTTCACTTTGCTGCATCGCTGCAGAAAAGAGAAAGGAGAAAAACTGAAAGGAGATGAGACAATAGTTAGTAAAAATTAAAACCCTTAAGAACCTGACTCCAGCAGGAAAATTGTAGTTGCTTCACATCAGTAAGCTGGGTTCTAAAAAAAACTACCCAAACCTTTTCTTACACTGTTAATATAAGCTGAGAGAAATTAACCATTTAACCCACCAGACTCATCTAGCTCACAACCACTCAAATGACACATTTTAAAACTCTCTAAGAAAATGTTCCGGATTAACAAAGGGCTTTGGTTACTTTCTAACACTTAAAAATGTGCAGATATTAAAGTTGCAATTGCTGCAGTGGAGTACTGTTGTACTGTTTTCATGTTATGCTGTTATCACGATAGCCACATTAATTTTCTTGTAATTTTGAATTGGGAGCTTTTCAAAACCATTCCATCTGCAAAGTTTTAAAGGCGCGGATCTCAAAAAGTCAGCTCATAATCAGTGAATTTCAGGTGAATATTACAATGGGACATTCGACACTGAGGAATAGATGAACAATTAATTAAAACAAATTGATTCAAAATAGGTAAGGCCCCTTCATTCTCCAATTCAAAGAAATGTTGAAATAAAAACAGAAAATGCTGAAACACTCAGCAGGTCAGGCAGCATTGTGGAGAGAGAAACAGAGTTAACGTTTTAGGTTGATAATCTTTCAAAGAAATTTTGAATTTGCTTATCGGTGAATAGACACTACTCAAATAATTTTATATCTCCAATTATTTGTATACTGCAGTATCTAATAATGATGTATAACAACAATGTTAGCATGACATTTCTGTATTCTTAGCGAAGACATATTAGCCAAAAATTGAGTTTTTGTTTCATTTGAGTAACAATCCAGCAATATAAATCGATTTGTAATCAAGCCTTTGTTGTGAGAAATTAAACTATTTTTGTAATAGAATGTGAGAATTATGACAAGAACAGGTAGTTTTCTGTCAGATAGTGGAGCCTCCCATCCGCCACTCCAACTCGCAACTGGACTTTGATCTGTCCTGAATCCCATTGTAAATGGCGATAAATCTGCAGGCTTTGAAGGAAGCATTCCTAAATCCTAGCCACTAGTCGCCAAGATTTATTATCATATTCCCAGAATGGTTCTCCATTCATCTGGTTGCGCTTCCGATGATAAATCGATGAAGAATTTTATTATGTATTCATTGCCAAATAGGTACAAGCCTACATAATTTTGTGCTTCTTGTTTCAGAGTAGCAAATAACAACTGTTAATATATTGTTGATAATGACATTTGACAAGTCAGGACTCTGCTGGAGGGCATTTCTTCGTTGCTCTTAAATCACTATAGTTTTTTACACTCCAGCGTAGTCTAATTAGAGTGGCAACTTGACGTTGGCAACATGGGCGTGTGAATGGGTGTATAATCACCTGTAACGTCCTGATTACTCTGGTACTGGAAATTCTACCCTCGATGTTTATTCTAAAATTGGAAATTAAATCTAGGGTAAAGGTTTTTGTAGTTGACCTCCTGTACCCTTTGCAGGTAAATTGTGATGTAATCATAATAGTGATAGTTTAGATTGGGCATGTGCATCAAAACTAATAGAATGCCATGCGGTATTAGCATCCTGATTTAAATGATTGAAATTGCTCTTGTTAACAAGTGAGCTGTATTTTATGTGGTAATCCATCTTTGAGAGCACACCAATAGGGGAATCACGAAACTTACAAGTTCAGTACCTGGTTAATGATGAGCTGGTTGATCTCAGCCAGGCAGTGATATTCGTATTATTTCTGCTTCAGTGCCCCTTGGTCTAGGGAGGAAACAAAATCAGCTCGGGTTCCTGCTTCTCATGCTTGGAGAATGAGTGATGATAGGGTAGGTCTCTGCTTTGATGTTGCAATGATCAAAATAGTCATCTAACATTCGCTGTCTGACTGTGCATAATAAATGCTGTATCCATGCAAGTTCTTTCTTCTAATGGTTACTGATACTAGAGGGCACATTCTACACCAGCATAATTCATTATGTTCGAGATGGATTTGGAGAAAATAAATTGTCCCTTTGCTCTCCTTGCTTGTGTGGAAGTGCCTGATCTGGTTTACCTACTTCTCCCAAACAGTGTGGTTTAGATTGGAGATATCCTCTATCTTTGGCTCAAACACCTCATGACACACAAACGTATAACACTATTCACTTCACCACTGGACCAATTTAACTAGTATCGGTTAACTCACTGCTACTGATAGGCCTCCATCAATTGGTCAGTGGTCAAATGAAATCTTAGCTCATTTGTAGCAGTTGTAATACAATTGGCCTCAGTGTCCTGGGCAAGCGGAGCCGGGGGTGGGGTGGAAATCAACCAGGGTTGCTGCTCCTTGCTCAGTTTCCGGTATCCATGGCTGGAAAGTGAGCTTGTGCAGATGTTGAATGAGGATAGGATCAGGCTCATGTATTGACCCCAATAAATGAAAAGAAAGACTTGTATTTATATAGCACCTTTCACGACCAACGGACATCCCAAATCACTTTACAGCCAATGAAGTACTTTTTGAAATGTAGTTACTGTTGTAATGTAGGAAACGACCAATGGCCAACTGGTATGCTAACATCAATTGTCAATGCTCACAAGTGAGGAATGGCCACTCAAAGCTGAGCTACTGGAAGGCAGTCATTGCAGACAGACCTTACCTCATTGGTGTCTTCCCGAAGAAAGGGAACGGGAGAAAATTGGAAAAGACAAAAGTTACATTGACACACTCGGCTTGCCTACTGAGATGTTTCACATTGGCAAGTCTTTCAAAATAATTTGGTTTATTAAAATACTGACCCTGTAAATACAGGGTTTAGGTCACTCCATTTCTTTAGCAAACTAAGATTGCTTATATTGGCATGTTCTATTGGAACAGCTGTGTCATTCTCAGTTGGCAATTAAACCCCAGAAGTTTGGTAATGTACAAGATGGAATGCCAAATGTTTATGGTGTGCTACCCACGATTTCTGTTTTTTCTGCATTGGTGTAGTGTGGAGGTAGCATTTTAATCCTTAGATGTGCATTTTGAAGGAATACCAACAAAGACCACTTTGGTGTCCGTACTTCAATTTATATCCCCTGAAGTGAAAAACCATGAAATTCTAGTTCTGATTATTAAAATAATTGCTAATCTTTTGCAAATAATACTAATTATTATAGATGTTTGTGCTTTTATACATATCTTGCTAAATAGCAACAATTTAATCAACTGAAGGTACATGGCAATAGCAATACATGAAGTGTAAAATGAGACTGAGTGAATATTTGGTCTTTATTACTCATTATCCTGGCAGAAGTAATAGTGTGATGGTTTATCAAAGTTGTCAATTTTTGTCACTGAAAACATTGATTTGTTTACAGTATTATAAAGATTGCACGATGGCACGCACAAATTGAGAGATTAGGGGCTACTCGTTCAGAAGGCCGTAATGGCATCAAATATGTATATGGAACAAGCTTAGCCTCAGATGGAGGTCAACGAGTGATCAGAACTATTCTACAATTGATATCACACAGGAGATGGAATCAAGATCTTTCAAGACACATCACTGTGTAAAACAGTGCTATTTGAAATGATGGGTCTGGTCTGATATGTTGAAGGCTTACAAGAAGTCTTTAGGATGTCAATGATTGAAGAAGATGATGTCTGAACTTCTAGACATCTCCTTTTGAACAGCCAGGCTGTCATGTGGAATCCTGCTGTACTGGGGTGCAGAACTTGGTTCAACAGTGTATCACTGAGGAAGGGAGATTGGTGAGACATTTTTCAGTATCAGAATATTTCACAACCATTGCTTCTAATTTAATAACAGCTTATCAGAGATGTTCCTGACATTTCTGATGATCTTTCGTTCCCACTTACTGCCAGTACTCCAGAAGAATTGGTGAATCCAAGTTAATGAGAAACTGTTCAATCTCCAAGCTGGCTTATCCATGATTCTTCAGCTAAACAGAGAAAGCTGATGATTAGCATACATGTATATATCTCTGGATAAGTCCAAGATGTTCCACTCGTGCAGGTGAATTGTGGTCCACTCATGTAGGTGAATTGTGGTCTGACTGAGTTTGTTGCCATTTAAATTACCACACTGGCAGGATGCTGTGCTGGAAGTGTCACTCCTGGCTCAGACACCAATAGGGAAGTGCTGCATCCTGATAGAAGCTTTTGGAATAATGGACACCCTGCTTTTTTTAACATACTAAACGACATTCATCTCTGTCCAGAGAAACATTGATTTTCCCTGTGCAATAAAATGAAAATGTTGCAGAGTTAGCCATAGTGTTTGTAGTTTGAGCCCATCGATGTACCAAGTGAACTTGGAGGCCTATTAATTATGGAAATGTGCAGCCTGTGCAACAGGGACTCGCCAGTCACCAGTGTGAGCTGAGGTGGAGGGGTCTGAAGTGAAATTTCCCGATGTAAATGGTGCTTCTCTGATCACCTCAGATTGGGCAAATTGATCTTCATTGGTTGGGACAGAGGCAACATGTGGGAAGAAACTGATGTGTAGCATCAAGTGAAGCAACCTCATGAGCAGTCGAGCATTGAACACCAAAGATAAATAGTGCCATTAGATCTAGAATACAGAGGTATTTCTCTGTTGAAATTCTTAAGCCCTCCTGAGGAGGGCACACAAGGTTGCAAACCAGTGTGAGATCAGGAAGACTTTCCTCAAGGATACATTGAGACTTCCCGCATATGAGGTCTTGATAATGAGAGGGGAAGGCATTCGATAAGGTGCCATATAAGAGGTTACTGATAAAAGTTCACTGGGTTGGGGGTAATACATTAGCATGGATAGAGGATTGGCTAACTAACAGAAAACAGAGTCGGGATAAATGGGTCATTTTCCAGTTGGCAAACAGTGACTAGTGGGGTGCCGCAGGGATCGGTACTGGGTCCTCAACTATTTACAATCTATATTAATGATTTGGATAAAGGGACCGAGTGTAATGTAGCCAAGTTTGCTGATGATACAAAGATGGGTGGGAAAGCAAATTGTGAGGAGGACACAAGAAATCTGCAAAGGGATATAGACAGGCTAAGTGAGTGGGCAAAAATTTGGCAGATGGAGTATAATGTGGGAAAATGTGAGGTTATCCACTTTGGCAGAAATAATAGTAAAGCAAATTATAATTTAAATGGAGAAAAATTGCAAAGTGCTGCAGTACAGAGGGACCTGGGGGTCCTTGTGCATGAATCACAAAAAGTTAGTATGCAGATACAGCAAGTAATCAGGAAGGCAAATGGAATGTTGGCCTTTTATTGTAAGGGGGATAGAGTATAAAAGCAGAGAAGTCCTGCTACAGGGTATTGGTGAGGCCACACCTGGAATACTGCACACAGTTTTGGTCTCCGCATTTAAGGAAGGGTATACTTGCATTGGAGGCTGTTCAGAGAAGGTTCACTAGGTTGATTCTGGAGATGAGGGGGTTGACTTATGAAGATAAGTTGGGCCTATACACATTGGAGTTCAGAAGAATGAGGGGTGATCTTATTGAAACTTATAAGATAATGAGAAGGCTCGACAAGGTGGATGCAAGGAGGATATTTCCACTCATAGGGGAAACTAAAACTAGGAGGCATAGTTTAAGAATAAGGAGCCGCCCATTTAAAACTGAGATGAGGAGAAATTTGTTCTGAGGGTTGTAAATCTATGGAATTCTCTGCCCCAGAGAGATGTGGAGGCTGGGTCATTGAATATATTTAAGGCGCAGATAGATTTTTGAGTGCTAAGGGAGTAAAGGGCTATGGGAGCGGGCAGGGAAATGGAGCTGAGTCCATGATCAGGTCAGCTGTCATCTTATTGCATGATGGTGCAGGCTCGAGGGGCCAAATGGCCTACTCCTGCTCCTATTTCTTATGTTGTCTCTTTTTAAGTGAGTTGTTTTTAAAGACTAGCATAAGCTGTTGTGGCAGGAAAAATAAACTGTGAGAGTGGGAGAAAGAATGTGATGGACTGGGAGTGGATGTGTTTGGTACCAGAGCTGTGACTTCCCTTGGCCGTGCTTGTGAGGTCATTGACCCTCTTTTTCTGCACTGTGGCAGTTCCTGGGGTAGTGGAGGATGCACTGACTGCTTCTGGCAGCTCCCTCCAGATAGCCTGCACCACTCTCTTAGGGGTTGCTCCTGCCCTCAGTGCCCATCAGACCTGTTGGCCCCGATTGCTGCTAACACCTCCACTTGATCATTGGAAAATCTGGGGCTCTTCCATCTCTTCATGAAGCTGCTTCTGTTTCTGTCAGCATGCTGAAAGTCATGGTATCCTTTAATTGGCTGAACCTTTCAAAGGCTGCACCAGAACAGTATTTCCTTCCCTTCCATTGGTGATAAACCAACGGAGGGCAATTTTCTGGCCTCCGAACCATCCCTTTGAGGCTTGTGGGAGGAAATTGTGTTGGGTTAGCTGTGGTTTAAGGAGAGAAAGTGGAGAGCACCAGTTCCAACTGTTACAGGATGGGAGAGTGGAGAGCACCAGTTCCAACTGTCACAGGACAGAGAGTGGAGAGCACCAGTTCCAACTGTCACAGGAGAGAAAGTGGAGAGCACCAGTTCCAACTGTCACAGGACAGAGAGTGGAGAGCACCAGTTCCAACTGTCACAGGAGAGAAAGTGGAGAGCACCAGTTCCAACTGTCACAGGACAGAGAGTGGAGAGCACCAGTTCAAACTGTCACAGGAGAGAAAGTGGAGAGCACCAGTTCAAACTGTCACAGGAGAGAAAGTGGAGAGCACCAGTTCCAACTGTCACAGGACGGGAGAGTGGAGAGCACCAGTTCCAACTGTCACAGGACAGAGAGTGGAGAGCACCAGTTCAAACTGTCACAGGAGAGAAAGTGGAGAGCACCAGTTCCAACTGTCACAGGACGGGAGAGTGGAGAGCACCAGTTCAAACTGTCACAGGACAGAGAGTGGAGAGCACCAGTTCAAACTGTCACAGGACAGAGAGTGGAGAGCACCAGTTCCAACTGTCACAGGACAGAGAGTGGAGAGCACCAGTTCAAACTGTCACAGGACGGGAGAGTGGAGAGCACCAGTTCCAACTGTCACAGGAGAGAAAGTGGAGAGCACCAGTTCCAACTGTCACAGGACAGAGAGTGGAGAGCACCAGTTCAAACTGTCACAGGAGAGAAAGTGGAGAGCACCAGTTCAAACTGTCACAGGAGAGAAAGTGGAGAGCACCAGTTCCAACTGTCACAGGACGGGAGAGTGGAGAGCACCAGTTCCAACTGTCACAGGACAGAGAGTGGAGAGCACCAGTTCAAACTGTCACAGGAGAGAAAGTGGAGAGCACCAGTTCCAACTGTCACAGGACAGAGAGTGGAGAGCACCAGTTCAAACTGTCACAGGACAGAGAGTGGAGAGCACCAGTTCCAACTGTCACAGGACAGAGAGTGGAGAGCACCAGTTCAAACTGTCACAGGACGGGAGAGTGGAGAGCACCAGTTCCAACTGTCACAGGAGAGAAAGTGGAGAGCACCAGTTCCAACTGTCACAGGACAGAGAGTGGAGAGCACCAGTTCCCACTGTCGCAGGACGGGAGAGTGGAGAGCACCAGTTCAAACTGTCACAGGACAGAGAGTGGAGAGCACCAGTTCAAACTGTCACAGGACAGAGAGTGGAGAGCACCAGTTCAAACTGTCACAGGACAGAGAGTGGAGAGCACCAGTTCAAACTGTCACAGGAGAGAAAGTGGAGAGCACCAGTTCCAACTGTCACAGGACGGGAGAGTGGAGAGCACCAGTTCAAACTGTCACAGGACAGAGAGTGGAGAGCACCAGTTCAAACTGTCACAGGACAGAGAGTGGAGAGCACCAGTTCCAACTGTCACAGGACAGAGAGTGGAGAGCACCAGTTCAAACTGTCACAGGACGGGAGAGTGGAGAGCACCAGTTCCAACTGTCACAGGACAGGAGAGTGGAGAGCACCAGTTCAAACTGTCACAGGACGGGAGAGTGGAGAGCACCAGTTCCAACTGTCACAGGACAGGAGAGTGGAGAGCACCAGTTCAAACTGTCACAGGACAGAGAGTGGAGAGCACCAGTTCAAACTGTCATAGGAGAGAAAGTGGAGAACACCAGTTCCAACTGTCGCAGGATGGGAGAGTGGAGAGCACCAGTTCCAACTGTCACAGGACAGAGAGTGGAGAGCACCAGTTCCAACTGTCACAGGACGGGAGAGTGGAGAGCACCAGTTCAAACTGTCACAGGACAGAGAGTGGAGAGCACCAGTTCAAACTGTCACAGGACAGAGAGTGGAGAGCACCAGTTCCAACTGTCACAGGACAGAGAGTGGAGAGCACCAGTTCCAACTGTCACAGGACGGGAGAGTGGAGAGCACCAGTTCAAACTGTCACAGGACAGAGAGTGGAGAGCACCAGTTCAAACTGTCACAGGACAGAGAGTGGAGAGCACCAGTTCAAACTGTCACAGGACAGAGAGTGGAGAGCACCAGTTCCAACTGTCACAGGACAGAGAGTGGAGAGCACCAGCTCAAACTGTCACAGGAGAGAGAGTGGAGAGCACCAGTTCCAATTTTCACAGGAGCATCCAGTCGTGCCCCGGTAACTGTCCCCAAAGGAAGTGGAGTGTGGGAAATTGCAGTCCGCTTCCATTGAGGGGTGGTAAGGCCAATTCTGCGGCGGGAGCAGGACTTCCACGCTGGGGGCTAAAATTCCCTGCCCCAGAAGGTTACCGCCCCCAAGATGGGAGCCTGTGCGGGGAGGCAGAGGGAAGATGAGGGGGGATGGAGGGGCGAGTGGTGGAGGTGGGGGGGCGGAGAAACCCAGGGCGGGGGACAGGAGGGGCCACATTGCAGCGGAGGTCTGGGGGGGGCGAAGTGTGTTAGAGGGGCGGGTCTAGGGGCTCTGTGCCTCGGTGCGGGGAGTGTTCAGAGTGGGGTGGACGGGTTGACTGCGCAGATGGCGGTTGGTGGATGTGGTGTGGTTGGCGTCGCGGGGGCGTGGCCCCCGGGTGGCCGGGGCTGGGGGCTCGACATCCGGAGGTGTTCGGTATTTGGGAAGGATTCTGGCGGGGCGGGTTGGGTGCAGGGGGAGTGTTCCCGGTGTTGGGTGGGTCCGGAGCCGGGGGGGGGGGGCACGGTCTTGGGATGGGGGGTGGGCTGTTTGGGGCTGGGATTGGGAGAGACTTCTTCACTCGGGGAGTTGTTGGCCTGTGGGGTTCCCTGACACACAGAGTTGTTGATGCCGGTTCATTGGATGTGTTCGGGAGGGAGTTGGATGTGGTCCTTGCGGCTGGGGGGCGTGGGGGGGGGGGGGGGGGAGGCGGCTGCTGGGTGGGTGATCAGCCATGATCTTGTTGAATGGCAGTGTAGGCTCGAAGGGCCGAATGGCCTACTCCTGCACCTATTTTCTATGTTTCTATGTTTCACATTGTGTGGATGTTAGGATCACTCTGCTGCAGATTCACCAATGAGAGGAGAATCCAGGTCAAGATGTGTTCCTCAAGTGCATAGCAAAAATGACAGAATAATTTTACATTCTACCATTTTCTAGGCTGTCGTCAGACATTATACGCAACAATTGCCACAATACTTAAAAGCCTGCAGTCACTCTAATGATTGTATTCAGCATTATTCTGGCAAGTAGAACTTTTAACTCCTGTTCCAATGAAAATACTCAAAGATCTGAGAGAAAACCTTTTTGTTTCAATGGAACAGAGTGTGACAAGAGTATCATAACTGAAATTAACTAAATAAATAAAAAGGCTGATTGATAAGGAAGGTGATAAAATATACCCCGTACAGGAGGGAAGATCGTTATTTTAAAAACCTGACGCTGGAGCCTTGGTCGGTTGGTTTATATGGGTTGAGAGTGTGCAAGGGGTCATTCAAAGGTCACCTCCCAGATATGACATAATTGAGCCTTTAAATCCATAAGAGGGATTTTTTTTCTTTTCCTCGAGCACGGTGACCTAGCGTGTGTGGAGGATTTTGAATTATAAAAGATAATTGTTTTGGGGAATAGGGAAAAATAAAAGGCACAAATAGTGGGCCCAAAACCTGATGCAGATTCTAGGTTTAATTTTAGTTTATTCGGTCAGTATTTCTTGATGGTTTTTGTGCCACATTTGTGGTAAGTCACAAGCCCCCTGTTTCAATTTACAGCAGATTCCGGGCATATGCTGTCGTTCGAAGCAGAGGGTGTATTGTCCCACCCACTGACCAGCAGTGCAGTAAACTGTGTCATGTGACTGCTGACGAATGCTGACAAGTGCAGTGGGCGGAAGAATAGGCTAGGCTCAGAAAACCAGCAATGTAAGAAGTTTCCTTTTTTTTTTAAAAAAAAGCAAAATACAGGACCATGTAGAGCAGCAGGTCAGTTGAAGCAGTTTGCTTGTTTATGGATAGCCCTGTGCTGTGACAGCTTTCTGTATATCAAACGATTGTGTGGAGAAACACTACTTTAACTCGAGAAGGGCTATTAGTAAAATTTCTCCTAGGCCCTTAAAGCAAGACACAATCATTCCAGGAAATGATGCAGCCTTTTACCAACCTCTAATAGCATGCTTCTGATGTGTCTAAGTACCAATATTACTTTTGTTCTGAGTTTTAACTTTACTCTCATTTCTCTCTCTCTTTCCTGTTTCCATTCTGTTCCTATTTTCCAGTTGCAAGCTTTTTAACTTTTTGCCTCTTAACTGTCTGTTATTTCACTTGTTCATGTTGTGTTCTGCGACTAATATTTTAGTCGTAAATATTTTTGCTTTGCTCATTGCCTGAATCGCTCTTATTTTCTGTCCTTCTATTCTGGATAAACTAACTTGTTGAAGAGGGCCAGGGGACACCTTCCCCACACTGAATCATCATGTAGGGCCTTGTTAAATATCTACCACTGATATTGTGGAACCATGTTTTGAGTTTCTTGCAATCCTACTTAAACTACTATATGTATGATTTAGAAATTTATGGACCGTATTTTGGGGTTGGCGCAATGATATGTTGGATGCATGCACAATTTCCAGCTGGTATACACTGCTCTTGCCTAGATCGCCATTTTAATCAGTAATATATAAATCCTATAGAAGTGAGGTAGATAAGGTCAGATGTGAAATTTTGTTCTTTTGGATGGGATCGCACTGTGCGCATAGCTCGCCCTTAAATAGTGGACATAAAAGGCAAGAAATGTGCAGCTTTGGTCCAGCAAGTGACTTCATAAAGGGGAAGTTGAGGTACTTTTAGTTACTGCAACAGTATTTCCTAAAATGGGCATGCAATTAGAGCTACTCTTTGAGTTTACTGCAGGTGGAAGAAGAGGATAAAAGAAGGGGCTCACTTACACCAGTGGTGGATTGCCTGCAGCCATTTTCACAGAACTAGGTACACCTGAAGAAAGGACTTGCATTTATATAGCGCATCTCACATCCTCAATGTCCTAAAGTGAATTATTTTGACGTGTAGTTACTGTTGTAAAATGGGCAAACACAGCAGCCAATTTGCAAACAAGACCCGACCAACAACAATGAGAAAAGAAAGACTTGTATTTATGCAGCGCCTTTCATGACCATTGAACATCTCAAAGTGCTTTACAGACAATGGAGTACTTTTGGAGTATGGTCACGGTTGAAAAGTAGGAAACGCAGCAGCCAATTTGCGCACAAGCAGGCTTCCACAAACAGCAATGTGATAATGGCCAGATAATCTGACTTTTTTTGGTTATGTTGATTGAGGGGTAAATATTGGCCAGGACACTGGGATAACTCCCTTGCTTTTCTTCTAAATAGTGCCTTGACATCTTTTATGTCCACTTGAGAGAGCAGACAGGGCCTCGGTTTAACGTCCCATCCAAAAGACAGCAGCCTAGATTTTTTTTTGTGCTCAAGTCCCTGGAGTGAGACTTGAACCCACAACCTTCTGACTCCGAGGTGAGAGTGCTACCCACAGAGCCACAGCTGACATTGTTTTGGTGGCAGTGGTTGAAGGATAAATGTTGACGTGGACACCAGGAGAATTTCTCAAAGTACTTAATTGGCTGTAAAGTGCTTTGAGATGTCCAGTGGTCGTGAAAGGCGCTATATAAATCCAAGTCTTTCTTTTCCTTTATTTATCTCATTGTTGTTTGTCGGGCTTTGTTTACAAATTGGCTGCTGTGTTTGCCCATTTAACAACAGTAACTACACGGCAAATAATTCACTTGATACGAAGTACTTCAGGACACTCGGGACGTGAGATGCGCTATATAAATGCAAATCCATTCTTTGAATAATGCAATGAGGGGGCAGCTGGGGGGTCTTGGTTTAATGTCTTATCTGAGGGAGCACCTCTGAGCACTTCCTACAAACCTAGATTTTGTGCTCCAGTGCCTGGAGCAGGGCTTGAACCCAGAACCACTGAGCCAAGATGATACTTGTTTGGGAATATCTGAAGAGAATTGTCTTCATAGTCTGAGGTTCATCAGGGAGGCAATGATGGAGCTGTGCCATCTGCTGCAATCTAACTTGCAGATAACCTTCGTCACAGGGCTAGAACTGCCAGTAACTTTCGAGGTCACCATTGTTCTGAACTTTTTATGCCACTGACTTCCAAGCTACTGCAGGAGTGCTGTGCAATATATCAATCTACAATGCACACACACCTGCCACCTTTACCCTATCTGTCCTACACGTGGCTACCGTTCCATACTATGTGGTTGACCCTTAATTTAAAAAAAAAAATTTTCGTTGCCAATCTTTCCAATTCTTTGTCAAATCACAAACGCCAGAGGTCACCTTGCACACATCAAGGATCACTCTGCGCCAATGCTCTTAGCCAAAAGGCCGAGAGCCACTGCACCGTTCCTGGAAGTACTGCAATACCAGGTTCGTGCCATGGAGGTGGATGGGTCAGGCCCCCCACACACCTCCGTGGAGGTGGATGGGTCAATCCACCCCACCCACCCTTAATGCTCTTTGAAATGGCCTAGCAAGTCACTCAGTTGTAAAAACACTACCGCTGTGAACTAGCAGTTGAGGAAGAAGGCTCACCACCCCCTTGTCAGGGCGGCAATGGATGGGCAAATGCAGCCTTTCCAGCATCATCCACATCAACAACAAATGTATATTTTTTTTAAAAAAACAAGCAGGTCACTAAAGCTTTTTCACCAGGGCAAACACTTTGATCACTTTCCAAATGTATCTGCTTAATAAGTTTTTATCCTGATAGTTCCCTTGGTGACAATAACTTGTATTTATGTAACATCTTTTTAATTTAGAAATAAATGTCCCAAGGTGCTTTACATAAGTATAAAGGAAAATTGGATGCAAACCAAAGAAAGAGATATTCGAAGAGGTGACCAAAAACTTAGTCGAAAAGGCGGCTTTAAGGAGGGTCTCAAAGGAGTAGAGGAATGTGGAGAGGCGGAGGGGCTTTACAGAGCGAATTCTGGAGTATGGGACCTAGGCGGTTGAAAGCGTGCCTGGCAGTAGTGAGGCGTAGGGTGGGGGAGATGCCCAAAGGACCAGTCAGAAAAATAGAGCATTCAGAAGAATTTGTGGGGAAATTATAAGGATGGGCGAGTCTATGGAGGGATTTAAACACAAGGACGAGAATTTTAAGTTTGAGATGTTGGAGAACTGGGAGAAAATGTAGGTTAACAAGGATAGAAAAATGGATGAGTGGGACTTAGCACAGGATAGTATGCGAGCAGCAGAATATTTGGATGAGCTGAGGAAGAAGAGCAGGGTTGGTTTGCGGTGAGGGGTGGGGGGGCGAGGCTTGCATAAAGTACCAGAGAAGGAAGAAATGAAAGGTGGCATGACTGGGTGGTTCTAGTGATCCCTTTAGGTGCTAGTTGTCAAAGAAAGTCTCCTGGGATTGAGGTCAGCCCGTACTTGTGTTGGGGCTTGACTGGTCCATGCACCTGGTTGCACCACATCCCCCGCTGAAGTGCCTGGCTGGTCCTACTGCCCTTCTGGTGTGTGTCGCTGTTCCTTCATTTGTCATCGGGTCAAAATCCTGGAACACACTACCTAACCGCATTGTGGGAGTACTTTCACCATGTGGACTGTACCAGTTCAAGAAGGCAGCTCACCACCACATTCTCAAGGCCATCTAGGGATGGCCAATAAATGCTGCTCTTGCCAGCGATGCTCATATCCTGAGAGAGAATATTAAAAATCTGTCATTTCATCAGTGGGACTGGATGGACCAGATGTCACGACAACCTCATCCATGCTTACTCCAGCTATCCCTCAGCTGCTGGGCACTACCTCAATGTCGACTGATCTTTGTGAGAGCACACCCCTGGGCAACAGTGAGATTTGTGAAGGCCTGTAGAATGCCCCCCTCCCCCTCAATTTTCGCCGCCAATATGTTTAAGCTAGATGAGAGTCTTCTGCGTATTTGAGCCAAAGGCCTCAAATTCAGAGTCTGATCATTTACAAGAGATACTCCGAATTGGAGTCCGACCTCTTTGACAAGAGGCTTTTCTGCAGATGGCTGTGGAGTGGCCATGTATTCCACGGTGGAGTTCTGGTAAGCACTTTTGTATCATTGCACAGCTGTGGCTGCTGGACTCCTTTACTGCCACCACTTGCAGCATGTTGTGCACAGTATCAAATAACTCTAAGTGACGATCAGACTTCAAAAGCAGCTTTTTTTTAATATGCAGACCCAGCAAAGTCTGAATCTCGGGACTGAGGAAGGATGTGACTTGGCGCTCTGGCTGGCAGGTTCCTGCTTCTGCACAGATAACACCACTTGCTCTTCCTCAATTGTGCACTTGGGATTCACCTGTTGCTCTTTCCTCAAACTCACTATCTAAGTCCCGGAGTTGGATATATCCTGTTGGTGTTTGCAACAGTTGGTGCGAATATAGTGTGTTTCTAAAAGTGAAACAGAAGAGGAACATTGATTTAATGTTGGATGCCTGATACTACTTCAAATATCACTTACATGACATTCTATGTAGCCTTGATTTATAATCGGTGTTCTGTGACTGCTGAAGTAGCCCAGATGAGGCTTGCACATCATTGTGCACTGGATTTTGTGCCTTTGTGTGAGTGAGTATAGGGCGAAGAAATCATCCATCCATCTTAGGCGGTCCCTCAAACAAGGATGACTTGCTTCCACGTGAGTTCACGGATGTTTCAGTGAAGGACCCGATGTTCCAGTCCTGAACTCCAACTGAGGGGGTGGAAGATGCCTGTGCGTGGATTTTTTTAACGTGTGGTGACCGTTGCACACCAGCACACGGGCTTTACAGAGCTAGGCCTTTATCCAGTGGCAAGGGTTAACCAGGATGACTAGAGACCTGCTCTGCTGCACAGACCTAGTGCGCACATATATCGCAGTGTGGGCTGGCCCATTTAAAGGCTAAGTGAATGGGCAAAAATTTGGCAGTTGGAGTATAATGTTGGAAAGTGTAAGGTCATGCACTTTGGCAGAAAAAAATCAAAGGAGAATGGAGAAAGATTGCAAAGTGCTGCAGTACAGCGGGACCTGGGGGTACTTGTGCATGAAACACAAAAGGTTAGTATGCAGGTACAGCAAGTGATCAGGAAGGCCATTGCAAAGGGGATGGAATATAAAAGCAGGGAAGTCTTGCTACAGTTGTACAGGGTATTGGTGAGGCCACACCTGGAATACTGCGTGCAGTTAGGGAGAAAAAATAGTTGGAAAAAGATAGTAATGGTCCTCCAGCTTTCTCTGCCTCTATTTTCTTTGCTGACTTCAACAGCTGTTTCCTTGAAGGCGGACAAGAGCTTAAAATTATTTGCTTCTGCTAACTTCAGTTGTATGCTGAATTGTCCTGCAAGCAGACAAAATGTAGAGATGTTACAAGTCTCGGGAGCACATACAGTGTCACTCGAGACCATCCTATATTCCAGTCTGCGAGCAAATGAACAGGCAGTTAGTTTTTGTTGGAAGAATTTTTCAGAGCACTCTTAAAGATGTGTGACCAGATTTCCAATTTTAATTTTCAAGTAGAAAGTGTGTACTGCTGCATTATGGCCATGCATGTTAAACAATGAAAGAGCTGTGTTTTGCATGCAGCCACAATCAATGTTCCACAGACTGAGAGGAGGCCTGTCCATCTATTTGATTAGGGAAATTTTAAGTAGTCTCACCTTGCCAGGTCATTTGATGTGCATCATCATCATAGGCACTCTTAAAGTGAGTCCTTCAGTGGCTGAACAGTCCAATACGAGAACCACAGTCCTTGTCACAGGTGGGATAGATAGTCGTTGAGGGTAAGGGAGGGTGGGACAGATTTGCCGCACGCTCTTTCCGCTGCCTGCGCTTGATTTCTGCATGCTCTTGGCGATGAGACTCGGTGCTCAGCGCCCTCCCGGATGCACTTCCTCCACTTGGGGCGGTCTTTGGCCAGGGACTCCCAGATGTCGGTGGGGACGTTGCACTTTATCGGGGAGGCTTTGAGGGTGTCCTTGTAACGTTTCCTCTGCCTACCTTTGGCTCGTTTGCCGTGAAGGAGTTCCAAGTAGAGCGCTTGCTTTTGGAGTCTCGTGTCTGGCATGCGGACAATATGGCCTGACAAGCGGAGTTGATCAAGTGTGGTCTGTGCTTTAATGTGCAGAAGCCTCTTGGCAGCTGCCTTTGTGTCATAATGGCCACAACCTTCTACCAGGCACTCTGCACTGTCCCATGGTATATGTTGCTGTTGATTGCAACCATGTGGTTATTCAAACATCAGCAACATGCCATTCACCAATAGAAAAAGCTACCAACCTATGAATGATGTGTGATTACCATCAAAAGATATGAGACTGCATAATTTAAATGAATGTCTACAGTGACCATAAACTTGAGAATCATAGGGTCCCCACTTATTCCAGGGCGAACCAGGTTGAACAGTTGGCTCCTCAGATACGAGATTGAAAAGTAATTCAGAGCCCTGCAATGTAACCTTTATGCCCCTCAGCAAAAAGCGTATAATAATTCATGAGGCAGGAACCTCACTGAGCAAATACTTGGCACTTTCTGCTAAAAGCCTTTTTCTGCAAGAAGAGCAATATACATTAAATGAGCGGTTGAATAATCTTGTGCATAGCTTATGAAAGTAAAGTATCTTGGCCAAATGTGTTTGAGAGCTGACTCAGTGTATTGTGATTGTCAGCTGTATATTTCTCAGTTGCATTTATCTAGATTATCCTTTTTTTGGTCTCTTTCATCAACAATCTTCAATCCTTCCATTTTGCAATTCCAGCAGGTTACTGGATCAATTCGGATCAAGTATACTAAGCTTATCGACCAATCACAATGGACCATTTTTCTTTTTATTCCAGAGATTTTTTTCCAGGCGCCATATTTGAGAATGATGGGTACCCGCACCTGCTTTTCCCTGTGGTCATTTTTGGGTTGGCGGGACATCAAAGCTTTGAAAATGTTCCAGAGCCGGAGTGAGTGGGGAGTAGGAATTGGGTGGTAACAAAACTTTGAACTCGTCGCGAGTGTTGAAATCATGTTACAATATTGTCCTGTTCTTACTGTCAGCAGAGTGAACCCATTCCAAAACTCTTCATTCTGGCACTGTATTGATTTTACATTATATTCACCGTCGGTATGCAGTGTCCCTTCCCTCTTATGTTAGGTGCCACTATATGTAATGTATGGATCACCACTGGCATTTTTTGAGGGCTGTAGTGTACTAAAGTGAACTTTAATCTGGTGTTGTGCAGCTTCTTTATTACAGCGGGCTTATTGAATAAGTGGTGAAGTCGACATTATTTCACAGATCCTTTTTTGATACTTCACCATGTCATTTTTAGTGGACTCGCCATCTGTTTTCTTTCTCTATATCTGTCTCTCTCAATACAAATATTATCTCTACCAGTGAAAAAGTGGGTAATTCTGATTAATGTAAAAAAAGAAATAGTGATTTGTACATGACTTAGCACTGGGGTTGGGATTGTGGGTATCCGATTGGAGGATTGACTGAGCATGGCAGTATGTCGAAGAGTTGATCCAGACAACCCAGTGTACTTCAGCATTTGTGCCATTTCAATAATGCATGGTAACGCTGTCTTGTACTGTCAGGCTGAGTAACTCTATCAACCTGTCCCTGCCCCAATACCTATTTTATTGTGTGCACTTGTATTATTGTAACCGGAGGAGTCAGTTGATGCATCATGCACAGATATTTTAAACTCTACTCGTCCGCCCATCTACTTTTCTCTCCCCTGAAAGAGTGAATGGCTGGTGTGGTTTTACATGCTCCAGTCCCAGATAGTCACCCTTCATGTGTGTGTTGTTGGGCTGTTCAGTTGTGGTGGCTTTCACAACTGAGACCTGATCCATTCCACTTTCCAACAGGACTCACTGATTAGCAATTAGGAGCAGGAGCCATGGCTTTAAAAAGAAAATTCCTCTTCTTAGCCCAAGGTCTCCCAGTCCAATTTTTAGGACTCCTACTGTCACCCAACCTGACTAACTAACTAACTCGCGACTTTTCGATCCATATTGGTTAGTACGTACGGCCTTTAGCAAGACATTGGAGTTGCTGCACAATATATATCCAAAACTAAATGTTCCAAGGTTATAATTACCCTTGGCAAAAGTTTACTTTTTGTAATGGTAGTTTACTTTTTCTGATGGTCTTTCTTTACTCCCCTCTGACTCTGATGGACTCTTGACCATCATACTGTGGGTGGATTGGCTCATTTTTCTTCCAAAATGCTTTAGTAGGTGGCATGAATATTTGCTGTTAACTTATGATAAATAGTGTGCTGACAGCTCATTTTATTTTATAAATATCTTTTCCCACCCTTGGCTACCTACCCAGATTCTGCTGGGGTTTTCTGGCAGTCCAGGCTTGTTGTAGTATCTTGGGCCTTCTGTGTAGCTGACTTCATCCATTGCCATAGTGCCCAGAAATCAGCAGCCTGAGGAATATGGCACATATAGTTTTGATTTAAAAAAAAAAAGGGCTATTCATATTTTCCTTGCTTCCTGTTCCTTTCTAGAAGGCAGTAACTCGTGTTTGATTCAGTTTCATGGATGTTATCCTCCAATTCCTGACCCTCCTTCACATGTGAGACTAGACAGTGTGTGTTTGTGGAACTGTCGGGATCTGATCCTCCCCTCATCTGATGTACCGTTTTCAATTGGAGGAACTGCATAGTGATCAAGGGCAGGTCCGTGACCTGATTTCTACTTGTTCCTTCTCTCTCTCAGCTTGTAGAACTGTCACCACTATTACCAACCTGGCTGAGACTGCCTAAATCAACAAAGGTCAGAGATTGAGCTTGGAGCCTTCCTGGTGTGTACAGCTAAATACCACACTACACAAGGCAGTTTACACCCATAAAGCAGGCAATTTTAGATACTTTTGGTGCATTTTACACTCATGAAGATGATGATGATGGGAATGGATTGCTTTTCCACATTTGGCATTTAATATCCACATCAAGCACTTCTGGGTTAGGCATCTTACAGGTAAGGTGCAAAATAAATCTACTTTTCTGCAACAGTGCCACATAATTCAATACCACTATCTCAATTGGCAATTATTGCCAAATTGTTGGCAGTTTTGTGTGGTGGCAGCACATCCACTAGGAAGGGGGTTGAGAGTGCTCATTCTTTGACCCTTGGAGCTATTAGAGATAGAGTAGACTTTAATCCCATCGATCTGAGCTGGATTCAAATCGCATCCTAGTGGTGGAAAGAAAATGTGACGCCCTATTCCACCCTCCAATTCTACCAGAATGTTAGCTCAACATAAACAAATGGTCTCTCACGAGTTCAGGAGGTTAAAGCCCGTGTAGCACTAAGTTGGACAGACAAATTCACCCATGCTGGAAACCTGGCGCACCTACCGTTTTCCAAGTGTTTTTATTGTCGCGTCAGACGAGGTGAACTGTTGATACATTTTCAGTTCTTTTGGCAATTTTTTTGGAGCAGACTGGATGTCCGTCACAATGGGGGCAGAAGTGCAGCGGTAAATACTGGTGAAGGGCGGGATAGAGTCTTCGCCGCTGTCAGTCATCGGTGGAGCGGTGGTGACGTCGCTGCGCATGTGCGTCCCCACGTCTCTTCCCTCGTTTAAAGGCGAGAGAACCAATGATTGTTTAGGTTCGGCCCACTGGGCTACTAGGGAGGGTTTTGGCCGGGCCAGTGGCCTGGCACCCAAGAGGGGTTGCCAGGCTGCCTGTTGGTGGCCCGGCCGAACCCGGGGCCATAATTGTTCGGCCGATCAGGAAGTCGGCCGCCAAAAATAAACATGGCAGCCGTGGCAGTGCGCCTCCCCTTGAAGGGCTAATGTGGCGCTCTCTCAGAATACAAGGTGCACCGACGAGAAAAGCTGTCGGGGGCACCGTGCAGTGGATCCTGGATCTTTTCACCTAAATTTTGCGGGGAGGCGGGTGGTGCCATGGAGGTGCGGGAGAGCGGCGGTGCGCACTTTGATGATGCGTTTCGGACGGTCGGCAGCAGGGGGGGCGGGGGAAGTAGGGACCACCAGAAAATTCCCCGAGGTGAATTTCTATCGTGGCGGCCATTGGACTGGAAGCCGGCGGCTGCTCGACTCCACCGCCTGGCCGCCGCTTTCTGGGGCTAAGGGGCCTTTTTGGGAGCTGAATTTCGGCCCCAAGATGTTCGCAGGTTTGATTCCAGACAGTGCTTAGTTAGCTGATCCCAGCCATGGTACAAGCTGACGTTCAACAAGTGGCCTCAGCTCCTCCTGGTTTAAGAAAGCTAGCTCAGTTTCCTGCTCTCGCTGGCAATCCAGTGATTCCTGGTGGAAGTCCTTGCACGTGGATATTGGTTGAGAATAGGACCAGATTGAGCTGTGATGGCCTCGTGCCGTGGTTAAATATTGTCTCGATGCTCACCGTCGGTGCTCATAAATGAATAAGGGTTGGCTGAGTGAGCTTACTGGGTAGTGTCAAGTATATGTGGAATTGTAACCCAGAAAGGAGCCAGCGCCTCAGGTGAGAAGAGAGACTAAAATTGGCAAGAAAATTGGCTATTAATAATGCTGCTGCCTGTTCAGGAGCCTGAGGAAAACAGCACCTCTGGAGGCAGCACACTGCTGCCAGTGAAGTCAGGAGCTCCATTGATGGTGCCGTGTAAAAGGACCATAAGTGCATGTGATTCCACACCATGAAGGTTTGAGATATTTTACTTTTATTAAGAAACATGAGTGAGAACGAGCTGTGTTTTTGTCCAACACACCTCTCTGGGCAAGTTAATTTATTTTCCTACAAACTGCCTTGGGGCTGGAGTGGTTTAATTTTCAGATGCCAGTCAATTTACTTGGTATGGGGCATATAAAGTATAAAAACTTTGGTCCTTGTCTGCGGAAAGTTCCTTTGCTCATTTAAAAAGAAAGCGTTATCATGTAGTTGTTCCCTTAACGGTTAAGGCTATACGGCTTTAATGGTGGATAAATACCTGCAACATGGGTACATATGCTTGTTTTTGAATATTTGCAATCAACCACAACCCATTTTGGTTTAGTGTGGAATGTTTTTTTTTCTGGATAAGGCATTCTGAGAGAACAAGATTGGATCTAAAACAGATTGAGAGATGGATAAGGATACTATTGATGCTGCAATGCCACTTCAGTTGAGAAAGAAGGCACTGGTGTTTTGGACTGCCATTAAAAAGGGAGGGAGGGATAAACCGAGCAATTATAGGCCAGTTAGTTTAACCTCGGTGGTGGGCAAATTACTGCAATCGATTCTGAGGGACAGTATAAACCTACATTTAGAAAGATGCAGATTAATCCAGGTCAGTCAGCATGGATTTGTTAAGAGCAGGTCATGTCTGATTAACTTGATTGAATTCTTTGAGGAGGTAACCAGGAGGGTCGATGAGGGCAGTGCGTTTGATGTAATTTACATGGAGTTTAGCAAGGCTTTAGACAAGGTCCCACATGGTAGGCTGATCAAAAAAGTAAAAGCCCATGGTATCTAAGGGAGAATGGCAAATTGGATCCAAAATTGGCTCAGTGGCAGGAAGCAAAGGATAATGATGGAAGGGAGTTTTTGTGACTGGAAGGCTGTTTCCAGTGGGGTTCCATAGGGCTCAGTACTTGGTCCCTTCCTTTTTGTAGTGTATATTAATGATTTGGACTTAAATATAGGGGGCATGATAAAGACATTTGCAGATGATACAAAAATTTGCCGTGTGATTGACAGTGCGAAGGAAAGCTCCAGACAACACGAAGATATTGATGAACTGGTCAGTTGGCAGAAAAGTATCAACTGAAATTCAATCCGGAAAAGTGCGAGGTAATGCATTTAGGGAGGAGTAACAAGGCGTGCGGGAACAGAGGGACCGTGGAGTATATGTCCACAGATCCTTAAAGGTAGCAGGACAGGTCGATAAGGTAGTTAAAAAAGCATACGGAATGCTTTCCTTTATTAGCCGAGGCATAGAATACGTTATGCTAGAACTGTATAAAGCACTAGTTAGGCCACAGCTAGAGTATTGCGTACAGTTCTGGTCACCACATTACAGGAAGGATGTGATTGCACTAAAAAGGATGCAGAGGAGATTTATGAGGATGTTGCCAGGACTGGAAAACTTTAGATATGAGGAAAGATTGGATAGGCTGGGGTTGTTTTCCTTGGAATAGAGGAGGCTGAGGGAAGATTTAATTGAGGTGTATAAAATTATGAGGGGCCTAGATAGTGGATAGGAAGGACTATTTTCCCTAGCAGAGGGATCAATAACCAGGAGGCATAGATTTAAAGTAATTAGTTGAAGGATTAGAGGGGAGATGAGGAAACGTTTCTTCACCCAGAGGGTAGTGGGAGTGTGGAACTCACTGCCTGAAAGGGTGGTAGAGGCAGAAATCCATATCACATTTAAAAGGTACTTGGATGTGCACTTAGAACCGTAATCTACAGTGCTGGAAGGTGGGAGTAGGCTAGGTAACTCTTTTTCGACTGGCACAGACATGATGGGCTGAATGGCCTCCTGTGCCGTAATTTTTCTTTGATTAATGTTGCAACGGGTTTTAACAGGCCAACTAGACATGCCCCAACTCCTACTCTCGCCAGATGATGTGGTTGGGAATTGAACATAAACTCAGTCAGATGAAACAAATAAGTTTGCAAGAATTACAAATAAGTTTTGTAATTCCCTCATAACTTCCTTGATGAGAGCAAATGCCGACCTAAATTTCCCTTCCTCCTTTTTCATCTATGGAGTAAGTACCCTGTATCAATCTTTTTGCTTACAATTATAATTTGACAATAATCATTTGGTTACTCTCATCACCATAGGTGGTCCCTCAAACGAGGATGACTTGCTTCCACGAGAGTTCACAGATGTTTTAGTGAAGGACCCGATGTTCCAGTACTGAACTCCAACTGAGGGGGTGGAAGATGCCTGTGCGTGGATTTTTTTAACGTGTGGTGACCGTTGCACACCAGCCACTACATGGGCTTGACAGAGCTAGGCCTTTATCCAGTGGCAAGGGTTAACCAGGATGACTGGAGACCTGCTCTGCTGCATGGACCTACTGCGCACACAAATCGCAGTGTGGGCAGGTCCGTGTTCTCCCTGGGCCCTCGGCTCTTCTGGGCCCCGTACCCTCATTCGCTGCACATTCGCCCATTATGTTCCAGGGCCCAGCGCTCCAGCTCTATTTATAGCCCCGACCTGCGGTGGTGTTCTTGCACAGGTCGGGGCAGCCCATTATGTTCCAGGGCCCGGCGCTCCAGTTCTATTTATAGCCCCGACCTGCGGTGGTGTTCTTGCACAGGTCGGGGCAGCCCATTATGTTCCAGGGCCCGGCGCTCCAGTTCTATTTATAGCCCCGACCTGCGGTGGTGTTCTCGCACAGGTCGGGGCAGCCCATTATGTTCCAGGGCCCAGCGCTCCAGATCTATTTATAGCCCCGACCTGCGGTGGTGTTCTCGCACATGTCGGGGCAGCCCATTATGTTCCAGGGCCCAGCGCTCCAGTTCTATTTATAGCCCCGACCTGCGGTGGTGTTCTCGCACAGGTCGGGGCAGCCCATTATGTTCCAGGGCCCAGCGCTCCAGATCTATTTATAGCCCTGACCTACGGTGGTGTTCTCACATATATATTATACTCTAGTATACACCTAGTCTATATTACTATTGTTAACAGTGCCATCTGGAATGCTTGGAAGCAAGGGAGGTAAGAGTATAAACAAAGGAGTGAATTGTCGGGTTTAATAACTTGTGGGAATTATATTAATTGGTGTGAGAGGGCAGGTGATAATGAAAAATACTATTGATGAAGTAGTGGCACTGGAGGATTTTAAATTAGGATCAGTATATTAATAATTTTCTATTTATTTACAGTTTTCCACAAATTCAACATCTATTCTTGAGTTGTACCGTTCACATGGAGAAAATCTGGAGCAAAAGCGTGAGGTAATAAAACTTCTGAGTAATGTTGCAATAGAATTACAATACTTCAGTGTGATGTGTGGATATTTTCCGAAAATGAAAATTATTTTTTCTAGTTAACGTGGTAGGTTGATGCAAAGGAAAACAATTAGGATTGAAATTTCACTCAGGAATGTTCTGCCTCTGCCACTAGCTGTTCTAGTATTCTAGTTTTTCTCAAACCTGTCACAGACCAAATTCATACTGTTCTTCTGTTCAGTGTCGATTATTGTAATGGAGCTTAATGTTGCCGTTGCATTGTAATGTCCAGCTTCACTTTGTCTTAAGTAAAAGGATTTGTCTTTCTGTCCATGGATACTGACTTGTCATCTCTGTACATGTAACATTTAATTCCCCCTCCCCTAGTTCTGTTCCTCACTCCCCCACCCAGAGTCTGGTTCCATGGGCATCTGCACTTGCCTTACCAAAGTGGTCATTCTTCATGAGCCCAGGCACCAAATGTCAGCAGGTAATTCAACAGTGGTGAATCACAGAACAAATCTGATGTATAAAGAAAGCACTTTCTAGCAGGAGTTGCTGCTGATTTTGCTTGGGGCACTAAAGCTAATTGTAATGGACCAATTGCTCACCTGGCTGAGATGATTGAACTCGGCACAGAATGGAGATTGAACCTGGGATTTTTCTTCCCTTTACTGGATGGTGTCTTGAGTCCTCGGGATTTTAGTTTTCACCAAATGTCAGTGTCCTACACATCTGTTTAAAACAGGTGTGCTTTGGATAATCCAACCATAGGCAATGATGTGATAATATCAACAGTTTTGTTGTTATGTTTTTGCTAAATGCAACTGTGTCGGATGCCACTTCACTGTCTCATCCAAGTGCCCATTCATCTTTGAGCCTAGACAGTGATTGTTGAAGGATAGCGACCATGAGGGGTATCATAGCTGACCCTAATCCTGCCCTCCTCCAATATGAACATGTGCACTCTCGATTGGGAGTGAGTGTATTGTTTTTAATTGTTCTTTCTCCCCCATCCCAGCTTGGTGAATGGGACGGGAATCGGTGGTGAAGTCTGTTGCACTGTCCTTACTGCCATCCTGATTGAGATTAACTAACCAGGAATAAAGCTGGGGAATTTTTCTCCATTTGTTTTTAATTTCCTTTTGAAACTTCAGTAAACATTTTGGCCTTTAGCCATTTTCTGTAAGGCAAAATTTCTCATCAGTGGTGCGCTAACTTTTAAAAGTTTGAAAAATTATCGGCAGGTGCTAATGTTTTCAAATTTTTAAGGAACTTGGCATTTGTGCTCCAGGAAGGAAGTGGAGTGCTAGATCAAGCGTCCCACTTCTTTCCTGAAATGCAATGGGCAGCAGGTGGGGCGGTGAGTGGAGCAGTGCTGTACACTGGGCCGTGCAGCACAGCTGCGTTGAAAGGCTCCTTCCCTCCCTTAAATGTAAGGTCCATCACTGCAGGCTCCGCAAAGGAAAAATAAATTTACCTTCTCCACGACGGCAGCTGCGATCCCGCCCGATCAGCCAGGCTGATCATTTGCCAGCAGGGACTCTTGAAAGAACCTGCAAGAGAGAAGGCCATTCTTTTTTTCCGTATCTCGGCCACATCGCCTTTAAGCATCGCCCTTGAAGCGGCCAGACACCCAATGCACGCCTCCTGCAGCTGTCGGTGTTTTCGCCCAGTGATACTGCAGGGGACGGAACAAATTTCGGGTCCTGGGTGCTGCACACAGCGCTGACGCCACGATCTCCGGGTATACCACCGCCGCAAAACGCTCGGCGAATTTAGAGGGAGTCGCTGATCTTGCCACGCCCGGTCACAAACCCATTTACGCCCCGTAATCATCCCCGGAGGCGCGAAGGAGCCCAAGTTCACCCTAGTAGTTCCTTTTGATAAATGATCAGTGTCTCCACAGGTTTCTGGCCCGCATGAATGGTTAATTATTGCTATATAAATGCATGTTTTTTTAAAAATAGATTTTAAACAAACTTTTTTGTTAAAGCAGTTTTCTCTCATCATTGGCTAAAGCATGTGTGTGGCAAAAATGTGATTACGAACCAGCTGACCCAACTTAGGAGACACTGGAGGCACTGCAATTTGCCTCCGTGCCCATGGGCCAGAATTTGCTCGGGTTGTTAATCCCGACCTCTGATAGAAAATACAAGTGTATGAACGTTGGGCAGAGATAAGGTTGGACTCAGGTTCCACTGACTCCATCATCAAATAAACTGATGCTCGATATCTAGGTTCGAATGGCAACTTGGAAGAGACGGAGTGCTGGCAGACCCTGTAGAACTGTACAGTTCTGACAAGTCAAGAGAGTAGGCCCAGGACCAAATTTAACATTAGGGGGCTGAAATTCAAGGTCTGTATTAGGCCCATTTCCGCCGTTTTGCGGCGGCCATGCGACGGAATCGAGTGGCCGCCGTGTTGCAGTCCATTGGCTACCCCGACCCAAATTCAGGTCGGGGATTTTTCGGCCTGTCCCCACTTCTGCACCGCTACTGCCGACTGCCGCAAGTGCGTCATCAAAACGCACACCGCCGCTTTCCCGCACCTGCAGAATGCTCCGACCGAAATTTAGGTAATAAAATCGTTGCCCCGCCCCGCCGCGCAGTGCCCCCGACAGCTTTCTCTGTCGTTGCGCCTTCTCCTGACTATGTGCGGACCGGCAGCGCGGCGGCCCTTCAAGGGGAGGGCGCACTGCCATGGCCGCCATGTTTTTATTTGGCCGGCAAAATATTGCCCCTGGTTTCAGCTGGGCCGCCAACAGGCAACCTGGCAACCCCTCTTGTGTGCCAGGCCGGTGGCCCGGCTGAAACCCTCCCTGGTGGCCCAGTGGCCGAAGCTAAAAAAATGCCCGATTCTCTTCCCTTTAACGGAGGGGAAAGAGCGCGGTGACACACGCACATGCTGTGACGTCACCACCATCAGCAGCGGAGACGCGATTCCGTTCCTCAGCAGGATTTACCTCTGCCCCCACTATGACCGACTTCCGGTCCAACAGCAAAAAAAGTACTAAGTGCCTAAAATCGATCCAGAGTCCGCCTCAACGCTCCCGGCGGAAAAACCAGGTAAGAAATCGTTGGTGCGCCAGCTTTCTGGCGAGCCTGAATTTCGGCCCCGAGATTTCTACACATCCAGAATTCATATTTAAAATGATGTACAGTTATTTTCCAGTGAGATTTGCATCACCTCATTTAGGTTCATTCGTCCCCTTTTCTGCTTTGCTCACTTGCCATGGGGGAGCTTTGTCAGCATTCGCTCACGTATCCCATGGCTCTGCTCTGCTTTGCACAGAAAAAGATTGAAACTGGAACTCCTAGTCTCCAGGAGTTTCACAAGATAGATGAGCAGAACATTCACCAAATGTTTACTAGGGCTGGAGGGGTCGGAAGGTTGATTATAATCGGGGCAAAGTTGCATTCAACCTGAGTCACATTATTCCTGATTGAGCAAGTGTGTCAACATTTTTGCCACAGATGACTCTTTATGCAAGTGACAGAAGAGTATATTGGCATCATAAAATCTCTTACTTTAAAAATAAATATTTTATAAATTTAACTGCCAAAAAGATGGTATAGTATAGGTCTCGACTTCAAGGATATTAGCAATGCCTCATATACTGAGCGAACCAGAGATGCAAGTGAGTTAGATGCAGTGTCCGTACCTGCTTTCTCTGGCCCCTCCCCCTTCCCTTCCCCCTTGAGCGGGCATTGCAAGGCAGTGACATCTGATAGTCTGTGCACAAGCTTTGCTCAGTTAATCTGTGATGTAATAAATAACTTTTATCCCCTCGCTTTACAAATTTAAAATGTTGAACACTAATTGTTTGAGCTCAGTAACAGTATGTGTTGATTGAAGGATTCGAGCCCTGTTGGATGTTACAGTAAGATTGAATGTTTGTCTGTTTGTAGATTTTTCTTTTCTTTCTGCTCATCAGTTTTTCTTTCTTTCTTAGCAGTGGGTTCTTGAAAGGTACAGTAGCACTAGTTGCCCTTCAATAACTTGCCCAAATATCAAATATTCACATGTAAACATTGACGGTGAGTGTCGGCAGGCTATTTGACCGTGAGAGGCATTACAGATTAGCCTGATTCCATCTTAATCTAATATCCACAGACTAATACGTCAAGCAGCGATTGTTACATGGCAATTAGGTGGCAGCAAATCTGGTTATTTTTTGCCCCTTATTTCATCCCTCTCTAATCCAGGAAACGGGTTCCAACTTTAGTGTCTCGGCTGAGCGCAGCTAACCTGATGAAACCTAGTTGTAGTTTGTAGTTTTCAATAGAATATCCTCAGTTCAGAATTCTAAATGGCACCTGTTTTTGTGGTATAACCTATTCATTGGAGGATGCAGTTTATGTTTTTAAACTTGGAGAATGTTTTAATTGGTTTTTTAAAGCCTTGGAATAACTTACTGTTTAGTTTCTTCCAGCTCGTTGCATGTTTCTGAGAGCAGGGAAACTTGCATTGACTGTACCTGGCAATGCTCCTGTAGATGCAGACTGTCTCCCCACAGCTTCATTTCCTTCGCCTCCCAGTGGGAGGTCTTTGCAAATCCTGACTGATTAAATATGTCTGCATTTTATAGGAAGCATAAAGAAATGAAGACTGTGCACAGGCCAAAATTATTCTAAAATGTAATATCCTTTAAATCTGCAGGAAGTTTTACCATATGTGTTGATGCTTTTGCATGTTTCAGTTGCTGGTTTTGCAAAAGCTCTTTGGCACAGTCTTTTGAAAAAGAGGATACAAAATTCCACACCTATCAGTAAACAGTTAGGCTCATAGGGCCCAAGTTTCCACACGATAAAAAACGGGCGCCCCTCCGAGCTGGGCGCCCGTTTTTCGCACCTAAAATGGCGCCTAAAAAAAACTCGCGATTCTGGAGCGCCCTGCAGCTCCTTGTCTGCCTGGCGCGGCGCCAAGAGGGGTGGAGCCTACACTCTCGCCGATTTTGTAAGTGGGAGGGGGCGGGTACCATTTAAATTAGTTTTTTTTCCTGCCGGCAACGATGCGCGTGCGCGTTGGAGCGTTCGCGCATACTCAGTGTGAAAAAAACATTGGCACTCGGCCATTTTTGTAGTTCTTTGTAGCTGTTTAATTTTTGAACATTTTTTTAATAAAAGCACATCAGCACTTGCAGCCTTCTCACTGTGTCCCTCCCCCCCCCCTGCCCCGCGGGAAGAACAGGCGCCTCAGGCTGACTGCAGAATTCTCCGTGCCTGAAGCACTTTCACACAGGTAGGAAGATGGTTTATTTAATCTTTTCTTTGCTTATAAATGTTTATTCAGGTTGGATTTATTTGTATAATATTTGTAGAAGTATAAATAAGGATTGATTGTAGAATTTAATGAGTTCCCTTCACTCCCCCCTCCCCCGCACCTCGTTCTGGACGCCTAATTTGTAACCTGCGCCTGATTTTTTTAATGTGTAGAACAGGTTTTTTCAGTTCGACAAAAATCTTCACTTGCTTCATTCTACTTTAGTTTGGAGTACATTTTCACTGTGGAAACTTTCAAATCAGGCGTCAGTGGCTGGACACGCTCCCTTTTGAAGAAAAAATTCTGTTCCAAAGTAGAACTGTTCTACCTGACTAGAACTGCAGAAAAAAAAATGTGGAGAATTGCGATTTCTAAGATAGTCCGTTCTCCACCAGTTGCTCCTAAAAATCAGGCTCAAATCATGTGGAAACTTGGGCCCTTAATGCTTCCTTTATATTATAGGGTTGGCTGTGATGGCAAGCTTGCGATTAGCAGTAACCTTGTAGTGTAACCAATCTGATGCACTTTCTGTTGGAGGCATTGCAACAATCCTGGGATGAAGGTTTCACTCTCTGGCCGCGCTTTTGCCTACCGAGGCGGGCTCAGTGCGGTCGAGGTAGGTGGCGGACTGGACCCTGCTCCTGGCTCCATGCCAGCTTCCCCCATGATCTTCCCCTGATGGCGCTTGTTGAGCCCCGCTTGCGAGGTTCCTGGCCAATTAAAATGAGGCGGGTCTGATGATGTCATTTGATGACGCATCATCAGCCGGTTTCCTTAAAGGGACCATGCCCACATACATTTTGACAGTTGTGCTGTCCGTGTTCTGCAACATTGAGGTACATGGCTGCACCCAGGCTCTTCATAACTTATGAAGGGAGTCACAGCATGCAGGGAGGGTATCTTCCCTTACAATGTGTGGAAGGCACCTCCCCAGGACACCAACGCAGCCTGGTTGTATATTGCACAGGAGGGCACAAGCAGGGATGTCGTCAGGAGGACCAGGCTGCCGTGGCACAAACCTTTCAATGATCTCAGTAGATCATGAAAGGTTACTGCAAAGCCACACTCAACCTCATCCTGCTGTGCCACTCATCACATCCCCATCACTCGGCCTTCCCTAACCTACTCCTGCACATTGTAACACCAGCTTACCTTGCACTTCCACCCATCCCTCTCTCCATCTACATTATCACATCCCCATCTCACTAGCCACCTCTTGCACTCATCCTTGTCCAATCATACCAACTAACACACAAGGGTAGGGGCTTGAGTCTTTTAGCCAATCTTCATGTAGAGTTTCTGCAAATGTTTCAAAAATTGAATTTTGAACACTTTGTTATTGGTCAGATTTGTGAGCACCTTTGGAAGTGGCTTAGTAAGTGGCAGTGAATGGTGAGACATAACAGTACCCCCCCGCAATGATCATGAGCGTGAAAGGAATGGTTTAGGCATTGCAGGGATGCTTTATGGAGCTGATGTGGGGTTGTGCCAACCTGCCACATCATGTGGCAGCCAGGGTGTACAGCGTCAAGTGAAATAAATCTGGCCATGGTGAGGCCATCCCTGGCCTCCCGGGCAGCAATGTGGTCATGTTGTGATGCCGTATGTCCTGTGCAGCATCAGGTGATTGCGGAGCAGGTTGGTGTTGGTGATGCTGGTGTGTTTAGTGATGTTGGGGCTGATCGTGGTGGGATTCTGAGGACTAAGGTGAGTTTTTTTTTCTAGGGCACCGATGCTGCTGGAATAGATGGCAGGTGAAGTTGAGATAACAGAAGCGATCTGTCAGTTGTGAGCGAGGTTGCTCGAAGGAGATGATAGTGGATAGAGAGTTCACTGCAAACACTTCCAACCTTCCTAAAGCTGAAAATTGTATTCCAAATCCTGAAGATTTCAGCCTCTGAGATTGGAAAGTTAACAGCTGTGAAATGGTAGTTTTTATACCACTTTTGCAGCTGTCACCTATTCAGAGCAATGGAGAGTCATTGAAAACCCATCCTACTTACCTGATGTGATTCCCAAGCGCCGTGAAACCGTCAAAAAGCTGGAAAAATGGTAAGTAGATGGTAAAATGTTGTTGTAACCTTTTAACAAATACCCTCTTAACTATTGGCTCACCTGTCGCTTAGTGTCAGGTCTGTAAAGCGCAGGCAGACCTGGCACTTGGAAAACTGACAGAGGTGGGTTCACAGTAGCCTGTCAACCCACTGTCAATCTTTTAGATTTTGACAGCGGACCCGTCTCAGTACCCACCCTCTGAGTGCCTGCAAAGTTCCGGCCTATGTCTCCGATCATACCGTTGGGCCTACCATATTAGGCCTGGCTGCAGCTCATTCGACCCAATTTTCAGTCCACCCATACAGGGCAGCAGTGGATCTGTTGCTTCCACAATGTCGGGAGTGGCAAAAGCACAACTGCAACTTGGCACTAATTCTGCAGTCGTATTGAAGCTTCATTGGCGGCTTTGGAGCAAGTGTGCATAAAGCAGAGACTGTGGCCAAATTTAATCCGGGACACATACAAACTGGAATCGGTACAGAATCTGTTCAGTAGTGTAGAAAGAGTGTGTGTAGTAATTGGTCCCAAATGCGAAATCTAGTGGAGGTACTGCAGTGTATAATGCTCAACTATGGTTGCTTCTATGTTAGTTTCTATTCTGTGCTGTTGAACGTATGAATCTTGTGTGGCTGACCACAACCCCACTGTGAACTTGCTGGAATCGTTATGTCTGGCTACCTGTCGCGAACTGGCGATGCTACCATCGCGCACAACCAACCTAATCGTAACCTACGACTAATGGCAGTATATGGTGCGTTACAGACCATTAAAAACCAATCCCCATTTTAATTGGTGACCTCTGTGCAAGAATTTCACACATTAACTTTATGAATTAACTAATATAATGCCGTTAATGTAGAAAAACATCTCGAGGCACTTCAGAGGTGTAAGGAAAAAATGGATTTGGCCCAGAGAAGGAGATATTAGAAGTAGTTGAATATAAGCTTGGTTGAAGAGATGGGTTTTAAGGAGGGGGGGGTCAATGAAGGAGAGGCTGAGAGGCAGCGGATTTAGGGAGGTCCCAGGCGGCTGAAGGCACGTCTGCCAATGGTGGGGTGGGTGCATGCACAAGAGACCAGTCAGAGGGACGGAGATTTTGACGTGAGGTGGGGGGTGCTGTGGGGCTGGAGGAGGTTACAGAAATAGGGAGGGACGAGTCTGTGAAGTTTATCAAACGCCATGTATGTTAGCAAGGACAGGGGAGATGGGTGAACAGGACTTTGGTGTGGGATAGAATATGGGTACCAGAGTTTTGGATGAGGAGGAGTTTATGGAGGGTGGATGAGAGGCTGGTCAGGAAAGCATGGGAATAAATGAGTGTAGGTGCCCAGTGCATGGAGGAGGGTTTCAGCAGCAGATGAGCAGTACCTGTAGGTGCAAAGCTGGATGATATGGAGCTGGCAGTGATGAAGAGCATATGTAGCTCCCAAAAACAGGTGGCTGGAGTCGTGTCAGAGGTTAAAGTGCAAAAAATCTGAAACAGAAACCCAACCCGCCTCGAACCTGCCCAGTTCCGGTTTTAATGAGGGCAGGCGACCAATCTGCTTGCGAGAAGCGGGATGGTCAATATAATATAATGTGTCTGTCTGCCTTCATTTTAACAGTCGTTCTATTTTTAACTCATTTCGGCCCGGTGGCGAGAAGGGCTGAATCCATAAGGTAAGTGCCTTCACCTTAGGCCCGACAAGCTACCCAGTAAACATTCTCCCCCAACCCCTCGCAATCTGTTCGCTTCTCCCTCCCCGACCACCATTGTACCTTCCCCGCCCCCCTCTCCGATATATCTCGCTCCCCCCATAAACTTACCTGTTCTCATAGGCTTCAGCCTTGAAGCCTGCTTCCCGCTCGAAAGGCCTCCAGCCTGTCATCGGGCTGCTCGTGTGCGGGAAACTGAGACAAAACATTTAAAGGAGCCCTGCAGCGCCTTCGGAAGAGATGAGGCAACAGCACAAATGCAAAAGTAAAATCCATTTTGTTACTTAAATTGAAAAACATAGCCATTTGCTAAATGTGCTCCCTGTCTAGTAACCATTGCACAATTGTTCAGTGCCCCAGATGGGCTTCCAGCAGTCAGACCAGATTGGAAATTTTCCAATTTGATTATCAAAAGCTGTTGTCTCGCAGTATTATAATCTAACTCTGAGATAGTTGAGACCCTTGGACCTTGAAGTTTAAAGTTCACTCAATTTCTTTCCTCCTGCAGTTGATCAAAATTACACCATACTAATTTGTTAACAAATCTCCATACAATAATTGTATCTTGTTATCTTGTTGAATATTTCAACATTTTTGTAAGGAATTCTTCAATCAAATTAGATTGTAAGTACGTACAAATGTGTTGGGCTTGTTAAGGGTGTGGGTACAAAGTTGCACTTGCCTTAATATCTGGGTTCCATATTGGAAAATCACCAGATATGAAAAGGCTGAAATTGCCCCTTTTTTGTTAAGAGCAGTTACGGTGGTAACAGGGCGGTAATGAGTGTCCGGAGCTCTCCGAAGATCGGAACATTGCCCTCCTGGTTTTCTGAGATGGAGAAGGTATCCGCCCTGCTCCTGTGCGAACGGCAGTAGTGACGTCATTTGAGCGTGCTCGCCCTCCTCGCCCTCACATATTCGAACGGCTGCCGGTCGGTTCCCCCGACAGCTTCGCACAGCGGGAAGCTGCCAGTGGCTTGGCTCTGCCTGCATCCTTAAAGGGGCGGGTGCACCGCCGCGGCCGCCATTTTATTTTAATTGTTGGCTGACTCTGCAATCGATCCGACAATGGCGGCAAGGGGTTCGACCGGGCCGCCAACAAGCAGCCCAGCACCCCCTCTTGGGTGCCAGCCCGTTGACCTGGCCAAAGCTCTCCCTGGTGGCCCAGTGGGCACCAAGTAGGCCTTGCAACATCCCTCCCCTTTAAGGGCCGCCTTCCGCCCTGCTCCCGACTCACTTGCGGCCCTCTGCCGCCCCAAACACTGCCCCAATGATTTTTCTGAAGAAAAAAAAGTGGGCAATTTCCCTCTATCCCCTGCCCCATTGATTGGGGCGGTAATTCAACAAATAATTCTACTACTTCCAATTGGGGCTGAGGGCACTTTCGGCCCCGAAGAATTGGTGATTTCTTTTCCATTTCTGAAGATACTGGACGTGGCTCCATCGGTGTTAGCTTAAAGAAAGAAAGACTTGCATTGATATAGCACCTTTCACAACCTCACGATGTCCCAAGCCCTTTATAGCCAATGAAGTACATTTTGAAGTGTAGTCACTGTTGTAATGCAGGAAATGTGACAACCAATTTGCGCACAGCATGGTCCCAAAAACAGCAAAGAGATAAATGACCAGGTAGTTTGTTTTAGTGATGTTGGTTGAGGGGATAAATATTGCCCTGGACACAAGGAGAACTGCCCTGCTGGTCTTCAAAAACTGCCATGGAATCCAAGAGGGCAGATCGGGCCTTGGTTTAACGTCTCATCTGAGAGACGGCACCTTTGACTCCCTCAGTACTGCACAGAGGTGACGGCCGAGAACTTTCTTGTGTCCCAACATTCTGTTTACTTTTTTAATTGCTTTCCATATAGTCTCAACATGGAAAGTGATGAGTTTAGTGACACTTCTAGGTCACTTTCTTTCTACGCTAATTTTCTTTCCTTCATTGTCAGCTATGCCACTCATTTTTCACCCAATATACAATACTTTACATTTTCCCGAATTAAATTACATTTTTCATTTGTCTTCCCAATTGCATAACTCACTTAAATGTTAGGCAAATTGTTAACTACATCCCCTGTCTCTTGCTCACCTTGGTTTTAGTGCCAGTTGCAAATGTAACACATTTCCATTGGTTTGTGCCTCCATTTAATGTCTGTAGATGAGAAACAATGGTGAGGTGGGGTGGGGCAGACAAGTTCGGACCCCTGCAACACTCCACTCGACACCTTTACACCTTCAGTCTAACTCCGTACCTCTCATGGATACTCTCTCTTTCCTACTTTTTATCCAGCTTCTTATCCAGGCCCACATTCTACTCTGGATTTTCACGCTTTTTAGTTTTATTACAAGTTCAAGTCTTTTATGTGGGACCAAGTCAAAGACCTTTTGAAAGTCCAAACAAATTACATCATGGGGAGTTCCACTAACATCTGTAGCTTCATAAAATAAATTGAACCGAGCCTTCCTCTTCTAAATCCATATTGGCTGTTTCTTATAAAGTTAGAGATATATAGATACGCCCCCACCCTACTCTTCGATATTGCTTACATCAGTTCATTTCCTACTCATGTCAAGCTAATGGGGTTGTAGTTACCTAATTCGGATTGGTCCCCCTTTTCAATTATAGGTACTGTGTTGGCTTGCTTCCCATGTTGTCGAGCTTTTCCAGTACAGGTACCCAGTGACTCTGATGTCTGCAGCAGGAGACCCATAAATTTCCCCATTTAGTCTTTTTCAGCATCAGGAAATATGGCATGGGTGCCCAGGGGATTTGTTAGTCTTCAAAAGTGAGTCTTCAATCATTTCTGTCAGTTGTAATGTACCAAAATCAATTTGTAAAACAGAACTTTTAGTGTGTGTGTTTTTCTTTTCAAATTTATTTTCCCATTTCGATTATTTTAAAATTTCCTCTTAATAACACTGCCAGCCGGGAGCTGCAGCTCTACTTCTTGTGGTCATTCGTTGCTGGGTTTAGCTGGGATGACAAAAAAGTGTTTGTAAAGTCCCAAAATGATGTTTTCTTGGGATCCTTACATGCTATTGTGCAGGACTGGGGTTTGATGAAGCTACAGAATTGGCTGTGGATGGTGTCCCAAAGATGATGTCACTATGGAAACAGATGAGCCTGTTGTACAGATTACAGGCCCCCCCCCCCCCCCCCAATATAGTCACGAGACGACATGTGCCCTTTTGAAACAATGTCCGTGTTCCTGTCGGGATGGGATGATGTCATTGCTAATGTTTACTGTCTCAGTGCCTCAACTGAGTGTACAGAACAGCATCTGATTGTGGCAGCACTCTGATTCAAACTCTGCTGATTGCTCTGCAATTCAAAGTAATGCAGTTACAGAACACAATTTTGTCGTACCACATATTCAAACGAGCGAGACTTAAAACATTTTTTTTAATATGGAAAGACATTTATAATATATTTCCCAGTTATTTTTTTCTCCCCCTTTCTCCCTTCCCATTTTGACTGTATTGGGGTTTTATTCCGAGGTGCTGTTGGCCCTCTTGTACCTTGTCCAAGTGGCCATTTTTCACGTGAGTCCAGATGGTGAGTTTAGGCTTGCTACTCGATCACAAGGGCGAATCACAGCTGATCGTAATCTTGTTGTCATCATTTCACTGGGGGCCATGGATAGTGATCATGAGTGATTTTCCCCTTCCGAACTCAGGATTGCTGACCCAGTTGTCATGCACTACTGTTGCCGTGGCTAAGATCAGCTAACTTGGCTAAGATCGGAGATCCAACTTGGAAGCTTTCTGCTGCATGTAGTTCAATATCACTGGAGAAGATGCATTTACCCATTGACAATTTGGGGAAGTCAGTCAATTAGCTTTAATATCCTCCAGTCACTTAGGTTACAGCCATTAAAGGAAAAGTGTAAATCAGTTCCTTGACGAACCATAAAATGATGCTTAGTCTAAATATCTGGAAACTCGTAACTTCAAATGGTGGTAATATAACCCAGTCCCCTTATTGATGAATCTGCCCTGTTTTTATTGTGCCGTGAATTCAGCAACAACCAATAATTGCAAACATGTTGAGATTGAGGCATGTGAGATTCAAGCAGATGCCGCCAGTGCAAAATGGCATGCTGCATGTTGCCTGTATGTCTGGAACCTATCCTCATGTCAGAAAGGGCCCATACAAGCCAGCAATGGATAAACATGTTGCTGCCTTGTTGTGGGTGTGCTGAGAAGTCAGGCTGTCCAATGCCAGACTCAAAATGGCAGACCTGTATCAGGTGCTACTGCTGGTACACACCAGTCAGAAGCATCAAACTGACTCCGAATCGTGAAGGTGTGGTCTATTTTTTTTTTGTTTGTTTTACAGGATAAAACTGTTGGGCCTATAAATTGGAGGTGTTTTTTTTTTATTGGGATGTGGTTGTCGCTGATAAAGCCAACATTTATTGGCCATCTGAGAAGGTGGTGGTGAGTCACCTTTCTGAACCGCTGCAGTCCATGTGGTGAAGATACTCCCACAGTGCTGATAGGGCGGGAGTTCCAGGAGTTTGACTCGGTGATGATGAAGGAACGGCGATATATTTCCAAGTCAGGATGGTGTACAACTTGGAGGGGAACTTGCAGGTGATGGTGTTCCCAAGCGCCTGCTGCCCTTGTCCTTCTAGGTGGCAGAGGTCATGCTGGAGGTGCCATGGCGAGTTGCTGCAGTGCATCTTGTAGATGGTGTACACTGCAGCCACGGTGTGCTGGTGGTGGAGGGAGTGAATGTTTTAAGGTGGTGGCTGGGGTGCCAGTCAAGCGGGCTACTTTGTCCTGGATAGTGTTGAGTTCTTGAGTGTTGTTGGAGCTGCACTCATCGAGGCAAATATTCCATCATAATCTTGACTTGTGCATTATAAATGGTGGAAAGGCTTTGGGGAATCGGATGGTGAGACACTTGCCACAGAATACCCAACCTCTGACCTGCTCTTGTTGTCACAGTATTTATGTGGCTGGTCCAGTTAAGTTTCTGGTCAATGGTAACCCCCAGGATGTTGCGGATTCAGTGATGGTAATGCTGTTGACTGTCAAGGGGCGGTGGTTAGACTCTCGCTTGTTAGAGATATGGGGAGTGGGCAGGGAAGTGGAACTGAACCGAAGATCAGATCAGCCATCATATTAAATGGCAGAGCAGGCTTGAGGGGCCAAATGGCGTATTCCTGCTCCTATTTCTTATGTTATTATTTAGTTAATTGAATTTTAAATTCACTGATTTGAACTCTCGTATCTGGATCATTAGTCCAGGCCTCTGGATTACTGGTCCAGTAACGTAACCATTATGCTAACGTTCCCCATAGCGATGTTGGCGTTGGACGTTAAGGCTCATTTTGATTTTAAAAATGGCGTCCACCTCGCTTCCACAGTGGCCTGCGCTCGTGGAAAGTATTTTAATTAGCAGCAACGTGACCTCAATCGGCGTGCAACGCTGAATTGATGCACACTGATCCATTTTGGAGCTCACCGCACCTTTTACCGCTCTCCAAAGCTCGTGTATGGAGCCATTGATAGCATGGAGAGGCGGGAGAAAGCGGCTGAGAGCTAGAACCCATACTGTAAACAACTGTCATGATAACCGTTGACTGTGGAGAGCTATTGCAGTGAAAACTTCTTCGAGTGAAATGCATCAAATCTCCCTGCTGGTCAGTACCCTGTATAGGAATGCAAACAGTATAGGAGGTAAATACTTTAAAAATAAACTGTACTGTACAACAGTTGTAATACAGGTAATCTCAGTTTCAGGAAAAGCTGCATTTCTTTAAATTTTATACATTGGCGTTTTCTAGTTTAGGAACTGATAAAATGATGCGTAAAGTTTGGAAGTCTGCTTTGAAAAGGCTTGACAGCGTATTCCCACCACGTATTCTTCAAAAGTCTGCTACTGTTAAAATTAATTGAATTCTGTTCCGCACCATATACACCATTGAACTCCTGACCAAAAGTTCATGTTCCCCTTTTTTAAAATGTATTTACATTGATGTCTCATGCAATGGTTTAAGGACATCTGTGCCACAGTCTTATATGGTTTCAAGTCACAATCCCTCCAGATCTGAGCCTATGCTTTAAGAGCCACTGACCAGGGAGCGAATCCCTGATGCGATCTGCAGGCTAGTGCACTGTCATAGCGAGCTGCGAGACTATGCATCCTCCTCTCCCTCCTCCAGCACCATGGTGGAGCACAAACCTCCACACAGCAACCATCTGGGTGGAAACTATGGCAGCCAGCAGAGGTGGGAGTATCAGGCAGTGTGACACCCATTTGTGGACCCCACACAAGACTCTGAGAAATGTCTCCGGTAGTAAGAGGGGAGCCTCATGCCTCATGATGTGTCACAATGCACAATGCTCCAACCTACAAGGGCTATCAGTGGACTCGAGAGCAAAACCCAGGAACCGTCACCAAATGATCCGACACAGCACATTTGTTATGTATGCAATAAAGGTTCAAACTGAGTACTGTTTAACTAAGCAAGGTACAACCTTGGCTCTGCTTTATTTAGGCCCAAAGTGCCTGCCTCTCAAAATGGTTGGCCTTTTATACTTGAGCAGCAACATGTGCGTGCTGCTCAGTGGCCTCCAACAATGATGCCATCTGGTGGCTACAAAATAGAATGTACATCATGACAATACCCTCCTCTGAGATCTTATCACAGTCTTTCACAGGTTGAGACGGTCTGGTGCTTTGCGCTCCCGGGTTGACCGTCTCAGTTCGATTCCGGCCTTGGGTGAATGTGCGGAGTCTGTTGTGGCTGGTGGCTGGATGACTGACTTGTTGGGGGTGGCAATGGCCATGTCAAGAATTGTAAGTCCACTTTTATTGAACAAGTCAGTGATGGAAATTCTGGGTTTACTGATGACCCTGGAGTCCGCTGAAGGCTGCTGGTAGGTTGGTTGGTCGTCGATGGTTTCTTCGTTCGACTGCTCTGGCTCGTCTGTGTGCCTCAGCTTTGTCTGATCCATGTGTTTCCTGCAAGTTTGCCCATTCTTGAGCTTAATAACAAATACTCTGTTGCCCTCCTTGGCCATGACCGTACCAACGATCCATTTGGGACCCTGACCATAGTTCAACACACACACAGGATCATTAACAGAAATCTCGCGTGACACAGTTGCACAATCGTGGTACCCTTGTTGACTTTGTCTTCTGTATTCAACATGATTATTTAAATCCGGGTGTACCAGAGATAGCTTGGTCTTAAGACCTCTTTTCATCATGAGTTCAGCAGGCGAGACCCCTGTGAGTGTATGGGGTCTTGTTCTGTAACTCAGCAGTATGCAGGACAAGCGGGTCTGCAGTGACCCTTGGGTTACTCTCATGCTTTGCTTGATAATTTGTACTGCACGTTCTGCTTGCCCGTTGGATGCAGGTTTGAACAGTGCTGACCTTACATGTTTTATGCCATTAAGTTTCACAAACTCCTGACTGTTGAAGCACGACCCATTGTCACTCACCACTATGTCAGGCAGACCATGCATCGCGAACATGACATTGAGATTCTCTATAGCAGGCAGGTGTTGCACTGATGCACGCATGTTTCCAGCTCAGAATCAATTCCTGGCCACCATATGTGGAACCTGGCAATGGCCTTCATCATCACTATACCCGGATGTGTGCTGTGTAACTTGCGCACAAACTTCTCTCTCCCTTTCTTGGGCATTACCATGCGATTGCCCCACAATATGCAATCTGTTTGAATAGACAGTTCGTCCTTGCAACTAATGTACGGTTTGGCCTCCTCGCACATTTGCTTAGGTATGGCAGACCAATCCCCTTTGAGGATGCACCCCTTTACCACCGATAAAATCGGGTCCTGGCTGGTCCAGGTCTTAACTTGTTGAGCCGTGACAGGGGTTCCTTCACTCTCAAAAGCATCCACAATTAACATTAGATCCGACGGTTGTGGCGTTTCCACCTCCAGTATGGGCAACGGCAACTGGCTCAAAGCATCGACACAATTCTTTGTGCCAGGTCTGTGGCGAATGACATAATCATAGGCAGATAATGTCAGCGCCCAATTTTTGGATGCGGGATGAAGCATTGGTATTGATACCTTTGCTCTCGGAAAACAATGAAATGAGCGGCTTGTGATCAGTCTCTAATTCGAACCTCAGACTGAACAGGTATTGATGCATCTTTTTAACACCGTACACGCATGCTAAAGCTGCTTTTTCTACCATGCTGCAGGCTCTTTCTGCTTTAGACAAGCTTTTAGATGCATATGCGACAGGTTGAAGTTTCCCCGACTCATTAGCTTGTTGTAACACACAGCCAGTTCCATATGACGATGCGTCACAGGCCAAAACTAAACGTTTACATGGGTCATAATGTACCAGCAACTTGTTTGAGCAAAGCAGATTGGTGGCTTTCTCGAAAGCTCTGTCTTGCGATGCGCCCCAGACCCAGTTGTCGCCTTTTCTCAATAGCATATGCAATGGTTCTAGTAAGTGCTAAATTTAGGTAGGAAGGTAGGTAGTTGAGTAGACCCAAGAACAAACGCAGCTCCATCACGTTCTGCGGCTTGGGTGCATTCTTGATGGCTTTGGTTTTCACGTCAGTAGGTCATGCCATCAATGGTGATTTTGCTCCCGAGGAATTTGACTTCCGGTGCCTTGAAGACGCACTTGGAGCGTTTAGGTCTGAGTCCCACTCTATCCAAACGCAGTAGAACCTGTGCAGATGTTCCTCGGAGTCACGACCGGTGATCAGGATGTCATCTTGGAACATGACGGCTCTGGGAACGGACTTCAGTAGACTTTCCATATTCCTCTGGAATATTCCTGCAGATGAGCGAATTCCGAAAGGGCACCTGTGGTAATTAAACAGTCCTTTGTGTGTGTTAATGCACGTAAGTCTCTTTGACATCTCGACCAACTCCTGTGTCATGTAAGCCGACGTCAAGTCCAGTTGTGTGAACGACTTCCCTCTGGCTAGTGTCGCAAACAAGTCATCAGCCTTCGGTAACGGGTACTGATCTTGTTTCAAAACCCTGTTGATTGTCGCCTTGTAGTCTCCACAGATTCTGACTGTGCCATCACTTTTCAGCACAGGAACAATGGGACTGGCCCATTCATTAAATTCGACCGGTGTTATGATCCCTTCACGTTGGAGTCTGTCCAGTTCAATTTCGACCACCTCCCTCATCATATACAGCACTGCCCGACCTTTATGATGGACAGGTCTTGCATCTGAGTCCACGTGGATCTGCACCTTGGCTCCCGTGAAGTTGCCGATACCCAGTTCAAACAGCGAGGGGAACTTGCTCAATACTTGGGCACATGTATCTTCCTCCGATGACAACGTCTTTGTCGTTCCAGTCGCATCTGATTTTCTCCAACCAGCTCCTGCCGAGCAGCGTTGGGCCATTGCCTGGAACAATCCACAGCGGTAACTCGTGAACCGCACCGTTATATGACAGTAATTTGTGCACTGCCAATCACCTTTATCAGTTCTTTGGTGTACATGTGCAGCTTGACATTAACGGGGCTCAGCCTGGGCCTCACAGTCTTCGTATCCCACAGCTTACAAAATGCCCTCTCGTTCATGATCGATTGACTCGCTCCTGTGTCCAGTTCCATCGATACCGGTATCCCGTTAAACTTCACATTAATCAAAATTGGTTTACTCTTGGTTATGAAGGAGTACAGTCCATACACTTCCTCTTCTGGCATCTCGGATTGCGTATCCGATCCACGCTAGTCTGACTCTCATCCTCTACGTGGTGTGTCGCAGCTCGCTTGCTCATCTGTGGACACTTGCGCTGGAGATGCCCCACTCTCAGCCTTTGCAACTATATTGCTTAAATCGGCACTGCGTCAACACGGAGAAGTCAGATACATTTCCGCTGGCGGACTTTGGGCAATCACAGGTTTTGCGAACGCAGCCGGATAGGCCCTGCCATGTGCCGCTCTGCCGAACACCGAATCAATCGCATTTACAGTACTTGCCGAGGTTCGGTGCTTCACCTTTAAACTCCTGTCTGTCGTCATACATTAAACGATCTGGATGGCCCTTTTGAAATCCAACTCCTCCACCGCCAGTAGTTTGCGCAGGATCACCTCATGGTTGATTTAACAAAGAAGTCCCACAATATGTCTGCCAACACCGTCCCGATCTTTCACGATCCCGCGAGCCACCTCAGGTCAGCAACAAATTCCCCCGCGCTCTGGCCCTCCGATCGAACGTGTGTATAAAACCTGTATCTCGAGATGATGATCCCATCGTCTGGCTTGAGGTGCTCCCGTACCAATGTACACAATTCCTCGTACGTTTTCCCTGTTGGATCACTAAGCATGAGTAGATTCTTTATCAGACCGTAGATCTTTGAACCGCAGTGAGGAACATGGCCTGGCGCAGATCTGCATCGTCGACCCCCTTCATTTTGTTGGCCACGAAGTACTGGTTCAAATGGCTCTCAAAGTCTGTCCGATCTTCTCCCTCCACGAATCGCTCTCAAAATCCAATCGTGCTCATTTTGCAAACCAAGGTTCTTGTATTCTCGTCGCCAAATGTTATGTATGCAATAAAGGTTCAAACTGTGTACTATTTAACTAAGCAAGGTACAACATTGGCTCTACTTCAATTAGGCCCAAAGTGCCTGACTCTCAAAATGGCCATTTATACCTGAACAGCACCATATGTGTGCTGTTCAGTGGCCTCCAACAATGACACCATCTGGTGGCTACAAACAGAATGTACATACGTGACGATATTGCCTGAGAATGCCGCACCGAGTCTTAAGACGCCGCCTTCGACCTCCTGCTGAAGTTAGCCGCTGGAAAGAGCGTGTTGCACTACAGATTCTTTGCTCCTGTAAATTAGCAGGCAGCACCAAAGTACCGGTGCTGCCTGCACTCTGACAGGCGGTCAGCCTTGGCCGGCACTGTTACCGGCCTAATCTAATTTCTAGGCCTTCCTCTTTTGGGCAACTTTGTAAAATGACACAGTAGGAGATGGAACACAGATTCAACATGCAATATACTTGTAGAATTAAAAACATTTTATTCTCCCTCCACACTCAAAAAAAAAAGAATTAATTTAAGCTAATTTTGCCTGTCTAGTTTTTACATGTTGCGTACTATGAATAACACAATCTCGCTGCTCTGATTCAGTAGCCCATCCTTTGCCCAACCGACAATCAGGCATTTTGCATTTTCTTAGTCTACATGTCTGGGCTTTGCAGTGGAATGGGTGTGGAATGGGTGGGGCAGAAAAAATATGCTTTCCACACTAGGAAACGGCTTATTATGGAACAATGAAAGAAGTGAAATGTTTCACAAGTATGCAATCCCTTTCATGAGTCTCCAGAGCTGTGCTGGGATCACTAAGCAGCACTTTTTAAATATAGGATCACTAAGCCGTGTTTTTTGAATATGTCAATATCTTGGTTAAGGGAAAGAAGAGGCTGCTTTTTATTAAATAATTCTGGAAAAGGCAACAGGTCTGGCAGGTCCTGAAAAGACTAATTTGACATTTTGGATTAAAACCCTTAATTTAAATTTCCCTAATCAAATACCTCAACTTGATATGTCGATATTTGGAAAGACTGATAAGTTTGTTTATTTCTAGCAATTTCTGATATTTCAAATTTCTGGCATTTGCAGTCTTTTTTTTAAAAAAAACCCAGTCCTATCAGCCATTTCAAAGCATTTGGTAGGCTACTGCAGTGACAGGGTTTCAAAACATATCTACCGTATGCTGTTGCATGAGAACATGGTGATTTTTAATACAAACTGTAGATTTCATGTTTTATTCCACACTGCCCTTACTGAAAAAAACCACTGTGCAGTACTCATCCCTGATCTGTGCGAAGAGTAACTCTGAACTTAATGACCTTTGCCCTCCAATTCTAATCTCTGATCTCAGCTGTGATTGTCCTTGGCGAGTTTAAAAATGCCAGATTCTCTATAAAACTCTTCTACCCATATTAACAACCATCCCCTCGACCTTGCAACGTCACAAGGCCTTGTCTCATGGTTTTAATCACTCAGAAGGCCAGCTCTGACTACTTCCTTGTATCCTTCACCACCCACATCCCCTTAACCACTTCCAAACTACTTCCTTCTGTACTCATCCTTGCAAAATTGGGGGTAGTGTGCTGACATGGATTGAGAACTGGTTGTCAGACAGGAAGCAAAGAGTAGGAGTAAATGGGTACTTTTCAGAATGGCAGGCAGTGACTAGTGGGGTATCGCAAGGTTCTGTGCTGTGGCCCCAGCTGTTTACACTGTACATTAATGATTTAGACGAGGGGATTAAATGTAGTATCTCCAAATTTGCGGATGACACTAAATTGGGTGGCAGTGTGAGCTGCGAGGAGGATTCTATGAGGCTGCAGAGTGACTTGGATAGGTTAGGTGAGTGGGCAAATGCATGGCAGATGAAGTATAATGTGGATAAATGTGAGGTTATCCACTTTGGTGGTAAAAACAGAGAGACAGACTATTATCTGAATGGTGACAGATTAGGAAAAGGGGAGGTGCAACGAGACCTGGGTGTCATGGTACATCAGTCATTGAAGGTTGGCATGCAGGTACAGCAGGCGGTTAAGAAAGCAAATGGCATGTTGGCCTTCATAGCGAGGGGATTTAAGTACAGGGGCAGGGAGGTGTTGCTACAGTTGTACAGGGCCTTGGTGAGGCCACACCTGGAGTATTGTGTACAGTTTTGGTCTCCTAACTTGAAGGACATTCTTGCTATTGAGGGAGTGCAGCGAAGGTTCACCAGACTGATTCCTGGGATGGTGGGACTGACCTATCAAGAAAGACTTATCAACTGGGCTTGTATTCACTGGAGTTCAGAAGAATGAGAGGGGACCTCATAGAAACGTTTAAAATTCTGACGGGTTTAGACAGGTTAGATGCAGGAAGAATGTTCCCAAGGTTGGGGAAGTCCAGAACCAGAGGTCACAGTCTAAGGATAAGGGGTAAGCCATTTAGGACTGAGATGAGGAGAAACTTCTTCACCCAGAGAGTGGTGAACCTGTGGCATTCTCGACCACAGAAAGTTGTTGAGGCCAATTCACTAAATATATTCAAAAGGGAGTTAGATGAAGTCCTTACTACTCGGGGGATCAAGGGGTATGGCGAGAAAGCAGGAAGTGGGTACTGAAGTTTCATGTTCAGCCATGAACTCATTGAATGGTGGTGCAGGCTAGTAGGGCCGAATGGTTTACTCCTGCACCTATTTTCTATGTTTCTAAAATAACTCCCCTCCCCCCTTCCCAAGTCGCTTCCAACTGCACTTTCAAACTCCCAACATACACGTGTTTGGTCCCCGTCACAACACTTATGGATCCATTAATTTAGAAACATAGAAAATAGGTGCAGGAATAGGCCATTCGACCCTTCGAGCCTGCACCACCATTCAATAAGAGCAGTGCAAGAAAGATAGTGCAGGGGTCCCCTGTGGTCATCCCCCTGCAAAACAGATACACTGCTTTGAGTACTGTTGGGGAGGATGACTCATCAGGGGAGGGCAGCAGCAGCCAAGTTCATGGCACCGTAGGTGGCTCTGCTGCAAAGGAGGGCAGGAAAAAGAGTGGGAGCGCGATAGTGATAGGGGATTCGATGGTGAGGGGAATAGATAGGCGTTTCTGCGGACGTAACCGAGACTCCAGGATGGTATGTTGCCTCCCTGGTGCAAGGGTCAAGGATGTCTCGGAGCGGGTGCAGGACATTCTGAAATGGGAGGGAGAACAGCCAGTTGTCGTGGTGCACATTGGTACCAACGACATAGGTAAAAAAAGGGATGAGGTCCTACGAAAAGAATTTAAGGAGCTAGGAGCTAAATTAAAAAGTAGGACCTCAAAAGTAGTAATCTCGGGATTGCTACCAGTGCCACGTGCTAGTCAGAGTAGGAATCGCAGGATAGCGCAGATGAATACATGGCTTGAGCAGTGGTGCAGCAGGGAGGGATTCAAATTCTTGGGGCATTGGAACCGGTTCTGGGGGAGGTGGGACCAGTACAAACCGGACGGTCTGCACCTGGGCAGGTCCGGAACCAATGTCCTAGCGGGAGTGTTTGCTAGTGCTGTTGGGGAGGAGTTAAACTAATATTGCAGGGGGATGGGAACCTATACAGGGAGACAGAGGGAGACAAAAAGGAGGCAAAAGCAAAAGACAGAAAGGAGATGAGGAAAAGTGGAGGACAGAGAAACCCAAGGCAAAGAACAAAAAGGGCCACTGTACAGCAAAATTCTAAAAGGACAAAGGGTGTTAAAAAAACAAGCCTGAAGGCTTTGTGTCTTAATGCAAGGAGTATCCGCAATAAGGTGGATGAATTAACTGTGCAAATAGATGTTAACAAATATGATGTGATTGGGATTACGGAGACGTGGCTCCAGGATGATCAGGGCTGGGAACTCAACATCCAGGGGTATTCAACATTCAGGAAGGATAGAATAAAAGGAAAAGGAGGTGGGGTAGCATTGCTGGTTAAAGAGGAGATTAATGCAATAGTTAGGAAAGACATTAGCTTGGATGATGTGGAATCTATATGGGTAGAGCTGCAGAACACTAAAGGGCAAAAATCGTTAGTGGGAGTTGTGTACAGACCTCCAAACAGTAGTAGTGATATTGGGGAGGGCATCAAACAGGAAATTAGGAGTGCATGCAATAAAGGTGCAGCAGTTATAATGGGTGACTTTAATATGCACATAGATTGGGCTAGCCAAACTGGAAGCAATACGGTGGAGGAGGATTTCCTGGAATGCATAAGGGATGGTTTTCTAGACCAATATGTCGAGGAACCAACTAGGGGGAGGCCATCTTAGACTGGGTGTTGTGTAATGAGAGAGGATTAATTAGCAATCTCATTGTGCGAGGCCCCTTGGGGAAGAGTGACCATAATATGGTGGAATTCTGCATTAGGATGGAGAATGAAACAGTTAATTCAGAGACCATGGTCCAGAACTTAAAGAAGGGTAACTTTGAAGGTATGAGGCATGAATTGGCTAAGATAGATTGGCTAATGATACTTAAGGGGTTGACTGTGGATGGGCAATGGCAGACATTTAGAGAACGCATGGATGAATTACAACAATTGTACATTCCTGTCTGGCGTAAAAATAAAAAAGGGAAGGTGGCTCAACCGTGGCTATCTAGGGAAATCAGGGATAGTATTAAAGCCAAGGAAATGGCATACAAATTGGCCAGAAATAGCAGCGAACCTGGGGACTGGGAGAAATTTAGAACTCAGCAGAGGAGGACAAAGGGTTTGATTAGGGCAGGGAAAATGGAGTACGAGAAGAAGCTTGCAGGGAACATTAAGGCGGATTGCAAAAGTTTCTATAGGTATGTAAAGAGAAAAAGGTTAGTAAAGACAAACGTAGGTCCCCTGCAGTCAGAATCAGGGGAAGTCATAACGGGGAACAAAGAAATGGCAGACCAATTGAACAAGTACTTTGGTTCAGTATTCACTAAGGAGGACACAAACAACCTTCCGGATATAAAAGTGGTCAGAGGGTCTATTAAGGAGGAGGAACTGAGGGAAATCTTTATTAGTCGGGAAATTGTGTTGGGGAAATTGATGGGATTGAAGGCCGATAAATCCCCAGGGCCTGATGGACTGCATCCCAGAGTACTTAGGGAGGTGGCCTTGGAAATAGCGGATGCATTGACAGTCATTTTCCAACATTCCATTGACTCTGGATCAGTTCCTATCGAGTGGAGGGTAGCCAATGTAACCCCACTTTTTAAAAAAGGAGGGAGAGAGAGAGCAGGGAATTATAGACCGGTCAGCCTGACCTCAGTAGTGGGTAAAATGATGGAATCAATTATTAAGGATGTCATAGCAGCGCATTTGGAAAATGGTGACATGATAGGTCCAAGTCAGCATGGATTTGTGAAAGGGAGATCATGCTTGACAAATCTTCTGGAATTTTTTGAGGATGTTTCCAATAAAGTGGACAAAGGAGTACCAGTTGATGTGGTATATTTGGACTTTCAGAAGGCTTTCGACAAGGTCCCACACAGGAGATTAATGTGCAAAGTTAAAGCACATGGGATTGGGGGTAGTGTGCTGACGTGGATTGAGAACTGGTTGTCAGACAGGAAGCAAAGAGTAGGAGTAAATGGGTACTTTTCGGAATGGCAGGCAGTGACTAGTGGGGTACCGCAGGGTTCTGTGCTGGGGCCCCAGCTGTTTACATTGTACATTAATGATTTAGACGAGGGGATTAAATGTAGTATCTCCAAATTTGCGGATGACACTAAGTTGGGTGGCAGTGTGAGCTGCGAGGAGGATGCTATGAGGCTACAGAGTGACTTGGATAGGTTAGGTGAGTGGGCAAATGCGTGGCAGATGAAGTATAATGTGGATAAATGTGAGGTTATCCACTTTGGTGGTAAAAACAGAGAGACAGACTATTATCTGAATGGTGACAGATTAGGAAAAGGGAAGGTGCAACGAGACCTGGGTGTCATGGTACATCAGTCATTGAAGGTTGGCATGCAGGTACAGCAGGCGGTTAAGAAAGCAAATGGCATGTTGGCCTTCATAGCGAGGGGATTTGAGTACAGGGGCAGGGAGGTGTTGCTACAGTTGTACAGGGCCTTGGTGAGGCCACACCTGGAGTATTGTGTACAGTTTTGGTCTCCTAACTTGAGGAAGGACATACTTGCTATTGAGGGAGTGCAGCGAAGATTCACCAGACTGATTCCCGGGATGGTGGGACTGACCTATCAAGAAAGACTGGATCAACTGGGCTTGTATTCACTGGAGTTCAGAAGAGTGAGAGGGGACCTCATAGAAACGTTTAAAATTCTGACGGGTTTGGACAGGTTGGATGCAGGAAGAATGTTCCCAATGTTGGGGAAGTCCAGAACCAGGGGTCACAGTCTAAGGATAAGGGGTAAGCCATTTAGGACCGAGATAAGGAGAAACTTCTTCACCCAGAGAGTGGTGAACCTGTGGAATTCTCTACCACAGGAAGTAGTTGAGGCCAATTCACTAAATATATTCAAAAGGGAGTTAGATGAAGTTCTTACTACTCGGGGGATCAAGGGGTGTGGCGTGAAAGCAGGAAGTGGGTACTGAAGTTTCATGTTCAGCCATGAACTCATTGAATGGCGGTGCAGGCTAGAAGGGCTGAATGGCCTGCTCCTGCACCTATTTTCTATGTTTAATAAGATCATGGCTGAACAATTTGCTCAACAACTCCCTCATCTCCATTTTGAAGCCCTTCTTGCCAGAGTAGGGTTGGTCTCTGGCATCTTACTGGTCTGTAAGGTTCAGTAGACAGTCATCCATTGATTTTTTTTATTGTAATGAAAAACAGAATTAGTCTAGGTCCCATTATTAATTCTATAATGAGAGTAAAGCTGTTCAACATCAAGGTGTCCTCTCTATTGGCCTATGTTATTTTGCTATATAGTATCTGGAATGAAAATGGGCCCATTTTAACAGCCAGTATATGTTGTAACAATAATAAAATCAGAAAATGCTGGAAATCTCAGCTGGTCAGACAGCATCTCTGGAGAGAGAAACAAAGTTAACGTTTCAAGTCGAAGACCTTTCATCAGAACTGGAAATAGTTCAAAATGTAACAGATTCTTAAGGAAGTGCTGGGGCCCTGAAAGAGGGAGGGGAGGAAAGATCAAAAGGGAAGGTCTGTGATTGGGTGGAAGGCAGGAGAGATTGGAGAGACGAAGGGATAATGGGCTGAATTGAGATGGTAATAGCACAAGTTAGGAAACAAAAGATGAGTGTAGATAGGGTGTAAATGGCAGAATGATTACCAGCTGCCATGGAAAACAGAGAAACAAACTAAAAATAAAGAAGGGCTGGGGATGTTTTTATTAAAAATGAAAACGAGGAAAGGGAACAAAATGTGGCAGAGATTATGATCTGAAATGGTTGTTTCCAGAAGGCTGTAACGTGCCTAATAGAAAGATGAGGTGGTGTTCCTCGAGCTTGCGTTGAGCTTCATTGGAACAGTGTAGGAGACCGAGGACAGAGTGGGTTTGGAGCGGGGAATTAAAGTGACAGGCAACCGGAAGCTCGGGGTCACCCTTACGGACTGAATGGAGGTGTTCCGCAAAGCGGTCACCCAATCTGCGTTTGGTCTCCCCTGTGTAGAGGAGACTGCATCGTGAGCAGCGAATACATTATACTAAATTGAAAGAAGTACAAGTAAACCACTGTTTCATCTGGAAGGAGTGTTTGAGGCCCTGGATAGTGGGCAGGGAGGGGGTAAAAGGGCAGGTGTTGCATCTCCTACACTTGCACGGGAAGGTGCCGTGGGAAGGGGAGGGGATGCTGGGGTGACTGCGGAATAGACCAGGGTGTCTCGGAGGGAGCGGTCCCTTCGGAATGCTGAGGGGGGAGGGAGGGGAAGATGTGTTTGGTGGTGGGATCACGCTGGAGGTGGCGGAAATGGCGGAGGATGATCTTTTGAATGTGGAGGCTGGTGGGGTGAAATGTGAGGACAAGGGGAACTCTGTCGTGGTTTTGAGAGGGAGGGGAAGGGGTGAGAGTGGAGGTGCGGGAAATAGAACGAACACGGTCGAGGACCATGTTAACCATGGCGGAGGGGAATCCTCGGTTGAGGAAAAAGGAAGACATGTCAGAGGCACTAGTGTGGAAGGTGGCATCATCAGAGCAGATGCGATGGAGAAACTGGGAGAATGGAATAGAGTCATTACAGGAAGTGGGATGGGAGGAAGTGTAGTTCAGGTATCTGTGGGAGTCAGTGGGCTTACAGTGAATGTTTGTCAATAGTCTATCCCCAGAAATGGAGACAGAGAAGTCAAGGAGGGGAAGAGTCGGAGATCGACCATGTGAAGGTGAGGGAAGGGTGGAAATTGGATGCATTTTCTAGTTCGGGGCCAGAGCAGGAAACTGCACCGATACAGTCATCAATGTACTGGAAAAGGAGGTGAGGGAGGGGACCTGAGTAGGACTGGAACAAAGAATGTTCCACATATCCACGAAAAGGCAGGCATAGCTCGGACCCATGCGGGTTCCCATAGCAACAATACCTGGATAACCACGAAGCACTTTACTCTAGGTAGACAAAGGGCAAAATAGTAGTGGCTTTACAAAAGCTGAAACCAGGGGGATTGTTGCTGTCAGGATATTGCTGATTTAATGTACTTCTTGAAACAAGACGGCAATATAAAGTTAAAGGTCACAGCTGCCATGTGTGTGTTTGTGTTGGTGTCTCCCTTGGTGCCAGGCACTCCTATTAAACCACACCCTAATTCAGCACAAACTACTGCAGTCATACTGGCGACCATTACATTCCTGACATTCGGGAGTGGTTAATATTGGTTTGTGATGTATTTTAATTGGGCAAAGGCCACTCCCTGTCTAATGGAGCTTATACTGGACTTGAAGTCTACTTTGTATCCACTACGGTGATGGCTTTGTTCCCAGTTTGGTTTACAGGGAATCGCATATTTTCTAACACTTGCATTCTGCAACATACCTTATTTTTAAATAGGAGGGAAATTATCAATTGAGATTCTTTTTGTAACATGGGTGTTTTCTATAACATCTAGAAAACAAAGTAAATATGATCTACAATATGTTTATGTTCCATTTTTATTTCCCGTACTACATCATTTATTTAAGAAGTCGTCTTCTGCATGGTTACTGCCTGTGCTAATCCACAATTTGACAGGAGGTGCTCAGGAAAGTTACAAGTTCGATCCCTGTCTATGCTGAGTTAGCTGATAACATAACTGAGAGGTTATAAGTATCAACAGGCTGGCGCTCTCTTCCCTAGAAAAGAGAAGGCTGAGGGGTGACCTAATAGAGGTCTTTAAAATGATGAAGGGATTTGATAGGGTAGACGTAGAGAAGATGTTTCCACTTATGGGGAGTCCAAAACTAGGGGCCATAAATACAAGATAGACACTAATAAATCCAATAACGAATTCAGGAGAACCTTTTTTAATCGGAGAGTGGTAAGAATGTGGAACTTATACCCACAAGGAGTGGTTGAGGCGAATAACATAGATGCATTTAAGAGCAAGCTAGAAAAGCGTGAGCGAAAGGAATAGAAGGATATGTTGATCGGGTCAGACGCTTTAGAGTGGGAGGAGGCACACCTGAAGCATAAAGACTGGCATAGACCAGTTGAGCCGAATAGCCTATTTCTGTGCTGGAAATTCTATGCAAGGCGAGTGGGGGTTGGGGGAAATCAATTGGGGTCCCCGCTCCTGATCGCTACACAGTGTGAAATTCTTGTGAATTTTAGGTTTAAGAACTGCAACTAGCTTGATTCTCAAGTCCCCCTTGCCACACCCCACAGTTGAATGACCTGTTAACCTGTTAAATTATTAACCCAGCTCTCTTTAAAATAACTAATATCTCTCTCGCTCAAAGCCTTTTGGTTTCCTTTAATTTTATGTTCACGGAAGGTGTGCTATCCATCTCATTTTCCAATACAGTGCGACGTCCAAAATCCGTAGTTCCAGAATCTGGAATGTACCGGAATCCAGACACCGGGCCGACCCGTGACGGGGTCATCCGGAAATCGGAAAATGTACCGAAATCTGGACTCCCCGGCCTACGCCCGAGCTCTAGCCGCCCGGCCTTCCCCCGCCTCGGCCTGATCTCGGCCGCCTGACCTTGCCTCGGCTCAACCTCTGGCCCCCCGGCCTCGGAGCGACCGACCTCCAGAGCTCCGGCAGCCCGACCGACTACCCCCTACGCCCCCGCCCCCCAAGCTGGCCTGACCCACAGAACTCTGGCCGACCGCCCGCTCCCCCCAACTACCTTCCTCAGCCCAGACAAATATGTTCCGAAATCTGGAACAGCCTCGATCCCAAGGTTTCCGGATTTCGGATGTCACACCTGTACATACATTTTGGAGCTTTTGGTCACTGTTCATGATTTTTAGTTTAATCCAATTAAGAGTTTTAATAACTACTTGATTGCAAAAATTATGAATCCTCTATTTATTCATTAACACTGGCTCTGATTTTGGCGGGAATCAGTAGGCAAGGGCCGTGTTCACAGCAAGTCCCCACGACGTTGTCTGTATGAAAACTGGGCCATTTTAATTCCCCAAGGCCTCCATCAGGCAGGCTTGGGACAGAGACACCTGAGAGGGTCAGTGCCAGCAGCATCATCTCCAGAACCTGGCTTCAATGTAGGGAGAGGTTCAATAACCTCACAAGAGCAGCAAGGGTGAGTACAGTTCTTCTTCTCTCCAGCTCTCAACAATACTGGACAACACATCACTCTCCCTTCCCCCACCACCAGCAAAAAGTCCCTCTCCTCCATCACGTCCTTAAGCACACAATCACAAGGGCACACTGCAGCAGCTCTCGCTCATTCCCAACACACTCGCCTCTTCCTCTGCTCTCTTCACACCACAACCAGCGTCGGCGAGAGGCGACAGTCCGGGGTGCGTGGAGGCCGACAAAAGGCCGCGAGATAAGGAGTCGGGCAGCGTCGGCGAGAGGTGTGGCTTGTGCAGCTACAGGAAGGCAGCAAAAAAGGAGAAAGAAATAGAAAGGTGACGTCACAGCCAAGGGGGTAAGTGATTGGCTGGTGACTGGTAAATAGTTTTTCTTTTTTCTTTTCTAGATCAGTAAGTAACCTTTAGCATTGTTGCCAATTTAAGTTAATCTAAGGGTTAAGTCATGGCAGGAGAGCTCGGACACGTGTTATGCTCCTCCTGTACTATGTGGGAAATCAGGGATGCCTCCGGTGTCCCTGAAGACTACGTGTGCGGACCACGTTGCAGAATTGGAGCTGTGAGGGTGGATTCACTCTGGAGCATCCACGATGCTGAGAATGACGTGAATAGCACGTTTAATGAGTTGGTCTTACCGCAGGTAAAAGGTCCACAGCCAGATAAGGAATGGAAGACCAGCAGGAAGAGCGGTGCAAGGAAGGTAGTGCAGGGATCCCCTGCGGTCATCCCCCTGCAGTCATTCCCCTGCAAAACAGATACACCACTTTGAGTACTGTTGAAGGGGATGACACATCAGGGGGGAGCAGCAGCAGCCAAGTTCATGGCACCATGGCTGGCTCTGCTGCACAGGAGGGCAGGAAAAAGATTGGGAGAGCGATAGTGATAGGGGATTCAATTGTAAGGGGAATAGATAGGCGTTTCTGCGGCCACAACCGAGACTCCAGGATGGTATGTTGCCTCCCTGGTGCAAGGGTCAAGGATGTCTCGGTGCGGCTGCAGGACATTCTGAAAAGGGAGGGTGAACAGCTAGTCATCATGGTGCACATTGGTACCAACGATATAGGTAAAAAAACGGGATGAGGTCCTATGAGACGAATTTAAGGAGCGAGGAGCTAAATTAAAGAGTAGGACCACAAAAGTAGTAATCTCTGGATTGCTACCACTGCCACGTGCTAGTCAGAGTAGGAATCGCAGGATAGCTCAGATGAATACGTGGCTTGAGCAGTGGTGCAGCAGGGAGGGATTCAAATTCCTGGGGCATTGGAACCGGTTCTGGGGGAGGTGGGACCAGTACAAACCGGACGGTCTGCACCTGGGCAGGACTGGAACCAATGTCCGAGGAGGAGTGTTTGATAGTTTAACTCCTCCCCAACAGCACAAATATGGCAGGGGGATGGGAACTAATGCAGGGAGACAAAGGGAAACAAAATGGAGACAGAAGCAAAAGACAGAAAGGAGATGAGTAAAAGTGGAGGGCAGAGAAACCCAAGGCAAAAAACAAAAAGGGCCACTTTGCAGCAAAATTCTAAAGGGTCTAAGTGAGTTTAAAAAGGCAAGCCTGAAGGTTCTGTGCCTCAATACGAGGAGTATTCGGAATAAGGTGGACGAATTAACTGCAGATAGCAGTTAACAGATACGATGTGGTTGGCATCACGGAGACATGGCTCCAGGGTGACCAAGGCTAGGAACTCAACATCCAAGGGTATTCAACATTTAGGAAGGATAGACAGAAAGGAAAAGGAGTCGGGGTGGCGTTGCTGGTTGAAGAGGAAATTAATGCAATTGTAAGGAAAGACATTAGCTTGGATGATGTGGAATCGGTATGGGTGGAGCTACGGAATACCAAGGGGCAGAAAACGCTAGTGGGAGTTGTGTACAGACCTCCAAACAGTGGTAGTGTAGTTGGTGAGGGCATCAAATAGGAAATTAGGGGTGCATGCAATAAAGGTGCAGCAGTTATCATGGGTGACTTTAATATGCATATAGATTGGGCTAACCAAACTGGAAACAATACGGTGGAGGAGGATTTTCTGGAGTGCATAAGGGATGGTTTTCCAGACCAATATGTCGAGGAACCAATTAGGGGGGAGGCCATCTTAGACTGGGTGTTGTGTAATGAGAGAGGATTAATTAGCAATCTCATCGTGCGAGGCCCCTTGGGGAAGAGTGACCATAATATGGTGGAATTCTACATTAGGATGGAGAATGAAACAGTTAATTCCGAGACCATGGTCCAGAACTTAAAGAAGGGTAACTTTGAAGGTTTGAGGTGTGAATTGGCTAGGATAGATTGGTGAATGATACTGAAGGGGTTGACATTGGATGGGCAATGGCAGCCATTTGGAGACCGCATGGATGAACTACAACAATTGTACATCCCTGTCTGGCAGAAAAATAAAAAAGGGAAGGTGGCTCAATCGTGGCTATCAAGGGAAATCAGGGAAAGTATTAAAGCCAAGGAAGTGGCATACAAATTGGCCAGAAATAGCAGTGAACCCGGGGACTGGGAGAAATTTAGAACTCAGCAAAGGAGGACAAATGGTTTGATTCGGGCAGGGAAAATAGAGTACGAGAGGAAGCCTGCAGGGAACATTAAAATGGACTGCAAAAGTTTCTATAGAAATGTAAAGAGAAAAAGGTTATTAAAGACAAACGTAGGTCCCCTGTAGTCAGAATCAGGGGAAGTCATAACGGGGAACAAAGAAATGGCAGACCAATTGAACAAGTACTTTGGTTCGGTATTCACTGAGGAGGACACAAACCACCTTCTGGATATAAAAGGGGTCAGAGGGTCTAGTAAGAAGGAGGAACTGAGGGAAATCCTTATTAGTCGGGAAATTGTGTTGTGGAAACTGATGGGATTGAAGGCCGATAAATCCCCAGGGCCTGATGGTCTGCATCCCAGAGTAATTAAAGAGGTGGCCTTGGAAATAGTGGATGCATTGACAGTCATTTTCCAACATTCCATAGACTCTGGATCAGTTCCTCTGGAGTGGAGGGTAGCCAATGTAACCCCACTTTAAAAAAGGAGGGAGAGAGAAAACAGGGAATTATAGACCGGTCAGCCTGACATCAGTAGTGGGGAAATTGATGGAATCAATTATTAAGGATGTCATAGCAGCGCATTTGGAAAGAGGTGACATGATAGGTCCAAGTCAGCATGGATTTGTGAAAGGGAAATCATGCTTGACAAATCTTCTGGAATTTTTTGAGGATGTTTCCAGTAGAGTGGAGGCCACACCTGGAGTATTGTGTACGGTTTTGGTCTCCTAACTTGAGGGAGTGCAGCGAAGGTTCACCAGACTGATTCCCGGGATGGCGGGACTGACATAATCAAGAAAGGCTGGATCAACTGGGCTTGTATTCACTGGAGTTCAGAAGAATGAGAGGGGATCTGATAGAAACTTTTAAAATTCTGATGGGTTTAGACAGGTTAGATGTTCCCAATGTTCCCAATGTTGGAGAAGTCCAGAACCAGGGGTCACAGTCTAAGGATAAGGGGTAAGCGATTTAGGACCGAGATGAGGAGAAACTTCTTCACCCAGAGAGTGGTGAACCTGTGGAATTCTCTACCACAGGAAGTTGTTGAGGCCAATTCACTAAATATATTCAAAAAGGAGTTGGATGTAGTCCTTACTACTAGGGGGATCAAGGGGTATGGCGAGAAAGCAGGAATGGGTACTGAAGTTGCATGTTCAGCCATGAACTCATTGAATGGCGGTGCAGGCTCGAAGGGCCGAATGGCCTACTCCTGCACCTATTTTCTATGTTTCTATGTTTCTATCATTCTCTTCTCGCATCCTAGCACCACTCATTTCTCACTTGGCTTTACATTCATTACCGTCTCACCCGCATTCCACCGACCACCTTCTCTGGCTTTCAGCACATGCATGATATGCACAAGCGTTACACTTCTCTACTTACCTTTTCAACAGCCACTCGCTAACACTCTCCCTCTCTGCAGGACAAGGCAGCACATGATGCCAGGGAGAGGACCAAGACAGGGGGCTGCGTACCCAACATTGTAGTCCTTCCCCAAGTGGAACATGAAGTCCTGGAGATCACTGTTCCAGGCAGGGTCTTGGACATCGGGCCAGGAGAGGTTGGTGGTGTACCCAATCAGGCTGTCTACATAGAAACATAGAAAATAGGTGCAGGAGTAGGCCATTCAGCCCTTCTAGCCTGCACCGCCATTCAATGAGTTCATGGCTGAACATGCAACTTCAGTACCGCATTGCTGCTTTCTCGCCATACCCCTTGATCCTCCTAGTAGTAAGGATTATATCTAACTCCTTTTTAAATATATTTAGTGAATTGGCCTCAACAACTTTCTGTGGTAGAGAATTCCACAGGTTCACCACTCTGGGTGAAGAAGTTTCTCCTCATCTCGGTCCTAAATGGCTTACCCCTTATCCTTAGATTGTGACCCCTGGTTCTGGACTTCCCCAACATTGGGAACATTCTTCCTGCCTAAACCCATCAGAATTTTAAACGTTTCTATGAGGTCCCCTCTCATTCTTCTGAACTCCAGTGAATACAAGCCCAGTTGATCCAGTCTTTCTTGATAGGTCAGTCCCGCCATCCCGGGAATCAGTCTGGTGAACTTTTGCTGCACTCCCTCAATAGCAAGAATGTCCTTCCTCAAGTTAGGAGACCAAAACTGTACACAATACTCCAGGTGTGGCCTCACCAAGGCCCTGTACAACTGTAGCAATACCTCCCTGCCCCTGTACTCAAATCCCCTCGCTATGAAGGTCAACATGCCATTTGCTTTCTTAACCGCCTGCTGTACCTGCATGCCAACCTTCAATTGACTGATGTACCATGACACCCAGGTCTCGTTGCACCTCCCCTTTTCCTAATCTGTCACCATTCAGATAATAGTCTGTCTCTCTGTTTTTACCACCAAAATGGATAACCTCACATTTATCCGCATTATACTTCATCTGCCATGCATTTGCCCACTCATCGAACCTATCCAAGTCACTCTGCAGCCTCATAGCATCCTCCTCGCAGCTCGCACTGCCACCCAACTTAGTGTCATCCGCAAATTTGGAGATACTACATTTAATCCCCTCGTCTAAATCATTAATGTACAGTGTAAACAGCTGGGGCCCCAGCACAGAACCTTGCTGTATCCCACTAGTCACCGCCTGCCATTCTGAAAAGTACCCATTTACTCCTACTCTTTGCTTCCTGTCTGACAACCAGTTCTCAATCCATGTCAGCACACTACCCCCAATCCCATGTGCTTTAACTTTGCACATTAATCTCTTGTGTGGGACCTTGTCAAAAGCCTTCCGAAAGTCGAAATATACCACATCAACTGGTTCTCCCTTGTCCACTCTACTGGAAACATCCTCAAAAAATTCCAGAAGATTTGTCAAGCATGATTTCCCTTTCACAGGTCCAAGTCAGCATGGATTTATCATGTCACCTCTTTCCAAATGCGCTGCTATGACATCCTTAATAATTGATTCCATCATTTTACCCACTACTGAGGTCAGGCTGACCGGTCTATAATTCCCTGTTTTCTCTCTTCCCTCCTTTTTTAAAAAGTGGGGTTACATTGGCTACCCTCCACTCGATAGGAACTGATCCAGAGTCCATGGAATGTTGGAAAATGACTGTCAATGCATCCGCTATTTCCAAGGCCACCTCCTTAACTACTCTGGGATGCAGTCCATCAGGCCATGGGGATTTATTGGCTTTCAATCCCCTCAATTTCCCCAACACAATTTCCTGACTAATGAGGATTTCCCTCAGTTCCTCCTCCTTACTAGACCCTCTGACCCTTTTTATATCCGGAAGGTTGTTAGTGTCCTCCTTAGTGAATACCGAACCAAAGTACTTGTTCAATTGGTCCGCCATTTCTTTGTTCCCCGTTATGACTTCCCCTGATTCTGACTGCAGGGGACCTACGTTTGTCTTTAATAACCTTTTTCTCTTTACATATCTATAGAAACTTTTACAATCCGTCTTAATGTTCCCTGCAAGCTTCTTCTCGTACTCCATTTTCCCTGCCCTAATCAAACCCTTTGTCCTCCTCTGCTGAGTTCTAAATTTCTCCCAGTCTCTGGGTTCGCTGATATTTCTGGCCAATTTATATGCCACTTCCTTGGCTTTAATACTATCCCTGATTTCCCTTGATAGCCACGGTTGAGCCACCTTCCCATTTTTATTTTTACGCCAGACAGGAATGTACAATTGTTGTAGTTCATCCATGCGGTCTCTAAATGTCTGCCATTGCCCATCCACAGTCAACCCCTTAAGTATCATTCGCCAATCTATCCTAGCCAATTCACGCCTCATACCTTCAAAGTTAGCCTTCTTTAAGTTCTGGACCATGGTCTCTGAATTAGCTATTTCATTCTCCACCCTAATGCTGAATTCCACCATATTATGGTCACTCTTCCCCAAGGGGCCTCGCACAACGAGATTGCTAATTAATCCTCTCTCATTACACAAAACCCAGTCTAAGATGGCCTCCCCCCGAATTGGTTCCTCGACATATTGGTCTAGAAAACCATCCCTTATGCACTCCAGGAAATCCTCCTCCACCGTATTGCTTCCAGTTTGGTTAGCCTAATCTATGTGCATATTAAAGTCACCCATTATAACTGCTGCACCCTTATTGCATGCACCCCTAATTTCCTGTTTGATGCCCTCCCCAACATCACTACAACTGTTAGGAGGTCTGTACACAACTCCCACTAATGTTTTTTGCCCTTTGGTGTTCTGCAGATCTACCCATATAGATTCCACATCATCCAAGCTAATGTCCTTCCTAACTATTGCATTAATTTCCTCTTTAACCAGCAATGCTATCCCATCTCCTTTTCCTTTTATTCTATCCTTCCTGAATGTTGAATACCCCTGGATGTTGAGTTCCCAGCCCTGATCATCCTGGAGCCACGTCTCCGTAATCCCAATCACATATTTGTTAACATCTATTTGCACAGTTAATTCATCCACCTTATTACGGATACTCCTTGCATTAAGACACAAAGCCTTCAGGCTTGTTTTTTTAACCCCCTTTGTCCTTTTAGAATTTTGCTGTACAGTGGCCGTTTTTGTTCTTTGCCTTGGGTTTCTCTGCCCTCCACTTTTCCTTGTCTCCTTTCTGTCTTTTGCTTTTGTCTCCTTTTTGTTTCCCTCTGTCTCCCTGCATTGATTCCCATCCCCCTGCCATATTAGTTTAACTCCTCCCCAACAGCACGAGCAAACACTCCCCCATATTATATTACAAGTACATATTACTTGTATCCATTCATTCAACTCTGCACAGACGTACCAAGCGTAGTAACTTTAACTTGCAATCTCAACACTGTTACCTGATTACGTGCAGCTACTCTCTCACATCCTAACTCTTCTTCTCTTCTAGGACCTTCAAGACTCCAGGAGACTCCTCCAGAAGAACCGATCTCAGAGGAGGACATCCCCTCTGAGGAAGAGGCGTCGGGAGTTCCACCCCTCCCAGGCACCAGCGACGTCATTGGTGTTCCCTGTGGGCTAGATAGAGAACCAGAGGGGTCTGTACGTGGTGGAACATCCAGCACCAGTGACCTCGCTGGAGGCCAAGGCCCTCTACCAGCTCTGCTGAAGTTGACAGATGAGGGTTCAGAGGCCCAGCCATGGGATGAAAACTGCTGGCCTCACACAGCTGTCTGAGGTATTGGAAGGTGTGCCAAGGAGTTTCAGCACTATGGCTACTGTGGAGGAGTCTGCATGCAGCCTCTGTGGTGTCCTCTCGCAAGGCATCACCACTCTGCAGTCTACCCTGGAGACTGGTCACCTCCAGGGATGCTGCAGTTTGGCCTTCACTGCAGGATCCATGCTCTAGCACACGTTTCAGCTTTGATGAGAACTCAAATGGCTGCCATGCAGATTCTGGGCTCCGCAATGGGTAGATTAGTGGCTCAAATATATGGAGGCTTTATCTACATCTTCGGCAGTCTGAAGAAAATGATGAGCTCTTTCTGAACGAAGGCAGCAGTGATGCCACGGGAGCAGTATGTGCTGGACTCTCTTAGGAGGTCAGCACGACTGCACATCCGCCTCCCTCCTCAACCAGTAGCGGTCATGGTGCCAGCAGGTCAGCTGGGCCAGATTGCTTCGGCAGCAGCTGGGGTGTAGCAGTCGGCAGCCAAGTTCTCCAGTTCAAGCTCCCAAAAGTCACCAACCACCAACATCTCGAGGGTTCCAACATAAGGAACAGCAGCCTTTCACCAGCTCTGCTCACGCCACTAGGAGAGTTCCTTGTGGAGTAGTAGAGTTAGGAAACCTTGTTTAAAGAAGAGCACATGGGTAAGAAATTAATGGAGGGCATGTTTTATGCTTGGCATTAAATTAATCATCTTTATCACATTTGGCACTTTGGTCAGCGTTGCGATTTTACAGCCTTTTCTGAGTTTGCATTTATTTGTTGAATATTATTTATGTAGAAGTTGTCTGAATGGTTTGAATGTTCTTCAATGCAGGATGAAGGGAGTGATGAAGGATCTAACAAGGACTGTTATGCAGAGGGTCTCTGTCCAGTTTTCTAGGGCAGGGGTGTGAAGCTCAGCGGATCCCTGGCGTCTCTTGCTGCAGGGAATTGAGTTGACCCTGCTTCCTCTGTTGCTTCCTTCCCTTCCCTCGGGTCTTTCTCGTCTGATGACTGCTGCTGCCGCTGCTCCTCCGAATTCTCTCTAATGAAATGTTGTGCAATATGCAGCAGATCCTGACAATAAGTGACACTATGGCTTAGAAATTGGATCGCGCTTCACCCGTTTTACAGGCTGTAATTGGGTACCAAGTGCCCAGAATGGTGGGCGGTGAGCTCGCGCTTATTTCTTGCCGGAAGTGTGCCGACCCAGCAATGTTCACTTGTAATTTTTTTGGGTGTGCTGTCCCTTTAAGTGGCTGCGTGGTCCATTCAAATTTTCGCGCGTGTGCAATTTCTCACAGAAAAGCCGGTGAGTGGTATGCTGTTCTATTGATTGTTTTTGGCTCGTGTCCTGATGACCACGTGTACACAGTCCTTTACACCTAATGCACAGGAGGTAGCAAGAAACTGCTGTAGTCCTGTTGGCTGTTGAGGTCAGTGGGGAAAGTGATGGCTCTCATAAAGAGGGTGCAGTCACCTGCTTCATACCAGTCTTGGCTCAGTGGTTGCAATCCTGCCTCTGAGTCAGATGGCTATGGCCCCCTACAGAGACTTGAGCACATAATCTCAGCTGACACTTCACAGTGCTCCACGGTACAGCACTATTCTCCCCGGTGTCCTGGCTAATAATTATCCCGCAACCGACACCAAACACAGATTGTCTTGTCACTTAATTTATTGCTGTCTGTAAATTTGGCTGCCATATTTCCTACATTACAACAGTGACTTCATTTCAAAAGTACTTCATTGACTAAAACTTTGGACGCCCTGAGGTGGTGAAAGGCGCTATATAAATGCAAGTTCTCCTTTGTGATACTGAATAGTGCAGATTATCTGACCCTAGAGGTTCCACATCTGTCTTTAAACAACAATTGTACACATTTAGAGCTCACTATATAGTTATCAGGCGTGGCGAACCTGGCTGATTTTATTCCCCCTCCCCCCCCACTTAGCCTAAGGATGAGCAATTATAGTGTCCCTGTTGCTGTTCTAGCTGAGGTTAGTGAATTCAGCATAGACTGTGAATTGAATATGGCTCCTCTGAGTCTTTATGCTTCATTCATTCATAGGCAGTCCCTCGGAATCGAGGAAGAGTTGCTTCCACTCTAAAAATGAGTCCTTAGGTAGCTGTATAGTCCAATACAAGAACCACAGTCCCTGTCACAGGTGGGACAGATAGTCATTGAGGGAAGGGGTGAGTGGGACTTTCCGTTGCCTGCGCTTGATTTCTGCATGCTCTCGGCGATGAGACTCGAGGTGCTCAGCGCCCTGCCAGATGCACTTCCTCCACTTAGGGCGGTCTTTGGCCAGGGATTCCCAAGTGTCAGTGGGGATGTTGCAATTTATCAGGAAGGCTTTGAGGGCGTCCTTGCAACGTTTCCGCTGCCCACCTTTGGCTCGTTTGCCATGAAGGAGTTCCGAGTAGAGCTCTTGCTTTGGGAGTCTCATGTCTGGCATGCGAACAATGTGGCCTGCCCAGTGGAGCTGATCAAGTGTGGCCAGTGCTTCAATGCTGGGGATTTTGGCCTGGTCAAGGACGCTAACATTGGTGCTTCTGTCCTCCCAGGGGGTTTGTAGGATCTTGCAGAGACATTGTTGGTGGTATTTCTCCAGCAACTTGAGGTGTCTACGGTACATGGTCCTTAAGCCATACAGGAGGGCGGGTATTACTACAGCCCTGTAAGGCCGTGAGCTTAGTGGCAGATTTGAGGGCCTGGTCTTCAAACACTCTTTTCCTCAGACGGCTGAATTGGCACACTGGAGTCTTTATGGCTTAGTGCTACACTGGATGATGTCTTTACCCATGATGAGACAAATCCTTTCTCCCATTGGATCTAACTTTGCCATTCCTTCATCACTGGCAATAATTGTATTTCCAAAATGAATGCTATTTGCATTTATATATCACCTTGAAGTACAATCAATTACTTTTACGTTTTAGTCCTGTGGAGTTGCATATGGGGCGACAAGGCCAAATGTAGTGTTCAGGTGAAGTGGGGTTAGAGGACGGGGGATAATTGGACCAGGCTTTTATGACATAAAGCTTTTACCAAGCTACATTTGATGTTATTTATAGTGAAATGGGAAATGTTGCTGCATTGTAGTAAGCAGAAAAGCAGAGTTTGTTGGAGAGCAATTTGTCTGCAGTACAGGTTAAGGAGCTGGGGAGATGTAAATCTGAGGTGCTACAGTGCCACGACTGGTGGGAGGGTGTAATTACAGCAGGGTATGTTTACCTAGGGAGCTTCTATTCTATATCAGGAATTTATAATGGAAAGTTGATACAAAAGTGTGACAACTTGTGGTCTATACACTATTGCGCATGTACCCTAACAGTCTGGTTTGGGATTGTAAAAGGAAGTGAGTTCACTTTTGTCACTTTGAGCATGTCATGTTGGTGTAGATTGGAAATCTGATCAATTTGTGCTTTCAGCTCTGAGCATTTACCCTGTTGATGCTACAGGTGGTTTTAACTGACAGCAAGGAAAGTATTGACAACAACTCAACACAAGTTCTGCTGGTCTGTCTGTCTCCGTCTTTCATTTTCCTTTTAATCAGCTTCTTGTTCGCAACTTAGAAAAATGGTAACTGCAAACATGCACTTTCTCCCTGTTTTGTTACTGTATAGAGAAGACCTGAATTAAAAGTCAGGTCTGAGTCACTGAAAAGGAAGGCAGGGTGTAGTTGGGCTGGCACAACTTGTGTGTGATTGGAGATTTCCAGCATGTTTAACAACACCTACAAGTAAGCATTGTCTGCTTTGTACACATTTGTGCCAAGGATTGACCAGATTGTATCTACAGCTTTTCATTTGTTGTAAAATTGAGCTTTTAGCCAATTATAAATATTTCTAAATTTTAAATTTTTGTTAAATTGTTTGGGGTGGTGTCCATTTAATAGTTTAGGATTAATGTTTCAACAATAAAGCTATTCTTGATGCTTGAGGAGCTTTCTTACTGTAATAATTTAATATACCGTGTCACAGTGCATGAAAGAAAGAACTTCAATTTGTGTAGCACCTTATTTTTCCCTCCGAGCACGATAGTGCTTTATAGCTAATTAATTTCTTTTTGAAGTGCAGTCGTCGTTATGGAGGCAAACTAGGGGAAAACAAACAAAACCCATCAGCCCACCTGATGAATTCAGAATAAGTGGATTTTGCTTGTTTAAAATATAACATCCTTCAATACGTTTGTGGATCATAACTGTGATCATTACTTTTGTGGATCATTACTTTATTATACAGTCTGCTAATGTTTCTTCAGTTTGTATTGTCTGCTTTTCTTGGTGAATAAAACTGCAAATAACAATAACAACAACTTACATTTATCTAGCACCTTTTAACATAGTTAAACGGCCCAAGGCGCTTCACAGGAGCATTATCAAACTACTAGAGTCCAGTGACACTGAAGCCAACTGTAGCATCTCAACAGCTGAGATCGGCTAACTGCACAGATTCGGAATTGAACCGTCTGGCCTTTATAGTGTAGTGCCATGCCAGCCGGTGCCTTTATAGTGTAGTGCCATGCCAGCCGGTGCCTTTATAGTGTAGTGCCATGCCAGCCGGTGCCTTTATCGTGTAGTGCCATGCCAGCCGGTGCCTTTATCGTGTAGTGCCATGCCAGCCGGTGCCTTTATAGTGTAGTGCCATGCCAGCTGATGCTTTTGCCCTACCTAGGCCTCTGGGAGCTCTCTGAATAGATTTTTTACATAAAGTGTAATGTTGCTTGCAGCTGACTTCTAACATTTATTCTGGTGTCTCTTAGTGTATATTGGGCTTTTGTTTGCCCAAATGATCTAAAAGATGTTAATATGGGTTGGGAAAACTTTTATTCCTCAAGTGGCATTCAATTTTTTCAGGCTAATTTTAACATTGACCGAGCGACAATGTATGCTTTGTGTGGGTGAAGGGTGAGATCTGTGGATGGTGATATTTTGGTAACTTTTTAAGACAAGTTTGGTTGGTGTTGGGTGGGAACGTTCATTCCAGAATGAAATAAAAACTGGAAACTCATAGCAGGTCCATTCTGAGAAGAAGTCACACCCAGAATCTTAACCATTCTCTTTCATATGCTGTTGGAGCTATGGTACATTTGCAGCATTTACAGTTTATAGCTGAACTAGGTGGAACATTAACAAACCGAATCAACACCATTGGTAGTGTGTGGTATCACAGAGTACCATGTGGTAACTTATTAAGGCAGCCTTCATGTTCTTACAGTATTCAGGCATTGTTACCTTAAGTGTCCCCTGGTGCTTGAAAGTTTTACTCTGTCATGAATGATGCTTCCTCTGAGGATACAATTGAATCCTACAGTGTAACTTGGCTCAGTGGTAGCATTCTCGCCTCTGAGTCAGAAGGTTATGGTTTGAAGGCCCACTCCAGAGACCTAAGCAAGTAATCTAAGCTGAGATGTCCGTGCAGTACTGATGTCGTGCTGTACTGCTGGAGGTAATATCGTTCAGATGAGATGTTAAACAGAGACCCCACCTGCCCTCTCAGCTGGACATAAAAGATCCCATGGCACTATTTTGAAGAAGAGCGAGTCTCCCCGGTGTCCTGGCCAATATTTATCCCTCCAGCAACATCACCAAAACAGATTATCTGGTCATTATCACATTGCTGTTTATGGGACCTTGCTGTGCGAAAATTGGCTGCTGTGATTCCTACATTTCAACAGTGACTATGCTTCAAAAAGTACATCATTGGCTGTAATGTGCTTTGGGACGTCCTGAGCTCATGAAAGGTGCTACAGGTGCAGCGTCCAGAATCCGAGGCCGTTCCGGATTCTGCATTTTTCCGGACTTTGGATTGTCTTTCTGACATCACGAATCCAGAAACGCCCGAGTCCAGGTTCGGATATTTCCGGATTTCGGAACGTCAAATGGGGGGGATGGGCCCACCGAGGAGCTGTTCGGGCCGCCGGCCCCGTCAGTGAGGTCGTCGGGCGGGGCCCCGCCGCGGAGGAGCTGTTCGGGCCGCCGGCCCCGTCAGTGAGGTCGTCGGGCGGGGCCCCGCCGCGGAGGAGCTCTTCGGGTGTGGCCCCGCGGCCGAGGAAGTACTTGCGGGGACCCCCGTCGAAGAGGAGCTGTTCGGGCGGGGCCCGCGAGGAGGCCTCGAGGTAAGGGCACTGATGGCGAACGAGGAGCGGTGTGGCGAGGCCCAAGGTCAGGCAGCGGCGGGACCCTGTGGTCGGTGGGTCCGGATTCCGGAACTCCGGATTTTGGACACTGCACCTGTATATAAATGCAGTTCTTTTTCCTTAAGACAACATAAAACTCAAATTCTAGATGTGCCATCCCTATTATAGTTGCTGTTTTAGTGAAACTAAAATTTGTTTAGCAAAAACAAAAGCAGTTATGAAGATGTGTCTTCAGTGTGGTCACTAGGCTGATTCAGTGCATCCCAGCATGCTTTGGGAAAGATTGCACTTAAGCCCATATGGTGCAATATGTGATGCAATTCTTTTGTGATATTTTTAATTCAGACTGCTTCCACTACCTGTAACCAACCGGATTTTCATTCTGAACAGAAAAAATTGCAAATGGTTCAAAACAAGAGCAAAGGTTGAGCGTGGACCTTTTCGACAAAACATTTTGATGAAGGGGCCACTACCAAATGTTAACCCCTTTGTTCCCTGCATAGCTGTTGGCTGAGCATTTTCTGTTTTGTTTCAATCATTTACCTGCAGTAAAGTTGAGTGTCCGGAATCCGGAATGTTCCGGAATCCGGACTCTGGACCGATTGGTGACAGGGTCGTCCAGAATCTGGACCTGCCGACCTCGAGGCCCCGCCACTGCCCGACCTCAGGCCTTGCCTTGCCGTCCCTCGCCACACCGCCGACCAACCTCGGGCCCCGCCTCGCCGCCACTGCCCTTACCTCGAGGTCACCTTGCCGGCCCGCCCGAACACCACCTCCGCGATGGGGCCGCCCAACCAGCTCTTCGGCGGGCCCCGCCCGAACTCTTCCCCGGCGGCCGGGCCCCGCCCAAACGCCTCCCCCGACGGCCGGGCCCCCCGCTGACGACCTCATCGCCTGGCGAACACACCCCTGCTGACGTTCCGAAATCCGGAAATATCCGAACCTGGGCTCAGGTGTTTCCGGATTCATGATGTTTGAAAGACGTTCCAAAATCCGGCAAAACGCAAAATCCAGAACGGCCTTGGTCCCAAGGGTTCCGGGTTCGGCGCGCTGCACCTGTACAAATAAAAATGCTCTCTCCAGCCACAACAACAACTACTTGCATTTATATAGCGTCTTTAACATAGTAAAACGTCCTAAAGCACGCTGAGGGTTGAAAGGATAGTCGGGGCGAATTTCCATTGGCGTTTTGCCACTTATCCACTGTACCTTTGGCAGAGGGCCACAAATATCCTCGCTAAACAATGTGCTTTACCGGGGTTTCTGCAGCTTTTCGGCAGAAGTTACGACAGACTAGCAGAGGCTCCCCTGTGGAAAATCACCTCCAATATCTATAACTGTACAGCTGAATGTTTGTTTTTCACAGCCCAAGTGAAGATAGTATGAAGGTTTCACACACCCACTTTACTGGAAAAGAAACTGCTGATGACAACATTGGACTTGTACAGAGTTTTTGTGTAAATCTCTGGCTGTAGTTGAATGTGTTTCTAAAAAAAGTGCAACAGTTTTCCGAGTGGGCACTTTATTCAGTAGTAAATCTGACAGAGATCTGAAAGATATCGGTGTGTAGTAAGCCCCAAGTTTTGCTGTAAATATAAATATGCTGTAATGCATCCTAGGTGCTGCATAGATTTCATTCTGCAGGCATTCTGAATGAGCTCCACTCGGAGTACGCCTCATGGTTTCCAAGCAACAGCCATGCCAAAGTAGTGACCTCTGGAACATTTGTTGACAACCCATTGGCAGCCCTGCGTTCTTATCTGTGCTCGGCCAAGGTGGCTGATGCATACAGAGCAGCTGAGATCAATGTCTCTTGGGCACAGTGTGCCTTGTGTAAACAATAATGGAGTCACTTCAGCTGTCGGTGCTACGGAGAACTCAAGTTCACAACTGCGTTTTATTCCTAGTTTTCTCCCTTTTTCTGAAGGTGCTGACTTCTGCTGGAGCATGGTTCCACAGACATGAGCTGACCTCTGGTACCAAGTGGCCATTTTTCATGTCTGTCTAGATAACAACAACGTATATAGCACATTTAACGCAGTAAAATGTCCCAAGGCGTTTCTCAGCAGTATTATAAGACAAAAGATTTGACAATGAGTGTTGTCAAGCATTTCATCAGCAGAGGGCATTGTGGCCAGGATGGATCCTTTCGACATCTGCACGTGGACTTTCCATCAGGAGTCATTAAATAATGGTCAGAAGAGTGTGCTCAATCTGATTTGTAAATGATCTTTTCCCCCTCTGCCCTCAAACCCAGAAATGTTGAGGCCATTGAAATTCCCCAAGTGGCAAGAAGGCCAATCAAGCAGTCTGCTCTGCCCTGGATGGTGTTAAGCAGCTTGAGAGGTAGTGTGGTCTGCACCCCTCAAGGTGAGTGGTGAGTAATCCCATCACACTCCTGACTTGAGCCTTGCATGGTGGAGAGGCTTTGAGAGATCAGGAGGTGCGCTGCTCACTGCAGAGTGCCCAGTCTCTTCCTTGCTTTTGTAGCCATGCTGTTGATGTGGCTGGTCCAGTTAAGATTCTGTTTAATGGTGACCAGCCGGACGGATGATGATGGTGGGATATTCAGCAATAGAGGTGTCATTGAAGGTCAGCGAGCAGTGGTTTATGGACTAGGAAACTTGCATCATTTAGAAAGTACTGAAGCATGGATGTCTTGCATTTAGCCTCCCATACTGGGTGTGTACAGAACCTCAATTATATTCACAAAATGGCTGAAAGAGGGTATGTAGCTATTTACTGATGTCCTTGGGCTTAGGTGGAGGAAGGGGGATTAGTTATGATTGCTACATTAACCCATAGTTATCTTCAAATAACCAGCTTAAGGTCCAGTGCAGCAAGATTTAGGTAATCCCAGCCTGTAATTTGGAATTTGAGAAGCGACTCTTTAGTAACCTTAAGAGCCGAAGCGTTTGAATATTCAACCATGCATGATGGTTCCACATTGTGTGCTGGGTTAGCTGATCTCTGTGGGAGTCCCAGAAAAAATGTTTACAGTTGGCATGTGGGATAGGAAGGGGGAGAAAATCAGCCAGGAGGGGAGAAATTGCGAGAAAATAAGATACCAGATTTGTGTTCGAATATGTGCATTGAACGAGCGAGTTGCATGCCTGCTATAGCAACACAGGTCATAGCAGGCCGGAATATGAGTGTTGACTTCTGGGTTGGTTCAGTGCTTGAATTTTACACAGCCGTGCTCTATAGGATTGTACAAATTTCAGTACAGGAGACCACCCAGCCCATTACAGGTATTCCCATATCGTGCTAGTTTATCTGACCAAAACCAAATACTTGGACACCGATGTGATTTGAACACCCAGCCTGATCTGGAATGAGACAAAATGCTGCTGTGCCACAAAGTCTTCATTACTTAATATATGGGTTGATTTTCACATTAAAGGACGTAACTAACTAGATCTGGATTATTGGATCCAATTCTTGGTCTTGTTCACCTGAACAAAGATTGTTTTGAGCTGCTTCTTGCAGTGTGTTTGCCCAGTCTTGGACAAACTGATGAGAAATTACTTTAAGTTCAGTTTTTCAGTTTTTCATGGCCTTGACCCTAGGTCAATATTTAATGTGACCTTCAAGAATCAAATCGAGACTTGCCACTGTTTAATGAGTTATCTTGCTGGCAGCCTGGGCTATGATATTGTACTGTGGAGAAAAGAAATCTTTAGTAGCACAGCAAGAGTTACATTTCAGAAACTGAGTTTAAGGGTGTCTTAATGTTTATCTTCTAGTGTCATCATTATTAGATAGCTGATTAGACTATACATCACATACATACAAACATGTGTTGGAAAGGGAAGCATATATGTATTTTAAAATTGTCAAATGTTTCAGTGTATTGTACATAAACGGTATAAATGCAGTCATTTGTGCCGTTACGGATGCAGTCACATTTGTGCTGCTACATGGGCAGTACATAAATAAATGCTAGGTCAGGTGAGTTTGCCAGCAGTAACAGTCCTGAGAAATGGGTGTTAACCAAAATAATCACATCAAACAGTTTTCCAAATGTCCTGCTGTCAGATTTTAAAAACTGGGGACTGCATTTCTTTGCGTTTTTAGGAAAAGGGGTGGGGTGGGGAGTGAGGGGGGAAGCGGGGATCGTGCCATCTATTCATCCCTCATTGTCTGTGAATAACACTGCTTGAGGGAATGAGGCCTCTCTTTATTTCCGCTCTGTTGGAGCAGCAGTGTTGTGTTTGCACAGGGCAGGGAGGCAGCCCTTCCCAGCAATCTGCGTAACAGCTGGACCTCTTCTGCCCCGGAGTAGTCAATTAGCAGCCTGCACTCCACCCTAAGAGAGGGTGGAGCCAACAAACCTCCAGCAGTCGACACCTTGGGATTGGAAGCTGTTTTTAAAAAAAAATCAAAATGGGCCGTGTGTCAGTCTGTGTGCAGTGTTCTTAACAGGAAAAGGTATTCTCGTTTTCCTTTTAATCCGTTTTAACTTACGAGCTTCGTCTTCTGCCTGGGTGGAAGAAGCTGTTTGCGGTTGTGAGTTCAGGGAATTAAACTGTTCTGATGGCCTGCTTTTCTTCCCACCCCTCCCCCACTCTCCCTCTCTGCAGAGCTCTGTAGGCACTGGGGATGTGGAGTACAGCAGTATGCTAATGCTTGAAGGAATGCCAGCTATAAGAATCAAAACCGAGCCGCCGGAACCTGGGCAAGGGGTAAGTCCAACTCTCCAGACACTTCACTAATTACTTCCAGACCTCAGGAATGTCAGGAACAAACTACCATAGTCTGAAGAACTAAGCAAAATATTTCTGTGCTGGCGTTTAAAGCTCATTTTTTAGATTTGAAAGGCAATGTCTAATGTAATCTTTTGTTTCACAGACCTTTTTAGTCTGTTTTTCTCCATTTAAAAAAAAAAAATCCCGGAATACAAATTAAATTTCAATTTTCTTGCCTTTTTTTTGACACAAACACTAACATTATTTTTGAAGTAAGTCATTATTAAGCTTGTGTCTCTGATTTTCCCCTATTCACATATTGTCTGAATTTATTTTCCTTGGATTTTTAGTGATCCTTTTCCTCGCTTACAAATGTGACGAGGTGGGGGTGGGGAGAGAGGAAATAGACCATAAGGACAACCTTCAGTGTTGGACTTATTTAGGAAGCTGAAAGATTAACCCTTTCATGGAATCATTGGCATGCCTCCAGATCTGCATGAACTAATGTCGCTATTCAGACAGAATCTCTATTCGAGATATTTTAGCTAAACACATTTTTAAATAAAGGTTACCTCTAAAAGAAGAATTATTTATCTTAATATGTTTAAAACAAACAAAAGCAGCTATATTTTTAAACCCTGTGTTTTCCTTGAAGATACCAGCCACAGCCCTAAACCTCGCCCTGTTTTTTCTGGTAAGAGTTTCCATGTCACCAGTAACACAAATAGTACAGAAAGGAACCATAGCAGATTTATAAATGTTTTTTTAAAAAAAAAATTAGATTGTCCTAATATTTAGAGCTTTCTGATTTGTTCCTGGTCTTCAGGGTAAGAATTTTGTGTCTAAAATGAAAATGTACAATAATTGTACAACTATTTAGTTAGTCGCATTCTATTGTAAATATTGTTAGCTTTGTACTAAAAATCTGAATTTGAAAAAGAAGGATTCTCAGCTGATTTGATTTTTGCTACATTTGGTGTCGGTGCCTTTTGCTGGAAGATGGAGTGGTTTACGGGGGAGCGGGAAAGAGAATTAGCCTGAGTACCCAGTCCTGAGTTCTATTTAGCGTCCTCTGTAGAGGGCCGAAATTGCCCTCAGCGAGAGATTGGGAAGGGCACTTTAAATTAACTGGAAATTTACTGCCTGGCGGGAGTCAGAGGGAAGAGCTGGAAAATGCGGCTCTTTAACTCTGACATCGCCACCCGACACTGTTTGAGGAGGGTTTGTGAGGGAGCGGGGCTGTGATGTCTGTGTCGCGCTGACGCGTCGCAATGACCCTTCTCTTCACTTAAAGAGGAGGAACGCTGCGATGCCGACGTGCAGCCCACTGGGCCACCAGGGAGGGGTTCGGCTGGGCCAGCGGCTCTGCACCCAAGAGGGGATGAAGGGCCGCCTGTTGGCGAACCAACGGCCACCATTGTCAAATGAAAACAAAATGGCGGCTGCAGCAGGGCACCCTCCCTTTTAAAGGCGGATGCACTGCCCAGCTACTGGCAGTTTCCCCTCCTTGCAAAGCTGTCGGGGGAACCGACTGGCGGCGGTGCTCCCGTGGGGGCAATTTCCAACGTGGGGCGGTAAGGGGTTACCACGGTGAGGAAACACAGGGCGCAGCGGAAACCTGTTTCTGCCGCCCCTGGCTTTGGGGTAATTGCGGATTACCTGCCCCCGGGTGGAAAGGCCTTATGGCCCCATTCAAGGTGGTAATAGGCCTTAAAGAAGTGGGAAAATCCCCCCCCCCATACGTGCGGGTTTATGAACATTGGATGAGCACAGAACACGCTGCTCCTGTGATGCCCTCTGGTTGTATAACTTGCCAATATTCTGTGCCTAGACTTGCACCTGAAGAATGGCCACTTGTGTGAGGCATCAAAGAAGTGCTGAAACCTATGGAACCACATTCCAACTCTCATCAACCAATGATATGTTGAATCTGAATAGTTCGCTCGTGTATCATTTATATTCCATGCCTCAGTTGATTGACTATCTTCTAGGTTCAGATTTACTATTCGAATCCTTGCTGTACCTAAATACTGAGATGACTAATCTGTTCCTTTCCACTCCTCCAGTGTATCTTTACACGGAGTGGTTTTATTGCTGCAACATGTACAGTGGTTTGATGTATTACAGATGAAGTTTGCTCTCCACCTGTATTTACTTGGAGTTTTGAAACATTCATGTAAATCCTTGTATTATTTGCAAAGCAGGTCTTTTGACTAAAATCGACGCGGCCGTGCCATTGCGTCACTGCTTTAGAACAATACAAATAAAAATAATTACATTTCATAGAATAAATTTGCGGTGAACTCCTCTAGGTTCAAAAATGAACAGATCATAAGACAAGCAGTCTGACAACATGGAGTCAGTGGTGGGGCCAAGAGAGGTAATGGTGAGTTAGAGCTGGATGTCTTTGATTGATGGGCAGTATATAGAAGGGAACCAAGGATAGATGCTTGGGGGGCTCTAGAGTTAGCGCTGTGGGGCCAGGGAGAGAAGCTATTGCAGGGGATTCTCTGGCTAAGATTGGATCAGTAAATGTGGAACTAGGCGAGGGCAGTTCCATTCAGCTGGATAATGGAGGAAGGACATTGAAGTAATATGGTGTGGCAAACCATATCAAAAGCTGCAGACAGGTCGAGAGGCTTAGGAGGGATAGTGCTCCATGGTCACAGATTCAGAGGATGTTATTTGTGACTTTGATAAGAATGTTTAGGTGCTGTGGCAGTGACGTAAACCTAATTGGAGAGATGGAAACATTAGTTGGAGAGGTTGAAACTTGAAGTTGAGGGAAAGATGGGCACGGATTTTGGAGGCGACAATGTATTCAAGGACTTTGGTGAGGAAAGAGAGATTGGAGAAGGGGCCATAGTTTGCAAGGACAGAGGGGTCAAGGTTGTTTTATGAGGAGCAAAGTGATGGCAGATTTGAAAGGGTGGGGGACGGTACTTGAGGAGAGGGGGCCATTTACAATATCCGCTAGCATAGGGTCTGGAAGGGAAGGATGGTCAGCAGTTTAATGGGAATATGGTCATGAGAGCAGACGGTGGGCCTCAATTTGTGGTCGAAAGCTTATTTCAAGGTCAAATATGACACCAAGGTTGTGAACAGTCAGGTTCATCCTCAGACAAAAGTTGGGGAGAGGGATGAAGTCAATGTCTAGGGAATGGAGTTTGTGGCGAGACCGAAAACAATGGCTTTGGTCTTCCCAATATTCAATTGGAGAAAATTTCTGCTCATCCAGAACTGGATGTCGGACAAGCAGTCTGACAATTTAGAGACCGTGGAGGGGTCGAGAAGTGGTAGTGAGGTAGAGCTGGGTGTCATCAGCGTACATGTGAAAACTGACGCTGTGTTTCTGGATGATGTCGCCAAGGGGCAACATATAGATGAGAAATAGGAGGAGGCCAAGGATAGACATCAGAGTTAATGATGTGGGGGAGGGAAGAGAAGTCGTTGCAGGTGATTTTTCTGGCTACGATGGTGGTGGTGGATGGGGTGCCGATTTAAGCAGACTGCTTTGTCCTGGATGGTGTTGAGCTTCTTGAGTGTTGCTGGAGCTGCACTCATCCAGGTAAGAGGAGTGTATTCCATTACACTCCTGACTTGTACCTTGTAGATGGTGAAAAGGCTTTGTGGAGTCAGGAAGTGAGACACTCGCCGCAGAATACCCAGTGTCCTACCTGCTCTTGTTGCCACAGTATTTATGTGGCTGGTCCAGTTAAGTTTCTGGTCAATGGTGACCCCCAGAATATTGATGGTGGGGATTCGACGATGTTAATGCCATTGAATGTCAAGGGGAGGTGTTTAGACTCTCTTGTTAGAGATGTTCATTTCCTGGCATTTGTGTGGCATGAATGTTGCTTGGCAAATGTTACAGCCTAAGCCTGAATGCTGTCCAGGTCTTGCTGCATGTGGACACGGACTGCGTCATTATGTGAGGAGTTGTGAATGGAACTGAACACTGTGTAACCATGGGATTAGAGAGGCCTTGTGAAGTGGCACGGTCAAGGGATGGTCATGAATATGGGTTGGTGAGTTTTTATAGGAGAGCTCCAGGGGGACAGTAAAGTCAGGAGAGGGAAAAGTAAGTTGAGATGGAGTTTGGAATCACCAAAGATGAGCGGTCACTCAGTGCCAAAGCGGATGAGGAAAGGAGTGAGGCTATCTCTGTGAATAGCTTGGGGTGCAGCTTGGGTGAGCGGTAGAGAGCGAGGATTTTAAAGGGGAGGCGAGATGCTTCAAAGGAGGAAAAGGTGCCAGAGAAATAGAAGGACAGACCAGGGTAAGATTTTCTGGTGAGTGCCACAGTGATTTGGGTGGGGCAGCTGATGGAAGGTATAGTTAGGTGGGAGACTTCAGTGAGGGGAAAGGTGTCGTTACCTGTAAGCCAAGTTTCCGTCATGACCACGATGTCCATGCAATCATCCACAATAATGTCCTGGATTGCAAGAGCTTTGTTTGCAAAATAATGGGAATTCTGGAGGGATATGTGGAGAGGAGCAGTGATCGTTGATGCACAGGCAGAGCCCATGGAGTCAGCAATGGGGAGAGGTAAGCAGGACAGGAAGGAGGCTGGTAAGATTAGCCCCCAGCAGACACACTGGGAATGACGGTCGGCAAGAGAGAAGGATGGGTCAATTAGGGTTGCTGCTCAGAGACAGTGGCGAGTGCCTGATAGGCCCTTTCAGGAATGCCAAGAGAGGCACAGAGGGAAGCTGTGGACTTATCTAAGAGGGAGTAAAACCTGGGATGATGGCAGGACAGTAGGAAGATAGAGGAATAGTGAAGGGCTGAGGTAGAGATTTGGTATGGGGGCTAAGTACGACAGGAGAAATGAATGGAGGCATGACTGGGTAGCATGTGGGAGGAGACAGGAGAGAAGAACCCAAGAAGGGTAAAGAGAAAGAAAGCAGGAGGTAGAAGTAATGGACTTGGGTTTGAAGCAGCAGCTAAAATGCACATGAGAATAGACACAGCAAATTCAGGTTACAGAGGCATGGCGGCGATTAAGATCGGTACGTCCTGGTTGTAAATGGAGAATAGGGAGGAGACAATAAGAGAGTCCAAAGTTAAGTCCGAGGTTCCGTGGTGGGATGAAGTTGAATGGTAGGCTGGGTGGAGTCAGCTTGGAACATGCACAAACCTATGTCCAGGTTTGGAGATGGGTATTGTGTTCAGTTTCAGTATTTTTAATACATTTTTACATATTATAGAGCTGTCATAAAAGAATGAATGTTAACACCCATTTATTTAAAAAAAATCTCTATGATTGCGATTTTTCCAGTTTTCTGCATTTTCTTCGTGTTTGAATGCTCCAACATGTGCTGCAGTGTTGTTCCTCAGGTGGTTGGAGCTTTCCAATTCTTCACCTGATTGGCCATTCTACAGCTCAACAAGTTGTTTGTTCTCTGTGCCCATTGGCTGTTTCTGTTCCCAATCCAAAAGTATATATGGTGCAATTGATTCTATATTTCACCCAAAGTACAAAATTGAAATGCCCATTAAGTGCTGGAAAATAGACTTAATCATAGAATGCTATTTTAAGCTTTGGGACGGTTGCTTTTAGTTTTCCCAGGTGTTTCATTTAGGGCCGAGTACATAAATGCATAGAAGTTACAACATGGAAACGTGTGACTTGTCAGCTTTTATCCTCAGGCTAACAAATAGGCCCAATAGTCCGCAGTGGTTGTTTGACATGGAACAGTGAACAGACATGTCTTGCTTGTGCCCTGAGAAACTCTTCAGGTCTGTTCATATGCTTTCATATGTAACAGCTAAACAATTGAAGAATCATAGCTATTTTATTAATTGAATATACTCATGATTCTTTAAGTACTGTAAGAGCAATCTGGAATGAAAGCCGACTGTCGATGATGGTATTCTATCGTGTCTTGGTTAGATCCTATCTCCATCATATTTTTTTCCTTTTTTTATTGGATACTTTAAAATACAGTGTCAGCTGTGGCTCAGTGGGTAGCACACATGCCTCTGAGTCAGAAGGTTGTGGGTTCAACTCCCACTCCAGAAACTTGAGTACATAAATCTAGGCTGACACTCCAGTGAAGTGTTGAGGGGGTGCTGCACTGTTGGAGGTGCCCTTTTTTGGATAAGACGTTAAACCGAGGCCCCGTCTGCTCTCTCAGGTGGACGTAAAAGATCCCATGGCACTATCTCGAAGAAGAGCAGGGGAGTTATCCCCGGTGCCCTGGCCAATATTTATCCCTCAATCAACATAACAAAAAACAGATTATCTGGTTATTATCACATTGCTGTTTGTGGGAGCTTGCTGTGCGCAAATTGGCTGCCATGTTTTCCACATTAAAACAGTGACTACACTCTCTAAAAGTACTTCATTGGCTGTAAAGTACTTTGTGGTCATGAAAGACACTATATAAATGCAAGTCTTTTTTCTTTATGTAACAATTGCACAGTTAAGTGTACATTCACATGTATATTTTGTGAAGCTATTGTAAATTTTGGTTGCTGCTACTTGAGAGAGGAGTACATTGCTGCATTCAGGCCACCTTTGTGAATGTGCTTGCAATGAGAATAATGCAAGTCAGTGGTTGAGGCAGCCTGCTTGGCTTGGGGTTAGTTAAGCTAGGAAATGTGGGGAGGAGGCCTTGTGTACTGGTTGTCATGGCCACTGAGTGGAGGGCTGTGCAGTTTGTGTTGAGAGTCTCCAAGAATGCCCGAGTTGCTGGTATTTCCCCAGTTACAGGCAGTGGCTGAACATCATTCTAGTTGACACTTGTCCCATGTTTTCAGCCACATGTTATATGATGGGGTGTGGCTGTACTTCACCATGGTGGGAGGCAGGATACATCTTTGTGTAGGTAGTTGCGCATTTTATACTTGCCTGTTTGTTTTGGGGAATCTCCCATGCCAATTGAAATGCCCTGCAAGTAATTGGCTTGGATCTCTGAGATTATAAGACAATTATGGTCCTTGTGATACTTTTGGAGTATTATCCAGAATGTTTGGATGTAGGGGTCTGACAAAAATATGGTACTCAGGATGGAACTGTGTCTGCAGGAGCTGTTGGGAAGTGGAGAAGTTCCAAAGGGATTGACTTGTGCTGAAGTCTGCAGACTTATTACAGAGTACTGGAAGTAGTGCTTCATCTAGAGTCCATGGTCTTGGTCATGAGAGGTAGAATTTGTTGACAATCTGATGGAAGGCCACAATCTGACTCTTATTGAGAAGCTGGCTGAATGTGGTAACTCTTTCTTCATGCCATGCTCAGAGGTGAATCCTCTTGGGAGCTCCTCATTGTATCAGATTGGAAAAAGTGTTGATGGAACCAGAGATGCTCAAAGAGGTATGGACACCGCCGGCCAGAGAGGGTTTCAGTGGAAACTGAGTGCTTGGCTTCCTATTGATATCTTCTAAGGATGTAGGTATAGTAAGTTCTGCAAAGGGGTTGGGAAGATGGTCCTGGCTTCTATTGCTAGCTGTGGGTTTACTGGGGCACTAGGGGCCAGGTCAAACTCACTTGGGTCTGGGCTGTGCCGGAATAATGTTTGAAATTTGGGAGGTCGAGTTCCCCTTTCTTATTTTGGGAGCTAGAGGTGTTTGAGGCATGTTTGTAGCCTCTCGTCTGGCTGGTACTGCATTGTGTTTATACAGAAGATATTGACCTGGCTTTGAGTGACATTGCCTGCACCTATTCGTATGAATTATGCAAAGTAGCATCACTTCAACTATTTAAAAAAAACATCACCAAGAAAAGCCCTATAAAATCAACACAGTTGAATTCCATGTGACCAAAATTGCCCACTGCCCGAAACGAGGTGCACCTGTCGGTTTCGATGTGTTCTGGCTGCCCCAATGCATGGGGCGGCCTAACCATTGAAGTTCAGCACTTCGGGGATTTTTTGGGAGCGGGGCGGGACAGAGTAACCGAGGCTGTCAGTCATCAGCGCCGGGCTGATGACGTCATCGTGTTGTCGTGTTACAACGTCTCCTTCAGTTCAAGGGGAGGGCCGCTGCAAACTCTGCAGCCACTTTAATGGCAAACACCAGGGAGGGTTTCAGCCGAGCCAGCGGTCTGGCAGCCAAGGGGGTGGGAGGGTGCCAGGCTGCCTGTTGGTGGCATGGCCGAATCTGCGGGCATAATTGTCAGCCCGACATGTCAGTCGGCCGATTTAAAAAAAAAAAATAACATGGCGTTGACGTCAGCGCCACCTCCCCTTTAAGGGCAGCCGTGCCGCCAACGCACAGAGTGTGTACTGACAGCAAAAGTTGTTGGGGGCACCGACCGACGGCAATTTCCTAAGGGGCAATTTCGGGAAGGGGTCCTCGCCAGTCGGTAAGTGTGGGAAAATGGTGGAGCGGTCCCGGATATCGCTCCAACCCCGAGGAAGGGCAATTTTCAAAATGGCGGAGACTTAGCCGCTATTCTGCGCCAACCCATGGCCGCCGCTATCAGGCGGCCAGAGGCCTTATCGGAAGGGGCAATTTCAGCCCCTGTAACTTTGATTAACAGACATTGAGAATGCACAGGTCTGCAGAAATGACTTCTGCTTAAAATATTAGCAGCATGTATTCTACTTCTGTAATTGGTGAATAAGTAAATATAATCAAAAGTTGCAGACAATAGTTGATCTATTATTTTCTTCTTGGCTTAGAACATGGTCGCTGTCTCCAACTTATTTTTGTTACATCTGCAACCACATTCTGTTGTTTAAACATAAGGAAAAGGGATATTAAAGACAATTGCCTGGAAAATCAAATAGCATGCTGTGGTTAAAACTGTTCCCCGTCATAAAGTAGCATTTCAATGTTGTAGATCAAACTTGGAATAAATGTGATACATCTATATAATAAATAGATTGGCACTGGCGAGAGAATCTTTGGGCGCTCATCTGAAGGAATATCACCGACTTTTATCTATGACACGAATGAATTGCATCCTTTGTATTTCTTTGCACACTGGGAAACAGTGGCACAGCTGAAATTGGCGACTAGTGAAGGACTGTGGGCAGAGCTTCCCTTGCCACTAGCACAATGTGGCGGTATTCTGGAAAGTGGAGTTGCTGTGAGTCTTCGATACATGTAAAAGAACTATTGTGACTTATGGTACTGGTTGGATTTCTCTTCTTGAACAGGAAGGTCTAGCAGATACTAATGCAGTAAATGGAAAATGTTTAAACTGGGGGGATGAAATGAGAAAAATTAATCATAGAATTTTACCACACAGAAGGAGGCTACTCGGTCCATCGTGACTGTGTTGACTGAAAGAGTTACCTACTTGATCCAATTCCCATAGAATCATTGAAATTTACAGCACAGAAGGAGGCCATTTCGGCCCATCATGTCCGTGCTGGCTGACAAAGAGCTATCCAACCTAATCCCATTTTCCAGCTCCTGGTCTGTAGCCCTGTAGGTTACAACACATCAAGTGTACATCCAAGTACTTTTTAAATGTGGTGAGGGTTTCTGCCTCTACCACCCTTTCAGGCAGTGAGTTCCAGACCCCCACAACCCTCTGGGTGAAAGAAATTCCCCCAATTACTTTAAATCTATGCCCTGTGGTTGTTGATCCCCCCCCACCACCCTGCTAAGGGGACTAGGTCCTTCCTATCCACTCTATCAAGGCCCCTCATAATTTTATACATCTCAGTAAGGTCTCCCTCAGCCTCCTCTGTTCCAAAGAAAACCAACCCAGCCTATCCAATCTTTCCTCATAGCTAAAATTCTCCAGTCCAGGCAACATCCTCGTAAATCTCCTCTGTACCTGCTCTAGTGCAATCACATCTTTCCTGTAATGTGGTGACCAGAACTACATGCAGTACTCCAGCTGTGGCCTAACTAGTGTTTTATACAGTTCAAGGATAACCCCCCTGCTCTTGTATTCTATGCCTTGGTCTAATAAAGACAGGTATTCCGTAGGCCGCCTTAACTACCTTATCTACCTGGCTTGCTACCTTCAGGAATCTGTGGACATGCACTCCAAGGTCCCTTTGTTCCTCTACACTTCAGTGTCATATCATTTAATGTGTATTCCCATGGTCCTTTAATATTTTTTCCACTTCCTTTTTAAAAGCTATAATGGATTTTGCTTCCATCCCTCCCTCTCGTTTCCAGTAGGGCATTCCATGTTCGACAGCCCTCTTTCTTAAAATAAATTCTCCTAACCTCTTATTTGGTTCTTTTGGTGATAATAAATGTACACCCACTAGTTACTGACTCACCAACTGTGGAAGTACTTTCCCCAATTTACCTAATCCTAGCCCTTCATAATTTTGAAACACTTAACCTTTAATAGAAAAGCCCAGTTTATTTAATCTTTCCTTCTATCCAAAGTCTCTCATCATCATACAACACAGACCGAGAGCATTTGGCCCATTTGTGCTGGCTTTTGAAAGAGCAATCCAATTAAGTCCTACTCCCCTACTCATTCCTCATAACCCTGCATCCCTGTTATTATCTTCGTGAATCTAATCTGTGCCCTCTCTGTGACCTTGATATCTTTCCTAAAGTAAGGCACCCAAAACTGGACACCATTTCTAACCCACAATTTGTATAGGTTTAGTATTGTCTCTTGCCTATTGTACTCTCTCACTCTAGTTATAAAATCTTGAATCTCGTATGTTTTATTATAGCTTTTTGTGAGGAAGCCCTTTAACAAGAAAAGTTACAGGAAGTTGAAGTAAAATTTGCTTTTCACCATTGTCATAAATAAGATCATTCTTTGTAGAAATACAGCCTCCAGACACTTGGAGTCCCATCAAATAGTTCCTTTGATTAGTAATGTGTTAATATAATTGTTGTGTGCTGGAAATCATGTACTGTAAGTAGTAAACATCTCTGTTCCAGCTGACACTAAAGTGTTTTTCTTCCATGTGCATCTTCTCAACAGCAATCTAAAATAACCCAAATCATGAAATACTTAACTGTGGAGGTGGGTGAAATTTGAAACCAATATAGAGTTACTTCAGTACACTTATTACGTTGCAGAAAAACCTTGAATTTTTATAACTATTGCAAACTCCTCGCTGGCAATCATGTCTGGGCTTGTACATGAAGAATGGTTAATTGGAGGGCTGCCAATGTCTCTGGAACCATAATTAGCCATTGGTTAATGTATTCAGGAAAGGAGGGGGAGAAAAACTGTTGTGGCTCTCAAATCTTCCAGTCGGACTATACTTTCCAAATTACAATAGATGGAAGACTTTAGCATTTGCCTAAACTCGCCTTGTTTGATATTGAATTAATAAGAACAATATTTTATATATCTATCTGTGCTCAATTCCTTTCTGCAAAGTCTTATTTCTTGTCGTTACCCCTGTCCATTATAAATTCCTGTGTCCACATTTATAATGGAAGGTGTCTATGTAAACTTGGCATGCTGTAATTATACCCTCCTACCATTATACCCTCCTACCCTGTAGCGTCTCACTTGTGCTTCCCAGTTCCTTGGCCTGAAATGCAGAGAAATTCCTATGCTCCAAACAATTTTACTTCCCAAATTTGCTGTCGGTGTTGCTCTTTAACTATATGCAATAAAAATCAAATCAAGTATATAAAATAAGGACAGAAAGTATGAATAAAATGGAGACTGAATTCCATCTGTGCACCTTAGTCCAATTATCCTTTGCCTTCTAACTTGGTTTCACCTGAATTCTACATTTTATTGTGACTCACCATGTACAATGCCACAGGAGATTGATTAGTATATTTTAAAATTCCTCATGAGTTCTTACTTGGCTTTCTCTTCCTGGTAGTAGTGATGTGTGATTGTAGTTAAATGGACAATTCAACAATGTAACCGCCCTCACCCTTACAAATGCAGTTTGTTTCACATCCTCTGGCCTAGACCACAAATGCTGCCAATGCTGATACACAATCGCTCTCCTGCTAATATCTTGTTATGAGGGAAATTATTTGAATTTGATTTTTTTTTTGCTTGAGATGTGAGGGACATGACTACTGACTCAAGAAACTCTTTATTTTTACCAGTAAATTGGGAGTTTGCCGCACCCTACTAATAAAAGAAAGGCAACAGAAAGTTGTTGAGGCCAATTCACTAAATATATTCAAAAAGGAGTTAGATGAAGTCCTTACTACTAGGGGAATCAAGGGGTATGGTGAGAAAGCAGGAATGAGGTACTGAAGTTGCATGTTCAGCCATGAACTCATTGAATGGCGGTGCAGGCTAGAAGGGCCGAATGGCCTACTCCTGCACCTATTTTCTATGTTTCTATGTAACTGTATTTTGTTCTGGAAAAGTTATTCAAAGGAAACAAATGGATGAGTTCAGTCAGTTGGCAATTTACACCAAACAGGCTAGGGCAGCATCAGTCAACTACTTGCTATGTTGAGATGTTGATCTTAACTCCTGAGGTGCTGTCTTTTAATTGGAGTTGATACTATTGTACCTTTTGCAGTTGTAACGTAACAAGGTTGGATGGTGTGTGCTTTGAATTGATCTACTATTGAAGATCATCTGTAATCCCAAGCAAACAGAAAGGGGAGGGATGGGGGTGTTGGATCAGTTATTTGGATCTTACTGCTGAGTTTAAAGTAGTGACCTCAGTATTTTGGTATGATTTTATGTTGAAGTTCTCCCCTTCCCCAGGGAGGATTTGCTGCATAGTTAATCTTGCAGGCAAATGGTGATGACTGAGTAGTTCGTTGATTCTGCATTGCAGCTAGAGTGTTTGAAAAGGAGGAGTTTGGTAAAATGAAATATTTGATTTCACTTTAATTGTCAGAGATATAAAAGAGCCATTTCTGTAATAAATGGGTGATAATAGCTGCAGTAGCTATTGGTGTCTGTCCCACATCCATATATTTATATATGTGTAAGCATATGGCAATGTAATGAGTCTTCTGTAAGAAAACTGCTTTCAAGCTTTTTATTGAAGGGATTGTGTTAACAATCTGACCGGCATAAATGTGCTGGCACAAGTATCGTTTTTTGGTATCCGGCGAGTATCTTGTGTCTATGCTTCTGTTTTAAGATTACACTTCTGAGAAACATGACACTGGGTTTTACTGCTGTTGTATCTACTAACCTATTCCTCTCTGGGATAGATGAGGTTAATTGGGCAATATATGCTCGGAGCTGGGAACACCTTCTGAATTACTCATTTTGTGTCTCTGGAGTTTGATGGAGTTATGTATGTCTGAATACGCGTTTGTGATTTGAAAGGCCATTTATGTTACTTGCGTGGTCTTGTGCCATTTCATAGAACTCAGGTCTTCAGCAGATATAATCTGAGTGGTCCCATTTATATCATACTAGAGGAGGGTTGGCCCTTGGTTCATTCATTGATGTATCCATGCAATTTTCAACATCTCATTATTTTCAATCCTCATCGATCTTTATGGTGTCAGCTGATATAATTGCAGTGTGTCCATATGCTGCCAAGGACAGTGCAGAAGCTGTCAGAAAACTGCTTTCAGACCATCTGAGTATTTATAATCAGATGCTACAGGTAGACAAGAGACATAAACCCACAAGAGTTGCATTTAGAATAGTTTTAGGGAAGTATTGTCTATTCATCTAGGATTATATTCTAAAAGCCTTCTATGCAAATACAAAGCTTGGAGTAGAAAATGGGCTTTGTTTTTTTTCACTGTCTGCTCCCATTCATGCTGCAGCTTGGTCTTAAGACTGCCTCGAGGACAATATTGACATGTTACTTAAGAACATAAGAAATAGGAGCAGGAGTAGGCCATACGGCCCCTCGAGCCTGCTCCGCCATTCAATACGATCATGGCTGATCTGATCATGGACTCAGCTCTGCTTCCCCGCCCGCTCCCCATAACCCCTTCTCCCCTTATTGTTTAAGAAACTCTCTATTTCTGTCTTAAATTTATTTAATGTCCCAGCTTCCACAGCTCTCTGAGGCAGCGAATTCCACAGATTTACAACCTTCTGGGAGAAGAAATTTCTCCTCATCTCTGTTTTAAATGGGCGGCCCATTATTCTAAGACCGTGCCCCCTAGTTCAAGTCTCCCCCATCAGTGGAAACATCCTCTCTGCATCCACCTTGTCAAGCCCCCTCATAATCTTATACATTTCGGTAAGATCACCTCTCATTCTTCTGAATTCCAATGAGTAGAGGCCCAACCTCTACGCAACCTTTCCTCATAAGTCAACCCCCTCATCCCTGGAATCAACCTAGTGAACCTTCTCTGAACTGCCTCCAAAGCAAGTACATCCTTTCATAAATATGGAAACCAAAACTGCATGCAGTAGTCCAGGTGTGGCCTCACCAATACCCCGTATAATTGTAGCAAGACTTCCCTGCTTTTATACTGCATTCCCTTTGCAATAAAGGCCAAGATACCATTGGCCTTCCTGATCACTTGCTGTACCTGCATACTATCCTTTTGTATTTCATGAACAAGTACCTCCAGGTACTGCTGTACTGCGGCACATTGCAATCTTTCTCCTTTTAAATAATAACTTGCTCTTTGATTTTTTTTCTGCCAAAGTGCATGACCTCACACTTTGCGACATTATATTCCACCTGCCAAATTTTTGCCCACTCACTTAGCCTGTCTGTCCTTTTGCAGATTTTTTGTGTCCTCCTCACACATTGCTTTTCCTCCCATCTTTGTATCGTCAGCAAACTTGGCTATGTTACACTCAGTCCCTTCTTCCAAGTCGTTAATATAGATTGTAAATAGTTGGGGTCCCAGCACTGATCCCTGCGGCACCCCACTAGTTACTGGTTGCCAACCAGAGAATGAACCATTTATCCCGACTCTCTGTTTTCTGTTCATTAGCCAATCGTCTATCCATGCTAATATATTACCCCCAACCCCGTGACCTTTTATCTTGTGCAGTAACCTTTTATGTGGCATCTTGTCAAATGCCTTCTGAAAGTCCAAATCCACCACATCCACTGGTTCCCTTTATCCACCCTGTTTGTTACCTCCTCAAAGAACTCCAGCAAGTTTGTCAAACGTGACTTCCCCTTCATAAATCCATGCTGACTCTGCCTGACTGAATTTTGCTTTTCCAAATGTCCTGCTACTGCTTCTTTAATAATGGACTCCAACATTTTCCCAACCACAGATGTTAGGCTAACTGGTCTATAGTTTCCTGCTTTTTGTCTGCCTCCTTTTTTAAATAGGGGCGTTACATTTGCAGTTTTCCAATCTGCTGAGACCTCCCCAGAATCCAGGGAATTTTGGTAAATTACAACCAATACATCCACAATCCCTTCTACTTCTCTTAAGACCCTAGGATGCAAGCCATCAGGTCCAGGGGATTTATCTGCCTTTAGTCCCATTATCTTACTGAGTGCCACCTCCTTAGTGATTGTGATTGTGTTAAGTTCCTCCAGTTTGTCCTGCACAACACCATGAAATAACTGTGGAACACTGAGAGTATCCCAACTTTTCATGCACCAGACCTTGAACCTCGGTTCTTCCTGGTCTGTGTGGCCAGATACTTAGATAATTCTTGAACTATTGGCAAACATATTGCAGAGACTAGTTGTCAATTATTAGTGCGTGAGGAGCTACAGCCCTGTTAAATACAGAAGCTAGTGCTGAGTTAAAGCTCTCAAAAAATGGTGCAGACTTGATGGACTGAATGCCCTGCTTTTGTGCTGCAACATTATATTTTCCTGTGAAAAAGGCGACTACAATTGAGTTGGACCACTTCCTGACATTGCCACCAGACTGCTCAATCTAACTGTTGACATCTCATAATGGATTACTTAGCAATAAAATTAGCTAGCTGTTTCCTAGATTGAGCATAACTGAAGGGTGTCGGTTAGCCTTTCTGTATTTGTGGTCTCCAGTTAAAGTTTTCAACTAGACCTCTGCAGAAGGGAACTCAAAAAAAAAAATATCTGTTCAACTTTTTGGGATCATTAACCTGATTGAAATTAATTTCTGAGAAGCATAATATTTACCGCTCTTAGTAAAACTGAAAAGCAATTACTCTACAATGGTAGGTTTTTACCTAAAATCTAATACCGATATATCGATAACAAGAGGGCAGAAGGCTTGGAGCTTAGAATAGGAACAGAGATACCAGAAACATCCTTCAGTCAGAAAGGGAAGAGCCAATCTCAAGAAAGAAAGATATGGTGAAACATTTTGAGTAGTGTATTCGTGTTAGCCTTGGCTCAGTTGTTAGCACACTCACCTCTGAGTCAGAAGATTGTGGGTTCAAGTCCCACTGCAGAGACTTGAGCACAAAATCTAGGCTGACATTCCAGTGCAGTACAGGGAAAGTGCTGCATTGTGGGAAGTGCTATCTTTCAGATGAAAAGTTAAACTGAGGCCCTGTCTGCCCTTTCTAGTGGACATAAATAATCCCATGGCATTATTCAAAGAAGAGAAAGGAAATTTTCCTGATGTCCTGGCTAACCTGTATCCCTCAACCAACATCGATAAAACAGATTATCTGGTCATTTATGCCATTATGGTTTCTGGGACTTCACTGTGCACAAGTTGGCTGTGCATTTCTCTACATTACAAAAGTGACCATATTCAAAAGTACTTCATTAGCTGTGAAATACTTTGGGACATCCTGAACTTTTGAAAGCAGTATATAAATGCAAGTTCTTTCTTTTGCTTTGAAGTATTTCCACACTAGGTGGCTGACTCCCATGTCTCTTGTTCCCCTTCCCAGTAGGTCACTCTGCATGCCCTCCATCCATTGTGATTGGGTTTTGACTGTGCTACATTTTAAATTATGAATGAAAGTGATATAAAGATTAGAGACACATTTCATCACTGTCCAATGCTGCATGACCAGTCCTTCAAATTAAATGGTAGGGAGTTTAGTGCATCCTATTATTTAGTACTGGTTTAAGTATTTCAAATTTAGCTATTGATCCTCAAATCCTTCATTGACTTATATTTGGAAACCTCTTTCTCTGAGACAAATGCATGAGGGACCAAAGAAGCTTAATGGCTTGCACATCTCCAAGGTGTTTTTGACCAATGGCTATCTCTGACCAGGAAGAGGAGATATATTACATGTATTCATGTCGTACTTTATCATGTTGAAACATCTTAGTGTTTCACAGAATTAATTGGTTCTGAATTGTTGTGATTCTAATATAAGCAACGGCAGCAGCCATTCTGTTCCAACTGTGGCCAACAAACAGCTGTTAGATGAATGATCAATTCATTTGTTTTTTGGGTGGTATTGGCTAAGGGAGGAATATTGGCCAGGGTACCAGGTGAATTCCCCGCAGTTCTTGAAATAGTGCCATAGATTTTTAGGCCCCAAGTTTCCACACGCTACAAAACGGGCGCCCCTCCGAGCTGGGCGCCTGTTTTTCGCGCCGAAAACGGCGCCTGAAAAAAAAAACGCGCTATTCTCGAGCGCTTTGCAGCTCCATGGCAGCTTGGTGCGGAGCCTACCACTCGCAGCGACTTTGTAAGTGGGAGGGGGTGGGTACCATTTAAATTAGTTTTTTTCGTGCCGGCAACCCTGCGTGTGTGCGTTGGAGCGTTCGCGCACGCGCAGTGTGAAGGAAACAGTGGCACTCGGCCATTTTTGTAGTTCTTTACAGCTGTTCAATTTTAAACATTTTTTAATAAAAGCACATTGCCCTTCCATGATCAGCACTGAGGCTTCTTGCAGCAGTGAGAAGGCTGCAGGAAGCCTCAGAAGTTGAGGCAGCCGTTTCCCGACGGGCGCGACCGACAGCAGGGGGGCCTCCCCCCCCACCGCCGTCGGGAATGGCTGCCTCAACTTCTGAGGCTTCCTGCAGCCTTCTCACTGACTCCCCCCCCCCGCTGCCTCCCCCCCCCCCCCCCCGCCGTCGGGAACGGCTGCCTCAACTTGTGAGGCTTCCTGCAGAATTCTCCGTGCCTGAAGCACTTTCACACAGGTAGGAAGATGGTTTATTTAATCTTTTCTTTGCTTATAAATGTTTATTCAGGTTGGATTTATTTGTATAATATTTGTAGAAGTATAAATAAGGATTTATTGTAGAATTTAATGACTTCCCCTTCCCTCCCACCTTGTTCTGGACGCCTAATTTGTAACCTGCGCCTGATTTTTTAATGTGTAGAACAGGTTTTTTCAGGCCTACAAAAATCTTCACTTGCTCCATTCTAAGTTAGTTTGGAGTACGTTTTCACTGTGGAAACTTTGAAATCAGGCATCAGTGGCCGGACACGCCCCCTTTTGAAGAAAAAATTCTGTTCCAAAGTGAAACTGTTCTAACTGACTAGAACTGCAAAAAAAAAAATGTGGAGAATTGCGATTTCTAAGATAGTCCGTTCTCCACCAGTTGCTCCTAAAAATCAGGAGCAAATCATGTGGAAACTTGGGGCCATAATGTCTCTCAGAACAGACCAGATGGGACTTTGGATAGCATTTCAGTCTACGCAGCATTCCCTCAGTATTGCATTTGAGGGTTATTCTAGATTATGATCTTAAACCATGATCTTCTGACCTGTGGACAAGAGTGCCACTAGCTGAGCTATGATGACACACAATCTGCTTTATTATCCATATAACTAGCTCTGTGAAGATTCTCAATAATTATAATACCAAGGTATGTGGAGGCTAAATTCACCAAACTGAAAGGAAAATACTGCATTGAAAGTCAGCAGCAGCCATTTGGTCAAATTATGCACCTCATTGATATCTTTCTTTGATTCCATTGCTACTATTTGAGATACGATACTTTCACAAAAGTGAAAAACAGGGAGATGGCAACAGAGATTGTTAATTTGTGTACTCCTGTGAATTGAAATTGCTGGAATTTGAGACAAATTTGGTAATGAAACACCAGGATGTATTAACTTCTGGAAAATGGATACTTCTGGAAAATGGATACTTCTGTTGCATTTTGTGTCAAACCCGCCAAGATTGGGCCTAAATTCGAGTCCTTTGGCTGCAATGTGTGGAGCAAGAAAGTGCTTTCATATAGTGAGACCCCCAGAGTTATCCAAAGCTTGGGAATGTCACTGTGTATGCAGCCTTGAATTCTTGCTTCTATGCTGTCGCATTCCCAAGATTGTGGAAGAAACCACAGGATCCTGTATAACATGGTGCGCAAGAGTGAGAAAGCACTGTTGGATGTTCGGACTCTGATTTGCATATTTAAGAGCCTAAGGCCTAGTTCACATGTGAGCCATGGACGACTAAAATTTGCTTGAACCAATATGCTATTTGGCGTATTTCTGGTGTAGTTCGAATACGGCAGAGCATGAGGTAAACTTTGGGAATTTTACATCCGGAAAACGGGCAGCCGTGAGCTGGATTTCAACTCCCATGTTTTTGTGTAGTTTATTTTTTTTCAATAATTGCAATGTGTCATGATTTTTATTTCTAAAAGAAAACAAACTTTTTAGCGAGGCCAAGAGAGCAGCATATAAGCTGGACGTTACTGTTAGTGATGATAGTGAATGAATGCTATTGGTTTTGGTGAGCTGGGTGTCGGACATGTGCAGAAAACAGTCCTGTTCATCTTCGATTGAAGCTGCTGAGAAATGTTCACCCACTTGTTGGCTTTCTCTTTGCCCAATATAGTGTGCACGCTCTCGTATGGACATATCCTGCTTGCATAAGTCCACAGAGCTTGGGTGCAGGTCGGCAGAGCTAAGGCCAAGTGTGTTCAGGGGTGCAGTTGCAGTTTAACTTGCTAAATCTGCAAAGCTTACTGATTCAGTGATTCTCTCAGCTTCCCCTTAAACGCTTAATCTTGAAAGTGGAATGATATCCTAGATATGAAATCTCAAGATTTGCCACATGCTCTCTTGGCTTGTAGTCACATTACAACAGTGACTACACTCCAAAAGTACTTCATTGGCTGCAGAGCGCTTTGAGACATCCAGTGGTCATGAAAGGCGCTATATAAATGCAAGCTTTTCTTTTTTTTTACTGATAGCATCTCAAATCCTCCAACAGCTATCACATAAATAGTATCTTTAATGTAGAAAAAATGTCCCAAGGCTCTTCAGAGGGGTGAAGGAAACATGGGTGACAAACTAACGGAGATAGTAGGAGAGGCTGATCGAAGGCTTGCTTGAAGATATGGATTTTTTTTGGAGGGTCTTGAGGGAGGAGGCTAGCAGGAGGGAATTCCAGAGCATGGGGCCTAAGCGGCTGAAGGCATTGCTGCCAGTGGTGGGGCAGCGTAGGGGGTTACACAAGAGGCCAGAGTCTGAGGGACAGAGAGTTCGGGGAGGGCTGGAGAAGGTCACCGAGGTCGGGAAGAGTGTGACCATGATGAGATTTAAACTCTAGGAAGAGAGTTTTAAATTAGAGTCTTTGGGGAACCATGAGCCGATGTAGGTCGATGGGATTGGATGCGGGAAGGAGGTTTAGATGAGCTGATGTTTATGGAGAGTAGAAGATGGGCGGCTGGCCAGGAGAGTATTGGACCAACTCCTCAGTAATCTTTGGGCAAACTAGCGTCCACTTTCTTGTGGGATAGAGACTGCAACTGCATTGTGGCACACAGATTCCAACAGAATCTTCACCAGACATCCCTGAGGGAATTTGTGGTTCCTTGCACATTTCTCCAACGCCATTGTTGTTTCTACCTCTTAACCATCCACCGCTCGTGCACACACACACATGCACACCTCTTTAGCTTGCTGTGTTTTAAAGACAGGAAATGTTGATTAGCATCTAAAAGAGAAAAAGACAGCTAATGTTTCGTTGTGACCATGCATCAGAGCTATGTTCCAAGGTTTAATGTGGTCATATCAGGGACCGATGCGATAGTTAGCTAGTTTTGTTTTATGAATGTAGAATGCACCTCTGGTTTGATTATTGTGGGTGTATGTTATAAAAGTTTTTTGTTCACAAATTAACATGCTATATCTGGGGCTAGGTTTGGAATGAGAGGATCTGCACCGTGTAGTCCCTACAATTATTTTAATTTTCATATTTAAAATGCAACCCTTCCAGAAAATAATATTGTTGGCTTAAAATGCAGAATTACTATGGGCTTCAAAATACTAGTAAAAGTACCCAATACAGGTTGTACCTCTCCAGTCCGAGACACTCTCATCCGGAAACATCCACGGTTCGGCATTAGTTGGGCCTGAGGTAGAGGAGGGTTTATACAAAAAAGTTTTGATTGGCTGGAGTGGCTGTCATTCAGTGAGTGTGTTCGGCGATTGGCTGAGGGAGCCGCTCACAGGCTGCCAGCACGCGCGCCCACACATAGGAGCCTGGGTGCTGTCGACAGGTAAGCGTGATCTCCTGTGGTTCGGAAAATTCTCTCTCTTCCGGCACCGGTCAGGTCCAGAGGATGCATTTGTATATAGCCGTATACAAATGTGCCTGAAAGTTTTGAGGAGTGATATGAAAAGGACAATTAAAGATGTGTAGAACTAACTCCGCAGTGAGGAAGAACGTATCGGGGCAGATTTTCAGCTCCTCTCCGCTCTGTTTTTTGCCCTGGAACGGCGGCAATGGCATCGGTCAGCCTCCAGCGCCCCACAGTGATCCTCGGGTCCAGTTTAGCGGCAGCGCTGAGCAGCACTGCCTGGAAGAGCTGCGTCCGATGTACAACGCCCCGGTTGCGACACCAGCACAGGTTTGAACTTGAGCTTGACCTGTCCGTCGCGAAGCGCGCTCCGCACTGACCGCCTGGGAAATCAGGGCGGTCCAACGATGCCGACAGCGGAGAGGTAGGTAATGGACCTCTAAGGTAAGTGTGGTTGTTTTTTCTTTTAATTTTTTTGCAATTTGTGTTGTGGTGGAGTGGGAATATTTTGGGAATCTCTTTGTGTTTTTTTTTTAAAAAGGTTTTTCCCCTCCACCCAGGCGTCTTTTGAAATGCTCCCGGCCCAGCTCTTTATCTCGGCAGTTTCCCATCGTAGCGCGCAACAGAGGTGTATAACACCTCCCTTAGAGCTGCACACCCTGATGCAGGGCCCAGCTGCCCAAACTTAATTACTGAGGCGCAAACTGTTCCCGGGCGCAAACTTTATCGCACCGCCGTCATTATCGCCCCAGAAACATCAAAGCCGAAAATTCAGCCCATTGTTCCAGAAAGCAAATGCGTCATGTTAACTTGTGCTAGCTGCTTAACTTGAAGGCACCAGTTTAGGGGTCACTTTTGGTACTTTCAGAAATAATCATTGGTATTTATGGCAGGATTAATTTGCGTTTATGGATTGGCACATTATGCACGTGCTAGGAAAGGCGTGCTATTTGGAGGTCAGGATGATTTAATGATGGTCACTGGAAACTGGCTGAGTTGAGGGTATCAAGGAAATGCAATGGTGTGCCTTGTAGGGCTTTGGGCACTGTCTTTTCCAGATCACCAGGAGAATAGTGTTAATTGATGACTCCAATCTGACTACTTTGTGTGCCAGTTGTGTGGGCTTCCAGGAAATGATTCCAGACTGTTTGATATTTTGAGTTTGGGTAGAGACCCTACAACACCCTTTCTGGAACATGTCCCAAAGTTGTTTCACCCACATGTTTGTTGTAGGGACGGTCACTCTCCACCACAGTGGGGAAGGCATTGTCTTGCTGTACATGCCAACAGTTTCACTAGTTCGTGTATTGTAGGAAGAATGTACTCCCTACTGGACACGCCTTGCAGATTTGGGTTGTGGAGCTCTTGCACGTTCTCTTTTATAACCTTCCAGATTGTTGGATGGCTTTCGTCTTCAAGCCTAGCCAAGGAGTCAGATGAGGATACAGGCAATTCTACCCTTTGGTTGAGCTGCCTGAGGTTGAGAAGGGTGAGCCCTCCTTTGTGCTCATCACCTTGCCAGGCACCTTTTCTCCAATCAACCAGGAAGAAACCCAGTTACAGGACTCTCCAATTTTGTTTAAGGAGATCCAAGCAGCAATATGAAGTCAACAATCTGGAAAGTCACAGGGCTAGAAATTTGGCCGTTAGGAGTGTTGTGCAGCCAAGAGGAGCACTCCTGGTCCTCCTTGCTCCACAAAAAAATAGTTCTTTAGTGTGCGGCTCCTGGTCAGGCCACAGTGGTGAGCTTTGGCAGTTATAGTAGTTAGTCTCTTGCAGGTCGGGGCCGTCGCGCTGTCCAGGGGCTGCTGCTCCTTTTATGCGAGAGACCATCAGCGGCAGGTCGGAGCCATAAAAGGAGCGGCGAGCGGCCCCTGGAGCAGCGTGGCGGCATACCACAGGACAACGGCAGTGAAGAGTGACGCCATCAAGGTCCAGGTCGGTGATTGGAGCATGGGCAGATACAGCAGGAGCGGCGAGGTCGGGGCGAAGGAGCACCGAGACATTGTAGAGGGACGTGATTGGGGCCCAGGAGAGGTGTGAGTTTGGGACCAGGGGCCCAGGGGCAACACGGGCCAGCTCACATTGCAATATGTGTGCGCACTAAATCCGTGTAGCAGAGCTGGTCTCCAATCGTCTTCGATAATCCTTGCAACTGGACCAAGACCTAGCTCTGTCTAGCCTGTGTGGTGGCTGGTGTACAACGGCCACCACACATAGAAACATAGAAAAAAGGTGTAGGCCATTCGGCCCTTCGAGCCTGCACCACAATTCAATAAGATCATGGCAGATCATTCCCTCAGTACCCCTTTCCCACTTTCTCTCCATACCCCTTGATCCCTTTAGCCGTAAGGGCCATATCTAACTCCCTCTTGAATACATCCAATGATCTGGCATCAACAACTCTCTGCGGCAGGGAATTCCACAGGTTAACAAACTCCGAGTGAAGAAGTTTCTCCTCATCTCAGTCCTAAATGGCCTACCCCTTTGCCTAAGCCTATGTCCCCTGGTTCTGGACTTCCCCAACATCGGGAACATTCTTCCCGCATCTAACCTGTCCCGTCCCGTCAGAATCCTATACGTTTCTATGAGATCCCCTCATCCTTCTAAACTCCAGTGTATAAAGGCCCAGTTGATCCAGTCTCTCCTCATATGACAGCCCAGCCATCCCTGGAATCAGTCTGGTGAACCTTCGCTGCACTCCCTCAATAGCAAGAACGTCCTTCCTCAGATTAGGAGACCAAAACTGAAACACAATATTCCAGGGTGAGGCCTCACCAAGGCCCTGTACAACTGCGGTAAGACCTCCCTGCTCCTATACTCACATCCCCTAGCTATGAAGGCCAACATGCTATTTGCCGCCTTCACCGCCTGTTGTACCTGCATGCCAACTTTCAGTGACTGATGAACCATGACACCCAGGTCTCGTTGCACCTCCCCTTTTCCTAATCTGCCGCCATTCAGATAATATTCTGCCTTTGTGTTTTTGCCACCAAAGTGGATAACCTCACATTTATCCACATTATACTTCATCTGCCATGCATTTGCCCACTCAGTTAACCTGTCCCAGTCACCCTGCAGTCTCTAAGCATCCTCCTCACAGCTCACACCGCCACCCAGTTTAGTATCATCTGCAAACTTGGAGATATTACACTCAATTCCTTCATCCAAATCATTGATGTATATTGTAAAAAGCTGGGGTCCCAGTACTGAGCCCTACGGCACTCTACTCGTCACTGCCTCCCATTATGAAAAGGACCCATTTATCCCGACTCTCTGCTTCCTATCTGCCAACCAATTCTCTATCCACGCTACCACGCTACATTACCCCCAATACCATGTGCTTTGATTTTACACACCAATCTCTTATGTGGGACCTTGTCAAAGGCCTTTTTGAAAGTCCAAATACACCACATCCACTGGTTCTCCCTTGTCCACTCTACTAGTTACATCCTCAAAGAAAATCCAGAAGATTTGTCAAGCATGATTTCCCTTTCATAAATCCATGTTGACTTGGACCGATCCTGTTACTGCTTTCCAAATGCGCTGCTATTTCATCCTTAATAATTGATTCCAACATTTTCCCCACTACTGATGTCAGGCTAACCGGTCTATAATTACCTGTTTTTTTCTCTCCCTCCTTTTTTAAAAAGTGGTGTTACATTAGCTACCCTCCAGTCCATAGGAACTGATCCAGAGTCGATAGAAACATAGAAAATAGGTGCAGGAGCAGGCCATTCAGCCCTTCTAGTCTGCACCGCCATTCAATGAGTTCATGGCTGAACATGAAACTTCAGTACCCCCTTCCTGCTTTCTCGCCATAACCCTTGATCCCCCGAGTAGTAAGGACTTCATCTAACTACCTTTTGAATATATTTAGTGAATTGGCCTCAACTACTTTCTGTGGTAGAGAATTCCACAGGTTCACCACTCTCTGGGTGAAGAAGTTTCTCCTCATCTCGGTCCTAAATGGCTTACCCCTTATCCTCAGACTGTGACCCCTGGTTTTGGACTTCCCCAACATTGGGAACATTCTTCCTGCATCTAACCTGTCTAAACCCGTCAGAATTTTAAACGTTTCTATGAGGTCCCCTCTCATTCTTCTGAACTCCAGTGAATACAAGCCCAGTTGATCCAGTCTTTCTTGATGTGTCAGTCCCGCCATCCCGGGAATCAGTCTGGTGAATCTTCGCTGCACTCCCTCAATAGCAAGAATGTCCTTCCTCAAGTTAGGAGACCAAAACTGTACACAATACTCCAGGTGTGGCCTCACCAAGGCCCTGTACAACTGTAGCAACACCTCCCTGCCCCTGTATTCAAATCCCCTCGCTATGAAGGCCAACATGCCATTTGCTTTCTTAACTGCCTGCTGTACCTGCATGCTAACCTTCAATGACTGATGTACCATGACACCCAGGTCTCGTTGCACCTTCCCTTTTCCTAATCTGTCACCATTCAGATAATAGTCTGTCTCTCTGTTTTTACCACCAAAGTGGATAACCTCACATTTATCCACATTATACTTCATCTGCCATGCATTTGCCCCCTCACCTAACCTATCCAAGTCACTCTGCAGCCTAATAGCATCCTCCTCGCAGCTCACACTGCCACCCAACTTAGTGTCATCCGCAAATTTGGAGATACTGCATTTAATCCCCTCGTCTAAATCATTAATGTACAATGTAAACAGCTGGGGCCCCAGCACAGAACCTTGCGGTACCCCACTAGTCACTGCCTGCCATTCTGAAAAGTACCCGTTTACTCCTACTCTTTGCTTCCTGTCTGACAACCAGTTCTCAATCCACGTCAGCACACTACCCCCAATCCCATGTGCTTTAACTTTGCACATTAATCTCTTGTGTGGGACCTTGTCGAAAGCCTTCTGAAAGTCCAAATATACCACATCAACTGGTTCTCCTTTGTCCACTTTACTGGAAACATCCTCAAAAAATTCCAGAAGATTTGTCAAGCATGATTTCCCTTTCACAAATCCATGCTGACTTGGACCTATCATGTCACCATTTTCCAGATGCACTGCTATGACATCCTTAATAATTGATTCCATCATTTTACCCACTACTGAGGTCAGGCTGACCGGTCTATAATTCCCTGTTTTCTCTCTCCCTCCTTTTTTAAAAAGTGGGGTTACATTGGCTACCCTCCACTCCATAGGAACTGATCCAGAGTCAATGGAATGTTGGAAAATGACTGTGAATGCATCCGCTATTTCCAAGGCCACCTCCTTAAGTACTCTGGGATGCAGTCCATCAGGCCTTGGGGATTTATCGGCCTTCAATCCCATCAATTTCCCCAATACAATTTCCCGACTAATAAAGATTTCCCTCAGTTCCCCCTCCTTACTAGACCCTCTGACCCCTTTTATATCCGGAAGGTTGTTTGTATCCTCCTTAGTGAATACCGAACCAAAGTACTTGTTCAATTGGTCTGCCATTTCTTTATTCCCCGTTATGACTTCCCCTGATTCTGACTGCAGGGGACCTACGTTTGTCTTTACTAACCTTTTTCTCTTTACATACCTATAGAAACTTTTGCAATCCACCTTAATGTTCCCTGCAAGCTTCTTCTCGTACTCCATTTTCCCTGCCCTAATCAAACCCTTTGTCCTCCTCTGCTGAGTTCTAAATTTCTCCCAGTCCCCGGGTTCGCTGCTATTTCTGGCCAATTTGTATGCCACTTCCTTGGCTTTAATACTATCCCTGATTTCCCTTGATAGCCACGGTTGAGCCTCCTTCCCTTTTTTATTTTTACGCCAGACAGGAATATACAATTGTTGTAATTCATCCATGCGGTCTCTAAATGTCTGCCATTGCCCATCCACAGTCAACCCCCTAAGTATCATTCGCCAATCTATCCTAGCCAATTCACGCCTCATACCTTCAAAGTTACCCTTCTTTAAGTTCTGGACCATGGTCTCTGAATTTACTGTTTCATTCTCCATCCTAATGCAGAATTCCACCATATTATGGTCACTCTTCCCCAAGGGGCCTTGCACAATGTGATTGCTAATTAACCCTCTCTCATTACACAACACCCAGTCTAAGATGGCCTCCCCCCTAGTTGGTTCCTCAACATATTGGTCTAGAAAACCATCCCTTATGCACTCCAGGAAATCCTCCTCCACCGTATTGCTTCCAGTTTGGCTAGCCCAATCTATGTGCATATTAAAGTCACCCATGATAACTGCTGCACCTTTATTGCATGCACCCCTAATTTCCTGTTTGATGCCCTCCCCAACATCCCTATTACTGTTTGGAGGTCTGTACACAACTCCTACTAATGTTTTTTGCCCTTTGGTGTTCTGCAGCTCTACCCATATAGATTCCACATCATCCAAGCTAATGTCTTTCCCAACTATTGCATTAATCTCCTCTTTAACCAACAATGCTACCCCACCTCCTTTTCCTTTTATTCTATCCTTCCTGAATGTTGAATACCGCTGAATGTTGAGTTCCCAGCCCTGATCATCCTGGAGCCACGTCTCCGTAATCCCAATCACATCATATTTATTAACATCTAGTTGCACAATTAATTCATCCACCTTATTGCGGATACTCCTTGCATTAAGACACAAAGCCTTCAGGCTTGTTTTTTTAACACCCTTTGTCCTTTTAGAATTTTACTGTACAATGGCCCTTTTTGTTCTTTGCCTTGGGTTTCTCCGCCCTCCACTTTTCCTCATCTCCTTTCTATCTTTTGCTTTTGCCTCCTTTTTGTTTCCCTCTGTCTCCCTGCATTGGTTCCCATCCCCCTGCCATATTAGTTTAAATCCTCCCCAACAGCACTAGCAAACACTCCCCCTAGGACATTGGTTCCGGTCCTGCCCAGGTGCAGACCGTCCGTTTTGTACTGGTCCCACCTCCCCCAGAACCGGTCCCAATGCCCCAGGAATTTGAATCCCTCCCTGCTGCACCACTGCTCAAGCCACGTATTCATCTGCGCTATCCTGCGATTCCTACTCTGACTATCACGTGGCACTGGTAGCAATCCCGAGATTACTACTTTTGAGGTCCTACTTTTTAATTTAGCTCCTAGCTCTTTAAATTCGTTTCGTAGGATCTCATCCCTTTTTTTACCTATGTCGTTGGTACCAATGTGCACCACGACAACTGGCTGTTCTCCCTCCCATTTCAGAATGTCCTGCACCCGCTCTGAGACATCCTTGACCCTTGCACCAGGGAGGCAACATACCATCCTGGAGTCTCGGTCGCGGCCGCAGAAACGCCTATCTATTCCCCTCACCATTGAATCCCCTATCACTATTGCTGTCCCACTCTTTTTCTTGCCCTCCTGTGCAGCAGAGCCAGCCACGGTGCCATGAACTTGGCTGCTGCTGCCCTCCCCTGATGAGTCATCCCCCTCAACAGTACTCAAAACAGTGTATCTGTTTTGCAGGGGGATGACCGCAGGGGACCCCTGCACTACATTCCTTGCACTACTCTTCCTGCTGGTCTTCCATTCCCTAGCTGGCTGTGGACCCTTTCCCTGCGGTAAGACCAACTCACTACACGTGATACTCACGTCATTTTCAGCATCGTGGATGCTCCAGAGCGAATCCACCCTCAGCTCCAACTCCGCAACGCGGACAGTCAGGAGCTGGAGGTGGATACACTTCCTGCACACGTAGTCGTCAGGGACACCGGAAGTGTCCCTGAGTTCCCACATGGTACAGGAGGAGCATAACACCCGACCGAGCTCTCCTGCCATGACTTAACCCTTAGATACACTTAAATTGGCAACAGCAATGTTAAAAGTTACTGACTAATATAAGAAGAAAAAGAAAAACTACTCACCAATCACCAGCCAATCACTTACCCCCTAGGCTGTGACGTCACCTTTGTTTCTTTCTTTGCCTTCTCCCTGTAGCTGCACCGGTATGCCTCTCGCCGACCCCGGACTCGCGCTGCTCCGAGCTCCCGCCTCCTCGACTGACTGCTCGACTCCCGCTGGCCTTTATAGGCCTCTCGCCGACCCCGGACTCGCGCTGCTCCGAACTCCCGCCTCCTCGACTGACTGTTGGAAAATGATCTCCAATGCATCCACTATTTCTAGGGCCACTTCCTTAAGTACTCTGGGATGCAGACAATCAGGCCCTGGGGATTTATCGACCTTCAGGCCCTGGGGATTTATCGACCTTCAATCCCATCAATTTCCCCAACACAATTTCCCACCTAATTAGGATATCCTTCAATTCCTCCTCACTAGACCCTTAGTCCCTTAGTACATCCGGAAGGTTATTTGTGTCTTCCTTCGTGAAGACGGAACCAAAGTATTTGTTCAATTGGTCTGCCATTTCTTTGATCCCCATTATAAATTCACCTGAGTCCGACTGCAAGGTACCTACGTTTTTAAAAAAAAAACACACACGGGCATATTCCACCCTACACTATGTAGTTCAGGATCTGGAATATTAGGTCCTTCATTGAAACACTGTGAACTCATCCCTTTTTGGCGTGGAAGCAAGTCATCCTCGTTTCGAGGGACTGCCTATGATGATGATGATGAGTAGTTAGTGCTCCAAGTTTCAAAGGTAACCAAAGAGGCAGTGATCATTGAGTTTATTTAGTGTATTGGTTACAATACACTCTAGGATCAATCACATTTAAACCAATACACTTTAATGTTTAATATGATACTTTTACTTCATAACCTCAAATAAGTGTTGCTGATATCACCAATAACCAAATATATCACCTCCTAGCACTTCAGCCAAGACACACTCCAATTTTGGAAGGGCAGAATCTATAATTCTGCTGTCGAGAGTTTATTCAGTTGAGTGGTTTTAGTATGAACATTTCTACACTGCCAACATTTGAGGTTACTGAAATTTTAGTGATAGTTGTTGTTGAGTCTATTTAGTTAGTAATCAGTTTTCAGTGTCCCAGCATGTGCAATAGATGATGAGGTCTGGTCACCATGGCATAATCTTCATCCAGGTGAGATGGGCCAACACTACTGTCAAAACCATTGCATGTTTGATGATTTGATTAATAAAAATGGAGAAAATAGAATGAGAGTAAATTAGCAAGAAATATCAAAACAGATTGTAAGAACTTCTATGTATGTAAAAAGGAATTGTAGCAAAAGTAAGCGTTGGTCCCTTAGAGGTTGAGACAGGAGAAATTATATTGGGGAACAAGGCAGAGGCTTCAAACAAATATTTTGTATCTGTCTTCACAGTAGAAGACACAAAGTAAACCAAAAATAGTGGGGAATCAAGGGGCTAATGAGAGCAAGGAACCTAAAGTAATTAATATAATTAGAGAAAAAATACTTGCGAAACTAATGGAACTAAAAGCCGACAAATTCCCTGGACCTGATGGCCTACATCCAAGGGTTCTAAAATAGTTGGCTATAGAGATAGTGGATGCATTGGAAGGTAGCAAATGTAACCCAGCTATTCAAGAAAGGAGGGAGAGAGAAAACCGGGAACTACAGGCCAGTTAACCTGGTGTCAGTTGTCAGGAAAATTATGGAATCTGTTATTAAGTAAGTGCAAACAGGCTACTTAGAAAATCATAACATGATTCGGCAGAGTCAATATGGTTTTATGAAAGGTAAATCATGTTTGACAAATTTATTCGAGTTTTTTGAGGATGTAACTAGCAGGATAGATAAAGGGGAAACCAGTGGATGTAGTATATTTGGATTTCCAAAAGGCATTTGTTAAGGTGCCACATAAAATGTTTAGCAAGATGAGGGATCATGGGGTTGGGGGTAAGGTATTAGCATGGATAAAGGATTGGCTAACAGACAGAAAAAAGAGAGTCGGAATAAATGGGTCATTTTCAGATTGGCACGCTGTAACGAGTTAGGTGGGAAAGTAAGCTGTGAAGAGGACACAAGTGCCTGCAAAAGGATATAGACAGGTTAAGTGCATGGGCTAAAGATGGCAGATGGAGTATAATGTGGGGAAATGTGAGATTCACTTCGGTAGGAAGAATAGAAAAAAACATTTTTTAAATGGTGAGAAACTATTAAATGTTGGTGTTCAGAGAGATTTGGGTGTCCTAGTGCAAGAAACAGAGAGCTGGTATGCAGGCACAGCAAGCAACAAGGAAGGCAAATGGCATGTTGGCCTTTATTGCCAAAGGTTTGGAGTACAAGGGTAAGGAAGTCTTGCTACAATTGTGCAGGACTTTGGTGGGACCACACCTGGAGTATTGTGCAAAGTTTTGGTCTCCTATTTAAGGAAGGATATACTTGGAATCGGTGCAACAACAGTTCACTAAATTGATCCCTGGGATGAGAGGGGTGTCCTATGATGAGAAGATTGAGTACATTGAGCCTATACTCTGCAATTTCGAAGAATGAGGGGTGATCTCATTGAAACGTAAAAGATTCTGAAGGAGATTGACCGGGTAGATGCTGAGAGGTTGTTTCCCCTGGCTGGAGAATCTAGAACTCGAGGGCGTCGTCTCAGGATAAGAAGCTGCCCTTTTAGACTGAGATGAGGACTAATTTCTTCTCTCAATGGGGGCAAGTTTCGGGCTGCGCCTAGAACGGTGAGCCACACCTGATTTCCGCGCTAAAAAACGCGCTGAAAACTTACCTCTGTATTCTCCACTCCCTCAGGTTGCTCCAGGCCCTTGGCGCAGCGCAGCACAAGCTGTGGGGGCGCGGAGTCAGTTCCCTGCGCTGAAATCAGTGCCAGGACCTCTGCACGTATGCGCTAGAGTGTGCGCGCATGTGCAGTATCTCCAGGCGCCCGAGGCTGTGTGGGAGGGCTCCAAAGCACCAAATGGGCTCACTGGGGTGGTGAAGATCCGAGCTCCTGTCGTGGCTCCGGTTCCTCCGGCTCCCCACCCCCAAGCACCCGCTCCCGGTCTGTCCCGCACCACCACTACCCCCCACTAGCTCCCGCTCCCGGTCTGTGTCTCTCTTCCCCCGCCCCCCTCTTCAGGACCGGTCCACTCACCCTCCTCGTTTTCGGTGGGGCCCGCCCGCCCAGCATCTTGCAGGAGGCGGGCTCCGCCTGAAGTCTTTGGCCCGGCTTCCTCTCGTCAGCCGGGCCCGTTCAGCTTCCCCTCGCCCCCCCCCCCCTCTCTCTCTTCCCCCCCCCCCCATCTCCTCTCTTTCTCCCCCCCCTTCTCCTCTCTTTCTCTTCCCCCCCCCCCCCCTTCTCCTCTCTTTCTCTTCCCCCCCCCCTTCTCCTCTCTTTCTCTTCCCCCCCCCCTTCTCCTCTCTTTCTCTTCCCCCCCCCTTCTCCTCTCTTTCTCTTTTCCCCCCTTCTCCTCTCTTTCTCTTCCTCCCCCTTCTCCTCTCTTTCTCTTCCCCCCCCCCTTCTCCTCTCTTTCTCTTCCCCCCCCTTCTCCTCTCTTTCTCTTCCCCTCCCCTTCTCCTCTCTTTCTCTTTCCCTTCTCTCTTTCCCCCCCCTTCTCCTCTCTTTCTCTTCCCCCCCATCTCCTCTCTTTCCCCCCCTTCTCCTCTCTTTCCCCCCTTCTCCTCTCTTTTCCCCCCCTTCTCCTCTCTTTTCCCCCCCTTCTCCTCTCTTTTCCCCCCTTCTCCTCTCTTTTCCCCCCCTTCTCCTCTCTTTTCCCCCCTTCTCCTCTCTTTCCCCCCTTCTCCTCTCTTTCCCCCCCCTTCTCCTCTCTTTTCCCCCCCTTCTCCTCTCTTTTCCCCCCTTCTCCACTCTTTTCCCCCCTTCTCTCTTTTCTCCCCTTCTCCTCTCTTTCCCCCCTTCTCCTCTCTTTCCCCCCTTCTCCTCTCTTTCCCCCTTCTCCTCTCTTTCCCCCTTCTCCTCTCTTTCCCCCTTCTCCTCTCTTTCCCCCTTCTCCTCTCTTTCCCCCTTCTCCTCTCTTCCCCCCCTTCTCCTCTCTTCCCCCCCTTCTCCTCTCTTTCCCCCCTTCTCCTCCCTTTCCCCCCTTCTCTCTTTCCCCCCTTCTCCTCTCTTTCCCCCCTTCTCCTCTCTTCCCCCCTTCTCCTCTCTTCCCCCCTTCTCCTCTCTTTCCCCCCCCTCTCTCCTCTCTTTCCCCCCCCCCCTCTCCTCTCTTTCCCCCCCCTCTCTCCTCTCTTTCCCCCCCCTCTCTCCTCTCTTCCCCCCCCTCTCTCCTCTCTTTCCCCCCCTCTCTCCTCTCTTTCCCCCCCCTCTCCTCTCTTTCCCCCCCTCTCTCCTCTCTTCCCCCCCTCTCTCCTCTCTTTCCCCCCCCCTCTCTCCTCTCTTTCCCCCCCCCTCTCTCCTCTCTTTCCCCCCCCCCCTCTCTCCTCTCTTTCCCCCCCCCCTCTCTCCTCTCTTTCCCCCCCCCCTCTCTCCTCTCTTTCCCCCCCCCTCTCTCCTCTCTTTCCCCCCCCCTCTCTCCTCTCTTTCCCCCCCCTCTCTCCTCTCTTTCCCCCCCCTCTCTCCTCTCTTTCCCCCACCTCTCTCCTCTCTTTCCCCCCCCTCTCTCCTCTCTTTCCCCCCCCTCTCTCCTCTCTTTCCCCCCCTCTCTCCTCTCTTTCCCCCCCCTCTCTCCTCTCTTTCCCCCCCCTCTCTCCTCTCTTTCCCCCCCCCTCTCTCCTCTCTTTCCCCCCCCCTCTCTCCTCTCTTTCCCCCCCCCTCTCTCCTCTCTTTCCCCCCCCCTCTCTCCTCTCTTTCCCCCCCCCTCTCTCCTCTCTTTCCCCCCCCCTCTCTCCTCTCTTTCCCCCACCTCTCTCCTCTCTTTCCCCCACCTCTCTCCTCTCTTTCCCCCCCCTCTCTCCTCTCTTTCCCCCCCCTCTCTCCTCTCTTTCCCCCCCCTCTCTCCTCTCTTTCCCCCCCCTCTCTCCTCTCTTTCCCCCCCCTCTCTCCTCTCTTTCCCCCCCCTCTCTCCTCTCTTCCCCCCCCCTCTCTCCTCTCTTTCCCCCCCCTCTCTCCTCTCTTTCCCCCCCCCTCTCTCCTCTCTTTCCCCCCCCTCTCTCCTCTCTTCCCCCCCCTCTCTCCTCTCTTTCCCCCCCTCTCTCCTCTCTTTCCCCCCCCTCTCTCCTCTCTTTCCCCCCCTCTCTCCTCTCTTTCCCCCCCCTCTCTCCTCTCTTTCCCCCCCTCTCTCCTCTCTTTCCCCCCCCTCTCTCCTCTCTTTCCCCCCCCTCTCTCCTCTCTTTCCCCCCCCTCTCTCCTCTCTTTCCCCCCCCCTCTCTCCTCTCTTTCCCCCCCCTCTCTCCTCTCTTTCCCCCCCCTCTCTCCTCTCTTTCCCCCCCCTCTCTCCTCTCTTTCCCCCCCCTCTCTCCTCTCTTTCCCCCCCCTCTCTCCTCTCTTTCCCCCCCCTCTCTCCTCTCTTTCCCCCCCCCTCTCCTCTCTTTCCCCCCCCCTCTCCTCTCTTTCCCCCCCCTCTCTCCTCTCTTTCCCCCCCCTCTCTCCTCTCTTTCCCCCCCCTCTCTCCTCTCTTTCCCCCCCCTCTCTCCTCTCTTTCCCCCCCCTCTCTCCTCTCTTTCCCCCCCCTCTCTCCTCTCTTTCCCCCCCCTCTCTCCTCTCTTTCCCCCCCCCTCTCTCCTCTCTTTCCCCCCCCTCTCTCCTCTCTTTCCCCCCCCTCTCTCGCTGTCAGAGACACAGAGAGAGACGCACTGGGTGGTGGGGGGCTCCCAGTGCTGCAATCGGTGAGTAGAAACCTAATTTTTTATTTATTGATTTTTACATTTTTTAAATTTTTTTTTTGATTTATTGGTTGATTTATTGATTTATTTATCATTTATTATTGATGATGGCTCTTTATTTGTAAAAGTGATGTGTTTCATGTTTTTAAACTTCCCTTCCCACCCCCACCCGTTCCCTACGCCTGATTTCTAAGTGTAGGCAAGGTTTTTCTGAGCGTACAAAAATCTACACTTACTCCAAACTAACTTGGAATGGAGTAAGTTTTCGCTGCCTAAACTTGCAAAGCAGGCATAAGTGGTCGAACATGCCCCCTTTTTGAAAAAAGTTTGTTCTGTTCTGTTCTAACTCACTAGAACTGGAGCAAACTAAATGCTGAGAATTGCAATTTCTAAGATACTCCATTCTAAATTAGTTGCTCCAAAAAAGTAGGAGCAACTCAGGCCGAAACTTGAGCCCAGAGGGTGGTGATTTTTTGTAATTCACTGCCTCAAAAGCTGTGGATGCTCTGTCATTGAGTATATTCAAGGCTGAGATAGATTTTTGGACTCTAGAGGAGTCAAGGGATATGGCAGGAAAGTGGAGTTGAGGCCAAGATCAGATCAGCAATTATTAAATGGCTGGGCAGGCTCAAGGGGCTGCATGTCCTACTCTTGCTTCTAATTCTTATGTTCTTGGACAGTTTGCCCCATCAAAGGTGAGAATTATTTTTATTTGTTCATGGAATGTGGGCATCACTGGCAAGGCCAGCATTTATTGCCCATCCCGAATTGTCCTTAAGGTGGTGGTGAGCCGCCGCCTTGAACCGCAGCAGTCTGTGAGGTGATGGTACTCCCAAGGTGCTGTTGGGGAGGGAGTTCCAGGATTTTGACCCAGCGACAATGACGGAATGGCGATTATATTCCTAAGTCACGATGATGTGTAACTTGGAGAGGACCTTGCCGTGGTGGTGTTCCCATGCACCCGCTGCCCTTGCCCTAGGTGGTGAAGGTTGCAGGTTTGGGAGGTGCTGTCGAAGAAAGAGAATGTTCCGCACCAAAGAGGTGCTCCTGTAGCAGTCTAGCAAGGAACCGGGGAATCGTATACACAACAAAACCGGGAAAACCCAAGCACTTACCACCCAACATGAAAAGCCAACTCTTTTGGTTGTGTTTAATGCTGTTTACAATATGCTTTCATATGGCAATATTTTGATTGTGGGAAGGTTATGCTGTCTGTCCTGAACTTTTATATAAAAAAAGGGTAATGTTGAAAATTTCTTTAAAAATGTAAACTCTCATCCTTTCAAATAATAACTGAAAAGATGCAGTAACTTGGTCAGCACCTGACATGGACAGATAGGATAAAGGTTTGGGTCGGACCCTACATTTCAAACATGAATCCATTTTTCTATTTCTGCTGGAGCTACCTGCCTTGCACATGTGGTTTCTCTTTCAACCCCTTTTGACATGCTTCTAAGATGATACTGCTCGTGTTTTGTGTCTGCGACTTCTTTCCGTCACACTGAAGGTGATGAAGAAAAGAGCAACTTCTGGATAAAGTCAAATGCCTTGTATAGTTAGTACACAATCAGCACTGAATAATTAGACCTGGATTCTCATCTGAAGCAAAGTGAGTGGAGAATTATACTGATTCTAAATCAGGACCGTGGGCTTTCGGCTGGGTCAAGCTGGATGCTCGGGGAGAGTAGTCCATTTGGTTGTCTATTTTAGAGGAAAAAGAGCATCGAAGAGCAATTGTTCACAGATCAGTGCTGGGTGGTAGAAGGAAGTGATGTGCCCGAGGAAAAAATGATGGTGAAGGACTGAGAGGGACAAAAAACAAAATATTCAGCAAGAGTCTATGCCAGGAATTAAAACTGCACGCAGGAAACAAAAACAGAAAATTGACAAGGAGCCTAGGTGAGAGGTGAGTTGCATTGAGGGATAAAGCTGTACAGCAGATCAACTGGGTTAAAACAAAGGGGCCGAGATTGAGCCCCACCCCAAATGGGGCGCACCTACCTACGTTTTGGAAAGGTTCGGGGCAGAGATATGGAGAAATTCACCACTTTGCACTCGCTGGTCGGTAAGGCCTCTCTGCTCCATTCCCGCCTCTTAGAGGCAGTAATGGAACTTATGGAGGGGACAATTTTGGCCCCAAAGACTAAAGTAGAAAGAATAGAGGCAGGGTGTGCCAGTGGCTCAAACCCACGGTGTGGTATGGTAGTGAACGATGCCAACCTTCAAGGTCCAAGGTTCAATTGCGGTTCTGCACTGAGTTAGCTGAGCTCAACAAGTGGTGCGAACAGATTAGTCCGCTTTGGTCCCCCTGGGCCACGGAGGGGAATATTGGAAAATATACCTCCTCCTCCTTAATTCACAGTCACACCTTTGGGAAATGTGGGTGTTGGGTGGGCAAGGTTAAATTCTGCAAAATGCATCCTGTGGTCAAAGAGGTTCAATGTGAATTGGCAGTTTGGATGAGGTACCAGAGGGCTGTTTGTGCCTGTATAACTGCACCCCGGCCTGAATCACCAATTTCAGTCGAGGAGGAGTGTTTAAACCCCTCCTCAAACCCAACCTGGCTGAAACTGGGCAGGCCGTTAAAATGCCCCGTGTGACTTACCCCATCTAATCCCACTGCCTTCCCGTGGGTCTCCATATTTATCTACCCTTTTTAGTGGGCAAGAAGGCAGCAGAGTCCTGCTTTAAATATGCAGATTGTGCTCCGATTACATATTTGGATAATTGGAGCCAAAAAGAATTTCAAACCCAGCTCTGAAGCAAATGGGTGGGGTGGAAGCAGACAGATATAGAGAAAAAAATGTGTTTGAAAGAGGCTTAGGCAGGGTTAAAAGCTTAGGGCAGAAGCAATAGAAAAGGACAAATGGATAGTGAAACATGATTTTAAATTGACAAAACTATGTGAAGTGAAAGTTTTAACTTCGTAGAATATTTAGTCCAAGGAAGGGCTCCGAAACGTGGACTTACTGAGCATTGATCAGTGAAGTGGAAAGATTGCAAGTGAATTTCAAAAGAACAAACACCGATCAGCAGAGCGAGCCGAGTTAGCCTGTGAGGGAGCAGGGTGTGGTTGTGTGAATAGGCCTCGTGGTAGAGACATATTTGGAACTGAATTCTTCCGAGAGTAAATGAACTTGATAAGACATTGAACAAGAGAACTGGAGGGATAACAAATGCTTAGAAATAAAAAGCAAGAAAGCCAAGGTGATTTGTAAGGGAAAAAAGTAAAAATGGGAAGTTATTTGCAGCTCGATGAAGATGCAAACCTACAGCGAAGATTAAATTGTTCACGAGTAAATACTGACGCAAGTAACCGTAACTGGCACCTGTAAATTGAAGTGTTAAATTGAATGGACCTTTTAATGCAATTTTGCTTAAGGAAATAACAGTGGCAAAAAGTGTTTGTCTATAAAATATCTCTCTTCTTTCAAAACTTCAGCTTGCACTGTTGTCACTATCAACAGAATGCAGCACTTGTCCCCGGAAGTGCTGAGATGAGGATGTCTACCTTCTGTCTGTCTTCCTTCTGTTTGGGAATGGCCTTGACAAAATTACAGGATCTGAAAGTTGGATGAAAAGAAAACCTGCAAATACTGGAAATCCACTATCAAAAAAAAAATGCTGGAAATACATAACCGATTGATTCTGACAAAAGGTCACAGCAAAAATGTTGGCCTATCTTTCTTTCAGTTGCTAATCGCTAATCAACCCGCTGTTCATTGCGAGCAAGTTTTTTTTCTTGAGTTCTGGGCGTTGCCCTCATAGTTACTACTTGTATGTGCGATGAAACAATAGCACATTTATAAAGAAAAAACGTCCAGATTAATGTCTGCACCGAGTGACAGTGACAATATACACATTTTATCACATTTCATCACTGGTTTGATTGCTATATGCCCCTTTACATCATAGCCTCCACCAGCCCCGATTTCAGCAGTGGCAATATAATGGGGTGATGTTGCTGTCTCTGCACAGCTCACTTGTAGCGGTTTAGTTTCTACTTGCTGTACGTCCTTCCCTGTCTATGAAGAAACGTTAGTGAGTCGAAACAAAAAGCACAATGCGCAGCTTTCTAACAACTGTGCACATGTAGCCTTGAGCTGGCACAATTGGTTGTTGTCCGTGCTGTTTAAATGGGATGGATTCCACAGCATCAGGATCCTGGCATATTATAGCACTGACTCAAACCAAATCTGTAATTTACAATTCCAATATAAATGTTTATAGGAAAAAGGTCTCGCTTTTTTCAGATTATGTTGGTGTTTTACAGTCCTGGTGGGGATAGAGCAATGCAAAGTCATTTTTTCTCAAATAAATGTAGTGCAAGGGTTAATATATTTTTTTTAAAGTGTAAAATAATCTTGTTTGAGCTGTGGTGACTGTGAGCTTTGTGTGCAGCAAGCTTCTCTTGTGTTTTGCTTTGGATCCAGTGTTGGCATCGGATAGAGCATCTCTGTTTCAGTGCTGGCTTACAGTGCAGCTGGCTGCTGGGGTGGTGTTCGGGGAGTGGGAGAGAGGAGTGGGGGAAGAGAGAGCAGCATTGAATTTACAGCAGAAAGAACCGAAATGGCAAATGAATGTGAGCTTCTGGTTTATGCATGACAGTGTTCCGACATGAACCGATTTGTAATATGATTATTGAAAGGGATTGAGAGGGAGTTTGGAACTAATTAGAGAGATTCCTTGGCAATTACACATTATTTACCAAACATGAAGCCATATATTATAGCCCATTTGCTTTTTTTAATAACTGAAATTAATCCAGAATTGTGTTGTGAAATTTCTCTCAATTTTAATAAGTGCATGCGTATGAATTTTAATAATTTCCAAAGAGCCATGGTGCCACATAAAAGCACTAGGGTCATTTTTCAAAGTTTTTTTTTCATTTTTCTCTCCCACTGTTAAATGTTGTTTCTTGAGAGTGGGTGTGATGAAGTCAAGTGGGTGTGGTCTTCCCTGGTGAAGGTTGGCCCGCTGGAAGGAAGGGGTGATCTTGTTCCCAACACGAATTGTTGTGAAGAGCACCAGGGCACAGCACAGGGTGTTGTGAGTCTCCCATGGCAGACGTATGAAGGAGCAGCCTTGTACATGGTGGAACTGTCAGCCCCTTGGCTGGTGTCTAGCTCGTGTATAAAACCAGCTGTATTTTTAAATCGGGTTCAGTTTGAACTGTGGTCATGAATAACGACAGCAGGGCAGCAATCTCTCCCTTTCTTCAACTTCCTCCCCCAAAGACTTGGGCGGTTCAATCAGGACAAGGCACAGCAGAGCTTTCCAGCGTTTATTTTTCTTCTCTCTCCCCCAGTGCCGAGGTGGAAACTTGGAGCGGTGCCAGATTTTTCATGCAGCAGTGGAGTAGAAGGCGAGCTCAGCCTATTTGTGGGAGCAGATTGATCTGTGCCACGCATCCCAGGTTGTTTGCTAAATATCACCTCTCTCCTGAACTATCTTCGACCAACCTCCAGACCATTCAAACATGTTGCACGTGCCTGAAGCTTGTCATTTCTGTTTTCAGTTGGCAATTGCACAAGAAAAAGAATAGTATGGAGTTGCACCTGTTTTGCTTGTGATTTTTATTCGTTGTCATTTTCTCAGTCAGACATTGTTGCCATTGTGATTTCAGTGAAGCAAAATAGTGGACACATCCCCTATAACTTAGTTAAAAAAAAATATTCAGCACTACCAATAGCTTATTGGGTAAATCCATGTGTGGGATAGAGTTGCCAACCCTCCAGGATTATCCTGGAGTCTCCAGGAATGCAAAGAATATTCTCCTGGATACTGCTGCAAGCAACCCAGGAGAAAAATGTGTTTTTTCTTTTTCTGTGAACATTTACCGTGTATTAGTTATAAAAGTACTGGAGATGCAGGGTGAAAAAAGCTGCTCGACTGGGTGGGGTGCTTGGAGGCAGGAGGTCATGTGATGAAACCACCAGGAACACGTCCAACCAGAGTTGGTAACCTTAATGTGGTATGATACTAAGGCACCAAGATCAGAAAGTTCCAATATCTTAATCCTTACACTGCCAGGTTAGACACTCTCTGCCTGAATAGCAATAGTGGGCTCTCTAGACTACAGAGGGGTAAAGCCAGGGTTTCTGCTGTTTATTGATATCCAATGATTCCTGCTGAACAGTGAATTTGTTTTGGGTGAAACAGGATTGGGCGTGGCAGTCATCTCTTGTCATAGCTGAATAGCTTATTGACTGACTAGGCTAGTTTGTGAATAATGGCTATTTGGTAACAGGAGGATCCCACAAAGAGTCACAAACAATGGGAGGAGGGAGAATATTGGACAAAGATTTGTCCTCTCAAACCTTGTTTTTTGTCAGGATAGAGCAGATCGAGCTGTTTTGGCATTGGGATGTTGTACTGGTAGTGATGAGAGCTTGAGGTAAGATCATCAAGTTTATTGCCAAAAGTGGTTTTCAGATCTGTAGAGAGTAGAGAAAGAACATGACTTTATATAACATCTTATAACATCCTCGGGATGTTCCAAAGGGCTTCACAGCCAATGAATTACTTTTGAAGTGCAGTCACTATTGTTATGCAGGCAAATAAGGCAGTCAGTTTGAACACAACATGGTTGCATAAACAGCAAATTAGATAAATAGCTAATTGATCAATTTTGGTAGTGGTTGAGTAATAAATGTTGGCCAGGGCCCTGGTAGAACAGCCTGCTATTCTTTAAGTAGCACTATGAGATCTTTTGTCCACCTAAACAGGCATACACGACCTTGTTTTCATGACCCATCTGAAATACAGTACTTCCCATAATGCTGCACTCAGTCAGTCGTGCATTGAAGTCTCAACTTAAGTTTTGGACTCGCGTTTAGGTGTTGGGCGTGAACCTACAACATTCCGACTCCGAGATGGGATGCTCCCCACCGAGCCAAACTGACACTTTACAGAGATGTAATGGCTGAAAGTTGGGCTGCTGGTGGTGGAGCAGAGGCAATGGGAAGAGCTATAATTTGGAATCTGAGAACTGTTGTTGACTAAGATGTATGGCTGGAGAAACTTCCAAACTATGGAGGGCTTTCAAAATGAGGCTGAGGATCTTGAAGTCCACTCAGATACACGGAACCTGTAAAACTGGACAAGAATGGAATGATGGGGTTGTAGGACCATGTCCGGGGGAGAACTAGGGTCACAGGATTAGCTGAAATTCATGAAGATTGAAGGCAGGGATCCCAACAAAGAGAGCACTTGAGAAATTGATCCTTGATGTGATGACTGCTTGGTTAAGGCTTATGACAGTGGAAGAAGTGAAGAAATAGTCTTGATCACAGACCAAATGTGGGGTAGAAAACTCTGCTCGGAGACAAACCGATTCTTCTTCACAGGACTCAACCCAAACAAGCCTGGGAGATTGATGGATTTGGCACGAGGCAAAAGAGGTCTTCAATTTTGCCAATGTTAAGTTACAGTCAGTAACGACTCATCCAAGACTTGATGTCAGACAGGTAGTCAAGAAGTACAGGAGAGTCAATGGTGGTGGACTGGAGGTAGTTTGGTGGTGGTAGGATTGGTGGAAGCTAACCCTGGGCTTGCAGATCATCAGTGGTACTATGTAAAATAGGGGACCAAGGATGGAGTGCTGGGTACCCTGGAGGAGCTGATGACCTAGTAGTAGTCCTGTGGTGAAGAATTGTTGTTCGGTTTGTCTCTGAGCAGTGTTTTCTACCCCACATTTGGTGCTTGTGATCTTACTGCTCTTAACTTGAGTTGTATTGCATGGAACTGAATCTAGAAGCCAAGGTAAGACCTGTATAGCAGTGCATGTGTTAAAACTTTTAATTGAGCTTAATTAGCTCTTACTACTACGCCGTGCTACTTTTAGCAATAATATCCGATTATTGACTAATTTTGGGACTTTTAGAAATTAGTCTTTTTGATGCTTTAGAGCAAAAAACAGAATGACATGGCAAATTTTGCAAAAGTTTAGGTGAGAGAGGTTACCAATGCTGCAGGGTTGTATTAAAGAAATGAAAACAAAAGAAAAACAGTCGCGCAAAAGAAAAAGAATCTCACAGTATTGGTGACTCAATACTGTGTTCAGTTTTGAATTTGTATTTGGGTATGGGTTTAACAGCATGTCAGAATGTGCTGCTGAAAAACAGGTCTTTTATGTGATGATCCCTCTGATCCCATCACTGGGAATTGCCATGGAATTTCTTTTCCCCCGCTCTACCAACTTTTTTCATTTGCCAGTTGTTTCAGTAACTGAAATTTCTACGTCCAAAATTAAGGATTTAAACAACAGACATATATAGAAACTATATATTTCACAATTACATGATTAAAGTGTCCATTGAAATTTAATTTATGCTTTTTAGTGCCTTCATTAAAATCTTCACTTAAATGCCTGGGTTTCGAATAAAAATATTTTTCCAGAGTTTTCACGCTGATTTTGGGTTGTATACCATGTTTAATTTCCCAGGATTCTTCAGTACCTTTCCATCACCTGTACTTGTGGAACATTCTACTAGTTTCTGCTCAAGTTTTCATAATTATTTGAAGAAAAGCTGGAGGACAAATTTCACAATCAAAGAAACATAAAAAAAAAATACTAAAGCTGTGTGTGTGTGAGAGAGACTACTGAGTATACGGAGTATATACCCTATTGTAGTTACTGATTTGTGTTCGATAAACTTCAGGAAATGCATTACTCTGAGATATGGACGCAATCTGCCAATGCATGTGTGGCAGAGTGGAATTCCCATTTGTCCTAGCTTGAAGTTGGCGGCCCTGTCTTCAGTCTTGGGGACGGGGTTATTTACATTACCAGGGTGGTTGTATCATGCCAGCAACAGCACTTCAGCTCCCGCACCTCATTGGCCGAAGTTTGGAGTGACCAATCCCGATCTGCCATGCTCCCACAAACTTCTGAACCGCAAAAACATTGCCAAAAAAAATTTGTCCCTGCAGACCAAGGTAATCCATTACCTTGGCCGAATGAAAGTTTGGGGCTTTTCTAAAGGCCTCAATGGGACTGAAGCCAGCTCATAGCTGGCATGGATTCTGGTGAAGTCTACAGCGGGCATAACCGTTCAAAAGTACTTCATTGGTTGTAAAACGCCTTGAGACGTCGCAAGGTCGTGAAAGGTGGTATATAATTGCAAGTCTTTTTTCTTTATAATGGAAGCCCGGGAGTTGCCTCAGATGCTCTCCTTGACCGGGCCGGGGGGGGGGCACATGGAATATCCACATGTGGCCTCTCTGAAATTTAAAGAGGCACTGTAAATGGGATGGGATCCAAATTCCTGGTCTTCGTGGATGGAAATCTTGCTTTCTCCTTCTCATTTTCCTTCCCGATTCTGCAAAAAGTAGCAGTAGCTATTGGATATTTGATGTTGAATATAGATTTTTTTTTCTCCAGATCATTGTTTCATGGATCAGCTTTCTGTAGCAGCGAGTGTAAATGCAATCGCAATGCTCTGCTCTAGTGTTTCAGTTTCCTCCCTGCTTGAAAGTGAAAATTGCAGCTGAGTTTGGCCCGAATCCACACAAGTACTTTCCAGCAGGGTCCACTGGATATTATTTCGCAGGGTGTGGGTTCTTCCTCTTGTCTGAGGTCAATTTATAGCACTGCCCAACCTGAGATCATCTAATGCAGCACAGATCAGGGGCTGAACCAGGAACCTTGCTCATGTGTATGGCTCTATACCACACTGTGCACTGACTTTGTGAGCAATTGGCAAAGCCAGTAGTGTTCACATGTAGATACATCTGTGTAATATACGATCACAACAAAGCAAATGTTTCATTGATTTTTAGCCTTTCAAAAATCATGAGGTAAGCCTGTAAAGATGTGCTGCTTTGCTTGCCTCTGTTCTACTTGTACCATGCAAAGTGTGGGTGTGGTCTTTTAGTGAGATGGATATAAAGTGTTTGTTTTGTAATATTTGATCAAAGCTGTTCAAGAATTCAGTGTCTGCTGGTCATCAAATGGAACCCACAGGGAAAGCAGGGTGGTGTTATAGGGAGAGGCTGCTCCAAGTTATCTCGTTGCCATAGTGATGAAAGTACTTTTACACCCACATTTTCTGCTGAACCGTAGCAGTGTTTATAGGAAGAAAGTGTGACATGGTGGATATCTCTGCACAGAAAGAAACAGGGAGCAGTATCACTTCAAAATTGGCAGGAAGGACACTGTTGCTGGGGAGCTAAACTTAAAACTTACACCTGAGCCTTTGAGGCCTAAAACACCTTCCGTGTAACCACACTAATAGTGAATAAGTAGGTAGGTTGTTTTAGTTTACAGGAGAAAATACCATATGAAGTTTAGCAATGCTTTATACAGTACATTCATGAATATCTGAATTCTGTTGCAGTAATTTATTGTTTTGTACAGTATCATTTTGGCCTGCCAAGGTGTATGTTGAGAAACCACAAATCAAATAAGGATAAAGGTATTCTATGTGCTGTCTCTGACTAGTACAGTAAAATGTAAGTCAGAAGAGGTAGTGATCAAATTTTCAGTGGTCTGCTCAGACCATATCTTGTATACTGCATCCATTTTTGGTTGCCAAGAAACAAGGGAGACATTCAAGTCTGGAGATAGTGCAGAGAAGAGTTATAGAAACATAGGCCCCAAGTTTCCACATGATTTGCTCCTGATTTTTAGGAGCAACTGGTGTAGAACGGAGTATCTTAGAAATCGGAATTCTCGTCATTTAGTTTGCTCCAGTTCTAGTCAGTTAGAACAGTTTCACTTTGGAACAGAATTTTTTTTTTCAAAAGGGGGCGTGTCCGGCCACTTACGCCTGATTTCAAAGTTTTGTGAGTGAAAACTTACTCCAAACTAACTTAGAATGGAGTAAGTGAAGATTTTTGTACGCTCGAAAAAACCTTGTCTACACTTCAGAAAATCAGGCGTAGGTTACAAATCAGGCGTAGGGAGTGGGGGGGGGGGGGGTTTAAAGGGAAGTTTACAAACATTAAACACTTCAGTTTTACAAATAAAGAGACATCATCAATAATAAATGATAAATACATCAATAAATCAACCAATAAATCAATCAAAAAAAATTAATAAGAAATAATTTTTTTTTTAAATCAATAAATAAAACATTTTCTACTTACCGACTGCAGCACCGGGAGCCCTCCAACAGCGTGCTGGGATGCCTCCCCTCAGTGTGTCTCTGTCAGTGTCTCTATCTCTCTGTCTGTGTTTCTGACAGCGAGGGGAGGGGGAGGAGGGCGGAGCAGAGGGAGGGATGGGGGAGAAGGAGAAGGAGAAGGGGGAGGGATGGGGGAGAAGAGGGGGAAAGGAGATTGGGGGGGGGGGAAGGAGAAGGGGGGAGGGAGGCTGAACGGGCCAGGCCCGAGACTTCGGGCAGGGCCCGACCCCAGCACCAGATTTACAGGTAGGTGGCGTTGGGTCGGGTCAGGGGGGTGGTAGGAGGGAGGTCTGTTCGGTTCGGGTGGAGGGAGGGAGGGAGGTCAGGTCGGGGGGAGGGAGGTCAGGTCGGATCCAGTCCGGGGGAGGGAGAAGGGAGGTCAGGTCGGGAGAAGGGAGGTCAGGTCGGGGGGAGGGAGGTCAGGTCGGGTCCGGTCCGGGGGGGGCGGGTGGGGGGAAAGAGAGCGGGTGTCGGGTCCGGTCCGGAGGGGGGTGGGGGGGGGAGAGTGGGTGTTGGGTCCGGTCCGGAGGGGAGGGGGGGGGGGGCGGGTGTCGGGGCGGGAGTCGGGGTGGGAGGAAGCAGGAGCTGGCCGTGGGAGGAGCGTTACTCACGCAGCCCCAGTGAGGCCATTCGGCCAGGGCTAGGGGCTGCGTGCTTTGGGCCCCTCCCACACAGTTTCGGGCGCCTGGAGCTACTGCACTTGCGTGGCCACTGTAGCTCGCATGTGCAGAGGTCCCAGCACTGTTTTCAGCGCAGGGACCTGGCTCCGCCCCCTACAGCTGCTGCTGTGCTGCGCCGAGGGCCAGAGGACCTGCAGGGAGGTGGAGAATACAGAGGTTCTTTTTAGGCGCACTTTGTGGCGCGAAAAATGGGCGTCCAGGTCGGGACTGCGCTGTTCTAGGCGCGGCTCGAAACTTGGGCCTATAAAAACATAGAAAATAGGTGCAGGAGTAGGCAATTCGGCCCTTCGAGCCTGCACCGCCATTCAATGAGTTCATGGCTGAACATGCAACTTCAGTACCCCATTCCTGCTTTCTCGCCATACCCCTTGATCCCCCTAGTAGTAAGGACTACATCTAACTCCTTTTTGAATATATTTATATATTGAATATATAACTGGCCTCAACAACTTTCTGTGGTAGAGAATTCCACAGATTCACCACTCTCTGGGTGAAGAAGTTTCTCCTCATCTCGGTCCTAAATGGCTTACCCCTTATCCTTAGACTGTGACCCCTGGTTCTGGACTTCCCCAACATTGGGAACATTCTTCCTGCATCTAACCTGTCTAAACCCATCAGAATTTTAAACGTTTCTATGAGATCCCCTCTCATTCTTCTGAACTCCAGTGAATACAAGCCCAGTTGATCCAGTCTTTCTTGATGTGTCATTCCCGCCATCCCGGGAATCAGTCTGGTGAACCTTCGCTGCATTCCCTCAATAGCAAGAATGTCCTTCCTCAAGTTAGGAGACCATAACTGTACACAATACTCCAGGTGTGGCCTCACCAAGGCCCTGTACAACTGTAGCAACACCTCCCTGCCCCTGTACTCAAATCCCCTCGCTATGAAGGCCAACATGCCATTTGTTTTCTTAACCGCCTGCTGTACCTGCATGCCAACCTTCAATGACAGATGTACCATGACACCCAGGTCTCGTTGCACCTCCCCTTTTCCTAATCTGTCACCATTCAGATAATAGTCTGTCTCTCTGTTTTGACCACCAAAGTGGATAACCTCACATTTATCCACATTATACTTCATCGGCCATGCATTTGCCCACTCACCTAACCTATCCAAGTCACTCTGCAGCCTCATAGCATCCTCCTCGCAGCTCACACTGCCACCCAACTTAGTGTCATCCGCAAATTTGGAGATACTACATTTAATCCCTTCGTCTAAATCATTAATGTACAATGTAAACAGCTGGGGCCCCAGCACAGAACCTTGCGGTTCCCCACTAGTCACTGCCTGCCATTCTGAAAAGTACCCATTTACTCCTACTCTTTGCTTCCTGTCTGACAACCAGTTCTCAATCCATGTCAGCACACTACCCCCAATCCCATGTGCTTTAACTTTGCACATTAATCTCTTGTGTGGGACCTTGTCGAAAGCCTTCTGAAAGTCCAAATATACCACATCAACTGGTTCTCCCTTGTCCACTCTACTGGAAACATCCTCAAAAAAAATTGTAGAAGATTTGTCAAGCATGATTTCCCTTTCACAAATCCACGCTGACTTGGACCTATCATGTCACCTCTTTCCAAATGCGCTGCTATGACATCCTTAATAATTGATTCCATCATTTTACCCACTACTGATGCCAGGCTGACCGGTCTATAATTCCCTGTTTTCTCTCTCCCTCCTTTTTTAAAAAGTGGGGTTACATTGGCTACCCTCCACTCCATAGGAACTGATCCAGAGTCTATGGAATGTTGGAAAATGACTGTCAATGCATCCGCTATTTCCAAGGCCACCTCCTTTCATACTCTGGGATGCAGTCCATCAGGCCCTGGGGATTTATCGGCCTTCAATCCCATCAATTTCCCTAACACAATTTCCTGACTAATAAGGATTTCCCTCAGTTCCTCCTTCTTACTAGACCCTCTGACCCCTTTTATATCGGAAGGTTGTTTGTGTCCTCCTTAGTGAATACCGAACCAATCCCAAGGGCGATGAGGAAAGACTGCAGGAGTTTTGGGTGGATGGAAGCAGACTTTACAGTGGTCAGGGTCTCAAACAAAGTGACCTGGATATACGATTAAATGTAAGAGATAGCAGTATAAAGAGGGTTGTGAGGCTGTGGAATGCACTATCTGAATTGGTGCTTGAAGCAGAGATCAGGTCAACATTTAAGAATAGATTATATATGTGGTTGAATGAAAGGGGATAAAGGGATACAGGAACAGAGCAGGCACATGTGATTAGGACTGCTGCTCATAAGACTATAAGAAATAGGAGCAGGAGTAGGCCATACGGCCCCTCGAGCCTGCTCCACCATTTAATATGATCATGATTGATCCGATCATGGACTCAGGTTCACTTCCCTGCCCGCTCCTCATAACCCCTTATTCCCTTATCGGTTAAGAAACTGTCTATCTCTGTCTTAAATGTATTCAATGTCCCAGCTTCCACAGCTCTCTGGAGCAGAGAATTCAATAGATTTACAACCCTCTGAAAGAAGAAATTCCTCCTCATCTCAGTTTTAAATGGGCGGCCCCTTATTCTAGAATTATGCCCCCTAGTTCTAGTCTCCCCTATCAGTGGAAACATCCTCTCTGCATCCACCTTGTCAGCCCTCTCATAATCTTACATGTTTCGATAAGATCACCTCTCATTCTTCTGAATTTCAATGAGTAGAGGCCCAACCTACTCAACCTTTCCTCATAAGTCAAAGCCCTCATCTCCGGAATCAACCGAGTGAATCTTCTCTGAACTGCCTCCAAAGCAAATGTATCCTTTCTTAAATATGGAAACCAAAACTGCATGCAGTAGTCCAGGTGTTGCCGCACCAATATCCTGTACAACTGTAGCAAGTGGAGGATAAGCACCAACGCGAACTGGTTGAGCCGAATGGCCTTCATTGTCCTTTGTGATCTTGTCAGTAGGCTTTGCACCTGTCTGTATCTTTTGATGTGATCCTGGCGGGTCTCCAGGCTCGGGTTCATTAGCTTGTTGGGCTCCGGACAGTGATTCAGCTGTCACCAGCTGTCCTGCCTCAGGTGTGGAAGAGAAAACTGGGTGTGGTACCTGCTATAATGTAGCTTGGCCAGCAGCTGTCAGATATTTCCAACTCTCTTGCTTTGTCTAATGCAGTAAAGACAATGCAACCCGTTAACTTTTAAAGCCCACTCTGCCTTAGCCAAGATATTAATGACAGGAAATACACACATGATTTATCCCACTTAGCGTATGAGTATGCCCACCAAAATATGAACAGGTGGCTGCTGCTTCTGCCGGAAAATACTGCAAGTGGGTGGCTGACTCCAGGAGAAAGCGAAACAATCCCTGGCCTGTTCATTCCTAGCAGGGAAAATCCGTTCCACAATTTCATGGCTAGGCAAAATCTGGAAGTGTGGGATCAAAGCCATTCTTTGACACTCAGACATTATTTTGGTCCATCAATGCCCATGTGTTACAAACCGATCCACAACCACTTTTACGAGAGCTCAGCAATGGTGGTCGTCAATAAAATTTCGGTTTTAGTTATAACTAACCGCACTTGGCTTTCGCGTTTCCGGCATTTTGAGAATTTCAAAATGGCAGATCTTTGAATCACGGCTGTGTGCCCTTGTTTTTTTAGTGTGTTTCTTGAGGTGAGAAATCTCAATTCTGGTTGACAGAACATTTTGTCATGCAAGGTCTGTCAGAACCTCTCCGATTGGGTAAATTGCAACCAGATGCAGAATGAAGCTCCCTCTATTTGAATCGGGATATTTGGCTTTACTTCCAAAAATAATTGGAATAGGAATGGTTTAACTCTGGGATAAAAACCTACTCCTGACATGTCCTCTTTAATAGGTTCAAATGAATTGTCACTTTCTTGTAGACCTTTATCTTTTTTTCTGCAGGTGTGTTTTTATACTGTCGAGGTCAAGCAGGGAACAGATCCTGTCGTATTTTGCTACTTGTTCTTACTGCTTCACCTAATCAGCTTGTTTTATTACTTGTACGATCTTAGTGAGTTGGAACGGACTGTGGCATGTATTTATGTTTGTAACTACAGCTGCCTCTCTTATGGATGTCTTGTGCTAAAGGGCAGTTTCTTCAGAGGCAGCAGGCAGTTACTGGCGCACTGTGACTATAAACATGATGGTGCATCACTTTAAACCTCTCGTAGAGGTAAAGAAGATTTCACTAATAATTAGAACCTCCTGCCCCATCATTGAAGTAATTGGCAGAGAACTGGGAACTATTGCCGGCCCTATTCTCTTAGCCTGGGAACAGAGGAGGAAATGATAACTTTGGGAACCCTAGAAAAGGATAGATACTTTAATTATGTATAAGTATAATTCACACACTGGCTCTCGCCCTGAGAGTCATGCGGTAACATCACTATGATAACCTTTCACCAGACTAGTCTCAACTGTTAATTGCTGATCATATATGGGAGTAGATTTTTGTCTTTACTGCTTGAGAATTGAGCATCACCTGACTGGAAGGCGGAGAGGAATCTCTAATGGGGAGGATCCCAAGCAGGTAACTGATCCCACCCTTTTCCTATTCCATTTGAATTAATTTGAGGAAACTCAGGTGGGTTCTATAACGGTGAGAAAGATAGAAATATACCCCAGTGTTTCACCTTGCTGCGATCATTCCTCCAGCCATTTTTCAGTTCAAAAACACAAACAGCAAAACACTAATATAATTTATATTTGTGGTTTTTGTACTTTTCTATTCCCTTCATTTGTACAGTTTGAGAATGTCTCCAAAAGCTTCATCAGCACTGCAGCTCTGAGCATTACTTGCAAATCATTTGAACTGACTGAAAGAAAGAAAGGCCTTGCATTCATGTAGCATCTTTCATGATCTCAGGACATTGCAAAAGTGTTTCGGCAGTGTAGTCACTGCTGTAATGTAAGGATTATTTCCAAAGGCTTCATCACCACTCCATGGGTTGAGGACCGAGAACAACAACAGGTTCAAGGAAACCTTGTGTGTTACCTGCATTATTATTGAACAGACCATTGGGATTCTGAAGTCCTATTTTCATGCTCTGGATAGGTATGGGGGAATCCCAATAAAGGCATCAAAAATGAAAGGGACACACTGCATGCTGCAAAGATTTGCAATTCGGAAGGGATTGGATCTTCCATCCGCAGTAAATGAAGCAGAAGGCCTTCAATACCATCGTCATGACGAAGATGCCCAGAAGACGAGATGATACAGGACAACCCATAGCCAGCAGCATATGATAATTAGGCAGGAAATGGTCAACACCTTTTTCCAGTTGAAAGGATGTACTCCCTCTCCAGAGCTCTGAATGTTGAAGAGCTTTTGCAATACTCATAAATAACCAGAACTCAAATCTGCAATACATTTCTCAACCTTTCAGGGAAAGGACATTTACAAACCTTCATTAACAAATCAAAAAAGAACCAATGGCTTGCATGAGAATAATTCATAAACATACACAAATTTCCATCTTTACCGATATCACTTCATTTTATCTTATCATTTCTGTTCCTACCCCCTGTGCCTAAAATCTTTCTCACACGTGAACCTAGTTATGAATGATGGGCACTGGCTCAATTGGGCCAATGGTCTGCATGAGAACAGACTGACTAGTCCCAATGAAGTCCTGAAAGCCCTGAGCTACGGAGCTCTGGGAATCTTTGGCAGTTACGGTCATCCTAAGAGTCTCTGCCTGAGGTTTTGTTGCTTCAGAAATCTCCTTGACTACCACATTGGCCAGGGAGTTTGCATGCCCTGACACACCACTTGCATCGTATTGCAGATATGGTTTGTGGACTCTTCCAACTTATCCACTGTCTGCAACACATGGGAGGAGGCTATCTCGCCCACATCCCTGGAACAAATGAAATAAAAGGAAAGCAAGTAACTTTTATCTGGACCTTATGTCATTGAATTGATGTAAGGCACCCCAGTGAGTGAATGCAGTTTTGCTCTGATCCTCAGTCTTGCTCTGTGGCGAATCAACTAATCTCGGCTGGGGCAGTAATCGCGGTCTGCATTAGGCTAGGAATGGGGAAATAATCAGCCAACGTTCCTGCTCCTGATTCTATCCACTGACCTTAGCTGGAATGTGCATTTTTGTGGATGTTGTGATACAGGATGGAGATTTGGCCATGATGCCCTTCGTGGATCAGCAGTCAAAGGACACTTGGGACTGGATTTTCGGTTTTGATGATTTTGGAGCAGTAATGGCGGAGGGGCGGTAAAGTTTGCGCCCGAGAACAGTTTGTGCCTCAGTAAGTAAAATTGGGCAGCTGGGCCCTGAGTTGGGACACAGCGCTAAGGGAGGCGTTTTACACGTCTCTTGGGCGCGAGCATGGGAAAATCCCGAGCGAACAGGCCGGGAGCGCTCCAAGATGCTTGGGGAGAATAAACATTGCCCACGCCACCACAACATAAATTGCAAAACAAATGAAAAGAAAAAACAATCGCACTTACTTTAGGAGTCCATTACTTACCTCTGCAGTCTGTATCTTTGGACTGCTTGATTTCCCAGGGATTCACTGTACGGCCGGGCTGAAGTCAAAACTCGCGCCGGTGTCGTAACCAGGGGCGTTGCACACCGGTGCAGTTCTTCCGGCGCTGCTGCAAAGCTGGATCTGAAGATCCCTGCGCGGCGCTGGAGGCTGACCGCCCGCTCAGAAGACCAAATTGCTGCCACTCCGGGACGAAAAACGGAGCACAGAAGACCTGAAAATCCGCCCTACAACATCTTGGTTGGTAGCTGAGGAATCACCAATTGGGTTAGTTATCGGAGAGTTGCTGGCAAGTGTGAAACCAAACTTATTTCAGCACTGAATCATTGGCTCCGATATTTCCGATAGGGAGCGGTGCACCTGTCAGCGGCAGGCTAACCCGGAAACACCGTGAAGGTGGAGGTCCTGTCGAATTTAATGGCAGGACCTCATTAGGTTGTGCGGGTGGGGGGGAGGAAAGAAGAGAGAGAAAGAGATCGGATCGCGGTGGAGGTCAGGGGTAATTAATGAGTTCAGATTGCGTGGGAAGGGGGCGGGGAATAGAAAGAGGAGGGAGATTGGATTGGGGGAGAGGTCGTATCGCATTCAGGAGATAGTGGAGGTGAGGGGGAGGGGTAGGGAAAGAGGGATTGCATCATGGGGAGACTGGGAGGGATTGCGGCAGGTTTGCTTCAGGTTACTCGGCCAACACCAAACCTACCGCGATTAAACTGGAAGTGGGCGCATTCACGGCGGTTTGGGATTGGGTTTCATGTTTCTCCCAGTTTAACCCTTGACCATCTCCTGCCAGTTGTGAAGGGGTTATAATTACCCCCATTGACATTTGGAGGAGAATATAGAGCTGTGGAATCTGATGCAGGGAAGCACCTCTGTTAATTGGGGGGTGGTGGTTGGAGTGGAGGGAGAGGAGAATGGTTACTGACACTGTCTGAATCTGGAGAGCAGATTATTGCTGTAAGATCACTCTCCTGTATACTGTAGAACTAGAAGTAACCTTATTCAGAGTAACCTTATTCAGTTTTAACTTCTGTTTTGCTGACATTGAGTGGCAGATTTTCAACTTGCCGCCCAGCCCTCAACTCTCCATGTAAAAGAAAACACCCGATTTTGACTAATGAATGGAAATAAAAATCAGGCGGTTTCTGTAATGGGCGACACAGCGAAAACGCCAATTTTACGCATGGTATGGCAAATTAAACATCTTCCTCCAGGTATTGTGACAGACATTGTAGGAATGCATCTCGGGTTAAAGTTAACACATTTCTTCTGCACTTCACCGCTTCTCCCAACCTAAACATGTGCAGCAAAGTGAAGAATTGCCACTTCTCTCTTGGTCTCATTTTAGCCCCTTCTATTTTCTCCCCTCTTTTATAGACTGGGTTATGATGGACAGCAGCACCACTCCAGTAACTTGCCAAAGTGGTCTTTCTTCATGTGAGCCAAGATAGCTAAATTACTCCAAGCATTCAATGTGATATTCTACTCATTGAAATATTATTTTGTTTTGTGTTAACTGTGGTGAATGACTCCTACTCCTGTTGCATTTTTCTTCATTTCACCGTATCGTCCACAATTATTGTGCCCGAGTTTGGTCAAAGCCAAGTTCCGCCTGTATGTAATTTTTTTTTTTACTGCTGGGGCCGAGTGGGCGGTAGTTTCATCCCGCTTTTCTCGGCGGTAACGGGAGCGGAGTGCAGCGGGCGCAGGGGACCTTCAGACTCGGGAATCATTGGCTCCCGAGTTGTGCGCACGCATGTGCGGCTGTGGAGCTCCGCCCTGACGAGAGGCCAGAGACTGCCGACCTGAGATCGCTGTGGGTGGGGTGGGGGAGGAAGAGAGGAGAGAGACCGCTTGGGGGAGGGGGGGGGGCACGGGGAGAGGAGAGAGATCGCTGTAGAGGAGGGGAGGGTGGGGAGGGAAAGAGAGATTGTTGTGAGGGGGAGGGGGGTGGGAGGAAAGAGGGAAAGAGATCGCTGTGTGGGGGGGGGGGAAGGGAGTTTGCTGGGGGGGGAGAGAGATCGCTGTGGGGGGCAGTGGTGAGACTGGGGGGAGAGAGACTAGTACATTTTTTATTATAGTTCATTAATGAAGGAATAAATAAGGCTTTATTAGACCATTTATATTATTGGCTAACACTGGAAAATACTACAATCCGTTAAAAAAAAACTGGAGAACTATAAAGATCTGTGTAATATCAAATAAACCTGTTAGCTCTGTGTACATACCGCCCATTTAAGATCCACTTTAAAGCATCTTCCCCAGGACGGTATGCAGTTCCGGCGGTATGTCATGAAACTTGCACTTTTGGGCAGTTCTACATGGATGGGCAGTGTGCATATACCGACTGGTGTTATGTCACTCATGAATCTTCCGCCCGGTGGTATGTCGCTGTTTTTTGACGAAACTTGTAGTTTTAGGGGGGTAGTGGGCCATATGTTGATGAATTTCGGGCCCATTAAATTCTTGTTTTGAGTAGCCATGCATTTTCATCAGTGTAGTACTTTACCAGTCATGAAATGTTGAAAATGTATTGGTTGCAATTAATTTTCTTTGTGCAGTGCAGAACGTTCATACTAATCTGGTGGTGGGCTCAAATGCTTACACAGCTGCACTCGTGGCAACTGGGAGCTTCTGTTACAGTCGGTCTGTATATGAGGAGTGGGTGTGACCCATTGTTGGATGTAAAATACTGTGAGTATGTTGTGATGAAGGTTTTAGCTGAGTCCCACCGTTGGGCGGGGAGTCACCTCACAATGTAATCAAAGCAACTCAATTGGATTAAAAGGGCAGCACAGAATAAACTGCACCCTAAGTTTGTTCGATCATCCCACTGGCCCCACTTTGAACAATATGGGTTTTGGATAAGAGTGAAGTTGATCAAGCACCAAATTTCGAAGTTACATTGCAACAGAGCTTAATGCCCCCAACCCACATTAAAATGGGCGGCCTAGTTAGAGGGTGATAAAAACAGAAAATGCTGGAAATTCACAGTAGGTCAGGCAGTATCTGTGGAGAGAGAAACACAGTTAACGTTTCACACAGTTAACAGAAGTTCCTTGTGTGTGGAATTGCCTTTCTCTCTTCCTTCTCCTTTAATTATCTTTCCGTTGTAACTGTTTTTTGGTTGTCTGGTATAGTTGTGATTGCCTCATTATTTAAGTACTCGGGCTGAAATTGGCCCTTTTTAGAGCCTCGTTAGCACCTCCGGGATCGGTTACGGGGCGCATTGCCATTTTCATCCGGGGAGGGTGGCGTTAGCACCTCTGGGGAAATTGCTCCAGAGGTTTTGGGGGGGGGGGGGGGGCGCTGTTCCGGCAGTGCTGTGCCCCGGGCCAGCGCGCAACTGCTGATGACGTGCACCGACCCTTTTCTGCTCCGGTATCCGTGAGGAATGGTGTGGGCGGAGTTTGTCAGCCGACTATGCCATCGGCCCGACAATGGCGGCACTCTGTTTTGAGTGCCGGGCTGCTAGCCCGGTCGATTGCGTCCCTAGTGGCCCAGTGGCGGCCACCAAAGGGCCTGCAGAGTGGGCAGCAATCCTCCCCTTTAATTGAAGAGGAGGGCGTTGTAGCACCTCAGCGTTATGCGGATGCTCCGCTTCCTTTGAGGGGAGTATGGCACAATTCCGCATCGGGGGCGGGAATCCCGGGCCGGGAGCAGGAAGTCCCGGACCCAGAAGGTTACTGCCCCCAATCCGTGCGAAGGGCAATTTCCAGCCCATAGCCTATAAAGAAATATTTTCTTCCCAACTGGGTTGGTAGTTTCTAAGGTTGAGATTTGGTACAAATCTAAAGCGTCGTTCTGCTATCCCATAGACAGCAAAGTATAAACAAAACTTGTGTGTCCATTTCTCTACTTTGCTAGGCTTCATCTTTTGTGTGCTCAGTATAATTGTGTGGAATGGTTGAAGGTATGTTGGCATTTTGGGAGCTGCAGTTATTTTTATGAAGGCACGTGCAGAGATTTGCAATTAGTTAATAGATAACATTGGTCTGTCTGATATATTGGCCCAAGAAGCATGTCCAACTTTGTGCTTCTGGACTGATACGCTCTTTCATAATCCACTTGGAGGTTTTGCTGCTTCTCCTGAAATGGCTGTTACAGATCAACAACAGAGAACATTCTCAAATGGTGAATCCTCGCAAGAAGGCTTGTTGAGGCTTTTAAGGTGAAAACCATAGCAATAATAAAATACTTCTCACAGTTGCCATTGCCATTTTCATTCAAAGCCATGGAGAGATTGAAACATGAGGATGAGAACTTTAAATTTGGAACGTTGGTGACCAGGATCCAATGTAGGTCAGTGAGGACAGGGTGATGGGTGAGCACAACTTGGTGCAGGATACGATACAGGCAGCAGCTGAAGTTTACAATTTAACTTTTATTTTCATTTACAAATACTGTGGTATTGCAAAGGTTTCCTTGAATCTGTTGAGAAGATTAAGATATGTACAGGTAATTAGGCCTTCCACTGAAGAACTACTAATATTATGGGCTAAATTTTCCCCAGTGATTTGCGCCGTTTTTTTGGCACAAGCTGCTTTTTTTGGCCTAAATTTAAAAACCATAGTTTCCCCAATCAATTTTCATCAGTGTAAGTCGGTTACATACGATTTTTTTAGGTAAGTTTTTTTTTAATCAGCCAAAGCGGGTGTAACCTGCCACCCGTGCTATTCCTGGCCATTTAGGCAAGTTTGACCAGCTGAGAATTACTCCAGTTCTTCTTAGGCCAGCATATGTGGCCTCTGTAGAAAAACCTTCTGGAGAGTTAAGAAACCCAGTGCAGGTAACTGCAGAAGATGCCTGGACAGCAGCAGCTGAGAGGTTAAGAAAGAGGGTAGGGGGGCGGGCGGGGGAGCCTTTCGGGTATAGTTAGGTGTGGGGACTGGGAGGTAGGAGACCATTTGGCCTGCGCTAGGGGCGGGGGAGCAGACCAGGAGGCCACTCGGCTTGGGATAGGGGCGGGGGAGCGGACCAGGAGGCCACTCGGCCTGGGATGGGGTGGGGGAGCGGACCAGGAGGCCACTCGGCCTGGGATGGGGTGGGGGAGCGGACCAGGAGGCCACTCGGCCTGGGATGGGGTGGGGGAGCGGACCAGGAGGCCACTCGGCCTGGGATGGGGTGGGGAAGCGGACCAGGAGGCCACTCGGCCTGGGATAGGGGCGGGGGAGCAGACCAGGAGGCCACTCGGCCTGGGTTGGAGCGGGGGAGCGGACCAGGAGGCCACTCGGCCTGGGATAGGGGCGGGGGAGCAGACCAGGAGGCCACTCGGCCTGGGTTGGAGCGGGGGAGCGGACCAGGAGGCCACTCGGCCTGGTTTGGAGCGGGGGAGCGGACCAGGAGGCCACTCGGCCTGGGATAGGGGCGGGGGAGCGGACCAGGAGGCCACTCGGCCTGGGATAGGGGCGGGGGAGCGGACCAGGAGGCCACTCGGCCTGGGATAGGGGCGGGGGAGCAGACCAGGAGGCCACTCGGCCTGGGATAGGGGCGGGGGAGCGGACCAGGAGGCCACTCGGCCTGGGATAGGGGCGGGGGAGCGGACCAGGAGGCCACTCGGCCTGGGATAGGGGCGGGGGAGCAGACCAGGAGGCCACTCGGCCTGGGATGGAGCGGGGGAGCGGACCAGGAGGCCACTCGGCCTGGGTTGGAGTGGGGGAGCGGACCAGGAGGCCACTCGGCCTGGGATAGGGGCGGGGGAGCGGACCAGGAGGCCACTCGGCCTGGGTTGGAGCGGGGGAGCGGACCGGCATCGGGAGGAGGAGGGGTGGGGGGGACTTTTAATAAATTAATGGATGTAAGTTGCTGCAATGTATTTTGATGTGTTGCGAGCTGGCTGTATGTTTCACTTTCCAGCCTCAGCTCGCATTGTGTCCCTGGTTATCGTGGCAACCTGATCTTTTTGGCGCAGATCAAGGCTCCACCCCCAAAACGAAAGGACTGGTTAGGCTGTGCCAAAATGAAGAAATCAAACGGGGAAACAACATTTTTTTGGCGTACTTGGGCCCCCAAAAAATGGGCATAACTCTTAAGTACGACAAAAAAAAGTTTTGGGGAAAATTGAGCCCATTGATCCAGTCATCTAATGCACAAACATTTCAAGGTGAAATACGGAACTCTTTGCAGCGCTGATTAATTCACGTCAGACTTGCATAATGCAGTAACTTGGGCAGCACCACCAGAGTTGATTACCATTTGCAAAAATTGATCCCAGGCCACTTCCATTCTCATTTTTGATCCATCTATTCGAAACTGTGCAAAATCAGCTATGGATCACTTTTGTTTCAAATGCCCTTTTCAGCATGGGAATGACTTCTTCCACTGTTAGGAGCTGCATGGTGAACCCGTGGCTCATCAACCAGGGACATGTTGAATACTCTGCTTGGTATCTGGTTATCCTCGTGTATCCTTTTCTGCATTCTATGTAAAATCAAGTTCTTGTTAATTGCAGCACGGCTTCAAGGGGCTTATACTATTTAAGTGCATAATATTGCAACATGACTCTTTCATTCAGGAATCTTTGCTTGAAAAATCTTTTTGTCTAATGGTTCATCACATCTCTAGGTCACTTTTCATTGGGAAAAAATTATTAGAGCGCATCCTTAACCAACCAAGCCTGCTAACTTATGTAGTCATCCATGTCAACATGTTAAGACAGTCAGATAAATCGATGTACTGAGAGCTGCCAGGAAACCAAGTGCAGCTGTATGGGGTGCGGAGCCACGCAACTGGCAGAGTTTTAACATGCGGCTTGACGTGCAAAGAGGCAGGGCTCTTCATTTCTTCTCATGCCAAAAAAGCACTTTTGTAAAATATTTTTGCTGTGGTAACAGCTGGGCCGTTATTGACGCTGTCGACATCTGATGGTTTCAAATCCAGCTGTAGATTAAAGGCTGGAGCATTTGTTGCTTTTGTTCTGGTTAGGATTGAGTGTAGAAATTATTGACTTTGAAACTCATGCTCTGACCCACTTCTAGTTCCGTTGGCCCTGTCTGCCTTCCCTGTCACCCTGATCTCACTTCACATAGTGCTCAACTTGTTGGCCACAATTTTGATTTCTGAGCAGTTGCCAATTTCATCTCCCAACTGACCAAAATGGCAGCCAGAACTCTGAAGCCCTCACGCTTGAAGCAAGTAAGATCGAGAGCCCCAATCTTGGCTTACTTTAAAGCTGCATTGCTTCATTAATGTGTTACATAAATTATAGATGTTTTAGATCCATTCAGCAGGTTATCAGGATTGCTGACTGCTTCCTTAACCTGGCCTGTGGTCAGGCAGTCTGCAATAAACTCTACTGTTCATGAGCCAGAAGCCTAAATAAATTGGATTTGTTTTTGTTGACTATGCAGCTATTTACTTGCAGCTATGTTGTGCTCTCCTTTCCTTTGCCCTCCCCTTCGTGTTTTCTGCCGTTAATGGTCCCTCATGAAGTTTGTGCAGCTAAGAGAGTAGTGGGGGCAGTCTTTTCCAAGTGGATAAGAGCAACAATGTGCATTTATATAACACCTTTAACATAGCTATTCACAGGAGCCTTATCAAACTAAATTTGACATCGAGCCACGTAATGAGATATTGGATAGGTGACCAAAAGCTTGGCCAAAGAGGCAGGTTTTAAGGAGCATCTGAAAGGAGGAAAAAGAGGTAGCGAGGCAGAGAGGTTTAGGGAAGGAATTCTAGAACTTGGCCACAGCAGCTGAAGGCATGGCTGCCAATGGTGGGGCAATGGAAATCGATGCTCAAGAGGTCAGAGTTGGAGGAGTGCAGAGACCTTAGAGAGTTGTAGGGCTGGAGGAGGTTACAGAGAGGTCACTATTTCTTCTCTGAGAGTTGTAAATCTGTGGAATTCTCTGCCCCAGAGAGCTGTGGAGGTTGGGTCATTGAATATATTTAAGGTGGAGATAGACAGATTTTTGAGCGATAAGGGAATAAAGGGTTCTGGGAAGCGGGCAGGGAAGTGGAGCTGAAATAGTGCCATGGGATCTTTTACGTCCACCTGAGAGAGCAGACGGGGCCATGGTTTAACGTCTCATCCGAAAAATGGCACCTCTGACAGTGCAGCACTTCCTCAGCACTGCACTGGAGTGTCAGCCTAAATTTATCTGTGCTCAAGTCCCTGGAGTGGGACTTGAACCCACAACTTTCTGACTCCGAAGCGAGTGTACTACCCACTGAACCACAGCTGACACAAATCATGAAAAGTGAATCCACATTAAGCTGCCAGTGTGACCATGATAGTTGCTACGTTAGGTAGAATTCTGGGATGGGAGTGAAGAAGGCAAATGTGGTGATTTGAAGACAGCATTGTTTTAGGCCACAAGCATGGTTGCTGGGATGCTTTGCTTTGTAATTTCCCATGTTTTTAGAATACATTATTCATTAGAAGAATAAAGGTTGGAAAATGCTTGCTTTGGATTTTCTCTTTAAGGTGTTGATTTGTGCTGGAGTATGATTAAATGCATACCTGCTGCCCTTCAGTATTTCCAAGTAATCAACCGTTCCTTGCGTGAGACTAGCTGGTGAATGAGGCTTTTCAACAATGGTGAGCATCACAGCTGGCCCAATCCTGTCCACATATACGCACTTTCAGCAGGTGTTGCCAGATAGTGATCAGGAGTAGAAACCCCAGCTAATTTATTTTTAGATATAGCCGTATAGTGCCAAATACAATATATAAATATGTAGAATAAGTCTGTATATGGTTGAGGAAAATGATGCCTTTTTATAAAACACAGGTTAGAGCTCAGCTGGAGTATTGGGCCAATCCTGAGCACCACACTTGAGGAACTATGTCCAGGCTTTAGAGAGGGTGCAGAAGAGATTTACTAGAATGGTACCTGGGATAAGGGACTTCAGTTATGTGGATAGACTGGAGAAGCTGGGGTTGTTCTTAGAGTAGAGAAGGTTGAGGGGAGATTTGATAGAGGTGTGCAAAATCATGACTGATCTTGAGAGAGTAACTAAGGAGCCACTGCTTCCGGTCACAGAAGGCTCAGTAACCAGAGGACATAAGAACATAAGAATTAGGAACAGGAGTAGGCCATCTAGCCCCTCGAGTCTACTCCGCCATTCAACAAGATCATGGCTGATCTGGCTGTGGACTCGGCTCCACTTACCCGCCCGCTCCCCGTAACCCTTAATCCCCTTATTGGTTAAAAATCTATCTATCCGTGACTTGAATACATTCAATGAGCTAGCCTCAACTGCTTCCTTGGGCAGAGAATTCCACAGATTCACATATTTTGAGGCTGTGCCCCCTAGTTCTAGTCTCCCCGACCAGTGGAAACAACCTCTCTGCCTCTATCTTGTCTATCCCTTTCATTATTTTAAATGTTTCTATAAGATCACCCCTCATCCTTCTGAACTCCAACGAGTAAAGACCCAGTCTACTCAATCTATCATCATAAGGTAACCCCCTCATCTCCAGAATCAGCCTAGTGAATCGTCTCTGTACCCCCTCCAAAGCTAGTATATCCTTCCTTAAGTAAGGTGACCAAAACTGCATGCAGTACTCCAGGTGCGGCCTCACCAATACCCTATACAGTTGCAGCAGGACCTCCCTGCTTTTGTACTCCATCCCCCTCTCAATGAAGGCCAACATTCCATTCACCTTCCTAATTACCTGCTGCACCTGCAAACTAACTTTTTGGGATTCATGCACAAGGACCCCCAGGTCCCTCTGCACTGCAGCATGTTGTAATTTTTCCCCATTCAAATAATATTCCCTTTTACTGTTTTTTTTCCCCCAAGGTGGATGACCTCACACTTTCCGACATTGTATTCCATCTGCCAAACATAGGTTTAAGGTGATTGGCAAAAGAACCAGAGGGAAGATGAGATTTTTTTATGCACTGACTTGTTAGGATGTGGATTGCACTACCTGAAAGAGTTGTGCAATCAGATTGAATAGTAACTTCCAAAGGGAATTGGATAACTACTTGAAGGGGAAAAAGTGCAGGTCTGTGGATACAGAGCAGGGGAATGGGATTAATTGGATAGCTCTTTCAAAGAATCGGCAGAATCATGATGGGCTGAATGGCTTCCTTCTGTGCTGTATGATTCTATAAATTCCCATGTACCTCGTATTGACTCAGTTGCAAGGTGGGGTGGGACTTCAGATCAGCCAAAGGGCCACTTTGCAATGCTGGGAAATGTGCATGTGCGCTTGTAATGTGGTTTCCTGGGGTTGGGCGGCTCCAGAGCAGACCCGACGTCGCACTTCCTCCCTGTTATTTACAGTGGAGCCGTTCCAGGTCACTCCCTCTAATAACGATACTAGACCGGCCTGAGAGGGAGCAGACATGACACGCAGGTTTTCATACTGCCAAAAAAAATGATGGTTTAAAAAAAACAAGCCCCAAAAAAACCTAAAGAATACAATTTTCTTCCAGAAAAAAGGGAAGATCTTTGAACAAAATGTATTTTCTTAATGTTTTCTTTTAAAGATTGTCCTGAGATCCATAAACGTAACAGGGACTCAGTCGCTAATACACTTGTTCGATTTATTATTATTTTGCGTAATCTTTGAGCTAGCCTGTGGCAATTAATATAATTTGATTACAGTTAGTTCATTGTATTTTAAAAGAAAACAAATTAAAAGAAAGAAATATGCTATCTCTAATGTGCGCTAATTGATAACTTATTTTAAGAACCTCATTTTCTTCCAAATGAAATGTTCCTTTTGTATTAGTTAGTGTGTACTGGCAGCCTCCATTTGTTGTATTTAGATGTGAAGTTTCCCATCAGCCCAGTTGCTATTCTTGCCGATCATATGGGAATATCAAACGGACACGGTTCAAGGTTGTGCCTTCAGCTCCAGATCCAAGTTCCTTACCCATGTCACTTTTTTGTCTTAAACGCAAAGAGCTGCTTAAGACCCAAGTAAGATTTAAAATTAAGATATTTCCCAGTGACATTACATGTTTCAAATGGGTGAGGCACATGCTGCACTCGTATGTGACAACCACTTTTTGTGGAAAAAATACCTGACTGTCCCATAAGACTATTCTGCAGTTGGCTGAATATATTGACCTGGGAGTCTACAGAGAGGCCTTTGTGAAGCACATGATGTGTGGAGCAGTCTGCGTTGATGGCGAAAGCTGTAATGAACCTACGAGTTCTCTTGGCCGAAAATGTCTCTTTTGTGTGTGTGTTTCAAATGGTTTGGAGTGATTTAATCTCTCTAATTTGTATTGTTCTGGTAAAATTCAGGATAATTTTCTAGATCCACGCCCCCATTAATTCTGCAGCACCTGTGGAAAAACGTACATTGTACTATTTTCAGTTCTCCTTCCACGTCCTGTTCTTGTTGCCTTGGCAACTGTTGGCTCGGTGTCAAATTAGAAAATGATCCATGGGGTTGGACACTAAACCTGACCTGTTGAGTACAGGGAAAGGTTGTGTGTGTGTGGGAATGAGTACTGCAGGGCCATGTGTATACGAAGGGGAAGTATATCAGGGTAGTATGTGTAGGGTGGGGGGGGGGGGGTGGTATATTGGGTTAGTGTGTGTATGGGGGAGGGGGTATATCGGGGTAATGTGTGTATGGGGAGGGGGGGTATAGCAGGGTAGTGTCTAGTTGGGGGGATGTCATTATCCTCATAGGCAGTCCCTCGGAATCGAGGAAGACTTGCTTCCACTCTTCAAATGAGTCCTTAGCTGAACAGTCCAATACGAGAGCCACAGTCCCTGTCACAGGTGGGACAGATAGCTGTTGAGGGAAGGGGTGGGTGGGACTGGTTTGCCGCACACTCTGCTGCCTGTGCTTGATTTCTGCATGCTCTCGGCGATGAGACTTGAGGGGGGAGGGGGGTGTAGCGGGGGGGGTGTGGTATAGCAGTTTGTAGGGTACCACAGTGTGTGTGTGTGTGTGTGTGTAGCACAGCAGCGTAGTATGTGTTTTGGGGGGGCAGGGGGGATACAGCAGGGCACTAAGAGAGGAAGTACAGCATGTGTGTCAGCATCACGAGTGTAGTGTTATGTGGGGGAGTACAGCTGGGTGCATGGGGAGGAGAGGGGGGGGGCGCGGGGGAAGAGAACCAGATTTATTTTACGATGCTAATTTTTCAGTGTTACAATTTGAAAGAAAACCTTGCTCTTTATATCTTTATAATGCCGGTCTTTTCTATGGTGTAACTTCTTTCATTCTGCCGATTTGGTGCGGGGGAGGGAAGGGGCGGTGGGAGCAGGGGAGGACATTTTATTTTTATGGAAAAAGTAGTGAGGAGACTTCTGCTGCTGGAGCTGGTGTTTTTCTGCATAGGTGTCATCACCAGGGCCTCAGTGGCACGCTGGATGCGTCTGTGCCGTGGTGTTACTTTTGGTTTCCCGTTGGCCTTTGAATAGCTGTCTCCATGATGAATGCTCACCTGCTGTGAATAATCTTTCCCACGCTGCTACTCTTACTCGGGGAACTAGTATGACTGTTGATATTTGCAGCTTTTAATCATCGTGTAATTTGCACACCATATCTACACATCAAACTGTGGATTGATCATACTGGAAATCAGAAATTAAAGCTCTTTACATTTTTGTACACTTATTGTACACTTAATACAAGAAACATCCACTCCGAAGTACTTGTGTTTAATTGTGTAAAGGCACAGTTTCTCTTTTTTTTCCTCTTGAAGGCACTGACTCCTGATGGGATACAGTTCATTGACACAGGCAACCCCCTGGTACCATGTCCAAATGGCCATTCTTTAATGGGCTACTGGTGGGACCTCACCACTGAGCTGATCTGTCCTCACTCAGTGTCTACATACGCAAGGGGTGGAAGCCTAGTTAATGTCGCTTTCTTAGCCCAGGGGCACTGAGACCGATTGTAGTGTCATTACTGCCACCCCAATTGATATCCATTAACTGGGCACAAATTGGGATTGAACATGGGGGAGACTGAAATTCAGGTGCAACAGAAAGCTGCCGCACCTATGATTTTTAGGGCGGTACTTACCGCTGGAACTCCTGGTACCGTAAGTCGATCCATTTTTAGGACATGCCTTGGATTCAGAGCTGGGCTGACTGACTGAAAATTGGTCGGTTGGGCCGTCCGCCGCTGTCATTCAACGTAGTGTCATCACAGCATGTATGCGTCACCACGCGCTCTCCCCTCCGTTAAAGGGAAGAGATTCAATCATTTTTTAACTTTGGCCACTGGGCCGAACCAGGGAGGGTTTCGGTTGGGCCAGCGGCCTGGCACCCAAGATGGGGGGGTACAAGGCTGCTCGTTGGCGGTTCGGCCGAACCGGGGGACAATATTTTGCTGGCCGATCGGCAAGTCGGCTGGCAAAAATGTTTCCATTGCAGCTGCAGCAGTAGGCCCTCCCCTTTAAGGGCGGCCGCGGTGCTGGGCCGCACTCTGCAGCGGTGGTGCACCGGCAAAAAAAACCTGCAGGGGGCACTGCGCGGCGAGGGATTGACGGATTCAGGTGAAAATCGATGGGTAAGTATTTTTTTATTGCTCAACATTGGCGGTGCAACTACTTGGGCATGATGGGGTCCAGGCCGAAAAACCTCTGACCTGAATTTCTGGCCATTTGACCCCAAAGGACGGCCATTTGATTTTTAGGAAAGGCCGCTGCAAACTGGCATTAATGGGTCTCTCTGAGACCCTGAATTTCGGCCCCGGGATGGTCTTGGACTGCGCGATTTTGTAATGCAGCCAATGGTGGATTTTCTCACTGAGTGCTGGTTTCATATTTAACAGCGGACAGAAAGAATGCCACCTCAATCAGAATACATTTTCAGGCAATATGTAATTGTGCAGCGGATAACATTCTTCGGCCCTTCGAGCCTGCTCCACCATTTAATACGATCATGGCTGATCTGATCATGGCTGATCTGATCATGGACTCAGCTCCACTTCCCTGCCCGCTCCCCATAACCCTTTATTCCCATATCGTTCAAAAATCTGTCTATCTCCATCTTAAATATATTCAATGACCCAGCCTCCACAGCTCTCTGGGGCAGAGAATTCCACAGATTGACAACCCTCAGAGAAAAAATTCCTCCTCATCTCAGCTTTAAATGGGCGGCCCCTTATTCTGAGACTATGTCCCCTAGTTCTAGTTTCTTCTGAGTGGAAATATCCTCTGCATCCACCTTGTCAAGCCCCCTCATTATCTTACTTGTTTCGATAAGATCACACCTCATTCTTCTGAACTCCAATGTGTATAAGCCCAACCTACTCAACCTTTCTTCATACGTCAACCCCCTCATCTCCGTAATCAACCAGTGAACCTTCTCTGAACAGCGTCCAATGCATGTGTATCCTTCATTAAATATGGAGACCAAAACTATACGCAGTACTCTAGGTGTGGCCTCACCAATACCCTGTACATTTATAGCAGGACCTCTCTGCTTTTATACACTTGCAATAAAGGCCAACTTTCCATTTGCCTTCCTGATTACTTGCTGTATCTGCATACTAACATTTTGTGTTTCATGCACAAGGACCCCCAGGTCCCTCTGTACTGCAACACTTTGTAATTTTTCTCCATTTAAATTATAATTTGCTTCTCTATTTTTTTCTGCCAAAGTGCATAACCTCACATTTTCCCACATTATACTCCATTTGCCAAATTTTTGGCCACTCACTTAGCCTGTTTATATCCCTTTGCATATTTTGTGTGTCCTCCTCACAATTTGCTTTCCCACCCATCTTTGTATCATCAACAAACTTGGCAACATTACACTTGGTCCCTTCATCCAAGTCATTAATATAGATTGTAAATAGTTGCGGACCCAGCACCGATCCCTGCAGCACCGCACTAGTTACTGTTTGCCAACCGGAAAATGACACATTTATCCCGACTTTCTGTTTTCTGTTTGTAAGCCAACCCTCTATCCATGCTAATATATTGCCCCCAACCCCGTCAACTTTTATCTTGTGCAGTAACCTTTTATGTGGCACCTTATCAAATGTCTTCTGGAAATCCAAATACACCACATCCACTCGTTCCCCCTTATCCATCCTGCTCGTTACATCCTCAAAGAACTGCAGCAAATTTGTCAAACATGATTTCCCCTTCATAAAACCATGCTGACTCTGCTTGATTGAATTATGCTTTCCAAATGTCCCGATACTGTTTCCTTAATAACTGACTCCAGCATTTTCCCAACAACAGATATTAGGCTAACTGGTCTATAGTTTCCTGCTTTTTGTCTGCCTCCTTTTTTAAATAGGGGAGTTACATTTGCGATTTTCCAATCTGCTGGGGCCGCCCAGAATCCAGGGAATTTTGGTAAATTACAAACAATGCATCCAGTATCTCTGCAGCCACTTCTCTCAAGACCCTAGGATGCAAACCATCAGGTCCAGGGGACTTGTCCTCCTTTAGTCCCATTATCTTTCCGAGTACTACTTCTTTCGTGATAGTGATTGTATTAAGTTACTCCCTCCCTTTAGCCCCTTGATTATTCACTATTGGGATGTTTTTAGTGTCTTCTGCTGTGAAGACCGATACAAAATATTTGTTCAACGCCTCCACCATTTCCCTGTTCTCCATTATTAATTCCCCAGTCTTATCCTCTCGTGGACTAACATTTACTTTAGCCAATCTTTTCTTGTTTCACTAACATAAGTGCTGTCAGTTTTCTGTAGTCAGCATTTAAGTAACCAAATTAAATAAAGTATGGTTTCTATTTTCTATCTTGGTGACTTGCCAGTTAATGGATTATTTTTGGAATTGATTGTAATTAATGATCACAGACTTATACGTAAACAGGTTTGTTTCAGAATGACCAACTTCAATTTGAAGCTGACTGACAATGAACCTGAGGTGAACTTTAAAAGTTCCTTTCAGCTGATGGAAGTTCATTGAAGTCCATTTTATGCCTGTGTACAGTAACAGATCATGGGAAGTAAAACTTGGACTAACTCGCATGGAATTCTCCTGCTGGATGACCCAGGGGGATTCAATTCTGTCATTAAATATTGTGTCAACTAATTTGCTGTCATGAAAGCATTGCCATTTTGTTACTAGTTTGTTTATTGTATTGTAAATAACATTATAGATATATATCTGTATTGTGTTATGAGTTTTATGTGAAGGAGCTGTGTGCTGTAATTCATAAACATTGCACTGATTCGATCTTTAAACCCTAGCAGTAGCGATTTACATTTTTTTAATTTACAATCAAATTTTGTTTTAGATTCTGATCTTAAAATTGGCAGAGCTGCCATTTAACACTTGGGTCTCAACACCGAGGCTGTCTTGTTAGTTCAGGATGTTTATAAACTATCCTCTCTTTCAGTGGTCTAAAATGGTTCCTGTAAGTGGATCTTTGTCTCCTACAATCTTTTTTTTTAAAAAAGGTACCTTTTCTGTCCTTATGGAGGTATATACCAAAGGGACTAACAATTATCCCACGTAATAATCTGCTCACTGGATTTAAGTACCACATTGCCAAATTCTCTTCAAAATTGGGGATATTACTCCACAAGCTTAGAGGCTTGCAGATTAAAGAAATCAGTAACATTACTTGACACTAAATCACCACAAGTGTCAGCCTTGGACCACTAGTAGCACTCACTTCTGAGGCAAGCTCCACTCCAGAGACTTGAGCACATAATCTATATGACTTTTCAAAGTGTTGCACTGACACAGGTCTTGCCTTTCTGATGAGATGTTGAACCGAGACCTCACCTGCCTAATGGGGCAGATGTAAACGATGCCACGGAATTCTCACCGCGTCCTGGCCAACAATTAACACTGATCCAACATCAGTAAAATAGATTATCTGGTCATTCATCTCATTGCTGTTTGTGAAAATTGGCTGTCACATTTGCCTACATTTTAACAGCAGCTACAGCTCAAAAGTACTTCATTGGTTGTGAAGCACCTTGCAATGCCCTGAGGGTGTGAAGGATGCTATATAAATGCAAGCTTTCTTCCTTTGAGAAATGTAATAAACAGTAAATATTAAAAGTACAGTAAAGTACAACATAAATATAATTTGTATTAGTAATGGGTCACTTACCCTTACTTAGCACAATACCCATCTCTTTTATTGCCTCCTCGATTCATCCAAACTGCAGACTATTGCTATACTCTCCATCTGTCTACACTTCAACACCATTAAGACCTGTATGAGCTAAAATTTCCTCTAGTTTAATTTCAGCAAAACTGAAGCCTGCTATCTTTGGCTCCTGTCAGTACTTGTGCATCTCTGGTCTTGGCTTCATCAACCTTCTTGCCGACTGCCTCAGGCTGAATCAGGAGATGTCGAACTGCAGTGCAGGTCATAAAATGATCTCTCTAATGTCAAACAGCGTAACTTAGGCTTGTAATATTAAATCATACAGTTCCTTGAATCTTTTGCTTCAAAAACCTAGTACAATATAGCACTTTTGCAGGTCTGTGTGAGTTCTTGCTGCTGCATCCAAGAGTTTTCAGCAACTTGTATCCAAAAGGCAGTTGGGATGGAATTTCTGTTGATGCAGTAGATGTGGGAAGGGTCACTGGGGAGCTCAGAATTTTAATCTCTGATGCATTTAAGAAATGGATAGCAGTGCAAGTTATACCCAACCTTGCCCTCTCCCATTGTCCAGACATACACACACTGCATTAAATGTCACTTCATAGCAACAGGAGTGAGAACTCTGGTTGATTTTCTATATCAAACAAAAACCCGTCAAAATCATTATCTTTGCACAAACTTGGAAGTCATAGACCTCTTATTCAATTTTCAAACATCATGGAATTATTTATCTTTTCGTAAAGTTTTATTAGTTTGCTGAACTATTTCTATACCTGTTCTGACGTCACCCTATTTTTTGGACCCTGTTCCCTGCCAATAGTAACCTGGGGCTTTTGGCTGACAGTTAATTTCACAGAAGCCTGTTTACTGTATTAACTTTGACCCTGCTCTGCCAGGTAGGACACACATTAATGTACATCCTGTCTACCAGGCCACTGTAACACTTTGTTACTGTATAAATGAAGGAATGTCCAACTTTACTTTCTGCAGGGTTCTCATGATCAGCCACTGAGCCCCTGAAGTTAAGGTGGTCGATCAGGACAATCCCCACCGAAATTCAACCCCTTTTATGCTCAAGCCTATCTTAACCTTGGGGTGGTTTACCTTGCCCAACTATAAAAACATGATACATGAGCAAGGTACTCGATCATTTTTGTAGTCAGTTAGAGATTAATATATGTATTAGGTTGGTGAGCAACAACGAAAGTGTTCCTATTTAGTATCTGGGATATGCTGTACCAGAATTAGTGTGTAGTTGTTCACAGACCAATGTGTGGTTTATTTGCAGCTGTAACCAAAATAAATGGTCTATGACTTCAAGTTTGTGCAAAGATAATGATTTTGACGGGTTTTGTTTGATACAGAAAATCAACCAGGGTTCCCACTCTTGTTGCTATGAAGTGATATCTAATGCAGTGTGTGTATGTCTGGCCAATGGGCGAGGACAAGGTTGGGCATAACTTGCTGTCCTTCGCAGTCGACTTGCCAACATTCACTGTCAAAGGTTCATGAATAATGGCCACTTGTGTGAGATTTTGGAGGGTGGGCGGCATCTGTGGAACTGTACCACACTAACGGACTTAACCCCTTCAGGAGAGGAGGGAAGCAAATGGAACAAGAACATTGGAGAGAGATTATTTTAGGGAGCACTTTTTTTTGAAATAAAAATGTCTGCAGAATTCTGGAGAAACAGAAGTGCTGTAAATAATTCTGGGTCCAAAGGAATCAAGTCGGAGTGTGATCGATGCACGGCAATGGAAGCAGAGGAGAGATGTACAACAGAATAGTTAACATGTCACCCAGATTAGTAAAGGAGCTGTTGGAAAATATACAGAGTGACCTAGGGGAGTCTGTCAATAAATCATTGTCTTACCTGAAGCCTCACTGAATTGAAGAAAGAAGCAGTAGAAAGACAACGATTTAAGCCAATGAATGCTTGCTTGTAAAGTTTTTCAACTTTGTCCTGTTTGCCTGTTCTTAGAATTAGGGTGGAAACTTCTCTGCAGCCTCTGATGCTATTTCTGTTGACTGGGTCAGTCAATAGAAGTGAGTTTACCATTGAGGAAGACCAAGGATGCCGTCATTACTCCAGGGGCGTCTAATTACAAGCCACTGCTGTGTCTTCAGTTGCTGCGATATTTGCACCCAGTTGAGCAAGTGATGGGTCTGCCACTTCAGTGTTTGAAGTGAGGAATTGGTCTTTGTAGGTGTGCTGGACCACTTTCATATAGATATGGCATTTATATGGCACCTTTCACAACCTTGATGTCCCAAAGCGCTTTACAACCAATTAAATACTTTTGAAGTTTAGTCACTGTTGTAATGTAGGAACTTCCATAGAGAACCAATACATTGAACTGGTGACCATGTTTGCAGTGCTAAAATAACTTTTGGATCTGCAATGCTGTCTCGTTAAGAGACTGCCTCGCTTACACTATGAAATGTAGATAACGGAGAGTTTTCACATGGTGCACTATTTACAGCACTGGCCAAGTTGAGAACTGAACAACTTCCACCACCCTAATCCACTCTACCCACCCGAAGCATGAGAAGTCCAAGTTTTAGAAAGTCCTGGTTTTGAAACGTGTGAACTGGTTTAGAGTTAGGCTGAATTACATATAGGATTGTAGGATTTATACATAAATATGTATTGCTTCAAGGACAAAAATTTTCCTTTTTCACCCCTGTCTACCCAGCAGTACAGTGATCTTAACATTTCAATCTTTTCAATTCTATTACTGAAGAGTACCTGTAGTAGTGATGCCAAAATGTTAACATTTTTTTCAACCCAGTTTTCGAGTCTCTTGTATGTTTGAAGAGAATGGTACAAATCAATAATTTACACACATTGTAATGTGACTGAACTATGTTGTAAATGGAAAGTTTCACATTTGAATACTTAAAAAAAAATCTTCTCTCTCAACAGTCAGTCCAAGCTTCTGAACACGTGCGAATGGAAGCAGCCTCCATGTTGATAAATAATGTGAAAATGGAATCTTCTGTGCTGCTTAATGATCAAAAAACAGACGCACCAGAGTCTCTAAGCAACATTAAAATGGAACCGCCAGAGGAGCTACTTTCAAACGATGATAACCAGCCACAGACAGAACCCGTTGATTTGTCCGTAAACAAATATAGGACCTCACCAGTAGCACCATTGGTTTCATCTTCGCTTCCAGTTATAACAGCAGCCTCTTCATATTCTTCTTCGGACTTCTCATCTGGGGGACCAATCAATGTTACTTCAGCCATCCCAGCAGTATTATCACCAGGCTCCATCTTGGCCTCGTCTCAGGGGGTTGGAGGTCAGCAGATCCTGCACGTTATACACACTGTGCCATCAATGAATTTACCCAGCAAAATGGGAAACCTCCAGCACATACCTGTGGTTGTCCAGTCATTGCCCGTGGTCTACACAACAGTGCAGCCAGATGGTATAACGTCATCAATCACTGTCCCTCTTATAGGGGATGATGGAAAAAGTGAAGGCGCAGGTGAGGAATTTGATTAAAAACAGCCTGTAATGAACTTGTGCTCTACATCTTCTTTATTGAGTGACCGTATTGATTTAGCAATTGGTTATTTTTCCATATGCAGAGCCATATGACCGATGCTGTGATTGGCTAGCCTTGAGGCATCAATCAGTCAGCTGGAGATTTAGGTAAAACTCACCAACACATGACTGCAGGTTTAGATACAACTGGAACTTGCAGTTGCTGTGTGTAGTTAAGGCATTTTACAAATCAACCCATTCAATCTATAGGAATCCATTCCATTTGTGGACATTGTTGGCTTGTATTTGGTATTTTACTGCAGAACTCCCAACTTAAAGGAAAAGTGGTAGAACAGTCACTCCTTATCTTTGTTGCAGTGACTGCCAAACATTGCAAAGAGGTTGACTTTCATTTTTGCTTGCTGAGTATTCCCTGAAGTATATTGTGCCGCTTTAAGCCATTATAAACCTTGTAATATGCTTTTTGTTAATTCATTGTATAAAGTATTATTATAGATATTTTACTTTAAACTTTTCAGAGCTGACGACATTTAGCAAAAATACATCACTTGCATTATATTAACCCGACATTATGTTTTTTGATGATGGTATAGGAATATTTATCCATATATACCATATTATCCTGCATATTCCACGCGGTTGCCTGACCTGTATTAGTTATTGGTGCAGATGCATCCATTGCACAACCTGTGCAATTGTGTGCTTGAGAAAGCAACTTATTTCTACAAAAAATGAAGATGGATCTGTAAACTGCAATAGTTTTTGTGTAACTCTGTGAAAGAAAAACAGTCTCCCTCTGATCACCAGCCAATGAAACATTAGCATTACGTCAATGATGGCTCAGTGGGTTTATTCAGTAAATAGTGGAGCATAGACTGAGAACGTCCCAGGTTCAAATCCCAGGCTCATTTAAGCAACTGTGCTTGTGCGTTGGTCCATGTCCTGGGTTAGAGAAAGGAAAAATAGGTCAGGGTTCTTGTCAAGTGAGACAGGATCGGTTTTGGCAATGGTTGAATATCCTATTTAACTCTCCGTCAAGATGTACTACATGAAGCATTTGAATTCAGCTTTAAGAAATCTGGAAATAAAAAGCTAGTATCAGTAAGAGTGACTATGAAGCTGTTGGGTTGTCGTTTAAAACCCCAACAAGTTCACTAATTTCCTTAAAGAAAGACTTGTATTTAAAGAAAGAACTGCATTTATATAGAGCCTTTCACGACCTCAGGACATTCCAAAGTGCTTTACAGCCAATGAAGTACTTTTGGAGTGTAGTCACTGTTGTAGTGTAGGAAACACGGCAGCCAATTTTGTACACAGCAAGTTCCCACAAATAGCAATGTGGTAATGACCAGATAATCAGTTTTTAGTGACGTTGTTTTGAGGGATAAATATTGGCCAGAACACAGGGATAACTTCCCTGCTCTTCAAATTAGTGCCATGTTATCTTTTACATTCACCTGAGAGAGCATCCTTACCTGGCCTGGCCTTGATGTGACTCCACTCCCACACTAATGTGTTTGACTGTGAAGTGAATTAGAAAGCCACTCAGTTGTATCAGATCCAGCTACCAGGGCCTCAAGAAGTGGGCCCACCTGGCAATAAATGCCAGCCTTGGTAGTGATGCACACATGTCAAGAATGATTAATTAAAAAAATGGGCATGGTGCCAGTTGTCACCTGTCTCTTGTGGAACCATACCCTAATAAAGAGGTGTTTTTATAATGCAGATTCAAAGATTGCACATGCTCCATACTTTAATCTTTACTTTTTCCTCTTCCCTATTTGGTTTTCTCCTCTTGCCGGATGTTCCCTGGTTCCTCTGGTTAGAGCAGGTGGCTTGATCCCAGACTACTAGAAAGTCGAGCAGCTCAGTAACATTCTGTATCTGGTTAATTTATGCGCGGAGTCACGTATAGAGCCTGAGGCCGTGATTTTGCCTACTGAGGCGGGTCCAGCGCGACCGGGGTAGATGGAGGCTTGTGCCCCCGCTCCCGGCTCCATCCTGCTCTGTGACGAGAATTGGACTTTGATTAGGCTTGTTAAGCCCGCCCTGCAACGTTCCCGGCCAATTAAAAGGAAGTGGGTCTGATGACGTCATTTGATGACACACCAGCCGGTTTCCTTAAAGGGACCGTGCCCACATTGATTTTGACAGTTGTGTCTACAGCATTGAGGTGTTGCAAACACTGACGAGCACTGCACCAAGGTGCACGGTTGCACCCAGGCTCTCCCATCACTCCCTCCAGATGCTTATGGAGGGAGTCACAGTACGCAGGGAGGTTCTCTTCCCTTTCAATGGGCGAAAGGGACGTCTCCAGGAGACCAACGCAGCCTGGTTGCACATTGCACAAAAGACAAGCAGGGATGTCGACAGGAGGACCTGGCTGCAGTGGAGCAAACCTTTCAATGATCTCAGTAGATCACAAAATGTTACTGCAAAGCCACACCCAACCTCATCCTGCTGTGCCACTCATCACATCCCCATCACTCTGCCTTCCCTCCTCTATCCCTGCACATCCTTACTCAACTTACCTTGCACCTCCACCCATCCCTCTCTCTCTAGCTACATTATCACTTTCCCAACTCACGAGCCACCCCTCTAACTCGCCCTCATCCTTGTCCAATCATACCAACTAACAACACACAAGGGTAGGGACTCTGGTCTTTTAGCCAATGTTCATGTAAAGCTTCTGTTAATGTGTTGTCAATCATTGAAATCTTTATTTTCAACACATTGCCTTCTTGGATCGATTTGTGTGCTGCACCTTTGGAAGTGGCTTTGTGAGTTGCAGTGAATGGTGAGACATAATGGTACCCCCCATAATGGTGATGAGTGTGAAAGGAATGGCTTGGGCATTGCAGGGATGCTTTATAAGAACATAAGAAAATAAGAAATAGGAGCAGGAGTAGGCCATACGGCCCCTCGAGCCTGCTCCGCCTTTCAATACGACCATGGCTGATTCGATCATGGACTCTGGTCCACCTCCCTGCCCGCTTCCCATAACCCCTTATTCCCTTATCATTTAAGAAACTGTCTATTTCTGTCTTAAATTTATTCAATGTCCTGGCTTCCACAGCTCTGAGGCAGTGAGTTCCACAGATTAATAACCCTCAGAGAAGAAATTTCTCCTCATCTCAGTTTTAAATGGGGCGGTCCTTTATTCTAAGATCATGCCCTCTAGTTCTAGTCTCCCCTATCAGTGGAAACATCCTCTCTGCATCCACCTTGTCAAGTCCCCTCATTCTTCTGAATTCCAATGAGTAGAGACCCAACCTACTCAACCTTTCCTCATAAGGTTAATTCCGGAGATGAGGGGGTTGTCTTGTGAACCTTCTGAACTGCCTCCAAAGCAAGTATATCCTTTTGTAAATATGGAAACCAAAATTGCACACGGTATTCCAGGTGTGGCCTCACCAATACTCCGTACAGCTGTAGCAAGACTTCCCTGCTTTTATACTCCATCCCTTTTGCGATAAAGGCCAAGATTCCATTGGCCTTCCTGATCACTTGCTATACCTGCATACTAACCTTTTGTGTTTCATGCACAAGTACCCCCAGGTCCCGCTTTACTGCAGCACTTTGCAATCTCTCTCCATTTAAATAATAACCTGCTCTTTGATTTTTTTTTTCTGCCAAAGTGCATGACCTCACACTTTCCAACATTATACTCCATCTGCCAAATTTTTGCCCACTCACTTAGCCTGTCTATGTCCTTCTGCAGATTTTTTGTGTCTTCCTCGCATATTGCTTTTCCTCCCATCTTTGTATCATCAGCAAACTTGGCTACATTACACTCGGTCCCTTCTTTCAAGTCGTTAATATAGATTGTAAATAGTTGGGGTCCCAGCACTGATCCCTGCGGCACACCTCTAGTTACTGATTGCCAACCAGAGAATGAACCATTTATCCCGACTCTGTTTTCTGTTCGTTAGCCAATCCTCTATCCATGCTAATATATTACCCCCAACCCCTTGAACTTTTATCGTGTGCAGTAACCTTTTATGTGACACCTTGTCAAATGCCTTCTGGAAGTCCAAATACACCACATAGAAATATAGAAACATAGAAAATAGGTGCAGGAGTAGGCCATTCGGCCCTTCGAGCCTGCACCGCCATTCAATGAGTTCATGGCTGAACATGCAACTTCAGTACCCCATTCCTGCTTTCTCGCCATACCCCTTGATCCCCCTAGTAGTAAGGACTACATCTAACTCCTTTTTGAATATATTTAGTGAATTGGCCTCAACAACTTTGTGGGAGAGAATTCCACAGGTTCACCACTCTCTGGGTGAAGAAGTTTCTCCTCATCTCAGTCCTAAATGGCTTACCCCTTATCCTTAGACTGTGACCCCTGGTTCTGGACTTCCCCAACATTGGGAACATTCTTCCTGCATCTAACCTGTCTAAACCCGTCAGAATTTTAAACGTTTCTATGAGATCTCCTCTCATTCTTTTGAACTCCAGTGAATGCAAGCCCATTTGATCCAGTCTTTCTTGATAGGTCAGTCCCGCCATCCTGGGAATCAGTCTGGTGGACCTTCGCTGCACTTCCTCAATAGCAAGAATGTCCTTCCTCAAGTTAAGAGACCAAAATTGTACACAATACTCCAGGTGTGGCCTCACCAAAGGCCCTGTACAACTGTAGTAACAGCTCCCTGCCCCTGTACTCAAATCCCTTTGCTATGAAGGTCAACATGCCATTTGCTTTCTTAACTGCCTGCTGTACCTGCCATGCCAACCTTCAATGACTGATGTACCATGACACCCAGATCTCGTTGCATCTCCCCTTTTCCTAATCTGTCACCATTCAGATAATAGTCTGTCTCTCTGTTTTGACCACCAAAGTGGATAACCTCACATTTATCCACATTATACTTCATCTGCCATGCATTTGCCCACTCACCTAACCTATCCAAGTCACTCTGCAGCCTCATAGCATCCTCCTCACAGCTCACACTGCCACCCAACTTAGTGTCATCTGCAAATTTGGAGATCCACTAGTTCCCCCTTATCCACCCTAATTGTTACATCCTCAAAGAATTCCTGCAAATTTGTCAAACATGACTTCCCCTTCGTCTTAAGAGAAGCAGCGGCAGGGATTGTGGATGCATTGGTTGTAATTTACCAAAATTCCCTGGATTCTGGGGGGATTCTGAGGAGATCCCAGCAGATTGGAAAACTGCAAATGTAACTCCCCTATTTAAAAAAAAATAAGGAGGCAGACAAAAAGCAGGAAACTATAGACCAGTTAGCCTAACATCTGTGGTTGGGAAAATGTTGGAATCCATTATTAAAGAAGCAGTAGCAGGACATTTGGAAAAGCAAAATTCAGTCAGGCAGAGTCAGCATCGATTTATGAAGGGGAAGTCGTGTTTGACAAATTTGCTGGAGTTCTTTAAGGATGTAACGATCAGGGTAGATAAAGGGAACCAGTGGATGTGGTGTATTTGGACTTCCAGAAGGCATTTGACAAGGTGCCACATAAAGGTTACTGCACAAGATAAAAGTTCATGGGTTGGGGGTAATATATTAGCATGGATAGAGGATTGGCTAACTAACAGAACAGAGAGTCGGGATAAATGGTTCATTCTCTGGCAACCAGTAACTAGTGGGGTGCCGCAGGGATCAGTGCTGGGACCCCAACTATTTACAATCTATATAAACGACTTGGAAGAAGGGACTGAGTGTAACGTAGCCAAATTTGCTGACCGTATAAAGATGGGAGGAAAAGCAATGTGTGAGAAGGACACACAAAATCTGCAAAAGGACAGACAGGCTAAGTGAGTGGGCAAAAATTTGTTAGATGGAGTAAAATGTTGGAAAGTGTGAGGTCATGCACTTTGGCAGAAAAAAAAAATCAAAGAGCAAGTTATTATTTAAATGGAGAAAGATTGCAAAGTGCTGCAGTACAGCAGGACCTGGGGGTACTTGTGCATGAAACACAAAAGGATAGTATGCAGGTACGGCAAGTGATCAGGAAGGCCAATGGTATCTTGGCCTTTATTGCAAAGGGGATGGAGTATAAAAGCAGGGAAGTCTTACAGCTATGGAAGGTATTGGTGAGGCCACACCTGGAATATTACGTGCAGTTTTGGTTTCCATATTTACAAAAGGATATACTTGCTTTGGAGGCAGTTCAGAGAAGGTTCACCAGATTGATTCCAGGGATGGGGGAGTTGATATGAGGGTAGGTTGGGCCTCTACTCATTGGAGTTCAGAAGAATGAGAGGTGATCTTATCGAAACGTATAAGATTATGAGGGGGCTTGACAAGGTGGCTACAGAGAGGATGTTTCCACTGATAGGGTGAGACTAGAACTGGAGGACATGATTTTAGAATAAGGGGTCACCCATTTAAAACAGAGATGAGGAGGAATTTCTTCTGAGGGTTGTAAATCTGTGGAATTTGCTGCCTTGGAGAGCTGTGGAAGCTGGGACATTGGGCCCAAGTTTCGGCCTCAGTTGCTCCTGATTTTTTTGGAGCAACTGGTGTAGAACGGAGTATCTTAGAAATTTAAATTCTCGGCATTTAGTTTGCTCCAGTTCTAGTCAGTTAGAACAGTTTCACTTTGGAACAGAATTTTTTTTTAAAAAGAGGGCATGTCCGGCCACTTACACCTGTTTTCAAAGTTTCGGCAGTGAAAACATACTCCAAACTAACTTAGAATGGAGTAAGTGAAGATTTTTGTACGCTTGAAAAAACCTTGTCTACACTTTAGAAAATCAGGCGTAGGTTACAAATTAGGCGTAGGGAATGCGGGGGGGGGGAAGGGAAGTCATTAAATTCTACAATCAATCCTTAGTTATACTTATACAAATATTATTCAAATAAATCCAACCTGAATAAAAATTTATAAACCATGTTCCTACCTGTGTGAAACAGCAGCAGCCTTCGAGTTGCTGTGCTTCAGGCAGGCCTTTCATGTTGGAGACAGGCAGAGGGGTGTGGCGTCAGTGTCTCGACGGCAAGCAGCCTTCGAGCTGAGCTGCTGTGCTGCAGGCAGGCCTTCATTCTGTCAGTGGCTGGCCGGCAGCCGAAGGATCAACACCGGACGCATGCAGCTTTTCAAGGGGGTTGAGGCCATTCGGCCATGGGATAGGAGCGGCGTCAGTGGCTGGCCGGCAGCCGAGTCCTTTTAAAAATGCCGAGTGCCAATGTTTGTTTGACACTGTACGTGCGCGCATGCTCCCAACGCGCACGCGCAGGGTTTCCGGCACCACGTTGGCTCATTTAAATTGGACCCGCCCCCCACTACTTACAGAATCGGCGCGAGTGTTTGGCTCCGTCCCCCGCTGTGAAGAGCGCGCTGCACCAAGCTGAGATCGAGCTCCGAGGAGCCGGAGAATATCAAAGTTATTTTCTAGCGCACTTTTAGGCGCGAAGAACAGGCGTCCAGCAGCTCGGAGGTGCGCCGTTATGCCGAAACTTGGGGCCATTGTCTATTTCTGCCTTAAATTTATTCTGTTTCTTGAGCGATAAGGGGATTAGGGGTTATAGGGAGCGGGCTGGGAAGTGGAGCTGAGTCCATGATCAGATCAGCCATGATCTTATTGAATGGCGGAGCAGGCTCGAGGGGCCATATGGCCTACTCCTGCTCCTATTTCTTATGTTCTTAGTAGTCCTAGAATCCCCAACCAGGGGAAATAGTTTCTCTCTATCTACCCTATCTGTTCCCCTTAATATCTTGAAAACTTCAATTAGATCACCCCATAACCTTCTAAATTCCAAAAATATGCTAATTTGTGCAATCTCTCCTTGTAACTTAACCCTTGAAGTCCAAATATCTTTCTGTTAAACCTACACTACACTCCCTCCAAGGTCAATATAAATATATCCTTCCTAAGTTGTGGTACCCAGAACTGCTCACAGTATTCCAGGTGTGGTCTAACCAGGATTTTGTCTAGCTGCAGCATAATTTCTACTCCCTTGTATTCTAGTCCACTAGATATAAAGGCCAGCATCCCATTAGTCTTTTTGATTATTTTCTGTATCTGTTCGTGACATTTTAATCTATGTACCTGGAGCCCCAAGTCCCTTTGAACCTCCACTGTTACTCGCCTTTCACTTTCGTGAACCGCTGCAGTCCATGTGGTGAAGGTATTCCCATAGCGCTGTTAGGGAGGGAGTTCCAGGGTTTTGACCCAGTGATTATAAAGGAACGGTGATATATTTCCAAGTCAGGATGGTGTGCGACTTGGAGGGGAACTTGGAGGTGATGCTATTTTCATGTGCCTGCTACTGTTGTCCTTCTAGATGGTAGAGGTTTGCGGGTTTGGGAGGTGTTATCGAAGAAGCCTTGGCAAGTTGCTGCAATGCATCTTGTAGATGGTACACATTGCAGCCACGGTGTGCCGGAGATGGAGGGAGTGAATGTTTAAGATGGTGGATTGGGTGTCAATCAAGTGGGCTGCTTTGTCCTGGATGGTGTCGAGCTTCTTGAGTGTTGTTGGAGTTGCACTCATCCAGGCAAGTGGAGACTATTCCATCACACTCTTAACCTGTGCCTTATAGATCGTGGAAAGGCTTTGGGGAGTCGGGAGGTGAGACACTCGCCACAGAATACCCAGCCTCTGACCTGCTCTTGTGGCCACAGTATTTATGTAACTGGTCCAGTTAAGTTTCTGGTCAATGAATGGTGACCCCCCAGGATTCGGTGATGGTATTGCTGTTCAATGTCAAGGGGAGGTGGTTAGACTCTCGCTTGTTGGAGATAGTCATTGCCTGGCACTTGTGTGGCACGACTGTTACTTGTCACTTTTCAGCCCAAGCCTGAATGTTGTCCAGGTCTTGCTGCATGCGGGCACGGACTGCTTCATTATCTGAGGAGTTGCGAGTGGAACTGAACACAGTGCAGTCGTCAGTCATGTGCAGAACATCCCCACTTCTGCCCTAATGATGGAGGGAAGGTCATTGATGAAGCAGCTGAAGATGGTTGGGCCTAGAACACTGCCCTGAGGAACTCCTGCAGCGAGGACCTCTGGGGCTGAGATGATTGGTCTCCAACAACTACAACCAAATACAAGACTTCATTCTACTTTGAAAGTCCAGCTTTGTTGTCGATATACATTTTTTTAAACAGAGGCTGTACCTATTTTTTGTTTAAATATGCACATTGTAATTGTAGTAATTTTGCAAAACTTTGTAGCCATTTCAAAATATCGCACCTTAATTTCTATTTCAAGTTGTTTTTGAGTTGTAATTGCTGGGAGTTACCCTACTTGCAAACTACAATGTGCTTAAATATGGGCGTGTGTTTTCTTCTGGTGGTAATAGGTACAGCTGCAGTGTGCTAGAGACTGTTATAATTATCAGTTACTACAAGACTTTACATTTCAAATTTATATTTTGGGCAGAAACCACCAATGCACTACACTGTACTGATATGTACTACTGAAGGCCTGTTTACTGAACTCTGACCTATAGTTGACCTTAATACCCCTGGATCAGGGTGGGGAAAGAAAAAAGGGTTTCTGCTCCTAATTGTTTGCTAGGGATGTGTCGGCTTTGACTCCGTGGTAGCACGCTTTCCTCTGCGTCAGAATGTCATGGGTTCAAAATCTCACTCCAGAGACTTGAGCACATAACCTAGACTGACATCCAATCCGGTGCAATACTTGAGGGTGCTGCACTGTCCGAGGGGCCGACTTTTGGATGAGACATTAAACGGAGGTGCAATCTCTGTGCTCAGATGGGTGTAAAAGTACCCATGGTACTGTTGAAGGAAAAGCAGTTCTCCTGATGTCCTGGCCACCATTCCTTCCTCAACCTTGTCTTTTATTTATTGTGGGATCTTGCTATCTGCAAATTGGCTGCTGTGTTTGTTAACGTTACAAAGCTGACTACAATTCAAAAATTCCTCATTGGCTGTGGTGCGTTGGGATGTCCTAAGGCCCTGTTGGGTGTTGAGGCTGTTAACACTTGGACCAAGAGTTTCCGCACAAATTGCACTCAAAATTACGCTAGTTTTAAGAAGAGATTTTTTTTTTTAGCTCAAGTTTCCATTCACATTCAGTTGCATATCGCTGAATGTAAAATCTTCTATGAACCAGTGCAATTGGGCAGCCTTTTACAATATGATTGAAAAAAAAACACGTTACATTGAAAAATATTCCGTGATATATTTGAGTGGTAACCTGGTGCAATTTGATTAATACAGCTCAAAATGGGTTTATCACAAAAAATAAGCATTTTAAATCGGTGTCTAGTCCATCACCTGTGAGTAACCTGATTATAAATGACTGAAAATGACTTTAATGTGAATGGTTCCATATAGTTTTAGTGTACAGATTACATTCGCATCAGTTTCTTAGTAAATTCAAAGCATTTTAGTATTTTAAAGCTTTTTAAAAAATGCCCCTTCATGTCCTTTGCCTTAAAAAAAAAGCTTTATTTTTCGAGCCTCCTCAAAGGCCTGCAAACAGGTGCAATTGTTGGAAATGAATAGCGATTAATTCGATCTGGGCACATGCACTGTTTTGTGGCCACTTCCAGTGCAATGTTCATTAAACTAGCGCAAAAGATCGTGGAAACTCTATTTGCACCGGACATAATTTGCGCTTGAAATTCCCTGATCTTTTGCGCTGGTTTGGCTGATTTCAGGCAAATTGCGTTGAAAAAACTAGAGGAATTTCCAGACCTTAGTGACTAGTCTCACACATGAAGAATAGTCTAATGACTAAGATACTAGAGGGTAGCCAGTAAATATGGGCTTTAGACTAGTAATACCATGCTACCTGGCTAAAACCAGTAGCTGTAGAGTGGTCCAGAATTATACTGTATAGCTAAGACTGCACTTTTATAAAGTACTCATGAGATACAACAGGCCACCTCAGCTCCTGTTTAACCTGATTTTGTATTCGAATAGAGTTATATTTCACCTAATGTGGTGTGATATGACCTTCTGATTCCCGAGTTCTACTGCCATTTCAAATGTCAATGTGCACCCAAAACCATGGTGCATTGATGCACAATTGGCATTATAACTATAACCTCACACCAGAATCAGTCAATACTTTCAGGAGAGGACAGTAGAAAATTGGGAGGGAAGTGAGACATTTTGGAGGGGCGGGAAGGAAGAGTATGAAGCACAGCTTGCTATGTTTGAAGAACTGAATGTGCTTAAACTTTTAGCCTAAATAATTTGTAAACTAAAAATACCTGGTATCACTGGCCAACTTCCACCTCCGTAACATCACCCATCACTGTCCCTGCATCAGCATGTGTGCTGCTGAAATCCTCATCCATGCCTTTGTTACCTCGAGACTTGACTATTCCAATGCTCTCCTGGCCAGTCTCCCATTTTCCACCCTCCATTTACTTGAGCCCATCCAAAACTCTGCTGCCCGTATTCTAACTCGCACTAAGTCCCGATCACCCATCACCCCTGTGCTCGCTGACCTACATTGCTTCCTAGTCGGGCAATGCCTCGATTTAAAAATTCTCACCCTTGTTTTCAAATCTTCCATGGCCTCGCCCCTCCCTATCTCTGTCATCTCCTCCAGCCCCGCAACCCCCAGAAATTGCTGCGCTTTTCTAATTCTGGCCTCCAGCACATCCCCGATTTTTAATTGCTCCACCATTGGTGGCCAAGGCCCTCAGCTCTGAAATTCCCTCCCTAACTCACTCTGCCTCTCTACCCCTCTCTCTTCCTTTCAGATATCTCATGTGGCTCGGTGTCAAGTTTTGTTTGGGAATCGCTCCTGTGAAGTACCTTGGAATGTTTTATTAGGTTAAAGGCGCTGTCTAAATGCAAGTTGTAGCTTTGTGTTCGCCTGCAGCATTTTCCAACGGTATGATTGCTTCATCTGTGATGCTGTAGCAAATGTTTGATGGGATACATAGATATGGCCGTCCAGCCGAAGTGTTGCTGAGTAAAATGCAGACATGTGGCACCCCCTGACAGGAAGAGATGAAGGCAGTGCAATCAAGCAGCAACTGTCTTCACCTTTCAACATCATTTCCTCTGATTGTTTGAGGAACAGAGGATCAGATAATATTTTATTCTAATTCTACAGAAGCTTTTTGTCGAAAATTTCACATTAAGATTATTTTTAATAGCGGTAATTATAACCAATCCATCCGAAGTGTGCTGCCTGTCTGGTACATGTATTGATCAAGTACTGGAGGTTTCGGCAGACTTTGCACATGTTCAGGGTTATGTTTGGCATCTACAGGCCAAAAGACTACATTTCACAATTAATGCATAATTTCCCTTCCTGTTCTGTATTCTTTCCCTAATCTTTGCTGCCTGCCTGCAGTGTGCTTGGACATCAGCAGCCTGCTGCCCATAACTCAAGGAGCAGTGTGAGCTTGGGCAGTGGGTGTTGACATGCTATTAAAAAAAAAAGTTGATATGTGAAAGCAAATCAAAGCTAAGCTGCACTTTCCGTCATATGGAGAGTAAATCCTCCCCACGGTTAATGGGCAGACTTGGGCTCCTGAGCTGCTACATCAACGGTGCACCAGCTAAACAAGGCACTAGAAACAGCAACCCACAGCTCATTGTGCAGGCAATCCTGTGCAGCTCCAGCACGGAGCTGCATGATGCGATGGGTTGAAGTGCACTGCGTTATATCATCGATTAGTTGGCAATCTGATTTATGTCATTCTATTCCAAACGGTTCTGTGGCCATACATGCGTGAGGGAGAATAACTTTCGGTTTGAAATCTACTGCACTATTGACAAGTGATAACATTTTTATCATGTTCTTAAATGCCCCTTTTTTAATGTTAAGTGTTGATCAGAAAGTAACCACAATCCGTGTGACGGATGTGCCATTGGGGAGGTGGGAATTCCGGCAACTTCTTTTGCCTTCTGGTCAGGGACAGTTGTAGCACCCTCCACCTAATAGTGTTGCTACTGTCATCCACGGATGCACCTCAAACCTTCCTAGTCTTACGGCTCACCAAGTGGTGCATTTACCCAACGAGCTGTTGGGACCTGACTGGGAGGAGGGGTAAATATATCCTCCCCTCTCCTCAAGGCTCTTAATGGTGGCAATGAAGGCACCAGTGATCTCTGGATAGCCTTCAGAGCAGGAACCATAAAGGTCAATTATAGTGTCTCGACTGCCACTCGTCTAATTCAGTAGAAAACGAAGGATTAAACTTCGGACTTTCCTGGTCTGTCGAGCTTTGTACCACATCACATGGTGCAATCACTCGCTCAGGAGGATGGCGGTCTGGAAATGCTACCAAGATGATGAGTGAGAGCAGAATTAGCCTCCAGAGTTGGGAATATCTGCACTTTATTGATTTCTTTATACTGTTGAGCTCACCTCACTATCTGAACAAAATGTAAACATCAGCAGAGACACATGAAAGGATTTTAAAGCTAAATATGATTCATATACAATAGTGGTTCTAGGGGAGACAGGATTTTCTGCTGATAGTGGCTCATTTTTCTTTTATCATTAAAAATGAATACGAAAAACAGAAGGTAAAATTAACACGAATCTTTCAGTTTGAAGACAAATGTGCTCTTCAGAGGACCACTCAGCAGTCGGTTTAAGACCATGTTCTTGTTGCAGCTCTGAATTATATCTACATATATGTCTATATATGTAAAGGTTTTGTGTCTATTGTGTGCCCATCACTTGCCAAATGTTGCACTTCAGACATTACACTTCACAGTGTCATGTATGAAACAGAGTAAGAAAGCCAGTCATTGCCTGCTGGGTTTTCTGCACTTGGGGAGCCCTCAATCCACCGAGAAACATCAACCTCTCGATCTGACTTTATACAGCAATGAGATCTTGTGGCCTTAAAGGGACAGGCACGTTGAGGCACCTCTTTACCTGAGCAGCAGAGCAATACAGTATATAACGCTTCTGTCCTTGCCAAACAGCAGAAACCTAGGAAGTGTAGGACCATCCTTACAGTGCAGGACACCGCCAACCTTGGAAATACAGGTTGAGAGTCCGAAATCCAGAGTTCCAAAATTCAGAATGTTCCGGAATCCGGACACCGGGCCGATCCGTGGTGGGGTCATCTGGAAACCGGAAAATGTTCCGAAATCCGGACACCCCAGCCCTCGGCGACCCGACCTCACCCCGGCCCTTGGTGGCTCGACCTCGGCGCGGCCCAACCTCGCCCCGGCCCTCGGCGGCTTGACCTCACCTCGACTCCCCCCTCTCCCCCTTACCTCGGCTGCCAGACCCTACCTACCTCAACCCAGGCAAAGATGTTCCAAAATCCGGAAGTATTCGGAATGGCCTCGGTCCCGAGGTTTCCGGATTTCGGATGCTCAACCTGTAGTAGGAGAGATGATGAAATAATTCAGGAATTAAGGCTAAGCTGATGGAAAGCTTTATTTTCAAGATTTTCGGAGCAAAGGATGGCTGAAATCATTATTCCTGCCTTTGTTACCTCTAGACTTGTTATGTTCAGAATTAATGCCACAAGACTGTATACTGTAAGCTCAAACTGGTGACCTTGGTCTCTTTTTAGTAAGACTCCAGAGTGCTAAAACAACAAGGTAGCAAGCCTTTTATACCATCACAGCATGGGGTGTGAGTGAGCCGTAGGACTCCTGCAGTCACGCCCTCTGGTGGCAACTATATATAGCTACATACATAACAAGACTTGACTATTCCAATGCAAGCTTCTCACGTTGTACTCTATGTAAACTTGGGGTCATCCAAAGCCTGTGTCCTAACTCGCACCAAGTCCCATTCACCCATCACCCTGTGCTCGCTGACCTACTTTGGCTCCCAGTTAAGCAACTCCTCAATTTTAAAATTCTAATCCTTGTTTTCAAATCTCTCCATTGCCTCGCCCCTCCCTATCTCTGTAATCTCCTCCAGGCCAACAACCCTCCGAGATCTCTGTGCTCCTCCAATTTTTTGGCCTCTTGAGAACCCCCGATTTTAACCGCTCCACCATCGGTGGCCGTGCCTTCAGCTGCTTTGGCCCTAAGCTATGGAATTCCCTCGCTAAATCTACCTCTCTTCCATTAAGACGCTCCTTAGAACCTACCTCTCTGACTTAGCTTTTGGTGATCTGTCCTCGTATCTCCTTATGTAGCTCAGTGCCAAATTTTATTTGATCATACTCCTGTGAAGCACCTTGAGCTGCTTACTAAGTTAAAGGTCAAGTTGTTGTTGAAGGAAATTAGAAATTCCACAAGTTTGAGTTCCTGGGAAAAGTGGGATAGTGTAGCTGTCCATTAGATCTCATTATCGGCTTTCAGTAAAATATAAAGCAAACTGGCTTTGTGTCTGTATCCAGTTACTCTATCATTGTGTAATTGACTTTTGTTTTTGCAGTGAGAATTGATCAGAGTTCCATGTCCCCTATGGAGACTAAAACTGACAGTGAGGAAGACGATGACTCCCCTAATATATCCTTTGATAGCGTTCACGAGAGCAGCTCTGCCATTCTCAACATGTCGGGGACTATGAGAGAGTAAGTATTCACACCGTCTGCTGCCGCTGCCTTCTGTTTTACTGTTGGGATTATTACAAAATACCAACTGCCAGAATTGCATGTGAGACCTATCTGATGCTGTGCGAATTAATTGGTGTGCACTGCCACATAATCTAGCCTCTACCATGAATTTGTACTCTCCATCAGTTGGGCAGTTTGCACCTGAAATTCCTGGGAGAATCTATTGGTAGGGTTTTCTAACCAGAACAAGCCCAGTGGCTCACCTCATTTTGAGAGCACAAGAGCAACAAATCTTCCAAATGTAACTGGCTTCTATATGGGCACAACTTCTCGGGAACTGCAGTGATTTAGTAAACATATTTATTTTTGTGAGTTCTCTGGTTGCAGGATATCTGCAGTGTATTGTGTGTGTTAACTGTGTTGAAGTGACTAACCAGAGTGACGTGCTTCTATTTTTGCAGGGAGGACTCCATGTGGCCTATTGATCCGACCCGGTTGCTGGAGGATCCATATGGGTGAGTGTTTAAGGCAGGCTGTGAAGAGAACTACTAGGGGTAGTGGCTGCGTTGTTGTAGCTCTCTGGTTGTAATATATTTGTAACAATCATGGACATGAGCCACGTGGCACTTTGGCAGTCGACTATGTTCTAACGAAGGGTAAGAATTTGATCGATGCCTGTGACTTCCCACATAGTGGGATCTTGGGTTACAGCTGGTGTCATGTATAGAACAGAGGCCAGGTACCAAGGATGTCACAGAGGACTGTTGGAGAACAGGTTAAAGTGGGCCACTCATCACATTTTGTCTCGGCATTGAAGTAATGCATGGGGCGACAGATTGTGAGGAGGCAGTAACTGGGAAATTCCAGACGTGGGAAGAGAAGAACAAATAGAAATGATGGCGACCTCACTGAATTAGCTGATCACAACCAGGGCAAGTGGTGGGGACACTGCTGTTGACTGTAGAATCCCTGGATTAGGGAAGGAAAATGTGTCCTGGGTTCTTGCTCCTGATTTGCTATACAGTGGCTCCGACTGGAAGTCTGTGTGTACAGATGTCATGCGAGGTCGAGAATCGGCTGGTCTGTGATGACTCCACAGTCAGGTAGATGGACTGCTGAAATTCACGGTTGAGGCTCACACGAATAATGTCTGCTTCAAGAGGGCCTGGAGAGCAACAACCGCCCTTGGAGCTATACCCCAGCAAGGAGTCAGCATCTCCGGGAGAGGAGGGAATAAAATTGGGAAAAAAACTGAAATAGTGGGGATTTATGGGGTAGTACATTGCTCTCAGCCTAGTGCTGTCCCTATTTTAAGAGAATGAAGCATATAAGCATGAGGTTTAGCAGACCTTTTTTATAGATTAGCCTCACTCTACAGAGTAGTTTACTCTCTTTTTAATCACTTGCACATTTAAATATAATGCTTATGGTGATGCTGCTCAGAGGTTGAGCTGGTCTGGATCAGTTCCTATGGAGTGGAGGGTAGCCAATGTAACCCCACTTTTTAAAAAAGGAGGGAGAGAGAAAACAGGGAATTATAGACCGGTCAGCCTGACATCGGTAGTGGGTAAAATGATGGAATCAATTATTAAGGATGTCATAGCAGTGCATTTGGAAAGAGGTGACATGATAGGTCCAAGTCAGCATGGATTTGTGAAAGGGAAATCATGCTTGACAAATCTTCTGGAATTTTTTGAGGATGTTTCCAGTAGAGTGGATAAGGGAGAACCAGTTGATGTGGTATATTTGGACTTTCAGAAGGCGTTCGACAAGGTCCCACACAAGAGATTGATGTGCAAAGTTAGAGCACATGGGATTGGGGGTAGTGTACTGACATGGATTGAGAACTGGTTGTCAGACAGGAAGCAAAGAGTAGGAGTAAATGGGTACTTTTCAGAATGGCAGGCAGTGACTAGTGGGGTACCGCAAGGTTCTGTGCTGGGGCCCCAGCTGTTTACACTGTACATTAATGATTTAGATGAGGGGATTAAATGTAGTATCTCCAAATTTGCGGATGACGCTAAGTTGGGTGGCAGTGTGAGCTGCGAGGAGGATGCTGTGAGGCTGCAGAGCGACTTGGATAGGTTAGGTGAGTGGGCAAATGAATGGCAGATGAAGTATAATGTGGATAAATGTGAGGTTATCCACTTTGGTGGTAAAAACAGAGAGACAGACTATTATCTGAATGGTGACAGATTAGGAAAAGGGGAGGTGCAACGAGACCTGGGTGTCATGGTACATCAGTCATTGAAGGTTGGCATGCAGGTGCAGCAGGCGGTTAAGAAAGCAAATGGCATGTTGGCCTTCATAGCAAGGGGATTTGAGTACAGGGGCAGGGAGGTGTTGCTACAGTTGTACAGGGCATTGGTGAGGCCACACCTGGAGTATTGTGTACAGTTTTGGTCTCCTAACCTGAGGAAGGACATTCTTGCTATTGAGGGAGTGCAGCGAAGGTTCACCAGACTGATTCCCGGGATGGCGGGACTGACCTATCAAGAAAGACTGGATCAACTGGGCTTGTATTCACTGGAGTTCAGAAGAATGAGAGGGGACCTCATAGAAACATTTAAAATTCTGACGGGGTTAGACAGGTTAGATGCAGGAAGAATGTTCCCAATGTTGGGGAAGTCCAGAACCAGAGGTCACAGTCTAAGGATAAGGGGTAAGCCATTTAGGACCGAGATGCGGAGGAACTTCTTCACCCAGAGAGTGGTGAACCTGTGGAATTCTCTACCACAGAAAGTTGCTGAGGCCAATTCACTAAATATATTCAAAAAGGAGTTAGATGAGGTCCTTACTACTAGGGGAATCAAGGGGTATGGTGAGAAAGCAGGAATGGGGTACTGAAGTTGAATGTTCAGCCATGAACTCATTGAATGGCGGTGCAGGCTAGAAGGGCCGAATGGCCTACTCCTGCACCTATTTTCTATGTTTCTATATGTTATATTGTGCTATTGGTGGCAGCAGTAGTTTCACTGCAGTGTGATCATTAGTGCAGCTTCTCTGATATATTACGGACATTGTGGGGTTAGAAACATAGAAATTAGGTGCAGGAGTAGGCCATTCAGCCCTTCGAGCCTGCACCACCATTCAATGAGATCATGGCGGATCATTCATCTCAGTACCCCTTTTCCTGCTTTCTTTCCATACCCCTTGATCTCTTTAGCCGTAAGGACCATATCTAACTCCCTCTTGAATATATCCAATGAACTGGCATCAACAACTCTCTGCGGTAGAGAATTCCACAGGTTAACAACTCTGAGTGAAGAAGTTTCTCCTCATCTCGGTCCTAAATGGCTTACCCCATATCCTTAGACTGTGACCCCTGGTTCTGGACTTCCCCAACATCGGGAACATTCTTCCTGCATCTAACTTGTCCAATCCTGTCAGAATTTTATATGCTTCTATGAGATCCCCTCTCATTCATCTAAATTCCAGTGAATACAGGCCCAGTTGATCCAGTCTCTCCTCATGTGTCAGTCCTGCCATCCCGGGAATCAGTCTGGTGAACCTTCGCTTCACTCCCTCAATAGCAAGAATGTCCTTCCTCAGATTAGGAAACCAAAACTGAACACAATATTCCAGATGAGGCCTCACCAAGGCCCTGTATAACTGCAGTAAGACCTCCCTGCTCCTATACTCAAATCCCCTAGCTATGAAGGCCAACATGCCATTTGCCGCCTTCACCGCCTGCTGTACCTGCACGCCAACTTTCAATGACTGATGTACCATGACACCCAGGTCTCGTTGCACCTCCCCTTTTCCGAATCTGCCGCCATTCAGATAATCTGCCTTCGTGTTTTTGCCACCAAAGTGGATAACCTCACATTTATCCACATTATACTGCATCTGCCATGCATTTGCCCTCTCACCTAACCAGTCCAAGTCACCCTGTAGCCTCTTCGCATCCTCCTCATAGCTCACACCACCACCCAGCTTAGTGTCATCTGCAAACTTGGAGATATTACACTCAATTCCTTCATCTAAATCATTGATGTATATTGTAAATAGCTGGGGTCCCAGCACTGAGCCCTACAGCACCCCACTAGTCACTGCCTGCCATTCTGAAAAGGACCCGTTTATCCCGACTCTCTGCTTCCTGTCTGCCAACCAGTTCTCTATCCACTTCAATACATCACCCCAATACCATGTGCTTTAATTTTGCACACCAAGTTCTTATGTGGGACCTTGTCAAAAGCCTTTTGAAAGTCCAAATACACCACATCCACTGGTTCTCCCGTGTCCACTCTGCTAGTTACATCCTCAAAAAAATTCTAGAAGATTTGTCAAGCATAATTTCCCTTTCATAAATCCATGCTGACTTGGACCGATCCTGACACTGCTTTCCAAATGCCCTGCTATTTCATCTTTAATAATTGATTCCAACATTTTCCCCACTACCGATGTCAGGCTAACCGGTCTATAATTCCCCGTTTTCTCTCTCCCTCCTTTTTAAAAAAAAAAAGTGGTGTTACATTAGCTACCCTCCAGTCCATAGGAACTGATCCAGATTTGATAGACTGTTGGAAAATGATCACCAATGCATCCACGATTTCTAGGGTCACTTCCTTAAGTACTCTGGGATGCAGACTAGCAGGCCCTGGAGATTTATCGGCCTTCAATCCCATCAATTTCCCTAACACAATTTCCTGAATAATAAGGATTTCCTTCAGTTCCTCCTTGCTAGATCCTCGGTCCCCTAATATTTCAGGAAGGTTATTTGTGTCTTCCTTCGTGAAGACAGAACCAAAGTATTTGTTCAATTGGTCTGCCATTTCTTTGTTCCCCATTATAAATTCACTTGATTCTGACTGCAAGGGACCTACGTTTGTCTTCACTAATCTCTTTCTCTTCACACATCTATAGAAGCTTTTGCAGTCAGTTTTTATGTTCCCAGCAAGCTTCCTCTCATACTCTATATTTTCCTCCTCCTAATTAAACCCTTTGTCGTCCTCTGCTGAATTCTAAATTTCTCTCAGTCCTCAAGTTTGCTGCTTTTTCTGGCCAATATAAATGCCTCTTCCTTGGATTTAACACTGTCCCTAATTTCCCTTGTTAGCCACGGTTGAGCCACCTTCCCCATTTTATTTTTACTCCAGACAGGGATGTACATGTGTTGAAGTTCATCCACGTGATCTTTAAATGTCTGCCATTGCCTATCCACCGTCAACCCTTTAAGTATCATTCGCCAGTCTATTCTAGCCAGTTCACATCTCATGCCATCGAAGTTACCTTTCCTTAAGTTAAGGACCCTAGTCTCTGAATTAACTGTGTCATCCTCCATCTTAATAAAGAATTCAACCATATTATGGTCACTCTTCCCCAATCCCAATCTTCGCACAACAAGATTGCTAATTAGTCCTTTCTTATTACACATCACCCAGTCTAGGATGGCCAGCTCTCTAGTTGGTTCCTCGACATATTGATCAAGAAAACCATCACCAATACACTCCAGGAAATCCTCCTCCACCGTATTGCTACCAGTTTGCTTAGCCCAATCTATATGTACCTTTATTGCATGCACCATGATAACTGCTGTACCTTTATTGCATGCACCCCTGATTTCTTGTTTGATGCTGTCCCCAACCTCACAACTACTGTTTGGTGGTCTGTACATATCTTGCACTAGCGTTTTCAGTCCTTTGGTATTTCGCAGCTCTACCCATACAGGTTCCACATCATCCAAGTTAATGTCCTTCCTTATTATTGCGTTAATTTCCTCTTTAACCAGCAACGCTACCCCACCTCCTTTTGCCTCCTGAATGTTGAATACCCCTGGATGTTGAGTTCCCAGCCTTGGTCACCCTGGAGCCATGTCTCCGTAATCCAATTATATCATTTCATTAATAGCTGCCTGCGCAGTTAATTCGTCCACCTTATTATGAATACTCCTTGCATTGAGGCACAGAGTTCTTTTTAACACACTTTGTCCCTTTAGAATTTTGCTGTAATGTGGCCCTTTTTGATTTTTGCCTTGGGTTTCTCTGCCCTCCACTTTTACTTTTCTTCTTTCTATCGTTTGCTTCTGCCCCCATTTTACTTCCCTCTGTCTCTCTGCATAGGTTCCCACCCCACTAGCATATTAGTTTAACCCTTCCCCAACAGCACTAGCAAACACTCCCCCTAGGACATTGGTTCCAGTCCTGCCCAGATGCAGACCGTCCGGTTTGTACTGGTCCCACCTCCCCCAGAACTGGTTCCAATGTCCCAGGAATTTGAATCCATCTCTCCTGCATCACTCCTCAATCTTAGCTATCCTGCTTAGCATGATATAGTGCCCCTCCCCTTCCTAGTCCAGGAACACTGCGGCCAGCTCAGATCAACTATCTAAGCACAAAACAAAAAAATCTTATGGGATAGTACACTGTGCATTTACCCACTGAGGCATTACAGAGAACCATTCAGTTTTCTTTTATGTTCTTCCCATGACGCGTTAACCTACTAATTAACATGCAGAAGACTTGAGTTGCGTGGATTCCTGGAAAAATCAATTTGCTGGTTTCTGGGAGAATAACTGCATTGGAGATGAGGTTTTCTGAATGTGCATGTTTAGCTGATTCCTGCTCTATGACATCCCTGGTACCCCAAGTGGCTATTGATGCAAAGACTATTGGACAGGCTATTCTGAATTCGCACTACCTTTGGGGAGGCTTTCCGTTGGGAAATGGGGTGTGTGCCTGCAAGTTCCTGGTGGGTGAGGCTCCCTGCCGGTAATGTAAACTCACATTATCCAAAGGAAATTGGAGAAATATTTGATGATGAAGACTATAAAGGGAATTATAATAGATGTCAGGTTGAGAATGCGTCTGAGAATCAGGCTAAATATAGAAAGGTCAGAGGAGAAGTGAAAAATAAAATAAGAGGGGCAAAGAGAGGGTATGAGAATAGAATGGCAGCTAACATAAAAGGTGATCCAAAAGTCTTCTACAGGCATATAAATAGTAAAAGGGGTGGTAAGAGGAGGGGTGGGGCCGATTAGGGACCAAAAAGGAGACCTACGCCTGGAGGCAGAGGGTATGGCTGAGGTACTAAATGAGTACTTTACATCTGTCTTCACCAAGAAAGAGGATGCTGCCATAGACATAGTAAAGGAGGAAGTAGAGGAGATACTGGATGGGATAAGAATTTATAAAGACAAGGTACGAGAAAGGCTGGCTGTACTTAAAGTAGATAAGTCACCAGGACTGGATGGGCTGCAACTTAGGATGTTGAGGGAAGTGAAGGAAAAAATCGCGCAAGTACTGGCCGTAATCTTTCAATCCTCCTTTCGAAATGGGGATGTTGCCAGAGGCCTGGAGAATTGCAAATGTTATACCTTTGTTCAAAAAGGGGTGTAAAGATAAACCCAGCAACTACAGGCCAGTCAGTTTAACCTCAGTAGTGGGGAAGCTTTCAGAAACTATAATCTGGGACAAAATTAACAGCCAGTTGGACAAGTGTGGATTAATTAAGGAAAGCCAGCACGGATTTGTTAAAGGCAAATCGTATTTAACCAACTTGATTAGAGTTTTTTGATGAGATAACACAGGATTGATGAGTACAATGCGGTTGACGTGGTGTATATGGATTTCCAAAAAGCCACAAAGGTGACAAAATGCCACATAATAGGCTTGCCAGCAAAGTTGAAGCCCATGGAATAAAAGAGACAGTGGCAGCATGGATACGAAATTGTCTTAAGTGACAGGAAACAGAGAGTACTGGTGAATGGTTGTTTTTCGTACTGGAGGAAAGGTTCACAGTGGTGTTCGCCAGGGGCCGGCACTAGGACCACTGCTTCTCTTGATATATATTAATGACTTGGATGTGAGTATACAGGGCACAATTTCAAATTTGTAGATGATACAAAACTTGGAAGTATAGTGAACAGTGAGGAGGATAGTGATAGACTTCAAGAGGACATAGGCTGGTGGAATGGGCAGACAGGTGGCAGATGAAATTTAATGGAGAAAAGAGTGAAGTAATACATTTTGGTAGAAAGAATGAGGAGAGGAAATATAAACTAAAGGGTACAATTCTAAAGTGGGCACATTCAGGAAGGATAGAATAAAAGGAAAAGGAGGTGGGGTAGCATTGCTGGTTAAAGAGGAGATTAATGCAATAGTTAGGAAGGACATTAGCTTGGATGATGTGGAATCTATATGGGTAGAGCTGCAGAACACCAAAGGGCAAAAAACGTTAGTGGGAGTTGTGTACAGACCTCCAAACAGTAGTAGTGATGTTGGGGAGGGCATCAAACAGGAAATTAGGGGTGCATGCAATAAAGGTGCAGCAGTTATCATGGGTGACTTTAATATGCATATAGATTGGGCTAACCAAACTGGAAGCAATACGGTGGAGGAGGATTTCCTGGAGTGCATAAGGGATGGTTTTCTTGACCAATATGTCGAGGAACCAACTAGGGGGGAGACCATCTTAGACTGGGTGTTGTGTAATGAGAGAGGATTAATTAGCAATCTCGTTGTGCGAGGCCCCTTGGGGAAGAGTGACCATAATATGGTGGAATTCTACATTAGGATAGAGAATGAAACAGTTAATTCAGAGACCATGGTCCAGAACTTAAAGAAGGGTAACTTTGAAGGTATGAGACATGAATTGGCCAGGATAGATTGGCGAATGATACTTAAGGGGTTGACTGTGGATGGGCAATGGCAGACATTTAGAGACCGCATGGATGAACTACAACAATTGTACATCCCTGTCTGGCATAAAAATAAAAAAGGGAAGGTGGCTCAACCGTGGCTATCAAGGGAAATCAGGGATAGTATTAAAGCCAAGGAAGTGGCATACAAATTGGCCAGAAATAGCAGCGAACCCGAGGACTGGGAGAAATTTAGAACTCAGCAGAAGAGGACAAAGGGTTTGATTAGGGCAGGGAAAGTAGAGTACGAGAGCAAGCTTGCAGGGAACATTAAGACGGACTGCAAAAGCTTCTATAGATATGTAAAGAGAAAAAGGTTAATAAAGACAAATGTAGGTCCCCTGCAGTCAGAATCAGGGGAAGTCATAACAGGGAACAAAGAAATAGCAGACCAATTGAACAAGTACTTTTTTCGGTATTCACTAAGGAGGACACAAATAATCTTCTGGATATAAAAGGGGTCAGAGGGTCTAGTAGAAGGAGGAACTGAGGGAAATCCTTATTAGTCAGGAAATTGTGTTGGGGAAATTGATGGGATTGAAGGCCGATAAATCCCCAGGACCTGATGGTCTGCATCCCAGAATACTTAAGGAGGTGGCCTTGGAAATAGCGGATGCATTCACAGTCATTTTCCAACATTCCATAGACTCTGGATCAGTTCCTATGGAGTGGAGGGTAGCCAATGTAACCCCACTCTTTTTTTTTAAAAAAAGGAGGGAGAGAAAACAGGGAATTATAAACCGGTCAGCCTTACATCGGTATTGGGTAAAATGATGGAATCAATTATTAAGGATGTCATAGCAGCGCATTTGGAAAGAGGTGACATGATAGGTCCAAGTCAGCATGGATTTGTGAAAGGGAAATCCTGCTTGGCAAATCTTCTGGAATTTTTTGAGGATGTTTCCAGTAGAGTGGACAAAGGAGAACCAGTTGATGTGGTGTATTTGGACTTTCAGAAGGCTTTCGACAAGGTCCCACACAAGAGATTAATGTGCAAAGTTAAAGCACATGGGATTGGGGATAGTGTGCTGACATGGATTGAGAACTGGTTGTCAGACAGGAAGCAAAAGAGTAGGAGTAAATGGGTACTTTTCAGAATGGCAGGCAGTGACTAGTGGGGTACCGCAAGGCTCTGTGCTGGGGCCCCAGCTGTTTACATTGTACATTAATGATTTCGATGAGGGATTAAATGTAGTATCTCCAAATTTGCGGATGACACGAAGTTGAGTGGCAGTGTGAACTGCAAGGAGGATGCTATGAGGCCGCAGAGTGACTTGGATAGGTTGGATGAGTGGGCAAATGCATGGCAGATGAAGTATAATGTGGATAAATGTGAGGTTATCCACTTTGGTGGTAAAAACAGAGAGACAGACTATTATCTGAATAGTGACAGATTAGGAAAAGGGGAGGTGCAACGAGACCTGGGTGTCATGGTACATCAGTCATTGAAGGTTGGCATGCAGGTACAGCAGGCGGTTAAGAAAGCAAATGGCATGTTGGCCTTCATAGCGAGGGGATTTGAGTACAGGGGCAGGGAGGTGTTACTACAGTTGTACAGGGCCTTGGTGAGGCCACACCTGGAGTATTGTGTACAGTTTTGGTCTCCTAAATTGAGGAAGTAAATTCTTGCTATTGAGGGAGTGCAGCGAAGGTTCACCAGACTGATTCCCGGGATGGCGGGACTGACATATCAAGAAAGACTGGATCAACTGGGCTTGTATTCACTGGAGTTCAGAAGAATGAGAGGGAATCTCATAAAGGTTTAAAATTCTGACGGATTTAGACAGGTTAGATGCAGGAAGAATGTTTCCAATGTTGGGGAAGTCCAGAACCAGGGGTCACAGTCTCAGGATAAGGGGTAAGTCATTTAGGACCGAGATGAGGAGAAGCTTCTTCACCCAGAGAGTGGTGAACCTGTGGAATTCTCTACCACAGAAAGTTGTTGAGGCCAATTCACTAAATATATTCAAAAAGGAATTAGATGTAGTCCTTACTACTAGGGGGATCAAGGGGTATGGCGAGAAAGCAGGAATGGGGTACTGAAGTTGCATGTTCAGCCATGAACTCATTGAATGGCGGTGCAGGCTCGAAGGACCGAATGGCCTACTCCTGCACCTATTTTCTATGTTGCTATGTTTCTATGAAGAGAGAGACCTGGGGGTATATGCACAAATCGTTGAAGGTGGCAGGGCAGGATGAGCAAGCAGTTAAAAAAGCTTATGGAATCCTGGGCTTCATGAATAGAGGTATAGAGTACAAAAGCGTGGAAATGATGATGAACCTGTATAAAACACGAGTTTGGCCTCAACTGGAGTGTTGTGTCCAATTCTGGGGACTGCGCTTTCGGAGAGGGTGAGACTACTTTCAAAAGGAAGTTGGATAAGTACCTGAAAGAAAAAGATTTGCAGGGCTGGGCTACGGGGAAAGAGTGGGGCAATGGGACTAGCTGAGGTGCTCTTGCAGAGAGCCGGCACAGGCTCGACGGGCTGAATGGCCGCCTTCCGTGCTGTAACCATTCTATGATTCTCTGTTTCTATAAATTGGGATTAGATTAGAAAGCTCCAATTGAATAACTAGGACAGGCTCAACTAGCACATCCTGCTCCTGTGCAGCAAACCGTGCTTCTGTTAGCAGTCCATAAACAAGAGTGTGAATGTGAATCCATTATTTTAAAAAATGGTAAACATAGAATGCTACAGCTCAAATGGCAGTCGTCATGGCAACGTGTGTAGGTAGCAATACTACTGAGTGTTTATTAAGCCTCTTTTTGAACAAAATCCATTTTACTAATGAAATGGGATAAAACGGGAACGGTAGCATAGTGGTACTGTTACTGGACTACTAATCCAGAGGCTTGGACTAATGATCCAGAGATGTGAGTTCAAATCCCACCACTGCAACTGGGGAATTTAAATTAGTTAATTAAATAAATCTGGAATAAAAAGCTAGTATCAGGAATGGTAACCATGAAACTATCGGATTGTCGTAAAAACCCATCTGGTTCACTAATGTCCTTTAGGGAAGCAAATCTGTTGCCGTTACCCAGTCTGGCCTATATGTGACTCCAGACCCACAGCAATGCGGTTCACTCTTAACTCCCTCTGAAATGGCCTAGCAAGCCACTTGGTTGTAACAACCCGCGACGACAACCAATAAGAATAAAACCGGACGGACCACCCGGCATCGACCTCGGCACCGGCTTCGGACATGTCAACAGCACACCCAGCTGAGTCAACCCTGCAATGTCCTCCTAACCAACATCTGGGGACGTGCCACAATTGGGAGAGCTGTCCCACAGACTAGTCAAGCAACAACCTGACATAATCATACTCACAGAATCATACCTTTCAGCCAGTGTTCCATACTCCTCCATCACCATCCCTGGCTATGTCCTGTCCCACCAGCAAGACAGACCCACCAGAGATGGCAGCACAGTGGTATACAGTCAGGAGGGAGTGGCCCTGGGATTCCTGCACATTGACTCTGGACTCCATGAAGTCCCATGGCTTCAGGTCAAGCATGGGAAAGGAAACCTCCTGCTGATTACCACATACAGCTTTCCCTCAGCTGATGAATCAGTACTCCTCCATGTTGGACACCACTTGAAAGAAGCACTGAGGGTAGCAAGGGTACAGAATGTACTCTGGATGGGGGACCTCAATGTCCATCACCAAGAGTGGCTTGGTAGCACCATTACTGACCGAGTTGGCCGAGTCCTGAAGGACATAGCTGCCATATTGGGCCTGAGGCAGGTGGTGAGAGAATCCAACATGAGGGAAAAACCTACTTGACCTAGTCCTCATCAATCTACCTGTCGCAGATGCATTTGTAGCAGTGACCACCATACAGTCATTGTGGAGACGAAGTTCTGTCTTCACACTGAAGACACTCTCCATCGTGTTGTGTGGCACTACCACTGTGCTAAATGGGATAGATTCAGAACCGATCTAGCAGCTCAAAATTGGCATCCATGAGGCGCTGTGGGCCATCAGCAGCAACAGAAATGTAATCCACCACAATCTGTAACCTTATGGCCCAGCAATTCCCTCATCCTACCATTACCATCATGCCAGGGGGCCAACCCTGGTTCAGTGAGGAGCGTAGAAGAGCATGCCAGGAGCAGCACCAGGCATATTAAAAATGAGGTGCCAACCTGAGTAAGCTGAAACTCTGGATTACATGCATGATAAAAAAGCAGAAGCAGCATGCTATAGACAGGGCTAAGCAATTCTACAATCAATGGATCAGATCAAAGCTCTGCAGTCCTGCCACATCCAGTTGTGAATGGTGATGGACCATTAAACAACTAACGGAAGGAGGAGGCTCCATGAATAGGAGTGGGAGGTCAAGGCCCATAAAAAGGCCAGCAGCAGTTCGTGAGGAGCCATCTAGTGCAGGGACAAAAAGTTTAAAAAAAACAAATCAAATCGAAGTGTGACGTCACAGCCAAGCGGGTAAGTGATTGGCTGGTGGATTGGTGAGTATTTTTCTTTTTCTTTTCAATAGGAAACCCTTTGGCATTGTTGTAAGTAGCATCTGCCAGTAAATATATGTGATCTTTAGTATCTAAGGAGAGCCAGTTAATTAAATCGGCTGTTTGCTGAGTAGTGGCTGGGTGTGTTGTGCTAAGGTTTAGAGTTTAGTTCTACTCAATAGTTGCGAGTGTAACTAGAGGGATGGCAGGGCAGCTCAGTCCCATGGGTTGTACATCCTGTGGCATGTGGGAAGTCCCGGGTGTTTCGCGCAGCCGGAGCGACCACGTGTGCGGGAGGTATCTCCAGCTGCACCAACTCGAGCTCTGCGTTTCGGAGCTTGAGCGGCAGCTGGGGTCACTGCGGTGCATCCACGAGACTGAGAGCTACGTGGATAGCATGTTTCTAGAGGCGGTCACCCCACAGCTTAAGAGTGTGCAGGCAGAGAGGGAGTGGGTGACCGTCAGACAGAAGAGGAGGACTAGGCAGGTGTAGTGCAGGAGTCCACTGAGTCCATCTCGCTCTCCAGCCGGTACTCTGTTCTGAGGAGTGGCTCTGGGGAGTGCAGCCAGAGCCAAGTCCACGGCACCACGGGTGGCTCAGCTGCACGGAAGAAGGAAGAAGAATGGAAGAGCTGTAGTGGTAGTGGAATCAATAGTCAGGGGAGCAGACAGGCAGGATGGTATGTTGCCTCCCTGGTGCCAGGGTCAAGGATGTCACTGAGCGGCTGCAGGGCATTCTGGGGGGAGAGGATGAACAGCCAGAGGCCGTGGTCCACATCGGTACCAATTGTAAAGTCCTGTCCCCTCAGTACAGATTCACACGAGGCATGTAGTGAAGTCAAGGTCACTCTGGACCTGCACCTTTATTTCACAGCTCTGGAATGCTGCACTTGCCTGAGACCTGTCCTGATATACCTGTCTCTTGCAAGTGCACCCCTGGTGGTGAGGTATGCTGGTGGTTACAGGTCATATCTTATTACAGTCATGTATAGCATGTTAGGATACAGTTATATATAATAATGTAAGATACATGACATAACCCTCCCCCAAGGTCTTATTATCTTTATAGGTTCAGTCTCTCAGGTGGTCTACGCTCTCGCATGGAGCGTCTGAGTTGTGGTTCAGTTGTTTGCCTTGGTGTCTGTTTTTCTTTGGGTGTGGTTGCTGGTATCTCGCCTGGGCTGTCTATTGGGATTGCCCTTTCCTCAGGTTGTTCCCTCTCTGTCCACCAGGTGTGGTGCGAGTTCCACATTGTAGTCTGCCTCTGGTTCCGCAGTGTTGTTGGTAAATCTGCTTTTGACTTGGTCTGCATGCCTCCGGCAGGTTTTGCCATTGTCCATTTGGACTACCAGTAGCCTGTTTCCTTCCTTGCCCGTTACTGTCCCTGCAAGCCATTTGGGACCCCAGCCATAGTTTAGTACAAACACTTTGTCCCCAATCTCATTCCATCTCCCCCTCGAATTTCTGTCATGGTACTCAGTCAGCTTACGGCGCTTTGCCTCAATGATTTCGTGCATGTCTGGGAGGATTAATGAGAGCCTTGTTTTTAAAGTCCTTTTCATCAATAGTTGCGCGGGGGGGGGATCCCAGTCAGTGAGTGCAGACGAGATCTGTATGCCAGCAGCAGCAGGCGACCCTGCAGCGTGGGACCTTGGATTTTAAGCATGCCTTGTTTAATGATTTGCACTTCTCTCCGCCTGGCCGTTGGAGGCCGGCTTGAACAGTGCCGTCTTGACGTGATTTATGCCGTGGTCAATTATAAAGTCTTGGAATTCTGCGCTGGTGAAGCACGGACCATTGTCACTGACCAATGTGTCAGGGATTCCGTGCGTTGCAAACATGATTGCGAGGCTCTCCACAGTGGTGGAGGTTGTGCTCGAGTTTAAAATGGTGCATTCGATCCACTTTGAAAATGCATCTACAACTAAGAGGAACATTTTGCCCATGAATGGGCCCGCATAGTCTACGTGCACCCGCAACCACGGTTTGGTGGGCCAGGGCCAGGGGCTCAGTGGAGCCTCCCTGGGGGCATTGCTGAGTTGGGCACAAATGGTGCACCTTCGGACGCAGAGCTCCAAGTCCGCGTCCATACCAGGCCACCAGACGTGGGATCTGGCTATGGCCTTCATGAGAACGATCCCCGGGTGCTCGCGGTGGAGCTCCCGGACAAATGCCTCTCTGCCTCGCAGGGGCATGACTATTCGGCTGCCCCACATCAGGCAGTCTGCTTGTAGTGATAGCTCATGCATGCGCCTGTGAAAGGGTTTTAATTCCTCGGGGCAGGCATCGTGAGACTCTGCCCAGTCACCGGTTAGGACACATCTTTTTACTAAGGATAACGTGGCGTCGCTGGCCGTCCAGGCTCTAATTTGGCGAGCCGTCATGGGCGAACCTGTGGACTCAAAGGCATTGATTGCCATGACTATCTCACAGTCCTGTTCGTCAGACCCTTCCGTGGTCGCCAGGGGTAGCCTGCTGAGCGCGTCGACACATTTGTCTGTCTGGCCTGTGCCTTATTGTGCAGTCGTAGGACACCAGCATGAGTGCCCACCGTTGAATTTGCACCGAGGCGTTGGCGTTTATTGCCTTGCTCTCGGATAGGAGGGATGTGAGGGGCTTGTGGTCGGTTTCTAACACGAACTTGGCCCCGAAAAGGTATTGGTGCAGCTTTTTGACACTGTACACGCATGCGAGCGCCTCCTTCTCTACCATTCCGTACCCGCGCTCCGCCCACGAAAGTGACCTGGAGGCATAAGCTATGGGTTGTAATTTGCCCGCACTATTGACATGTTGCAAAACGCACCCGACCCCATATGCTGACGCATCGCATGTGAGAACTAGCTTTTTACCTGGGTCAAAGAAAGTCAAAACACTGTTTGGAACACAGAAGGTTGCGTGCCTTATTGAAGGCGCGTGCCTTGGCGTCCCCCCAAAACCAATCGCACCCCTTCCTGAGTAGCACGTGGAGAGGCTCCAGCAGCGTGCTTAAGTTCTGCATAAAGTTCCCAAAGTAATTGAGTAGCCCGAGAAAGGCACGCAGTTCTGAGACATTCCGGGACCTGGGTGCCAGGCGAATTGCTTCTGTTTTGGACTCTGTTGGGCGGATTCCATCAGCGGCAATCCTTCTGCCCAAAAATTCAACATCGGGTGCGAGAAACAGGCACTTGGATTTCTTGACTCGTAGCCCTACCCGATCCAACCGCTTTAGTACTGCCTCCAAATTACGGAGATGGGAGTCGGTGTCCCTGCCCGTGATAAGTATGTCGTCTTGAAATACAACCGTCCCCGGGATGGACTTGAGCAGACTCTCCATGTTGCGCTGGAATATGGCAGCTGCCGACCTGATGCTGAATGGGCATCGATTGTACATGAAAAGGCCTCGATGTGTGTTGATGGTGGTGAGTAGCTTGGATTCCTCGGTCAATTCTTGCGTCATATACGCAGATGTGAGGTCTAATTTTGAGAAAAGTTTACCTCCAGCCAATGTGGCAAATAAGTCCTCCGCTCTGGTCCTGTAGGGGAGACTCTGTTTATGGTAGATTTGTAGTCCCCAAGTTTCGTACGGATCCATCAGGCTTCATGACTGGGACGATGGGACTTGCCCAGTCGCTAAATTCCACAGGTGATATAATGCCTTCCCGCAGAAGCCTGTCTAGTTCGTTCAATCTTTTCCCTCATCACATAGGGTACAGCTCTGGCCTTGAGATGGACCGGTCTAGCATCCTGTGTGATGTAGATTTTGACTTTGGCCCCTTTGAAAGTGCCCACACCTGACTGAAAAAGCTGTTCAAATCGCTTTATAACAGTTGAGCAGGAGGTCTGTTCCTCTAATGACATGGCATGGACATCATCCCATTTCCAGTTTAGTTTTGCCAGCCTGCTTCTCCCCAGCAGTGCTGGGGGGGTCTCCGGGGACAATCCACAGGGGAAGTCGGTTCACTGTCCCTTTGTGTGTGACCAAGAGCATGGCGCTGCCGAGGACTGGTACGATTTCTTTGGTATAGGTCCTTAGTGTGGTGTCGACCCTGTCTCTTTTATGCGGCCACAGTTGTTCAAATTGTTGAGCGTCCATGAGAGATTGACTCGCTCCCGTTTCCAGCTCCATGTTGACAGATATCCTGTTGAGTAGGACCCTCATTATTATAGGAGGCGTCCTGTTGTAGGAGCAGCGGCCATCGATCGTGTTGACCCGCTGTACACCGGTGTCCCGGGTACTGTCCCCACCATCTTCTGGTCCGCTTTCCGACCCATCCGATTCGTATACCAGCCGAGCTGCCGTTTTTTTGCACATGCGGGCCAAATGCCCTGTATATTCACAATTTCTGCAAACAGCCTGCTGAAATCGACATCCCCTTGATGAGTGCCCACCCCGACACCTCCAGCACAGACCTGTTCCATTGTTCAAAGTGTTCCCAAAGAATGAGCTGCGTCTGGCTGATCTCTCTTGAGCTTCTCTCAGTTTGTCTGTGTGTGGGGGTAGCAGCTTGATGGCTTCTGCCTGCTGTCGAGAGCCTGTTCTCCCGGTTTTGTCTGTGTGTGAGGGTAGCAGCTTGTTTAGTGCTGTGAACTTCTTCCGATATTTCGTTAGTTGTCGTACCTGCATTGTAAATCAACCTCGTTTCTTCTTTCCCTACCAAGAATGTCTGTGCAACCAGTGCTGATGCCTCTAAGGTCAGGTTCTTGGTCTCTGAGCTTTCGGAATATACCTGCGTGGCCTATTCCTTCAATGAAAAAGTCTCTCAGCATTTCTCTCCTCAGTTCATCGGAGAACTCGCGTAAACTAGCCAGCCTCCGAAGTTCCGCCACGAAGTCGGGTATGCTCTGGCCCACACAGCGTCTGTAGTTGTAGAACCTGTGTCTGGCCATGTGTAGGCTGCTTGCTGGCTTCAGGTGGTCTCTTACCAGTGTGCTCAATTCTTCAAACGACTTGCTTGCTGGTTTCTCGGGTGCCAACAGATCCTTCATTAAAGCGTATGTTTTCGAGCCACAGCTGGTCAAGAGATGGGCTCTTCTCTTGTCTGCCTTATCGTCGCCTAACTAGTCTTTGGTTACAAAGCTTTGCTGGAGCCTTTCTATAAAGTCCTTCCAATTGTCTCTCGCATTGTACTTTTCATCTGATCCGTTGTTCGCCATTCTGTGGATTCTGTAATCCCGTAACCCGTCGCCACTGTAAAGTCCTGTCCCCTCAGTACAGATTCACACGAGGCATGTAGTGAAGTCAAGGTCACTCTGGACCTGCACCTTTTCTTTCACAGCTCTGGAATGCTGCACTTGCCTGAGACCTGTCCTTATATACCTGTCTCTTGCAAGTGCACCCCTGGTGGTAAGGTATGCTGGTGGTTACAGGTCATATCTTATTACAGTCATGTATAGCATGTTAGGATACAGTTATCTATAATAATGTAAGATACATGACACCAATGACATAGGAAGAGGGATGAGGTCCTGCAGGCAGAGTTTAGGGAACTAGGAGAGAGATTAAAAAACAGGACCTCAAAGGTAGTAATCTCTGGATTATTCCCAGTGCCACGAGCTAGTGAGTACAGAAATAGGAGGATAGAGCAGATGAATACGTGGCTGGAGACATGGTGCAGGCAGCAAGGCTTTAGTTTCCTGAAGCATTGGGACCGCTTTTAGGGGAGGTAGGACCTATACTAGCCAGACAAGTTGCACCTCAAGAGCCGGGACCCAATATCCTTGCCGGGAGATGGTTGCTAGTGCTGTGGGGGGCGGGGGGCGGGGGGGGGGGGGTTGAACTAGCTTGGCAGGGGGATGGGAACTTGAGAATAGATTCAGTAGGGAGAGTAGTAAAGCTGGAATTAGAAAGCAAAAATAAAGAAAGTGCGTTTGAAGGATAGAGGAAACAAGTAGGAAAAAAGGATTAAAAAATCAAACTTAAAGGCACTTTGTCTTAACGCACGTAGCATTTTAACCTCCATATTGATTGGACAGATCAAATTGGTCAGGGTAGCCTTGAGGAGGAGCTCATAGAGTGCGTAAGGGATGGATTCCTTGAGCAGTATGTAATGGAACCAATCAGGGGGCAGGCTATCTTCGATCTGGTTCTGTGTAATGAGATAGGATTAATAAACAATCTCCTAGTAAAGGATTCCCTCGGAATGAGTGATCAAAGCATGATTGAATTTCAAATTCAGATGGAAGGTGAGAAAGTTGGATCTCTAACCAGCGTACTAAGCTTAAATAAAGGAGACTATGAAGGTATGAGAGCAGAGTTGGGTAAAGTGGACTGGGAAATAGATTAAAGTGTAGGACAGTTGATGAACAGTGGTGTACATTTAAGGAGATATTTCACAACTCAAGAAAAATATATTCCAGTGAGGAGGAAAGGATGTAAGAGAAAAGATAGCCATCCATGGTTAATTAAAGAAATAAAGAAAAATATTCAATTAAAAACTGGGAAGTTTTTAAAAGCCAGCAAAGAATGACTAAAAAAAATGATTAAGAAAGGAAAGATAGACTATGACCGTAAACAAGCACAAAATATAAAATCAGATAGCAAGAATTTCTATAGGTATATAAAAAGGAAAAGGGTGGCTAAAGTAAATGTTGGTCCCTTTGAGGACGAGGCCAGGGAATTAGTAATAGGGAACATGGAGATGGCAGAAAGTCTGAACAAATATTTTGTATCAGTCTTTACGGTAGAGGACACTAACAATATTCCGACAGTGGTTAGTCAAGGGGCTATGGGGGTAAGGAACTTATCACAATCACTAAGGAGGTGGTGCTCAGTAAGATAATGGGACTAAAGGCAGATACATCCCCTGGACCTGATGGCTTGCATCCTAGGGTCTTAAGAGACGTAGCAGCAGGGATTGTGGATGCATTGGTTGTAATTTACCAAAATTCCCTGGATTCTGGGGAGGTCCCAGCAGATTGGAAAACTACAAATGTAACGCCCCTATTTAAAAAAAGGATGCTGACAAAAAGCAGGAAACTATAGACCAGTTATTCTAACATCTGTGGTTGGGAAAATGTTGGAGTCCATTATTAACGAAGCAGTAGCAGGACATTTTGGAAAAGCAAAATTCGGTCAGGCAGAGTCAGCATGGATTTATGAAGGGGAAGTCATGTTTGACAAATTTGCTGGAGTTCTTTGAGGATGTAACGAACAGGGTGGATAAAGGGGAACCAGTGGATGTGGTGTATTTGGACTTCCAGAAGGCATTTGACAAGGTGCCACATAAAAGGTTACTGCACAAGATAAAAGTTCACGGGGTTGGGGGTAATATATTAGATGGATAGAAGATTGGCTAACTAACAGAAAACAGAGAGTCGGGATAAATGGTTCATTCTCTGTTTGGCAAACAGTAACTAGTGGGGTGCCGCAGGGATCAGTGCTGGGACCCCAACTATTTACAATCTATATAAACGACTTTGAAGAAGGGACTGAGTGTAAAGTAGCCAAGTTTGCTGACGATACAAAGATGGGAGGAAAAGGAATGTGTGAGGAGGACACGCAAAATCTGCAAGAGGACATAGACTAAGTGAGTGGGCAAAAATTTGGCAGATGGAGTATAATGTTGGGAAAGTGTGAGTGCACTTTGGCAGAAAAAATCAAAGAGCAAGTTATTATTTAAAAGGAGAAAGATTGCAAAGTGTCACAGTACAGCGGGACCTGGGGGTACTTGTGCATGAAACACAAGGATAGTATGCAGGTACAGCAAGTGAAGGCCAATGGTATCTTGGTAAAGGGGATGGAGTATAAAAGCAGGGAAGGATTGCTACAGCTTTATAAGATATTGGTGAGGCCACACCTGGAATACTATGTGCAGTTTTGGTTTCCATATTTACGAAAGGATATACTTGCATTGGAGGCAGTTCTGAGAAGGTTCACCAGGTTGATTCCGGGGATGAGGGGTTTGACTTGTGAGGAAAGGTTGAGTAGGTTGGACCGCTACTCATTGGAATTCAGAAGAATGAAAGGTGATCTTATCGAAACGTATAAGATTATGAAGGGGCTTGACAAGTGGATGCAGAGAGGGTGTTTCCACTAATGGGAGACTAGAACTAGAGGGCATGATCTTAGAATAAGGGGCTACCCATTTAAAACTGAGATGAGGAGAAATTTCTTCTCTCAGCGGGTTGTTAATCTGTGGAATTCGCTGCGTTAGAGAGCTGTGGAAGCTGGGACATTGACTACATTTACGACAGAAATAGATAGTTTCTTAAGTGATAAGGGGTTATGGGGAGCGAGCGGGGAAGTGGACTTGAGTCCATGATCTTATTAAATGGCGGAGCAGGCTCAAGGGGCCATAGGGCCTACTCCTGTTCCTATTTCTTAGTTCTTGTGTTCTTATTATCCTCATTGATGGTAGAGCCCAGCATGTAAGTGCAAAAGGCAAGACTGAAGCATTTACAACCATCTTCAGCCCGAAGTGCCAAGTGGATGATCCATTTTGGCCTTCTCCTGAGCTCCCCACCATCACAGAAACTAGCCTTAAGCCAATTCGATTCACTCCACGTGATATCAAGAAACTGCTGAGCCTGGTGGATACAGCAAAGGCTATGGACCCCGACAACATTCCGGCTGTTGTGCTGAAAATTTGTGCTCCAGAACTAGCCGTGCCTCTAGCCAAGCTTTTCCAGGACAGCTACAATACTGACATCTATCTGACCATATGGAAAACTGCCCAGAAATGTCCTGTCCACAAAAAGCAGGACAAATCCAATCTGGCCAATTTCCGCCCCATCAATCTATTCTCAATCATCAGCAAAGTGATGGAAGGTGTCATCGACAGTGCTATCAAGCGGCACTCACCAATAACCTGCTCACCGATGCCCAGTTAGCATTCTGCCAGAACCACTCGGCTCCAGACCTCTTTATAGCCTTGGTTCAAACATGGACAAAAGAGCTAAATTCCAGAGGTGAAGTGAGAGTGACTGCCCTTGACATCAAGGCAACATTTAATCGAGTGTGGCATCAAACAACCCTAGTCAAACTGAAATCAATGGGAATCGGAGACAAAACTCTCCACTGGCTGGAGTCATATCTAGCGCAGCACATTGCTGCAGGAATTCCTCAGGGCAGTGTCCTAGGCTCAATCATCTTCAGCTGCTTCATCAATGACCATCGCTCCATCATAAGGTCAGAAGTGGGGATGTTCGCTGATTACTGCACAGTGTTCGGTGCCATTTGCAACTCCTCAGATAATGAACCAGTCAATGCCCGCAAGACATGGACGACATTCAGGCTTGGGCTGATAAGTGGCAAGTAATATTCGCGCCACAAAAGTGCCAGGCAATGACTATCTCCAACAAGCGAGAGTCTAACAACCGCCCCTTGACATTCAACGACATTACCATCTCAATCCGCCACCATCAACATCCTGGGGGTCACCATTGACCGGAAACTTAACTGGACCAGCCACAGAAACACTGTGGCAACAAGAGCAGTTCAGAGGCTGGGTATTCTATGGTAAGTGTTTCATCTCCTGATTCCCCAAAGCCTTTCCACCATCTACAAGGCACAAGTCAGGAGTGTGATGAAATACTCTCCACTTGCCTGGATGAGGCAAGAAGCTCGACATCATCCAGGACAAAGCAGCCCACTTGATTGGCACCCCATCCACCACCTTAAACATTAACTCCTTCCACCAGTGGCGTAACATAGCTGCTGTGTGTGTATCATCTACAAGATGCACTGCAGCAACTCGTCAAGGCTTCTTCGTCAGCACCTTCCAAACCTGTGACCTCTACCACCTAGAAGGACAAAAGCAGCAGGTGCATGGGAACACCATCATCTCCACATCTCCCTCCAAGTCACACATCATCCTGACTTGGAAATATATCACCGTTCCTTCATCGTTGCAGGGTCAAGATCCTGGAACTCCCTAACAGCACTGTGGGAGTACCTTCACCACATGGATTGCAGCGGTTCAAGAAGGTGGCTCACCACCATCTACTCAAGGGCAGTTAGGGAGGGGCAATAAAGGCCAGTGATGTCCACATCCCAGGAACAAATTTTAAAAACCTAGTCTAGAATTAGGCCCTCTTCAAACAAAATCATTTATGCACAATAATTTTGACGGCTTGGTTTTCCAAGTTTCACTTTTTAAAAAAAGAAAACACATTTCTATTTCCCCTCTTCCCCCTTTTTTCTTCCCCTCCGTACCTGGAAGGCGCTGATTCATGCTAGGATAAGGTTCAATGAAAAGTACTCGGTAAAATAATGGACTAAAGATGGACAAGTCCCCTGGACCGGATGGTTTGCATCCTCGGGTTTTAAAAGAAGTGGCTGCAGAGATAGATAGTGGATGCATTGGTGGTAATCTACCAAAATTCCCTGGAGTCTGGAGAGGTCCCAGTGGATTGGAAAACTGCAAATGTAACGCACCTCTTTAAAAAAAGGAGGGAGACAGAAAGCAGGAACCTATAGACCAGTTAGCCTAATGTCTGTTATTGGAAAAATGCTGGAGTCCATTAAGGAAGCAGTAGCAGGACATTTGGAAAATCATAATGCAGTCAAGCAGAGTCAGCATGGTTTTATGAAAGGGAAATCATGTTTGACAAATTTGTTGGGAGTTCTTTGAGGATGTAATGAACAGGATGGATAAGGGGGTACCAGTGGATATGGTGTATTTGGATTTCCAGAAGTCATTCGATAAGGTGCCACATAAAAGGTTATTGCACAAGATAAGAGCTCACTGGGTTGGGGGTAATATATTAGCATGGATAGAGGATTAGCTAACTAAGAGAAAACAGAGTCGAGATAAATGGGTAATTTTCTGGTTGGCAAATGGTAACTTGTGGGGTGCCACAGGGATCGGTGCTGGGGCCTCAACTATTTACAATCTATATGACTTGGATGAAGGGCCCGAGTGAAATGTAACCAAGTTTGCTGATGATACAAAGATGGGTGGGAAAGCAAGTTGTGAGGAAAGACGCAAATTATCTGCAAAGGGATATAAACAGGCTAAGTGAGTGGACAAACATTTGGCAGATGGAGTATAATGCAGGAAAGTGTGAGGTTATCCACTTTGGCAGGAAAAATAAAAAAGCAAATTATTATTTAAATGGAGAGTGATTACAAAATGCTGCAGTACAGAGGGACATGTGCAGGAAACTCAAAAAGTTAATATGCAGATACAGCAAGTAATCAGGAAAGCAAATTGAATGTTGGCCTTTATTGCAAGGGGGATGGAGTATAAAAGCAGGCAAGTTCTGCTACAACTGTACAGGGTATTGGTGAGACCACACTTAGAGTACTGCGTACAGTTTTGATCTCCATATTTAAGGAGGGTTGTACTTGCATTGGGTCCTGACTGCCTTGAGTGTCTCCCCGTTCTTGGCCAGCAGTGAGGTGCGGCCTTGGGTACTTGGGCCGTAGGTGGACTTGACTGCAGGGAAGAATCCTCGTACATCATGGCTGTTGGCCAGCTGCTGAATCTCCTGTGCTTTCTCCACCCACCATCTATTCTTTAAAACAACGGACATGATCTTTACAGCGCGACATCTGCAAGAGAAATGCAGGGAACAGCACCAACCTTTGTACATGGCTGCCTTTGACCGTACAAAGGCCTTTGACACTGTTAACCCCGAGGGCCTATGGAGCGTCCTCTTCTGTTTCGGCTGCCCTCAAAAGTTTGTCGCCATCCTCCGCCTGCTCCACGATGATATGCAAGCCGTGATCCTGACCAACGGATCCATCACAGACCCAATCCACGTCCGGACCGGGGTCAAGCAGGGCTGCGTCATCGCACCAACCCTTTTCTCGATCTTCCTCGCTGCAGTGCTGCACCTCACACTCAACAAGCTCCCCGCTGGAGTGGAACTAAACTATAGAACCAGCGGGAGCCTATTCAACCTTCGTCGCCTCCGGGCTAGATCCAAGACCGTCCCATCCTCTGTCATCGAACTACAGTGTGCGGACGACGCTTGCGTCTGCGCACATCAGAGGCTGAACTCCAAGCCATCGTCAACATCATCACCGAGGTGTACGAAAGCATGGGACTTACACTAAACATCCATAAGACACAGATCCTCCACCAACCTGACCCCGCCACACAGCACTGCCCCCCCCCCCCCCCCCCCCAGTCATCAAAATCCATGGAACGGCCTTGGGACAACGTGGACCACTTTCCATACCTCGGGAGCCTGTTTTCAGCGAGGGCAGACATCGACGATGAGGTCCAACACCGCCTCCAGTGCGCCAGCGCAGCATTCGGTCACCTGAGGAAGAGAGTGTTTGAAGATCAGGCCCTCTAATCTGGCACCAAGCTTATGGTCTATAGTAATACTCGCCCTCCTATATGGCTCAGAGATGTGGACCATATACAGTAGACACCTAAAATCGCTGGAGAAATACCAACGATGTCTCCACAAATCCTGCAAATCCCCTGGGAGGGTAGATGCACCAACGTCAGTGTTCTCGATCAGGCCAACATCCCCAGCATCGAAGCACTGACCACACTCGACCAGCTCTGTTGGGTGGGCCACATTGTCCGTATACCCGACACAAGACTCCCAAAGCAAGCGCTCTACTTGGAACTCCTATACGGCAGGCAATCCCCAGCTGGGCAGAGGAAATGTTTCAAGGACACCCTCAAAGCCTCGTTGATAAAGTGTAACATCTCCACCGACAATTGGGAGCCCCTGGCCAAAGACCGCCCTAAGTGGAGGAAGAGTATCCAGGAGGGTGCTGAGCACCTTGAGTCTTGTCGTTGAGAGCATGCAGAAAGCAAGCGCAGGCAGCGGAAGGAGCGTGTGGCAAACCTGTCCCACCCACCCTTTCCTTCAATGACTGACCCATCCGTGACAGAGACTGTAATTCCCGTATTGGACTGAGAACTCGCTTTTAGAGTGGAAGCAAGTCTCGATTTCGAGGTACTGCCTATGATGATGACTTGCATTGGAGGCAGTTCGGAGAAGGTTGATTCCTGAGATGAAGGGGTTGACTTATGAAGAAAGGTTGAGCAGGCTGGGCCTATACTCATTGGAGTTTAGAAGAATGAGAGGTGATTTTATTGAAACATATAAGATTATGAGGGGGCTCGACAAGGTAGATGCAGAGAGGATGTTTCCACTCGTGAGAATCTAGAACTGGGGGGCATAGTTTAAGAATAAGGGGTTGCCCATTTAGAACTGAGATGAGGAGGAATTTCTTCCTTGAGGGTTGTAAATCTGTGGAATTCTCTGCCCTAGAGAGCTGTGGAGGCTGGGTCATAAATATATTTAAAGTGGAGATAGACGAGATTTTTGAACGATAAGGGAGTGAAGGGTCATGGGGAGCGGGCAGGGAAGTGTAGCTGAGCCCAAGATCAGATCAGCCATGAGCTTATTAAATACCAGAGCAGACTCGAAGGGCAAAATGGCCTACTCCTGCTCTTATTTCTTACGTTCTTGTGAATGCCTGCAGCTCTCTGATAACGCGGAACAGCAGCCATTCTTGAATTATGATTTTGGATGATCAGTACTGGGAGGCTTTTGAAATGCGGGGCCTCAGAGCTGAGCCTGACACCCATGTGCACCCAGTGGGAAGGGGACACAGGGCAGCAGTACAGAGGCGCCAGACTAATTAGAGATTAAAATGAATGATTGGATGTTGGGGCCAGGTTAGGCGGGATTAGTCCAACATTGCCCTGCATTATGTGTTCACCCTGCAGACAAAGTCATGAGCAGCCTCATAGTTGTAACTGATTCCCAACTAACCTTAATTGACTTTTTGTGTTCGGAGGTTTCCAAGAGTGAGGGCTTTTGAGGAAAGTTGTGATACTGTGGAAAGGCACCCAGTAACAGCCATTAATAGCAGTTGCAGATGTCTGTGCTCCTCCACCCAAACGGGATGGTGCGGTTACCCGGAAATAACCTGAGATGAAAGGAGAAAATACATGCAACAGGAGTAGGCCATTTAGCCCCTCCAGCTTGTTCTGTCATTCAATTAGATCATGGCTAATTGAATGGCAGAATAGGCTTGAGGGGCTAAATTGCCTTCCCCTGACCTGTACCCACCCCGGTTCCATATTCCTTAATACCGCCACGTAACAAAATTCTATCATTCTCGGTTTTGAAATTTTAAATTGGCCTAGCCTCAACAGCTTTTTTGGGGAGAGTGAGTTCCAGATTTCTGCCACCATTTGTGTGAAGACCTGCTTCCTGACATCACTCCCTCGCCATCCAGCTCTGCAGTCGAGTTTAATTTCCCACCTGCTGGTTATGGAGCTATGCTAAAGGTGGCTACAGAGGGGGCAGTGATTCATACCATCTCAACTATTGGGGACTTAAAACTGTGATGGTGAAATAAATTTACGTGTGTATTACACATGGCACTAAATTACATCGCAGAGAAGTGAATTATACATCAGTAGCCCACCAGTGTAATTATCATGTGTTTACACCAGAGTATCTGTTGTTTGCCATGTCCCAATGCACAGTGCTTGCCACGCCTTGTCACGGTGCAGCAGGCCCCAATTATGTCACAGTGCACCACACCCAGTTGCCGCACCAGGTCACACAGCACCACACTTGGCTCAGCAAACCACGTTGCAATGCACCACAACACACTTGGCATGTCGTCTCAGAATAATACACTTGCTTGTGTCAAAGGCTGTAAAGACCGGGTTCTGTAGTTTAAAAAATAAAGAAAATATCTCAAAGTACTATGAAAGAGTTCTTTGGGAGTTCATTAATGATTCAGTGCTACTTCTTGGTCCATGTCCCAACCTATGAACACCAGTTTACACTCCTGCATTTCTATTTTTAGCATTAGTCAACAATTCTTTCGATCAACTTTAGTATACCATCTCTGTTTTATTAAATCCAGGTGAAAGCTTGTACTTAGACTGCATCTGTGGGTGAATGTGCAGCTTTCTTTATTTTCCTTGTAACGCTGAGAAAAATTGAAGAAAAAGCGGCTCTAGTTCAAAAACTGAAACAGGTTCTGGGGTTTTCAAGCTGCCCACACCCTGTAGAGGAGGAGAAGAGCCAGTGTTGGCCAAGCCCTCCCAATTGAAAAGGCCTTCCTGGGTAAACATGTTACGCAAGTGTCTGTCTGTATGCAGCTTAAGCTATACGCGGCAAAACAACAGGAAGCAGGCTGCTGGCCAAGTTGCTTCATAAGGAGGTTAGTCTGTTTGCCGACGGTGCACTAGAGCTGATTTAATCGTGTCTTACCGAGTGGAAGCGGACCTTAGTGCCCCCTGCTGGTAGTGTTTCAGTTCAGCAAAGATTGATGATTTTCTAAATACAATAAAATCCTTTGACAATTGTCTCCAGGATGTCTCTTTAGGAATGGTATTTCAGTCACTCAGTATCCACATTCAAACAAGTGAACTATCCCCCTCAGCAGTCTGAGACTGCCTCCCATGTGGCTAGTCTGATACAGATACAGTTGTCACTGAACTGGCAGGGGGTACCTTACTCCTTTGATTAAAGTTCTCCGTGTCATTGCGTACCAGTCCATTCACTTACTATGAATTAGTCAATGGAAGTGCCTGTGAATCTGAAAAGAGCTCTCCTGCAAAGGAAGGGAGGGAGAGGAGAACAAAGAAAAATGAGATTATGGACATATGCATGCATACTATCGTTGCATTGCCTCATAAGGCTAGATCGTCTTTTTATTGATCATAAATGGCCATAATTCTAGCCCGTAATTCGGCTTGAGAATCCTGCCTCAAGCTGGGACTTTTGTCTCAATCTAGTGAACTTGTTTTCTGGTTTTACATTGCAACTACTTGTGGAAGAAAATAGATCACTTTGCCTTGTTTTTGACTCGGCTTATTGAAACTACATATAGCCCTTCTTGCCCAGAAGAAGCCCTGTTATACTGTACCCATGTAAATGTTGCACATGGGATAAAGGGATTCATGCCAAGAGCACAGGCCATATGAAGATTTTACGTCAAGCTGACTTGAGTTAAGTTCATCCATGACAGAGTTGTGCAATATTATGAATGTGGCTCAGCCTTGGATACCACTTGGGACAAATCTCTCGCCAAATTTGACTAGTGTAAGGTGCAGTGTTAGAGTGGCATCCTAGTGTTTCATTAGATTGTCCGAGGAGGATTGGACAAAACGTCAGAGCTTATTTTTTGTTTAAGTTCTCTTAATGGTTCATCGCCAGTTGATACCTTCATTGTGCAGAGTCAGAAAGTCTTACACGGGCACATCTAGATTTAGAATCCCTGGTGGTCCTCCGTATGAATGGTTAGAGAGATCTCTCTTCAGGGAACAAGTGGAGACACCATTGAAGAGCTCTGGGCTGCTCGGGAGTGGACCCACCTAATTATGTTGAAGCAAAGTCTTGAAGCTGTGGAGCAAATGATTTATCAACCAGTTATTTTTCAGAACGTCCTCTTGGGTGGTTCTGTTCAAGTGACAAGTTCACCACCCGTGATTGTAAATAACCAAATCCAATCTCTGTCTTTGTGTGTAATGATGGTTCTCTTCTCTTCTATCTTTCTCCTCCTTCTCTTCCTCTCCCTTGCATTGTTTATTTGGAAATTCGTACAAAGTGCAAATGTTTGTGTGGAAGCAGTTCCTAACAGGCCTCTCGAGGTAGCATGCGTGCATGTTGCTGCATGTGTGTTCAGAGGCCACCCCTTGGAGAAAACTTCATGCCTGGGCTCAAAAATTATGCTAAATAAAACTCTGGAGTTGCTTGTTTTAGTACCTGTCATTCCAGCCCTGATTTTTAACCTGGGGCAGGTGGGAGGGGTGCCCCATGGACTCCTTGGCATGAGGCCCAGGCCATTTTAACTCCCGGGCCTCGTAGGCAGTGGGAAGACCAGAGTTGAGAAGGCACTCCTGCTCCTCCTGTCCCACAAGGAATCCTCACAAAAATGTTTCAAATAAAAATAAAACTTATCTTGGCCTCTTGAGGCCATTCTGTTGCCTCCGGCCAGGTTTTGCTGGTGGGTTTGACATTGTGTGGGCCTCCCATGATTTCAAGGTAAAACCGTGATACTGTGCCAGTGATGTCATCAATCTGTGACTTTTAACATTTTAATTAAGCCTCCATCTGTCTCTGGCAGGCAGCCTCCATGCTGCCTGAATCCTGGTAGTTAAAATAACAGGGGCAGGAATACAGCACTTTCAGTGAGATCTGGAATAGATGTGATCAAGCTGGAATGGGGCAACTCTTGCACAAGTTTGTTTTAAATGAAGTAACTTTGTGCAGCAGCTCAGAGTAGTGATCAAACAATGACATGCAGTTATGCGCATGTCCACAAAAATGCACAACCTTGTGTCTCCCAAGGTGTGAGGTAAACCATTATAATTATTATTCCAATGCTTTTAGTGCATCAGTAATGAAGACCTTCCCAAACAGGGAGACCATTTTCATTGCCCCAAAACTTTGAGCTGTTAATCAAACTGTTTGCATTCAGTACTGAGGAGGCCCCAGAGTGCAATTCTGGCGCAAATGTTACAAGGATTGTACAAGCATTAACTTTGTTGAAGATGCTATTTTAGCTTGAGAACTCCAGTATGTATTTTTAAAATTTTAACTTTTACATGTGCTTCCTTATCTATTTCATGAAAGCTCTAACTAGTCGTCTTTCATTATCGCTGAGTGTAATTCTGGACTTCGCGGGTCAGATATTTGGTATGTCGGTTCTGCTGTCTTATTCTTGCCTTGCCTCCTCTCCTGGAGCAGCTGACTGATACTCTGGTATGGTTCCTTGGATGTCGGTTGCTTCTGGCATCATGCAGTAGTGACCGTGCTTCATGTGTAAGCTTGCAGTGTGCATTGGTGTAGACTATTCATGCTGGATCCTATGCTGTCCTCCCACATGCTGTTTACTAGGAGTCACAAGTAGAGATCAGTAGTGGAACCCGTGGTGGATTTGTTTTATCCCTCCCCCTATCTCCGGGGGTGCTGAAATCATTGACCAGAAACTTAACTGGACCAGCCACATGAATACTGTAACACCAAGAGCAGGTCAGAGGCTGGGTATTCTGCAGCAAGTGTCTCACCTCCTGACTCCCTAAAGTCTTTCCACCATCTACAAGGCACAAGTCAGGAGTGTGATGGAATACTCTCCACTTGCCTGGATGAGTGCAGCTCCACCAACACTCAAGAAGCTTGACATAATCCAGGACAAAGCAGCCCACTTGATTGTCACCCCATCCACCACCCTAAGTATTTACTCTCTCCACCACTGGTGTACCGTGGCTGCAGTGTGTACCATCTACAACTTGCACTGCAGCAACTCGCCAAGGCTTCTTTGGCAGCACCTCCCAAACCCGCGACCTCTACCACCTAGAAGGACAAGGGCAGCAGGTGCATGGGAACACCATCACCTCCATGTTCCCCTCCAAGTCACACACCATCCTGACGGAAATATATCGCCATTCCTTCATCGTCGCTGTCTTAAAGTCCTGGAACTCCCTCCCTTACAGCACTGTGGGAGTTCCTTCACCGCAAGGATCACAGCGGTTCAAGAATACGGCTCACCGCAACAAGGGATGGACAATAACTGCTTGCGTTGTCAGTGACGCCCACATCCCATGATGAATAAAAAAAAATTGTTGCCTGAAACCCTGATGACATTATCCAAAGTTCAGTGGAGCATTTAAAAAAAAATAAAGTTAACTTTTTTTTCTTCCAGTAATACTGTAGGTCATCTACTGCTACAGGGGGAAATACCTTTAAAACATAAAGGAAAAATTATTAATTCCCCAAAGTGGCAACTAGATGGTAGTTTTCAACCAAATTGAACGGAATCATTTCCTTTTTGGATGTCAAACTATACTCCCGATTCCAAAATTCTGGAAAATGCACCAATTAATCTACCAAGGTCAGTGCCACCCCCTCTAGAAAATAAATCTTGTCCCTTCAAATCTTCCCTTTTCAGGCTTTCATTACTACAGCTTAACTTACAAGCCTGTGTCCCACGGTCCGGCACTATCCATGTCGATCCCACTTTCACATGTCGAGATCGTTTAAGGGCCTGTTTGGGGCTGTCTTTTTTGGCAACTGTGCCAGCTTTTCTCTTGCGAATCGTTCTAGGTTTTTTCCTTTGTATTAGTTTACCTCCCAACAACGTAACCAAGAAATGGGATGCACTCCTGAGAAGCTAATAAGAGGTGCAAAAATAACTGAAAATCGAGTTAAGGTGCAGGAGAAATTGAATAATAAAAGAAATGAAACTGCATTGAGGGAAACAAGTGGGCTTTGGCAGTTGTTATCCTGCTACACTAGTTTTTTTTAATATTGATCATTTTTATATGATTTTTGCATTCATTAATTTTGCTACCTTTCTACATATCACCATAATCTGTACTGCAGTTATATTCCTGCTGGTGGAGCTATTGAGCTATTAGCAGTCTATGCTGTCTGCAGCACCACTGGGAGGAATGCTGGTGTAACTGCAGTCTTGTCTGGGTATAGTGAACCAGAATCAAAACCAGCGCAAATTTTCTCCCTTTTCCCGGATGACAGCCCTTAAGTTGGTGAGTGGAGAAAAAAGAAACACATTTCAGATTTTATCTAATGAACTTACAGTTGCTAATAGGAAAGTTCAAATGAGACTTTTATGAGCCTCCCATATAATATTTCTTCTTAGAAGACATAATAAAGTCAGTCTATTGGTCCTCCAGGGAAACCAACATGCATTAGCATGAAATGATGTGGAAATGCTACCGTAGTTACTAGATGATTCGTTTCTTTTAAATAAAAGTTTTTTTAAAAAAGCACACTTTTATATGCTTGAATATTTCTAACATTGCCACCTTTACGCTCTACCTCTCAGTGCTCAGAGCTTGCATGGAATCCGACGGCTGCCAGGATCTGAGTCGCCCGATCCCAAAAGGAGGCGTGTACACCATTGTGACTTTGAGGGATGCAACAAGGTGTATACGAAGAGTTCTCACCTAAAGGCACATCGAAGGATCCACACGGGTAGGTGCAGCGCCCAGAGGGCAGAATCACGGCGGTTTTACTCCAGTCACTTCAGATCATTAGAATCAGTTGCTTATCTGTTGTTCTTTGGCACAGTCCAGGCTTTTGAAGTATCATGTCAGCATAAATGTTAGGGTATCTAACATGTCTCATTGATGATAGCATAGCTAACAAGTGACCTAGATGGTGATGCATCTAAAGGAATGTTGATGGGTGGCGGGGGGTGCTTTACATGCCGGATAGATGTTCATATGCTTTTTTATTAACCACTGTAAATTATTCTCTTGCCCGTTAGTACAGGAGTGAGAATGTGGGCATACTACCTATTGTCACTTCTATGCAAGCCTCTGAATTATCTGCCATGGGAAGCCCTGCTTTTCCAGAGGTGTGCTGAGCTTAGGAAACCACTTGCTGAGTAAAGCCCTAGTATTAGTTCAGTGCATGGTGATACCTACGCTGTTAATTACAATTTCATCAACCTGCTTCACACTTTGAAAGATTGCTCTGCATTGTGTCTGGTAATGGTTAACTTTCAGTAAACGTATTTACTTAATTCATCACACCTGTATGAACTCTCCTTCTGGCTTTGGGTTTCATATCAGTGTCCCATTGGGGTCTGTCTCTGTGTCCCATTGGGGTCTGTTTCTGGTTTGGCTCCAGCCAGCTGGGAGATGATGTTGCTACATGATGTCCCTCCGGCGTTCCAGTGTGCAAGTGGAGTAAAGGCCGCAGCTCTCTGAATTCCAGCAGAATGAGATACATATAGAGATTTGTAGACTGAACATAAATCTATAACTTCACTTAAATGTGCATTGCTTAAACTTGTCACAGATGCAGGAAGTGGACTCCTCCAACTTGCCCACTTCTCCACCACATGCATAGAAACACTGCTTGCACAAGTTTGCTGCTCCTATTTCCTTGGAAGACCAGGCCACCGAGATCTGGTCCTTAAGCTCCTCAATCGATGGCAGTTGTTTCTCCACCCTCCATGGAGGAACGGCTTGCAACCCCCGCTCTTTCCACTCCCAGGTCCTCATGCTCAGTAGTGCTCTGTGTTCCACCCAGTGACAGGCCCATTGTCTCGCGAACTAACTCCTCCTTTGTGGGTGACTCTGGGCACAAGTATGTGAGGTGCCATGACTGGATTGGTGAGGCCAGGGCACGAGATGTAGAGCTAGATGTGCCTAGCTATTTTTCTGAATCCACAGATTCCCCGAGGAAGGTTAAGAAATGTTTAACAGGGCAGACACTCATGTGGCAGCTCAGCCATCACCCGTGGATTTACTGGATTTAGCAACAACCAAATGCACTATACCATTTCTCCTGCCTTTACTAATCTTTTCTTGGCAGCTCGTCTCCTACTTTCAATCACCTACTGCCTGTCTTGTGTGAGGCATTGAGAGTATATCAAGTGATACGTTAGTTACCGGCGCAGACACAATGGGGGCCTCCTTCCGTGCTGTAAATTTCTATGATTCTGTGATTTAAAAAAAGCTGCATTAGTGTTTCCAGGAGTGTCTTGTGAATATTTTAGTTTTGCATTCACCCAGTAATTTACACTGAGGGCACGGTGGGTGTGGAGGTGAGTCTTGTACAGATAGAGCATCCGAAATCTGGAAACCTTGGGACCGAGGCCGTTCTGGGTATCGGCTATTTCCGGGTTTTGAAACGTCTTTCCAACGTCCCAAATCCGGAAACGCCTGGGCTGAGGTAAGGGCGGCTGGGGGGTCGGGGGGGGGGGTGCGGGGGTGCGCAGAGGGTCGGCGGTGGAGGGTCCGCAGTGTCAGCGGGTGGGAAAAAGCTGCATTGAAGATCTGCAAAAAAAAAAAGAAAGTTCAAGTTTTTATTTTTAAATTCTTTTTCAGCGATTTAGTAGGTTAAGGGTTTTGTGAATTATAATTTTTTTGTTTTTTGGAATTTTATGGGGTGGGGGGAGGGTGTTTTCGCCCCACCTGAGGCTCAACTTGCAACAGTAATTGGTTTTAAAAATGTCTGGATTTCAGAACATTCCGAATTTTGCAACTTTGATTTTCGGATGCTGAACCTGTATGTGAATGCGTATTCGGGCCTTCACTTCCCTAGGCTAACCTTACGTGGTCATTAAAGCCTGCTGGGGGTACTGTGGTGGTATGTGGGTTGGTGAAGGTAGCACAATACCTGGATAACTCTCTTATCGCCCTCCCCCCCCCCAGATGCTGTTGCTCCTTCAGTTATTCTTCCACTCATGGCTCCTGGGTTGGGCAGAAGTCACACCCTGTCACTTCTCCAGCAGCTTGGGACAAGTATCATCCAGTCTCCATGCTCCGAGCTGTTCCAACACAACTCTACAGCTGAACTGAGGAAGGAAGGGGGGTATGATTTAGGACAACATAATGCTGCTTTCTTGCCCAGTTTTCTGGCCAGTTTTTATCCCTCAACCAACATCACTAAACAGATTATCTAGTCATCACATTGGTGTTTGAAAGCTTGCTGTGCACAAAATTGGCAGCTGCGTTTTCTACATTACAACAGTGACTATATTCCAAAAGTACTTGGGCTCGAAAGTGCTTTGGGATGTCATGAGGTCGTGAAAGTACAATTCTTTCCTTTTCTCTTTTTTTTCTTTTTTGTTTTACTTTGACAGTTCCCTCCATTGCCCTAACCCTAAAGGGCGTGAATTCTGTGCCTCTGATGATGTATCACACCCAGATATTTGTGATATCAGGGCTGCTGCTCAGGTGTCAGCTACAAAGCTTTATCCCTGTTCGTGCCTTCAGCAGATCTCTAGGGAGTGGTGACACACGCAAAGAAAAATGAGAGCGCTGCGCTCGTAGATCAAGGCTCTTTATTTGAGGAACACTTTCCCAGCATTCTAATTTACAAAATGAATAGCATTATGAACTTTGGCAACATGCAGCCTCCAGATTAATACTGCACCTGGGCTAAGAGCTTGCAATAACTTGTCCTAATAGGAGTCAAGCAGTTGGTGTTATTGCTAAACAATTAAACAACTATTCATTTATTTATATGTAAAGGTTGCTTTACTTACCAGTTACAGCATCTGATGTCCACAAGAGGGTGCTGGATGTCTGAAGTAGCTCAGTGCTTCGATATAATGTGCTGGACTCCTGGGTGGCATAAGGATCTATCCCTATTTAAAATTAGTTACAGATGGGCAAAAAAATTAATTAGATCTTAAAATGGCTGTAGCATGTTTCCTGATGTTCCTCCCTCAACCCTCCGCACCCCCCCCCCCATCCCCAAACCTCCCACCCATCCATGTGATGCCCCTCATTAGCACCAGTTTTTGTGACTTCTCATGTATTTTGTTGCAGAGAGAGAGTGGGTGTCTGGGGTGGTCCCATCCCTCGGGAATGAAAGGACTGAACCACCTTGCACTCCTCCTCCCCACTGCCGTATGAAAGCATCATACAGGAGTTGATTTTGAAGAAAACCATTGTGGTTGCTTCAACGAGCTCAACTTCCAACAAGCTCAGGTGCAGGGTTGGCAAGGGATTTTCCCAATGGATTCCCTCTGCAGGTGTCGGCTTGATCTAATTTGATGTGTGTGTTCCCCAAACCCTCTGGATTTGAATCTATTGTTTGGCGTTATTTAAAAAAATAACAAAAATTAGAAAAACTATTAAAATGATTTCTCTTTCCTCTCTTGTTGGCCATGATTCGTACTGAAGTACCCCAGGACCTCAGCAGAAATGTCTTATCTTTCACATGAGCTCCGAAATGGAGTGTTGTTGGGGGGGCGGGGCAAACATTATTACAGCTTGGATAAAAAGCTAAATACTGCAGTTTACGAAATCGGAACAGAGAATCTGTGGAGAGAGGTTAGGTAGGGTTAATGTTTCAGGATTTGTGACCCTTGCGTACTGACAGGAACATAAGACCTGAAACATTAACCCAGCCATCCTCGCTCCACAGATGCTGCCTGAACTGCTGAATATTTCCAGCATTTTCTGTTTATTACAGCTAAGCCTGACCGTGTATATATACACATCTTTCAGGCTGCCTAGCCCAGAAACAGAGGCCAATTGTTGCACTGCTAGTGCCACCCTAATGAAATCAACAAACGCAGCAATGACTGGGGCTTAACCCTGGGACCTTGCTGGTCTGTCCCGCATGGTGTATTGAACCAACCTGAGCTGCACTTCTTATCCCACAGTACTGTAAAGATGGGCTATTAGTCTGCAGTGTTACAGCACATTAATGACCGGAAACAGCATGTGGGGAGAGGGTGGTTCTGGAGATGGAGGAGGTGCAGAGTAAAGGCTTGTGAATCCTAGGAGCGTGACAATATGACATAAAAGGCAGAAATGGTAATTGGGCCAGATTAAAAGATGCTTTATTATTGTTATCAAAAATGTCATTGCACAAAATTACGGCTCATGGGATTGGGGGTAATATACTAGCATGGATTGAGAATTGGTTAACGGACAGAAACAGAGAGTAGGAATAAATTGGTCATTTTTGGGTTGGCAGCCTGCAGCTAGTGGGGTATCACAAGGATTGGTGCTTGGGGACCCAGGTATTCCCAATCTATCAATGACTTGGATGAAGAGACCAAGTGTAATGTTCGCTATTGATGCAAAGCTAGATGGGAAATTTGTTGTGAGGAGAATGCAGAGAGGCTGCAAAGGGATCTAGACATGTTAAGTGACTGGGCAAGAGCATGGCAGAAAGAGTATAATGTGGGGAAATATGAAGTTATCCACTTGATAGAAAAGCAGAATATTTTTTAAATGGTGAGAGAGTGTTCGGAGGGATCTGGATGTCTTTTACACAAATCACTGAAAGTTAACATGCAGATACAGCAAGCAATTAGGAAAGCAAATGGTATGTTAGATATAAAAACAAAAAATGCTGAACTACTCAGCAGGTCAGGCAGCATCTGTGGACTAGAATTCACTTGATGATCAATTTACATCCAGAAATTGTTTTTACTGGGACAAAATCGTTTTAGAGCATAATGTGACTGGAAAAACTCAACCACGTTTTCCCAACGGCCTAGTGGATGTAGGCAGCCTGAAGTGTAGTAATGAGCCATGTAAACCAGAAGGTCTGGGGTGTAATTCCAGTCTGTTAAGTCAGCAGATCTCAGACAGGCTACCAGTAAGGCACTGCAGTTTGCCTTGGTTGCCCTTGGGCTGTAGGGCCGGGGCGGGGGGGGATAAAAAAGCCTGCTGTTCGATTCTGGCTCCTGATTGTCTGCAAGTCCTGAATGCACATGTGTGCCCACCGGGTGAGAACAGGTTCAAGCTCAGCTGCCAAGACCCACTTAATCAGGGATTCGCAATAAATACAACTTTATCCATTCAGTTTGTCTAGTTTACAGAAGTTTTACGAAATCACAATGTGGTCACTAATTCTGAACTCTTCCCTCTAAATATTAAAACCCATCAGTATTAGGATTATATTCCCAACACCAAGTGATGCTCAATTCCTCGTAACTACACACGGGGACAAATGAACTCTGGGTCTTTCCTAAATTGACCACAAAGCCCAGAAAATCCATTCCCCTGGGTCAGCTTGCATTTGTGTAGCTTCAGCAGATAATTTATGACATCTTGATTCAATATTCTAGTAACTAATCCAATCTGTAGCATCAGTAGTCAGCCAGTTGCTCTTCAGTGACTTCAAGATAAGCACCCCAAATAACTCTGGAATGATAAATTCTGTACAAGCGCCTGGGCTAGAGTGCACTGGTAGTGATTACAATCTGTACACCCATAAATATCAGGGCAGTCTGTTGAACAAGATATTTACCCAATGCTCTCTGTCGACAATGAAGTACTTTTTCACACTTTAGATTAGGCCAAATAAAATGGGAAAAAAAAAATGTTCAGTAAATAGTACACAGATTACATAGGATTACGTAGAATATACAGCACAGAAACAGGCCATTTGTCCCAACCAGTCCATGCCGGTGTTTATACTCCACTCGAGCCTCCTCCCACTCATCCTCATCTTACTCTTATCGGCATAACCCTCTATTCCCATCTCCCTCGTGCTTATTTAGCTTCCCCATAAATGCATCTATACGATGCTCCCCAACTACTCCCTGTAGTAGCGCGTTCCGCATTCTCACCACTCTTTTTAAAAATTTGTTCATGGGATGTGAGAGTTGCTGGCAAAGCCACCATTTATTGCCCATCCCTTGAGAAGATGCTGGTTAGCCACCTTCTTAAACCACTGCAGTCCGTGTGGTGAAGATACTCCCATAGTGCTGTTGGGGAGGGAGTTCCAGGATTCTGACCCAGCGGCGACAAACTAACAGCGATATACTTCTAAGTCAGGATGGTGTGTGGCTTGGAGGGGAGCTTGGAGGTGGTGGTATTCCCCTGTGCTTGCTGCCCTTGTCCTTCTAGATGGCAGAGGTTGTGGGTTTGGGAGGTGCTGCCGAAGAAGCCTTGGCGAGTTGCTGCAGTGCATCTTGTAGATGGCAGCCACAGTATGCCAGTGGTGGATGGGGTGCTAATCCAGCGAGCTGCTTTTTCGCGGATGGTGTCGAGCTTCTTGAGTGTTGGAGCTACACTCATCCAGACTTGTGTTTAGTCGATGGTGGAAAGGCTTTGGGGAGTCAGGAGGTGAGACACTCACCACAGAATACCCAGCCTCTGACCTTCTCTGGTAGTCATGGCATTTATGTGGCTGGTCCATTTAGGTTTCTGGTCAATTGTAACCCCCAGGATACTGATGGTGAGGGTTTCGGAGATGGAAATGCTGTTGAATGTCAAGAGGCATTGGTTAGACTCTCGCTTGTTGGAGATAGTCATTGCTTGGCACTTTTGTGGCACGAATGTTACTTGCCACTTATCAACCCAAGCCTGAAATTTGACCAGTTCTTGCTGCATGTGGACATGTACTGCTTCATTATCTGAGGAGTTGCGAATGGCACTGAACACTGTGCAGTCATCAACGAACTTCCCCACTTCTGACCTTATGATGGAGCGAAGGTCATTGATGAAGCAGTTGAAGATGGTTGGGCCGAGGACACTGTCCTGAGGCACTCTTGCAGCGATGCCCTGGGGCAGGTGATTGACCTCCAACCACCACAACCATCTTCCTTTGTGCTAGGTATGACTCCAGCCAGTGGAGAGTTGGACAAAATATGTTTCTTCTGAATTTTCTATCTGATTTTTTTTTAAATCAAATTGAGATCTCATCAGCCATCACAAACTTAATGCTCTACTGGATACCCCTGATTTATGCAAGATACCATTTGTCTGAGTGTAAGGGTGTGTTTGTGTTCCACATAGTGAACTGAGAACGTGCCGCTCCAAAGTTCAATTGGGGTTTGGGAAAGCCGGTTACACTGGCTCTTCCAAGTGCAGTCTTTACTTCTTGATGTTAGTTTTAACCCTTTTGATGATCTAGCATCATGACATTTCTTGCAACTGAAGTACAGAAAACATTTATTATTGAAACAGGATTATTCATTTGCCATTATTCCAAAATAGTTTGCTGGTTTAACATTGAAATAGTAGAACATTTATACTACATTTACTACAGGAACCACCTACAACTCTGCACTTCTGACCAGTTTTACATTGCAGTCTGGGCATGCAAGCACAGCTTTCAGTTCCAGGGTTTATGCACCAACTGCTTTACCATGATACTAGAGTTCATGGGTGAAAGCAACAAACACTTATTTGGCATCTGTACTTGGCACGAACCTGCAATGAGATCCAATAGAATGAATGTGGAATTTCAATTTAAGATGGTACCAGCTCCGCTGTGAAATGAATTGAAACTTTCACTTAGGCATAAGTTACTGAGCCAGCCAGCAAAATGTGATACAATACTGAAACCCGATTTTAATAAGGTCATTCTGTACCATGTAATATCGATGATACTTTTCATAAAGCACTGGTATGAAAAAACTTATGCTAATACATTTTAACACTGCACAATATTCACCTTGTTTTATTCTTTTGGCCAGTTTTTCCCCTCCTGAAGACTCTGACTGCTAATGTACAGCTCCACAGGTATTGATTGACAAGTGGCTATTTTTTGTGTACGAAGCTGGACAATGAACTGCAGCAAACTATTTGACCATTGGGTCTTCACAGCCAAACCTCATCTGTCTTCATCAGATGTCTGCACACCAGCAGGGGGGTCAATGAATAGTGAGCAGGAGCCAAACCTATGTTAATGTTACCCTCATCAGCCTGGTGGTGCTGGGGTCAATCTGATCAATATGATTTGTGCAATAGATTGGCACATCTCCTAAGAAGTGTACTGCAGCAAGTAACCGAAGGGATTTGTTTAGAATCAAAGACACCTCTCTAGATGAGTCAAGACTGCTCCTCTGCATAAGAAATAGGTGCAGGATTAGGCAATTCGGCCCTTTGAGCCTGTTCTGCCATTCAATAAGATCATGGCTGATGATCTACATTAGATACACTTTCCCACACTCTCCATATCCCTTGGTTCCCTTAGTATCCAAAAATCTATCACTCTCTGTCTTGAATATACTCAACAACTCCGCATCCATAGCCTCTGGGGTAGAGAATTCCAAAGATTTGAGTGAAGAAATTTCTCCTCATCTCAGACCTGAACGGCCAACCCCTTATTCTGAGACTGTGATACCCTAGTTCTAGACTCCCCAGCCAGGGGAAACAACAACAACTTGTATTTATATAGTGCCTTTAACGCAGTGAAATATCCTAATGCACTTCATAGGAGTATTATGAGATGAAAAATTTGACACCGAGCCGCAGAAGTAGAAATTAGCGCAAACTTGGTCAAAGAGGTCTGTTTTAAGGAGGAAAGAGGGGTAGAGAGGCGGAGAGGTTTAGGCAGGGAGTTCCAGAGCTTGGGGCCTAGGCAACAGAAAGCGTGGCCACTAATGGCAGAGTGATTATAACCAGGAATGCTCAAGAGGGCAGAATTAGCACAGTCATCTCGGTGGGGGCGGGGGGGGGTGGTTGTGGGACTGGAGGAGATTACAGAGATGGGGAGGGGCGAGGCCATGGAGGGATTTGAAAATAAGGATGAGAATTTTGAAATTGAGGTATTGCTTAACCTGAAGCCAATGTAGGTCAGCGAGCATATAGGGGTGATGGGTGAGCGGGACTTGGTAGGACACGTGCAGCCGAGTTTTGGATCGCCTCTAGAGATCACCTCTCATTAAGAACCATAAGAAATAGGAGCAGGAGTAGGCCATTTGGCCCCTCGAGCCTGCTCCATCATTCAATGAGATCATGGCTGATCTTCTACCTCAACTCCACTTGCCTGCACTATCCCCATATCCCTTGATTCCCTTACTATCCAAAAATCTATTGATTCTTTTACATTCTAGGTAATATAGGCCTAGTCTAGCAATTTCCCTCCCCATCCCAGGAACTAGTCTAGTGAACCTTTGTTGCACTCTTTCTAAGGCAAGTATATCCTTCCTTGGGTATGGAGCCCAAAACTGTATACATTACTTCAGGTGTGGTCTCCCCAAGGTCCTATATAATTGCAGTTAGATGTTTTTACTCTTGTACTCCAATCCTTTTATAATAAAGGCTAACATACCACTTCAAAACCAAAATACTGCAGATGCTGGAAATTTGAAATAAAAACGGAAAATGCTGGAAATACTCTTAAGGTGAGGCAGCATCTGTGGTGAGAGAAACCAAGTTAACATTTCAGGTTAATGATCTTTTGTCAGAACTGGAAACAGTTAGATATGTCACAGATTTTATGCACGGACAAGGAGAATGAAAGAACAACAGGGAAGGTCTGTGATAGGGTGCAAGGCAGGAGTTCTGAAATGACAAAAGGTATGGGACAAGTAAAGAAACTAAAGATGGATCTAGAAGAGGTGTAAATGGGTATCGTAGAATCATCAACAGCTGCCAGCTTAAAAAAAAATAGGGGCAGAGGTTATGGTCTGAAATTGTTAAACTCAATGTTGAATCCAGATGACTGTAAAGTGTCTAATAGAAAAATGAAGTGCTGTTCCTCGAGCTTATGTTGAGCTTCGTTGGAATAGTGTAAGAGCCGAGGACGGAGGAGTGGGAGTGGAGCGGAGAATTCGTGACCGGCGACCGGAAGCTCGGGGTCACGCTTACGGACTGAATGGAGGTGTTCCACAAGGCGGTCACCCAATGTAGAGGGGACCACATTGTGAGCAGTAAATACAGTATCCTAAATTGCAAGAAGTACAGGTACAGCGTCGAGAATCCGGAGTGTTCCGGAATCCGGACACCCGCCATGGACCGCCGCCGATCTTTTCCCCATCTCGGGCAGACCTCGCCCACCACCACTGCTCGACACCCCCCACCCCCCTCACCTTGGCCCAGACCTTTCGAGATGTCGGAAAGACGTTCCGAAGTCCGGAAATACACAGAATCGGAGCAGCCTCAGTCCCGAGGCTTCCGGATTCTCAACGCTGTACCTGTACAAGTAAATTGCTGTTTCACCTTAAAGGAGTGTTTGGGACCCTGGACAGTGGCAAGGGAGGAGGTAAAAGGGCAGGTGTTACATCTCCATCAACACCCACTCCTAAATTGATCAAGTGATTTCTGGTCAGATAAAGGTGAACCTGCCAGATATTGAGGGATGTGTTGTAGACTGACTTTGGAGTTTGATTGAACTCCATGAACCCAAATCCAGTTATAAAATCTTTTGTTTGTGTTCTATCTCAGACGTTGCTAAGATACAAAAGAGGTTGTATCTGTTTGTAGTTGGCATACATAGTAGTTTCTCAGTTCATATAGGCAGATCAAACAGTGCTATACTTTATTAGATTCTTGAGGCAGGTCAGTTAAAATGGATGTCGATTAAACTAATAAAAGTGAAGAGAGCTGTGTTTAGGCAGGGTGATCATAGAACATTTTACTGAAAGGATTCGGACACTATAGGCATTTGTAAATGTGTCTAACTTTTCAAATTGTGCAGGCTTTGGAGATGCCACATCTGCTAGTCAACAAACATTTTTAAGATTTTACCTGTTTTTTTTATTTACAAGCCTTCATAGGAAACGATAAGTAGTAGACTGTTCTATGAAAGAGCATTTTTCAAAAAGAGTAACTTTCAGAAGTTCAGCTACAAAAATAAGTGTTTTGCCAAGTGCCTTGGATTATGTGCTATCTAATACAGTATGCGATCACCACGAGGGGTTCATTAATGCTTCCCATTTCTGCAGTTTATTTACTGTGAGGTTCTCTGGATGGCCAATGTGAGAGTTAAATCTTGTTCCCCACAAATGGATGTTAGATCTTTTTGAACCCAAGGACAACTGGTAAATTTTGCAAGTGTATGTTACATCTGGAAATAAAACCTTAAGGAGTCTTGCACGGAGTAGAATTTAGTGAAGTGGTTAATATAGTGGAACTCTTCAGGATGTTTCCTCTGCAGGTCGGAAAACAGCAGGGAAAGGTGAAATTCCTTTCACTTATGTTATGTCTATGCAAGTAGCCTCGAGGCAAAGGATCTCAGTTACATGAAATAATGTGCATGTTTTCACCTTGTTGTCCGTACAAGGAGATGAGGTTAGCAGAGTATTGAGTCAGCTCCCACCTCCACAATCTGTCCTAGTTTGATATCATTCTTTTTCTATGGGGGGGGGTGTGAACACGATGAGGAATGTTAGATCAGCATCCTACACGATAGCAGGATTTCTATTCATTGCCTTGCTTGAGTTGTCACTACATTATTATTGTGGGTTTATATCACTTTCTGACTGGCTGTGAGTAACGATGCTGCAAACTGCACTCCTCATTTAGTATGACAACTGTACATGGTCAACATCCACTAACATCCTGGAACCTTCGTTTCTGCGTTCTTTCCTCCCAGTAATCAGGCTTTTCTTCAGCATTAAATAGTTGGAAAGATTCCCATTTCCAAGATTGTGAGGAACAATTAATTGTTCCCCTATGTGTTAGGAGCAGGGTTATAGTATGGACTACTACTGTTGGTTATATTCTTTAAGTCTGCTCCCAAATTAGATTACAAAATAAAAAATATTAATGAATCCTGCTAAGAACTGAGCCTTATTGAAGTGTTAAATGTTCAAGGGGTTAAAATGTCATACCTATACATTCTTTTATTTCCAAATTAATAGTGTTCCTTTGTTACTGGACTATTTTACTAATGTGATTGTGGGTTGAGCACGGTCATACAGTCAGCACGTAGCTCTCTCATCTCTGAATTAGAAGGTTGTGGGTTCAAGCCTCACTGCAGGACTTAAGCATACAATCTAGGCTGACCCTTTAGTTCAGTACTGAGGGAATGTTGCACTGTTGGAGTTGCTGTCTTTTGAATGAGATGTTAAACCAACACCCCATCCACTTGTTCAGGTGGCTATAAAAGATCCTATGGCACTTTTTGAAGCAAAGCAGGTGAGTCCTTCCAATGTCCTGGCCAATATTTACCCGTCAATCAACAACGCCAAAACAGATTAACTGGCCATTGCTATTTGTTCTGTGTTTTCCTATGAAACAACAGTGACTACATAGAGTCTACATCACAGAAGCAAGCCATTTGGCCTAACTGGTCTAAGGTGGAGTTTATGCTCCACACGAGCTTCCTCCTATTGAGACTACCCTCAATGTTTGGGTGTAAAGCACTTTGGGACATTCTGAGGAAATGAATGGTGTTATATCATATCATTCAATGGACCAGAGGTTTTGAGATGTAAATTTGAACTGAATAACTGAGCATGTTTGTTTCCTATCTCCTCTACCTTTGTCCCTGCACCAACCCCCAATGTTTTCCCCATCTCTTCTGAAGGTGCTTACTTGTGCTGGTTTTATGGTTCCATGGAAGCTGGTCATCCTCCATAACCTCACCCACCATGACATTCTAATTGTGAGCCTAGACATGAACAAAAGAAGCTCGATCCTGGCCTTGCCCAGCACCAATGTGTGCACTCTTTCTGCTAGACATTATTCAGCAGCAGTCTAAAGCAGCAACTCTGGTTGTCTTTTTCCTCTTGTTTCCTCTGTCCCCATTCCTCAGCCCAGGAACACTGAAGCTAAACTGATCCCCCATCATTGCTTTATGTACAGACCACAGTTTGAGTCTCGACCTTCCTGGCCTCTGTGGTTCAGTAACATAACGCCCATTCTCTGCACTTTTAGCAAGCGACTTATTGGAAAACATCTAACATAGGCGTTTATTTCACGTCGTTTGTGTGAGAGTTAGGGAGTGAAAAAGTTTGTCTGTAGTAACCTGTGATTAAAGAGGCACAATTACTTGCATGTAGGAGTGCAAATGTGGCCACAAAGGTGAAACTAAATTGAACGTTAATTGAAGGAAAGCTTTCACTCCGATACATGTTCTCTCTCTTCCTTTCAACATAATACACTTTCAAAGAACATAAAACAAAAGCTGCAAATGGGTGTGTAATCAGAAGTGATTTTTTTTCTCTCTCACCTGATACAGCTTTTGAAATTTGTCCTTTTGTTTTTCATAATTACTTAAGAAAAGCTACTTAGCAGAAAGTACTCAAAGCTAAAGAAATATATTCCACCGACACAGTGCATCTTGGTATTGTGCACGCTCAGACTGTAAAGTCGAGGAGAAGGCTGAGGCCTTCAAGTAAAAACTTTAATGGAAGGATTCCAGTTGTGCAGACAGGAATTGCATCCAGTGGTAAGATTTTTAATAATACATACATATATATAACATATATTACAGTACAAAAGGGAATCGGGGTGGCTTTAATGGTGCCATAATATGTACCTTCTGTTTGAACCTTTTTCTTATTTGGTAAGTGGTGAATTAGCTCCATGTTGCACTATTAGAATTGTCACAGGTGCTCCTCAGGATCCAGGTAAAGGTGCTGTGTAGTCTTGGAATGCTGCTTATTAAAGTTGAACAACGATTAACATTTGATTCTGCCTCTCTAGGAGAGAAGCCCTACAGATGCACCTGGGAAGGTTGTACATGGAAGTTTGCACGCTCCGACGAGCTGACGAGGCATTTCCGCAAGCACACTGGCGTTAAGCCTTTCAAATGCTCGAACTGTGACCGGAGCTTTTCCCGCTCGGACCACCTTGCACTGCACCGCAGAAGACACTTGATGATGTGAAGGTACTTTAAGGCCAGCTTCACATCAGAGCTCTAGCTCTGCCTCCATCCCATTATTCAGCATTGCTGAATTCTGACAGCACCTGCTGTAAGATGGCACCTGTGGATGCCAATTCAGAGAGAGAGAGAGCCCACCCGCCCTCAAAAGACTGTGAAACTGTTCAAACCAGCTTTCCTTTTGATGTTAAGTACTGACTGCATTTATGTAATTTAAGCTAGGCCTGTCATTTTTGTCATAAATTTTTCTTCTTGATTATGTTAACACAGGGCAGAAAAAAAGCAGGCAGTCTCTTACACGCAGCCTAAATCATGTTAAAATGCATTTAAATCCTCATTGGCTTGTGAATGAATTAAGGTTAAGTAAAAGCAGTAATAAGGTTGGTATGAATTATTGATGATGAGTCTTTCAAAGAACAGAATATTCACTCTAGGTTGTATCATTGTATTTTCTATTTAATGTGAACAATTCATACAGTGGGAACTCCTGGTATTTTTACCGATTTTTAAAAATATCTTGTTTTAATGTATGCTTTATCCACTCTGGTTTATAGCTGAGGTGCATAAACTTTGCTGACGCAAATATGGTTTTCTTTCCCATGTTTCCGCTCTGCACTCCCCGTGGAATTGTTGAGCTGATATACTTAACAAAAGAAAAGGGCCTTCCTTCCCTGGTAGCAATAATCCTGAAGATGAAGGGTTACACAGCTGTGATGTGTAAGCAGGTTTATCTTTCATCCTGCCTCCCCTCCCTCCTGAAAGAATAGCTAAATCTGGCTATTAGTTTTGATTCACTGTAAACAGCCCCTCGTTCTTTTAATCAGGCTGTGGGAGGTTGTTCTCTCTCCACTATCTGGCTCAGCACGGTGATGGTATCTGTGGTCTAGGGACCTGTTGATACTGTTCTCACCGTGGCAATGCCAGGAATAGATACTGTTCTCACCGTGGCAGTGCCAGGAACATTACAGCTCCTGCAGCATCAGAGACAACAGCTGGTTCTGGCGCTCAGGCAGCCTGTTGCTGCCATAATACCGATTGAGATGTCTTGGCAGCAAAGTCAGTGATATGTCATTGGTCTTCGTTGCTTACTGTGAATTTTTCTGCTTGTTACAACATGATACGATACCGGAGTTGAATGGTATAAATAAAGAGCATATATACATTGAACTCGGTCATGGAAAGCTAACTATGAATGTCTCTATATTAATAAGTAGACACAAATTCTTAAGATATTACTAATCGCCACATTAATTTTCATTCAGTTTGATGAACTGTGAAGCAAGATGTAAAGTAAAGTTTTAGAGCTCTCCTGGGGCACCTTGTGCTTCTGCTTCAATGCATATAAAAAGAAGCGGGTTAGGGTGCAGACTTCCAGCACTGAACAACTTGCTACCAGGATGGGTTAAAAGCTGCAGCTGTCCAAGATTGCAAATGTATGCCCCTTCTGCCTTGCCATACTGTTTTTGCTGCCCTGTGAGGTATTGGTTTGATTGTGTAATCTATTTATCTTGCGTGGTAGTTTGTAGATTTAAAAAAAAACTCAGCCAGACCAGCGAATCACATTTTAATCGGAGTATATGGGAGTATTTCTCAAATGGTCTTCAAGCTTTTGTTGGTGTAAGAGTGATCTCTAGATTTCATTAATAAATGACTAATGCTGATCAAAAACCACCACGCACACATTTAATTTGACTTGCCGCTGTTTAGCCTGAGTGCACTGACCCAGAGCAGAGACTTAAATGTGCTATTGCAGTTCTTTGGGGAATTTGTAATGACATTACATGGGCGAGCAACAGAACCCCATAAACAGCGTAATGGTTTTGTACCATTTCAAAAGGGAAATCCCATACTTGCTACTCCTTTAAACTCCTTTTTAATTTTTATTCCTGTCATTTTTAAAATTTGAAATGGTTGTGCTGTTGACCTCATTCAGTGAAGGCGGTGACTGGCTGGGGAGTGCCATCAAGTCCAGTATGTGGGAAAACGGAATTAATCTGTGCAGAGAAAAACTGGAAGCATCCAAAGGAGATGAGTACTGTTATTGGATCTGTCTTTGTTTCCATTATTTCTTTCAGCCAGTTTTCCCAATTATATTGCCCTTTGATGTTTAAACAACAAAATATCATGGTAGTTTTGAAAACAGGAATCATTCTTTCTGACTTTGCTTAGATGGTGCTATCAGTGAGATTACCTCTTAATGTAAACAGCAAACTGAAGATGAAAATTGTATCTCCATTCCCATTCACAGGGGGCTGGATGTCCACTAATGAAAAGAAGAGTTGTGTAAAGGTGTAATTCTGTAATAAATGTTGCATCTTTCCAACTTTTGCATTCAATCTTTCATAGATCAAATTTACAAGAGATATGATGCTGTGTGTTCTCTAATACTGTGGAGCACTTTTGCACCATAGTGTGAGTAATGAGAAGCTGTAGTCTTGTATAATATCCCTTCTCCAGAAAGTCCCTATTACACTGTGACACTGGGGACATGCGTTTGTGCTTTTCTCACTATTACAGAAACCATGAGGGTGAAATCAGTCTTGGCCGGCACCACGAATTGAGGGATGTGCTACCTTCCTTACGGGGCCGAGCTGAGGAACACATTGGTTCTTGTCTGCCAACCATTTTAGGAAGGATGTGTGAGACAGGTGGAAACAGTTGGTTTGGATAAATTGTGGGAAAGCCAGAGCTTCTCATAAATTGAATAAACTAACCATTGGAATTTAATATCTCAAAGCTGCTTTTTAAAAAAAAAAGTGGATTCAAACCCTTCCAAACTTTAAGATTATGATGTATGTGGCGAAGGTATGGCATAAGAATATATTAAGAGCAGGACTAGACCATTCGGCCCCTCAAGCCTGCTCCGCCATTCACTGAGATCATGGCTGATCTTACTCAACTCCACTTTCCAGCACTGTCTCCATTTCCCTTGATTTCCAAAATATCGATCTGTCTTGTATATACTCAATGACTGAGCATCATCAGCCCTTTATGGTAGAGAATTCCAAAGATTCGCCACCCTAAGTGAAGACATTTCTCCTCATCTCGGTCCTAAATGGCTGACCCCTTATTCTGAGACTGTGACCCCTGGTTCTTGACTCCTCAGCCAGAGGAAATATCCTGCCTGCATCTACCCTGTCAAGCCCTATAATAATTTTGTATATTTCAATGAGATCACCTCTCATTCTTTTAAACTCTGGAGAATATAGGCCTAGTCTGCTCAATCTCTCCTCATAGGACAATCTCCCCATCGCAGGAATCAGCCTGGTGAATCTTTGTTGCACTGCCTCTATTATGGCAGTATATCCTTCCTTAGGCCCCTATATAATTGCAGTAAGACATCTTGGGTGGGAGAAATTGCCCCCTTTAAGGCCCGTTACCACCTCTAATGGGGCGGTAAGGCCTTTCCGCCTGCGGGAATGGGTTTCCGCTGCGCCCAGTGCGCTGATCCCTTACCGCCCAGTGGCAACCCCTTATCGCCCCACGGGGAAAATTGCCCCACGGAAGCGTGGCCCCTGCCGGTCGATGCCCCCGACAGCTTTGCGCGCCGGGAAGTTGCCAGTAGCTGGGCTGTGCATCCACCCTTAAAGGGGAGGGCGCACTACTGTAGCCCGAATTTTATTTTAATTGTCGGTCAACTCCTGAGTCAACCCGACCAATGGCAGCCGCTGGTTGGGCTGGCCCGGCTGAACCCCTCCCTGGTGGCCCAGTGGGCTCCACGTTGGCCTTGCAGCGAGTGAAGGGGAGGGACGTTGTGATGCGTCTGCGTCGCACTTACAGGTCAATGTGACGGTGCTAGACATCGCCCCGCTCCCTCACAAACCTGCCCCTACACTGCCTCAAAAAGCGCTGGGAGACGGTGTCAGGATTAAAGAGCCCAATTTTCCAGCTCTTCCCTCTGACTCCCGCCGGGCAGTAAATTTCCAGTTAATTCAAAGTGTCCTTCCCAATTTTCCGCTCGCCAATTTTGGTCCCTTTTACTCATGTACTCAAATCCTCTTGTAATAAAGGCCAACATACCATTTACTTTCTTAATTGCTTGCTTAACCCGCAGTTTAACTTTCAGTGATTCATGTACAAGGACACCCAGGTCCCTCTGCACACCAACATTTCCCAATCTCTCACCATTTAAAAAAAATACTCTGCTTTGAAGTTTGGCATGCAGGTACAGCAGGTGGTGAAGAAGGCAAATGGCATGTTGGCCTTCATAGCTAGAGATTTGAGTATAGGAGCAGGGAGGTCTTACTGCAGTTGTACAGGGCCTTAGTGAGGCCACACCTGGAATATTGAGTTCAGTTTCGGTCCCCTAATCTGAGGAAGGACATTCTTGCTATTGAGGGAGTGCAGCGAAGGTTCACCAGATTGATTCCTGGGATGGCAGGACTGACATATGAGGAGAGACTAGATCAACTGGGCTTGTATCCACTGGAGTTTAGAAGAATGAGAGGGGATCTCATAGAAACATATAAAATTCTGATGGGATTGGACAGATTAGAGGCAGAAAGAATGTTCCCGTTGCTGGGGAGTTCTAGAACCAGGGGTCACAGTCTAAGACTAAGGGGTAAGCCATTTAGGACCGAGATGAGGAGAAACCTCTTCACTCAGAGAGTGGTGAACCTGTGGAATTCCCTACCGCAGAAAGTTATTGAGGCCAGTTCATTAGATATATTCAAAAGGGAGTTAGATATGGCCCTTATGGCCAAAGGGATCAAGGGGTATGGAGAGAAATAAGGAAAAAGGGGCACTGAGATTGAATGATCAGCCATGATCTTATTGAATGCTGGTGCAGGCTCGAATGGCCTGCTCCTGCGCCTAATTTCTCTGTTTCTATTTTTCCTACAAAATTGGATAACTTCACATTTCTCCACATTATATTCCGTAAGTCATTTTCTTGTCCACTCACTCACCAACCTTATTTGGTCTTGATTTAAAAAAAAATATTTTTATTCTCTGTTGCTTCTAATCATTTTTCCTGTTAATGTAAACAAAACTATTTACTCAGCTGGTATAAGTCTCAATCCGCGAAGATGCATTTTCTGGGCACTTAAATATTTCTTGGCCACATTCTCATTTTAGTATCTGCAGATTTGCAAGTGTTCTGTTTGTCAAACATGAAAACTTTGAGAGCTTTACAGCAACAGGAAGTTGTAGTAAGAGCTCTAGCTTAAACGTGGTAAACCGGAGAAAGTGTTAATGATCCTTAATGTCTTAATTGGCTGCTTGATGAATATTGCGCTTCTATTGCTAACAGTCAGGTAAGTTTAAAAAGTAGAGAAGCACCTTGTATCCCAACAGGACTAGCATCTTGAATAGGGGAGGTGAAGACAGATAGTGACTGCATGTTCACATACACCTTCACCCTGATTCCCTTGTTTGTGTAATAGTGACTGCCACAATGTCATTGTCTCTGACCTCCCCTGATATAGCAGAGGCTTGTCACTCAAAACTTCCCTCTGTCCACTCCAGAGCCTCTCACCAACTCTAACTGCCTTGTGTCTCTCCGACCCCCTCCCCAGGTATGGGTGAGTCTAAGGTGAGCTGGAGGAAAGTAGTGTTGCCCTTGGAGTGCACTGAAGTAGCAAAGTACCCTCTGTGGATACCTTATATTCATTTCACAATTACTAAATGAGGGCTATTAATTTTTTAATTGTCCTGTGATTATTGTCTTAAATCATTGTTTGTTTGTATGTGAAATGTTGACAGTAATGTTTGAGCAATATTTTTCAGATCGCATCAAACTTTTTGAGGGAATTTTTAACTTCCCCTGCCTGGCAGAATACCTGGTGGGCAGGCAGTTAAAGTGGGATGGGTAAGATACCCAATCTGTTACCATTTTAAAAAGCCTGATTTTTCAGGCATATGAGGTGCCACCTGAGTCTTGCCTGGAGCCTCAAACATGTATGCATAATCAGGGTCCTATTACATCAGTAGGAACTTGATTCCATCTGAACCCGGAAAAGAGCAGGGCGCCTGCAGCAGTCACCTTGGCAACGACAACCAGGTCTGTAGACCAAAGAGGCCTTTCCAGTTAACTTGTTAAAATTTTCCTTTGTGGGGCCAGCAGGTGCAGGAGAGTGTAAAATGAGCACAAGTAGAGTCAATTTTGTGGACCAATGTTCTACACCCAAAGCATGCCTGAAAAACATCCGACCCAATTTTCAGGTCTCCCTGGCAGCCACCTAAAATCGGCGTTGGACCCCTTGTGTATGTAAATTTAATATCACTGCTGCAGAGCCAGGAGGAGCCAGAATACTCCTGCGACTCCACAGTATTCGGGTTACTACCCACACCCCCTGTCCCTACCCATTCCAATCCAGCTACTCCACCCAGGATTTACCAGGCAGGGCAAAAGGCCCGATATTCATTTCTGTGACAGGCGCCGGTAGCTCGTCCAATTAATATTAATTAGGTCCAAGGCATAGTTCCAAGCTGCCTCTGGCCTCCTGGTACGACTGAACGTTGCAGCTGAATTGCCACCTTTGCATCTGGAGCTGGGCATCGACGTGTTGAAACCTCTTTGACCTATTGGAAGACTGTCACTGGCTGCTGTAAGAATCTAGAATTATTTGCTGCTGTTTTTCAGACATGGTCATCATACAAACCCAGTGAAAATGACTGATTGTAGCAATAATGCTGCCTTCAATTACCCTCAATATAAAGGCTTCATAAAAACTATTGGGATGGAATTGTCCCTCTTTTAAGGCCCGATGGGGTGGGAAGGCCTTTCTGACCGAGGCCAGGCGGATGGTGCGAGACAGCCAGAATTGTCTGTCCCGTGTTTCCAACCAGTTGTCGGCCGCACGTCAACCCCTTACCGATTGGCGATACCTATTCCGCCCCGCGGGGGAAATTGCCCCATGAGAGCACAGCCACCGCCAGTCGGTGCCCCCGACAACTTTACGCAACAGGAAGTTGCCGGTGGCTGGGCGACGCATCCACCCTTAAAGGGAATGGCGCACCGCCGCAGCCGCCATTTTGTTTTACTTGTCGGCCGACTTTGCAGTCGGCCTGACAATGGCAGCTGCTGATTTGGCCGAGCCACCAACAGGCAGCCCGGCATTCCATCTTGGGCGCCAGGCCACTGGCCCAACCGAAACCCTCCCTGATGGCCCAGTGGGCGCCAAGGAGATCTCGCTAGACCTTGCAGCGTCCCTGTAAGTGAATGGGAAGGACGTTGCTACGCGTCAGCGCAACACAGCTCCGATGACATCACCTGCCCTCCTCTTGGGTACTGGGCCGCTGGCCCGACCGAAACCCTCCCTGGTGGCCCAGTAGGCCAAACTAAACTGACTGCAGCATATGCCACGGCCCTCCCCTTTAACTGAAGGGAAGGAACGTTGTGACGCGTCAGCACCACGCAGCACGTCCGCATTGTGCTGATGACTCCGAGCGATGTTCGCCCTGCTCCACGATGATTCAACACCGCCTGGAGGGAGAAAGAAAAATAAAGTCCATGGATTGGGGCGGAGAAACATCTTCAAAAACGGTAGGTGTGCCTTCTTTTACTTGGGGGGGCAATTTCAGCCCCTTTAGCTGATGCTGATCCAACACTGCAGGTATACGAGGAGGCGGTGAAGTTTTGAAGTAGAAATGAGAATGACTGGAATATATTTAAATAAAATTTGTTTTTTAATTGGCTCATTGAGTTGTGACATTTTTTTGAACGTTTCCTTTCCCCCAACCCCCCCTCTCCTCCCCACAATAAACAGTTGCAAATGGAAAATGAAAGTATTTTTGTACATCTGGTTATCTGAACTCTTGATTTATCCAAAGTAATTTAGTCATCCAAACCAGTTTTGTTTTGACTGAACAAAGTGTTTGTTCCATTGATGTTTCAAAAGGTGCTTAACAGTTTAGAGGAAATGTGGAAGCTTGGCTTGTTAACCAGAATGGGTCCCACTGAGTTGAGTTTGTGATCAATCAAACCAAGTTTATAAATCAGTTAAAAGGACATGTCATGAAAAGGTTAGTACTGCATCTGACCAGCAATATTCAAGTCTTCATTTATGTTGCATTTTTCAAATATTCTTTCAGATGAGGCGTTAAACTGAAGTCCTGTCTGTTCTCTCTGGTGTACATAAAAATAGTCTTGGCACGTCTCGAAGAAGAGCAGGGGGTTCTGACCAATATTTATCCCTCAACCGACATGACTAAAACTGAATTCTCTTCCGAACCTCAAAAAATGGGAAAAGTGCTTCCATTCCTAGCCTCACCTCACCCCCTTGGAGGAAACTGCTGGCTATTCTTGGCAGGGGCATGACTGAGTGGCTACCCTTTGTGTTGTTAGTTGGTATGATTGAACTAGGGTGAGGGTGGCTAGTGAGATGGGGATGTAATGATGTAGATCGAGAAGGATGGGTGGAGGTGCAAGATATGTTTGTGTGAGTAAGGATGTGCAGGGGTTAGGGTAGGGAAGGCAGAGTGATGGGGATATGATGAGTGGCACAGCAGCAGGATGAGGTTGCGTGGATTTGCAGTAACGTTTCGTGATCATCTGAGATCATTGAAAGGTTTGCGCCACTGCAGCCAACTCCTCCGGACAACATTCCTGCTCGTGCCCTCCTGTGCAATGTGCAACTAGGCTGCATTGGTGTCCGGGGAGGTCTCTGCTGCCCGTAGAAAGAGAATAGAACCGCCCTGCGTGCTGTGACTCCATCCATAAGCATCTGGGAGGAAGTCATGGGAGAATCTGGGTGCAACCGTGTACCTTTGTGCAGTGCTGGTCAGTGTTTGCAGTATCTCAATGCTGTAGAACACTGACAGCACAACTGTCCGAATAAATGCGTGCATGGTCCCTTTAAGGAAACCGGCTGATGGTGTCATTTATGATGCATCATCAGTCTTGCTTCCTTCAATTGGCTGGGAAACATGCTGTGCGGGCTTAACAAGCCACATCAAGGGAAATTCATTTCAGAGGCCGGGATGGAGCCAGCACCGGGGCCGAGACCTGCCACCGACATCACTCTCCCGGACCCACCGAGGTAATGTCATATTGGATGGATAGATGTATAATGTTGGATTGGAAAGTTTGCTTTGTGGTGGCTTTCATTTCAGCAATGTGGCCAAGAGAATGCTGTGATGGTTGGTAATAGAGGGAAGGTAGAGTGTGGGACAAATGTTGAAAGGGGAATTGGGGTTGTCACTGGGACCAGGTCATTCCATCCCAGATATCCTGGCCAAATAGGGGCTGTCTGGTTGCATCCTTAATTCTGCTTCCTCCTCTTCTGCATCTTCCTCTTCCCTCCGCCAGCAGGTGCTGTCAATCTGAAATGACGGCACAAAATGCTGGAAATAGTCAGCAGCAGTAGCTTGACCTGAGACGAGAACTCTGTTTCTCTCTCCAGGGATGTTGCCTGACCTGAGTATTTCCAGCATTTTCTGACTTTTCAGAGGCTTTCTTTTACTATCCGAGGCCTTGCAAACATCTAGTAGCACTCCCTGGACTTTTTATTTTAAAAAAAAACTTAACATATTGCACCAAGCCACTACTTCAATAAAATAATTAAAAATCCAGTCCAAATGCTTAAATGCAAACTTACATGAAAGGTGTGTGTGTCCCTTTAAGAGGTGCTGACGACACCTCTGTCAGTCTGCTGAACGCTGGGTTTTCATAATGAGGTTAGGACCCAGCGCTGAACTCATTGCTAAGGTCCAAGTTCGCCGAGGTTACGTTAAGTCGGCATTGCGCGGCAACTGACGTCGCCCTCTCTTAATTTACTATCGGCAACGCTAAGCCCTCACCAAAATGGCGGCCACTGAAGCACTAGAGAGGTGGCTGCCATCTTAGACTGGATCGCAGCGGTAACGTGTCTGTAAGTGGGCCAATTTCTAGGACCATATGCTTTTTATTTTCAAAAAAATTAATAAATCAATCGATCTGCTTCTCCTTTCCATGTTTTCCAGCATGTCACAGGTGCTGAATGACGAGTGACTGGGAGATGGGCCACAAGTAACGGCCAGCTATGCTATAATGAATCAGACACTGGAGAGGAGGAACAAAGGAAAGGAACGGCAGCATGGAGTGGGTGGGAGCAAAAGAGGGCTTGTTAATTCTTTACTGGTGCCGTGGCCTCACTTTGATATACTTCTTTCCGGCATCATAAGCTACATTTGACTGGTGGTGTGACTTTGCATTCAACTCTCCACTGCATCCCTGATGAACAGTAATAATTGCAGCAGTTAATTTTTGTCTATGTTTTTCAATTTATTCCTCAGATCACAGAATCCCAAACTTTTCCGACAGACCTCCAATTCATTATCTCTCCCTCCCTCCCGCTGTCTCTCCCTCCCTCCCTTCCTTTCTTTCTCTTTCCCTGTCCCTCCCTCCCTCCCCCTCTTTCCCTCTCCTTCTCTACCTCCCAACCCAGGCTGGTTCTTAGCTCTATCCTTTCAGCTGGCGACGGGATGGCTGACTGACTGTGGCTTGGCATGACTTGGCTGCTGGTGATGGTGGAGGAGTGGTTTGTACTGGCTGGCTGTGGTTGACTGCCGGCGGCCGCTGGTGGATGGGAGGCTTCTGGTGACTGCTGTTTCCTGGCTAGCTTCTGACCAGCTGGCAGTAGCCAGCTGTGGTGTAGGTGGGATGTGGGCTGATAATGGGCTAGTTGATCGGCTACACATCCTCCTCCGTACCACTCAGCTGGTCACTAGATAAAATCACTGAGTTATCAGAAAAACTTTTGTGTGCTTTCATGTTTTTATATAGTATACACATCAGAAAGTATTTATGTAAGGGAAAGTAAGCTCCAAAACCCTGGAAAAGGCACTAAATAAGTGTCTCAAATCAAAGTTTTCTGGGAGTAGGAGGACATGCATCCAAACTCCCCTAGAAAGAACTTCTGAGTTATTTTGTTACAGTATACCCACTTCTAAAATTGTCACCACACCACTGTACATAATGGTTTAAATATTATTATTCAACTTGATCCATGCTGCTGAAATGAGCCAGAAAACCTAGTGAAATGTAAAGTAAGGACATTTACACAAACATCAACTTGGGGCTGTAATTATCATGATGTCTGAAGCAGTCTTTGTGCTGCTGTTTCTGCAGCCTAACATGTGACTTGAAGTAAATGCATAAGATTTTTTTAAAGTAGAAATGATTTTACCCTGAAATAAGATGGAAAACCACCAACAAATCAGCTTTATCTGGAGTATTCGCTGCTGAGGGCGTCAGCTAGGAATTATGACTCCCAATATTAGTGGATGAATAGTTAATACATTTGTACGTAACTCCTGTGGAAGCTATTGTACCAGTAACTTTTTTGCATAACTTTCACCCACACCATTTCGTGCTCAAGAATTCCCGAAAGCTGGAATTTAGCATGTTATATAAGATTTTCAGTCAGTATTAATATGAAAGTGCAGTGAATCCTATTTGTGCTGATTTTAACATGCTCGTCATGCCTTTCAAAAGGAATGAATATCGAACCTACACAATAACAATGTTCTCATAATATTTGACCCATTTACTTTGTTCCATCACTGACATTGATGGCAGTTTTTAGAACTCGTGATCTTTGCCTGCCATTGTATTCCAGGGGACCATAAAACTCCGTGATTGGATTTATATTGGACATAAAAGCTTTAACAGGACATTAAAGCTCAACAAACAATATGAAAAAGGTTACTGTTGTTAAATGTGAATATTGTCTAGTCTTTGTTTTTTGTGTTCAAAGCTTTCACTTCTTAAATCTTGTTTCATTAGTTACATTTGTTATACTGTGAATTTTGAGATCAGGCAAATATTTTGATAAGAGTATAGATGATTCTAGTTTCTAGTTGGCATTTGGAATCCAAATTGCATTTATCTATGATTGTAAATTTGGGAAAACTGGTAGGTGCCTAGGCTTTATACAACTTCAGGAATTGGAACACAGTTGCATAGTGACCTCGTGCAGTTTAGAAAATGTAAATCTGATAGATTTTCCCTACTTGAACAGAGCTTTTAACTTTCTGTTCTCCAATGCAAGCAAACCATTGGCAGCATCAGGATGTGGAACTGAAGTACACAGGATTTTCCATTCCAAGCTGTTGTGACAATAAGTTGTAAGAAACCAGGAAGTCACCCTTCCTGAGTTAGGGAGGGGGAAAGAAATGATCACCCATCTTGTGATACCTGTTGGAACGTATTTGTATGGTTATTTACTGAGGGCGGAAATGGGGCAACTGTGATGTCCACTGTTGTCTGGTAACATTCACTATCTGGGGTTTGACATAAAAGAACAGCCACATGGGCAGCATTGGTTGCCACCTGTGGAAATGTAATCTTAGAATGAGTCCATGCCTTTGAAATATGGGGAAATTAGAGGGAAATTTCTTAAAGTTAACATTTAGAAATTTGGAGGGGTGGTTATTTAATAGAATTTAGATCAGGTTAATGTGTTCTGATTTTGTATCTACATCACACTGCACACCCACCAGTCTGTCACATTTACTTCACTTTTTTTCCATTTGCAAATTACTCCATGGCATGAAAAGTAAGTATTGCAAAAGGACTGCAGCCATTTGTTAATCATGAATCAGAAATGAAGAGTACTTGCGTACAAGTGACATCATAATTCAACAGATTAGCTTTGCTGTCCCACGCAGGAACTGTACAAGTTGAAACCAGCCGCTCAACTTTATTAACTTTGATTGATGAAGTGTTCAAAACCAGCTCCATAAGTGTAGTGTAACAAAATTTGCAGATGACACAAAGATTAGTGGGACAGCGGGTTGTGTAGAGGACACAGAGAGGCTGCAAAGAGATTTAGATAGGTTAAGCGAATGGGCTAAGGTTTTGCAGATGGAATACAATGTTGGAAAATGTGAGATCATCCACCTTGGGGGAAAAAAAATCAGTAAAAGGAAATATTATTTGAATGGGGAGAAATTTCAACATGCTGCGGTGCAGAGTGACCTAGGGGTCCTGGTGCATGAATCCCAAAAAGTTAGTTTGCAGGTGCAGCAGGTAATCGGGAAGGCGAATGGAATGTTGGCCTTCATTGCGAGAGGGATGGAGTACAAAAGCAGGGAGATCCTGCTGCAACTGTATAGGGTATTGGTGAGGCCGCACCTGGAGTACTGCGTGCAGTTTTGGTCACCTTACTTTAGGAAGAATATACTAGCTTTGGAGGGGGTACAGAGACGATTCACTCGGCTGATTCCGGAGATGAGGGGGTTACCTTATGATGATAGATTGAGTAGACTGGGTCTTTACTCATTGGAGTTCAGAAGGATGAGGGGTGATCTTATAGAAACATTTAAAATAATGAAAGGGATAGACAAGATAGAGGCAGAGAGGTTGTTTCACTGGTTGGGGAGACTAGAACTAGGGGGCACAACCTCAAAATATGGGGGAGCCAATTTAAAACTGAGTTGAGAAGGAATTTCTTCTCCCAGAGGGTTGTGAATCTGTGGAATTCTCTACCCAAGGAAGCAGTTGAGGCTAGCTCATTGAATGTATTCAAGTCACAGATAGATTTTTAACCAACAAGGGAATTAAGGGTTATGGGGAGCGGGCGGGTAAGTGGAGCTGAGTCCACGGCCAGAGCAGCCATGATCTTGTTGAATGGCGGAGCAGGCTCGAGGGGCTAGATGGCTTACTCCTGTTCCTATTCTTATTTTCTTATCCAGCAGTCATCCTCACTTGACGTACTTATGCATGGAAGCTTATTAGATAAACTCTGATTTCGAGATGTCCGGGATGGAGGTTGATCAAGAGGCTGAGATTCAGAGATTCGTTTGACAATTAAACCCATAGCCCTATCCTAAAATCGCTGGCGTTGTATGAACTGTAACCCTCCATTGGCCATTATATACCTTGGGCCACTACCCTGGACAACAGAATTGCTCTTGGCAGTAATTTCAGCACACCAAGGATGAGATATATTTTGCTTTACCTTAAGGAGCATCTGTATCCATGTTCCTGCTGTTCCATCTTGAGATGAAACTTCTTGAAGGTGCACATTTTCCTTCAATATTCTTCAGCTGTGTGGTTTCTCAGATACCAAGATACTACAGTTCCAGTCTGCAGTCTTTGAAAGCGACATACTTATCGCAGCAACCCTAACTTCAATCACGTGCCATATGCATAGTGAAGGTTATTCCTTAGTTAAACTCTTCTCCCAGGGAAGAATCTTTTAAAATGCTGCACATGAAGTACAAGTGTTGCATAGTTGTTTGTTCTGACATTGAACTGGGTCTCTGCAACAAACTTAGAATCATAGACATTTACAGCACGGAAGGAGGCCATTTCGGCCCATCATGTCCGCGCTGGCTGACCAAGAGCTATCCAGCCTAATCCCACTTTCCAGCTCTTGATCCGTAGCCCTGTAGGTTACGGCACTTCAAATGCACATCCAAGTACTTTTTTTTTAAGTGGTGAGGGTTTCTGCCTCTATCACTCTTTCAGGCAGTGAGTTCCAGACCCCCACCACTCTCTGGGTGAAGAAATTTCCCTTCCTATCTCCTCTTAAATCTCCCCCCAATTATTTTAACTCTATGTCCTGTGGTTGTTGACCCCTCTGCCAAGGGAAACGGGTCCTTCCAATTCACTGTAATCCAGGCCCCTCACTTTTATACACCTCAATCAGATCTTTCCTCAGCCTCCTCTATTCCAAAGAAAACAGACCCAGCATCCCCAATCGTTACTCATAGCCAAAGTTCTCCAGTCCTGGCAACATCCTCGTAAATCTCCTCTGTACCCTCTCTAATGCAATCACATCTTTCCTGTAATGTGGCGACCAAAACTGCACGCAGTACTCCAGCTGCAGCCCAACCAGTGTTTTATACAGTTCAAGTATAACCTCCATGCTCTTGTATTCAATGCCTCGACTAATAAAGGTAAGTATTCCATTTGCCTTCTTAACCACCTTATTTACCTGGCCTGCTGCCTTTAGGAATCTGTGGACCTGCACTCTAAGGTCTCTTTGTTCATCTACACTTTTTTCAGTGTCGAATCATTTATTTTTTTATTCCCTTGCTTTGTTAGACCTCCCCAAATGCATTACCTCACACTTATCTGGATTGAATTCCATTTGCCATTGTTCCGCCCACCTGATCAGTACATTGATATCTTCCTGCAATCCGCAGCTTTCTTCTCCATTATCAACCACACAACCTATTTTAGTGTCATCTGCAAACTTCTTAATCATACCCACAACATTCAAGTCCAAGTCATTGATTTATACCAATAAAAGTAAGGTACCCAGCACTGAGACCTGAGGAATGCCACTGGATACAGCCTTCCAGTCAGAAAATCACCATCAACCATTACCCTTTGCTTCCTGCCTCTGAGCCAATTTTGGATCCAATTTGCCACTTTGCCCTGGATCCCATGCGCTTTTACTTTCATGACCAGTCTGCTAAAGTCCATATATACTGCATCATCTGCACTGCCCTCATTGACCCTCCTGGTTACCTCCTCTTAAAATTCAATCGTTAGTCAGACACGACCTTCTCTTAACAAATCCATGATGACGGTCTTCGATTAATCCGTGTCTTTCCAACTTGTTGCTACCCCACATCAGTTGGCCAGTTCGTCCCTTGTATATATTTTAACCTTGCCTATTTTCTACCCGTCCCGCCCCAGGAGATCTCAGGCCTCCTGAAGGTGTTCACTCCTGGTGTATGATTGGTCGCACAGTGCTCACCAGTATTTTAGACACGATGTTGATGTGTGAGCCAAGACGGTTAGTTTTAACAGGATATTCAACAAGAGGGAGCATGGCAATGGATTCAGGTCTTGGCCCCTCCTGACATCTGCACATGTTACACTTCTATATGAGGTCACTAGATAGCGATCAGGAACAATTTCCCTAACCAAGGAACCCTAATCTGAGGATAACTGTGGGGGCCCTGATCTGGCCTGATGCCAGCTTTCCTGGGCTTGGTGGCAATGTGCCTGACTCAAGCAGCCCCGGGTTAAATTCTCTGGGTCCAAATGCTGTCATCGGACCCTGACTGTTCAACAGTTATTAAGCCCTCGTGTGCCTCCTGAAACCCGGGAGTAAAAATGGCATCGGCGCGAACGTGGAGGTAAGGATCCTGGCACCATTTTTAACCCCTTGCACGTCCTGTTCTTGTCGGACAGATTTGTTTGCCGGACAGATTTGTTCATTTTCAGCGTTTGGATGAAATAATTATATAATTGTTTTTTTTTTTACATTTGTTGCTACCTGTTCCTGCAATTTTGTTTCATTTTTGCCAAAAATAGAGATCTGGAAGATCTCCACAAAGAGCAATCGAGGTCAACTGGACTCAAACGTCACAAGCTGAAGCGAAGAAATTAAAGCTGTTTGCAATTCCTTACACCTTCTCCAACTTAGCTCAATTTAACATGTACTTTTATTAAATGTAGATCAAAGTACACAGAGCTCGCACTTAAAATCATTTGAGAGTTCAGCATGTAGTGAAATCTTGATTGTCATGGGTGGGGGGGATAAAGCTGTGAATTCTAGCGACATGTTGGCCGAATTTATATCAAGAGCAAGTTTGTGCCCCTAGCCCCTGTAATATCTGTACCCATGCTGCCAATAAATGCAATAACTCTGGTAGATTAAACATTTTATATTTATGTAGTATGTACTGTAAATACAAGCATTTATTTCAATTTAATCAGAATGTGATAATTTAAAAATAGATATAAAAGATCTGAATTGTGTTGGAGGATTTTATAAGCAATTGCAGAAGTACTGTAAAATGATGAATATGAATGCCTGTTGTTTTTTCCAGTTCCGATCACAAAACTATATATGGCTTTATGATATACAATTTCAAATCTAGTTACTCATCTAGAGTTGATCTGTGAAACAGTTAGGCTTGACAGTCACTATCGCATCAAACAAATGGACGGGATGATTTGTTGTATGCGACATTTGTTTCAGTGAGTTCTGCCTTTTTGGTCCGTGCTGGATTTCCTTGCTACTTGATTGTCATGGGTGGGGGGAAAAAGCTGTGAATTCTAGCGACATTCTGTACAGTATTATTTATTTATTTGTTCCTCAGCTGTGGGCGTCGCTGGCGAGGCTGCATTTATTGCCCATCCCCAATTGCCCTCGAAGGTGATGGTGAGCCGCCGCCTTGATCCGTTGTTCTTTGTAATGGTTGGGTACAACTGAGTGGCTTGCTAGGCCATTTCAGAGGGCAGTTAAGAGTCAACCACACTGCTGTGGGTCTGGAGTCATATATAGGTCAGACCGGGTAAGGACGGCAGATTGCCTTCCCTAAAGAATATTGGTGAACCAGATGGGTTTTTATGACAATCTGGTAGTTTCACGATCACCATTACTGATACGAACTTTAAATTTCCCAGCTGCTGTGGATCATGAACTCATGTCTCCAGCTCATTAGTCTAGGCCTCTGGATTACTAGTCCAGTAACATAGCCACTATGCTTCTGTTCCCATAGGATTGTCAGTCCTAACTCTTTCACAGATTAAGTCTGGATGAGTAACTAGATTTGAAATTGTATGCCTCTCTAGCAAACCTCCCTCCACCAGTTAAAGCATGCTGTCCAATAAAGTTTAAAAAAATAAATCAAAGCTGTGCGAGTCTGAAAATATGAAAATTCAATGTTTTCTTTGCTGGGTTCCAAATTTGTAAATGAAAATTACAACCATTTTTTTATAAGTCTACGTCAATCATTCAGTAAATGTTTTGCTGCTTTCGGGAGCTGAGACCAAGGTTACAGGAGTGTGACGGTGTAATACCAGGGGCTGAAGATGGAGGGCACTATTGCACAGAGCAATAACTTGCAAACGGGAGCCTGATGATCACAGTCATTAGGTTTTTTAATGTTTACCTTTGAGGTAAATAGAGGGAGAATTTTTACTTGCATCAGCAAGCAGCTCAGACAGGGTAATGTCATTGGGGGTGCTGGCATTGGACAGACTTTGTTCTGAAATGTGTTGACGTTACTCTAAGGGAGCACTTACACAACTTTAAAAAAAAATTCTCACGAAATGAGTGTGCCGCTAGCAAGGCCTCATTTATTATCTATCCCTAGTTGCTCAGAAAAGGTGATGGTGGAACTTCTTGAACCACTGCAATCCTTGAGGTGATGCTGCTCTCATGATGGTATTCGGGCATTCCAGGATTTTGATCCAGCAACAAAGAAGGATCAACGATTATATGTCCACGTCAGGATGGTGTTCCTTGGAGGGGAACTTGAAGGTGATGATCTCATTACAATGTTGCTCTTGTCCTTTTCAGTGATAGAGGTTGTGGCTGGGAGATGCTGTCAAAACTTGCTTAGTTGCTGCTGTACATCCAGCAGTTACAATGCACCAGGGTCGGAGGGGGTGGATATCCCACCCAATGGCAGGGGGCGATGATAAAGCAGACTGCTCTGCTTTGGATGGTGTCGACCTTCTCGGGTGTTGCTGTGGCTGCACCTGTTCAGGTGAATGGAGCATTGCAGATGGCGGGTGAGGCTTTGATCAGTCAGGAGTAGGTGAGCCACTCATCAAAGAATAGCCAGCCTCTCCCATCTTCTTAAGCGGTCCCTCGTATCAAGGAAGCTTTGCTTCCACACCAAAAAGGGATGATTTTGCAGGTGTTTTAATGAAGGACCTGATTGTCCAGATCCTGAACTAAATGTTGAAGGGTGGAAGATGCCCGTGCATGGATTTTTTTAACGTGTGGTGACCGTTGCACACCAGCCACCACACGGGCTTGACAGAGCTAGGTCTTGTTCCAGTGGCAAGGATTACCCAAGACGACTGGAGACCAGTTCTGCTGCACGGATCTAGTGTGCACACATACCACAGTGTGGGCTGACCCGATCACGTCACTCCACGATCCTTTGCCCCGACCTCGTCACTCCTGCTGTACCTTCCCACGCTCCAATCATCGATCTGGACTTTGGTGACATACAATCCAGTTGCCCTCTTGCACCAGCTCGCGCTGCTCCCTGAACTGGTATGTCGCCACGCTCGCCTGTTATGGCCCTGACCTGCTGCTGGTGTTTCCTCGCCGGTCACAGTAAATGGCGATGGGTCAATTCTCAATATGATGGAACTATTACATAGTATAATGGCGATGGGTCAGCTACAGCGTTGATATGGCTGGTCCAGTTAAACTGCTAGTCAGTGGTGACTAGTTGATGGTGGGGGACTTGACAATGGTGGTGCTATTAAAGGTCGGGGGGTTGTTGGTTGGGCTTTTGTTGGAGGTGGTCATTCTCTGGTACTTTAAAAAAAATTCATGCATGGGATATGGGCGTTCTGGCAAGGCCAGCATTTATTGCCCTCCCTAATTGCCCTTGAGAAGGTGGGAGTGAACTGCCACCTTGAACCACTGCAGTCACGCAGTACTCCCACAGTGCTGTTACGGACAGAGTTCCAGGATTTTGACCCAACGACAATGAAGGAACACTGATATACTTGCAAGTAATAATGGTGTGTAACTTGGAGGGGAACGTGGAGGTGGTGGTGTTCCCATGCCCCTGTAACTCCTCTTCTAGGTGGTAGAGGTCGCAGGTTTGGGAGGTACTGTCGAAGAAGCCTTGGCATGTTGCTGCAGTGGATTTCATAGATGGCACATACTGCAGCCACGGTGTGCCAGTGGTGGAGGGAATGCATGATTAAGGTGGTGGATGGGTGCCAATCAAAAGGGCTGCTTTGTCCTGGATGGTGTCGAGCTTCTTGTGTTGTTGGAGCTGCACTCATCCAGGCAAGTGGAGAGTGTTCCATAACATTCCTGACTTATGCCTTGAAGATGGTGGAAAGGGTTGGGGAGTCAGGAGGTGAGTCACTCCACACAGAATACCTATCCTCAGGCCTGCTCTTGTGGCTACAATATTAATGTGGCTGGTCTAGTTAAGTTTCTGGTCAATGGTAAGCCCCAGGATGTTGATGGTGGGAGATTCGGTGATGATAATGCCATTGAATGTCAATGGGCGATGGTTAAACTCTTTCTTGTTGGAGATAGTCATTGGCTGGCACTTGTGTGATGTGAATGTTACTTGCCACTTATCAGCCCAAGCCTCAATATCGCCTAGGTCCTGCTGCATGTTGGCATGGACTGCTTTATTATCTGAGGAGTTGCGAATGGCACTGAACACTGTGCAGTCATCAACGAACATCCCCACTTCTGACCTTATGATGGAGCGAAGGTCATTGATGAAGCAGTTGAAGATGGTTGGGCCGAGGACACTGCCCTGAGGAACTCCTGCAGCGATCTCCTTGGTACTGTGATTGACCTGCAACCACCACAACCATCTTCCTTTGTGTTAGGTATGACTTCAGCCAGTGAAGAGTTTTCCCCCTGATTCCCATTGACTTCAGTTTTACTAGGGCTCCTTGATGCCACATTCGGTCAAAAGCTGCCTTGATGTCAAAGGCAGTCACTCTAACCTCACCTTTGGACTTCAGCTCTTTTGTCCACTTTTGGACCAAGGCTGTAATGATGTCTGGAGCTGAGTCGTCCTGGCATAACCCAAACTGAACATCAGTGAGCAGGTTATTGGTGAGTAAGTGTTGCTCGACAACACCTTCCATCACTTTACTGATGATTAAAAGTAGACTAATGGGATGGTAATTGGACGGATTGGATTTTTCCTGCTTTTTGTGGACAGGACGTACCTGTCGGATAGATGCCAGTGTTGTAGCTGTACTGGAACAGCTTGGCTAGAGGCGCAGTTAGTTCTGGAGCACAAATCTTCAGCACGACAGCCAGGATGTTGTCAAGGCCCTTGGCCTTTGCTGTATCCAGTGCACTCAACGTGGAGTGAATTGAATTTGCTGAAGACTGGCCTCTGTGATGGTGGGAACCTGAGGAGGAGGCTGAAATGGATCATACGCTCAGCACTTCTGGCTGAAAATGGTTGCAAATGCTTCAGCCTTGTCTTTTGCACTCACGTGCTGGGCCCCGCCATCATTTGAGGATGGGTTATTCATGGAGCAGCCTCCTCCTCCCGTTAGTTTAATGGTCTACCACCATTCGTGATTGGATGTGGCAGGACTGCAGAGCTTTGATCTGACTGGGGATGTCGAGATCGCTTAGCCCTGTCTATAGCATGCTGTTCACGCTGTTTAACATGCATGTAGTCCTGTATTGCAGCTTCCCCAGGTTGGCACCTCATTTTTAGGTACTCCTGATGCTGCTCCTGGCATGCTCTTTAACACTCCTTATTGAACCAGGGTTGGTCCCCTGGCTTGATGGTAATGGTAGAGTGAGGGATATGCTGGGTCATGAGGTTATAGATTGTGGTGAAATATCATTCTGCTGCTGCTGATAGCCCACAGCTCCTCGTGGATGCCCAGTTTTGAGCTGCTAGATCTGTTCTGAATCTATCCCATTTAGTATGGTGGTAGTGCCACACAACCTGATGGACGGTGTCCTCCGTGTGAAGACAGGACTTCGTCTCCACGATAACTGTGCAGTGGTCAATGCTCCCAATGCTGTCATGTTCTCTCACCACCTGGCGCAGACCCAGTGTGGCAGCTATGTCCTTCAGGATTTGGCCAGCTCTGTAAATAGTGGTACTACCAAGCCACTCTTGGTGATGGACATTGAAGTCCCTCATCCAGAGTACTATCTGTGCCTTTGCTACCCTCAGTGCTTCTTCCAAGTGATGTTTAACATGGCGGATTACTGATTCATCAGCTGAGGAAGGGCAGTATATGGTAATCAGCAGAAGGTTTTCTTGTCCATGCTTTTGACCTGAAGCCATGAGACTTCATGGGGTCTGGAGTCAATATTGAGGACTCCCAGGGTCATTCCCTCCCGACTGTATACCACTGTGCCCCCACCTCTGGTGGGTCTGTCCTGCTGATAGGACAATGCATACCCAGGGATGGTGATGGTGGAGTCTGGGACATTAGCTTGAAAGATATGATTCTGTGAGTATGACTGTCAGGCTGTTGCTTGACTAGTCTGTGGGACAGCTCTCCCAATTTTGGCACAAGTACTCAGATGTTCGTGAGGAGGACTTTGCAGGGTCAACTGGACTGGGCGTGCTGTTGTCGTGTTCGTAGCCGGTGTCGATGTTGGGTGTTGAACCAGATTGTTTTCTTATGACAATCCGTTTGCTTCACCATTACTGATGCCAGCTTTTTATTCCAGATTTATTTAATTAACTGAATTTAAATTCCACCAGCTGTCGTGGGATTTGAACTCACGCCCCTGGCTCACTAGTCCAGACCTCTGGATTACTAGTCAAGAAATATAACCACTATGCTACTGTTCCCCATGTCAGCTCAAGCCTGGGTGTCATCCAAGTCCTGCTGTAGGCTGTTATTGGCTGCTTCATTATCAGAGGAATTATGAATGCCACTGATCACTGGAATTGTTCGACAAATGTCCCTACTCCAGATCTTATGAAGGAAGGAAGGTCATTGTTAATGCAACTGATGATGATTGGTCTACAAACACTACCTTGAGGAACTCACACAACGATACCGTGAGGCTACGGCCATTTTCTTGTGTGTCAGATATGACAGCAGTGTTGTTCGCTTGAATCCCTTCGACATTAGTATTGATAGAGCTCTTTGGTACCATACCTGGTCGAATGCTGCCTTGATGTCGAGGGCAGCTACTCTCGTTTTATATTCTGATCTCGTGTCTATGGCTTAATCAAAGGAAGGGTCCTTATGAGTGGCCGAGTGGTTTTGGCAAAACCTGAACTGATCATCAGAAAGCAAGTTACTGGTGAGTACGCTGTATTTGACAGCATTATTGATCACTCCTTCCATCACATCGCTGCTGCTGGTAGGATGGTAATTCACTGGGTTAGATTTATCCTGGCTTTTTTGTGAATATCTGGGTTGATGCCAGTGTTGGTACATGTTCTGGATCAGCTTGTCTAAGGGGTAGATTGTTTCGGTGTGGACGTCTACAGCAATACAGCTGGGACATTGTAAGGACCCATAATGGTAACAGGGCACTTAGAAAATCATGTGATTAGAAACTAGAAAATAGGTGCAGGAGTAGGCCATTCGGCCCTTCAAGCCTGCACCACCATTCAATGAGTTCATGGCTGAACATGCAACTTCAGTACCCCAATCCTGCTTTCTCACCATACCCCTTGACCCCCCTAGTAGTAAGGACAACATCCAACTCCTTTTTGAATATATTTAGTGAATTGGCCTCAACAACTTTCCATGGTAGAGAATTCCACAGGTTCACCACTCTCTGGGTGAAGAAGTTTCTCCTCATCTCATTCCTAAATGGCTTACCCCTTATCCTTAGACTGTGACTCCTGGTTCTGGACTGCCCCAACATTGGGAACATTCTTCCTGCATCTAACCTGTCTAAACCCATCAGAATTTTAAACGTTTCTATGAGATCCCCTCTCATTCTTCTGAACTCCAGTGAATACAAGCCCAGTTGATCCAGTCTTTCTTGATATGCCAGTCTCACCATCCCGGGAATCAGTCTGGTGAACCTTCGGTGCACTCCCTCAATAGCAAGAATGTCCTTCCTCAAGTTAGGAGACCAAAACTGTACACAATACTCCAGGTGTGGCCTCACCAAGGCCTTGTACAACTGTAGTAACACCTCCCTGCCCCTGTACTCAAATCCCCTCGCTATGAAGGCCAACATGCCATTTGCTTTCTTAACCACCTGCTGTATGTGCATGCCAACCTTCAATGACTGATGTACCATGACACCCAGGTCTCGTTGCACCTCCCCTTTTCCTAATCTGTCACCATTCAGATAATAGTCTGTCTCTCTGTTTTTACCACCAAAGTGGATAACCTCACATTTATCCACATTATACTTCATCTGCCATTCATTTGCCCACTCACCTAACCTATCCAAGTCGCTCTGCAGCCTCACAGCATCCTCCTCGCAGCTCACACTGCCACCCAACTTAGCGTCATCCGCAAATTTGGAGTTACTACATTTAATCCCCTCGTCTAAATCATTAATGTACAAAGTAAACAGCTGGGGCCCCAGCACAGAACCTTGTGGTAGTCATTGCCTGCCATTCTGAAAAGTATCCATTTACTCTACTCTTTGCTTCCTGTCTGCCAAGCCGTTTTCAATCTACGTCAGCACACTACCCCCAATCCCATGTGCTTTAACTTTGCACATTAATCTCTTGTGTGGGACCTTGTCGAAAGCCTTCTGAAAGTCCAAATACACCGCATCAACTGGTTATCCCTTGTCCACTCTACTGGAAACATCCTCAAAAAATTCCAGAAGATTTGTCAAGCATGATTTCCCTTTCACAAATCCATGCTGACTTGGACCTATCATGTCACCTCTTTCCAAATGCGCTGCTATGACATCCTTAATAATTGATTCCATCATTTTACCCACTACTGATGTCAGGCTGACCAGTCCATAATTCCCTGTTTTCTCTCTTCCCTCCTTTTTTAAAAAGTGGGGTTACATTAGCTACCCTCCACTCCATAGGAACTGATCCAGAGTCTATGGAATGTTGGAAAATAACTGTCAATGCATCTGCTATTTCCAAGGCCACCTCCTTAAGTACTCTGGGATGCAGTCCATCAGGCCCTGGGGATTTATCGGCCTTCAATCCCATTAATTTTCCCGACTAATAAGGATTTCCCTCAGTTCCTCCTCCTTACTAGACCCTCTGACCCCTTTTACATTCGGAAGGTTGTTTGTGTCCTCCTTAGTGAATACCGAACCAAAGTACTTGTTCAATTGGTCTGCCATTTCTTTCTTCCCCGTTATGACTTCCCCTGATTCTGACTGCAGGGAACCTACGGTTGTCTTTATTAACCTTTTTCTCTTTACATATCTATAGAAACTTTTGCAGTTCGTCTTAATGTTCCCTGCAAGCTTCCTCTCATACTCTATTTTCCCTGCCCTAATCAAACCCTTTGTCCTCCTCTGCTGAGTTCTAAATTTCTCCCAGTCCCTGGGTTAACTGTTATTTCTGGCCAATTTGTATGACACTTCCTTGGCTTTAATACTATCCCTGATTTCCCTTGATAGCCACGGTTGAGCCACCTTCCCTTTTTTATTTTTACGCCAGACAGGGATGTACAATTGTTGTAGTTCATCCATGCGGTCTCTAAATGTCTGCCATTGCCCATCCACAGTCAACCCCTTAAGTATCATTCGCCAATCTATCCTAGCCAATTCACGCCTCATACCTTCAAAGTTACCCTTCTTTAAGTTCTGGACCATGGTCTCTGAATTAACTGTTTCATTCTCCATCCTAATGCAGAATTCCACCATATTATGGTCACTCTTACCCAAGGGGCCTCGCACAACGAGATTTCTAATTAATCCCCTCTCATTACACAACACCCAGTCTAAGATGGTCTCCCCCCGAATTGGTTCCTCGACATATTGGTCTAGAAAACTATCCCTTTTGCACTCCAGGATATCCTCCTCCACCGTATTGCTTCCAGTTTGGTTAGCCCAATCTATATGCATATTAAAGTCACCCATAATAACTGCTGCACCTTTATTGCATGCACCCCTAATTTCCTGTTTGATGCCCTCCCCAACATCACTACTACTGTTTGGAGGTCTGTACACAACTCCCACTAACGTTTTTTGCCGTTTGGTGTTCTGCAGCTCTATCCATATAGATTCCACATCATCCAAGCTAATGTCCTTCCTATCTATTGCATTAATCTCCTCTTTAACCAGCAATGCTACCCCACCTCCTTTTCCTTTCATTCTATCCTTCCTGAATGTTGAATACCCTTGGATGTTGAGTTCCCAGCCCTGATCATCCTGGAGCCACGTCTCTATAATCCCAATCACATCATATCTGTTAACATCTATTTGCACAGTTAATTCATCCACCTTATTACGGATACTCCTTGCATTAAGACACAAAGCCTTCAGGTTTGTTTTTTTAACACCCTTTGTCCTTTTAGAATTATGATGTAGTGTGGCCCTTTTTGTTTCTTGCCTTTGTTTACTCGGCCGTCCACTATTGCTTTTTACCTTTCTACCATCTGTTTCTGACTCCATATTACTTTGCCCTATCTCGCTGCATAGGTTCCCATCCCCCTGCCATATTAGTTTAAACACTCCCGAACTGCATTAGCAAATGTTACCCCTAGGACATCAGTTCCAGTCCTGCCCAAGTGCAGACCGTCCCTTTTGTACAGGTCCCACTTCCCCCAGAACTGGTTCCAATGTCCCAGGAATTTGAATCCCTCCCTCTTGCACCACTGCTCAAGCCACGTATTTATTCTAACTATCCTGCTCCCTCTACTCTGATTAGCACGTGGCACTGGTAGCAATCCAGAGATTGCTACCTTTTGAGGTCCTACCTTTTAATTTAACTTCTAGCTCCCTAAATTCAACTTGTAGGACCTCTTCCCACTTCTTACCTATATCGTTGGTACCTACATGTACCACGACAACTGGCTGTTTACCCTCCCTCTCCAGAATGCCCTGCAGCCGCTCCGAGACATCCTTGACCCTTGCACCAGGGAGGCAACATACCATCCTGGAGTCTCGGTTGCGGCCGCAGAAACTCCTATCTATTCCCCTTACAATCAAATCCCCTATCACTATAGCTCTCCCACTCTTTTTCCCACCCTTCTGTGCAGCAGAGCCACCCATGGTGCCATGAACCTGGCTGCTGGTGCCTTGCCCTGGTAAGTCATCTCCCCCAACAGTATCCAAAATGGTATATCTGTTTTGGAGGGAGATGATCGCAGGGACTCCTGCACTATCTTCCTGCTCTTGACTTGTCTCTTGGTCACTTAGGCAGAGTCAATATGGTTTTATGAAAGGGAAATCATGTTTAACAAATTTATTAGAGTTTTTTTGAGGATGTAACGACATAAGAACATAAGAAATAGGAGCAGGAGTAGGCCACGTGGCCCTTTGAGCCTGCTCCGCCATTTAATAAGATCATGGCTGATCTGATCTTGGCCTCAACTCCAATTTCCTGCATGTTCCTGATAACCCTTGACTCCCCCTAGCAGGGTAGATAAAGGGGAATCAGTGGATATATATCAGTGTAGTATATTTCCAAAAAGCAATCAATAATGTGCCACATAAAATGTTGCTACACAAGATAAGGGCTCATGGGATTGGGGGTAAAATATTTACATGAATATAGGATTGGTTAATGGACAGAAAACAGAGTAGGGATAAATGAATCATTTGGCAATCTGTAACTAGTGAGGTGCTGCAAGGATCAGTGCTTGGCCTCAGCTATTTACAATCTATATTAATGACTTGGATGAAGAGACTGAGTGTAATGTATCCAGGTTTGCTGATGGTACAAAGTTAGGTGGCAAAGTAAGCTGTGAGGAGGATACAAAGAGCCTGCAAAGGGATATAGATAGGTTAAGTGAGTGGGCAATAAGATGGCAGATGCAGTATAATGTGGGGAACTGTGATGATTTAGGTGTCCTCATACAGGAAACACAGAAAGTGAGCATGCAGGTACAACAAGCAATAAGGAAGGCAACTGGTATGTTGGCCTTTATTGCAAGGGGGTTATAGTACAAGAGTAAGAAAGTCTTACTACAATTGTACAGGGCCTTAGTGGGACCACACCTGGAGTACTTTGCACTGTTTTGGTCTCCTTATCTAAGAAAGGACATATATGCTTTAGAGGCAGTGCAATGAAGATTCACTAGATTGATCCCTGGTTTGAGAAGCTTGTCCTATGAAGAGAGATTGAGTATACCTATACTCCCTGGAGTTTAGAAGGACAGGTGATCTCAATGAAACATATAAGATTCTGAGGGGAATTGACAGGGTAGATACTGAGAGATTGTTTCCCCTGGCTGGAGAGTCTAGAACTAGGGGCACACTCTCTAGGATAAGAGGTCAGCCATTTAAGATTGAGATGCGGAGGAATTTCTTCAATCAGAGGGTTGTGAATCTTTGGAATTCTCTACACCAAAGGGCTGTGGATGCTGAGTCTGAGTATATTCAAGGTTGAAATAGATAGATCTTTGGACTCGTGGGGAATCAAGGGATATGGGGATCGGACAGGAAAGTATAGTTGAGATAGAAGATCAGTCATGATATTGAATTATGGAGCAGGCTCGAGGAGCCGTATTTCCTACTCCTGCTCCTAATTCCTATGTTCTTATAAACTTGTAGGGGCCGAAATTGCCCCTTTCCTTAAGGCTTGTTGCCACCGCATATTGGCGGCTACGCTGTGGAGTGGAGTGGCCGCCGATTTTTCATGGAATGGCCGCTGATGGTCCAATTGCCCTTCTGAGTTTTCTCGGCGGTGCCCTGATCTCTTCTCGCCCGGCGCCCCCCACCCCCCACCCCACCACTCCGCTGCTGCCGATCCGTGTTAATTGCGTCATTACCGTGTGCACCACCGATCTAACTCCCCAACGGTAAAATTCCGCTCTGAAAATCTTCAGCTCGCCCAGCGGTGTCAAAACAAGTGAGGCTGAGGCCTTCTGCAGTGGCGGTGCGGCTCCCCTTAAAGGGGAGGACCTACTGCTGTTGCTGCCATGTTTTTTTTTGGCAGCCGACTGCCATGTCGGCCCGACAATTATGACCCCCCCCCCCGGGTTCAGCTGGGCTGCAAACAGGCAGTCTGGCACCCCCCCCCCCCACCCCCCCTTTGGGTGCCAGGCCGCTGGCCCGGCCGGAATCCTCCCCGCAGCAGTGAAAACACACACAATGGGATGGGAGCGCCCCGTTTCGGACGCAGAGCAATTTCGGCCCCTTGGCCTCTGCTGGGTCCAGTCCACTCAGCCCCTTCTCAATGTCACATGGAGTGAACTAAATTGACTGGACACTGGTATCTATGATGGTGGTACCCTCAGGAGGAGGCAGAGAAGGATCATCCATTTCAGCCTTGTCTCATGCTGGGCTCTGCCATGGTTGAGGATAGGGATCTTCATGAAGTTGTCTCCTCCTGTTAGTTGTCACTCATTCTTGACTGAATATGAAAAAGCTACGGAGCTTTGATGTGATCCCTTGGTTGTGAGACTGCTTAGTTCTGTCTCCAGCCTGCTGCTTTTTGATGTTTAGCAGATAGCTCATTGTTATAGCTTCACTAATTTGGTGCCTCATTGTAATGTATGCCTGGTACTGCAGCTGGCATGCCCTTCTGCACAACATTAAATCAAGGATGAATTCCTGGCTTCATGGTGATTGAGAAGTGCTGGGCCATGAGGTTAACATTTGGGGTGGTATACAATTCTGCTGCACACAGTGTTTCAAGGATGCTCATCAGTATTGGCTGCTAAATTTGTTCTTCGTTTAGTCCACTTAGCATTGTGGTAATGTTACGCTACACAATGGAGAGTGTCACTACTGTGGAGACAGACTTTGTCTTCACAAGAACTGTGTGGTAGTCACTTCTACCAATGTTGAGGGCAGACAAGTCTGTGACAGATAGGTTGGTGAGGATGAGGTAAGTAGGCTGGTTCTCTCACCATTTGACAGAGGACAAACCTGTCAACCATTTCCTTCAAGTCTTGGCCAGTTCAGTCACTGGCACTGCCAAACCACTCTTCGTGGTGGACATTGAAGTCCGCCACCCAAAGTATATTCTGTTTCTTCAGTGCTTGATCCAAATGACACATCAGTTGAGGGGCCATGGCAGGTGCTGATTAACAGGAAGTTTCCTTGGCCTTGTTTGGAGCTGTGGAGACCTTATGGAGTCAGAGTTATTGTAGAATACTTCCAGTCTACTTTCAACTGACCATATACCACTATGTCCCTATCTCTGGTGACTATATCCTGCTGGTGGGACAGGAGCTACCCTAGGGATGGTGATGGAAGAATTGAGGATGTTTTTTTAATTAATCTGGGACCGCTCTCCCACTTTGGACTTTGCTGGATTAACTGGGCTGAGATTGACGTTGTCGTCTTCTGATACAATGCCTGGGTCATTGCCAATAGTTCTGTGCTATTTTCTTCTTATTGAACTTTTTAGCTGCTTCAGAGGGCACTTGTCAACCATGTACTGTAGGATTGGAGTCACGGCATGCTTTCTTTCCTGGTGAGTATTAATGAACCAATTGAGTTTTTAATAACAATCCGACAGGTTTCATTGTCTTTTTTTCTCATTCCAGCTCACAAATGAGCAGATTTATTGACTTCAGCGTGCCAAAATGGGATTTTAATTCACAACTTCTGGATTGCTAGTACAGTACCGATAACTGCTACACTACCATACCTATTTCACTTGGCACTGCTTCACACCAGCTGCAGTATAAATGCAATTAATGCAAAGTTTTAAAGTATTTTAGTGCTATAACAGGACTATTAATAGTTGTAAACTTCAATTATATGACAATCGTTTAGCCATCATGATTCTATCACAAATAATCTGCCGTGTAAAAAGATACAAGTTGAACGCAATCCTGGTAGACGGATTAGAAAATGCAGGGCAGATTTCATGTGGGCTTTCAGGGTGATTGACCGCTATTTGTCAATATAGATGAGATATCAGTCTGCATGAAATATTAAAAATGTTACATCCAGCATTTTCACATTGGTCTTTTAAGTACAAAATTGCAAATTATCACTTAACATTCACTTGATCATACCAAGCAACAGTTATGATCAGATTCACTGGGGCCGAAACTCAGACTCCCAAAAAGGGCTCTTACCGCCAGAAAGTGGTGGCCAGACGGCAGAGGCAAGCGGCCCCCGACTTCCGGTCCAATAGCCGCCACCAGCAAAATTCAGTTTGGAGGTTTCACTTCCGCCCCGCTGCTGTCGACCATCCTAAGTGCGTTATCAAAGGGCGCGCCGCCGATCTCTCGCACCTCCATGGTATCCCCTGCGAAATTTAGCCGCAAAAATCATCGATCCGCGGTGCCCCTGACAGTTTTTTCTGTCGGTGCACCTTTATTTCACTCTGCGCCACAGCAGTACGGTAGCCCTTCGAGGGGAGGGTGCATTGCCGCAGCCGCCGAGTTTTTTTTTTTGCCGGCCGACTTCACGATCGGTCGGACAATTATGCCCCCGGGTTCGGCCGGGCCACCAACAGGCAGCCTGGCACCCCCCTCTTGGGTGCCATGCCACTGGCCCGGCCCGAACCCTTCCTCGTGGTCCAGTGACCCAGTGAATAATCGCTGGTTCTTTCCCCTATAAATGAGGGGAGAGATGGGGTGACACATACACGCACTGATCTTAACACCGCTCTGCCACTGACTGACAGCAGCGGAGACTCTGTCCCACCTCCACATCCACCGCTCACCAGTACTTACCACCACATTTCCGCCCCCATTATGATCAATTTCCGGTCCGCTCCAAAAAAATTGCCAAAGAACTGAATTTCGCCAAAGAGGCTACTTCCTATGACGCAGTGGTAAATACAATTTTAATACAGTAGGTGCACCAGCTTTCTGGTGGGGATCAATTTCAGCCCCACTTAGTTCCAATAGTACAGCTTTTTTTAGTGTAATAATAAAAATAATGAATATAATTTAATACTTCCCCACATTAGTCGAGAACCTTGACTTCAATCGAATAAATTCCTAATTAACCTCCGCTATCCTCCTTCTGAGCTTGGCCTAAGCCTGCCCTTGCAGTGTTTCTGTCTATACACCTGACTGCCTGGTTTCTGTCTGTTTGTTATCTTCATTCTATTCAAAGCCAGAAAGGAATAGAAACTTCAGCCCAGAAATTGTGTATGGCCACGAAATGGGCAGTGTTAAGGCCCAATGATGTTAAATGGCACCAGGCCAAAATGGTCTAGATAGAACACAAAATTCATGCTCGCTCCTCATTAACATGATTGTAGTCTTGATCTCAGCACTAAAACTGCTGCTCATTGGCTTACCGCTCAACAGATAGGCCAATATTGGGTCCAGTCTAATTCCCAGTCATGTTTATCACAAGCTTTATTCAGTGCTTAAAGGGAAGGTGCATTGCAAGAAGGCAGCAATGCAAACAGATGGCGGAGCCTCGACACAGGCAGAGAGCCCACAGATTCTCTTGATGAGCCTCTTGAGGCATTGGTCATGGCCTTAGAGAAGGGGCGGCTGTCCTCTTCCCACATACTGGCAGGAAGCTCTCACTACAATCCTCTCGAAGGCTCTGGCAGGAGATAGCTGCCTGTGTGACGGCCAGCACTGTGGTTCCATTGTCGGCCATCTAATGCTGAAAGATGTTTAATAACCTCACATGGCAGATCAAGATGAGTGAAGATATCAGAAAATATCATTTCCCATCATTTGCACCACAAGCCTCACACAGTACTCAATGGACCATACACCCAGCACTCACCTAGCAACGATCTCTACTTATCACCACTCATGCCTCACAATCATAGCTCACTCACAAACACATCTTGTATCTTGCACATACTGACTGCTATTCCACCATGGCAAGCACATCACCCAAACACATTGCACCACATCATTCACATACTTCTCTTTCTCTTGCAGGCAAGGCCGCGCATAATCGGAGCGAGCAATGGCAGGCAGCAGGGGGCAAGCTGCCATCCAGGACCTCGGCCAGCTGGAGGAGAGATTGCTGGACATCATTGGGCGGCAGACCATAGAGGCTGTGGCAACCGGCGAGGTTGAACCCCTTGGGGACAACAACAGTATGCTCATTCCTAATCCTTCTTCTCACATCGCACTTTCCCCTCATCCCACAATCTCTTTCAAGCTGCTGATGGTATATGCATGCGTATCTTGCTCCCTCCTCCCAAACCCGATTCTTGTGCCTTTCTGCTTTCGGATAATCAAGAACAAGCACCAAAGCAGCCTGTCCCTCTGAGGCGACGCATGAGAGCAAGGGGCGGGGGACAAAAGGAAGAGGAAGAAGAATTCACAGCGTCATTGCATCCATCACTCACGGACACTGTCATGTATTCACCCAGCATTCTAACCCATGTATAAACTGACCTAAGTTGTACACCGTGAGAACACTGACCACTAGGTGGGAGACACTCCTAACCTGGACCTTCAGGTATAAAATGGGAAGCTCCACCTACCTTCATCACTTGAGTGCTAAGGAATAAAGGACAGGTCACAGACTGACCTTCTCTCAAGCATGGGCCTCGTGTGCATTTATACTGTGTAGTAAGGACGTATCAACCGCGACAAGAAACTGGGATTTAAACCACGCGAGCATGGCCACTAGCAGAACAGACGAGAGGTACTGTGTTAAGGAATGGTTGGGACAGAGATTCAACATTGTTAAAGCAGCACACAGTTCACCAGGCAGACAAGGGCAGTCAGGCATGACCCAACATGTAGTCGAACCCAGAGGGGGAGTTCGACAGAGACAATGGCAAGCTGAACAGCGATTCACGCCATTGCAAGGGACAATGCGGCCAGTAATGGGGCCATCAACACCTGTTAATGGTGCACTCAAGGACAATAACAGGGGCAGTCAGGGACGATCGACTGGCAAGGGTCCTTTTGTTTCAAACCCCAACTCATGCTGGAGGCGTGGAGGCATACATTCAGCCGGAGTTTGCAGAGATGAGCAAAATACCTGCAGAAATTGCAGAAATGGACACTGGGGGAAATCGCTGGAAGCTGAAGTTCAGCGAGTTCATGTGGAGCATGTATACAGTTCATACACCAGGACGCCACCAATAATGATGAAAGTGCTCCTCAATGGCATCCCAGTATCAATGGAGTTATACGCGGGTGCCAGCCAGTCGCTGATGGGTATCAAACAGTTCAAAAAGTTGTGGGCATCCAAGGCCAGGAGGCCAAAATTATCGCCGATTGACGCACAGCTACGGACTTACACAAAGCAGATCATTCCGGTGATAGTCAGCGCCACGGTAGTCGTGACCCACAAAGATTCTGAGAACAGGTTGCCACTCTGGATTGTCCCAGGGGACGGTCCCGCACTACTGGGGAGGAGTTGGCTTGCTGTCATGAACTGGAAATGGGGCGATGTCAATGCAATTTCCTCTGTGGAGCGAGTATCATGCTCACAGATCCTGGACAAATTTGACTCATGATTTCAACCCGGCATTTGCACTTTCATGGGGGCCAAGGTAGTGATTCACATAAACCCGGACGCCAGCCCAGTACAAGGCCAGAGCGGTGCCGTACGTGATGCGGGAAAAGATAGAAGGCGAATTGGACCGCCTGTTGAGGGAAGGCATCATCTCGCCAGTCGAATTCAGTGACTGGGCGAGCCCGATTGTGCCGGTGCTCAAGGTGGATGGGTCGGTCAGGATATGTGGCGATTACAAGGCCACCATCAATCGGGTGTCACTCCAAGACCAGTACCCACTACCGAGAGCGGAGGACCTCTTTGCGACGCTATCCGGTGGCAAACTTTTTTCAAAATTGGACCTGACATGACCCAGGAGCTGGCGAATGAGTCGAAGAAGCTGACCACCATCACGACACACAAGGGGTTGTTTGAGTACAACAGATGTCCGTTCGGGATTCGCTCGGCCGCCGCGATCTTCCAACGAAATATGGAAAGCCTCCTCAAGTCGATTCCAGGGACAGTGGTTTTTCAGGACGACATCCTCATTACGGGTTACGATACTGAAGAACACCTCCACAACCTGGAGGAGGTGCTACGCAGACTGGACCGGGTAGGTCTGTGACTGAAAAAGGCGAAGTGCGTCTTCCTAGCTCCAGAGGTAGAATTCCTGGGGATGAGGGCAGCAGCAGACGGGATCAGCCCTACTGCATCCAAGACGGAAGCGATCCAGAGAGCACCCAGACCCCATAACACGACGGAGCTGCGTTCGTTCCTGGGGCTCCTCAACTATTTTGGTAACTTTCTTCCCAAATTGAGCACGCTGCTAGAGCCGCTACACGTGCTCCTACGCAAAGGTCGCGAATGGGTCTGGGGGGACACCCAGGAAAGGGCTTTTAATAGAGCACGCAATTTGTTATGTTCCAACAATCTGTTAACGCTATATGACCCATGTAAGAAACTTGTGTTAACGTGCGATGCGTCGTCCTATGGTGTCGGGTGTGTGTTGCAGCATGTCAATGCCAAGGGTCAGTTACAGCCGGTAGCTTATGCCTCCAGGAGTCTGTCCCAGGCAGAAAGGGGCTACAGGATAGTAGAAAAGGAGGTGCTCGCATGTGTATATGCGGTAAAGAAAATGCACAGTACCTGTTTGGCAGGAAATTTGAGCTGGAGACAGATCACAAACCCCTAACGTCCCTTTTGGCCGACAACAAGGCCATAAATGCAAACGCATCGGCCCGCATACAGAGGTGGGCACTCACATTAGCTGCCTATGACTACACAATTCGGCACAGACCGGGCACCGAAAACTGCGCCGATGCACTCAGCAGGCTCCCACTAGCCACCACTGAGGGGGCTACCGAGCATGGTGCTGAGGTGGTCATGGCTATTGAAGCTTTCGGAAGCGAAGGCTCACCCGTGACAGCCCGTCAGATTAAAGTCTGGACAAATAGAGACCCGCTATTGTCTCTAGTCAAGAAATGTGTCCTGAATGGGGACTGGGCAGCCACGTACAGGGCATGCCCTGAGAAATTTAAACCATTTCACAGGCGCAAGGATGAACTCTCGATTCAGGCCGATTGCCTACTGTGGGGAAACCGCGTAGTCATGCCCCAGATGGGCTGAGAGGTGTTCATCAGAGAACTCCACAATGGGCACCCGGGCATTGTCATGATGAAGGCAATCGCCAGGTCACACGTTTGGTGGCCAGGGATAGACGCAGATCTGGAACTTTGTGTTCGCAGGTGCAACACGTGTACCCTGCTGGGCCATGCGCCCAGGGAAGCCCCCCTTAGCCCCTGGCCATGGCCCGCCAAGCCTTGGTCACGCATCCATGTGGACTACGCAAGTCCTTTCATGGGGAAAATGTTTTTGGTTGTAGTAGACGCCTACTCCAAATGGATCGAGTGTGACATTTTAAATTCAAGCACATCCTCTGCCACGGTAGAAAGTCTACGGGCAATGTTCGCCGCCCACGGTCTACCGGGCATCTTGGTCAGCGATAATGGCCCGTGCTTCACAAGCACTGAATTCCAGGACTTCATGGCAGGCAATGGAATTAACCATGTCAGAACGGCACCGTTCAAGCCGGCCTCAAACGGCCAGGCAGAACGAGCAGTGCAGATAATCAAACAGGGGATGCTCAGATTCCAAGGGGGTTCCCTACAAACCCGCTTATCACGCCTCCTGTTGGCCTATAGATCCCGACCACACTCGCTCACAGGGGTTCCACCCGCAGAGCTACTAATGAAAAGGATGCTCAAAACCCGATTATCCCTTATACACCCCACCATGAAAGAAATTGTCAAGAGCAGGCGCCAGTCACAATATCACTACCATGACAGGAATGCGAGGGCGCGATGTATTGATGTAAATGATCCTGTTTTTGTCCTCAACTACGCTGCAGGGCCCAAATGACTCGCAGGCACTGTGGTTGCCAAAGAGGGAAATAGGATTCTGGCAGTTAAACTTACCAATGGACAAATCTGCTGCAAACATGTGGATCAAACAAAAAGGAGGTTCAGCAACCCCATAGAAGAAGCAGAGGAAGAACACGATATAGAGTTCACTCCACCACAGGTGACCGAACACCGGAACCAAAGGGAGGAGAGCCCAGTCACTGTGGGCAGTCCGGACAGGCCTGAGGCACTGCAAACAGCAGACACTCAGGCCAGCGCCCAACAACCGGAGCCCCAACTCGGGCGCTCTACCAGGGAGCGTAAACCACCAGAGATACTCAACCTGTGATCCCAATAAGACTTTGTGGGGGGAAGTGATGTCATGTATTCAACCAGCATTGTAACCCATGTATAAACTGACCTAAGTTGTACACCGTGAGAACACTGACCACTAGGTGGGAGACACTCCTAACCTGGACCTTCAGGTATAAAAGGGGAAGCTCCGCCCACCTTCATCACTTGAGTGCTAAGGAATAAAGGACAGGTCACAGACTGACCTTCTCTCAAGCATGGGCCTCGTGTGCATTTATACTGTATAGTAAGGATGTATCAGACACCAGCTCACACACTGGCACTGCATGTACTTTAGAGGCTAGTGTAGAAGCGGGATCTGCAGAGGGTGAGGCACTGGACACGAATGGGCTGCAGCAAGGTGAGGGGGATAGAGTAGTTCGGGGGCCAGCTCCCCAGAGGGTGAGTTCGAGTGAGAGTTCTGTTGCACAGGACTCAGATGAAGACCTTAATGGGGCAGCCTTCAGAAGACTGGTGATGAGCAGCCACATCGAATTGATGGGTACAATGGCAAGCCTGCCAGAGAGCCTCTTGGCAATGTCAAGGAGCATGGAAGATTCTGGCACCAACATTGGACAGAGCTCTGCACAGAGCATGGAGCACATGATTGCCAGCCTGGAAATGATAGAAAACTCCCGAAGAGACTGTGTTGCTGCATGTAACAAACATGCTGCTGCATGTAACAAACACAGAAAATGCTGGCTATTTCAGATTTCCAGTATCTGCAGTATTTTGCTTTTATATGATTCTACGTGTGATGGGCAATGTCGCTGCTGCCATTGCAGCATAGACTGAAACGACCCAATGTCTTAGTGCTGCAGCTGAAGTGCAGACTACTCTCCTGTAGTCTTAGCTGGCTCTTACCCAAGCCCAGACTGCTGCCATCGTGGCTGGGTTTACCAGTGTCGACTTGCAGGGTGTTGCAGCAGCCCAGCAACCTGTGCTCCAACAGATTGCTGAGAATGTTGAGGCGCCGCCCCGGGGGAATGGCAGTGGGTCAGTGGAGCAGGACCCTACTGTCCTCTCTTAGGATGACAGCATTCCTGTTCCTACCACTGCCATTCCACCTTTGCCCTTGCCACTGCCTGTCAGCCAACCAGCCCAGACTGTTGATACCCATGACGAGGTGCTGCAGTCTACAGCCGGGCCTTCTAGGGCTAGAGCTCCTTGAGGTTGTCTTGCACTAGATGAGGAAAGGACACCAGAAAGACTGGCACTAAGGGATTGCACAAGGGTAATTAGTTGATATTGTAGTGTAAATATGTGTGAATATTCTTTTGATAAATTTATTAATTTCATTTGAAATCGTTTGTAGTGGCTCTTATTTCCCTATGTGTCCAAGCGGATGCTCTGATATTCATGACTGAGGGGGATTGTATGATGGATTTTGTGGTGAGCAATGGGGATTTGGGGTTTCATTCATTGGCTGATGAGGCGTTCATGGACAGCCTGTCCGGAAGGGGAATTGGCTGCCTGCCTCCTCCCTCGCTCCTCGTCCTTTTCCTCTTGCTTATCTTCCTCTTCCTCCTCCTCCTCCTCCTCCTCCTCCTCCTCCTCCTCCTCTCCCTCCTCCTCTCCTCATCCTCCTCCTGAGGTGGTCCTGCAATCCGTGATGGCCAGGAATGTGCCCTCATGGTGGCCAATTTGTGAAGCATACAGCCGACCACCACAAAATGGTATACCTTCTTCGGCAAGTACTGGAGGGCTCCTCCCAAGCGGTCAAGGCAGCGGAACCGTTGCTTCAGCACCCCGATGGTCTGCTCGATAACGTTCCTGGTGGATGCATGGCTCCCATTACGCGAGTGCTGGGCACGGGTGGTGGTGTTGCACAGGGGAGTCATGAGTCCGGTGCAGAGCGGATAGCCCTTGTCTCCAGTCTGATGTGGTGGCTGGAAGATTGCTGGCATACTGAACTGATGCAGGATCAAGGGATCATGGCTGCTGCCAGGATTGTGAGCATTGACCATCAGCAAGCGTTGGGTGTGGTTGCACACCAACTGCAAGTTAAGTGAGTGGTAGCCTTTGCACTTACGGACAATCTCAGGATTTTTATATGGTGCCCACAAAGCCACGTGTATGCAATTAATGGCGCCCTGCAACATGGGGAAGCTCACTTTCCTGGCAAAGGCACATGCGCGTTCGTCCTGCTTTTCTCTGCTCAGATAGAGGATAACATAGTCCCTTGCTCTGGTGTAGAGCGCCTTTGTGACCTTCCGGATGCAGTGATGGACGGCGAACTGGGAGATGGTGGCTATGTCATCTACTCGAGCGCAAGGAGAGCTGCCAGTTCAGTCCCCATGATTGTGAACAAGTATTGTGAGTAGAAGCCTTTAAAATAAGAATGAAGGTGTTCTCCACTTGTAACAGCACTCCCTGTTACTTTAGGACATTGAAATAGGTTAATAAAGCTGCTGGAGTTACAGAAAGTTGCACAAAGCCAATCAAACTGCAGAAACATGTCAGGACCAAGTAGTTGCTGCTGGTCCCATTAAATACCGCTGCTGGAATCTACTTCCTGCTGGTCATCGCTTGCTAATTTCATCGCACTTAAGGCATGCTGGTAAGTGGAGCAGCAAAGTCAAAGCTCGTGGAGCGGGCGTCAAGTGAGCGTTGCACATTCACTGACGTTACAAGCTGCGTAATGTACATATCACTAGCGAGCGCGGAGATCGGCAGCGCTGCTGGGCATCCAAAAATTGCAACAGCCGCGGGACTCGCAGAAGAACAGCAGCCACCATTTGTTTGCCCAAATGTGGTGGTAATGGATGGCGCTAAGCCCCCGAATTTCTAGGCCTTCAGCTTCCTAACACAATATGTGTGAGGTATTTAATGATTGCTGAGATAGGCTAATGAATTGCATGTTAGTTGCAGTCTATGGGGAAACAGCATAAAAGCTAACGCATTAGCATTTAGCTATCTAACCGCATAATGCCTTTTTTAAATGTGGGAATACACTTTGCTTCGAAACCCCAATATTTAAACATTACTTTTTCCCATTTATGTTTTGTGAAAAAATAGTCAAAAAATTATGAGATCTGGCATGGTCCACATCTACAAATTCAGAAGGCTAATTCATATCACTACCATCATAGATCCTAGCTGAGTATTTTGGTTTTGTTATGTCCCATAAACAGGTATTACTCAGAATATAAAGTACTGTGAATACAGGTAACGATCATTATGCTGGATCTCCATAATCTGCATGATTGTGATGCATAATTACAATGAAGGAGAGATTACATCATATGGATGTTACATTATTTCTCAGCATTTGTGCCAGATATAGGGTGGTAGGCCAACACAAATTTGGGAAAAGTCCCGCCCACTGACTGTCCAATACCCATCCGACTCGATTTTCAAGCAGACAGCCAACATCTCTCCTGAAACAGATGGGAACCTTATTTCAATATGTCAATTGGCGCCCTATGCCTGTTCTAGGATCCTGATGTGATTTCCATGGCCCACTGGTCTCTGAAATGGGGCACCCTAACCAGAGGTCCTTATAGAGACTACTCCAAAAACGGCTGACATTTTTGTTTGGTTCTGTGGAGCCAGGAGAAGAAGAGAATGCCGATCCCTGCCTGGTCACACCCGCCATCACCTCCCTCTTTGCCTATTGCCCTGTTTTCCAGCATTAACTCAGCTCCTAATGTCCATTCTGTCAGCAGGCTTGGATTACTTGCCCTCTCTGACCAGCAAGGTATGTTGGAGCGCCAATTCAATGGTCACAGCTCACCGGCTGCATACTAATGAGGCCAAACCGGCAAGTTGGTTCGGCTTCTTGTTGCTGCAATCGGCAGGTTGGGGCCATCACAAGACCCGCTGTTCATCCAATTACCGCATCAAACCAAAGTCGGTCATTAGATTTAAATTTCACCGAAAGTGTGAATTCTCGGTTCCATGCACAAGGCTCAAGCTATAGAAAGAGCTATGAATAGTTATGCAAATACACTGAACACAGAAAATTGCGTGCAATAAGCTCTTCAATCACCACGCTCCGCGGCAGACTGATTTATTCAGGGAGAAACTCATGTATGTCTTTGGGCCTCTTTAATTATTGCACTTTTGTTAAATTGTGTTATTTATGAAGTGGATTATCACACTATGGTTTACCTGATTATGCCAGTGTTCTTTATTGCCTCAAAGTTTTCAAAACAAAATTAATTTTGCATCTCTGCAGCAACAATAGGTTGTATGCATAAAAAAGGCTTATTATTGACTGAAAACCAGGGTGCGATAAAGTGATCTCACTTCCTGTCGGGGCGGTTTCTGGGCGATGTTGGTGCAGAGGATCTGCATAGCGCTGAGCGCGGTTCAATGTCCCCTCCCCTTCACTTAAAGGGGAGGGCCACTGCGCACTCTGTCGGGCCTCGGATAGACCCCACTATGCCACCAGGGCGGTGTGATGCCAAGGCCGCAGCCCGACACCCAAAACAGAGTGCTGGGCTGGACGATGGTGGCCTGGACTATGCAACAGAGGAAGTTGTCGGGCCAACTGGTTAAGTTGGCCAAGATGGTGGCACAGGCGCTCCCGATCTTCCCTTTAACTTCTGCCGCACGAAGAACTATGAATAGTTATGCATTTGCATAACTATTCATAGCTCTTTCTACAGCTTGAGCCTTGTGCATGGAACCGAGAATTTCGGTGAAATTTAAATCTAATGACCGACTTTGGTTTGGTGCGGTAATTGGGTGAACAGCGGCCTGGTTCCCGATCCACGAGGCTGGTGCTGACAACACTCGTGGCAGCCTTGTGGGGCGCATGGCAATTTCCGCCGTGGGGGGGGCTAAGGGGTCACTGCGCACAACGATGACGTCATTGCTGGTTACGCGGTTGCCCAGGGTACGATGCTATCAGCGCCTCCGCTTCCTCCCGTGCAATATCGTGGGAGCCGCCAGCGATCTTCCCCACCCCGACGAAAAGTGTTTTGCGCCCCTTTAGCAAACCTTGAGTAAAAGCAAATGCTATGGTTGTGCCAGACACGTCCTCACCCTGAAGCACAAGGATTAACCCTAACCAAAAAGTGGGCAGACATCTCGCATTTATGGCTCCTTTCCATCCATCGGCATTCCCCATGGCGCACTCCTTGTTCCCTTTCTGACCTGACATAGCTTAGAGCAGTTATGTCATTATTTTAGATTTTTCAGCAGTCTTGCTGTTATTTGCAGTCTCAATACTTCCTCATGTGGTCAAAGAACTAAAGAAACAATTACAAGAAGCAGCTTTGTCATCATCATCATAGGCAGTCTCTCGGAATCGAGGAAGGTTTGCTTCCACTCTAAAAATGAGTCCTTAGGTGACTACAGTCCAATACGAGAATCATAGTTCCTCTCACAGGTGGGACAGATAGTCGTTGAGGGAAAGGGTGGGTGGGACTGGTTTGCCGCACGCTCTTTCCGTTGCCTGCGCTTGATTTCTGCATGCTCTCGGCGACAATACTCGAGGTGCTCAGCGCCCTCCCGGATGCACTTTGGGCGGTCTTTGGTCAGGGTGTCGGTGGAGATGTTGCACTTTATCAAGGAGGCTTTGAGGGTGTCCTTTTAACGTTTCCTCTGCCCACCTTTGGCTCTTAAAGGGGCTCTGGCTTAAATAATCTTCTTTTCCCTTTTAGGCTGAGAACTGTTGTTATTGATGATGTGGAGGATGAATTACCTTCAAAGAATAAGGAAATGCACACATTGCAGTTTGGCTCTGTTGATAACATTCTTGCCTCAGGATCAGTTTCTTTGATCTGTCAAAGTTTACTTTGACAGGTCGCACGCATCCCCGCAGGAAGGACAGACATGGGGCAGATTCAAACCTTTAGGTAAAAGAGTGTATAACCTACTTTTACCAGCATAAGAGTTTTAAAGCACAGAAAAATTATATTTAATCACTCATTTTTATATTAAACTCCTGTTCATTAAAATAAGTTTATTTTTAACACTATTAAAACACATTAAAAAAAAAATTAAAAAAATATTTTTTTCTAAAACATTTAATTACATTCAATTTCAATTAATTTTAAATATGTGAGGTGTTCTTTTTAATTTATTGTATTGTGTTTCTTGTTTTAGGGAAGTATTCTCATTGATAATAATGGGAGCTCGTAAAAACGGAGTTCCCGTTATTATCAATGAGAAGATTACATAGTGATTGGTGGGCCAGGCCTACGATGCCAGGATACAAATACGTGCCTGGAGCACATGTTCCGGTACCATGCACAGCGAATGGAGATCTCCGACATCCTACGTTCCTCCGGGATCACCAGCTATTTTCGCAAGTCTTTTTCAAGTTGGAGGCGTTCGTCCGAAGGAAGCCTCCGACCATAATTTTAGCCCCCAATGTGGAGAAATGTGAAGAACTAGAAAAACAGAGTGCTTTTTAAATGGTGAGAGATTGGGAAATGTTGGTGCTTACAGGGACCTGGGTGTCCTTGTACATGAATCACTGAAAGTTAACATGCAGGTACTGCAAGCAATTAAGATGGTAAATGGCATGTTGGCCTTTATTACAAGAGGATTTGAGTATAAAAGTAAAGACATCTTACTGAAATTATATAGGGCACTGGTGAAACCTCACCTGGAGTATTGTGTACAGTTTGGGTCTCCCTACCTAAGGAAGGATATACTTTCCAGTGAGGGAGTGCAGCCAAGGTTCGCCAGACTGATTCCTGGGATGGGGAGATTGTACTATGAGGACTAGGCCTATATTCTCTAGAGTTTAGATGAATGAGAGGTGATCTCATTGAAATGCACAGAATTCTTTCAGGGCTTGACAGGATAGATGCAGGGAGGATGTTTCCTCTGGCTGGGGAGTCTAGAACTAGGGGTCACAGTCTCAGAATAAGGGGTCGGCCATTTAGGACTGAGATGAGGAGAAACTTCTTCACTCAGAGGATGGTGAATCTTTGGAATTCTCTACACCAAAGGCTGTGGAGGTTCAGTCTTTGAGTAAATTCAAGACTGAGAGCGATAGATTTTTGCATATCAAGGGATATGGGGATAGTGCAGGAAAGTGGAGTTGAGGTGGAAGATCAGTCATGATCTCACTGAATGGCGCAGCAGGCTCGAGGGGCCAAATGGCTTAGTCCTGTTCCTAATTCTTATGTTCTTATTACACAATCAAGTAATACTACCATCAACAGATTACCGGCTCATCATCTCATTGCTGTTTGTGGCATCATGCATTGTGTAAAATGGATGCTGTCTTGGTCTTGATCTACACAACAGTCGCAGCATTTCAAATTAATTTGTAGTTTGTTTAAAACTTGAGATGCTTATCAGAGATGTGATCAGCTGCTATATAAATGCAGATCTTTTTCTTTAAATAAGTAATATTTTACAACATGCTACTTTAAAGATATATTCCCATAAAATGTGTGCAACAAGGGGCAACTTCGTGGTCCTGCGTCCCAAGGACACCTGAAAGCTTAGTCTGGATATTGGGTCAGGCCATTTTTCAGGAATCCAGGGCGACCACGTAAAAGAGGCATTAGGCCCCTCATTGTTTTAGGAGCCCTCTGCGAAGTTGGACTGTTCTAAGCGGAGCAGATTTTTCTGGAATGGATGCGGCCCAGCAAATGGCCACCACCAAAAATATCACTTTTAAAAGGAAGTTTTTTTTATTTTTGATGCAGAGCCAGGAGCAGGAGTACTGATGAGAGCTGCTGCAGGCTGTGATAAGTCCTCTCCCACTATCCTCGCCTTCCCTACACCGCACTAATTTGAGGCCGCTGCTGGCGAGGCAGGTGGCTCGAAAATTGTTTCTGGAGAAGGGTAAGCTTTGCAATGGGCCTGGATAATTTAGATGAGGCCTGAGGCCCAATTTCAAGCTGGGTTTGTGCGTGCATTATTGCTGCATTGCCCCTACTCTCCCCAAACCAGGCACTGTCGAAAGTCTATCCCATGGACACCATATGGTATTAGACCGATTTTGACATTTGTTACAAATATTTGATGGATCAATTGTTTATTGGTGTAAAACATTGGAGCAATGGTGAGAATGAGAAAGTCTTTTCACTCTCACAATGATGAAAATTAGCATTGTTTTTCAGGTGGTACACTCCCACCCTTATCCTTCCTTTTCAGTCCCTCATTATGGGTTGACTTTAATTGCACCATTTTTAGCAATCATTCAACTCTGATTTTAACATTCAATTTTGATCCATTTTTTTATTTAACTCCAGCCATTTCAACACCTGGCATTTTGTTGGCTAATCAAAATCTATTTTTATAATCTGTGGAAACTTCTCTGAAAAGAGGCTTAAGTTTCAAAGTTGTTTTCTGTGCTTTATTGTCTGCATGCTGTAACCCACAGTCGTTAATAAAGGTGAATTGGCAGACCTCCAGTGAGGTGGTACATTTGTACAGTTTCATTACTGTTGATATTTCCTGTGGGAATGCAGAAAATGCCATCTTTATAGCTTGGTGATAAAAATCAGACGTTTGCAGATAATTAGCAGTGAGCTTTGGTACACGGAAGAATCGGAGGTTCTCCCAGAGTCCTGGTCAGGTACTCCACTGTGGGAGAGTCCAGAACTAAGGGCCATAACTATAAGCTCGTCATAAAACCAACAAGGAATTCATGAGAACCTTCTTTACTCAGAGAGTGGTGAGAATGTGGCACTCAGGGAGTGGTTGAGGCAAATAACATAGATGTATTAAAGGAGAAGCTAGATACGTGCGAGAGAGAGAAAGGAATAGGATATGTTGATATAGTGAGATGAGGTAAACAGAGTGGGAGAAGGTTTGTGTAGAGCATAAACATCACCATAGACTTGTTGGACTGAATGGCCTGTTTCTGTACTCTACATTCCATGTATATTTTCTCCCTCACTTAATACCACCAAAAACAGACTAATTAATTATTCAGCTTATTGTTCTTTATTGTTGCTGTGCGCAAAATGGCTGCTGTGTTTGCCTACATAATATCATTCCACTCTCATGCAAGTTTCAATGATCGTCCTGTAGATCACTGGTGTTGAAGTTATTTAATGTTGACATAAATGTACATAAATGTATACTTGACTATAAAAACCTGGCTTTATAGAAGCTGTATGCTATAATTATGACCTAATAGGCTTCTTCACTTAAAAAAAAGCATTGATATATATATTTTCCAGCACCACAATCTGTTTAGAAACTTTATAAATATTGATTTTTAAGTGAGAATATAGTTGTTCCAATGCTGTAACAAGTTGCCCATTAATCGGACAACTTAGCTACTTTAGAGTCCTGATTCTAAAATGGCTGTGGCAGTAATGCATGAGAAAAGAACGAAAAATAAAGTTGGGCATTTATTTAGACATTGGGCTGGATTTTCGGCTCATTTGTGCCGCAATTAGCGCCTGGGCAGGGCGGAAAAACGATTTATTTTTTGGTGTGAAACGTGGCGTACAAGATTTTGTGCCTGGGCGGAATTTTCGGCAATGGTTTAGCGGCGGCGCTAAAACTTACTACCCGCCTGCTTTTTTCACTGTTTAGATGACGTAAATCATCGTGCATCGCTGTGCTAGTGCCCCAGGCGGAACTTTTGAGCATATCGCCCGATTTAGCATCTGCCCGGGAACCCACCAGCAAAAAGCAGTCGCACCCCGGGCGCACCAGGCACTTACGGTGCCATCTTGGAAATGGAGGAAAAAGTCGGAGTTCTGTGTGATTAAAAGCATTGGGAGACTAACGCTGCGTTACTGCATACTTTTCATTGAGAAATTTATCTGAGTTTATAGTTTGTTTTCAAGGACATTTTAAAAGATTGGGGCCATACTATGTCAGCCATTAGTCCTGGCTGCTATATTTATACGGCATAGAGCTGGAAGAAGGCTTATTGATGATCATTTTCAACGTAATCGAAGAGGTCGCAGACGTATGGGGAGGAGGCCCTACCTCCACGAGTTTACAGGGAACATCGCTCATACCTCCAGCTCTCTGAGGCACAGTGTGTTAGAAGACTGTGCTTCCGAACAGAAGTGCTAACAGAGATATGCCAGCTCATACGTGCAGACCTACAGCCTACCAGCAGCAACAGGACTGCACTTCCCGTCGAGGTGAAGGTGACTGTGGCACTTGCCTTCTATGCCTCCGGCTCCTTTCAGGCATCAGTGGTGGACATATGCTCCATCTTGCAGCACGTTACGCATTGCTGCATTCGCCAGGTGACCAATGCACTGTACGCATGCAGAATAGCCTTCATAAACTTCCCAATGACCAAGGAGACCCAAAATGAGAGGGCTGTAGGTTTTGGACGATTTGCTGGTTTCCCCAAGGTTCAGGGTGCCCTGCAAGCACCTTTACATAATCCAGAGGTTTACCGAAACCGAAAGGGATTCCACTCCATGAACGTACAGATCGTCTGTGACCATACTCAGCGCATCATGGTAGTCAATGCCCGATATCCAGGGAGCATCCATGATGCTTTCATCTTGCGTGAGAGCTCTGTCTCGGGCCTGTTCCACCGTTCACCACAAGGCCAGAGCTAGATGCTGGGGGACAAAGGTTATGGCCTCGCCACCTGGCTCATGGCCCCGCTCCGGAACCCACAGACAGAAGCCGAACATCGCTATTATGAGAACCATGCAGCCACACGCAGCATCGTCGAACAGACAACTGGAGTGCTCAAGCAGTGCTTCCGATGCCTGGAGCACTCTGGAGGCTGCCTACAATACTCCCCTCAGCAGGTCTCTGAGTTCATTGTGGTGTGCTGCATGCTACACAACTTAACCATCATGAGGGGACAGGATTTGCCAATTGGGATTGCAGGACCACCTCAGAAGAGGGGGGGGGAGGGGAGGGGGAGGAGGAATATGAGGAAGAGAAGCCTGGCGAGGAACCCATGCCACCCCCACCTCCACCACAATCACAGGGGAGGCATCATGGAAATTTCGACACTGCAAAAGCCTTATGTCAGCAGTTCATAATTGAACACTTTGCTTGAAGAGTGAACGGCTCGTTTGAGCGTTGCCTGGCCACTCTATCCCCCAAGTTGACTATTCCCCCTCTTATTCTGCAAATGAGACACTACACAGGAATGGTTAAGATGAACAAAATAATTTATCAAACATTGTAAACTTTTATAACTTTGTTAAAGTTTCAAAGTTTGAAAATTATGTTAACAAAATAACATAAATTATCTGCATCCAGCAGTGTGATTAAACAGCATCATCATAGGCAGTCCCTCGAAATTGAGGAAGACTTGCTTCCACTCTAAAAGTGAGTCCTCAGGTGACTGAACAGTCCAATGCGGGAATTACGGTCTCTGTAACAGGTGGGGCAGTCACTGGTTGAAGGAAAGTGTGGGTGGGGAGCCTGGTTTGCCGCACGCTTCTTCCGCTGTCTGCGTTTGGTTTCTGCATGCTCTCGGCGACGAGACTCAAGATGCTCTTCCTCCACTTTGGGAAGTCTTGGGCCAGGGACTCCCAGGTGCCGGTGGGGATGTTGCACTTTATCAAGGAGGCTTTGAAGGTGTCCTTGAAATGTTTCCTCTGCCCACCTGGGGCTCGCTTGCCGTGTAGGAGTTCCGAGTAGAGCGCTTGCTTTGGGAGTCTTGTGTCGGGCATGCGGACAATGTGGCCCGCCCAACGGAGCTGGTTGAGTGTGGTCAGTGCTTCGATGCTGGGGACAACAACAACAACAACATTATAACCAACATAATGCAGCAACCCCTGCACCACTGTCTTTTACCATCGGTTTCTGTCCCCCCACCCTTATCCCTCTCCCTTGCCTGCTGCTTGTATCCAAAGTGGCACCATGATGGCGTGCAGCAAAGTTGCCAGAGCACTGCTGTGTTGGGGGAAGAGACATCAGAGACCCTACCTGGGGAGACACTGGACGAGCTTGTGGCGTGGAAGGCCCGGTTTCTGACTGATGAACCTCTTCATCGGTGCTGACAGTCACAGACAATGTGGGGGTGTGTCTGGGTGTCACACTGGGGAATGCAGAGAGTATGGCGGAAGGGTTTGTGGACGGCATCACCTGCCCAAGCTGAAGCAGAGCTTGTGCCTGTGATGCACCATATTCAGAAAGGCTTCTTGCCACACTCTTCGAGACTCCAGTGTCACTGGTGGAGGCCACCTACCTCCGTAATGGTCGCAGTGAGCTTCTCGATGCTCGCGGGAATCCTACCCAAGACATCAAGGAGCTGTCAGGTGAGCGGGATGCTCTCCCTGGACAATCCCACTATGTCCAGTTCCACATCTGCCTTCTGCCAGCAGACTGTCTTTGCCGACTCATCCTCTGGAGAGAAATCATACGGGATTTGACCGCAGATCTGCATTGCTGCACGCCACTAGACCCAGGAGCCTCAGAGATCACAAAGCCTTGGAATGTATTATCCTCAGATGAGGTATTTGTCGGTAGAAAAAGAGGTGTAGACTGCACCTGCCAACCCGGAGTTGGCCGATTTGTGAACTCCTCTTCCTCTTCCTCCTCCTCCTCCTCCCAGATGATGGCCTGACGTAGAGGGTTGATCTGAGGGATGCGGCACCTGTGACTGATCACCTGGAAGTAGAAAGCAACAGTCGAGTGGTTAGCAGCAGGGAAGGGGGCAGGGTGACATGAGGAAGGTCACATAGCACGGCTCATTTGAAGGACTGCCACTACTCCATTATATGTAGTCCAGAGACACTGCATCTCATTGCTCCAACCCTAGTCCACAGACAATGCATCACATTGCCCCAACTCTAGTCCACAGACACTGCATCACATTGCCCCAACCCAGCTCAGGGAGTGTTCAGGATTTACCCTCAGGACGCAAGTGGGGGTCAGCACCACCAGTGGCAGTTGCCCAACCTGAGATCCTGATGAGGTCTGTAAGTGGTAGGGTCTGAGGTGGACCGCCACCTGTCTGCACCTGTTCGGCGGTTATGGGATTTCTTTGCCTGCAAAGATGAAAATGGGAATGGTTACCAGAGGGTCCATCTGCTCTTGTGGCACACACAGATAGTCACCAAAGCACTTATACCACACTGTCCAAATGTAATAGAGTCCTCTGTTTAATGGCCTTGGAAGTTACACGTGGTTCATCAGGAGGACATTGAAGTGCGGAAACATCTTATGAGATCTCAGAAAGCAATCTTAATAATGTGAAAAGATCATTCATGGCAAATTGGGTGCCAAACTAAGCCTACCTACCTACCTACCTATCATTTTAGGAAGCAATCCACAGAGTGCTGAGAGACAGCAACAATATGAGAACAAATATTGTCAGATTTATAATTTAAGTAATAAAGGAGTGCATCAATAAAAATTGTACTCACTCTAATGACCCTACAAAGATCATTGTACTTTTTTCGGCACTGCTGCCCACTCCTGGCCACTGTGTCTGAGGCAGAGACCTCCTCAGCGATTTCCCTCCACATTCTATTAAAAATGGCAGGCAGGGGTCTAGATCCACCTCTCTGGTGTAATTCTTGCCAGCTCCTTTCCACAGCCCCCACAAGAGCTTTGTTCGTCTCTTGAGAAAATTGCCTGGCATGCTATCTGCTATTCTCCTCCAAGATCAAAATCGAATAATAAAATGGCTGATTCAGCCCCGGGCGTACTACGTGTGTGCGCGGCTGCACCCTGCATTCGCGTTTGAGATCGGACAGCAGACTAGAAGCACGGGAAGAAAAAAAAAATTTACCTATGCGCAGAATGGCCGATTTTTAGGGCTGCAACTTTCGGCTCCGGCACAAAAATTCTGTGGTGCAATGCCAGAGGTTAGCGCCAACGCTTATTGTGAACTTTCATTTGGCAAAAGTTGCACACTCGGGCGCTAACGCTAACCCGGTGCAAAAATTTTGATTTTGCCGCGGTTTGCGGGCGAAATCGCAAAAAGTCAAAAATCCAGACCATTATGTCATAAATATCCCAAAGTGCTTCACAAGCAATGAAAGAAATATCTCTCAAAAAACATTAAGGTGAACGACCAGTTACTATGTTTTCATTGGTGTTGACTGAGAGGGAGCAAGACTGGTTAGGATACTGGGAGGACAAATAGTGCGTTGAGCTCTTTACTGTCCGCCTGAAGTACACAAACAGGCAGATGGGACCTTGGTTTAACATCTCACCTAAAGCTGACAAATTAAGTTGGTGAAACTAATTTTTAAGAATCTGCTGGTGGTACATGCTAGCAATCAACCTCCTTTCTCCTCTGGTTCACAACAGGTTTTGAGTAAGCACGAGACTCCGCAGTGGAGTATACGGAACAGATTTCATTGATACACAGTAAAGGTGATCAGCCTCAACTGTAGACATTATTGATTCCTGTATCTTTCGAGCACTCTGCCATACTGTTGAAAAACATGATTATACACCATATTTTGACTACTTCAAAAGAAAATGTCATAGATAAGACTGTATGGCATATCTATTTGCAAATCCTTTGAAAACCGCCTATTCATAAAAGAGTTTGCAGTTGTTTACTTCAGAACTACTTTCCTCAAACAGGACTTCCTCAAATGAATTTGCTACCCCTGTTTTATTAGCCTAAAACTAAAGTTTCATTTTTATTACTTACATTTATTTCCTCACACAAGCACTTTATAGAAGACAAGCCATGCTTTCTCCTCACCACACTTTAAGGTCATGCTGTTTATATTGGAAAGCCTGGAAATCCTGATGTTTTTAGATACAAAGAAGTTCGGGGGAGAAATTCACTATCGTCCTATTTGGGGTGTTCATTTTTTAAAGTTTGAAAAGTTCGTGCCAGGCACGAACGATTTCAAACTTAAAAAAAAATTGTCATTTGCGCTACAAGAAGCACTAAAGCGCTTTAGCACTTCCTTCTTGGAGCGCTAACGACAACAGGCAGAGATTTCAGCAGCACTGCACACTGGGCCGTGCAGTGCTGCCTTGTTCAATGGCCCCTTCCCTCCCTTAAAGAGAAGGGCCTTCGCTGCAGGCTCTGCGATATAAAAGGCATCTATCTGGACCACCAAGTGGTGATCCTGTGCGATCAGCCCGGCTGCAAGCAGAGCACCGGGCTTAACAATCGCAGGCAGGAACAGGCCAAAAAAACAGCAACAAAAAAAGAATATTTTTTTACTTACCTTGGCCACCTCGCCTTTAATCATTGCCCCGTAGCAGCCAACCATCCGATGCACGACTCCTGCAGCTGTCGATGCTTTCACTCAGCGCTGCTGCAGGGGGCGGAGGTCAATTTCGGGTCCGGGGTGCTACCGGAGCGATGCGCCCAGTGATGATGTCACGATCTCGGGCGCCGCAAAACTCCCGCCAAATATGACGGTTGTGGATGTCAGCGCCGCGCCCGGGCACACAGCCATTTGCGCCCTGGCCGGGGGCGTTAATGGGAGGCACGAAGGCATCCAATTTCTCCCCTTTCAACTGTTAGCCCTTAACCTCCCAAGATGTCCAACAGTAAAAATATCTGTCCAACAGTAAAAATATATAAAGAATAATGAACAAATTGCTCCAACAATGTATATACATAACATAAGTATAATATTGGGCACATAACATTTTTCCCCTCTATGTAAATCTTTGCACACAATTTCACTTGCAACGCTCACTTGGATTTCAGGCCCATTTTGTAAAGTAACAAGATGCAGGCTATATATTAATAACATAAGAAATAGGAGCAGGAGAAGGCCATACAGCCTCTCGAGCCTGCTCCGCCATTTAATACAATCATAGCTGATCCGATTATGGACTCAGGTCCACTTCCCTGCCCGCTCTCCATAACCCTTTAATTCCTTATCATTTAAGAAACTGTCTTTTTTTCTGTCTTAAATTTATTCAGTGTCCCAGCTTCCACAGCTCTCTGAGGCAGCGAATTCTACAGATCCACAATTCTGAGAAGAAATTTCTCCTCATCTCAGTTTTAAGTGGGCGGCCCCTCATTCTAAGATTAGGCCCTCTAGTTCTAGTCTCCCCTATCAGTGGAAACATCCTCTCTGAATCTACCTTGTCAAGCCCCCTCATAATCTTATACGTTTCGATAAGATCACCTCTCATTCTTCTGAATTCCAATGAGTAGAGGCCCAACCTACTCAACCTATCCTCATAAGTCAACCCCCTCATCCCCGGAATCAACCTAGTGAACCTTCTCTGAACTGCCTCCAAAGCAAGTATATCCTTTCGTAAATATGGAAACCAAAACTGCACGCAGTATTCCAGGTGTGGCCTCACTAATACCCTGTACAACTGTAGCAAGACTTCCCTGCTTTTATACTCCATCCCCTTTGCAATAAAGGCCAAGATTCCATTGGCCTTCCTGATCACTTGCTGTACCTGCATACTATCCTTTTGTGTTTCATGCACAAGTACCTCCAGGTCCCGCTGTACTGCAGCACTTTGCAATCTTTCTCCATTTAAATAGTAACTTGCTCTTTGATTTTTTTCTGCCAAAGTGCATGACCTCACAGTTTCCAAATTCACTTTGACTTCTGTTTTTGTATTTTAAAACATATTACACGCTTTGACTTATTAAATGCATTGGTGCATTGGGCTCATAATAGTTTTTGACACCGAATGCATGCCATTAGGCTTTAGTGATTTAATTGCCTTGTATGGCTTCTTTAACTCTGTACTCATCTCGGTTTATGGTCTCTGATGTCAGTTCTAGGTGTTACATTTGTTTTTGTTGTCAGTGATTCAACAATACTATTAAGCCAAGATTTACTAATTCTAGTAACGTAGTAACAAAGACGATTTCCAGTGAAATATAGGCTCTTACCATCGAAGGAACATATGGCGCTTCACGTTGGCACTGAGCTGGTTGCCAGCCATATAATATCAGAAATCTACTTGTCTCATGATTTAAATATTTTTGTAAACTTGAATTCAAAATAATGTACAGATTAATTTTCCACCTTCCATCTTTCCCGTTGGCTCCCTCCAAGGAACAGACTAACTTTTTGACCATAAATAAGACTCTAAACTGTTTGATGCACTATTAAATACAGTCGGTTCTAAAATATTTATGGGGCAAGCAGAATGCTGAGCCTATAAACTTCTGGAACAGATATGCTTCAACCTGCCTGGACCTGACTCTTTTGCAGAAAGTCAGTAATTTCTATGTGGCCCAAGCCTCATTGTATCTTGTCTTCCATTATCAAGTGCTTTGATGCCAGATGATATATATTTAATGTATTCCTGACCATAATCCCCATTAAAGACTAATCCTGTAAAATATCATACTTAAACAGTTGTAAAGGGACTTTTGCAGTTCCATGGACTGCCAGCTCACAGCAGATGCTCCTATCGGTGTCACCAATTTTGGAACGCAGCTGCTTAAGAAAATTTTAAAAACATAACTTTGAAGTGTGAGGTACCATAGTGCACATCTGGATGTTTCTCTGGTTTATATTTTCTCAAAGAAACATAGAAAATAGGTGCAGGAGTAGGCCATTCGGCCCTTCGAGCCTGCACTGCCATTCAATGAGTTCATGGCTGAACATGCAACTTCAGTACTCCATTCCTGCTTTCTCGCCATACCCCTTGATCCCCCTAGTAGTAAGGACAACATCCAACTCCTTTTTTAATATATTTAGTAAATTGGCCTCAACAACTTTCTGTGGTAGAGAATTCCACAGGTTCACCACTCTCTGGGTGAAGAAGTTTCTTCTCATCTCGGTCCGAAGTGGCTTACCCCTTATCCTTAGACTGTGACTCCTGGTTCTGGACTGCCCCAATATTGGGAACATTCTTCCTGCATCTAACCTGTCTAAACCCATCAGAATTTTAAACGTTTCTATGAGATCCCCTCTCATTATTCTGAACTCCAGTGAATACAAGCCCAGTTGATCCAGTCTTTCTTGATATGTCAGTCTCACCATCCCGAGAATCAGTCTGGTGAACCTTCGGTGCACTCCCTCAATAGCAAGAATGTCCTTCCTCAAGTTAGGAGACCAAAACTGTACACAATACTCCAGGTGTGGCCTCACCAAGGCCCTGAACAACTGTAGTAACACCTCCCTGCCCCTGTACTCAAATTCCCTCGCTATGAAGGCCAACATGCCATTTGCTTTCTTAACCACCTGCTGTACGTGCATGCCAACCTTCAATGACTGATGTACCATGACACCCAGGTCTCGTTGCACCTCCCCTTTTCTTAATCTGTTACCATTCAGATAATAGTCTGCCTCTCTGTTTTTACCACCAAAGTGGATAACCTCGCATTTATCCACATTATACTTCATCTGCCATGCATTTGCCCACTCACCAAACCTATCCAAGTCACTCTGCAGCCTCATAGCATCCTCCTCGCAGCTCACACTGCCACCCAAATTAGTGTCATCTGCAAATTTGGAGATACTACATTTAATCCCCTCGTCTAAATCATCAATGTACAAAGTAAACAGCTGGGGCCCCAGCATAGAACCTTGCGGTACCCCACTAGTCAGTGCCTGCCATTCTGAAAAGTACCCATTTACTCTACTCTTTGCTTTCTGTCTGCCAAGCAGTTTTCAATCTACGTCAGCACACTACCCCCAATCCCATGTGCTTTAACTTTGCACATTAATCTCTTGTGTGGGACCTTGTCGAAAGCCTTCTGTAAGTCCAAATACACCACATCAACTGGTTTTCCCTTGTCCACTCTACTGGAAACATCCTCAAAAAATTCCAGAAGATTTGTCAAGCATGATTTCCCTTTCACAAATCCATGCTGACTTGGACCTATCATGTCACCGCTTTCCAAATGCGCTGCTATGACATCCTTAATAATTGATTCCATCATTTTACCCACTACTGATGTCAGGTTGACCGGTCTATAATTCCATGTTTTCTCTCTCCCTCCTTTTTTTTTTTAAAGTGGGGTTACATTGGTTACCCTCCACTCCATAGGAATGGATCCAGAGTCTATGGAATGTTGGAAAATGACTGTGAGTGCATCCGCTATTTCCAAGGCCACCTCCTTAAGTACTCTGGAATGCAATCTATCAGGTCCTGGGGATTTATCGGCCTTCAATCCCATCAATTTCCCCAACACAATTTCCCGACTAATAAGGATTTCCCTCAGTTCCTCCTTCTTACTCGACCCTCTGACCCCTTTTACATCCGGAAGGTTGTTTGTGTCCTCCTTAGTGAATACCGAACCAAAGTACTTGTTCAATTGGTCTGCCATTTCTTTGTTCCCCGTTATGACTTCCCCTGATTCTGACTGCAGGGGACCTATGTTTGTCTTTACTAACCTTTTTCTCTTTACATATCTATAGAAGCGTTTGCAGTCCGTCTTAATGTTCCCTGCAAGCTTTCCCTCGTACTCTATTTTCCTGCCCTAATCAAACCCTTTGTCCTCCTCTGCTGAGTTCTAAATTTCTCCCAGTCTCCGGGTTCGCTGCTATTTCTGGCCAATTTGTATGCCACTTCCTTGGCTTTAATACTATCCCTGATTTCTCTTGATAGCCACGGTTGAGCCACCTTCCCTTTTTTATTTGTACGCCAGACAGGGATGTACAATTGTTGTAGTTCATCCATGCGGTCTCTAAATGTCTGCCATTGCCCATCCAGTGTCAACCCCTTAAGTATCATTTGCCAATCTATCCTAGCAAATTCACGCCTCATACCTTCAAAGTTACCCTTCTTTAAGTTCTGGACCATGGTCTCTGAATTAACTGTTTCATTCTCCAGCCTAATGTAGAATTCCACCGTATTATGGTCACTCTTTCCCAAGGGGCCTCGCACAGCAATATTGCTAATTAATCCTCTCTCATTACACAACACCCAGTCTAAGATGGCCTCGCCCCCCTAGTTGGTTCCTCAACATATTGGTCTAGAAAACCATCCCTTATGCACTCCAGGAAATCCCCCTCCACCATATTGCTTCCAGTTTGGTTAGCCCAATCTATAAGCATATTAAAGTCACCCATGATAACTGCTGCACCTTTATTGCATGCACCCCTAATTTCCTGTTTGATGTCCTCTACAACATCACTACAACTGTTTGGAGGTCTGTACACAACTCCCACTAACGTTTTTTGCCCTTTGGTGTTCTGCAGCTCTACCCATATAGATTCCACATCATCCAAGCTAATGTCTTTCCTAACTATTGCATTAATCTCCTCTTTAACCTGCAATGCTACCCCACCTCCTTTTCCTTTCATTCTATACTTCCTGAATGTTGAATACCCTTGGATGTTGAGTTCCAGCCCTGATCATCCTGGAGCCACGTCTCTGTAATCCCAATCACATCATATCTGTTAACATCTATTTGCACAGTTAATTCATCCACCTTATTATGGATACTCCTTGCATTAAGACACAAAGCCTTCAGGCTTGTTTTCTTAACACCCTTTGTCCTTTTAGAATTATGATGTAGTGTGGCCCTTTTTGTTTCTTGCCTTTGTTTACTCGGCCTTCCACTATTGCTTTTTACCTTTCTACCATCTGTTTCTGACTCCATATTACTTTGCCCTGTCTCGCTGCATAGGTTCCCATCCCCCTGCCATATTAGTTTAAATACTCCCGAACTGCATTAGCAAATGTTACCCCCAGGATATTAGTTCCAGTCCTGTCCAAGTGCAGACCGTCCATTTTGTACAGGTCCCACATTCCCCAGAACTTTGAATCCCTCCCTCTTGCACCACTGCTCAAGCCACGTATTTATTCTAACTATCCTGCTCCCTCTACTCTGATTAGCACGTGGCACTGGTAGCAATCCAGAGATTACTACCTTTGAGGTCCTATTTTTTAATTTAACTCCTAGCTCCCTAAATTCAGCTTGTAGGACCTCTTCCCACTTCTTACCTATATTGTTGGTACCTACATGTACCACGGCAACTGGCTGTTCACCCTCTCTCTCCAGAATGCTCTGCAGCCGCTCCGAGACATCCTTGACCCTTGCACCAAGGAGGCAACATACCATCCTGGAGTCTCGGTTGCAGCCGCAGAAACTCCTATCTATTCCCCTTACAATAGAGTCCTGTATCACTAGCTCTCCCACTCTTTTTCCCGCCCTTCTGTGCAGCAGAGCCACCCATGGTGCCATGAACCTGGCTGCTGGTGCCTTCCCCGGTAAGTCATCTTCCCCAACAGTATCCAAAACAATATGTCTGTTTTGGAGGGAGATGACCGCAGAGGACTCCTGCACTACCTTCCTGCTCTTGCCTTGTCTCTTGGTCACCCATTCACTATCTGTCCTAACCCTTTCCTGCGATGTGACCAACTCACTAAATGTGCTATCCACAACATTCTCAGCATCGCACATTCTCCAGAGTGAGTACATCCACAGTTCCAGTGCCATCATGCGGTCTGTCAGGAGCTGCAGCTGGACACACTTCCCGCACACAAAGTAGTCAGGGACACTGGAAGTATCCCTGATTTCCCACATAGCACAGGAGGAGCATGACACGTGTCTGAGCTCTCCTGCCATGACTTAACCCTTAAATTAATTTACTTACTAAAATTTACTTAAACACCAAACAGTTACTTAGTAGTTCGCCGCCAATTAAACCAATCTAAAAGTCAGTCTAAAAGAGAGTTATACTTACCAGTCAAACAGCCAACCACTTAGCAGCTTGGCTGTGACATCACTGCTCGATTTTGCACCCCTCTATCTTTGTCTGCAGCAAGTAGGGCTGGTCTCTGGGCCTCCGTCTCCTACTCTCGCACTCCTTATCAGCTGCTCTAGTGTCAGCACTGGTAGGAAAAAAGAAGACAAAACAGCACCTGCCACCCCCACTTGCCCGAACTCACCCACTTACCAAACTCACGAATGCCACTCTATGCTGCTGCACTCTGTGCTCTGCATGAGCTGCCTCTTTTTAAACTGTATCTAGGTCAGATGACTCACTACTGGTCAGTCATTTACAGAACTGGTTTTAACTAGCTGCTAATTGCCTCCTACTGGAGAGTTGCCTTGTTTTTCTCTGCCTAAACCTGAAAGATTCCCAACTATTTAACTTTTCCCTTTAAATTAAACTGCTACTTACTTAGAAGCTACTGGCAATTGCCACTAACAATTTACTCCAGCCTCCAAATGGTTTAAAGAGAATAACCCTTAAAACTCACCCACTTACCAAACTCACGAATGCCACTCAATGCTGCTGCACTATTAATGGAAATTGAAGAGTTGGGATAAGTAGAAGTTCACGAATGCGCTTAAATCTACATTCCATTTTGCTGTGGATAATTTTGAAATAGCTGATCCATTCAAAGCTACTCTTGTTTACTCATTTACAAAGCTTGGCTACAGACTTCCAATGGGGTCTCATGACAACTACAGAAACATATTGCTTAACCTTACAGAAACATAAAGGGCATTAGAAATGGATTAGTGGAGTTTGAGATAATTTTGGAAATTATCAGCTGTTTCATTCTTGCACTATCAGGATAGTATTCTTAGGCTTAGAATTGCATGAATGCTAAAACCTGCTGGTGTCACCGTGGGCCGGTGTTAACAGCCGCCAAAAATGGTGGTGCTGGCAGGACCGGTAAATTGCTGCTGGGGACTAATTAACATTAGCCCAGCGCTGAACTCACCTTGTAACGCCATCCTGGTAGTGTTGGGCCTGGCAGGAGGCCCCAATGTAAAGTGGCCATAACGTTATTGCAGCACGAACAGCCTGCTCTGAAAGCGAGGCTGTCATTTCAGAAAGCAGTTTGGTCTCTTAAAGGGGAACTGCCTTCTGAAATGAATACAATAAAAATAATGTTAACAATAGGCAGTTTTTAAGCCCTTGCAGCTTAACTGCCTTCTGAAAAAAAAATGACCAATAAAAACAATTCCCAAATGGGAGTCTTCAGCTCTTAAAGTGGAATTGCCTTCTCCATCTAAAAAAAAAGTGGGAAAATTGCTTCAGCACTAATACAAATGGCTTAGCAAGCCAGGGAAGTGCCACCGAGGGCCTCGCATGCAGCACTCTAGCTTTGTGTAGGGGGTCAACACTGCAAGAGAGGTCCTTTACCCACAGGGTGTACAGGATGCCCTCCAGAAAGAAAGATGAGGGACCAAATCACTGAGGCCATCACTGCCAGCAGTGTCACTCCATGACCTGGCTCCAGTGCCCAAAGAAGCTTCATGACCTCAGACCAGTGGTCAAGGTCAGTGAATGCACCTTCAAAAGCCATCTCCTACCAACTGCACCACAATCCTCATACACTGCTTAATGTATGACTCCCCCCATCCCATCACTCAACTACCACCAATCTGTACCAAACACAGGGCATACCTCCCATTCCTTGCTTCACCTCACCCCTTTGGAGGAGATGGTGCGGGCCATTCTTGGCAGGGGCATGGTTGAACCCTTGGCCAGTGATGGGGCTGAAAGGATACAAGATGCTGATATCCTCATACATTATCCTCCTTCTCACATGCATTGCTTGCTTTCTCGCCCTCGCCTCACCACAACTCCATCCTTGTGAGTTCCTCATTTCACACACCCGAGAAATGCAGCCTGCCCAGCTAATGGTTGGAGCAGAAGAAAAGGACGACGAAGATGTCATATTGGGTGGATAGATGTATAAAGTTGGATTGGTAAGTTTGCTTTGTGGTAGCTTTTATTTCAGCATTGTGGCTAAGAGGACACTGTGATTGTCAGTAACAGAGGGAAGATAAGGTGTGGGACTAAAATTGAAAGGGGAATTGGGGTTGTGGTCACTGGGACTGGAAGCGGATGATTACATCCCAGATATCCCGGCCAGAAAGCAGCTGTCTGGGTCGCATCCTTCCTTCTGCGTCTTCCTCTTCCCTCTGTGAGCGGATGCCGTAAACCTGAAATAAAAAGATAAAATGCTGGAAATACTCAGCAGGTCAGGCAGCATCTCGACCTGAGATATGAGCTCTCTTTCTGCATGGATGTTGCCTGTCCTCTTGAGTGTTTCTATCATTTTCTGTCTTCACGGAGACCTTCCTTTAACATCCGAGGCTTGTAAACACCCAGCAGTACTCCAAGCACGCTTAAAACACTTTTAACATGTATTGCACCAAGCCACAACTTCAATAAATAAAAAAATCCAGTCCATAAGCTTAAATGCAAACTTACCTGAAAAATGTGTGTGTCCCTTTAAGAAGTGCTGATAGTGTCTCACTCAGTCTGCTGAACGCTCGCTTATCAGAGTGAGTTTAGGAATCAGCGCCGAACTCAGCGCTAAGGTCGAAGTTCGCAGACATGGCATAAAGTCGGCCTTGCTCTCTTCATTTACATGTCCAGGGCCAGCGCTGTAGCGCTAAGACCCTCACCAAAGTGGCAGCCACTGAATCCTGCATCAGAGAAGGGCGCTAGAGTGGTAGTGTCATTTTTCGTCAGGATATCAGTGCCAATGGGTGGCAGTAAAAGGTCTAATTTCTAGGCCTTAGTCTTTGTCATTGTTTAAGAACGTAAGAAATAGGAGCAGGAGTAGTTCATTTGGCCCCTCGAGCCTGCTCCGCCATTTAATAAGATCATGGCTGATCTGATCTTGGACTCAGCTCCACTTCCCTGCCCGCTCTCCATAACCCTTCACTCCCTTATTGTTCAAAAATCTGAATATCTCCACCTTAAATATATTCAATGACCCAGCCCCCACAGCTCTCTGGGGCAGAGAATTCCACAGATTTACAACTCTCTGAGAAGAAATTCCTCCTCATCTCAGTTCTAAATAGGCGACCCCTTATTCTGAAACTATGCCCCCTAGTTCTAGATTCTCCCACAAGGGGAAACATCCTCTCTGCATCCACCTTGTCGAGCCCCCTCAGTATCTTACATATTTCAATAAGATTGCCTTTCATTCTTTTAAACTCCAATGAGTACAGATCCAACCTGCTCAACCTTTCTTCATAAGTCAATCCCTTCATCTCAGGAATCAATGTAGTGAACCTTCTCTGAACTGCTCTAATACAAGTATATCCCTCCTTAAACAAGGAGACCAAAACTGTACGCAGTACTCTAAGTGTGGCCTCATCAATACCCTGTACAGTTGTAGCAGGACTTGCCTGCTTTTATACTCTATCCCTTTTGCAATAAAGGCCAACATTCCATTTGCCTCCCTGATCACTTGCTGTACCTGCATACTAACTTTTTGTGTTTCATGCACAAGGATCCCAGGTCACTCTGTACTGCAGCATTTTGCAATTTCTCTCCATTTAAATAATAATTTGCTTTTTTATTTTTCCTGCCAAAGTGGATAACTACACACTTTCCCACATTATACTCTATCTGCCAAACGTTTGCCCATTCACTTAGCCTGTCTATGTCCCTTTGCTATGAGATCACTTATTAATCCTGTCTCATTACACAGTATCAGATCCAGGATAGCCTGCTCCCTGGTTGCTTTCGCAACGTACTGTTCGAAGAAACCATCCCGGATACACTCTATGAACTCTTCCTCAAGGCTATCTCGGCCAATTTGATTTGTCTAATCAATATGAAAATTAAAATCGCCCATGATTATTACTGTACTTTTCTTACAAGCCTCCATTATTTCTTGATTTATACTCCATCCATCCTAACAGCTACTGTTAGGGGGTCTATAGACTACGCCCCCAGTGACTTCTTCCCCTTATTATTTCTTATCTCCGCCCAAACTGATTCTACATCTTGATCTGAGCCAGTATCATTTCTCACTACCGCACTGATCTCATCATTTATTAACAGAGCTACCCCACCTCCTTTTCCTTTCTGTCTATCCTTCCAAATTGTCAAATACCCCTGAATATTGGTCACCTTGCAACAACGTCTCTGTAATGGCTATCAGATCATACCCATTTGTATCTATTTGTGCCGTCAACTCATTTATCTTGTTATGAATGCTGCGTACATTCAGAGAAAGAGCTTTTAATTTTGTTGTTTTACCACTTTTCCCTGCTTTGACCCCACTTTCTGATATACTCTTATTTTTATATATTCTGTCCCTTCCCATCACACTCTGGTTATCATTTCCCCCAGCGCTACCCTGTTCTATTGCCTTCTCCTTTCTCTTTGACATTTTAAATTGCCGCTCACCTGAACCCTCCCCCACACTATTTAGTTTAAAGCCCTCTCTACAGCCCTAGTTATTCGATTCGTCAGGACACTAGTCCCAGCACAGTTCAAGTGAAGCCCGTGCCAATGGAACAGCTCCCTCTTACCCCAGTACTGGTGCCAGTGCACCAGGAATCGAAACGCATTTCTCCCACACCAGTCTTTGAACCACGTGTTCATCTCTCTAATCTTATCTACCCTATGCTCATGGTTCAGGTAGTAATCCAGAGATTACCTTTGTGGTTCTTGTTATGAATTGAATAAAGAGTCTGACCAGATACTGTGAGCTCAAAGTAAGGTGTGACCACAGTCCTTTATTGCCGGTCTCCAGAGTGCCCCTCCAGCTTGTGAGGCCTCCTTATGTACAGGTGCTCCCAAGGGATTGTGGGATCCCTTAGGACTCCAGGGGATGAGTCCTCTGGTGATTAAACAAGGTATTTACAGATTTATATATATAACAACACCCCATATTCCCCCCGCCCCCCCCCCCCCCAAAGTCAATAGTGTAACTATTTACAATGTGAGTCGATCTGGGGCCTTCCATTCCCTGGTTGATCATCACGGTGCAAATGCTGGTTTTGGTGAGCCGTTTGTTGGGCCCTCGCTGGGTTGCTGTGCAGCTGGCCTTGCTGGGCTGCCTGGTATGGTGAGTCCTGCTGGGCTGCTGCATGTGCTGGCCAACCGCTGGGTTGGTTGCCACTGGTGTATGTGTTGGAGGGTCAAAAAAGGTAGAGTCTATTGTGGGTTGCTCTGGATAGTCCGTGAATCTGAGTTTGGTTTGGTCCAAGTGTTTCCTGTAGGTGAGTCCATTTGAAAGTTTGACCAGAAACACCCCACTCCCGTCTTTGGCCACGACAGTGCCGGGAAGCCACTTGTTCATAGTTCAACACAAATATAGGATCATTAATCTCGATTTCGCGTGACACATTTGCGCGATCATGATATGTATTCTGTTGAAGCCGCCTGCTCGCTACCTGTTCGTGTAGATCAGGGTGGACTAACGAGAGCCTTGTCTTCAGTGCCCTTTTCATGAGTAGTTCAGCAGGGGGAACCCCAGTGAGCGAGTGGGGTCTTGTGCAGTAACTAAGCAGGACTCGGGATAGGCGAGTCTGCAGTGAGCCTTCAGTTACCCTCTTCAAGCTCTGCTTGATTGTTTGCACTGCTCTCTCTGCCTGACTATTGGACGCTGGTTTAAATGGGGCAGATGTGACATGTTTGATCCCATTACGGGTCATGAACTCTTTGAACTCGGCACTGGTGAAGCACGGCCCATTGTCACTCACAAGGACGTCAGGCAGGCCGTGCGTGGCAAACATGGCCCGCAGGCTTTCAATGGTGGTAGCGGATGTGCTTGCTGACATTATCTCACATTCAATCCATTTGGAGGATGCATCTACAACCACTAGGAATATTTTTCCCAAGAATGGGCCTGCATAGTCGACATGGACCCTAGACCACGGTTTGGAGGGCCAAGACCATAAACCTAGTGGCACCTTCCTGGGCGCATTGCTTAACTGTGAACGTGTGTTACATTTGTGCACGCAGGACTCTAAGTCTGCATCGATACCGGGCCACCACACGTGTGATCTGGCTATCATTTTTATCATTATGGGTACTGTGGAGATCACTAATGAAAGTGTTTCTGCCCTTTTTTGGGTACCACTACCCGATTACCCCATAGAAGGTAGTCTGCTTGTATAGACATTTCATCTTTGCGCTGCTGGTATGGCTTTATTTCTTCGTGCATTTCTAACGGTACACTAGACCAACTCCGGTTTTTTACTAAGGACAGTAAGGAGTCCTGGCTCATCCAGGTTCTAATCTGTCGGGTGGTAACAGGTGATTGCTCACTCTCGAATGCTTCCATTACCATAACTAAAACTGCGGTCTGTGCCATCTCCATCCCGGTGATGGGCAGTGGCAGCCTGCTGAGAGCATTGGCACAGTTTTTTGTGCCTGGCCTGTGGCGGATGGCGTAGTTGTATGTGGACAACGTGAGCGCCTAACTCTGGATGCGGGTCGATGCATTCGTATTTATCCCCTTACTTTCAGAAATGAGGGCTATCAGTGGCTTATAGTCGGTTTCCAATTAAAATTTGAGCTCAAACAGATATTGATGCATTTTCTTTACCCCATAAACACACGCTAACACTTCTTTTTCGATCGTGCTATAGGTCTTCTCAGCCTTAGACAGACTTCTGGATGTATAAGCAACCGGTTGCAATTTCCAAGATTCATTAGCTCGTTGCAATACACATCCAACACCGTTTGACGATGCATCACATGCTAGTACCAAATGCTTACATGGATCATACAACACAAGCAATTTGTTTGAGTATAACAGTTTTCTAGCTTTTACAAAGGCATTTTCTTGGCTTTCATGCCATACCAATTCATCTCCTCCATCACGCAGTAAGGAGTACAGTGGTTCCAACAGTGTTCTAAGACCCGATAAGAAGTTACCAAATTAGTTCAAGAGTCCTAGAAATGATCGCAGCTCAGTCACGTTCTGTGGTCTCGATTGCCTCAGTCATCGAATCGCTGGGCCTGATGCCGTCCGCCGTGATTCTTTTCCCCAGAAACTCCACTTCGGGCACCAGGAAAACGCACTTCGAGCATGTTAACCTGAGCCCCATGCGATTAAGCCGACTAAGAACCTCCTCCAAGTTCTGCAGATGCTCAACGGTGTCCCGACCTCTAACCAAGATGTCATCCTGGAAGACCACGGTGCGCGGGACCGACTTCAGTAAGCTTTCCATGTTCCTCTGGAATATTGCCACAGTTGATCGAATCTCAAACGGGCATCTGTTGTAAATGAAGAGACCTTTGTGCATGTTGATGCAGGTGAGGCCCTTCGATGATTCCTCCAGCTTCTGCATCATGTAGGCCAAGGTCAAGTCCAGCTTCATGAACGTTTTCCCTCCCGCCAGCATCGCAAATAGGTTGTCTGCCTTTGGTAGTGGTTATTGATCCTGCAGGGAGAAACGATTGATAGTTACTTTGTAATCACCACAGATTCTGACGGTGCCGTCTTCCTTGAGGACTGGAACAATCGGATTGGCCCACTCGTTGAATTCGATCGGCGAAATGATGCCCCCTCATTGCAGCCAGTCCAGCTCGATCTCCAGCCTCTCTCATCATGTAAGGTACTGCTCTCACCTTGTGATGGATGGGTCGCGCCCCCGGATCTGCACTTATGCTCCTTGGAATTTCCCGATGCCTGGTTCGAACAGCGAGGGGAACTTGTTTAGGACCTGGGCACATGAGATGTCGTCGACAGACGAAAGCGCTCAGACGTCGTCCCAGTTCCAGTGTATCTTCCCCAGCCAGCTCCTGCCGAGCAGCGTGGGGCCATCGCCCGGTACCACCCAGAGTGGTAACTTGTGCATCTCTCCATCATAGGAGACCTTTTACAGTAGCACTGTCAATTACAGGAATCAATTCCTTTGTATATGTTCTCAGTTTAGTACGAATGGGAGTCAGGACTGGCCTTGAGACCTTGCTGTACCACAATTTGTCGAAAGTCTTTTTGCTCATTATGGACTGGCTCGCGTCCGTGTCCAGCTCCATTGACACCGGGAGTCCATTTCATTCAACATTCAGCATTATCGGGCGACACTTTGTGGTAAATGTGTGCACTCCATACACCTCTGCCTCTTCAATCTGAGGCTCTGGTTTGTCGTGATCCACTGTGGATCTGTCTTCCTCTGCAACATGGTGGTTTGCAGGATTAGCAGAGTTTGCAGCTCGCCTTCACATACGTTCGAGATGTCCCATTGTTCCACAGCCCTTGCAAACGTGTTCTTTGAAGTGGCATGAATGGAAACAATGATCACCCTCACAGTGCCAACAAGGTGTTAATGGCCTTGCATTCACCACCCTTGATGGTGGACTCTGAGATATCTGCGGATGTGCAGCTGCAGGCATGTGAGGCCTGCCCTGTACATTACGATTTGAAAAGAACATTACTTTGTTCACAGTACTTGCAGCAGCACTCGTGTGCTGAGAGATTTGTTTGGTATTGTCACTGGTGGCGATGAACGCCTGGGCTATCGCTATGGCTTTACTCAAGGTTGGGGTCTCTACAGTCAAAAGTTTGCGAAGTATTACTTCATGGCCAATGCCAAGTACAAAGAAGTCCCTGAGCATATGCTCCAAGTGTCCTTCAAATTCGCGATGTCCTGCAAGGCGTCTTAGCTTGGCGACATTGCTGGCCTTCAGACCTTTTGTACGTGTAGAACCGGTACCTCGCCATCAGAACGCTTTCCTTCAGTTTAGATGCTCCCGGACCAGTGTGTACAAATCATCATACAACTGCTCTGTGGTTTTCGCAGATTTTTCATGAGGCCATACGTTGGTGCCCCGCAAACGGTGAGGAGGATCGCCCTTGGTTTGGCAGCGTTCGCTTCTCCTTCCAACTCGTTGGCCACGAGGTATTGGTCAAGTCGCTCCACGAAGGTTTTCCAATCATCTCCCTCTGAAAATTTCTCCAGGATGCCCACTGTTCTCTGCGTCATTGCGGTGAGGTTTGTCATCTGTATCTCGTCTCCAGTTGTTATGTATTGAATACAGAGTCTGACCAGATACTGTGAGCTCAAAGTAAGGTGTGACCGCAATCCTTTGTTACCGGTCTCTAGAGTGCCTCTCCAGCTTGTGAGGCGTCCTTATGTACAGATGCTCCCAAGGGATTGTGGGATCCCTTGGGACTCCAGGGGACAAGCCCTCTGGTGGTTAAACAAGGTATTTACAGGTTTACATATATAACAGTTCTGCTTTTTAATTTAGTTCCTCGCTGCTCATACTCCCTCAGCAGAACCTCTTTCTTTGTTCTATCTATGTCATTGGTACCCACGTGGACCATGGCAGCTGGATCTTCCCCTCCCACTCCAAGTTTCTCTCCAGCCCAGAGGAGATGTCCTTAACCCTGGCACCAGGCAGGCAACACAGCCTTCAGGACTCACGCTCTCGGCTGCAGAGAACTATATCCCCCGAATGATACTGCCCCTACCACTACAACATTTATTTTTACTCCCCTCACTTGAATGGCCCCCTGTACCATGGTGCTGTGGTCAGTTTGCTCATCCTGCCTGCAGTCCCTGTCCTCATCCACACAGGGATCAAGAATCTCGTACCTATTGGACAAGAGCAAGGGCTGAGGCTTCTTCCATCACTACCTCCTGGGTCCCCATAACTGCCTTGCTAATAATCACACCCTCCTGTCCCTGACCACGGATCAAATTTGAATTAATTAATTTAAGGGATGTGCCTCCTTGAACACAGCGTACCAAATAACTCTCCACCTCCCTGATGTGTCGCAGTGTCTGTAGCTCGGACTCCAACTCATCAACACGGAGCTGAAATTCCTCGAGCTGCAGACACTTACTGCAGATGTGATCACCGTGGACCTCAATGGGGTCAACCAGCTCCCACATACAACAGCAGAAACACATCGCCTGCCCTACCATCTCTAATGTATTTAATTAATTAAGTTTTGACGTTTTGAACATTTTGTTTTTAATCAGCTCTTAAGTTAAACCAATGCCCAAGAAAAGAGAGAAAAACTGACCAACCAATCACTTCCCTGCTCTCCTGTGACATCACACTTTAAATTTTATACTTTTTCTCTTCCCAGGTCAGTTGGTGCTGGTTGGTCTCCCTGCTCGCTGCTTTCTCTCCTGCTCACTCCTTTCTCTCCCGCTTGCAGCTTTATCTCCCGATCGGCTGCTGCTCTCGTGATCACAACTGTGCTCCAGACTTAAAGTCTTCCCAAGTACTACCTATGGGGAAGTAGTGCACATTGGTAAATCCATGTATTTCTAGCTGCTTGTATACTCTGGGCCTCAAGTTTCCTCCAGGAATCTGCTTTTTATCAGTCAGTCACAGAGCTTTAGTCATAGGAAAATGGGATGAGGAGAACTACTGCTGAGTTCCTGCCCCAGAAACCATCATCCTTTATTTTTCTATGCCCTTGCTAAGGCAGACTTCTTTGGCCACTGTTTGCCCACTCTACTGCTGGCAAATGACAGTGAGAGAATTAGCTTAGTGATGTGTCCAATTTCTCTCCCCTTCCTACCTTGTAAAAATGCTTCATTGGAAGAGGCGTTGAGACTTCCTTGTGACGCGACAGGCATTGAAGATTACAAGGACTCCACAAGCAAGCTGTAGATACGTTTGGTTCGTAGCTTATTTGAAGTATATTTAAGTTATTAAAAACATCTATTAGAAATTTTTATTTATGTCATGTATCCTACATGGCTACTGTTTGTACTATCACAAGGTGTGCCACCAGAGGGCACAGCAGTGGGAGACCCATAGGTTACCTGTACAGGTGTGCCTGGCCTAGCATAAAAAGCAGGCCACCAGGTGTGATCCTCACTCTGGAGTTAACAAACAAAGGACTAAGGTCACTACAGTTCAAGTACAACACATTGCCTCGTAGAGTCATTACTAAAGCATCTAAGGACACAACATTGTCGACGAGATTACAAACTTTCACGCGAAAATGACTACCCTTGGTACGTTACAGCAGTTCGCCAATGGTGATGATTGGGACGCCTTTGTGGAGAGGTTAGACCATTTCTTCACAGCAAATGGCCTGGCAGAAGATGACCCGGCCACACTGGCTGATAAGCGCCAAGCTATCTTGCTAACCAGTTGTGGGCCCACCATCTGTGGCCTCGTCAGGGACATGCTGACACCAGCGAAGACAACGACCAAGACTTACGAGGAGCTCATAACCCTGATCCATGAGCAACTCAAGCTCAAGGAGAGCATCCTCACAGCCAGACACCGGTTCTATACTCACCGACGGCCCGAAGGCCAGGAAGTCGCGAAGTACGCCGCAGACCTCAGGAGGCTGGCGGCACCGTGCGAGTTCGGCATCCAACTCAATGAAGCACTGCGGGACATTTTTGTCATTGGAATTGGCCATAAGGGCCTTCTTCACAAGCTACTGTCGGCGGATACCACAGTCACACTGCAGAAGGCTATCTCTGTGAGCCAGGCATTCATGACCTCGACCTGCAGCTCTAGGCAGATGACTCACCCTCAGGACTCAAACGCGGCAGGTACTGTGCACAGAGTGGCGCCGTTTAGAAGCTGGACTGTAGAGCGCGAACCCTCTTAGGGAAGAGAGAACAGGCCCCCGAGTTCCTTAACTCAGAGTCCGCCGAGGGGGGCTAATTGAGTAGCACCATGCTGGCATTGCGGAGGGAGTCACTGGGCTCACCAGTGCCGCTTTAAATACTATGTATGTAAAGTCTGCAGCACAAAGGGCCACTTCCAGCAAATGTGTAAAAGAAATATGACTCACTGTGTCAATGAAGAGTCTGCAGATGGCCATGAATCCAGTGCGGATTATGAATCGATAGGCAGAGAGGCAGCCCAGTCCTACGGGGAGGTACATAGCATGTTTACCTGCACCACCGAGTGTTCCCCGCTGAAGATGGAAGTCGAGATAGAGGGCATTCCTGTCTTCATGGAAGTGGCCACGGGGGCGAACCAGTCAGTGATGAATCAAGAAGCCTTTGTCCCATAGCCTCTCAATCAAACTGAACGACGCGAGTTGGCCCTGGTTCAGGCAAAGATGTGCACCTACACCAATGAAATCATCCCAGTCATTGGTAGCGTGAATGTAAAGGTACTCCATGATGGTGTGGTGCACAAGTTACCTCTGTGGATTGTTGCAGGTGATGGACCAATGCTGCTCGGCAGAAGGTGGATGGAGAAGATCCATTGGAAGCGGGAAGACTTCACCCCTCCAGCGATCGAAGCACTCTGCGCTCAGAGGCAAAGCAAGACCTCACCTAAGAGTGGACCCGGCACCAGAGAGTACACCGGCACGACACCCGAGACACAGACCGCTCAGCACGACTGCGTGGAGGTGATCCAGCTGAGACGATCCGAACGCACCTTCCAGGCTCCAGTGGCAGGACTCCGGAGGGAGGAAATTGGATCCAAAGGCGACTTCCCAGCTTCGGAGGCAGAATCGGGGGAGAACGCGCAGTCGACATCGTGGATGGAGGAAAGATGGCGCCCAAACCACGAGGTGAGGCGCTGAAGACAAAGATTGCCGTGGCCAGACCACGAGGTAGAGCGCTGAATGAGCAACACGTGGCACCAAACGGAGAAGTGGATTGGGGAAAAGAAAGCAAGGCTCTCTTAAAGGAGGCCGGCAATCCACCACAATTAAAGGGACATTTCCATACATCTAAGCAATGTAATAGTAATTGTAAGTCAGAGGAGAAAGATGTAATTGATCATGTAAAATGTGCAACTGATAATCTGAAATGTATATATGCAACCAGCGAGGCAAAGTCGCGCGATTATGTAAAATATGTAATTGATGATCTGAACTGTGCACATGCAACCAGCAAGAAAAAGTCATGCGATCGCAATCGAACCAACAGTGTGTTCCAGCATAAGTGATGAAAAGTTGTGCAATGCAGGGTTTCAGCTGCACACAACCAATGCAGTGGGCAGACACCCATCGGGAGCAGACAAGTCCGGCGAGCTACCCAATGCTGTAGCCTGTGTCCCGGAGACCAGAATCCTACACCATGGCGTGTGGCCACAAGCAGCCGACACATATGAGCTGCAGAGCAAGCGACCTCAGCAGGGCAACGGTACCGGTATCGATAGCACGATGCCCCGGGTCGGCTCCACCTCTCAGGCACCTGATGGCACCAATTGCCATGAGCCTGAAGGAGCAGACTGCACCAAGGCCACACCCCTAGATGTAGGGTCACCCGCCACTGTTCTCCCAAAGGAAACAGGCACCAGCCAGGATCCCAAACCAAATGACGCTCAGGCCAGCGAGTCAGCAGTTCCCTGTGCACTGCTAGACGATAGCTCCTCAGGGAGCAGCTGTGACCCAGGGCGCAAAGAAAGGACAGGGAGGTCACAGACATCTGTGATCCGGCCCAATGCTAGGGACCACGGCAACAGCCTCGAGAGCAGGCTACGCGAGCCAACCGGGTTCCCACTGCCAGCACCAGGCACTGAGCCACCACCAGACTGCAGGGACACAATCCAGCAGCTCTGGAATTAGCTTGTCCTCACGCACTGGTCAATGCATCGATAAGGCATCTAACATACTTATCGCACCATGGAACCACACACAAAAAAAATGCAAAATCCGCTTATCTGAACTTGAATGTACATGAATGTTAGGAGCCCCCACCATAATCGATGTTGGGGGGGGGGGGGGAGAATGACTCCACGAGGCAATGTGTTGTACTTGAACTGTAGTGACCTTAGTCCTTTATTTGTTAACTCCAGAGTGAGGATCACACCTGGTGGCCTGCCTTTTATACTAGGTCAGGCACACCTGTACAGGTAACCTACAAGTCTCCCACTGCTGTGCCCTCTGGTGGCACATCTTGAGATAGTACCAACAGTATCCATGTAGAATACATGACATCACTCCCCCCTGAGCCTTTAGTGTAAATCACCTTTGCATTGAGTGTGCTCTGGGCTTAGCTCTATGTGGGCTCTGTCTGGTTGACCCTTGGCAGGTCATTTCAATCTTGGGTGAGTGGTTGGTGCAGTAGAGTGCTGGTGATTGCAGTTTGTGTGTGTGTCCTAACCCATTCCATTCACCTCTGCCCCACATTGATTTGGCGGGGGCTCCTAGCATTCATGTACATTCAAGTTCAGGAAGATGGGTTTTGCATTATATTTGTGGGTCCGTAGTGCAACAAGTACGTTAGATGCCTTATCGATGCAGTGCCCAGTGCGTGAGGACAGCTAGTTCCGGAGCTGCTGGGTTATGCAGCTTTGCCTGAACTGGGACCAACTCTGGTCATTCAGCTTGATTGCCCTACAGCCTCTCAAAGGCTCCTTGATTCATCATTGACTGGCTCGCTCCCGTGTCCACTTCCATGAAGACTGGAGCTCCCTCTATCTCGACTTCCATCTTCAGCGGGGAACACTCAGTGGTGCAGGTAAACATGCTATGTACCTCCCCATGGGACTGGGCTGCCTCTCTGCCTATCGATTCATAATCCACTCTGGATTCATGGCCATCTGCAGACTCTTCATCGACACAGTGAGTTATATTTCTCTTACACATTTGCTGGACATAGCCCTTTGTGCTGCAGCCTTTGCATACATAGTCTTTAAAGCGGCACTGGTGAGCCCTGTGATTCCAACCGCAACGCCAGCATGGAGCTACTCGATTAGCCCCCCTCGGCGGACTCTGAGTTAAGGGACTCGGGGGGGCATGTTCTCTCTTCCCTGAGAGGGTTCGTGCTCTACAGTCCGGCCTCTAAACGGCGCCACTCTGTGCACAGTACCTGCCGGGTTTGAGTCCTGAGGGTGAGTCATCTGCCTCGAGCCGCAGGTCGAGGTCATGAATGCCTGGCTCACCGAAATGGCCTTCTGCAGTGTGACTGTGGTAGCCGCCGACAGTAGCTTGTGAAGAAGGCCCTTTTGGCCAATTCCAATGACAAAAATGTCCCTCAGCGCTTCATTGAGGTGGGTGCTGAACTCGCACGGTGCCGCCAGCCTCCTGAGGTGTACAGCTTACTTCGCGACTTCCTGGCCTTCGCGCCAGCGGTGGGTGTAGAACCGGTGTCTGGCTGTGAAGATACTCTCCTTGGGCTTGAGATGCTCTTGGATCAAGGTTACGAGCTCCTTGTACAACTTGGTCGTTGTCTTCGCTGGTACCAGCAAGTCCCTGACGAGGCCATAGATGGGCCCACAACTTGTTTGCAAGATAGCGCTGCACTTATCAGCCAGTGCGGCCGGGTCATCTCCTGCCAGGCCGTTTGCTGTGAAGAAATGTTCTAACCTCTTCACAAAGGCATTCCAATCATCACCATTGGCGAACTGCTGCAACGTACCAAGGGTAGCCATTTCCACGTGCAAGTTTGTAATCTCGTCGCCAATTGTAGTGTCCTTAGATGCTCTAGTAATGACTCCACGAGGCAGTGTGTTGTACTTGAACTACAGTGACCTTAGTCCTTTATTAGTTAACTCCAGAGTGAGGATCACACCTGGTGGCCTCCCTTTTATACTAGGCCAGGCACACCTGTACAGGTAACCTATGGGTCTCCCACTGCTGTGCCCTCTGGTGGCACACCTTGTGATAGTACCAACACTAGCCATGTAGGATACATGACACTGTGTGTGTGGGAGAATACGCTATTTTATAGTGACAGGAGCATTACATATATAGTTGCTCGCCAATGGCATTGCGCATGAATGAAAAAATTATGGGATAGATTTTCAACTTGCCGCCCAGGTGTGAAACTGGTGTTACAGATCGGCTGCCCATTATAGAAATCACCCAATTTTCATTTAATTTAGTTCAGTCCAACCTAAATGCTTCTTCACCTACAGCTTCCTCATCCGCTGAGGAAGAATTCAGCTCTCTGCTCTACTTTGACTGTAGTTGTGTTAGCAGTTGATAAACTCTGCCCACAGCTAATGAGAAAACTATGATTGAATAGGAACTTGGACAAAAACAAATTTGAGTGCAACATGACAAGCCAAGACCAAGAAAACATTTTCCAGAGATTTACAACCATCATCTCCAAGGAAGAGAGAGCATTTTATTCAGAGTTGTGCAGATTTTTATGAGTTCCTGCTTACCTTTGCTGGTAAATTTTCAGCTGGGGGAAAGTGTGAAATGGTGGCTCAAACCAACTTCACAAAATGGAGATACAATGGGAATATCTGTGGCAAACAAAATATTCCCTGTATCCTAATATTCATATTAAAAATAAACTCTATTAGAAGTATGTGTACATCGCATAACTGGTAAATGTCTAAGAACTAATAAATTTATTTTATATGCGACCACAGCTGTGTATTAAATGTTGAGTATAAAACTGAGTTCCATGTGTATCATTGGAAGGTCCTGCAAAATCTGATAATCATTTAACTATACTGTTCATTTAAAGGCCAACCATTGCAAAGGGTCACAGTAACCATTTAAAATATTATCAAATGAAATTCCTGCCAAATTTTTGTTTGAAATAAGTTATATTTTCTAATCTAGTAACGGATAGGTTTGAATAGTATCTAGGTTCTGTGTACATAAAATGGTAACGTCTAACCTATTTCCATTCACCAGCAACTTTTCAATTGGAATATATGGGGATTCATTGATAAGAAAGCAAATTTCCCATTAATATAGCAAACTCTCTCTCAAAGATCTTTAAGGCAGTGTTGCTAGTGGCAGATATCCTGCTGGTGAAATGGAAGGATAGGGGTAAGAGGGAACCATTCTCTTCATAATTTGGGGTTCAAACTCATTGGTCATTGAATAAAGACCTTAACTAACTAAATAAATAAAATAGGGCTAGACTAAGATATGGCAGGGCAGGTTTTGTGTCTGGACTGCAGTATGTGGGAGTTTGTGGACAGCGAGATTGTCCTGAGTAAACACAGAGGCAGTAGATGTCTCTGTCTTTAATCTGTCTGGCTCAGAGTCATTGAGCTGGAGTGTGAGTTGGTGATACTCTGATACATAAGGGAGGGGGAGTAGTATATAGACAGATTGCTCCAGACTTTGGTCACATTTTGTAGAGAGGTGCAGGATCAGAATGGGATTGGTGTGACCGATACTGTACAGATAAATCACTTGGATGAGATGTATCCTAGGGTGCTGAGAGAAGTAAAGGTGGAAATTGTGGAGGTACAGGCCATAATCTTCCAATCCTCCTTGGATACGGGGTTGGTGCCAGAGGACTGGAGAATTGTAAATGTTACACCCTTGTTCAAAAACCTAGCAACTACAGGTAAGCAACTGAGCTTAACCTCGGTAGTAGGGAAGCTTTTAGAAACGATAATCTGGGACAAAATTAACAGTCACATGGACAAGTATGGACTAATTAAGGAAAGTCAGCACAAATTTGTTCAAGGCAAAACTTGTTTAACTAAATTAATTGAGTTTTTTGATGAGGTAACAGAGAGGATTGATGAAGACAATGCGGTTGATGTAGTATACATGGACTTCCAAAAGATGTTTGATAACGTGCCACATAATAGGCTTGACAGCAAAGTTGAAGCCCGTGGATTAAAAGGGACAGTAGCAGCATGGATACGAAATTGGCAAAGTGACAGGAAACACAGAGTAATGGTGAACGGTTGTTTTTTGGACTGGAGGAAGGTAACTGTTTCTCTTAATATATATTAATGACTTGGGTATACAGGGCACAAGTTCAAAATTTGCAGATGACACAAAACTTGGAAGTATAGTGACCAATGAAGAGGATAGTGATAGACTTCAAGAGGACATAGTCAGGCTGGTGAAAGGGGCAGACACGTGGCAGATGAAATTTAATGGAGAAAAGTATGAAGTGATACATTTTGGTAGGTTAGAATGAGAAGAGGCAATATAAACTAAAGTGTACAATTCTAAATGGGGTGCATGAACAGAGACACCTGGGGGTATATGTGCACAAATCGTTGAAGGTAGTAGGGCAGGTTGAGAAAGTGGTTAAAAAAAACATATGGGGGATCCTCGACTTCATAAATAGAGGCATAGAGTACAAAAGCAAGGAAGTGATGAGGAACCTTTATAAAACAATGGTTCGGCCTCAACTGGAGTATTGTTTCCAATTCTGGGCACCTCACTTTAGGAAAGATGTGAAGGCCTTCGAGAGGATGCAGAAAAGATTTACAAGAATAGTTCAAGGGATGAGGAACTTCAGTTACGTTAATAGACTGGAGAAGCTAGAGTTGTTCTCCTTAGAGCAGACAAGGTTGAGAGGAGATTTGATAGAGCTGTTCAAAATCATGATGGGTCTAGACAGAGTAGATAGAGAGAAACTGCTCCCATTGGAAGAAAGGGCGAGAACCAGAGGACACAGATTTAAGATGATTGGCAAAAGGACCAAAGGCGACATGAGGAAAAACTTTTTTACGCAGCGAGTGGTTACGATCTGGAATGCATTGCCTGAGAGGGTGGTGGAGGCAGATTCAATTTGGCTTTCTAAAGGGAATTGGATGAGTACTGAAGGAAAAAATATCTGCAGGGCTACGGAGAAAAGGCAGCAGAGTGGGACTAGCTGAAGTTCTCTTGCAAAGAGCTAGCACAGACTTGATGGGCCAAAAGGTCTCCTTCTGTGCTGCAACCATTCTGTGATTCTATGAGTAAGGGGAACCCAGGTAAGAAAGGGAATGAGGATCTACAGAAACTGATCATATCCAACAGGTACAATGTATTTGCTACCTGTAAGGATAAGGATAAAGAGTGTCAGAATGATAGCCAGAATACGGACCATGGCATTTTGGAGCAGGAGGCGGTGAAGTATAATGTCATAGTTGTAGGCAATTCTATAATTAGGGGGACAGTTAGCATCCTTTGTAAGCAAGATTGAGAGTCTCACATAGTATGTTGCCTACCTTGTGCCAGGGTGAGGGACATCTCGAACCAGCTTGAAATGATATTGGAGAGGGAGGGGGAGGATCCAGTGGTTGTGGTCCATGTTGGGACCAACAACATGGGGAAGCTTAGGCAAGAGGCCCTGTTTGGGGAGTATCAGGAACTAGGAGCTAAATTAAAGAACAGGACCTCAAGGGTTATAATCTCTGGATTAATACCTGAGCCACATGCAAATTGGCTTAGGGATAAGCTGATTAGGGAAGTGAACACATGACTAAAGGAGTGATGTGGAAAGAGGGGTTTCATTTCATGGGGCACTGGCACCAGTATTGGGACAGGAAGGAACTGTACCATTGGGACGGGCTACACCTGGTCTGGCACCAGGGTTCTAGCGGAAAGGATAAATAGGGCGGTAACAAGGACTTTAAATAGTAAATGGTGTTGGGGGGGGGGGGGTGCTCAGGTAGAAATTGTAGTAAAAATAGTACTTCAAAAACAAACGAAAGGGAAGAGAGTAGAGTAACCATCATAAATTGTGCTTTAGGCACTACAGGTAAGGGGGAAACTGAAAAATGTAAAGCGATTGAACCAGGAGAGAAAAATACGGAACATGTGGGTAAAACATTAGGGGCCTGAAATTTATCAACATACTGCCCACTACCACCCGTATACTTACCGCCCACTTACCGTTCAAAATTTGAGTTTCGTCATAAAACAGGTACCTACCGCTGACATACCGCTCGGTAGAAGATTCATGATTGACATACCGTGGGGCGGAAGATTCATGAGTGACATACCGCTGAGTGGTATGCACACCGTCCACCATGTAGAACTGCTCAAAAAGTGCAAGTTTGATGACATACCGCCGCGCTGCATACCGTCCTGGAGAAGATGCTTTTACTTGATCTTAAGTGGGCGGAAATGGGCGGTAGTGGGCAGTGCTGCTATTTTGAAATCGGCAACACTCAGCAAAAGCAACACCTCAGTATTCAGAGGTGAACAGTTACTTTACAGTGGGATTTCCAGTGGGAAAGATATTTATATTGGTACTCAAATATATTTGGAGTACATTATAAGATAGAAGGCAATTGAGTTTATGTTTTTTTTAATTGAAAAATCATTTGAATTTATCTCAGGATATTTGAGGAGATTCTGGAGATTTAAAAAGAATGGGGCCTGTACTATCTCAGCCTGTATTGCTGACTACTTGTCTAATGCAGGATCCAGATGGGAGAAAGTTTATTGAGCAGAATTATCAGGCAAATGGAGGAGGTCGCAGCCTGATGAGGAGGAGGGGGCCTTATCCCCAAAGGATTTTCAGGGAGAAGCGCTCATACTTGGACCTGACCGATCGACAGTGCGTTCGAAGGCTGCGCTTCCAAAAAGAGGTGATCAATGAGATTTGCCAGCTCATTAAGGCAGACCTGCAGCCCAGTACCACCAACATTGCTGCACTCTCTGTTGAGGTGAAGGTGACTGTGGCACTTTCCTTTTATGCATCCAGCTCATTTCAGGCATCAGCTGAGTATTTATGCTGCATCTCTCAGCATGCTACTCATCGCTGCATTCGACAGATAACCGAAGCACTGTATGCACACCGGATGGAATTTATAAACTTCCCAATGACCAGGAAGGCACAGAATGACAGGGCTTTGGGATTTGCATGCATTGCCAGCTTCCCCAAGGTGCAGGGTGCTGTTAACTGTACTCATATTACCCTGCGAGCACCATTACAGGAGGCGGAGGTATACTGAAACCGTAAGGGATTTCACTTGTATGTGACCATACACTGCGCTTAATGGCAGTGAATGCCAACTTTCCAGGGAGCATCCATGATGCGCACATCTTGCGGGAGAGTACTGTGTCTGACCTGCTGAAGTCTGAGCCACAAGGTAAATGCTGGATGCTGGGGGACAAAGAATACAGCCTCGCCACCTGGCTCTTGACCCCCCTGCAGAAACCTCAGACAGAAACTGAACAACGATATAATAAGAGCCATATAGCCATAATATTATCGAAAAGACAATTGGAGTGCTGAAGCAGCGTTTTCAATGCTTGGACCACTTGAGAGGCAGACTGCAATACCAGCAGGTTGCTCAATTCACAGTGGTGTGCTGCATGTTGCATAATTTAGTCATCATGCGGGGACAGGAATTGCCACAGGGGATTGTGGGACCACCTGAGGAGAGAGTGCAGGAGACGGAGGAGGAAGACGAGGAAGATGAGGAGAAGGAGGATGAGGAGGAGCTTCGCGATTAACCCATGGCACCACCCCCACAACACCACAGCGGAGGGCATGCCACTGCAAATTTGTTATGTCGGCAGCTCATAAATTAACTCTTTGCCTGAATGTGGAGAGCGACGTTTCAACTTTTTCTGCACAGTGTGTGGGACCCCGATGACTGTTACCCCAAAGGTTGTGAAGCATTTATGTAAAAATGTAAAAAATATAGAAGAATTGTATAACTTTGTAAAACTTATAACTTTGAAAAACTGTAACTTTAACAACTTTAAATACACTTTAAATAAACTTAAAAAAATCAAACTTCAACTATTTACAATTAACAATAAATAATTGGCTATACAACAAAGCACCCTTTACTGTCCTTGACCTTGACCTTACCTCGACCATGTACTCCCCCACCCTTCTGCATCACCCCCCCCCCCCTTTCTTACTCCTGCCCTTCCCTTTCCCACTGCCCCTGAGTCCACTTGATTGGCACCCCATCCATCACCTTAAACATTCACTCCCTCCACCATCGGCGCACCGTGGCTGCAGTGTGTACCATCTATAAGATGCACTGCAGCAACTCACCAAGGCTTCTTCGGCAGCACCTTCCAAACCCGCGACCTCTACCACCTAAAAGGACAAGGGCAGCAGGTGCATGGGAATACCATCACCTGCATGTTCTCCTCTAAGTTGCACATCATCCTGATTTGGAAGTATATCACCGTTCCTTCATCGTCGCTGGGTCAAAATCCTGGAACTCCCTCCCTAACAGCATTGTGGGAGTACCTTCACCACACGAACTGCAGCAGTTCAACAAGGCAGCTCACCACCACCTTCTCAAGGGCAATTGGGATGGTCAATAAATGCTGGCCTTGCCCACATGTCATGAACGAATAAATAAAAAAATTAAAAATCCATGCTAGCTCACTCTGATCAACTGAAAATTTTCGAGGTGTTCAGTCACCCGATCTTTAATTATAGACTCTCGTAATTTCCCCGACAACAGATGTTCGGCTAATTGGTCTATAATTCCCTGGTTTCCCTCTCTTGTCATTCTTAAAAAGTGGAGTGATATGTCAATCTAAAGAGACAGTTCCTGAATCTAGAGAACTCTGGAAGATTATAGTTATGGCATCTGCAGTGTGCTCACCTATTTCCTTTAAAACCCTGGGATGGAAACCAGCTGGCCCTGGGGATTTGTCACTCTTTAGTGCCATTATTTTCATCATTACTGTTATTTTACTTATGTTAATTTTGTTGAGTCCCTGTCCCCGATTCAATATTAGTTTCCTTGGGATTTCTGGCATGCTATCCTCTGTAAACTCTGACGCAAAGTAATTATTCAACATGTTCGCTATTTCCCCATTCTCATTGACAACATCACCGCTTTCAGTTTTTAAGGGGCCAACATTTCTCCTGACTATCCTCTTTTTCTTAATGTAATTGTAAAAATTCTTCGTATTGATTTTGATATCCCTTGCACATTTATTTTCAAATTCCTTTTTGTAGCTCTTACTATCTGTTTTGTGACCCTTCTCTGTTCTTTGTATGGAAACATAGAAACATAGAAAATAGGTGCAGGAGTAGTCCATTCGGCCCTTTGAGCCTGCACCACCATTCAATAAGATCATGGCTGATCTTTCCCTTTCCTGCTTTCTCTCCATACCCCTTGATATCTTTAGCCGTAAGGGCCATATCTAACTCCCTCTTGAATATATCCAATGAACTGGCATCAACAACTCTCTGCAGTAGGGAATTCCATAGGTTAACAACTCTCTGAGTGAAGAAGTTTCTCCTCATCTCAGTCCTAAATGGCCTACCCTTATCCCAAGACTGTGTCCCCTGGTTCTGGACTTCCCCAACATCGGGAACATTCTTCCCGCAACTAACCTGTCCAGTTCCGTCAGAATCTTATATGTTTCTATGAGATCCCCTCTCATCCTTCTAAACTCCAGTGTATAAAGGCCCAGTTGATCCAGTCTCTCCTCATATGTCAGTCCAGCCATCCCGGGAATCAGTCTGGTAAACCTTCGCTGCACTCCCTCAATAGCAAGAACGTCCTTCCTCAGATTAGGAGACCAAAACTGAACATAATATTCCAGGGTGAGGCCTCACCAAGGCCCTGTACAACTGCAGTAAGACCGCCCTGCTCCTATACTCAAATCCCCTAGCTATGAAGGCGAACATACCATTTGCCTTCTTCACCGCCTGCTGTACCTGCATGCCAACTTTCAACGACTGATGTACCATGACACCCAGGTCTCGTTGAACCTCCCCTTTTCCTAATCTGCTGCCATTCAGATAATATTCTGCCTTCGTGTTTTTGCCCCCAAAGTGAATAACCTCACATTTATCCACATTATACTGCATCTGCCATGCATTTGCCCACTCACTTATCCTGTCCAAGTCACCCTGCAGCCTCTTAGCATCCTCCTCACAGCTCACACCGCCACCCAGTTTAGTGTCATCTGCAAACTTGGAGATATTATACTCAATTCCTTCATCTAAATCATTAATGTATATTGTAAAGAGCTGGGATCCCAGCACTGAGCCCTGCGGCACCCCACTAGTCACTGCCTGCCATTCTGAAAAGGACCCATTTATTTCGACTCTCTGCTTCCTGTCTGCCAACCAGTTCTCTATCCACGTCAGTACATTACCCCCAATACTATGTGCTTTAATTTTGCACACCAATCTCTTGTGTGGGACCTTGTCAAAAGCCTTTTGAAAGTTCAAATACACCACATCCACTGATTCTCCCTTGTCCACTCTACTAATTACATCCTCAAAAAATTCCAGAAGATTTGTCAAGCATGATTTCCCTTTCATAAATCCATGCTGACTTGGATCGATCCTGTCACTGCTTTCCAAATGTGCTGCTATTTCATCTTTAATAATTGATTCCAACATTTTCCCCACTGCTGATGTCAGGCTAACCGGTCTATAATTTCCCATTTTCTCTCTCCTTTTTTTAAAAGTAGTGTTACATTAGCTACCCTCCAGACCATAGGAACTGATCCAGAGTCGATACACTGTTGGAAAATGATCACCAATGCATCCACTATTTCTATGGCCACTTCCTTAATACTCTGGGATGCAAACAATCAGGCCCCGGGGATTTATCGGCCTTCAATCCGCTCAATTTCCCTAAAACAATTTCCTGCCTAATAAGGATATCCTTCAGTTCTTCCTTTTCACTTTCACATTCACCAGGATCTGTGCTATTTTTTGTATTTTTGTATGCTTTTTCATTTAGTTTTATGCAGGCCTTATCTCTGTCGTCCTCCATGGCTGTTTTGTGGCAAGTAGAGCTCTTGCCCCTCGGGTATAAGCTGGTTCTATATTACATTAAAAAAAATGTAAACATGTCCCACTAATCTTCTGTCATTTCACCCATTAACAGATTTGCCCAGTTTACTGTGGACAGTCTCTGCCTCATCCCATTAAAGTCGGTCTTACCTACGATCTTAGTAGGTGTTTCTCCCTTTCAAACATTGCGTTGAACTCAATCATGTTATGACCGCTATTGGATAAATGTTCACACATACTTAAGGCTGTTAACTATGTCTGGCTCATTACTCATTACTAGATCTAATATGGCTTGCCCCCATGTTGCCTCTAGGTCATATTGTTGTAGAAAACTATCTCGGATAAACTCAAGAAATTCACTACCTTTCTGACAGGTGCTGGTCTGCTTATTCCAATCTATATAAAAGTTAAAATCCCCCATTAAAACCATTCTATCTTTTCTACACGCTTGTCTAATCTCTGCATTTATAAAATCTAGCAGGCTGTACACAACTCCCACTACAGTCTTAAATCCTTTCCTATTTCTTAATTCAACCCATAAAGTCTCACTGGCTGCTTACCTCTCTTTGTAGCCTCTCTCATCATTGAAGTCATTTCATCCTTAATCACTAAGGCTACTCCTCCCACTCTACTGTTTTCCCTATCTTTCCTGTAGACCTAATAACCTGGTATATTTAGTTCCTGATCGTCTTGCAGCGATGTCTCAGTAATGGCTACTGTGTCATATCCTCCAATTTGAATTTGCGTCTGCAGTTCATTCAATTTATTCCTTATACTCTGTGCTTTTGTATAAAGAATGCTTATTTGGGCCATACACCCTAGTCTGTTCTTCAGTTCTAGGGTTCGAATTGCATCAGGATTTAAGGTCCGCCCACTTCTCGGCGGTATTCCGGCGGTGCATGGTTTAGAACCACCGGAATACCGCCGAGATCGAAGTCCGCTAGTTTCATCACATTTTTTATGGCCGTATGTGAGTGGTATGTGAGAGGTGTGCAGCGGGTGGTATTCAGCATCAAGATCGACTTCCTTCTCGATGGACGGTACAGTACTGTACTGCACATGCGCAAATTTTTTTTTGCATTTTTTTACAGCTCCTTTTTCCCCATTATTTCGGGGGTCAGGGGTCACCTGTGCGTGCGCAGAAAGTTAGATTGTAGGGAGAGAGAGTGAGAAGAAGCAGGAAAGTATTCGAGGGTTGGTTGTTTTGATGAGAAATTCCATAATGAAATAATATTAATAACAAATAATAAAAATAGCAATAATAATACATATTTAATAAATAACAAATCATATAACATAATATAATAAAGATAATAAATACTCAATGGAAATGCTTAAAAAGAAGTCTAAGCAGCGGAATATTGAGAAGGACAGGAGGTTGAGGGTGCCCACCTTCAACGAAACTGAGCTACCTTCCCTGCTGGTGAACATCACGGAGAGATACTCTGATTTAACCAAAGCTGTACAAAAAAATATGGGACGAGATCGGGGAGGCTGTCTCCTCCATAAGAACAATGGTACTCACTGGAGAACGATGTTGTAAGAAGTGGAATGACCTGGTGAGGGGAGCAAGAGCAAGTAATGATTTTATTTATGCATCCCCCAAGTGCCATGTCATGTAAATGCAGATTCAGTGTCACACAGATGATATTTATCCCAAGGTTACAGCGATGTATTTGTGCTTCAGCACATTGGGGTTTTGCCTCACAAACAGTATGAGGTTTCATTGTACATTGTTTGGACATTAATGGTAGATTAAAATAAGGACTAGTGTTTTGCTGTGTGTGTATGTGTGAACCTGTGTGTATGCGATGTTAAATGGATTGAAGATTTTTACTTTCATTTACTTTCATTTCTGCAGAAGATGACACCTGTAATAGCAGTTCATCAGTGGCGCACGGAGGGAGGACCCACAACCCAAGAAACCTTCACGGAAATGGAGATCCGTGCCCTGTCGCTGGTTGCAGATAGCAACCTCGCCACTACCGGCATTGGAACTGACTCATCCACACAGGATGGTCAGTTCAATACAATCCCCGATCTGTGTTGCGATCGTGTAATGTCCTGGAATGTAACTGTAATTGTAATGTTGGCCTCATGTAATGTAATGTAAGTTTATTGCATTCATGTCATGTGATGTACTGCAATGTTGGAGGCATATAACGCACTGTACATGTATATAATACCATGCATTTGAATGTATTGTCTGTCTGCGATATGTAATGCAGTAATGCAGCAGTGGTGGACATTTAAGTAAGACTGCACTGCGTGACTGTACTCATGTACTCATGTAACCCTGACCCCTCCCCTGGTGCTAAGCACTTACATGTTGTTTTATTCTTCCAGACTCAGAGAATTCAGACCAGACCTCCATAGAGACACCCGACGACAGACCCATTTCCTCCACCTCTGGCGTCATCCAGCCCTCTTCCGACTTCACCCCTGCCAGGGATGAAGAAGAGGAAGAGGAAGAGCAGCTCATCCTGGAACCAGTGGAAGTGGAGGTAGCGATGGAGCCGGAGCAGATAACAATTCCATCTGGGCCAGCTGGAAATCCATCACCACCGACTCTATATTCAGGGGATTCCCCCATGCCTCCTCGGATTCTACGGGACCAAACGGTGTGCAGCAAGGCACCCTCAGCATTCCAGCACCTTTGCCACAGTGATGGAGGTTGGTGCAGAAAAGGTCTGTTGCTGCAAAACAGATAGGCGCGTACAGGATATGGTACGTCTGTCACAGGCCAGCGTCAACATAGGTCGAGAGCTGTTCAAGACCATGGTTACAATAGCCGGAAAGGCAAGTATATCCTTCCTTTGATAAGGACATCAAAATGCAGTATTCCAGGTATGGTCTCACTAACGCCCTGCACAGTTGTAGCAGGACTTCCCAATTTTTATACTCTATCCCCCTTGCAATAAAGGCCAACATTCCATTTGCCTTCCTAATTACTTGCTGGACCTGCATACTAACTTTTTGTGTTTCATGTACAAGGACCCCCAGATCCGTCTGTACCTCAGCATTTTGTAATCCCTTCCCATTTAGATAATAATTTGCTTTTTTATTTTTCCTACCAAAGTGGATAACCTCACATTTTCCCACATTATACTCCATCTGCCAAATTTTTGCCCACTCACTTAGTCTATCTATATCCCTTTGCAGATTCTTTACATCCTCCTCACAACTTGCTTTCCCACCTAGCTTTGTATCATCAGCAAATTTGGCTACAATACACTCGGTCCCTTCATCCAGGTTATTAATATAGATTGTAAATAGTTGTGGCTCCAGCACTGATCCCTGTGGCACCCCACTAGTTACAGTCTGCGAAACTGAAAATGACCCATTTATCCCGACTCTCTGTTTTCTGTTAGTTAGCCAATCCTCTATCCATGTTAATATATTACCCCCAACCCCGTGAGCTCTTATCTTGTGCAGTAACCTTTTATGCGGCACCTTATAGAATGCTTTCTGGAAATCCAAATACACGACATCTATTGGTTCCACTTTATCCACTCTACTCGTTACATCCTCAAAGACTTCCAGTAAATTTGTCAAACATGATTTATTTTTCATAAAACTATGCTGACTCTGCTTGACTGTATTATGGTTTTCTAAATGTCCTGCTAGTACTTCCTTAATAATGGACTCCAGCATTTTCTAAATGACAGATGTTAGGCTAACTGGTCTATACTTTCCTGCTTTTTATCTCTCTCCTTTCTTAAATAGGGGTGTTACATTTGCAGTTTTCTAATCCAGTGGGACCTCTCCAGAATCCAGGGAATTTTGGTAGACTACAACCAATGCATCCACTATCTCTGTAGCCACTTCTTTTAAGACCCTAGGATGCACGCCATCAGGTCCAGGGGACTTGTCCACCTTTAGTCTCATTACTTTGCCTAGTACTTTTTTTCTAGTGATACTGATTGTTTTGAATTCTCCCCTCCCAATAGTCCCTTGATCATCAATTATTGGGTGTCTTCTACCATGGAGATCAATACAAAATATCTGTTCAAAGTCTTTGCCATTTCCCTATTCCCATTATTAATTTCCCAGTCTCATCTACTAAGGGACCAAAGTTTACTTTAGCTACTCTCTTCCTTTTTATATACCTGTAGAAGCTCTTATTGTCTCTTTTTATATTTCTTGCCAGTTTACTCTCAGAATCTATCCTCTCTATTATTTTTTAGTTGTCCTTTGCTGGTTTCTAAAAGTTTCCTACTCCTCTGGCCTTCCATTATTCTTCGCGATATTTTATGCCTTTGTTTTCAATTTGATATCATTCTTTACTTTCTTAGTTAGACATAGATGTTTCATCCTTCTCTTAGAGTCAGTATTTCTTATTGGAATATATCTTTGCTGAGAGTTATGAAATATCTCCTTAAATGTTTGCCACTGCTCATCTACTATCTTATCCTTAAATCTATTTTTCCCAGTCCACTTTAGCCAACTCTACCTTCATACCTTTGTAATTGCCTTTATTTATGTTCAGGACACTAGTTTGAGACCTAGCTTTCTCACACTCAAACTGAATTTGAAATTCTACCATGCTATGATCACTCTTCCCAAGAGGATCCTTTACTATGATATCATTAATTAATCCAGTCTCATTACACATTACCAGATCTAAAATAGTCTGCTCCTTGGTTGGTTCCACAACATATTGTTCTAAGAAACCATCCCGAATACACTCTATGAACTCTTCCCCAATTTGATTAGGCCAATCAATATGAAGATTAAATTCACCCATGATTATTGCCGTACCTTTCTTACAAGCCTCCATTATTTCTTGACTTATACTCTGAACTACAGTGTAGCTACTATTGGGGGGGCCTATAGATTTCATCCACCAGTGACTTATTTTCTTTATTATTTCTTATCTCCACCCAAACTGATTCTACATCTTGATCTTCTGAACCAATATCATTGCTCACGACTGCACTGATCTCATCCTTTATTAACAGAGCTACTCCATCTCCCTTTTGTTATGTATTTAACACCTTGCAACCTGTATTACACTATCACCAGAGGGCCTACCTGTTGGAGTCCCAAGGGATCCCAGCATCCCTTGAGAGCACGGTATATAAACAGGCCACCCACGAGTTACCTGCACTCTGGAGTCTTATTAAAGGAGCCAAGGTCACACTTGCTCATTGTACACAGTGCTCAGTTTCATCCTTTATTATGAATGCATCAATTGGCGACGAGGTAACGAACAACTGCGCGAAAATGCAAAGAACAGTTGGTATCCTGGCGAAGTTCTCAGAAGAGGATGATTGGGAGGCCTTCGTGGAGAGACTCGACCAATACATTGTGGCCAATGAGCTAGAAGGGGACGAGAATGCTGCCAAACAAAGAGCGATCCTCTTAACTGTCGGTGGGGCAACAACGTATGGCCTCATGAAGAATCTCCTAGCTCCGGTAAAATAAAGAACTAAATCCTATGAAGAATTGTGTACGCTGGTCGGGGAGCACCTAAATCCAAAGGGAAGCGTTTTGATGGCGAGATATCGGTTCTACACATGTCAACGGTCGGAGGGCCAGGAAGTGGTGAGCTATGTTGCTGAACTAAGGCGCCTCGCAGGACATTGCGAATTTGAGAGATTCCTAGAACAAATGTTTGGAGACTTTTTTGTACTGGGCATTGGCCATGAGGCAATCCTTCGCAAACTGTTGACTGTTGAAACTCCGAATCTAAGTAAAGTCATAACGATAGTCCAGGCATTTATGTCCACCAGCGACAACACCAAGTAGATTTCGCAGAGTAAAGACGTTTCGGCCAGTACTGTGCATAAAGTAACGTCGTTTTCGAGCAGGAATATATATGGCAGAACGTACACAACGGCTGCTGCTGCACGACCTCAGATGACCCAGGGTCTGCCATCAATAGTTAATGTGAGGCAGTTAACACCCTGTTGGTGCTGTGGAGGTGATCATCGGCCCCATCAATGCCGCTTCAAGCACTATGCGTGCAATGGTTGCAGAACAATGGGACACCTCCAGTGAATGTGCAGGCGAGCTGCAAATCCTGCAAATCCTGCAAACCACCACGTTGCAGAGGAAGATCGATCCACTGTGGATCAGGCTGCATTGGAGACTCGTACCGAGGAAGCAGAAGTATACGGGGTACACACATTCACTACGAAATGTCCACCAATAATGTTGAAAGTTGAACTGAATGGATTCCAGTATCGATGGAACTGGGCACGGGTGCGAGTCATTCCATAATGAGTAAAAAGGCCTTTGACAGGCTGTGGGGCAACAAGGCACATAGGCCCAAGCTCAGCCCCATTCACACCAAACTAAAGACTTACACCAAGGAACTAATCCCTGAAATTGGCAGTGCAGAAGTCAAAGTCTCCTATGATGGAGCAGTACACAAACTCCCACTGTGAATTGTGCCAGGGGATGGCCCCATATTGTTTGGCAGAAGCTGGCTGGGAAAAATCCCCTGGAACTGGGACGACATCCGAGCGCTTTCATCTGTCGACGGTACCTCATGAGCCCAGGTTCTGAGTAGGTTTCCATCAATGTTCGAGCCAGGCATTGGAAGCTTCTCGGGGGCGAAAGTGCAGATCCATTTGGTTCCCGGTACGGGACCATCCACCATAAGGCTCGGGCGGTAACCATATATGATACGTGGAGAAAGTGGAAATTGAGCTGGACAGGCTGCAGTGAGAAGGCATCATCGTGCTGGTGGAATTCAACAAGTGGGCCAGTCCGATTGTTCCGGTTCTTAAAGAGGACGGCACGGTCAGAATTTGTGAGGACTATAAATAACGATTAACCGTTTTTCACTACAGGACCAGTACCCACTACCCAACCTATTTGCGACCCTGGCTGGATGGAAGACGTTCACCAAGCTGGACCTGACCTCGGCCTACATGACGCAGGAGCTGGAGGAGTCTTCGAAAGGCCTCATCTGCATCAAAACGCACAAAGGTCTGTTCATCTATAATAGATGCCCATTCGGGATTCGGTCGGCCGCGGCAATCTTCCAACGGAACATGGAGAGCCTGCTAAAGTCGGTTCCTCGCACCGTGGTTTTCCAGGACGACATACTGGTTACAGATCGGGACACCTTTGAGCATTTGAAGAATCTGGAAGAGGTTCTTAGTCGGTTGGATCGCTTGGGACTCAGGTTGAAACACTCGAAGTGTGTTTTCCTGGCGCAGGAGGTTGAGTTCTTGGGAAGAAGAATCACAGCAGACGGCATCAGACCCACCGACACCAAGACGGAGGCCATCAAGAACGCACAGAGACCACAGAATGTGACGGAGCTGCGGTTGTTCCTGGGACTCCTTAACTATTTCGGTAATTTCCTACCTGGGTTAAGCACCCTGTTAGAACCCCTACATGTGCTACTGCGCAAGGGAGACGACTGGGTATGGGAAATTCACAAGAGGCTGCCTTTAAGAAAGCCAGGAATCTGTTGTGTTCAAACAAGCTGCTTGTCCTGTATAACCCTTGTAAAAGATTAGTGCTAGCTTACGATGCGTCGTCATACAGGGTCGGATGTGTGTTACAACAGGCTAACGAATCGGGGATTTTGCAACCGGTCGCTTATGCGTCCAGGAGTTTGTCCAAGGCCGAAAGGACCTACAGCATGATTGAAAAAGAGGCTCTGGCGTGTGTTTACGGGGTAAAGAAAATGCTCCAGTACTTATTTGGCCTCAAGTTTGAGCTTGAAACTGACCACAAGCCGCTCATATCGCTGTTGTCTGAGAGCAAAGGGATTAACACCAATGCCTCTGCCCGCATCCAAAGATGGGCGCTCATGCTGTCGGCATACAACTATGTAATCCACTACAGACCGGGCACAGAGAACTGCGCTGATGCTCTCAGTCGGCTGCCATTGCCCACCACCGGGGTGGAAATGCCACAGCCAGCGGACTTGCTCATGGTAATGGGTGCATTTGAAAACGAAAAGTCCCCCGTTACGGCCTGCCAGATCAGGACCTGGACCAGCCAGGATCCTTTACTGTCCCTGGTAAAAAACTGTGTCCTCCATGGGAGCTGGTCCAGTGTCCTAGCGGAGATGCAGGAGGCAATTAAGCCGTTCCACAGGCGCAAAGACGAGATGTCCCTGGCGGCGGACTGTCTGTTGTGGGGCAATCGCGTGGTCTTGCCCAAGAAAGGCAGAGATACTTTAATTTGTGAACTGCACAGTACCCACCCAGGCATTGTAATGATGAAAGCCATAGCCATGTGTGGTGGCCCGGCATCGACTCAGATTTAGAGTCATGCGTGCGCCAGTGCAACACTTGCTCTTAGCTGAGCAATACACCCAGAGAGGCACCGCTAAGTTTGTGGTCGTGGCCTTCCAAACCGTGGTCGAGGATCCATGTGGCCCATTTCTAGGCAAAATGTTTTTGGTTGTCGTGGACGCTTACTCAAAATGGATTGAATGTGCAATAATGTCTGTAGGCACATCCACGACCACCACTGAAAGCCTACGAGCCATGTTTGCCACACACGGCCTGCCTGATGTCCTAGTCAGCGACAATGGGCCGTGTTTCATCAGTGCTGAATTCAAGGAATTCAAGACTCACAATGGGATCAAGCATGTCACATCTGCCCTGTTCAAGCCCGCATCCAACGGCCAGGCAGAATGAGCAGTTCAGACCATCAAGCAAAGCTTGAAACGCATGTCGAAAGGCTCCCTGCAGACCCGACTATCCCGAGTGCTGCTCAGCTACCGCACCAGACCCCACTCACTCACGGGGGTTCCCCCAGCCAAGCTGAAAAGGATGCTCAAAACAAGGCTCTCTCTTGACCACCCTGATCTCCATGATCACGTGGAGGGCAGGCAGCATCAACAAAGTGTGTACCATGACCGCACAAATTTGTCACGCGATATTAAGGTCAAGGACCCTGTGTTTGTACTCAATTATGGACATGGTCCCAAATGGCTCGCTGGCACGATCACAGCCAAAGAGGGGAGTAGGGTGTCTCAGGTCAAATTGGCCAATGGACTAACATACAGAAAACATTTGGACCAATTCAAATTGCGGTTCACTAACAGCTACGAACAACCCGAAGAAGACACCACGATATTTGACCCTCCAACACACACACAAGTGGCAACTGACATCACGGTTGACCATGAAGCCAAACTCACCATTCCCAGCAGCCCGGCAAGGCCGGCTGCCCAGCAGCCCAGTGAAGAACCAACCAACTCGCCCACACCTGTATTTGTACTGAGACGATCGACAAGGGAGCGAAAAGCCCCAGATCGTCTCACCTCATAAGTGTACTATTGACTTTATGGGGGAGTGATGTTATGTATTTAACCACTTGCAACCTGTATTACACTATCACAAGAGGGCCTACCTGTTGGAGTCCCAAGGGATCCCAGCATCCCTTGGGAGCACGGTATATAAGCAGGCCATCTATGAGGTACCTGCACTCTGGAGTCTTATTAAAGGAGCTAAGTATTGTGTTCCGAACACAGATGAGACTGCACACAGGGAGGTTAAAGTAACAGTGACCTCAGTTTTTATTAAGACACTCCAGAGTGAGGAACAGGCCTTAGGGGCCGGCTTATATACAGTGCTCCCAAGGGATGCTGGGATCCCTTGCGACTTCAGGGGATGCACTCCCTGGTGGCGGAACATGGGAGTGCATGCTTTACAGATACACAACATCACTCCCCCCCCCCCAAAGTCAAAGTGAAAACTATTTACAAGGTGAGGCGGCCGGGAGCCTTTCTTCCCCTGGTGGATTGCCTCGGTAGAAATGTCTGTTCTGGTGTGTTGGCTGTGCCCTCGCTGGGCTGGCGTGTTGTTGGCCCTGCAGGGCTGCTGGGTGAGCCTGGCCTTGCTGGGCTGTTGGGCGTGATGGGTTAAATTTCCTTGTCAGGGGTGGTGTCGTTGATCCTTTGGGTGTGTGTTGTGGGCTCGAAAAAGGTAGTGTCTGCTGTGGGTTGTTCAGGACAGTCTGTGAACCGCAGCCTCGTTTGGTCCAGGTGCTTTCTGCAAATTTGTCCATTGTCTAGTTTGACTACAAACACCCTACTCCCTTCTTTAGCTATCACCATGCCCACGATCCACTTGGGACCATGTGCATAGTTTAGCACATACACGGTCATTCAGATCAATTTCCCGTGACACAGTGGAGTGACCATCGTTTACATTTTGTTGTTGCCGCCTGCTCTCTACCTGATCATGCAGGTTGGGGTGAACCAGCGAGAGTCTGGTTTTAAGTGTCCTTTTCATGAGGAGTTCAGCTGGGGGCACCCCTGTGAGTGAGTGAGGTCTCGTGCGGTAGCTGAGCAGTACTCGGAACAGGCGGGTTTGGAGTGAGCCTTCTGTGACTCGTTTAAGGCTCTGTTTGATTGTTTGTACTGCCCGCTCTGCCTGCCCATTGGAGGCTGGTTTAAACGGAGCCGAGGTGACATGTTTGATCCCATTGCGGGTCATGAATTCTTTAAATTCAGCACTGATGAAACATGGCCCGTTGTCACTGACCAGTATGTCAGGCAGGCCGTGGGTGGCAAACATGGCCCTCAGGCTTTCAATGTTGGCGGTGGCGGTGTTTCCAGACATTATTTCACATTCAATCCATTTTGAAAAAGCATCCACCACCACTAGGAACATTTTACCGAGAAATGGGCACACATAGTCGACATGGATCCTCGACCATGGTCTGGAGGGCCAGGACCACAAACTTAGTGGTGCCTCTCTGGGCCCGTTGCTCAACTGAGCACACACGCTGCATTGCCGTACATAGGACTCTAAGTCAGAGTCGATACCGGGCCACCACACGTCGGATTTGGCTATTGCTTTCATCATTACTATACCCGGGTGTGTGCTGTGGAGATCCAAGATGAACGTCACCCTGGCCTTTTTGGGTAGCACTTCGCGGTTACCCCACAACAGGCAGTCTGCCTGAATGGACAGCTCGTCCTTTCGCCGCTGGAACGGCTTGATTAGCTCTTGCATTTCAACGGGGATGCTGGCCCAGCTCCCATGCAGTACACAGGTTTTTACTAGGGATAGCAGAGGATCTTGGCTGGTCCAAGTCCTAATCTGCCGGGCCATGATAGGTGATTTATCATTTTCAAACGCTTTCATGACCATCAACAAGTCTGTGGGTTGCGCCACCACCAGCAAGTTTGCAGGCTGCGCCATTTCTACCCCCGTGGTGGGCAATGGTAGCTGACCGAGAGCATCCGCACAGTTCTCGGTACCTGGCCTTTGGCGGATGGTATAGTTATACGCTGATAGCGCGAGTGCCCACCTTTGTATGTGGGCTGAGGCATTAGTATTTATCCCCTTGTTTTCAGCGAACAGGGATATGAAGGGTTTGTGATCGGTTTCCAGCTCAAATTTGAGCCCAAACAGGTACTGGTGCATTTTCTTTACCCCGAACACACACGCTAATGCCTCTTTCTCAATCATGCTGTAGGCCCTCTCGGCCTTCGATAAGCTCCTGGAGGCATAGGCGACAGGTTGCAACTTCCCTGCAACGTTAGCTTGTTGTAATACACACCCGACTCCGTACGACGACACATCACATGCTAGCACAAGTCTTTCACACGGGTTATACAATACAAGCAGCTTGTTGGAGCATAAAATGTTTCTGGCTTTCTCAAAAGCGATTACTTGTTTTTTCCCCCATACCCAGTTCTCAACTTTACACAATAACACATGTAGGGGCTCTAAGAGGGTGCTTAACCCCAATAGGAAGTTACCAAAATAGTTGAGGAGTCCCAGGAACGACCGCAGCCCCATGACGTTCTGGGTCCTGGGCGTGTTCCTGATCGCCTCTGTCTTGGCGTCTGTGGGCCGAATGCCATCCGCCGTGATCTTTCTCCCCAAAAATTCCACTTCTGTTGCCATGAAGACACATTTCGACCTCTTCAGCCTCAGCCCTACGCGATCCAGTCATTGGAGGACCTCCTCCAGGTTTTGTAGGTGCTCGACGGTGTCCCGTCCTGTGACCAATATGTCGTCCTGAAAAACCACCATGCCTGGTACCGACTTGAGTAGGCTCTCCATGTTTCTCTGGAAGATCGCTGCAGCCGACCAAATTCCAAACGGGCATCTGTTGTAGATGAACAGTCCCTTGTGCATGTTGATGCAGGTGAGGCCCTTCGAAGACTCCTCCAGCTCCTGCGTCATGTCGGCTGAAGTCAGGTCAAGCTTGGTGAATGTCTTGCCTCCTGCCAGCGTCGCAAATAGGTCGTCTGCCTTAGGTAGCGGGTATTGGTCCTGGAGCGAGAAACGATTAATAGTTACTTTATAATCACCGCAAATCCTGACCGTGCCATCACTTTTGAGTACTGGAACAATCGGACTGGCCCACTTGCTGAATTCCACTGGGGAGATGATGCCCTCGCGTTACAGCCTGTCCAGCTCGATTTCCACTCTCTCCCTCATCATGTGAGATACCGCTCGCGCCTTGTGGTGAATGGGTTGTGCCTCTGGGACAAAATGGAGCCGCACCTTTGGCCCGGAAAAGTTTCCAATGCCTGGCTCAAAAAGGGAAGGAAATTTGTAGAGAACCTGGGTACATGAGGCCTCATCGACATGTGATAGTGCTTGGATGTCATCCCAGTTCCAGTGGATTTTGCCCAGCCAGCTCCTTCCAAGCAGTGTGGGGCCATCGCCCAGGACAATCCAGAGTGGCAATTCGTGCACCGTGCCCTCGTAGGTGACCTTGACCATGGTGCTGCCCAGGACAGTGATGAGCTCTTTGGTGTACATTTTCAGTTTCGTGTGGATGGGGCTCAGGGCTGGTCTGAGTGCCTTGTTGCACCAGTCTCTCAAACATCTTTTTACTCATGATGGATTGGCTAGCGCCAGTGTCCAGTTCCATGGCTACGGGTAAGCCATTCGATTTTACATTTAGCATTATAGGTGGACATTTCATCGAAAATGTGTGCACCCCGTGTACTTCAGAAACCTTCTCATCTCTCTGAGACTCGAAATTGCTTTGATCCACCATGGACCGATCTTCCTCTGCCACATGGTGGTTAGCAGGTTTTGCAGAGCTTGCAGCTCATCTGCAAGCTCGTTGGAGGTGCCCCATCATTCCACAGCTCTTGCAAACATACCCTTTGAAGCGGCATGAATAGGCTGAATGGAAGCCTCCACAATGCCAACAAAGTGTGAATTGCCTTGCATTCATCCTTTGTTGGGGACTCTGAGTCATCTGAGTCACCTGAGGCCTGATGGCAGTTGCAGTCTCATGGTTTCTGCCCTGTACATTTCTGCTCGCAAACACAGTTCCAGTTAATTTATGAACATTGCGAGCACTTGTGTGCTGAGAGATTTGTTTGGTGTTATCACTGGTGGACATAAACGCCTGTGCTATCGCAATGGCCTTACTGAGGGTCGGTGTCTCTACAGTCCAAAGTTTTCGTAGGATGGCCTCGTGGCCAATGCCCAGTATAAAAAAGTTTCTGAGCATCTGCTCCAGGTAGCCATCAAACTCACATTGTCCTGCAAGTCGCCTTAGCTCGGCGACGTAGCTCGTCACTTCCTGACCTTCAGATCACTGGCACGTGTAGAACTGCTACCTCGCCATCAGCACGCTCTCCCTCGGGTTAAGATGCTTCTGACCCAGTGTACACAGCTCCTCATACGACTTATCTGTGGGTTTCACCGGAGCCAGAAGATTCTTCATGAGGCTGTAGGTCGGTGTCCCGCAGACCGTGAGGAGGACCGCTCTCCTTTTTGCAGCGCTTCCTTCTCTGTCCAGCTCGATGGCTACAAAGTACTGGTCTAGCCGTTCGACATAGGCTTCCCAGTCCTCACCCTCCGAGAACTTCTCCAGGATGCCCACAGTTTACTGCATGCTTGTGTTGGATTCGTATACTCGTCGCCAGTTATTGTGTTCCTAACACAGTTGAGACTGCACACAGGGAGGTTAAAGTAACAGTGACCTCAGTCTTTATCAAGACACTCCAGAGTGATGAACAGACCTTAAAGGCTGGCTTATATACAGTTCTCCCAAGGGATGCTGGGTTCCCTTGGGACTTCAGGGGATATGCTCCCTGGTGGCGGAACATGGGAGTGCATGCTTTACAGATACTAAGGTCACAACACTAAGGTCACACTTGCTCATTGTACACAGTACTCAGTTTCATCCTTTATTATGAACACATCTCTTTTCCTTTCTGTCTATCCTTCCAAAATGGCAGATAGCCCTGAATATTCAGTTCCCAGCCTTGGTCACCTTACAACCACATCGTTGTAATAGCTGTCAGATCATACCCATTCATTTCTATTTGTGCCGTCAACTCATCTATCTTGTTATGAATGCTGTGTGCATTCAGAGAAAGAGTTTTAAAATTTGTCTTTTTACTATTTTTCCCTACTCTGACCCCACTTTCTGATACACTCTTATGTTTATACACTCTGTCCCTTCCTGTCACACTCTTGTTATCATTACCCCTATCGCTACCCTGCACTTTTGCCTTCTCCTTTCTTTTTGACTTTTAAACTTGCCGCTCACCTGAACTCTCCCCCACACTATGTAGTTTAGAGCCGTCTCTACAGTCCTAGTTATTTGATTTGCCAGGACACTGGTCCCAGCCTGGTTCAAATGAAACCCGTCCCAACGGAACAGCTCCCTCTTATCCCAGTATTGGTGCCAGTGCCCCTTGAATCGAAAACCATTTTTCCCACACCAATCTTTGAACCACACATTCACCTCACTGATCTTATGATCCTTTGCAATTTGCTCATGGCTCAGGTAGTAATCCAGAGATTATTACTGTTGTGGTTCTGCTTTTTAATTTAGCCCCTAGCTGCTCATACTCCCTCAGCAGAACCTCTTTCTTTGTTCTATATCATTGGTACCTACGTGGACCATGACAACTGGATCTTTCCCGTCCACTCCAAGTTCCAGAGGAGCTGTCCTTAACCCTGGCACTGGGCAGGCAACACAGCCTTCGGGACTCAAGCTCTCGGTTGCAGAGAATAGTATCTATCCCCCTAATGATACTATCCCCTACCACTACATTTCTTTTTACTCTCCCAACGTGAATGGCCCCCTGTATCACGGTGCTGTGGTCAGTTTGTTCATCCTCCCTGCAATCCCTGCTCCCGTCCACACAGGGAACAAGAGCCTCGAACCTGTTGGACAACGGTAAGGGCTGAGGCTCCTCCATCACTACCTCCTGGGTCCCCATACTGCCTCACTCGTAGTCACACCCTCTTGTCCCTGACCATGGACCAAATTTGAATTATTTAACTTAAGGGGTGTGACTCTCTGCTGGAACACAGTGTCCAGGTAATTCTCCCCCTCCCTGATATGTCGCAGTGTTTGAAGCTCGGACTCCAGCTCATCACCTTGGAGCCGAAGTTCCTCGAGCTGCTAACATTTATTACAGATGTGGTCGCTGTGGATCACACTGGAGTCCACAAGTTTCCACATGCTGCAGCTGCAACACATCGCCTGCCCTGCCGTCTCTAATGTATGTTATTTAACACAGGGCCAACACAGGACTACATGCATGCTAAACAGCGGAAGCTGGTCGGCTCTCGTACTCTTTGCACTCCCCGTTGGTCTCGCGCTGTTATGACCGGCTTCTGTGATGGTGGGGATCTCAAGAGGAGGCGGATATGGATCATCCACTCGGCACTTCTGGCTAAAGATATTTGCAAATGCTTCAGCATTGTCTTTTGCACTCACGTGCTGGGCTCCAGCAATATTGAAGATGGGGATATTCATGGTGTCTCCTCCTCCCGTTAGTTGTCAAATGGTCCACCACCAGGATTGCAGAGGTTTGATCTGATCCATTGATTGTGGGATCGCTTAGCTCTGTCTATAACATGCTGCTTCCACTGTTTAGCATCCATGTAGTGCTGTGTTGCAGCTTCCCCAGGTTGGAACCTCATTTTTATATACACACAGTGCTGCTCCTGGCATGCTCTTCAACACTCCTTATTGAACCAGGATTGGTTCCCTGGCTTGATGGTAATGGTAGAATGGGGGAAATGCCGGGCCATGAGGATACAGATTGTGGTAGAATATAGTTCTACTGCTGCTGATGGTCCACATCGCATCATAGATGCCCTGTTTTGAGCTTCTAGATCTGTTATGAATCTATCCCATTTAGCACGGTGGTAGTGCCACACAGTATGATGGAGGGTGTCCTCAGTATGAAGATGGGACTTCATCTCCACAATGACTGTGCAGTGGTCACTGCTACCAATTCTATCATAGACTGATGCATCTGCGACATGTAGATTGCTGAGGATGAGGTAGTCAATGCCTGATAAACCTGATAGAATTTTTTGAAGAGGTGACTAAAGTAGTGGACAGGGGATTGTCTACGGATGTTATTTATATGGACGTCCAGAAGGCACTTGATATAGTCCCACAAAGGAGACAATTAACGTAGAAGTCCACAGAATTTTAGGAAATTGACTGAGTGGCAGGAGACAGAGTGTAGGGATAATGGGTTGAGTGATATATTCACAGAGCACAGCACACGCAGCTTTCTAACATGGCAGGCAGCTCTGTCGGAAGCCTCCGGAACATGCTTGGTTCTGTTTATTATTAACTCTGTAGTTGCAGTACACAACATGTCCACATTCACAGTGTGGAGCTACAAACATTACAAGCTTACAGATATTACACTTCTCCCTCATTAATGAGGAAGTTATTATAACAAACATCATACATAACTTGCATGTTTATACATAACACAGGATATAGGGCCCAAGTTTCCACACGCGCCTAGAACAGCGCAGTCCCGACCTGGACGCCCGTTTTTCGCGCCACAAAGTGCGCCTAAAAAAATCCTCGGTATTCTCCACCTACCTGCAGGTCCTCTGGCCCTCGGCACAGCCAGCACGAGCTGTGGGGGGGCGGAGCCAGGTCCCTGCGCTGAAAACAGTGCCGGGACCTCTGCACATGCGCGCTACAGTGGGCACGCAAGTGCAGTAGCTCCAGGCGGCGAACTGTGTGGGAGGGGCCCGACGCACGCAGCCCCTAGCCCTGGCCGAATGGCCTCACTGGGGCTGCGTGAATAAGGCTCCTCCCACAGCCAGCTCCTGCTTCCTCCCCCCACCCAGCCCCCGACCAGACCCGACACCCGCTTCGCCCCCCCCCTGCCTCCGGACCAGACCAGACACCCGCTCCCCGCCTCCCCGACTGGACCCGACCCGACCCGCGCTCCTGTTCCCGCTCCGCCCCGCCCCCCCAACTGGACCCGACCCAACCCGACCCGACCTGCGCTCCTGTTCCCGCTCCCCGCCCCCCCCCCGACTGGACCCGACCCGACCCGCGCTCCTGTTCCCGCTCCCCGCCTCCCCGACTGGACCCGACCCGACCCACGCTCCTGTTCCCGCTCCCCGCCTCCCCGACTGGACCCGACCCGACCCACGCTCCTGTTCCCGCTCCCCGCCCCCCCGACTGGACCCGACCCGACCCACGCTCCTGTTCCCGCTCCCCGCCCCCCCGACTGGACCCGACCCGACCTATGCTCCTATTCCCGCTCCCCGCCCCCCCGACTGGACCCGACCCGACCCACGCTCCTGTTCCCGCTCCCCGCCCCCCCGACTGGACCCAACCTGACCTATGCTCCTGTTCCGGCTCCCCGCCCCCTCCGACTGGACCCGACCCGACCTATGCTCCTGTTCCCGCTCCCCGCCCCCCTGACTGGTCCCAACCCGACCCACGCTCCTGTTCCTGCTCCCCGCCCCCCCGACTGGACCCGACCCACGCTCCTGTTCCCGCTCCCCGCCCCCCCGACTGGACCCAACCTGACCTATGCTCCTGTTCCGGCTCCCCGCCCCCCCCGACTGGACCCGACCCGACCTATGCTCCTGTTCCCGCTCCCCGCCCCCCGTACTGGTCCCAACCCGACCCACGCTCCTGTTCCTGCTCCCCGCCCCCCCGACTGGACCCGACCCACGCTCCTGTTCCCGCTCCCCGCCCCCCCCAACTGGACCCAACCCGACCCGCGCTCCCGCCCCCCGACCCGACCCCCCCCCACTGGACCCAACCCCCCCCCCCCCACTGGACCCGACCCGACTCCCGCTCCCCGCGCCCCCGCCCTCCCGACTGGACCCGACCCGACCCACGCTCCTGTTCCCGCTCCCCGCACCCCCCAACTGGACCCAACCCGACCCGCGCTCCCGCCCCCCGACCCGACCCCCCCACTGGACCCGACCCCCCTCCCCCCCCCCCACTGGACCCGACCCGACTCCCACTCCCCCCACTGGACCCGACTCCCGCTCCCGGACTGGATCCGACCTGACCTCCCCCCCTCCCTCTCCCCCCACTCTCTCTCCCCCTCTCTCTCCCCCCCTCTCTCTCCCCCCCTCCCTCTCTCTCCCTCTCTCTCCCTCCCTCTCTCTCTCTCCCCCTCCCTCTCTCTCTCTCCCTCCCCCCTCCCTCTCTCTCTCTCCCTCCCCCCCTCCCTCTCTCTCTCTCCCTCCCTCTCTCTCTCCCTCCCCCCTCCCCTCCCTCTCTCTCTCTCCCTCCTTCCCTCCCTCTCTCCCTCCCTCCCCCCCTCCCTCTCTCTCTCTCCCCCTCCCCCCTCCCTCTCTCTCTCTCCCGACCCAACCCAACGCCACCTACCTGTAAATCGGGTGCTGGGGACGGGCCCTGCCCGAAGTCTCGGGCTGGCCCGTTCAGCCTTCGGTCCCGAAAGGCCTGCCTGAAGCACTTTCACACAGGTAGGAAGATGGTTTATTTAATCTTTTCTTTGCTTATAAATATTTATTCAGGTTGGATTTATTTGTATAAGTATAAATAAGGATTTATTATAGAATTTAATGACTTCCCTCCCCCCCCCACCTCGTTCTGGACCCCTAATTTGTAACCTGCGCCTGATTTTTTAATGTGTAGAACAGGTTTTTTCAGTTCTACAAAAATCTTCATTTGCTCCATTCTACTTTAGTTCGGAGTACGTTTTCACTGTGGAAACTTTCAAATCAGGCGTCAGTGGCTGGACACGCCCCCTTTTGAAGAAAAAATTCTGTTCCAAAGTAGAACTGTTCTACCTGACTAGAACTGCAGAAAAAAAATGTGGAGAATTGCGATTTCTAAGATAGTCCGTTCTCCAGCAGTTGCTCCTAAAAATCAGGCGCAAATCATGTGGAAACTTGGGCCCATAGACTTATTTTTTTCCATATTTACAAATTTAACTTAACCGCTTGTTTTCTATTTCGAAGAGGATATCTTCGCTCTCGAACAGAACCTTCCAAACATGGTGTTGAATCTAAACTCATTCGAGACTCATCCTGAGGAATGTTTTCCTCCACGGAATTTCCTTGATTTTCATTTGAACTCACTATAACTTCAGGCTCTTTGTTTTCCTGACTCAGACTCAGACTTACGTTCTGATTTTCTCTTGGATTTGTTTCCAGTACATTAGATGTAGGATATGCTACTGGTGTATCAAAACTATCTGATGAGTCAGAAATAATTGAATCATTCCCACCTTCAACTCCTTCCGTGTCTGTCGGTAAAATATGATCAATATGAACAAACCTAAGTTGTCCATTATCAAACACCTTGACCAAATATGTGCGAGGACCACATATCTTCACCACTCTTCGTAGTAACCACTTTAACCCTTTTATGGTGATGGTTCTTCACTCTCACCTTCTGGTTTAATTTCACACTTCTCTCTTGTACTCTACCTCTATCATGATTCTCTTTCTGTCTTAATTATGTCTCTTCTCGGACTGTGCCAAATTTGGTTTTAACAATAAGAATCTGGTTCGTGGCGGTCGTTTGAGAAACACTTCTGTTGGTGTTCTACCAGTAGTTGTGTGAGGAGTATTACATATGTACTCAAAAAATTAGCCTATTTGTAATCCAATGACAATTGTCGTTTCTTTGAATTTGGATCTAACATTTGTTTTATGAGGGCACGTTTTACAATTTGTACAGTGCGCTCTGCTTCACCATTCAAAGTAGGGTGGAACCTTGGTATGTTTCACACCATTTTTACTCGTGAATTGTGCAAATTCTTCTGAGCGAAATTGTGATCCATTATCCGAAACAATTTCTTCTGGGAGGCCAAATGAAGAAAATAAACTTCGCAAAATGTCTAATGTTTTACTTGTTGTTATTTTCCACATTGGGAACACCTCGACCCACTTCGAATGGCTATCAATCACAATGAACAATTGTTGTCCTTCTAACTCAGCAAAATCAATATGTAGCCTTTGTCACACCCTGGGCGGCCATTTCCATGGCTGTAATGGTACTGATGGTGGTTGCTTGCTTACCGATTGACAGGTCGTACACTGACTCACGATGTACTCTATATCTTTATCAAGACCTGGCCACCATAAATAACTGCGTGCAAAACTCTTGGTCAAGCACATTCCCAGGTGCTGATCATGGAGGTCTGCTAATAATTTGGATTTGAATTTATTTGGTATAACCACTCTTGTACGCCACATGATACAATCTTTATCGACTGATAATTCATTCCTACGAATGAAGAATGGATGAATATCTTTGTCTGTTATATGGTTTGACCATCCATTCACAATATAATCATACACCTTTGACATCACTGGGTCACGTTTGGTTGCTCTACCAATCTCTTCAGCTGTGACTGGCAGTTCATCAATGTATGAATAATAAAACATTTCTTCCCTATCCGGTGTAACTTGTGATGGGGAAGGCAATCTAGACATTGCATCAGCATTACTGTGATCAGCTGATCATCTGTATTCAATATCATATATAAAGATGCTGACAAAATCAATGCCCATCTCTGCATTCAGGCTGTAGCTAATGTTGGAACTGGGGACTTTGGATGGAGGATTGCTGTTAGAGGCTTATGATCCGTAACGATGGTAAACTTACGACCATATAAATATTTGTGGAACTTCTTGACCCCAAAAATTAATGCAAAAGCTTCTCTTTCAATTTGTGCAGAATTATTCTCACTGACACTGAGAGTGCGTGAAGCAAAAGCAATTGGTCTTTCCTCCCACTACGTGATACATGAGAAATTACTGCCCCAACTCCATATGGAGAGACATCACATGCTAGCTTAATCTCCTTAGATATGTCATAGTGAACTAACATGGTGTTCTCTACCAATTTGCTTTTACACTCCTTAAATGCTGTATCGCATTCTTTTGACCATTTCCAATGGACCTGTTTTTTCAATAGTTCATTCAGTGGATGTAATACCGTAGCCAAATTTGGTAGGAACTTCCCATAATAGTTCAAAAGACCCAAGAATGAACGAAGTTTAGTGATATTCCTGGGAGTGGGTGCATTTCTGATTGTATCCAGCTTTTCCATCGTTGGATGTAAACTATCTTTGTCTACTCTGTACCCTAAGCACTCCACGGAGTTTTGAAATAACTCACACTTACAAGCAGACACTCCTACTCTGTGCTTCTCTAGCCGTTTGAGGACTTCATTCAATATGTTATTATGAATTTGCCTATTTGGTGCTGAAATTAGTATGTCATCTAAATAACATACTAACCCTTCAATACCTTGCAAAATCTGGTTCATCACCCCTTGGAATATGGCAGGAACAGAAGACACTCCAAACGGTAGCCTATTAAATTGATACAGGCCTAGATGAGTATTTATAGTCAAACATGACTTGGACTCCTCATCTAGTTCAAGCTGTAAGTAGGCATTTGTAAGATCCAGTTTTGAGAAGATCTGACCACCTGTCAGTGTTGTGAACAAATCTTCTATATTCGGCAATGTATTGGGGACGTTACCCTCTAGAACCTGGTTTACGGTTACTTAATAATCACCACATAATCTTATCTTACCATTGGACTTAGGTACAACAACAATGGGTGTAGCTCAATTACATCGATTTATCTTACAAATAATGTTCTCAGTCTCTAGTCTTTTAAGTTCTTGCTCAACTTTCTCCTTGAGTGCATATGGTACGGAACGTGGCTTGTAGTAAACCGATCTAGCGTCCTTCTGTACCCTGACACTCATCTTGAAGCCTTGGATCGGACTGCCTGTTTCGCAGAACACCTTCAGATACTTCTTGATAACCTCATCCGTTGTTGAAAATCTCGCTTCCACACGGAAAATCTCACTCCAATCCAGCTTCAGTGAACTCAACCAATTTCTTCCTAGTAAGGCAGGCTTGTCGCCTTTCACTACTATTAGAGGCAAGTTCTGAAATTGATCCTTATACTTCACCGGTACGGTGATACGACCTACCACAGGAATTTTCTCTCCCGATTAGCCTCGCAGCTCAATTTTGGATTTCTCCAATGGGAAATCACGTAATTTGATGAGGCATAGTGACTCCGGTACTACACTCACGGATGCACCCTTGTCGATTTCCATTGTATCTTGAATCCCGCAACATCTATGTGGATTTTGATACTTTCCGAATCGCTGTTTGTTAACCTCGTGCTTCTGATGACGTTTAACTCTAACATCTCCCCGTCCTGTTGTTGTTCTTCCATGCTATGTAGTCTCTGGGGATTTCTACTCATAGCTTTGAACGCTGGACTCATAGCTTTAAAAGCTGGTTTACTCTTCAGTCGGCATTCCTTCGCAAGATGCCCAGTCTTTATGCAGAAGAAACACTCTGCCTTCACGTATGGACAACTTTGAGCAATGTGTTGTCCCAGGCACCTATAGCACGACTTCAACGCTCTGTTAGAATTTCCAGTTTCTGAGACTTTGGGCCCCCAACGCCTTTTACTTTGAACTTGCAGGTGATTTACCTCGGTTGACTGACGACCGTAATTATTATGAAATTCTCGGGAATATTGATCGGCCATGCCCATCGACCTTGCTGTCCGACAAGCAATCTCAAAAATCAAGTCTTCCTTCGTCAATAACTTCCTTCTGATCGCATCATTTTTCACCTCACAAACAAAACGATCCCATAATGCTCGGTTTTGAAAGTTTCTGAAATTACAGTGAATAGATAGCTTTTTTAATGCTACAATGTAATCACTGATACCTTCATCAGAATTTTGATTCCGTATCCCGAAACGATAGCTTTCAGCAATTTCTAACAGTTTGGGGTTAAAGTGCTGCTCCAGCTTCGTTAAAATCTCTTTAAGCATTGTGTCCTTTGGCTCGTCGGACACAAGCAGATTTACAAGGGTTTTGTACAATGCTGGACCAGCTTCCAATAAGAAGATAGCTCACTTCCGTTCCAATATTGCCTGATTCTGGACTGCATTCTCTGGAACTTCGATTATGTTATTTGCAGTGAAATACATTTCTAGCCGATCCACATATGCTTTAAAATGTTCCCAGTCGTGTCTATATTCACCCAAATGTCCCATTACTCCTGCGGGTGCTGCCATTTTAATTTCTAGCTGTTCACACAGTGTGCTGTATTTTACCTCGGATTTTGTAGCTTTTTCCAAAGACAGAAGCTCCCAAAGTCTCTCTGTCGGCTGGCTGAATCTTTCACCAACAAAATTTCAGCTTTAAATCATCCAAAAAATCCCATCTCGTCACCAAATGTGATATATTCAGAGAGCACAGCACACACAGCTTTTTAACATGGCAGGCAGCTCTGTCAGAAGCCTCCAGAACATGCCTGGTTCTGTTTATTATTTACTCTGTAGTTGCAGTACACAATACGTCCACATCCACAGTGTGGAGCTACAAACATTACAAGCTTACAGACATTACAGGTTGGTATTCACATTTGGTAGGATATGACTAGTGGTGCCCCGCAGGGATCTGTTTTGATGCCTTAACTATTCCCAGTATTTATTAACGACTTAAATGATGGCATAGAAAGTCATATATCCAAATTTGCTGATGACAAAGATAGGCGTCATTGTAGGTAGCTTAGAGGAAAGCATACCATTATGAATATGGAGTTAGATCACAGGCTCGAGGGGCTGAATGGCCTAATCCTGTTCCTATATTCCTATGTTCCTAATTGGCTGCTGAATAACTGGCTATGGATATTGGCGCTTTGTATATTACACAATACAGGATATTCTTCCTGCGTGTGTGTTGGACAGGCTTTATCTACTATTAGTTTTGTGACTATGTTGATCCACTTAGAAACTGGCACATTTAAATTTATATCCTTAGAAAAAAACAAAGGAGCTGTGTGTAAATAATTCAAGTTATGTAACTATCAATAGGACAACTCCCAGTGACTAAGCACTCAGTACTGTATCCACAAATTTGTTTTTACTTGTCAGACTCTCTATGAACAATGTATTAAATCTCAATACTTTTCCAAAGACAACTTTATGCTGCATTTACTCAATAGTGCTATAGCCTGTGGCAGCCCCAAAGTTGTCAGCAGTAGCAGTGCTACAAAGTTAATGAGATGACACTGGTGTCTCTGAAAGCTGTGAGATATTCCTGAAGAGGTGGGTTTTCCTGAAACCTCTGGAGGCAGTGACGTTCTGTGGATAATTCACACTCAACTCCAGTCATTAGAGTAGATACGGGGGCCAGAATCAAAGGCTTTGATGTGAACTGCCTCGGCCCCCCATTCCCCCACCCGATGATCAGTAGAGGGTTAGGTACAAAAGAAAAAAGCAGTGGAATACATCCCCAACTGGTCATGCTTGTACTTGCTGCCATTTTTACGGCGGCACGTTACGTGCCGTGCACGTGTCCCTCCCGGAGAGGTGGTACACTTTATTATCATAGCCTGATTTAAATTTACCAGCTGAAGGATGGGTCTCCCAGGGCTTGAGGAACTCTACAACAAAATGAAGATGAGAGCTGCCAGCTCCAGCAGCTTGGTGCATTTCACAGCAGTCCTTATGGGCCATGAGGAGCAAGAGCATTTCTCCCCGGCCTCTCAAGCCTTTAGTCTCCCTTCTGCCAATCGCAGCCATGATTGGTGACACCCCCTCCCCCCCTTCCTCCCCAACCAAGGCCTGATCTTGGCCTGGTCTCTCCCTCCATCCCTCCCTCCCTCTCTCCTGGTTACCAGGTTCCGACGCCCCTTCCCCCCCCCCCCCTCACACACAAAGCCTGGATCTCTCCTGATTGCCAGAGACACTCCAATTTGGTGCTATTGTGACTATTCACAGTATTTATTAACAACTTAGATGATGGCACAGCAAGTCATATATCCACATTGTCCAATGACACAAATATAGACGGCATTGTAGGCAGTGTAGATGGAAGCATAAAATTACAAAGGGATATTGAGAGATTAAGTGAATGGGTAAAACTGTGGCAAATAGATTTCAACGTGGGCAAATGTGAGGTCATCTACTTTGGACCTAAAAAGGTTAGAACATGATACTTTCTAAATGGTGAAGAGCTAAAAACATCAAATGTCCAGGTACATAGATCATTAAAGTGTCCTGAACAGGTACAGAAAATAATCAAAAATGGAATGCTAGCGTTTATATCCAGAGGACTAGAATACAAGGGGGTAGAAGTTATGCTGCAGCTTTACTAAGCACTGGCTAGACCACACCTGGAGCACTGTGAGCTGTTCTGGGCACCACACTTTAGGAAGGATATAGTGGCCTTGGGGGGGTGTGCAGCGTAGGTTTACCAGAATGATACCTGGACTCCAAGGGTTAACTTACGAAGAGAGATTTGTGGTTCTGGCTGGCTTTCCACAGGTGCAGGGTGTCATCGACTGCACACATGTCGAGGCAACTCAGGTAGGAGTGTTCGTGAACCATAAGGGCTTCCAGTGTAGGTTTACCAGAATGATACTTGGTGGCCAAAATTGCCCCTTTCGATAAGGCCCATGGCCGCCTAAAAACGGCGGGTACGGGTCGATGCGGACTGGCCACCGAGTAGCTGTGGAGAGGCTGCCATTTTGAACATTGCCCTCCTTTACTTTTGGAGCTGTGTAGGGGACTGCTCCTCTCGTTTCGGGTCGCTTCGTGCACGCGCCGACCCCTTACCGACCGCTGCCGACCCCTTTCTAAAGTTGCCCCGCAGGAAATTGCCCTGTTCATACATTGCCCCGTGGGAGCGGCGCTGCTGCTAGTCGGTGCCCCAGACAGCTTTCGCTGTAGGTGGCCTTTCTGTGACTGGGCAGCGTGGCCGCCCTTAAAGGGGAGGTGGCGCTGCTGGCGACTCCATGTTATTTTTTTGTCGGCTGACTGCCAGGTCGGGCCGATAATTATTGCCGTCGGTTTGGCCAGACCTCCAACAGGCAGCCTGGCACACCCTCTTGGGTGCCAGACTGCTGGCCCAGCTGAAACCCTCCCTGATGGCCCAGTGTTTGCCACTAAAGTGACTGCAGAGTTCACAGCGGCCCTCCCCTTTTACTGATGGGGAGGGACGTTGCGATGTGCCAGTGTGATGATATCATCAGCTTGGTGCTGATGACTTGCAGAATCAGCCACTCCGATCCGCCCCCACTTCCGTCCCACTAGTGATCGCTACTCCGATCTGACCGCACTTCCACCCCGATGATGGGACCACTTCTGACCCGCTCCAAAAAACCCCAGAAAGTGCTGTATTTCTCCGGATTGTCCGTCCCATGCATTGGGGTGGACAGAATACTTCAAGAGCGGTAGGTCTGACTCAATTCGGGTGATTGGCAATTTTGACTCACTGGACTCCAGGGTTTAAATTACGAGGAGAGATTACACTAGGGTTGTATTCCCTGGATTTTAGAAGGTTCATGAAAGATTTGTTTGAAATTTTCAAGATATTAAGGGGAGCAGATAAGGTAGATAGAGAGTACCTATTTCTGCTGGTTGGGGAATCTAAGACTAGGTGGCATAATCTAAAAATTAGAGCCATACCTTTCAAGAGTGAAATTAGGCAACACTTCTACACGCAAAGGGCCAAAATTTCTCCAACCCCTTTTTCTGGCACACTCACCCGAGATACGCCGACTTTGTGAGCTCAAAACGGTGCCAAAAATCTTACTCATGATTCTGGCTGCTCTGCTGTGTGTCCTGGGTCCTGGAGCGGCGTATAGTGTAGAGTGGGGCGGGGGGGGGCGCGGAGCTACAGCCCTGCGCTGAAAACAGTGCTGGCAGTTGTCGCATGCGCATGCACAGTGGAGTCTGCGCGCATGCGCAGTAGCTCCTCGCCCTCCTGGCGCATCCTGCAGGCTGTGAGCAGGGCCCGATGCTCGCCGCCAGCATCCCTGGCCAAATGGTCTCCCACACTGGTCCGCGAGCTATTGAACAGATGGAAACCTGCTGTGCTAACTTGTTTCTGGCAAAAATATGGGGACGTTGTTTCTATTTTACACAACTTTTGGGAGTATCTCAGTGTACAGCTTTTGGAGCCAATTACTTACAGAGAATGGAAACATTGCTTAGCTTAATTTGTTTTAGGGAGATCCCCGTACAGCTAAAAAAATGATTGTGAAGGAGACCTGCAAAGTAATGAGTGACATGAAAAAAAAGCCCTGTACATGTAAGTAGCTGCTTGTGTTGTTTAAACTACTGTGATTGCGTGTTTGCAGAGTTCCTTTATTTTCTTTTAATATTTCCTTAAAACTTTGTAAGTCTTGGTGCTTTAGGTGCAGGTCTTCTCTGCTTCCTTCTATTTTTTATTTGTTATTGAATGCTTTTAGTGCTTTGTTTAGTGTTTTGTGAGTCTTGGTGCTTTAGAATGTGCTAACCTGCGCTGATTTCTTAACTCTCCGCAAGTGTTTTCTGTGCGGCCACAAGTGGCCACATACGCTGGCCTAAGTTAATTTGGAGCAACTTATTAGCTGTCCAAACTGGCTTAAATGGTCAAAACGGCTGGTAATGCCCCCTTTTGAAAAAAAAACTAAGTTTAAAAAAAAATCCTAACTCACTCACTTACACTGGTGCAAATTAAATGTGCAGAATGAGGATTTTTAAGATACTCCAGAAAAATCAAGTTGCTCCAAAAATAAACACAGCAACTCCTGGGCAAATTTGGGCCCAAAGAGTGTTAGAAGTTTGGAGCTCTCTCCTGCAAATGGCAATTGATGCTAGATCAATTGTTAATTTTACATCTGAGATTGATAGCCTTTTGTTAACCAAGGGAATTAAGAGATATGGGCCAAAGGCGGGTATATGGAGTTAGATCGCAGATCAGCCATGATCTAATTGAATGGCAGAACAGACTTGAATGGCCTTCTCTTGTTCCTAGGCTCCTATGTTCCCGGCTGTGGCCTCCTGCCGCTGGCTTTCCCGCCCGCCTGTCAATCTGGTCGGCTGCCAGGCGGGAAATGGAAGAAGTAAATGATAATGTGACCCTCTCATTAATAAAGGCAGGACCTCTGCGTTCCCAGCCTCTCTGGGTTTCCTCCCCACGACCACGCTCCCCCTCACCCTCCCCACCTCCCCAGAAATATCGGGGTCTAAGATGCAAACTGTGACTCTAAAACAACGGCACATATAATTTTTCAACCTTTGTATTGCGATATCTACCCAGTAATTAATTATATATGTAAAACAGATCTCACAACATTGGAATCTCTGGAATAGTGGGGGTGATTTTAGCCTAACTCATCTTGAAGGAACTGGGCAGTTACGGGTTGGTGCTCAAGTCAATAGACAAAAAAAACAGGCAGGGTGAAAAACAGCTACCTGGGTCGAATCCATTCCTTCCCCCTGGGTGGGTTAGGTTAAATTGCCCCGAGTATATTTTGCACCACAACTCCATTGATCTCCCCTCATGATAATCAAAACTACTTGTGATTGAGGAGAGAATAGAACATTTAGAAATAAAAAGTATAATAATGAATAGTCAGCATGGATTTCAAAAGGGAAAATCTTGCTTCATAGAATCATAAAAATTTACAGCACAGAAGAAGGCCATTTCGGCCCATCTTGTCTGCGCCGGCTGACCAAGAGCTATCCAGCCTAATTCCACTTTCCAGCTCTTGGTCCATAGCCCTGCAGATTACGGCACTTTAAGTGCACATCCAAGTATTTTAAAAATGTGGTGCGGGTTTCTGCCTCTACCATTCTTTCACGCAGTGAGTCCCAGACCCCACCACCCTCTGGGTGAAGAAATTTCCCCTCATATCTCCGAAACTTCCCCCCAATTACTTTAAATCAATGCGTCCTGGTTGTTGACCCCTCTGCCAAGAGAAACAGGTCCTTCCTATCCACTCTATCCAGGCCTCTCATAATTTTATACACTTCAATCAGATCTTCCCTCAGCCTCCTCTGTTCCAAAGAAAACAGACCCAGCCTCTCCAATCTTTCCTCATAGCCAAAATTCTCCAGCCCAGGCAACATTCTTGCAAATCTCCTCTGCACCCGTTCCAGTGCAATCACATACTTCTTGTAATGTGGTGACCAGAACTGCACACAGTACTCCAGCTGCGGCCTAACCGGTGTTCTATACAGTTCAAGCATAATCTCCTTGCTCTTGTATTCCATGCCTCGACTAATAAAGGCAAGTATTCAATATGCCTTCTTAATCACCTATCCACCTGGCCTGCTACGTTCAGTTTTGCTTAATGAACCTTATTGAATTTTTTGAAGAGGTAACAGAGAGAGTAGACAATGGTAATGCAGTAGATATAATTTATCTAGATTTTCAAAAGGCCTTCGATAAGGAATCACATAATAGACTAATGAATAAGGTCAGAGAATGTGGAGTCAGGGGACAAGTAGCAGAATGGATCGCTAACCTGCTTCAAGATAAAAAGCAGAGAGTGGGAGAAAAGTGGCAGAAGGTAGGTAGATGTGTTCCACAAGGATCAGTGCTGGAACCACTGCTGTCTACAATTTACATGAACGATTTATAATTTGGAATCAAAAGCACAATTTCTAAATTTGCAGCTGATACTAAATTGGGGGGGGGGGGGGGGGTGGGGGGCGGATAGCCAACACTGAGGAAGACTGCAACAAATTACAGGAGGACATGAATAAACTTGCAGAATGGGCAATGTCATGTATCTCACACTACTGTACGTAACTGTATCTTACCATGCTATACATGACTAACTAGATATGACCTGTAACCACAAGCATACCTTACCACCAGGGGTGCACTTGCAGGAGACACGGCATACCTGTCCCACACAGGTATATAAAGGCAGGTCTCAGGCAAGTGTGGCATTCGAGAGCTGTGAAATAAAGGTGCAGGTCCTGAGTGACCTTGACTTCAGCATTTGCCTCATGTAAGTCTGTACTGCAGGGTCAGGACTTTACAGTGGCGACGAGTTACGGGATTACAGAATCCACAGAATGGCTACCAATGGCTCAGATGAGAAATACAATGCTGGAGATAATTGGGAGGACTTTTTAGAAAGGCTCCAGCAAAGCTTTGTAACCAAAGACTGGTTGGGCGACGATAAGGCAGACAAGAGAAGAGCCCATCTCTTGACCAGCTTTGGCTCGGAAACATACGCCTTAACGAAGGACCTGCTGGCACCCGAGAAACCAGCAAGCAAGTCGTTTGAAGAGTTGAGCACACTGGTGAGAGACCACCTGAAGCCAGCGAGCAGCCGACATATGGCCAGACACAGATTCTACAATTACAGACGCTGTGTGGGCCAGAGCATACCCGTCTTCGTGGTTGAACTTCGGAGGTTGGCTAGTTTATGCGAGTTGTCCGATGAACTAAGGAGAGAAGTACTGAGAGACTTTTTTATTGAAGGAATAGGCCACGCAGGCATATTCCGAAAGTTCATAGAGACCAAGAACTTGACCCCAGAGGCAGCAGCACTGGTCGCACAGACATTCTTGGCAGGAGAAGAAGAAACGAGGTTGATCTACACTGCGGGTACGACAACTAACAAAACATCGGAACAAGGGGTTCACAGCGTGAAACAAGCCGTGCCCCCACACACAGACAAAGGCAGGAGAGCAGGCCCTCAACAGCAGGCAGTGGCGCCAGAAGCCATCAAGGGTCACATGAACGGCCGTTCACACCTCATCAACCCACAATGCGAGCAATCAACTACAAACTGAGTGAAGCTCAAGAGAGATCAGCCAGACGCAGCTCATTCTTCGGAAACAATGGAAGCGGTCTGTGCTGGAGATGTGGGCGAAGGCACTCATCAAGGGGGTGTCGATTTCAGCATGCCATTTGCAGAAACTGCAACTATACAGGGCACCTGGCCCGCATGTGCAGAAAAACAGCAGCTCGGCTGGTATACGAATCGGAAGGGTCGGAAAGCGGACCAGAAGACGGTGGGGACAGTGCCCGGAACACCGAGATACAGCGGGTCAACACGATCAATGGCCACTGTTCTTACAACAAGACGCCTCCAATAATGATGAGCGTCCTACTCAATGGGACACCCGTCAACATGGAACTGGACACGGGGGCCAGTCAATCTCTCATGAGCATCCAACAATTTGAACAGCTGTGGCCGCACAGAAGCAACAGACCAAAACTCACAAGGGTCGACACCAAACTAAGGACCTATACCAAAGAAATTGTCCCAGTCCTTGGCAGCACCATGCTCTCAGTCATACACAAAGGGACAGTGAACTGACTTCCCCTGTGGATTGTCCCCGGAGATCTCCCAGCACTGTTGGGGAGAAGCTGGCTGGCAAAACTAAATTGGAAATGGGATGATGTTCACACCATGTCGTCAGAGGAATGGACCTCCTGCTCAACAGTTCTAAGTCGATTTGAACATCTCTTTCAACCAGGTGTGGGCACCTTCAAAGGGGCTAAAGTTAAAATCTACATCACACAGGATGCTAGACCGGTCCATCACAAGGCTAGAGCTGTGCCTTATGTGATGAGGGAAAAGATTGAACACGAACTGACCGGCTTCTGTGGGAAGGCATTATCTCACCCATGGAATTTAGCGACTGGGCAAGTCCCATCGTCCCCGTCATGAAGCCTGATGGATCCGTACGAATCTGTGGGGATTACAAATCTACCATAAGCAGAGTCTCCCTACAGGACCAATACCCACTGCCCAGAGCGGAGGACCTACTTGCCACATTGGCTGGAGGAAATCTTTTCTCGAAACTAGATCTCACATCTGCGTATATGACGCAAGAACTGACCGAAGAGTCTGAGTTACTCACCACCATCAACACACATCGAGGCCGTTTCATGTACAGTCGATGCCCATTCGGCATCAGGTCGGCAGCTGTGATATTCCAGCGCATGGAGAGTCTGCTCAAGTCCATCCGGGGACGATTGTGTTTTAAGATGACATACTCATCACGGGCAGGGACACCGACTCCCATCTCCGTAATTTGGAGGAAGTACTAAAGCGATTGGATCGGGTAGGCCTACGAGTTAAGAAATCCAAGTATCTGTTTCTCGCGCCCGAGGTTGAATTTTTGGACAGAAGGATTGCCGCTGATGGAATCCGCCCAACAGAATCCAAAACGGAAGCAATTCGTCTGGCACCCAGGCCCCGGAATGTCTCGGAACTGCACGCCTTTCTCGGGCTACTCAATTACTTTGGGAACTTTATGCAGAACTTAATCACGCTGCTGGAGCCTCTCCCTGTGCTATTAGAAAGGGGTGCGATTGGTTTTAGGGGGACGCCCAAGAACGCGCCTTCAATAAGGCACGCAACCTTCTATGTTCCAATAGGGTTTTGGCTTTTTTTGACCCAGGTAAAAAGCTAGTTCTCACATGTGATGCGTCAGCATACGGGGCCATGTGCGTTTTACAGCATGTCAATGGTGCGGGTAAATTACAACCCATTGCATATGCCTCCAGGTCACTTTCGCGGGTGGAGCGTGGGTACAGTATGGTGGAGAAGGAGGCGCTCGCGTGCGTGTACGGTGTCAAAAAGATGCACCAATACCTTTTTGGGGCCAAGTTCGCGTTAGAAACCGACCACAAACTCCTCACGTCCCTGCTATCCGAGAGCAAGGCAATAAACGCCAACGCCTTGGTGCGCATTCAACGGCGGGCACTCATGCTGGCATCTTACGATTACACAATAAGGCACAGACCAGGCACAGACAACTGTGCCGACGCGCTTAGCAGACTACCCCTGGCGACCACGGAAGGGTCCGACGAACAGGACTGTGAGATGGTCATGACAATGAATGCTTTTGAGTCCACAGGTTCGCCCATGATGGCTCGCCAAATCAGAGCCTGGACGACCAGCGACCCCACATTATCCTGAGTCAAATGATGTGTTTTAACTGGTGACTTTGCAGAGGCTCGCGATGAGTGCCCCGAGGAGATCAAACCTTTCCATAGGCGCATGCATGAACTATCACTACAGGCAGACTGCCTGATGTGGGGCAGCCGAGTAGTTATGCCTTTGCGAGGCAGAGAGGCGTTCATCCGGGAGCTCCACCGCGAGCACCCGGGGATCGTTCTTATGAAGGCCATAGCCAGATCCCACGTCTGGTGGCCTGGCATTGAAGCAGACTTGCAGCTCTGCGTCCGGCAGTGCACTATTTGTGCCCAACTCAGTAATGCCCCCAGGGAGGCCCCCCTGAGCCCCTGGCCCACCAAACCATGGTCGCGGGTGCACGTAGACTATGTGGGCCCATTCATGGGCAAAATGTTCCTCGTAGTCGTCGATGCATTTTCAAAGTGGATCGAATGCACCATTTTAAACTCGAGCACCACCTCCACCATGCACGGAATTTCTGACATATTGGTCAGTGATAATGGTCCGTGCTTCACCAGCGCAGAATTTCAAGATTTTATAGTTGTCCACGGCATAAATCACATTAAGACGGCAGCGTTCAAGCCGGCCTCCAATGGCCAGGTGGAGCGAGTAGTGCAGATCATTAAACAAGGCATGCTTAAAATCCAAGGTCCCACGCTGAAGAGCCGCCTGTCGCGACTGCTGCTGGCATACAGATCTCGTCCGCATTCATTGACTGGGGTTCCCCCCCACGCAACTATTAATGAAACGGACCTTAAAGACTAGGCTCTCGTTAATCCTCCCAGACATGCATGAAAATGTTGAGGCTAAGCGCCGGAAGCTAACTGAGTACCATGACTGAAATTCGAGGGGGAGGTGGAATGAGATAGGGGACAAAGTGTTTGTGCTAAACTATGGCAAGGGTCCCAAATGGCTTGCAGGGACAGTAACAGGCAAGGAAGGAAACAGGCTACTGGTTGTACAAATGGACAATGGCCAAACCTGCTGGAGGCATGTAGACCAAATAAAAAGTAGATTCACCAACAACACTGCAGAACCAGAGGCAGACTACAATGTGGAACTCACACCACACCTGATGGACAGACAGAGGGAACAACCTGAGGAAAGGACAGTCTCAATAGACAGCCCAGGCGAGATACCAACAACCATACTGAACGAAACAGACAGCCCAGGAGAGATACCAGCAATCACACCGAAAGAAAAACAGGCACCAAGGCAAACAATTGAACCACAACTAAGACGCTCCACGCGAGAGCGTAGACCACCTGAGAGACTGAATCTATAAAGACAATAAGACCTTGGGGGAGGGTGATGTCATGTATCTCAGACGACTGTACATAACTGTATCTTACCATGCTATACATGACTGTAACTAGAGATGACCTGTAACCACAAGCACACCTTACCACCAGGGATGCACTTGCAGGAGACACTGCATACCTGTCCCACACAGGTATATAAAGGCAGGTCTCAGGCAAGTGTGGCATTCGAGAGCTGTGAAATAAAGGTGCAGGTCCTGAGTGACCTTGACTTCAGCATGTGCCTCGTGTAAGTCTGTACTGCCGGGTCAGGACTTTACAGGCAAATAATTGGCAAATGAAGTTCAACGCAGATAAATGTGAGAGAGTACATTTTGGGAGGTCGCTCAGTACTTGGAGGGTGTGAGTCCAGGTGGGGTAGAGGATTAAAGGAATCTTGGACTACAAATACACAACTCACTAAAAGTTGTGCCACAGGTTATCAAGGCCATAAAAAAAAAACAAGCACTGGGGCTTATTTGTAGAGGTATAGGGCTAGAACCTCCACTTTTTTTTGCCTGCTTAACGCCCACTTAACGCCCATTTTACCGCTGAAATGATGTATAATGCCCATATATCGCCCATTTTGGCACAAAATGGAAACTGCCAGGCATTTTTCGGAAACTTATCGCTGAGCGTTACTTTCCCCATGTGCTTAATGCCGGGAAAAAATATTCCCGCCCGCCCACTTTTTCTGGGTGGAATCAGCAGGATGGGCGACTTCAACGCCCATAATATCGGCCAGCGTTACTTTCCGCACGGAATTAACGGCGAGATTCAATATTAACGTCCGGCGACAGTTTTTTGTTGTAAAGAGCATATTTACCCAAACTAGCAACCATGGAGATCATCCATCGTTAATTTCACCACCTCACACACATTTCGGCCACAATATCGCTCGCCCAAAAAAACGGCCACAAAAAGTGGAACTAACCGGAACGAATCACAGAGTTATGGACGCCATGTTGTAAAGGCTGCCTTTAAAAGGCTGCTGTGCTTCAACCTCGGCGGAGTTCGGATGTACTCTGCAGGTCGTTGGAGTTGATGTGAACATCTCTAAAAACATCTTGGCCACACTGTGACCGATTGGAATTGAAGAGGTGTGTTCGTCAGGACATTCCTTGTTTATGTGCAATCGATGGAAAAGAGAGAACTACTGGAATGGGGCCTGTCCTTTCTCACCTTCTCTTGGTAACCAATTACATGCAGCAGACTCGTCATCGCCAAAGGAACACTCCACCGCATTATGTGCCCAATGAACGAAGTGACCGACAGAAGAGGAGGACCAGACGTTACACCCCCCGCAAGTACAAGGAGAAGCATTCTTACCTCAACTTGCCCAACACCACCTGCCTTCGGAGACTGCGCTTCCACAAAGAGGTTATCACTGAGGTATGCCAGCTGATTAGGGCAGATCTGCAGCCTGCCAGCACCATCAGTACTGCACTGTCCGTCGAGGTCAAAGTCACCGCGGCACTGTCGTTCTATGCCTTGGGTTCTTTTCAGGTCACAGCTGCCGACATTTGCGGACTTTCTCAGCATGCCGCACATTGCTACATTCCACAGGTCACTGAAGCCCTGTACGTACGCAGGAGGGACTTGATCAGCTTCCCTATGACCAGGGAGGCACAGAGTGAGAGGGCTCTAGGTTTCTCCAGAATTGCAAACTTCCCCAAAGTGCAGGGAGCAATAGACTGTATGCACATCATGATGTGGGCACCTTTTCAGGATGCTGAGGTTTTCAGGAACCGCAAGGGATTCCACTCCCTGAATGTCCAGCTGGTTGTTGACCACCAGCAAATTGTACTGGCAGTGAATGCTCAATTTCCGGACAGCATCTATGATGCGCACATCCTGCGTGAGAGCACTGTGTCTGACTTGTTTAACAATCAGCCACAAGGTCAATGCTGGATGCTTGGGGACAAAGGATATGCCCTCACTACCTGGCTAATGACCCCCCCTGCGTGACACCCACACCGAGGCCGAGAGGTGATATAATGAGAGCCATAGAGCAACTCGCAATATCGTTGAGAAAACCACTGGAATGCTGAAGCAATGCTTCAGATGCCTGGACCACTCAGGAGGTGAGCTCCAATACCACAGGTAGCTCAATTGCTCAATTCGTGGTGGTGTGCTCCATGCTACACAACTTGGCTATCAGGAGGGGACAAGAATTGCCTGATGAACCTGACAGTCCACCTCACCAGGGAGGAAGAGGAGGATGAGGAGGCTGACGCTGACATCGGCCCAGACAATCAGGCTGATGCTGAAGCCATGCCCCCGCCCCCTTGTAGACCGCATGAAAGGGCCCATGGTGGCATGATAGCTGCAAGAGCCTTACGTCAGGAGCTCAGCAATGATCACTTTGCCTGAAAGAACATTGGTGTTATTTACAAGGCTGACACACTGCTGGGTGTGCAGGTCATACATCAATGGTGGGCATCACCTTGGTGACAGTTAAAGTTTAAGTTGATTGAAGTTAAGTGTGATTGTACCCTTTGATGTTAAGGAATCACCAGCGTGTAATGGTTCAGCTATCTGAGTCAATGTGCTGCAAGGTATTGTTAAGTAAAAAACATTTAAACTGAACATTAGTCTGCAATCATCAGTATTTCTGTACAAACCAATCCTTTCTCCCCCTCCCTACAAAAGCAGGGAGGTCCTGCTGCAACTGTATAGGGTATTGGTAAGGCCGCATCTGGAGTACTGCGTGCAGTTTTGGTTACCTTACTTAAGGAAGGATATACTGGCTTTGGAGGGGGTACAGAGACGATTCACTAGGCTGATTCCGGAGATGAGGGGGTTACCATGATGATAGTTGAGTAGACTGGGTCTTTACTCGTTGGAGTTCAGAAGGATGAGGGGTGATTTTATAGAAACATTGAAAATAATGAAAGGGATAGACAAGATAGAGGCAGAGAGGTTGTTTCCACTGGTCGGGGAGACTAGAACTAGGGGGCACAGCCTCAAAATACGGGGGAGCCAATTTAAAACCGAGTTGAGAAGGAATTTCTTCTCCCAGAGTATTGTGAATCTGTGGAATTCTCTGCCCAAGGAGGGGCGAGGAGAAGGGGGTTGGAGGAGAAGGGGGAGGAGGAGAGGGGGGAGGGGGGAGAAGGGAGAGAGGATGGAGGGAGGGAGGGAGAGAGGATGGAGGGAGGGAAGGAGAGAGGATGGAGGGAAGGAGAGAGAGAGGAGAGAGGGAGGGAGAGAGAGAGGAGAGAGGTGGTGGTGGTGGATGATGTGCATGAATTCAGGATGATGCACTCGATCCATTTCGAGTATGCATCTACTAGAATGAGGAATATAGACATAGAAACATGGAAAATAGATGCAGGAGTAGGCCATTCGGCCCTTCGAGCCTGCACCACCATTCAATGAGTTCATGGCTGAACATGCAACCTCAGTACCCCATTCCTGCTTTCTCGCCATACCCCTTAATCCCCCGAGTAGTAAGGACTACATCTAACTCCTTTTTGAATATATTTAGTGAATTGGCCTCAACAACTTTCTGTGGTAGAGAATTCCACAGGTTCACCACTCTCTGGGTGAAGAAGTTTCTCCTCATCTCGGTCCTAAATGGCTTACCCCTTATCCTTAGACTGTGACCCCTGGTTCTGGACTTCCCCAACATTGGGAACATTCTTCCTGCATCTAACCTGTCTAAACCCATCAGAATTTTAAACGTTTCTATGAGATCCCCTCTCATTCTTTTGAACTCCAGTGAATACAAGCCTAGTTGATCCAGTCTTTATTGATATGTCAGTCCCGCCATCCTGGGAATTAGTCTGGTGAACCTTCACTGCACTCCCTCAATAACAAGAATGTCCTTCCTCAAGTTAGGAGACCAAAACTGTACACAATACTCCAGGTGTGGCCTCACCAAGGCGCTGTATAACTGTAGTAACACCTCCCTGCCCCTGTGCTCAAATCCCCTCGCTATGAAGGCCAACATGCCATTTGCTTTCTTAACCGCCTGCTGTACCTGCATGCCAACCTTCAATGACTGATGTACCATGACACCCAGGTCTCGTTGCACCTCCCCTTTTCCTAATCTGTCACCATTCAGATAATAGTCTGTCTCTATGTTTTTACCACCAAAGTGGATAACCTCACATTTATCCACATTATACTTCATCTGCCATGCATTTGCCCACACACCTAACCTATCCAAGTCCCTCTGCAGCCTCATAGCATCCTCCTCGCAGCTCACACTGCCACCCAACTTAGTGTCATCTGCAAATTTGGAGATACTACATTTAATCCCCTTGTCTAAATCATTAATGTACAATGTAAACAGCTGCGGCCCCAGCACAGAACCTTGCGGTACTCCACTAGTCACTGCCTGCCATTCTGAAAAGTATCCATTAACTCCTACTCTTTGCTTCCTGTCCATTTACTCCTACTCTTTGCTTCCTGTACATCTTCCCCATGAACGGGCTCGCGTAGTCAACATGAATGCGTGACCATGGCTTGGTGGGCCAGGGCCACGGGCTGAGCGGGGCCTCCCTGGGAGCATTACCCAGCTGAGCACAGGTCGTGCACCTGCGAACACAGTGTTCCAGGTCTGAGTCAATTCCGGGCCACCAAACGTGTGATCGGGCAATGGCCTTCATCATCACAATGCCTGGGTGCTCACAGTTGAGTTCCCTGATGAATGCCTTTCTGGGGCATGACTACCCGGCTGCCCCATAGTAGGCAGTCGGCTTGGATGGAGAGCTCATCCATCCGCCTGTGGAACGGTCTGACCTCCTCAGGGCATGCGCCGTGTGCGGGCGCCCAATTCCCAGTCAGGACACATTCTTAATCAGGGATAGGAGGGGATCTCTGTTTGTCCAGATTTTGATCTGCACTGTCAAAGGCATCGACAGCCATGATCATCTCAGCGCTTTGCTCAGCTGCCCCCTCAGTAGTGGCCAGTGGGAGCCTGCTGAGCGCGTCAGCGCAGTTTTCAGTGCCAGGCTGGTGCCGGATGGAGTAGTCATAAGCAGCTAGTGTGAAAGCCCACCGCTGTATGCGAGCTGATGCGTTAGCATTGACAGCCTTGCTGTCTCTCAACAGGGATGTGAGTGGCTTGTGGTCCGTCTCTAATTCAAACTTCCTACCGAAGAGGTACCGATGCATTTTTTTTACACCATAGACACATGCAAGCGCTTCCTTCTCGACCATCCCCTATCCACGTTCTGCTTGAGAGAGCAACCTGGAGGCATAAGCCACCGGTTGTAGCTGACCCTCAGCATTACCCTGCTGCAACACGCACCCAACCCCATAGGACGATGCATCACATGTCAGAACTAAACGTTTACAGGGGTCATACAGGGTCAACAACTTGTTTGAACAAAGTAGGTTTCGGCCCGATCAAAAGCCCGTTCCTGACAATGCCCCCAAAACCAATCGCAACCCTTATGCAGGAGCCTGTGTAGCGGCTCCAACAACGTGCTCAAGTTTGGCAGAAAGTTCCCGAAATAGTTCAACAATCCCAGGAATGAACGCAGCTCTGATGTGTTGCAGGGCCTGGGTGCTCGTCGAATTGCCTCTGTTTTGGATTTGGCGGGCCGAATCCCATCTGCAGCAACTCTCCTGCCCAGAAACTCAACCTCAGGAGCTAAAAACATGCATTTAGACTTCTTGAGTCCAGTCGGCGTAGCACCTCCTCCAGATTGTGGAGGTGTTCCTCGGTGTCTTGACCCGTGATGAGGATGTCGTCCTGGAATACGATTGTTTCCTGGAATGGATTTAAGCAGGCTTTCCATGTTACGTTGAAAAGTCGCAGCCGTTGATCGAATGCGAAACGGGCACCTGTTATACGCAAACAGTCCCTTGTGCGTGGTGATGGTGGTCAGTAGTTTAGATTCGTTGGCCAGTTCCTGGGTCATATAGGATGAAGTGAGGTCCAACTTGGTGAACAGCTTGCCGCCTGCCAGCGTGGCGAAGAGGTCCTCCGCTCTTGGGAGCGGGTATTGGTCTTGTAGGGACACCCGATTGATGGTGGCCTTGTAGTCGCCACAGATCCTGACAGAAGCATCCGCTTTTAGAACAGAAACAATGGGGCTCGCCCAGTCACTGAATTCAACAGGCTAGATGATGCCCTCTCGCAACAGCCGGTCTACTTCGCTCTCGATTTTTTCCTTCATCACATACGGCATCGCTCTGGCTTTGTGGTGCACTGGCCTGTCATCCGGGGTGAAGTGTCTCACTACTTTAGTGCCTTTGAAAGTCCCGATGCCCGGTTGGAATAGTGACTCGAATTGTTGTAGGACTTGTGAGCATGAACTTTGCTCCACCGAGGACATTGCGTGAACATCCCCCCATTTCCAGTTCATCGCGGCTAACCAGTTCCTCCCCAACAGTGCGGGACCATTGCCTGGCACAATCCAGAATGGCAGCCGGTTCACTAATCCATTGTGTGTGACAGCCGTCATTGCACTGCCTAGCAATGATTTCTTTGGTATAAGTCCGTAATTGTGTCTCAATACGTTCTAATTTGGATCTATTGGCTTTGAGTGGCCATAGCTTCTCAAATTGCTGAACGCCCATGAGTGACTGGCTGGCCCCAGTGTCCAGCTCCATGCGTACTGGGATGCTGTTCAACAAAACCCTCAACATCATTGGTGGTGTTTTGGTGTATGAACTGTGAATATTCGCCACATGGACCTCGGCGTCCATCGATTTGCCCCAAAAGTCACCCTGCCTCACAGATCCCTCTTCTGGTCCATCTGCCTCATATTAGTCTGGTTGCTGGTTTTCTGCACATTCGAGCTAAATGGCCACTGAGATTGCAGTTTCTGCAGACAAACTGTTGGAATCTGCAGGATCTGGCTGATTGTTTCCCCCCACACCTCCAGCACGAATTAAAGTTTCCATTGTTGGGGACAAAGGGACTATGGCCAGGAATTCCATGCTGACTATCCCTTTGACTGCTCTTAAGTACCCTATTAGTTGGTGTCAATGGCCACATCTCGGGCCGCATTGTCCACTGTGATGGCGTGAAAGTCCGTTCAGCCTGCCATTGTCTCTGTTGAGGTCCTGCTCTGGGGTCTATTGCTGCCTGGTAAATGTCGGACTGCCCCTGCCTGCCTGCGGGGCTCTGAGTAGCATTGATGATGTTGACTCCGTGATCCATCGCTGCGTTAGAGGCAGAATTGCATGCATAAATCATTTTCGTCTCTTCTTCCCCCCGCCATGAAAGTTTGAGCTAACAACGCTGCTGCATCCAAGCTCAAGTCCTTGGTCTCAATTAGCTTGCGAAAAATTCCCGCATGACCGATACCCTCGATAAAGAAGTCCCTTAGCACCCCCCTGCAGGCGTCTGTGAACTTACAGAGGCTGGCTAAATGCCGGAGGTCCGCTACGAAGTCCAGTATGCTCTGTCCTTCACGACGTCGGTGGGCGTAGAATCTGTGTTGAGCCATGTGTATGCTGCTCGCCGGTTTGAGGTGCTCCCCGATTAATTTGCTAAGCTCTTCAAAGGTTTTGTCCGACGGCTTTTCGGGTGCCAGTAAGTCCTTCATGAGCGCGTAAGTCTTTGGTCCGCAGCTGGTCAAAAGGTGAGCCCTTTGCTTGTCGGCCGCTGCATCCCGCAGCCATTCTTTCGTAACGAAGCTTTGCTGAAGCCTCTCGACAAAATCGTCCGAGTCTTCCCCAACACAGTACCGTTCCTCTGTGCTACCAGTGGCCATTCTCGTGGGTCGCGAATTCCTGTTTCCCGTTGTCAATGTAAAGTCCATACTCTACAGCATGAAACCACGCGAGGCAATTCCAGGGACAAGGCCACTCTGTGACCTTAACTCTTTATTACAGGACTCCAGAAGTGATGACCCTGCATGGGACCTCCCTTTATATACCTGTGTGGTCAGGTAAGGAGTGTCTCCCACAAGTTGACCCCCTTGTGGTCAAGGTGTGCATCTAAGTTGAGTGTATACAGTAATACAGTGGTGTTACATTGTAGTTACAAACATGACACCTTCTATATATCGTCCATGCCTCAGATCCATACAGGAGGGCAGGTATTACTACAGCCCTGTAGACCATGAGCTTGGTGGGAGATTTGAGGGACTGGTCTTCAAACACTCTTTTCCTCAGACGGCCGAAGGCTGCACTGGCACACTGGAGGTGATGTTGAACCTCCGCATCAATGTCTGCCTTTGTTGATAAGGGGCTCCCGAGATATGGGAAATGGTCCACGTTGTCCAGGGTATCAAGTCAAGAACACATAAATTTCAAAATCAAGCTTAATTTTTAAAACTTAAAATGCAGGAAATGGAAGTTTAATGGAATTCTTTAAATTTTCATTTTTTTTAAACGGACATACCATCATTGAACGTCTTCAAACCGGGCTCAATGGTTGGAGTGCCGGCCGGCAGAATCAGTCCCTCACCCGGACACAGGAGCTCGGGGCTTGGCTTCAAAAGAAACCCAAGGACGGTGGGTTGGGGGGCTGTGGAAGACGAATGGAAGGTATGAGAAGCCTACACCACGCATCAAATGAAGCCTGTGGGCGGCGGGGGGAGGGGGGAGTGTTTCTCGATCATTGTGTCTGCCCAGACTTGGGTGTGGTCCATGCTAGGGCGTCAACCTTGCCGTTTTGAACTTCTTGCAAAGGTAGAATTTAATCATGGGGGCAATACTGACAATGCCATATCTTGTGCAAGCCTTCTGCATGATGGTGCAGCAGACGAGACAATTGATTCGACATCATCGCATGAGGAACCTCAGAACACGTAGGGTGATGTGCAGGAAGTCTTACTCACGTCGGGTATATCGAGACAGGTGTTCGTACCTGCACCTGAGCGATGCAGGCTGTGTCAGAAGGCTGCGTTTCCACAAAGAAGTTGTAATTAAGATCTGTGAGTTAATAAAAGCAGACCTGCAACCTAGAAGCATCAGGAGGACTGCTTTGTCAGTTGAAGTGAAGGTTACAGCTGCACTTTCATGCTATGCCTCAGGATCGTTCCAGGCTACAACTGGGGATGTGTGCGCCGTTTCTCAACAGCATTTGGCAGGTGACTGTTGTACTATATGCCCGGGGGAATGACTACATAAAGTTCCCAATGACTGCCTAAGCAATGCGTGACAGGGCTGTGAGCTTATCTAGGATTGCTGGCTTCCCAAACGTACAGGGCTGCATTGATTGTACCACATCGCCTTGCAAGCACCTTTGGAGGATTCCGAGATGTACAGGAACAAAAAAGGCTTCCACTCCATTAATGTGCAGCTCCTGTGTGACAACATGCATCGCATCATATCAGTTAATGCAAGATACCCTGGGGGCACCCATGATGAGTTCACCCTACGCGAGAGCGTCATATCTGCCATGTTTCAGCAGTAGCCAGAAGGCAGAGCTGGCTACTGGGAGACAAAGGGTATGGCCTTGCTATCTGGCTCATGACTCCCCTACGCGTAACCCGGACGGAAGCTGATCGGGAATATAACATGTCGCACATTGTGACGCGCAGCTAAAGAGAGAGGACCATCGGTATCTTGAAACAACATTTCCGATGCTTGGACCATTCTGAAGCCTACTTACAATACTCCCCTGAGATTGTCAGTTAGTTCATTGTTGTGTGCTGTGTGCTGCATAACTTAGCCATCATGAGGTTACAGCAGCTGGTAGTAGAAGACCCACCTGATGTGAGAGTGGCTGATGATGATGAGGAAGATGCAGATGACGAGGAAGAGGAGGAGGATGAGGAAGCCATGCAACTACCTGAACCCGGAGCACAATGATGGAGGAGGGTGGGCCATCGTGTCCCTTTAACGTTTGCTCAAGTCTTGCGCCAGCAGCTCATCCATGAGCACTTTGCTGCCTGAAGGCTCAGCGGCAACTATTCCAAATGGACCATATTTACTATTTGGACCTGTTCCGTAATGTGTTGTGTTGTGCTAATGAAACAAATGATGGAAATGATTTTTGTTTACTTCAAGAAGTTGTGTTAATAATCGAACAAATAATGGAAATTATTCTGCTTTAGTTCAAAAAGTTGTTAATAATGGAACAAATAAAGTAAATGATTCAATTATAAAGTAAAATATATTTTATTCAAAAGTTTAACAAACATTTCGTTGTTCTTAACTTAACTTTAATAAAAATATTCTTGTATCAAACTTTAAAGTTTTCAGTTAAGATCACTTACAAACTTTAAGATCACTTAAAAACTTTAAGGTCACTTACAAACTTTTAAACTTGGAAATTTACATAATTTACAATAAGCTTTTTATTTGAGAACAGTTACAACAGTAACAACTATAATAATAACAACAACTACAGCCTCACTGCACCCCACTGGGACCTGCAGCCTGAGACGGTGGGTCCTTGGGTGTGCCTCGCTGTACCCCACTGGAATCCCCAGGATCTGATGGTGAAAAACCATGGAATATCCCACCAGCATTCAAATCACTCAAGGAAGCGGCTGGCACCTCACTGGGTGGCACCTGTACCTCCTCCAGAATGAGTACAACAGTGGGGCCTTCATCCATCCCATCCTCCACTTCTCCTCATTCCCATGCTCTTGGTCTGTTAGGTGGGATTGGAAGATGTTCTCCTCTTCAGGCTCGTCTGCATCTTAATCTTCTTCTGATCAGGGTTGGCCTTAAGTTCTGCAAAATATAACAGAACAGACAAATGGTTAGCAGCGGAGGAGGGGGCAGGGTAGGTGACATGAGTAGGCTCACACAGCACAGGCAGCAGGCTGAGTTGAAGGACCACGATGAATGATAGCAGATTGCATCAACCGAAGTGTAGCTGACGGAGACATCCCCATGAACCAAAGCATGGCTAGCCCGCGCAGTACTTAACATTTAGCAAAGCCAGACTGTGGAATTTGCAGGACTTACCCTCTCCCTTGAGTGTGGGCCCAGCTTGTGCAGTGGTGGTTGCTTTTCTCCAAGCAGGACTCATCAAAGCAGCAACCCTCTCTTCCAAGGGTGTCAGTGGGTGCAGATTTGCTGGGCCTCCTCCTGTTCGAGTTCTTTCTCATTTATTGTGGGCCACTTTCCTCTGCAAAGATAAAAACATAACTTTTTAAAGAGGGTGTCTTTCTACTGGGTGGGACATATACAGCTGGTCACGTTTATAATTGCAATTTCATTGAATAAATTAAAATATTACTCACACTAAACTTGACCAAGGTCCTGCCACTTCTTTTTGCACTGGCCTTTAGACCTCGGGGTGGTCACCATTGCACAGTAATCTTTGCAAGTTGGTTCCAGCGTTTCTTCATTTCGTTTGGTGGAACTTTTATGTGACCTTTGCTGGTGTCCAGCTCGTGCCATCTGCCCTCAATCACAGTAACTAGTGCCTCCACTTCATCCTGTAAGAAATTCTTGTTCCTTGTGCCGCATTGCATCTTTGAGTATTGCAGCATCAATTTTTCCAATGATAATTAAAGTACTCACACACAACTGGCTCTTTAAAAATGGCCGAATGCAGACCGAGAGCTGTACTGGGCATTTGCACCCATAGGAATCACATCAAAAACTTTCTTTTTTTCCCGCGCATGCGCACAAGGGACGGCATCGTTTTTTTCATCGCAGACATTAGGCTGCGCCTAATCTATATGTCCACCCCCCCTTCCCCCCCGTGGCTACAGGACAGGCTGCGCAGCGCCAATTTCAAAAAACAGAACGGGGAAACTTGCTACTTTTTCTTTGGAGTAGTTGGGGCCAAGAAAAACGGGCATAACTCTGGCAATATGCCAAAAAACGGCATTGGGTAAAATTGAACCACAGAGGGAGAAGGGAATAGAGGATTACAGTGATAGATTTAGATGAGGAAAGACGGGAGGACGCTCGAGTGGAGCATAAATGCCTGCACGGACTGGTTGGGCTGAATGACCTGTTTCTGTGCCGTATATCCTATGTAATCCTATGTAGTCTCTATTAGTTGCCATCACTCCATTCACCCTGAACTTCCTTGTATTATTGGGTTGAAGCTAAATTGCTTCTCTGTGGAAGATGGCTGCAGCCTAATACTAGCTGTTTACTCTGAGTTCAGTGTGAGGCCATTCCTGGTACAAGAGGTGCCAATTTTTGCTGAGAGTTATAGCTAGTAAACAATTCCACCCCACTTATGACATTTGTGGTTGTCGATGAGTATCAATATGCATTTCCTGCTACCATGTACAACATCCTTTCCCATGGGATGGGCAATAATCAAGGGAATAATGGAGACATGTGAAAAAGGAACGGCAGTAGTCATGGGGGATTTTAACCTACATATCGATTGGTCAACTCAAATCGCACGGGGTAGCCTGGAGGAGGAATTCATAGAATGCATACGGGATTGTTTCTTAGAACAGTATGTTACAGAACCTACAAGGAGCAAGCTATCTTAGATCTGGTCCTGTGTAATGAGACAGGAAAAATAAACGATCTCCTAGTAAAAGATCCTCTCGGAATAGAAACATAGAAAATAGGTGCAGGAGTAGGCCATTCGGCCCTTCTAGCCTGCACCGCCATTCAATGAGTTCATGGCTGAACATTCAACTTCAGTACCCCATTCCTGCTTTCTCGCCATACCCCTTGATCCCCCTAGTAGTAAGGACCTCATCTAACTCCTTTCTGAATGTATTTAGTGAATTGGCCTCAACAACTTTCTGTGGTAGAGAATTCCACAGGTTCACCACTCTCTGGGTGAAGAAGTTCCTCCGCATCTCGGTCCTAAATGGCTTACCCCTTATCCTTAGACTGTGACCTCTGGTTCTGGACTTCCCCAACATTGGGAACATTCTTCCTGCATCTAACCTGTCTAACCCCGTCAGAATTTTAAATGTTTCTATGAGGTCCCCTCTCATTCTTCTGAACTCCAGTGAATACAAGCCCAGTTGATCCAGTCTTTCTTGATAGGTCAGTCCCGCCATCCCGGGAATCAGTCTGGTGAACCTTCGCTGCACTCCCTCAATAGCAAGAATGTCCTTCCTCAGGTTAGGAGACCAAAACTGTACACAATACTCCAGGTGTGGCCTCACCAATGCCCTGTACAACTGTAGCAACACCTCCCTGCCCCTGTACTCAAATCCCCTTGCTATGAAGGCCAACATGCCATTTGCTTTCTTAACCGCCTGCTGCACCTGCATGCCAACCTTCAATGACTGATGTACCATGACACCCAGGTCTCTTTGCACCTCCCCTTTTCCTAATCTGTCACCATTCAGATAATAGTCTGTCTCTCTGTTTTTACCACCAAAGTGGATAACCTCACATTTATCCACATTATACTTCATCTGCCATGCATTTGCCCACTCACCTAACCTATCCAAGTCGCTCTGCAGCCTCACAGCATCCTCCTCGCAGCTCACACTGCCACCCAACTTAGTGTCATCCGCAAATTTGGAGATACTACATTTAATCCCCTCATCTAAATCATTAATGTACAGTGTAAACAGCTGGGGCCCCAGCACAGAACCTTGCGGTACCCCACTAGTCACTGCCTGCCATTCTGAAAAGTACCCATTTACTCCTACTCTTTGCTTCCTGTCTGACAACCAGTTCTCAATCCATGTCAGTACACTACCCCCAATCCCATGTGCTCTAACTTTGCACATCAATCTCTTGTGTGGGACCTTGTCGAACGCCTTCTGAAAGTCCAAATATACCACATCAACTGGTTCTCCCTTATCCACTCTACTGGAAACATCCTCAAAAAATTCCAGAAGATTTGTCAAGCATGATTTCCCTTTCACAAATCCATGCTGACTTGGACCTATCATGTCACCTCTTTCCAAATGCACTGCTATGACATCCTTAATAATTGATTCCATCATTTTACCCACTACCGATGTCAGGCTGACCGGTCTATAATTCCCTGTATTCTCTCTCCCTCCTTTTTTAAAAAGTGGGGTTACATTGGCTACCCTCCACTCCATAGGAACTGATCCAGAGTCAATGGAATGTTGGAAAATGACTGTCAACGCATCCACTATTTCCAAGGCCACCTCCTTAAGTACTCTGGGATGCAGTCCATCAGGCCCTGGGGATTTATCGGCCTTCAATCCCATCAATTTCCCCAACACAATTTCCTGGCTAATAAGGATTTCCCTCAGTTCCTCCTCCTTACTAGACCCCCCGACCCCTTTTATAACCGGAAGGTTGTTCGTGTCCTGAGTGATCACAGCATGGTTGAATTTGTAATACAGATTGAAGGTGAGGAAGTTGTGTCAGAAACGAGCGTACTATGCTTAAACAAAGGGGACTACAGTGGGATGAGGGCAGAGTTGGCTAAAATAGACTGGAAACACAGACTAAACAGTGGCACAATTGAGGAACAGTGGAGGACTTTTAAGGAGCTCTTTCATAGTGCACAACAAAAATATATTCCAGTGAAAAAGAAGGGTGGTAAGAGAAGGGATAACCAAGGAAATAAAGGAGAGTATCAAATCAAAGACCAATGCGTATAAGATGGCCAAGGTTAGTGGGAAACTAGAAGATTGGGAAAATTTTAAACAACAGCAAAGAATGACTAAAAAAGCAATAAAGAAAGGAAAGATAGATTACGAATGTAAACTTGCGCAAAACATAAAAACAGATAGTAAAAGCTTTTACAGATATATAAAACGGAAAAGAGTGACTAAAGTAAATGTTGGTCCCTTAGAAGATGAGAAGGGGGATTTAATAATGGGAAATGTAGAAATGGCTGAGACCTTAAACAATTATTTTGCTTCGGTCTTCACAGTGGAAGACACAAAAACCATGCCAAAAATTGCTGGTCACAGGAATGTGGGAAGGTAGGACCTTGAGACAATCACTATCACTAGGGGGGTAATGCTGGACAGGCTAATGGAACTCAAGGTAGACAAGTCCCCTGGTCCTGATGAAATGCATCCCAAGGCATTAAAAGAGATGGCGGAAGTTATAGCAGATGCATTCATTATAATCTATCAAAATTCTCTGGACTCTGGGGAGGTACCAGTGGATTGGAAAGCAGCTAATGTAACGCCTCTGTTTAAAAAAGGGGACAGACAAAAGGCAGGTAACTATAGGCCGGTTAGTTTAAAATCTGTAGTGGGGAAAATGCTTGAAACTATCATTAAGGAAGAAATAGCAGGACATCTAGATAGGACTAGTGCAATCAAGCAGATGCAGCATGGATTCATGAAGGGGAAAGCATGTTTAACTAATTTACTGGAATTCTTTGAGGATATAACAAGCATGGTGGATAGAGGTGTACCGATGGATGTGGTGCATTTAGATTTCCAAAAGGCATTCAATAAGGTGCCACACAAAAGGTTACTGCAGAAGATAGAGGTACGCGGAGTCAGAGGAAATGTATTAGCATGGATAGAGAATTGGCTGGCGAATAGAAAGCAGAGAGTCGGGATAAATGGGTCCTTTTCGGGGTGGAAATCGGTGGTTAGTGGTGTGCCACAGGGATCGGTGCTGGGACCACAACTGTTTACAATATACATAGATGACCTGGAAGAGGGGACAGAGTGTAGTGTAACAAAATTTGCAGATGACACAAAGATTAGTGGGAAAGCGGGTTGTGTAGAGGACACAGAGAGGCTGCAAAGAGATTTGGATAGGTTAAGCGAATGGGCTAAGGTTTTGCAGATGGAATGCAATGTCGGAAAATGTGAGGTCATCCACCTTGGGAAAAAAAACAGTAAAAGGGAATATTATTTGAATGGGGAGAAATTACAACATGCTGAGGTGCAGAGGGACCTGGGGGTCCTTGTGCATGAATCCCAAAAAGTTAGTTTGCAGGTGCAGCAGGTAATCAGGAAGGCGAATGGAATGTTGGCCTTCATTGCGAGAGGGATGGAGTACAAAAGCAGGGAGGTCCTGCTGCAACTTTATAGGGTATTGGTGAGGCTGCACCTGGAGTACTGCGTGCAGTTTTGGTCACCTTACTTAAGGAAGGATATACTAGCTTTGGAGGGGGTACAGAGATGATTCACTCGGCTGATTCCGGAGATGAGGGGGTTACCTTATGATGATAGATTGAGTAGACTGGGTCTTTACTCGTTGGAGTTCAAAAGGATGAGGGGTGATCTTATAGAAACATTTAAAATAATGAAAGGGATAGACAAGATAGAGGCAGAGAGGTTGTTTCCACTGGTCGGGGGGACTAGAACTAGGGGACACAGCCTCAAAATACGGGGGAGCCAATTTAAAACCGAGTTGAGAAGGAATTTCTTCTCCCAGAGGGTTGTGAATCTGTGGAATTCTCTGCCCAAGGAAGCAGTTGAGGCTAGCTCATTGAATGTATTCAAGTCACAGATAGATAGATTTTTAACCAATAAGGGAATTAAGGGTTACGGGGAGCGGGCGGGTAAGTGGAGCTGAGTCCACGGCCAGATCAGCCATGATCTTATTGAATTGCGGAGCAGGCTCGAGGGGCTAGATGGCCTACTCCTGTTCCTAATTCTTATGTTCTTATGGCAGGTGGAAGTAGCAATATTGCAAATACAAATTTAATTGGATGCAGAATAGGGCTAAAATAAGCCTTCTAGCTGTCGGAATGTGATTTGTTGCAATAGCATTATATAAATGACTTATTTTTGTTCCATGTTATTCTATATGTGTGACAAATGTACACTTGGAACAATCAGTTACTAAAAGCCATAATAACCTTTGTCTATGAGCACAGTTCAGTGAATCTAACCGCATGCCCACTTTACTTCAGGTACCCTGGGAAAATCTTTGTGCACATAACATTTTGAGACAACTGCATTCGACATCTCTTGTCCATTGCAATGTCCCACAATTGTGGTTGCATCATGACTTTCGCGAAATCTCTTTTCCTTGCCATTATCAACTTTTTTGAGGGCTGGATAACTCTGGAGGCAGTGGACGGGGGGGGGGGGGGGGAATTTAACCCTATCTGTTCAATGGTGGGTGGGCAGTTAAAATCGCCCAAGTTACTTAACTGCCCTGAAGCAACCGAGAATCAACCCACTGCAATTTTAACCTAAACAAGCGGCAAGGACAACAGTCCAAAGCCAGCAGGGTTCTTTTTTACACATGAATGCCGGGTCCCAATAACACCAAATTTTACTCGGCAGCCTGAGTGGGAGGCAGCTGTGCGTTTCCTGTCAGGCCTACCCAGTGAGGGTCCAGATTGGGGCCAGAGGAAAACCAAAAAGTTAAGTTTCTAAACATTTTTTTTCATTTTCCTTGTGGGACCAGGAATTGCAGGAGAAAAGCTTAAAACTCCTTTGCTGCGATCTCAACATCACCGCCTCCCCCCCCGCCCCCCCCTCCCCAAAACCCACTGATTGTAGGGCCCCCACGGGATAACCCGGTAGACAATCCCATCACTTATCTGCTGTCAGCGGACGGCCTCCGCTTGAAATTGCAGTAGTCTCTTGGGTTAATATTAATATCCGTGCTGGTATTTGTTATATTATTGTTAATTGGCAGAAATCTGGTTAGTGCAAGCGTCATATATCAACATTCAATGTCCAATGGGTAGTGAGTAAGTTTTAAGAAATTACTTCTCATTGATCAAAGTACAGATCGTAAATGACAAATGACTAAAAAATGACAACACTTATCAATGAAGATTGCAACTGGAGTTATGGCAGTGCCTCATTGCAGCAAGCACATACCAGGGATATTTATGAAGTTAAACTCACTAATTATTCTCTCTTTCTAAAGTATCTAAATGTGAGGTTATCCACTTTGGTGGTAAAAACAGAGAGACAGACTATTATCTGAATGGTGACAGATTAGGAAAAGGGAAGGTGCAACGAGACCTGGGTGTCATGGTACATCAGTCATTGAAGGTTAGCATGCAGGTACAGCAGGCGGTTAAGAAAGCAAATGGCATGTTGGCCTTCATAGCGAGGGGATTTGAATACAGGGGCAGGGAGGTGTTGCTACAGTTGTACAGGGCCTTGGTGAGGCCACACCTGGAGTATTGTGTACAGTTTTGGTCTCCTAACTTGAGGAAGGACATTCTTGCTATTGAGGGAGTGCAGCGAAGATTCACCAGACTGATTCCCGGGATGGCGGGACTGACCTATCAAGAAAGACTGGATCAACTGGGCTTGTATTCACTGGAGTTCAGAAGAATGAGAGGGGACCTCATAGAAACGTTTAAAATTCTGACGGGTTTAGACAGGTTAGATGCAGGAAGAATGTTCCCAATGTTGGGGAAGTCCAGAACCAGGGGTCACAGTCTGAGGATAAGGGGTAAGCCATTTAGGACCGAGATGAGGAGAAACTTCTTCACCCAGAGAGTGGTGAACCTGTGGAATTCTCTACCACAGAAAGTAGTTGAGGCCAATTCACTAAATATATTCAAAAGGGAGTTAGATGAAGTCCTTACTACTCGGGGGATCAAGGGTTATGGCGAGAAAGCAGGAAGGGGGTACTGAAGTTTCATGTTCAACCATGAACTCATTGAATGGCGGTGCAGGCTAGAAGGACTGAATGGCCTGCTCCTGCACCTATTTTATATGTTTCTATGTTTCTATCTTCCCTGTTCTCCCTAGATATCAAATCATTTTATTCAGCTGATGCCACTTTTGTTTTTTCACTATTTTTCAATAAACATTTTTTAAGTCTATGTGGCCGAAACCGCCTAAAAGAGCCGTGAGCGCCTCAAAGAGGCAAACAGGGTCAGTATGGACTCACGGCTTAGTGGCTAATCCGCTCCCGCGGGGCAATTTTATAAATTGCCTCCATTTTCTTTCCAGCGGTGCTGGTTACCTTGCTGCCCATCGGGCACGCGCTGACTCCCCCGCCGACCAACGCCGGCCCCTTTCTGCCCATGTGGGAAATTGCCCCGCAGGAGCGGATTAGCCACTGCTCGTGCCCCGACAGCTTTTCCCGGCGGGAAGCTGTGTGTGGCTGGGTGGCACGTCTGCCCTTAAAGAGGAGGGCACTCTGCTGCGGTCGCCATTTTATTTTCATTGTCGGTCGATTCCGAGGTCGACCCAAAAATGCTGACAACAGGTTCGGCCAGGCCTCTAACAGGCAGCCCGGCACCCCCTCTTGGGTATCGGGCCGCCAGCCTGGCCAAAGCCCGCCCTGGTGGTCAAACTAAACTAACTGCAGAGTTCGTAGTGTCCCTCCCCTTTAACTGATGTTAAAGGTCCACGCTGACGTCCGCCCCGAACACTGCAGGGAAGAAAACAAAAATTTCAAGAGCTGAATTTCACTCTACTCTCCACCCCATGGATTGGGGCGAAGATCGATGACTGCGCCCCACGTTCAATACTCTGGGGACGAAATTGGCCTGCTGTGCACCTCCCATTATTGCCTCGGGGGAGGGGGGAGTGTGTTTTTGCCCGGAGAGCTGGGGGTGCTACTGACTCTCGCAAAATTGAGCGGGAGTCAGCGGGAGTTAGTGGAAGTGCAAAACCAGTAGCACCATGCCTCCACTGATAGTGCCCAGGCTACTGCGCCTTTGGCGATGACGTTATCGCCATGAGCGACAACACTTTTTCACCATGGTGGAAATGAGGCAGCGCCCTGTGATGTTGCCGTGGGCAATGTCAGCGCCAGCCTCGCAGGTCGGGTACCGGGCCGCACCCCACTACCGAGGCGAAATTTAAAGGGGCGGTGTGTGCCACGTTTCTCTGCCAATTTTGCAGGGTCCATGCCGCGGTCGTGCAGCCCGACACTCTGTTTCGGTGCCGGGCAGCAGCCACGACCCCCGCATCCCCGATGGCCTAGTGGAGCCCCATCAAAAGGCCTGCAGAGCTCACAGTGCCTCTCCCCTTTAACTTAAGGGGAGGACCCATGGAACGCGTCAGCGCTAAGCGGAGAAGCCACATAACGCTTTGCCTTGGGCATGCAGAGCATCCCAGAACTCGCCCCGAGAGGAAGTGGAGCACCCGAAATTGTCATCCACTTCCTCTCAGGGGAGGGACCTCTGCACTGGGGTAGGAAGTCCCGCTTTGCGATGGTTACCGCCCCCAAAAGGGGCCCTGTGGAATTTTGTGGCCTCTATCTTATTTTTGGGTGGTTCAGCTGTACATTGAGAGCACTGAAAATATGCCAGTATGTGAGCCTATTCTGAACTATTCTATTTATTTTTTGAGAGTGTGATCCCATTAGGTTCTTTTGCAAACAAAGGTTACAAATGTAGAGGGAGGTACAACACAGCTTGTGATTGCAACAATGCAGGAGTGCTCAAGGAAATGTTACACCTCTCATGCCCTGGATTCTTCACCACCCTCCTCCTTTCCTCCTGCGAGATCATCCTAGAAGCTAGCAGCCAGCACATGTTAATGAGACCTGGAGTTAAAATAGCCTGGGCCTGATTTCTGCAGCAGTGGGTGAGTTTCCAACTTGCCTTCCCACCCACCAGACCAAAACTCAGCCACAGTTAAAATTGGGGTCATAGAGTGGGAATACCCGGCTCAGAATGTCCCTGACCACACACAATTCTGATTTCTCACCAGTCTCCTAAAGGCTTACGGCTCACATCCCACCGTAGGCAACTAGGCCCATACAGTAGAGCCTGGCCTCCAGTCGCTTTGAACCCCCCTGACACTGGGCCAAGACCTTGCTCTGCTAAACCTGTGTGGTAGCTGGTGTGCAATGGCTACCCCATGTTAAAAGAACTCACACACAGGTATCTTCCATCCTTCAACTTGAAGTTCAGGAACTGGAACGTCAGGACCCTCATGAATAACCCCAAAAGCGACAGACTGGAACGTCACACTGCTATCATTGCCCAGGAACTCAGACGCTTCGCCGCCCTAAGTGAGACCCGGCAGACAGGGGAAGGCCAGCTCAAAGAGCAAGGTGGTGGTTACACTTTCTTCTGGAAAGGAAAACCAGAAGAAGAACGCCGCCTCCATGGAGTTAGAATGAGCTGGTGGGCCATCTCAGAGACTCCCCTTGCAGGATAAGCAAATGTCTCATGACTCTTCGCCCCACCCTAGCCCGGAACCAGTGCGCTATCATCAGTGCGTACGCCCCAACACTGGACGCTACAGATGAGACCAAAGAGGAATTCTACTCCAGCCTCGAACATTCCCTGTCCCATGTCTCTCGGACGACAAACTGATCCTCCTCGGCGATTTCAACGCCAGAGTCGGAAAGATGCAGACCTCTGGGGAGGTGTGATCGGCAGAGAGGGGGTAGGCGCAAACAACTCCAGCGATACCCTGCTCCTGACAAAATACCTAGAGCATGACCTTGTCATTACCAACAACTTGTTCCATCAGAGAAACAAGTTCAAGGCATCATGGAAACACCCTCGCCCCAAGCACTGGCATCTGTTTGACTATGTCATCGTCCGAGCGAAGGATCGCAAAGACGTGCGTATCACCCGCGCCATGACAGGAGCTGACGACTGCTGGACAGACCACCGCCTAATCCGCTCTGTCATTAACATCAATCTAGCCCCAAAACAGCGAAGGCAACAGAAACAATGCTGCAGGAAAATCACGCAGAGGCACTCAAAGACCCTGATAAGAAAGCCTTATTTAGCCAACGCCTCACTCCCAACCTGACAACTCCCAGTGACCCAGAGACGCAGAGTGCCTACAGCGTCTGCTCTTCCATCAAGGCTTCCATAATCAGCACCTGCGAAGAGATGCTTGGTCACACGACCAGGAAACAAATACTGGTTTGACGAGAATGACTAGGAGATCCAGGAGCTAATAAGTTGCAAGCGAAAGGCATTTCTGAACTTAAAGCAGCAACCCAATTCGAGAGCAAGAAAGCAGCTCTACAGACGACTGAAAGCCGAAGTCCAACAAAAAACCCGCGACCTAAAGAATAGATGGTGGCTGGAGAAAGCACAGGAGATCCAGCAGCTACCGACAACCACGACGTGCGAGGATTCTTCAGCACAGTCAAGACCACCTACGGCCCAAGCACCTAAGGCCCTACCCCACCACTGGCCAAGAATGGGGCACTTATCAAGGACAAAGAGGCAGTCAGCGCCTGCTGGAAGGAGCACTTCGAAGATCTCCTCAACCGAGACTCAGTCTTCGATGCGAGTGTCCTCGACTCCATCCCGCAGTATGCTACCTGCCACCATCTCAGCTTGGCACAAGATAGAAAAGGCCATCCATCAGCTGAAGAACAAGTCATCAGGAGAAGATGGAATTTCTGCCGAAGCACTAAAACATGGCGGCGAAGCACTTTTGGCACAAATACATGACCTCATTTCTCTTATCTGGAAGAAGGAGAGCATGCTAGGAGATCTCAGAGACGCGTAATCATGACCATCTTCAAGAAAGGTGACAAGTTCGACAGCGGTAACTGCAGAGGAATCTCCCTGCTGTTGGCCACAGCGAAAGTCATCGCAAGAATCCTCCTCAATCGTCTTCTCCCTGTGGCTGAAGAGCTCCTCCCAGAGTCGCAATGCGGATTCCGTCCACTAAAGGGCACAATGGACATGATCTTCACCGCGCGACAACTACAAAAGAAATGCAGGGAACAACACCAACCTCTATATATGGCCTTCTTTGACCTGACAAAGGCCTTTGACACTGTCAACTATTAGGGACTATGGAGAGTCCTCCTCCGTTGCGGCTGCCCCCAAACGTTTGTCACCATCCTCCGCCTGCTCCACGATGACATGCAAGCTGTGATCCTGACCAACGGATCCACCACAGACCCAATCCATGTCTGGACCGGGATCATGCAGGACTGTGTCATTGCACCAACACTCTTCTCGATCTTCCTTGCTGCAATGCTTCATCTCACCCTCAGCAAGCTCTCCGCTGGAGTGGAACTAAACTATAGAATTAATGGGAATCTGTTCAACCTTCACCACTCCAGGCTAGATCCAAGGTCGTCCCATCCTCTGTCATTGAACGACAGTATGCAGACGACGCTTGCGTATGCGCACGTCGGAGGTTGAACTCCAAGCCATCGTCAACACCTTCACCGAGGCATACAAAAGCATTGGCCTTACACTAAACATCCATAAGACAAAGGTCCTCCACTAACCTGACCCTGCCACACAACATTGCCCCCCGGTCATCAAAATCCACAGTAAGGCCTTGGACAACGTGAACCATTTTCCATACCTCGGGAGCCTACTGTCGTCAAGGGCAGACATCGATGATGAGGTCCAACACCGCCTCCAGTGCGCCAGCGCAGCCTTCGGTCGCCTGAGGAAGAGAGTGTTTAAAGACCAGGATCTCAAATCTTGCACCAAGCTTATGGTCCATAGGGCAGTAGTAATACCCGCTTTCCTATGTGACTCAGAGACGTGGACTATATACAGCAGACATCTCAAAACGTTGGAAAAATACCATCAGTGCTGCCTCCGCAAGATCCTGCAAATCCATTGGGAGAACAGATGCACCAACATCAATGTTCTCGCTCAGGCCAACATCCCCAGCATCGAAGCACTGACCACGCTTGATCAGCTCCGTTGGGCGGGCCACATCGTCCGTATGCCCGACACGAGACTCCTAAAGCAAGCGCTCTACTCGGAGCTTCGTCACGGCAAGCGAGTCCCAGGTGGGCAGAGGAAACATTTCAAGGACACCCTCAAAGCCTCCTTGATAAAGTGCAACATCCCCACCGGCACCTGGGAATTTCTGGCCCAAGACCGCCCAAAGTGGAGGAGCGCATCCGGGAGGACGCTGAGCACCTTGAGTCTCATTGCTGAGAGCATGCAGAAATCAAGCGCAGACAGCGAAAGGAGCGTGCGGCAAACCAGACTCCCCACCCACCCTTCCCATCAACCACTGTCTGCCCCACCTGTGACAGAGACTGTAATTCCTGCATTGGACTCTTCAGCTACCTGAGAACTCACTTTTAGAGTGGAAGCAAGTCATCCTCGACTCCGAGGGACTGCCTATGATGATGCTGATGATAATGACTATCAAATAACCTGGCAACCATCATAAGAACAAAAGAACATAAGAAATAGGAGCTGGAGTAGACCATACAGCCCCGAGAGCCTGCTCTGCTATTTAATAAGATCATGGCTGATCTTCTACTTCAACTTCACTTTCCTGCACTACAAGTGCAGCGTCGAAAATCTGGAATTCTGAATCCGGAAAATTCCAGAATCCGGAATGTTCCGGAATCCGGACCGATCAGTGGCAGGGTCATCCGGAATCTGTAAAATATTCCGGAATCCGGACCCGCTGATCCTGCTGACCTCAGGGCCCCGCAGTTGCCCGACCTCGGGCCTCACCTCACCTCACCGCTGCTGCCCTTACCTCGGGGCCTCCTCATCGGCCCGCCCCAACACCTCCTTGGTGGCGGGGCCCACCGGCCCGAACACTTCCTTGGCGGAGGGGCTCCCCCGAACACCTTCTCCACGGCGGGCCCTGCCTGAACAGCTCATTGGCGGGACCCCGCCCGAACATCTTCTCCTCGGCAGAGCCCGCCGAACAGCTCCTCCATGGCGGGGCCCGCCCGAACAGCTCCTCCATGGCGGGGCCCGCCCGAACAGCTCCTCCATGGCGGGGCACGCCCGAACAGCTCCTTGGCGGGACCCCGCCCGAACATCTTCTCCTCGGCAGAGCCCGCCGAACAGCTCCTCCATGGCGGGGCCCGCCCGAACAGTTCCTTGGCAGCAGGGCCCGCCCGAACAGCTCCTCCTCGTCAGGGCCCCGCCTGATCTGCTGCTCCACGGCGGGGCCCTGCCCGAAAAGCTCCACCTCGGCGGGACCCGCCCGAGGACGTCATCGACGGGGCCGGCGGCCTGAACAGCTCCTCGCCGGACATCCCACCACCCTTTCTGATGTTCCGAAATCCGGAAATACCCGAACCTTGGCTCGGCTGTTTCTGGATTCATGACGTCAGAAGGACGATCGAAAGTCCGGAAAAGCCAAAAATCCGGAACGGCTTCGGTCCCGAAGGTTCCGGATTCTCGATGCTGCACCTGTATCCCCATATCCCTTAATTCCCTTTGTTCCCAAAAGTTTACTGCACTCTGTTTTGAATATACTCAATGATTGAGCATTCACAGCTTTCTGGGGTAGAGAATTCCAAAGATTCACAACCCTTTGAGTGAAGAAATTTCTCCTCATCTCAGGCCGAAATGGCCGACCTTTTATTTTGAGACTGTGATCCCTGTAACTCATTTTTTGACTTACAAATTAAAGATGGTCACTCAGGTGAGCTGATTGAGTGACGTTGGCACCTGTGGAACTGGATTAGACAGGACTGCTTCTGAGAGAGCATGAATTACCACCTTGTATACAGTGTTGTTGGCTAATAGCCACTGTACGAGGGACTCTGCACTTCCACCAACCTGTAGATTAGCTATTCCCAGGTCAGCGACTCCACAGGCCGTGCATCAATCCATTCCAATCAAGCACTCCACTAATTGTTCCTATAATAGCCACCGCATGCAAATTGTGAGAAATTGTACAAAAAAGATGAAGTCAGTCACTATTATGCTCTTGTGTATACAAGAGATGAAGAATAGCCCCACTAATTGAAGGGTTGCGTCCTGGTTTGTTCACTCACTCCCTCCTTTTAAGCGTTTTGCCTCCTAAAAAAAGAAAATGGAGTGAATTCCCTACTTTTTAGTAAAAGTTCTATAAGTTTCTACAGCTTGAATAATCCACTCTGTAGTTGTTTCTTATTACAGCGCACCTTTTCTTAGAGTTATCTTTCTCATTGAAACGCTGTCATCTCATGTTTGTTCTTTTCCAGTCTGTTTGTGAGGCTGTTAAATCCAAAGCCAATTTACTTGCTAAGACTTTATTGAGGCTGCCATTTTGTGATTGTGAGTATTGGTGGAAGCTGACAGAATTTACTGCCTTTAATACTGTAATTAAATCATGGATTCAAGACTTGAGTCTTCATCAAATAAATACATACTCAGCAATGAGCAACTATGTATGGAACGATTTTATATATTCCTTATGAAACAGTAAACCACCAAGGTTGGAATATATTGTAAGATTCATAAAGCACAACTAAAAGATGATGGGCTAGAACCGCCACTTTTTTGCATGCTTAACGCCCACTTAATGCCCATTTTACCGCTGAAATGACGTATAACGCCCATATATCGCCCATTTTGGCACAAACTAGAACCTGCCAGGCATTTTTCGGAAACTTATCGGCGAGCGTTACTTTCCCCATGTGCTTAATGCCGAGAAAAAATATTACTGCCCGCCCACTTTTTTGGGGCGGAATCAGCAGAATGGGCGAATTCAACGCCCACAATATCGCCCAGCGTTACTTTCCACAAGGATTTAACGGCAAGTTTCAATATTAATGCCCGCCCACTTTTTTGGGGCGGAATCAGCAGAATGGGCGAATTGAACGCCCATAATATCGCCCAGCATTACTTTCCACACGGATTTAACGGCAAGTTTCAATATTAACGCCCGCCCACTTTTTTTGTCGTAAAGAGCTTATTTACCGAAACTTGCGGCCATGAGATCGCCCAGCGTCAATTTCACCACCTCGCACACATATCGGCCACAATATCGCTCGCCCAAAAAAACGCACACAAAAAGTGGAACTAACCGGAACTAATCACAGCGTTATGGACGCCATGTTGTAGATCACATGTCACGTCCTTTAAAAGGCTGCTGTGTTTCAACCTCGGCGAAGTTCGGATGTACTCTGCAGGTTGTTGGAGTTGATGTGAACATCTGTAAAAACATCTTGACTATACTGAGACCGATTGGAATTGAAGAGGTGTGCTAATCGGGAAATTCCTTATTTGTGACCAATCGATGGAAAACAGAGAGCTACTGCAATGGGGCCTGTCCTTTCTCACCCTCTCTTGGTGACCAAATAAATGCAGCAGACTCGACATCACCAAAGGAATGCTCCACTGTATTATGTGCCCAATGTAAGACAGACAGACAGATGAGGAGGACCAGATGTTACACCCCCTGCAAGTACAAGGAGAAGCATTCTTACCTCGACTTCCCCGACACCACCTGCCTTCGGAGACTGCACTTCCACAAAGAGGTTATCACTGAGGTATGCCAGCTGATAAGGGCAGATCTGCAGCTTGCCAGCACCATCAGTACTGCACTGTCCGTTGAGGTCAAAGTTGTTAAATTCAGAATAACTCCACGAGACTGTGTTGTAAACTGAAACCATAGTGACCTTGATCTCTTCAATGTAACTCCAAAGTGAGGCAGCAACGTGGTGGCTTGCCTTTTATACCTGCTTGCACCAGGGTACACAGGTGACCCATAGGTCTCCCACAGGTGTGCCCTCTAGTGGCAAGTCATACACACAGGTGCGGTTCACATACATAACATCACTTCCCCCCCAAAGTCTTGAGTACAAGTTGTTTACAGGTTGAGGTGATCTGGCGGTCTGCGTTCCCTGGTCGATCACCTGAGTTGACATCCTGGCATGGGTGAGCTGGTCGGGTCATCGCTGCATGGCAGCTTGGCTGGTCTGGTCAGACTGTCGGACAAAGTTGGGTTTGTGTTGGTGGATCATAGATGGTGGGGTCTTCCTCAAACTGTTCCTGGTAGTCCATGACTCGCAATTTGGTCTGATCCAGGTGCTTTCTGCACGTTTGCCCATTCAACAATTTCACAACAAACACTCTATTCTCCTTGGCTAAGACAGTGCTAGCAATCCAATTGGGACCGTGACCATAATTGAGAACAAACACCGTGTCATTGACTTTAATGTCATGTGAGGCCGCCGCGCAATCATGGTACATGTTATGCTTGTGCTGCCAGGTTTCTACATGGTTATTGAGGTCCGGGTGGACTAAGAAGAGCCTGGTTTTGAGTGCTCTCTTCATTAACAATTCTGCAGGGGGAACCTCGGTGAGCGAGTGGGGGCGCATCTGGTAACTGAGCAGGACCCTAGATAACCGGGTCTGCAAGGAACCATCCGTAACGCATCTCAAGCTTTGCTTGATGGTTTGGACTGCCCATTCTACTTGGCCATTGGATGTGCGTATAAATGGGGCAGACCTGACATGCTTGATGCCATTACAGGTCATGAATTCGTTGAATTCCGAGCTGATGAAACATGGTCAATTGTCACTGACAAGGACGTCGGGCAACCCATGGGTGGTGAACATGGCCCTGAGGCTTTCAATGGTGGCAGTAGACATACATGATGACATTATTATACATTCAATCCATTTTGAGTAAGAGTCCACTGTTACTAGAAACATCTTCCCTAGAAAGGGGCCAGCGAAATCTACATTGATAGAGATTTCAAACAACCAGTCAGAGCTGCTACATGAGTGGGAGCACGTTGCATTAAGTCATCAATCAACTTGACATTTCAGGACTTTTGGCAGTGAGCCAATTAGGGGTTAACAGTATATCAATTGAGCCAATAAGGTCAAAAAAGGTGAGTTCTTTTCTGTAAATTTAGCCAGGTATAAAAACAGCCATGTTTTGCCATGTGTCTCAGAAGGACAAAGGCCTGGCTTAAAGCCAAGAGCTTGTTGCAGCTACCAGAATAAAAGTTATGTTAAACCTACAACCGGAGTTCACATTTCATTGAAAATTAAGATATCTAACAATTTTGGTGTCACGAACAGGATCGCTGAGGGAAGAAACTGAATTTAGGACATCGGACCGACATACTGAGGTAAGGACTCCTCTTTATAAAAGTCCTCGGTCAATAGTCTAAATTCGCCTCTCCTTCTACGTGATTCCGAAAGCCTCCGGTTTGCGAACCCTCCGGTTGGTAGTTGGCTCGAGCTCCCATAGACGTCTAAACTTCGGCGGTGTGTTAGTTAATTAATTACCGACCCACTGATTGGCTGGAAAGCCTACGACTCGAGACATCAGTAAAGAAATCAGTATTTTGGCAGCAGGAGATAAGAGCAAAGAATTGCCTACAACTGTTAAAAGTGGGCAGGTACCACCTGAGGTTTCGATAGATGAAATCCTCGAACAGTTGAAAGAATACATAGAGCAACAATTCAACTTTCCTAAAACTTGTATTAAGATCGAACAAAAATACGGTACCTCCAAAGGACAATGGTCCTTGGACGAGATCAAAAGGGTCTGGGGAAAAACGACCCGTATGAAAAATAAAGAGTGAATCAGATGGTCTCTAGCCGTTATGGGACAGGTCCGACAGCGGAATGAAATTATAATGCGTTCCCAACATGACCAGTACAAAGGACCAATTGCAAGCTGTTTATGAACAACTGCGACAGAAAAGGCTTAAACTTGAAAAGTCGGAAGCGGAAGTTAAAGATCTTAAAGTTGAAATTAAAGAATGGAAAAAATCATTAGGTAAAGAGACAGTAATAGGAAAAGGAAAATGTATTGGTCAATTCCCAGGGTATCCAGGGTTTGGATAAATTAAAAGCGCAAACCCGAAGACACGACCAAGGAATAGATACGGATTCTGAATCCTCCGATGATACAAGGTCGGAGGATGAAGAATTAGGGGTGCGCTTTGCCCTTTTTAAAAAAAGATGAGTTGTAGTCAAATCAGAAGAGACTGTGGATGAGGGCGGAACCAAAAAAACGAAGAAAAGGCTGTATGAAAAATATTTAGTTCATGATCCGGCAGACCCAGAGAAAATTGATAAATGGTCCAAGGAGTTGCCCAATCCAAAGAAAGGGGGAGTGAAAACGTGGGACCAATTGGACCGCTTAAGAAATATATATCAACTTCATCCCTGGGACGGAGTGCAAATTTTGACCATAATGGTGCAAAAACACATGGAAGAAAATTGCACGACAAGGTAGAAGAAGCTTTGGGGCAGGATGAGCAAGAATTAAACGCAGGATGGGAGGCGATTAAACACTGGCTGCAGGCCTTCAGTCCAGCCAAGACAGACTGGGGAAAAATTGCAGCCTGCCAACAGAAAGGAACAGAGGAGGTCCTGGAGTATGATGAGCGGTTTAGATGCACGTGGCTTGAACATTCGGGTATGAATAATATGGATGAGGAAATGGATGAACAAGTGTTTGGACCCCTGAAAGCAGCTTTCGTGGCAGGTCTAAAGCCAGAACTGTCCAAAATGCTTAAGGTAGTGTTACCGGACTGGGAACGTAGAGGAACTACCTTTGCAGCATTGGTGGATCGATGTAACCAATTAGATCGGGATATGGGAGCTAAAGTCCGAGCTGTGCAGGCTATGGGATAGAAATCCCAGGATTCCGATAAACAGTCATTAGGAAAATTACCCGGAAAATGTCATTATTGTGGGAAAGAAGGTCACTGGTTCAAGATGTGCAGGGCGAAACAGCAAGGTCAAGGCTGGGGAAGAGGATGCAGCCAGGGATACAATTCAGCCAACAAACCAGGCTTGTCACAAGATAACGACCTTATAGAAGCATTTAAGCGACTGACAATACAACAACAGAAGGAGTTACTTGGGATAGCAAAAAATGATTAGAGCCTGCCCTGGCCCCCCTCATCGCACTAATACAACAAGGGGGAAGTGGGCTATATATAACTGTGAGGGTGGGCGATAAGGATGTGGACTGTCTTTTAGACACAGAGGTGGAATTAACATGCTTATTCCTACAATATGGAGACTTTTTGCCGTTGGATGGTAGGGCACGTACAGCCTATGGAGTTAGGGGCCATAAAATGGAAATTAAAAGGACAACACCGGTACTTATAAGGCTGGGTCCACATGAACTAACCACGCCGGTCTGGATAGGCCCAGTAGATCAACCCCTTTTGGGAATGGACGTTCTAATCCAAGTAGATTCATCGTTGCATTTTGAGAATGGTCGGGTGACATGGTCAATTAGAACTTTGAAGAAAGAAGAATTGAAGGAACACCCAATATGGGCTAAAGATAAGAACAATTGTGGCCTACTCCAGCTGGAGCCTGCGTCATTTACCGGGACCAAGCCTCCATGCACTAAACAGTATCCCATCAGTCCAACTGCCATCGCGGGAATCTTACCGGTTATTCAGCAATTGGAGAAACAAGGGGTGCTTATTAAAATGCATAGCTCCTCCAATAGCCCCGTGTGGCTGGTATAGAAATCTAATGAGACTTGGCATTTGACTGTTGATTATAGGAAAGCTAACCAGTGTATTGATCAAAAAGCTCCTTTGGTCGCAAATCCCTCCACCATTTTTAATGCCCTCAAACCGGAACATAAATATTTCTCAGTTATAGATATGGCCAACGGATTTTGGTCGGTGCCTCTGGCACCGGAGGTTCGACAGTGGTTTGCTTTCACGGTCCAAGGACAACAGTATACTTGGACCCGGTTACCGCAGGGTTTCCACAACAGCCCTACGGTATTCCACATGGCTTTACAAAATCATTTGCGAGAATTACCTCCCCTGTCATCCACAGTCATCCAATATGTAGACGTTATCCTGCTAGCTTCAAACACGGAAGAACAGCATGAACAAGATTTACGAGCTTTGCAGGACCACCTTTGGCTGAAAGGACATAAAGCCAGCATCGACAAAGCACAAATATCCCAAGAAGAGGTTGTATACCTGGGACAAAAGATTTCACAAGGAAAGAGAGAACTTACTCAGGATAGAACTGCAGCCATTCGGGCTGCTAAAAAACCCACCACTATTCAGGAACTAAGGTCTTTTTTGGGATTGTGTAACTTTAACAGAAATTGGATTGACTCCTTCACAGAGCTTGCTCAGCCATTGAATGATATTTTAAAGGGGAAACGTGCCTCTAAAGAAGCCATCACCCTCACTAAGGAACAGTAAGAGGCCTTCCTGAGTTTGAAAAAGGCTTTGTGTTCGGCACCGGCTCTGGGAATCCCCGACAGTGGTAAGCCATTTACCCTGTTTGTCCATGAAAGAAGGATACATGACAGTTATACTGACACAAGAACATGGGGATCGGCAAAGACCTATTGGCTATTATTCGGCAAAACTGGTTGTGGTAGCCCTCGGATGGGAAAGTTGCCTAAGGGCCATGGCAGCTACATGTTGAGCGGTAATGATCACTGCGGGTCTAGTCCTCGACCAAAAGCTGATTGTCAAGTGTCCCTATACCGTACACGCTTTGCTGTCTATGAATAGAATGTCTCAGGTGACGGCAGCTAGATGGACCCGCTGGACAGCAGTTTTGGAAGCTCCTAATCGCCATATCGTCCGGGCCAGCCCGATTAATCCCGCAACTATGCTCCAGATGTCAGAATCGAGGGAGCAAGAAGGGGGAGAATGTGAAGAGCATGACTGCGTGGAGATTTTAAAAGAAACAGAAGAAGCAGCCTTAGCAGCAGAGGAGCCTCTACACAACCCAGACCTCACCCTGTTTACAGATGGTTCCTACTTTGTTGACAATGGTACCAGAAAAGCAGGATGGGCAGTTACAACCTTATATGAGGTAGTGGCAAAAGGATGTTTACCCTCAGGAACGTCAGCACAACAGGCCGAGTTACGGGCCCTGTCAGAAGCATGTCGAATAGCAGAAGGACAGACAGCTAATGTCTACACAGATTCGCGTTATGCTTTTGGAGTCACTCATGACTTTGGTCTGTTATGGCGGAAAAGAGGATTCCTCACTGCTGCTGGTACACCTATCCGAAATGGAAAAGAAGTCCGAGACTTACTGGAGGCCATACAATTACCTCAGGAAATGTTCATCCTGAAGTGTAAGGCCCATACCAAGGAAAATACCATGGAAGCACAGGGAAATGCCCTAGCCGACCAGGCAGCTAAAGATGCCGCCTCACAGGGTGTTCCCCCAGAAGAACCAACACAGATGTGCAGATTGAAAGCACTCAGGACTCTGACACGAGACCGTCAAACAATGCAAGGCGAATGCTCCCGAGAGGAAAAATGGACATGGATTGAGGCAGGAATTAAGCTATGCGAAGATGGTGTCTGGAGACAAAGAGTTACCGACAAGCCAGTTGTGCCACAAGCGCTTATGCCTTTTTTTAGCCCAACAGATTCACTCGTGGGAACACTTGGCCTCACAACAGATGATGGCACGGTTCCAGAAAAGCTGGTGGGGTCGGGGATTTAAAAAACATGCCCAGCTGGTAGCAGAAAAATAATTCTGGACCCATCACGGTAATGCCCCAACTGAGGCTCCTTGTCCCTGTCGGACCATTCCAGCATCTGCAGGTTGATTATATATCTCTTCCTCCATGCCAAGGATACACTAACATTCTTGTCATGGTCAACAAAGTCTCTAGATGGGTAGAAGCTGTCCCAACTAAAAGAGCCACAGCCAATCACACTGCAAAGATCTTGTGTAAGGATTACATTCCCCGATGGGGAGTCCCAAGTAGCATTGACTCAGATCAGGGAACACACTTCACAGGTGCTGTCTGCCAAGAAGTCTGTAGGTTACTGAACATTACGTGGGATTTACACTGTCCTTATCATCCACAATCATCAAGACAAGTAGAGCGAATGAATCGAACTCTGAAATAACGGCTTGCCAAATGTCACCAAGAAGGAAAACCATGGCCCCAGGCACTACCAGTATGACACTTTGTTATCATACTGTCAGAACCTAACCAATGCTATTAGTTCTGTTTCCTGACAGGTATTAGCAGCTTAGGGTAATCCACCCGAAGGAGGACACGACATCATCCTGGGAGTCTGGGTCTATGTGAAAAAGTTACATAAAGAACCTTTGGGTGCCAAGTGGGAGGGACCTTACCAAGTGTTATTGACCACCCAGGCAGCTGTTAAAGTCCAAGGAAAGAAAGCCTGGATCCACGCTTCACATGTTAAACGAGCACCTGTAACTGAAGCGGAAATCTGATAAGGACAATTACTTTTTGCCAAAATGTATAAATTTACTGTATTACTGACTGTAGGTATTATAGGCATTTGCCTACTTCTTACTAGCCGACCCTCTGCACCAAAGGGAAATAGTAGGGGAGCAAGGGAATTACATGTAAATACCTTTTTATATATGTCATACATTTATGTCAAACAAGGTAACATTTCTAGTTGTTGGGTGTGTGCGCATATTCCTATTCACTCAAAGGGAGGGATTCCCTTGAGGCCAGTTCCCTTGACTATCTCGGAAATGGCTGAGTGGATAATTAATCAAAACAAAACAGGCAATGCGTTTCAGGATACGGAAAACTGGGCACGTAAATGGAAGCCAGCAGGTTACAATCTGACTACCTTTGAAGGGGGATACCAACCGTGGTCCAATAATTCCAAGCGGCCTCCATTTTTTGTTATCACGAATACAACGGGGATTGGAAGACCGGGGGAATCGGTCTGTCTGATTAGAAACATCAAAGGAGGCCAAAATATGGGGTATAGTAACTGCTCCCGGAATTATAATATAATCAAGCCACGGAACCGTTCAAACTGGGCCGATGTGGGAGTTTTTAATGTAACGAGGATTCTGAATAAAACAGATGGAAAAGCTTGGACAGGCCCCGGAGTGTTGCTGACAAAGAAACAGCTAACATTCATTGTCTATAATGGCATCTATTGAGTGTGTGGCCACAAGGACTACCCTTGGCTGCCCCAGAATTGGACGGGATCCTGCTATTTAGCCTATATTGTGCCATATATGTATCATATAAAGTCACTGTCGGAACATTTACATCATCCTAAGAGAGCTATCACAGAAACAGAGAGGTTCTTTGCCATTCTGATCCCCAGGTATGGGACTGCCAGACTGGCAAGGGAATCCATTAACATGGCATCCGTTGTGGAACGGGTAGCCAATGATACTTTAGAGGCCCTAGTTAAAATCAATGCAGAAATGGTAGCAATCTGCACAGTAGCCCTACAGAATAGACTGGCCCTTGACTACATCCTGGCTGAAAAGGGAGGTATTTGTGCCCTACTCGGAATTGAGGTTTGATACTCATCAGGGACTGGCTGGTCCCCGTGTCTAGCTCCATTAATACTGGGATGCCATTGAGGAGCACTTTCATCATTATTGGTGGCGTACTGGTATATGAACTGTATATGTGCTCCACATGAACTCGCTGAACTTCAGCTTCCAGCAATTTCCCCCAGTATTCATTTGGCCTCATAGGGCTTACATTGGGCCCGTCCTCCTCGTACATCAACCTGGCTGCAGGCTTCCTGCACATACGTGCCAAGTGACCGCTGATGTTGCAGTTTCTGCAGGTATATTACTGATACCTGCAAGCTCTGGCTAGGTGTTTGTCTCCACACCTCCAGCTTGAGCTGGAGGCCCCGTTGTTGGAAACAAAAGGTCCATTACCAGTCGATCATCTCTGACTGTCTCTGTAACTGTCCTTAAGCGCACCATTAACAGGTGTTGATGGCCCCATTACTGGCCGCATTGTCCATTGCGATGGCATGAATCGCCGTTTAGCTAGCCATTGCCTCTGTTGATTTCCCCCTTTGGGTTCGACTACATGCTGGGGCATGTCCGATTGCCCTTGTCTGCCTAGAGAACTGTGTGCCACGTTAACAATGTTGACTCCCTGGTTGCTTTTGAGCCAAGATTTTTGTCATACATCATTCTGGCCTCTTCCTCCCCTGAGATAAATGTCTGGGCTATCAGAGCTTCCAAGGTCAAGTCTTTGGTCTCAATCAGTTTCCTGAAAACCCCAGTGTGCCCGATGCCCTCAATAAAAAAGTCTCGCAGCATCTCCGCTCTGCATGCATCTGGGAACTTACATAGGCTCGGCAGTCGCCGGAGATCTGCCACGAACTCTGGAACTCTTAGCCCTTCTCGCCACCGGTGCGTGTAAAACCAGTGTTTCGCCATGTGCATGCTGCTCGCCAGTTTAAGGTGTTCCCCGATCAACTTACTGAGCTCTTCGAACGTCTTTTCCACCGGCTTTTCTGGCGCTAGAAGGTCCTTCATCAGGGAGTACATTCTGGATGCACAAACCGTCAGGAGATGAGCCCTGCGTTTGTCGGCCGAATCCTGTCCCCACCATTCCTTAGTGACAAAACTTTGCTGTAGTCTCTCAATAAAGTCGTCCCAATCATCACCAACACAGTACCTCTCTTCTGTGCTGCTAGTGGCCATGCTTACGTGGTTTAAATCCCAGTTTCTTGTCGCCAATAATATGTCCTTACTATACAGTATAAATGCACACGAGGCCCATACTTGAGAGAAGGTCACTCTGTGACCAGTTACCTTTATTACCAAGACCTCAAGTGATGAAGGTGGGTAGAGCTTCCCCTTTTATACCTGAGAGTCCAGGTTAGGAGTGTCTCCCACAAGTTCACCCCCTTGTGGTCAATGTTCTCCAGGTGTACAACTTAGGTCAGCTTATACATGTGTTACCTTGATAGTTGAATACATGACAGTCACAGTCTAAGGATAAGAGGTAAGCCATCTAGGACCGAGATGAGGAGAAACTTCTTCACTCAGAGAGTTGTTAACCTCTGGAATTCTCTACCGCAGAGAGTTGTTGATGCCAGTTCATTAGATGTATTCAAAAGAGAGTTAGATATGGCCCTGATGGCTAAAGGGATCAAGGGGTATGGAGAGAAAGCAGGAGAGGGGTATTGAGGTGAATGATCAGCCATGATCTTATTGAATGGTGGTGCAGGCTCGAAGGGCCAAATGGCCTACTCCTGCACCTATTTTCTATGTTTCTATGTCTATGTTAGTGCCCATTTATGGATGCGGAATGAAGCATTGGTGTTGATATCTTTACTTTCTGAGAGCAGTGATGTGAGCGGTTTGTGGTCAGTTTTGAGCTCGAATCGGAGACCAAATAGATATTGGTGCATTTTCTTAACCCCGTATACACATGCTAACGCTTCTTTCTCAACCATACTGTAGACTCTTTTGGCCTTGGATAAACTTCTGGACGCATATGCAACCGGTTGCAGTTTGCCTGACACATTTGCTTGCTGTAACACACACCCGACCTCGAACGATGACTCATCACATGCTAGTACTAAATGATTATATGGATCATACAATACAAGTAAGTTGTTGGAGCATAGCAGGTTTCTGGCCATGTTAAAGGCTGTTTCTTGATATTTACCCCAAACCCAGTCATCACCCTTGCATAGCAACAAATGCAATTGTTCCAGCAAAGTGCTCAACCCTGGTAGAAAGTTACCAAAGTAGTTGAGGAGTCCCAAAAACGAACGCAGCTCCATCACTTTCTGTGGTCTGAGTGTATTCTTGATGACCTCCATCTTGGAGTCCATGGGTCTGATGCCACCCGCCGCAATCTTTCTCCCCAGAAATTTGACCTCTGACACCAGGAAAAACACGGAGCGTTTCAGCCTGAGTGCCACTCTGTCCAGTCGCTTTAGAACCTCTTCCAGGTTGTGCAAGTGTTCGGTGGGGTTTTGGCCAGTGATCAAGATGTCATCCTGGAACACCATTGTACATGGAACCGATTTCAGCAGAATCTCCATGTTCCTCTGACAGATGGCTGCCACTGAGCGAATCCCAAAGGGGCATCTACATGGAGGTGGAGGTGAGGTCTAGTTGGTGAACGACTTTCCCCCTGCTAGCGTTGCAAATAAGTCCTCCGCTTTGGGTAGTGGGTTCTAGTCCTGCAACGAGACTCGGTTGATCTTCACCTTGTAGACCCCGCAGATTCTGACCGTCCCATTGCTCTTTAGTACCGGCACGATTGGACTCGCCCACTCGTTAAACTCGACTAGCGATATGATGCCCTCTCATTGAAGTCTGTCTAGCTCGATTTTTACTTTCTCTCACATCATAGATGGGACTGCTCGGGCCTTGTGATGAACGGGCCGTGCCCCAGGACCCAGGTGGATCTACACTTTGGCGCATGTGACGTTGCCGATGCCTGGCTCAATTAACGCCGGGAATTTGTTTAGCACTTGGACACATGGGGTGTCATCCACCGAGGACAGGGCTTTGATGTCGTTCCAGATCCAAGTCAGCTCCTGCCGAACAGTATTGGGGCAGCGCCTGGTACAATCCATAGTGGTAAATCATACACAGTTCCGTCATACAATACTTTCACTGCTGCACTGCCGATAACAGGTATGTGTTCTTTGGTGTAAGTGCGCAGTGTAGTGTGAATCGGGCTCAATTTTGGCCTCTGTGCCTTGTTACTCCACAGCTTCTATAAGGCCTTCTGGCTCATAATCGATTGACTCGCTCTTGTGTCCAATTCCATGGAGACTGGAATGCCATTAAGTTTGACTTTTAACATTATTGGAGGGCTTTTGGTGGTGAAGGTGTGTACCCCATACACTTCCTTCTCATCCTCCGGTTGGGTTGCCTCTCCTGCTCGTTCAGTGTGATCCGCGCTGGATCGGTCACTCTCTGCTGTCTTCGCCACATGGTGAGTCCGAGGTCGCTTACACAATCGCTGGAGGTGCCCCATTGTTCCACAGCCCCTGCACACGTAGTGCTCGAAACAACATTGATCTGTGACTGCCCCCGCAGCACCAGCATGGCATTAATGGATTCACATTAGCACTACCCAGCAGCCTCTGAGTCACCCTGGGCCTGGCCTCTGCGGCCGTGTGGGCCCTACCATGTATAGTCCTGCCTGCCGAAGACATTACTTTAAGCATGGTACTTGCCGGTGAGCCTCGATTCTGTGAAGATATCTGCTTCATGTTGTCGCTCGGGGTGTGAAGGCTTGGGCTATTATGATGGCCTTGCTCAGATCCAGGGATTTGGCAGACAGCAGTTTGCGAAAGATGCCCTCGTAGCCAATTCCAAGGAAGAAACATTTCCCCCAAGGATCCTGCAAAGTCACACTGCCTCGCAAGGCGTCTTACGTTGGCGACGAAACTCACCACGTTCTGGCCCTCGGAGCGACGGTGCCTATAAAAGTGGTACCTGGCCATCAGGATGCTCTCCTTTGGCTTGAGGTGTTCCTTAGCCAGCGTGCACAGCTCTGCAGATGATTTGTCCGTTAGTTTGACTGGTGCCAGCAAATTCTTAAGGAGGCCATATACCGATGACCCACATACGGTGAGGAGAATCGCCCTGCGCTTGATCTCTGTTTCAGCCGTGCCCAATTTGTTGGCCACAAAGTACTGGTCGAGGCGCTCAATGAAGGCTTCCCAATCATCACCCTCAATAAATCTCTCAAGAATACCAAACGGCAGCCATTTCCACGTGGAAGTTCGTGATCAGTAACTCGTCACCAGTTGTTAAATTCAGAATAACTCCACGAGACTGTGTTGTAAAGTTAAACCATAGTGACCTTGGTCTCTTTAATATAACTTCAAAGTGAAGCAGCAACATGGTGGCCTGCCTTTTATACCTGCTTGCACCAGGGTACACACAGGTGACCCACAGGTGTGCCCTTTAGTGGCAGGTCTTACACACAGGTGAGATTCACATACATAACAAAAGTCACTGTGGCACTGTCGTTCTACGCCTCGGGTTCTTTTCAGGCCACAGCTGGCGACATTTGCGGACTTTCTCAGCATGCCCCACATCACTGCATTCCACAGGTCACTGAAGCCCTGTACGCACGCAGGAGGGATTTGATCAGCTTCCCTGTGACCAGGGAGGCACAGAGTGAGAGGGCTCTAGGATTAATTGCAAACTTCCCCAAAGTGCAGGGAGCAATAGACTGTACGCACACCGCGATGCGGGCACCTTTTCAGGATGCTGAGGTTTTCAGGAACCGCCAGGGATTCCATTTCTTGAATGTCCAAATGGTAGTCGACCACCAGCAAATTATACTGGCAGTGAATGCTCAATTTCCGGGCAGCATCCATGATGCTCACATCCTGCGTGAGAGCACTGTGTCTGACTTGTTTAACAATGAGCCACAAGGTCAATGCTGAATGCTTGGTGACAAACGATATGGCCTCACCACCTGACTGATGACCTCCCTGCGTGACACCCACACCGAGGCAGAGAGGCGATACAACGAGAGCCACAGAGCAACTCGCAATATCGTGGAGAAATCCTTTGGAGTGCTGAAGCAGTGCTTTAGATGCCTGGACCACTCAGGAGGCGAGTTCCAATACCATCCTGAGCAAATAGCTCAAGTCGTGGTGGTGTTCTCCATGCTACACAACTTGGCTATCAGGAGGGGACAAGAATTGCCTGATGAGTCTGACAGTCTACCTCATCAGAGAGAGGAAGAGGAGGACGAGGAGGCAGACGCTGACATCGGCCCAGACAATCAGGCTGACGCTGAAGCCATGCCCCCACCCCCCTGTAGACCACATGAAAGGACCCTTTGATGTTAAGGAATCACCAGCATGTAATGGTGCAGCTATCTGAGTCAATGTGCTGCAAGGTTTTGTTAAATAAAAAACATTTAAACCATACATTAGTCTGAAATTATGAGTATTTCTGTACAAACCCATCCTTTCCTCCTCCCCCCTCCACGCATCCCCTTCCCACTTCTACCCCTTCCCCTTCCACTCCTGACTCCAAGCCGCCTGACCGAGGAGGTCCTCAGGTGATGCTTCATTGGGGGCGGTGATGACGGCCGAAGCACTGCTTGGACGGATACCGGAGAGGACGGTCCCGAGGTGGGAAAGTACTCTGAGCCAGAAGCAAGATGTTGCTGCTGGCTCTCATATGTGGTTGGCAATGGGGCTGCATCACCTTGGGGTGCAGTGCGGCGCTCCGGGACCACTGGGAGCCCTCTGCCACCAGTGTTCCTGGCTACCAGCTCCAGGGCCTCCTCCATCTCTTCTATGTTTTATCTTATTTGTTGGACAAAAACTCGGTGCCAACTATGTTCTTGGTGCTTAGTAGGCTTTTTGATACTGGTGCATCTCCGTCGTGTCTCCCACACAGCACTGCCTTCCAGTCATCAATATTCACGGCGCGGCCCTTGACAACGTGGACCACTTCCCATACCTCGGGAGCCTTTTATCAACAAAGACAGACATTGATGCGGAGATTCAACATCGCCTCCAGTGCGCTAGTGCAGCCTTTGATCGCCTGAGGAAAAGAGTGTTCGAAGACCAGGCCCTCAAATCTACCATCAAGCTCATGGTCTACAGGGCTGTAGTAATAGCTCTCTTATATGGATCAGAGGCATGGACAATGTACAGAAGACACTTCAAGTCGCTGGAGATATATCACCAACGATGTCTCTGCAAGATTCTGCAAATCCCCTGGGAGATAGGTGCACCAACATCAGTGACCTCGCCCAGGCTAACATCCCCAGCATTGAAGCACTAACCACACTCAATCAGCTTCGCTGGGCAGGCCACATAGTTCGCATGCCAGACACGAGACTCCCTAAGCAATTGCTCTATGCGGAGCTCCTTCACGGCAAATGAGCCAAAGGTGGGCAGCGGAAACGTTACAAGGACACCCTCAAAGCCTTCCTGGTAAAGTGCGACATCACCACTGACACTTGGAAATCCCTGGCCGAAGACTGTCCTAGGTGGCGAAAGTGCATCTGGGAGGGCATTGAGCTCTTCGAATCTCAACGCCGCGAGCGTGAAGAGGTCAGGTGCAGGCAGCAGAAGGAGCGTGCGGCAAATCAGTCCCATCCCACCCCCTTCCCCCGACGAATGTCTGTCCCACCTGTGACAGGGTCTGTGGCTCTCATACTGGACTGTTCAGCCACCAAAGGACTCACTTTTGTAGTGGAAGCAAGTCTTCCTCGATTCCGAGGGACTGCCTATGATGATGAACAGCCAGACAAGCACACACCACAGCCACACACGCTTTCAGTGCCTCTCAGCTCCCTCTGTCACTGTCTCCTCATCTGCGCATGTCATGATGATCCTTGACCTCCTGAATCGCGGGAATCGAGCATTGCCATGCCGTTGCTAAGGACAGCCACACTTTACGGCAGAAGGTCAAAAAAATGTAAACACTACCGCCCATTTGATATTGCTCGCGGTAACTGTAAATGTAAACTAGGGCGCGAAGCCGGCGATCTGAAAACCGTTTTTAACGCCCATGCTGGAATTAACGCCCATTTTTGGACAATAAATACAAAAGTGGAGGTTCTAGCCCAGTAATTAATCATACAATTAAACATTCCAATATGCCCATTTCTGAGAATTCTGCCCTTCTCAGTCCCAAAAAGCAAGAAATTATGAATTCTGTGGGATTGGATTAATTGTTCCAGACATATGGGATGAATGTAATTCTCATTGGTATTTCTGGACGCAAGTACAGTCTTTCAAATTAATGCAAAATGAAGATTGGAGGAAAATATGCCAGAAATTAACTAATGTTACACGATTTTCCAGTTAAATAATACAAACCTAAATATAGATTAAATAAAATGTACAGACATTCAGGAATACTTGGTTTACAGACACAAAAATAAAAGTGCATTTCGAAAGGAAACCAGTTCTTAACTTGCTATGACTTGCTTCACTAACCATCAGTGGCAATACTTTGTTCTTGTGTAACTCAGGCGAGTAGAGACAAAGTGCCCAGTGACATCAAGGTAATAGTTAATTGAGGTTGGTTTTTGTCCTTTATTATATAGGTTTCGTCCTAAATGTTAATATATATTAATGACTTGAATGAAAGGACCGAGTGTAATGTAGCCAAGTTTGCTGATGATACAAAGATGGGTGGGAAAGCAAATTGTGAGGAGGACACAAAAAATCTGCAAAGGGATATAGACAGGCTACGTGAGTGGGAAAAAATTGCCGGATGCAGTATAATGTGGAAAAATGTGAGGTTATTCACTTTGGCAGAAACAATAGAAAAGCAAATTATAATTTAAATGGAGAAAAATTGCAAAGTGCTGCAGTACAGAGGGATTTGGAGGTACTTGTGCATGAAACACAAAAAGTTAGTATGCAGGTACAGCAAGTAATCAGGAAGGCAAATGGAATGTTGGCCTTTATTGCAAGGGGGAAGAGTATAAAAGCAGAGAAGTCCTGCTACAACTGTACAGGTATTGGTGAGGCCACATCTGGAGTACTGCATACAGTTTTGGTCTCCGTATTTAAGGAAGGATATATTTTTATTGGAGGCTGTTCAGAGAAGGTTCACTAGGTTGATTCTGGAGATGAGGGTGTTGACTTATGAAGATAGGTTGAATAGGTTGGGCCTATACTCAATGGAGTTCAGAAGAATGAGAGGTGATCTTATCGAAACATATATGATAATGAGTGGGCTAGACAAGGTGGATGCAGAGAGGATATTTCGACTCATAAGGGAAACTAAAACTAGGGGACATAGTCTCAGAATAAGGGGCCACCCATTTAAAACTGAGATGAGGAGGAATTTCTTCTCTCTGAGGGTTGTAAATCTATGGAATTCTTTGCCCCAGAGAGCAGTGGAGGCTGGGTCATTGAATATATTTAAGGTGGAGATAGACTGATTTTTAAGCGATAAGGGAATAAAGGGTTATGGAAGCGGGCGGGGAAGTGGAGCTGAGCCCATGATCAGATCAGCCATGATCTTATTAAATGGCGGAGCAGACTCGAAGGGCCAGGTGGCCTGCTCCTGCTCCTATTTCTTGTGTTCTTTTGTTCTTATGTTATCCAATTTCTTACTTAGCTGGGTAGTTAATCTTTCTGGATGGACAATCAAAACTTACGTCTGTAAATAATAAGCAGCATTTAAAAGTGCTTTCGCATGTTTAACATAATATGACCTGAAAATTCCAGCCTCACTGGGTTTGTACGAAGTGCGCACGGCTCCGACGAGGCCTCACAAAATTCCATTCCTGGGGCGCAATGCGCTTGCGCTGTAAACCGACTTTTCCAATCTGTCAAGATTTCTCTGGACAGATCCTCTGCATCCCCAGGAGAAGGACATTCGCGCGGGAGAGATTGGGCTATTTGCCGAACTCATGCCCAGCGAATGTCCTTCAAACTTTTACGCCTGGTAAAAGCAGGCATATAGCTTACTTTTGCCAGCATAAGAGTTTTAAAACATATAAAAATTAAATTTAATCATTCATTTTTATGTTTAAAAACCCTGTTCATTAAGGTAAATTTATTTTTAACCCTATTGAAACACATTAAAAAAATTCCAAAAAATATATATTTTTTCTAAAAGATTTAATTACTTTTAATTTCAATTAATTTTAAATATGTGAGATGTTTTTTAATTTATTATGCTGTGTTTCTTGTTTTAGGAGGGTTTTCTCATTGATAGTAATGGGAGTCCGTACAAACAGAGATCCCATTTTTATCAATGAGAATACTACCTAGTGATTGGTGGTCCAAGCCCATGTGACTCTAGCATTGCCGTACGTACGGGGAAGTCATCTCCCCGTATGCTGCACATCAAATGAAGGCCTCCGACTGCAATTGTAGGTTCCTCTGTGACTACCAAGTAATTTTGGAAATATTTTTCGGGTCGGAGGCGTTCGTCTGAAGGAAGCCTCCAACCACAATTTTCCCCCCATTGTAAACTTTCAGCTGTTCAATCAAACACATTATTTTGCCAAGTGGATTGTTTTTAATAGTTTGTCATTGTGGCCCCGATATTGAGAGGGGCAGGTTTGGTGTTGGTGGTGGTGGTGGTGGGGGAGGGGGGAGCGGGTGGTTGGGGGGGGGGATGCGGAGTTTCGGTGAGCCCAAAGTCCAAGCATTTAACTTGTTTTACATGTTTAACCGTGGCCGAGTGGGTTTCCCAGGCCTCGGGAAACACGGCAGCTCAAGGGGGGGTGGGGGCAAGGACAGCTTTGGGAAGTGTCTTGGCAAGCTGTGGAGTTTTTTACAGCAGGATCTCCACCTGATTGACAGGCTTGGCTTCCAGTCAGGTGGGGAGCACTCCGGAGCAGGCTGCACCTTGCTAGTGGGAGTTTGGGGAGGGGTCCGTTCCCCGACTTCGATCGGGGGGGGGGTCTTTGTATGGGGGAGGAGGTCTGATGGATGGGAGTTGTTCCGATCCAAGGGAAGAAGATAAGCTTGGGGGACTAGGGGGAAGCCCTCCTGCTCCTCCTGCCCACATTTAGTGCTGCAACGTCATGTACCTTCTCCCCAGAACTGTCCTCGCCTCCTTTAGCTATCGTGTTTCCCGAGGATTTGAGATTTTTAAAATTTTAACATCGCACCTGACCCCAAGCCACCCAATTTTGGGGGTTAAAATTCACCACTGTGTCATGCAGAGATTCGCTTTTATAATGTATACCATTCTGGGTGGGACATCATTGGGGCCAATTATACACTGCATCAGTGTTATATAACTTACTATAAAATATTGGCTCAGCTATTAACTATATTTTATTTATGCTATGGAATCATATCCCATTATAGTGTGACTGATTTTAATTTCTCTAATTTGTGGTTGGTATTAACTTAAATGATGGATACCATCTTTTTGACAAGTTATCAATAAATTTTTATTTTGGGATCGAAATTAATTACCACCGATTTAGAGGTGGTGACACCGCCTAGTGAGTGTTTTTATTGCCAGGCGGAAATTACCGCCACCAACCGCGAAATTCAGTTTCTCTGCCTGACCGGGGGATTGAAGCGGTAAATCAGGCTTTACACACTACTCTCGAGGCGGTAAACGGCAATAAGCGGGACGGTGACATCCAAGCAGTAATCAGCATTTGTAACTGTGCCACAGACATACTGGCGCCGTCGGGAATCAATTCAGGCGGTGATAGGGCGCGGTGATAGGGCGCGGTGATAGGGCGCGGTGATAGGGCGCGGCACCGCCTCGTGTTTGTATTCGCTTCCTACGCACTTACTCAAAGGGGGAAGATGGCAGATTCGGCAGTTCGTTAGCATGCACATCCATTCTCCGACGCCACCGTGGTTGCCCTCCTTGATGCTCTGCAGAGGCGACGGGAGTTGCTGCAGACCGAGACTGGTAGGAGGCCACAGCCACTGACTTTATAGGGAAGCCGCTCAAAGCATGTCAGCAACAAACACGGTGCCCGGGACAGCCCCAGTGTTGGGAGAAGTGGAACGACATGACTCGGTTGCTGAGGGTGAGTATATTTTACATTAACCTGAACATGCCATGCTCTGAGCTCAACGTCCAGTCTCTCCTCAATCGGAATGTGTTGGACCCTATGCTCTTCGTGGGTGAGCCCAGATGCAACGTTAGCATTTGCAGTCTTACCCACTCCAAGGGCCTGCATGTGCAGTTAACCTTCCTACTCCGTTGTTGAGACCCACCCCTCATCTTGCTACCTCCTCAGTCTTCATGTGTGTGTGGAGGATGGTAGCCTCACTGTGACAGTTTGGTGCTGGCCCCCGAATTCCAGCATTGCCACACCAAGTGAAGACTCTCATACAGTAACTGTCATGTATGTAACCTTCATGTAACAACACTGCAATACTGTATATACTTGAGAAATGCACACATTGACCACAGGGGGTGAACTTATGGGAGACACTCCTCACCTGGTCATCCAGGTATCTAAAGGGAGGTCCCACGCAGGGTCATCACTTCTTGGTCCTGTGAATAAAGGTGCAGGTCACAGAGTGACCTTGTCCATAGAATGTGCCTCATGTGGATTTGTGGCATTGTGTATGGACTTTACAGTGGCGACGAGAAATGGGAATCAACGACCCACGAGAATGGCCACCCGTAGCACAGAGGAACGGTACTGTGTTGGTGAGGACTGGGACGATTTCATTGAGAGGCTTCAGCAGAGCTTTGTCATGAAGGACTGGCTGGGAGATGCAGCGGCTGACAAGCGAAGGGCTCATCTACTGACCAGTTGTGGATCTAAGACTTATGCGCTCATGAAAAACCTGCTAGCACCCGAGAAGCCAGTGGACAAAGCCTTTGAAGAGCTCAGCAAGCTAATCAGTGAGCACCTCAAACCGGCGAGCAGCATACACATGGCCCGACACAGATTTTATACCCACCGACGTCGGGAAGGACAGAGCATACCGGACTTCGTTGCGGACCTCCGGTGCTTAGCCAGCTCTGTAAGTTCACAGACGCCTGCAGGGGGGCGATGCTAAATAATTTATTTGATGAGGGCATCGGTCATGCCGGGGTTTTCAGAAAGTTAATCGAGACCAAGGACTTTTCCATGAAAGCGGCGGCGTTGATGGCTCAGACTTTTATGGCGGAGGAGGAGGAAACCAAGATAATATATGCCCGCAACCCTGACTCCAACGTGGTGATGGATCAGGGGGTCAGTATCATAAACGCGACTCAGAGCCCAGCAGGCAGGCAAGGGCAGTTCGACACACCCCAGGCAGCAATAGACCCCAGAAGAGGTTTTCAACACAGACAATGGCAGGCTGAACGGACATTTACGCCATCCCAGTGGACAATGCGTTCTGGGGTGGGGCCATTGACACCCACTAACAGGGTGCTCAAGAGCAGTCAAGGGGACAATCAGCGAGGAATGCCTGGTAACAGCTCTTTTGTTCACAACAATGGGAATCTCAGTTCATGCTGGAGGTGTGGGGGCAGACATGCTGCCAGGACTTGCAGGTTTCAACAGTTCACCTGGAGAAATTGTAACCTCACTGGCCATTTAGCCAGAATGTACAGGAAGCCTGCGACCAGGCTAATTTACGAGGCGGATGGACCAGAAGAGGGGTCTGCGAGGCAGGATGATGCTTGGGGCAAATCAACGGACGCTGAAGTTCAGCGGGTTCATGTGGTAAACATTCACAGCTCATATACCAAAACACCACCTATGATGATGAAGGTCCTATTAAACGGCATCCCGGTACGCATGGAGCTGGACATGGGGGCCAGCCAGTCACTCGTGAGCGTTCAACAATTCGAAAAGCTATGGCCACTCAAAGACAGCAGACCCAAACTAGAACGCATTGAGACTCAATTACGGACTTACACCAAAGAAATCATTCCAGTGCTAGGCAGTGCAACATTAGCTGTCACACACAATGGATCAGTGAACCGGCTGCCGCTCTGGATTGTCCCGGGCAATGGTCCCGCACTGTTGGTGAGGAGCTGGTTAGCTGAGATGAACTGGAAATGGGGGGATGTGCACGCAGTGTCATCTGTGGAGCGAAGTTCATGCTCATAGGTCCTACAGTAATTTGAGTCGCTATTCCAACCTGGCGTCGGGACGTTCAGTGGTACCAAAGTAGTGATTCGCATCACCCCGGACACCAGACCCGTGCACCACCAAGCCAGAGCTGTGCTGTATGTGATGCGGGAGAAAATTGAAAGCGAATTGGACTGTTTGCTGAGAGGGGGCATCATCTCGCCCATTGAATTCAGCGACTGGGCGAGCCCCATTGTTCCCATCCTAAAAGCGGATGGCTCGGTCAGGATCTGTGGCGACTACAGGGCCACTATCAACCGGGTGTCACTACAAGACCAATACCCGCTTCCGAGAGCGGAGGATCTTTTTGCCACGCTGGCAGGCGGCAAGCTGTTCACCAAGTTGGACCTCACTTCAGCCTACATGACCCAAGAACTGGCCGACGAATCCACACTACTGATTACAATCACCACGCACAAGGGACTGTTTGTTTACAACAGGTGCCAGTTTGGCATTCGATCAGCGGCCGCGATCTTTCAAAGAAACATGGAAAGTCTGCTCAAATCCATTCCTGGAACGATCGTATTCCAGGACGATATCCTCATCACGGGTCGGGACACCGAGGAACACCTCCACAACCTGGGAGAGGTGCGACGCCGACTGGACTGGGTAGGCCTGCGACTCAAGAAACCTAAGTGTGTGTTTTTGGCTCCCGAAGTCGAGTTTCTGGGCAAGAGGGTTGCTGCAGACAGGATTCGGCCTACCGAATCCAAAACATAGAAACATGGAAACATAGAAAATAGGTGCAGGAGTAGGCCATTTGGCCCTTCGAGCCAGCACCGCATTCAATGAGTTCATGGCTGAACATGCAACTTCAGTACCCCATTCCTGCTTTCTCGCCATACCCCTTGATCCCCCGAGTAGTAAGGACTACATCTAACTCCTTTTTGAATATATTTAGTGAATTGGCCTCAACAACTTTCTGTGGTAGAGAATTCCACAGGTTCTCTGGGTGAAGAAGTTTCTCCTCATCTCGGTCCTAAATGGCTTACCCCTTACCCTTAGACTGTGACCCCTGGTTCTGGACTTCCCCAACATTGGGAACATTCTTCCTGCATCTAACCTGTCTAAACCCGTCAGAATTTTAAACGTTTCTATAAGATCCCCTCTCATTCTTCTGAACTCCAGTGAATACAAGTCCAGTTGATCCAGTCTTTCTTGATATGTCAGTCCCGCCATCCCGGGAATCAGTCTGGTGAATCTTCGCTGCACTCCCTCAATAGCAAGAATGTTCTTCCTCAAGTTAGGAGACCAAAACTGTACACAATACTCCAGGTGTGGCCTCACCAAGGCCCTGTACAACTGTAGCAACACCTCCCTGCCCCTGTACTCAAATTCCCTCGCTATGAAGACCAACATGCCATTTGCTTTCTTAACCGCCTGCTGTACCTGCATGCCAACCTTCAATGACTGATGTACCATGACACCCAGGTCTGGTTGCACCTCCCCTTTTCCTAATCTGTCACCATTCAGATAATAGTCTGTCTCTCTGTTTTTACCACCAAAATGGATAACCTCACATTTATCCACATTATACTTCATCTGCCATGCATTTGCCCACTCACCTAACCTATCCAAGTCACTCTGCAGCCTCATAGCATCCTCCTCGCAGCTCACACTGCCACCCAACTTCGTGTCATCCGCAAATTTGGAGATACCACATTTAATCCCCTCGTCTAAATCATTAATGTACAATGTAAATAGCTGGGGCCCCAGCACAGAACCTTGCGGTACCCCACTAGTCACTGCCTGCCATTCTGAAAAGTACCTATTTTCTTCTACTCTTTCCTTCCTGCCTGACAACCAGTTCTCAATCCATGTCAGCACCCTACCCCCAAACCCATGTGCTTTAACTTTGCACATTAATCTCTTGTGTGGGACCTTGTCGAAAGCCTTCTGAAAGTCCAAATATACCACATCAACTGGTTCTCCCTTGTCCACTCTACTGGAAACATCCTCAAAAAATTCCAGAAGATTTGTTAAGCATGATTTCCCTTTCACAAATCTATGCTGACTTGGATCTATCATGTCACCTCTTTCCAAATGCGCTGCTATGACATCCTTAATAATTGATTCCATCATTTTACCCACTACTGAGGTCAGGCTGACCGGTCTATAATTCCCTGCTTTCTCTCCCTCCTTTTTTAAAAAGTCGGGTTACATTGGCTACCCTCCACTCGATAGGAACTGATCCAGAGTCCATGGAATGTTGGAAAATGACTGCCAATGCATCCGCTATTTCCAAGGCCACCTCCTTAAGTACTCTGGGATGCAGTCCATCAGGCCCTGGGGATTTATCGGCCTTCAATCCCATTAATTTCCCCAACACAATTTCCCGACTAATAAGGATTTCCCTCAGTTCCTCCTTCTTACTAGACCCTCTGACCACTTTTATATCCGAAAGGTTGTTTGTGTCCTCCTTAGTGAATACCGAACCAAAGTACTTGTTCAATTGGTCTGCCATTTCTTTGCTCCCCGTTATGACTTCCCCTGATTCTGACTGCAGGGGACCTACGTTTGTCTTTACTAACCTTTTTCTCTTTACATATCTATAGAAACTTTTGCAGTCCGTCTTAATGTTCCCTGCAAGCTTCCTCTCATACTCTATTTTCCCTGCCCTAATCAAACCCTTTGTCCTCCTCTGCTGAGTTCTAAATTTCTCCCAGTCCCCAGGTTCACTGCTATTTCTGGCCAATATGTATGCCACTTCCTTGGCTTTAATACTATCCCTGATTTCCCTTGATAGCCAGAGTTGAGCCACCTTCCCTTTTTTATTTTTACGCCAGACAGGGATGTACAATTGTTGTAGTTCATCCCTGCGGTCTCTAAATGTCTGCCATTGCCCATCCACAGTTAACCCCTTAAGTATCATTTGTCAATCTATCCTAGCCAATTCACGCCTCATACCTTCAAAGTTACCCTTCTTTACGTTCTGGACCAAGGTCTCTGAATTAACTGCTTCATTCTCCATCCTAAAACAGAGGCAATTCGATGAGCGCCCAGGCCCTGCAACACATCGGAGTTGCATTCATTTCTGGGACTCTTGAACTATTTCGGGAACTTTCTGCCGAATTTAAGCACATTGTTGGAGCCGCTACACGTGCTCCTGCTTAAGTTTTGGTTTTGGGGGGAATGTCAAGAACGGGCTTTCAATCGGGTGCGTAACCTACTCTGATCAAATAAGTTGTTGACCCTGTACAACCCCTGTAAGAAATTGGTTCTGACATGTGATGCATCGTCCCATGGGATTGGGTGCGTGTTGCAGCAGTACAATGCTGAGGGGCAACTCCAACCTGTGGCTTATGCCTCCAGGTCGCTGTCTCAAGCAGAACGTGGATATGGGATGGTTGAGAAGGAAGCACTCGCATGTGTCTATGGGTTGAAAAAGATGCACCAGTACCTTTTTGGCAGGAGGTTCGAATTAGAAACAGACCACAAGTAGTTAACATCCCTGTTGTGAGACAGCAAGGCTGTCAATGCCAATGCGTCAGCTCGCATACAGCGATGGGCGCTCACACTGGCTGTGTATGACTCCACCATCCGGCATCGGCCTGGCACTGAAAATTGCACTGACGCGCTCAGGGGGCAGCAGAACAAAGCGCTGAGATGGTCATGGCCGTTGATGCCTTTGACAGCGCAGGCTCCCCCATCACAGCCTGCCAGATCAAAATCTGGACCAACAGAGATCCCCTCCTATCTTTGATTAAGAAATGTGTCCTGACTGGGGATTGGGAGCATGCCCTGAGGAGGTCAGATCGTTTCACAGGTGGATGGATGAGCTCTCCATCCAAGCCGACTGCCTACTATGGGGTAGCCGGGTAGTCATGCCCCAGAGGGGCAGGGAAGCTTTCATCAGGGAACTCCAAAGTGAGCACCCAGGCATTGTGCTTATGAAGGCCATTGCCCAGTCACACGTTTGGTGGCCGGGGATTGACTCAGACCTGGAACACTGTGTTCGCAGGTGCATGACGTGTGCTCAGCTGGGAAATGCCCCCAGGGAGGCCCCACTCAGCCCGTGGCCCTGGCCCACCAGGCCATGGTCACGCATTCACGTAGACTACGCGAGTCCGTTCATGGGGAAAATGTTTCTCATCGTGGTTGATGCGTACTCAAAATGGATCGAGTGCATCATTTTGATTTTGTGCACGACATCCACCACTGTGGAGAGTCTACGTGCGGGCTTTGCGACACACGGTTTGCCGGACATCCTTGTTAGCGATAATGGCCCGTGTTTCACTAGCTACGAATTCCGGGAGTTCATGTTGGGTAATGGCATCAACCACGTCAGGACAGCACCGTTCAAGCCGGCCTCCAATGGCCAGGTGGAATGTGCGGTCCAAATCATAAAACAAGGCATGCTCAGGATTCAAGGTCCCTCCCTTCAATGCCGTCTATCGCGCCTCCTGCTAGCCAATAGGTCCCGACCGCAGTCGCTCACGGGGGTCCCGCCCGCGGAGCTCCTTTTGAAACGTACACTCAATACTCGGCTGTCCCTCATTCATCCTGCCTTGTCCGACATTGTTGAAGGCAAGTGCCAGTCCCAAAATGAGTACCATGACCGTAATTCAAGGGGGAGTTGTATAGAAATTGGTGACCCCGTATTTGTTCTCAATCACGCTTTGGAGCCCAAATGGCTTGAAGGTACTGTAATAGACAGAAGGGGAATCGGGTCATCGTGGTTAAACTTAACAATGGGCAGATATGCCACAAGCATCTGGACCAAGTAAAAAAAAGGTTCAGCATGGACTATGAGGAACCTGAGGAAGATCATAAGCTGGAATTCACACCACAGCCAGTGAATGAGCAACAAAAACATTCAGCAGCATGCACAGTCCCTGCGGTCAGACCGGAATCACCACAGGGGACAGACACGCAGGCCAAGGCTCAACAGCCAGAGCCCCAACTGCGGCGCTCCACGAGGGAGCGCAGACCACCCGAAAGACTTAACCTGTGATCCCAATAAGACGTTGGGGGGGGAGGTGATGTCATGTATGTCGCCTTCATGTAACAACACTGCAATACTGTATATACTTGAGAAATGCACACATTGACCACAGGGGGTGAACTTGTGGGAGACACTCTTCACCTGGTCATCCAGGTATATAAAGGGAGGTCCCACACAGGGTCATCACTTCTTGGTCCTGTGAATAAAGGTGCAGGTCACAGAGTGACCTTGTCCATAGAATGTGCCTCGTGTGGATTTGTGGTATTGTGTAAGGACTTTACAGTAACGTACTCAACTATGTAAGGCACTTCAGACAGACTGATAGAAGGGCACTAACTGTGATGTTATCTTTACCGTTGCAGGCAAAGCTGCCGCATAATCGAAGGGAGCAAATAAGGACCGGAGGAGGGGACCCTGACCTGCAACCCCTTACTGCGTTGGAGGAACGTGTCTCACCCTGATGGGTGCACAAGTGGGTGCGATGGCAGTTGGTCCGGCAAAGTCCCCTCGGGACAATGACGGTATGTTGAGGACCTTTGCACCTCTATCAGTCCACTTAGCCTGACACCACAATCCTTCCCCACTTTCCATGTGACTGGCATTTCAGAACGCCTTTCCGAGTCCTGGCCCCTTCCCCTGCAGGTAACCAGTCTTCTCTAACTTTGTGCTTTCAGATGATGAACCAGATGCCCAGGAGCCTGCATGTCAGCCTTCCAGTGCCGGCGATGGTGGAGCATAGGAGGAGGTGGAGGACACCTCTCTGGCAATTAACGAGGAGACAGCGGTCTCAGAGAGTGGGGCCAGCACCTCAGTGGAGGAAGGCATGGTCGGGGAGTTGGACGTTGGTGATGTTCCGGGACCCAGTGGCCTGCAGCAATGCCATGGGGAGGGGAAAGCAGGGGGCCAGCTCCCTGGTGGTTGAGTATGTATCTGAGTAATGCTCAGCAGCACTCTGATGAGGAGCCCGAATTGGAGGTTGTCGCAAGACAATCATTGCGGATGCACAGCGATCTGTTGGGTGCATTGGCAAGGGTGCCTGAGAGTCTCGATGCACTTGCTGTGAAGATGGAGGAGTCCACCTCAACATTTGCTCTTACATCGAGCCCCTCCTTGGTAGATACCAACGGATGTTGGAAGCCACCAGTGACCATGGAGTCCCAGACATGATGGCACGGGCTATAGCTGACATGGCAGTAGCCATTGAACACCAGGCCAAAGCCACGCATGGCCTGCATTCTGTCATGTCGTCAGTGCATGGTGGCATTAATCAACTCTGTGGTGTGCTGCAGTCACAGTCTGTGCTAATGCTGAGTCAACTTGATGCCACGCACGCACTGACCACTGCCATCTTGTCTGGGGCCCCATCTGTCCAACAGAGACTTAACGGTGCCGAAGCAGGGCAGCAATCTGTGCTCACCCAGATTGCTCCAGATGCTCAGGCTTTCCTCCAGGGGAGTAGCAGCATGTTGGATCTGATGTAACATGATGTCCTATCTTAGGATGACATCATTCTGCCTTTGCACCGGCCACTCTCTGCAAACCATCCATCCCAGAGTGCTACCACCCATGCTGAGTTGGTGCAGTCTGCAGTTGGGCCTGTCAGGTCCCAAGCTGGTCAGGGATGTTCTGCTAGTCATCAGTTGTGGCAGCGGCAATACCAGAGCAACTTTCAACCACCCTTGCTGCAGGCCCTGAGACCCCATTGAGGAGGAGCACTGGGCGTGGGAGGGGGAGAAGGGAAAGGTTGGGAAATCACTGAGGAAGACCCACTGAACAATAATGCCATAGTGGCCAGAGATGCTGACCTTGTTGCCATTTGAAGGCATGTAAATAGTTGCACTTCAATGTGGGTGATGATGTTTGAAGGGGTGTTTTATGAATAATTTGATGCTGATAATGGTTTTCTGTTGTGCATCTTTAGGACACAATATGGTTTTTGTACATAATAAATGATATTTTGAATTGTCACATTCTTGTGTTGCAATTTATATATGTGGCGGCTTGGAGGGTGGGGCGCAATGTCTTCAGCTGATCACCAGGTGAATAGGCTGACCATTCGGCACATCTTGCGTTATTCAGTGGAATCGATACGCGATGAGTCTCTGATGCGCAGCCCTTGCAGCGGCAACAGTGTCAGGCTGCCCCCTCGGGCTGAAGCTCCTCATCTTCCTCCTCATTATCGTCGCCCACCTGAGCAGCTTGCATCCCTGATGGCAATGGCTGGCCCCTCGTGATGGCCAGGTTGTGCAGCGTGCAGCACACAACGGTGAACATAGACACTCTATCAGGCGAGTATTGAAATGGCCCTCCACAGTAATCAAGGCAGCAGAAACGCTGCTTCAGAACCCCAATAGTTTGATCCTAGTTGTGGCGTGGCTGTGGTTGCAACACTGCTCGGCAGGGGTGGTGGGATTGTGGAGGGAACTCGTCAGCCAGGGGGCGAGACAATAGCTTTTGATGCCGATGAGCCAGCCATGCCCTTCATGCGGTGGCTGGAACAGTCGTGGCACTCTGCTCTCCTGCTGGATGAAGACATCGTGGCAGCTGCCAGGATAGTGTGCATTGACAGCGAGGATCATCTGCCTGTGATCGCAGACTAATGAACATTGAGTGAGTGGAACGCCTTGCGATTCCGAAACACCTCTCCATTGTGGGGTGGGGTTTGCAATGCCACATGCGTACAATCAGTGGCCCCCTGAACCCTGGGGAAGCCCGTTATCCTTGCAAAGCGCTCATGATGGTTCGCCCTGGACATGCTGAACTTTATGTAATCCATTTGTCTGCTGTAGAGAGCGTCGGCCACCTAGCGAATGCAATAATCTACTGCAAACTGCGAGATGTTGCATATATCGACTACAGGAGCCTGGAAGGACCCGGTAGTATAGAAGTTCGGCGCTACTGTCATTTTCACTGGCACTGACAGCGAGGTCTTGGTATCGATGTCAGCTGCGAGGTCTGTCTGCAGGAGTTGACAGAGCTCCGTGACCATCTCCTTGCAGAACCGCAGCCTTCCTATGCACTGCTCCTCAGACATATCAAGGTAAGAGTAATGCACACGGTAAACCCTGCATGGGTAAAGCCCTCCTACCTGATGTCTGCCACCTCTCTGGCGTGGACCCACATTGGACATAACCCGTCTGTACAGCCGCCGTCTTTGAAGTCTTCGAAGTCTTTGAAGTCACTGCCCCCATTAAGTTGTCGAAGGTAACAGCGAGATGCTCTCACCAATCGGTCCGACCTGGAAGCCAGCAATTTTGCCGAAATGGTTGTAGTCAAGCTGAGTAGTCAGCAGTCGCAGCACGTCAACACCTACACACTCTGCTAGGAGAACGGGGAGCGGGAGGGTAAGTGGAGCTGAGTCCACGGCCAGAACAGCCATGATCTTTTTGAATGGCGGAGCAGGCTCGAGGAGCTAGATGGCCTACTCCTGTTCCTAATTCTTATGTTCTTATGTAATATGGTGCACTCACCGCGATCTCTATGCCCCGGTTGCAAATCCTGTTATATACCGCCCCAGCAACGTCACCTCCACTTGTGTACGCCTACTTTTTGTGGCGTGTTCCCCACCAGCCGATATGTGAGATGGCAAAACAGAATTTGGCATGATTGCACACGTACTGACGTCAGGATTTCCATGGTGGTAGTTGGCGAGACGGTACATCTTTCCGCCGCTGGAAAAACTCAACCGAATTTCACAGCAGGCGGCAACATTGCCTAACGCTGGCGCCCAGCCATTACCGCCCAGGATATCAGCTGTCGGCAGCGTCCGAATTTCGGCCCCTAAGTATGCTAATTTATCTCCCTCACATCTTCCACCTACTTAAACCACTTTTATAAATGAGCTCAAGCATCACTCAGTGACACGAGCACTATATTAGTCTAGGCTGACACATCTGTGAAGCTCTCAGAATCCTATCCTTTGGCTGAGATGCTAAGCCGAGACCTTAGCTACCTGATTAGATGAAGGTTACAGATCCCTTGATACTAGTCAAAGAAGAACAGGGAGTTTTCTGTATCTTAGCCAACATTTCTCTCTCAACCAACACCACCAAAATCACATTAACTGGTCATTCATCTTACTGCTTTCTGTGGACTATTGCTGTGCACAAAATGTGATCATTTTGCTTTGAAAAATGAATGCGGTTAACTATTGAACTATATACACAGCAATTGAGTCATGGATTAATGAAAACAAAGATGTTGCCTCTGTGCTATCAAGGGCAGCAAACTACAAGCAGTTACAGGTAGGACAAACTGACGAAGAATTGAAGTCCAACAGGAAATGAAGGGATAAAGTCAATACAAATTTAGAATCATACATCATAGGAGGGCATTCACTCTATTGTGGCTGTGCCAGCTTTTTGTCCTAGTAATACAAAACTAATCCCACTGTTCTGCTTTCTCTCCATAGCTCTGTATCTTTCTTTGCTTCAAATATTTATCCAATTTTTCATTAACTCCCTGTGACTAAGCATTCCATGCTCCAACAACCCACTTGAGTAGCGAAACATCTCCTAACCTGCCTCCTCACTCACTCAGTGGCAACTTTAAATCGATAGTCTCTCATCATTTGACTCTAACAGAGAAAATGGTCTTTCTCTACTCACCCTATCAAAACTCTAAGTAATTAAAAAAAATGCACTTGATCTCCGAATGTGGGTGATGCTGGCAAAACCGCATTTTAAATCCTATCCCTAGATGCCATGAGACGGTGATGGGCCTTCTCCTTGAACTACTGCAGTCCGTGTACTGATGGTGCTGGGTTGGGGATTCCAGGATATGGACGCAGCGACAATGAAGGAACAGAGGAGATTTACGAGGGTGTTGCCAGGACTGGAGAATTTTAGCTATGATAAAAATTGGATAGGCTGGAGTTGTTTTCTTTGGAACAGGGTTAATAACCAGGGGGAATAGATTTATAGTAATTGGTAGAAGGATTAATGTGGAGTTGAGGTGAGTGTTTTTCACCCAGAGGGTGAATGGATGATCGAGGCAGAAATTCTCATCACATTTAAAAAGTACTTTGATATGCATTTGAAGTGCTGTAACCTGCAAGGCTACGGACCAAGAGCTGGAAAGTGGGATTCGGCTGGGTAGCTCTTTTTCGGTCAGAACAGAAACGATGGGCTGAATGGCCTAATTCTGTGCTGTATCATTCTATGATTCTATTCTATGTCCAAGTTAGGATGGCATGTGACATGGAAGGGAACTTGGAGGTGACGGTGCTCCCACGACATTGCTACTTTTGTGCTTCTTAGCCATAGAGGTTTGTCAAACTAAGCTTGGTGAGTTGTTGCAATATATATCACAACCGTCCATCTTGAAAGATAATGGTCTAAGTGCCAAAGGTGCTCAGTTATTTTGCCATGCATGATAAAGTTCCTGCAGTGCATCCTGTAGATAGTACATACTGCAGCCAAAGTACGCAGTGGTGGAGGGTGTGAATAGGTTCAAAACCTATATTAAATCTCATCTCAGCCTTTTCTGCTCCAGTGTAAATATTTCGTATCTTAGGTTTATCTATCCCATTACTATAGTTCCCCATCCCTGGCATCATCCTGGTGAATCTACATTATACACTCTCCATGGATTTAATGCCCTTTCTATATTTCAAAAAATTGATTTGTACAATTTTATAATTTCTTGTTTACCCTTGTACTCTATGCCTCCATTTATAAAACCTCAAAGTGCTTTTGCTGTTTTTATAGTTTTATCTACCTGCACTTGCATTTATAGGGAACTATGTATTTGAACCCCTGAGGCTTTCTTTATGCACACCCTTCAGCATCTTTCCATTGAGTGTATAGCACAAATCTCCATGATACTGCCATCTCTCAGGACAGCAGCACAGACAGGCCTCTAGTTAGCCCCCTCACAGCACTATATCAATAGAACATGAGAGGTGAACACCAAGCTGCCATGAGATGAGGTCCACCGTAGTCTCATGAGCCTTTTGTAGAGCATAAGCAGTCAACCATATCCCATGATAATGGCCCTCAGGCGACTCGTAAATTAAGCATGAGAATTGGCTAAACATAAAGCATTGTGTGCACTTTGGAATTCCTTATAATAAAACTGAATGTGCACTGGCACGGAGCTTTGTTGGAGTTATACAGGAAAAAGTGCATTTATGTGGTACAGGTTGTACCTCTCCAGTCCAACACTCTTTAGTCTGGAAACATCCCTGGTCCAGCATCATTCCCGGCAGGGTGGCGTCCCACGCTGCTGATGGATGTTCCCGCGCTGTTCATGGAGGTATAGTAATTGGTAGAAGGATTAATGTGGAGTTGAGATGAGTGTTTTTCACCCAGAGGGTGAATGGATGATCGAGGCAGAAATTCTCATCACATTTCAAAAGTACTTCTATATGCATTTGAAGTGCTGTAACCTGCAAGGCTACGGACCAAGAGCTGGAAAGTGGGATTCGGCTGGGTAGCTCTTTTTCGGTCAGAACAGAAACAATGGGCTGAATGGCAAGGAAAGGGAAGGGAAGGGCAGGCGGCTGACTGAGGTGATGAGGATTGAAGAAAATAGAGATTCTGAGTGACGAAATGCTGCGCAGTAGGCATATGCATAGCGCATGCGCAGAACACCGCAGGGTCGTTGTCAGCAGTTGCCTCCAGAAAAAGCGCAGCAAACCAGCACCATGAGAGAGGGAGGCCCGAAATGTCAGCATGGTGTTTTCCTGTGTTTTCTGGCTCTGTGCAGAGCTGCTGCTTTGTGTGGGTGATGTCCTGGTTTCCCGTGTTTCTGCTCTCAGCAAGGAGAGGGAGTGAGGCCAGAGTTTTGCAGCCGGAGCGTGGTAGAGGCGTTCAGGGGCCCGAGGGCTGTCACAGGACCCAATAAGTCTAGGGTTGGCGTGACCACGCGTGGTCTGGAAAATTCTCTGGTCTGGCACTGGTCAAATCCCAAGGGTGCCCGACTGGAGAGGTACAGCCTGTACTAATGTCTTCACTGATGTGATGAGAATTGGCATGGTCATGTGGGGGCAAGTATCAATGCCATCAAAATTTCCCAACTAAATTACAATTTTATTATTGATGTCTACAAGACACTATATCCTGTGGCTAACCTGACTGGGAGTTTGAAGGCTTGTGAATCAACCAACACCATCAAAAGCAAATGAACTGGTCCTTTATCTCATTGTTGTTTGTGGGACTTAGCTGTGCACAAATTGGCTACTACGTTTCCTTACATTACAACAATGACTACACTTAATTGGCTGTGAACTGCCTATGAGGTTATGCAGGGCAATATATGAATGCAATTTTTTTTTACTGTTAGTGATTAGTTTGGCCTATCTGGACACATAGATAATCCACAAGTGGGCCTAATAACCCTTTAATGTTATATATGCCTTGGGAGCAACACTCAAATGGAATCCATGAACTCGAGGTGCTGCTCACTCTTTTAATGGCAGCAATTGCCAAATAAAAATCAAGCATGTGCACCCTTTTTAAAGGGGCATAAGAAGAAAAGACTGTAAATAAATAAAAAAAGTTTAAAGGAACCTTAACAAATTAAATTAAAATGTTATTTCCGGTTGTGATGATGCACTCCAGTCACTTCGGTGCCGACTGGTCGTGGAAGGCCTCAAGCATCCAGGTGAAGCTCTTCCTTTCTTCCTGCTGCAGCTAATTGTCAAGGGTGAAGACCCATGATTCCCATTAGTAAAAACAAAAGGATGGAGTTTTGGCTCTTTTGCGCCTGTGTTTGTGCCCCAGAGAGACAGTCAATGCTGTTTTTGGGTGTTATGCCGGTCGTTCAGGTTTTAGCTCCCGGCTGATAAATTCGGCTCCTTATTTGCTGTGGTGCAAAATCTTACCGTCCCATCCTCCATTTTGACAGATCATGATGTCAATCGTCGTGCAATGCTGCACTAGCGCCCCGGATGGAAAATTCAGCCCTTACGGCCCATTTAACGCCCACCCCAGGAAATGTCTGAAAAGAATTGCCGTTCCCAGCATGCAGCAGGCGGTATGGGCGGAGTTAAATGGAGGGTGGAGGATTAGACATCGCAGGTCACATTTACACGCTGTGTAAAGGTCCAACTTGCAAATGGCACTTTTATCTGCCATTACAGTTTCCTTACAAGCTCAGTGAGAGATTTGAATGGGGGCATTACTAGTTCACCAGCGATTATGCTGGTTGCTATTGGCAGGTGGCTTCAAGCTAGAATAAGGGCTCTTGGCCATGTCAGCCTACGGACGGGGAGAGGTCGAAGATGTCTGGGGAGGAGGCCTTACTCCCCACGGGTTTACAGGGACCATCGCTAATACCTTCAACTCTCTGAGGCACCGTGCGTGAGAAGGCTACGCTTCGGAAGGAAGTGCTGGCAGAGATATGCCAGCTCCTACAGGCAGACCGACAGCCTACCAATGCCAATGGGACTGTGCTGCCTGTCGAGGCGAAGGTCACTGTTGCGATGACCTTCTATGCCGCTGACTCATTCCAGGCAGCAACAGGGGATATATGCAGCATCTCTCAATACACTGCACATCGCTGCATTCGGCACATAACAAAGGCTCTGTATGCCCGCAGAATGGACTTCATAAAGTTTCCTATGAGTAGAGATAGCCAGAATGAGAGGGCTTTAGGGTTTAGCAGAATTGTGGGCTTCCCGCAGGTTCAAGGAGCCATTGACTGCATACATGTCGCCTTTCGAGCACCATTACACAAAGCAGAGTTATTCAGAAACTGAAAGGGATAACATTCCCGAAACGTGCAGCTGAAGTGTGACCAGCGCATCCTCACAGTGAATGCCCGCTATCCAGGGAGCGCACATGATGCTTTCATCCTGCGTGAGAGCAGTGTCTCACAAATGTTTCAGCGATGAAGGCAAGGGCAGGGCTGGCTGACCGGGGACAAAGGTTATGGCCTAGCCACTTGACTCATGACCACCCTCCACAACCTCACCACAGAAGCCGAGCAGCGCTACAATGACAGTCATGCAGCCACACGCAACATCATTGAACAGACATTTAGAGTGCTCAAGCAGCGTTTCTGATGCCTGGACCGCTCTGAAGGCAGCCTTCAATACTCCCCTCAACAGGTCTCCGAATTCATTGTGGTGTGCTGCATGCTACACAACTTAGCCATCATGAGGGGACAGGTATTGCCAGTGGCGATTGCAGGCTCACCTCAGGAGGAGGAGGACGATGAAGAGGAGCCTGGTGTGGCACCGATTGCACAACCACCCCATCCACGGGGGAGGCAGCGTGGAGATGCTGCCGGAGCAAACGCTGCACGTTGTCAGCTCATAATGGACCAGTTTGTTTGAATGAGAAAGCTGAGGGATGCAGCTAAGACTCGCGACGTTATGTGCCACCATGAAGGTTCTTCTACCGTGAATTTTGGAATGATACACATAACAGCAATGGCAAAGGGTCAAAGTTACATTTTTATCCAACAAATTAAGAAACAGTCCCCCCCCCGCCAAACAAAACAAAACATCCAATAAACAGTGTTCTGCTGCCAGTAACTCAACAACAATGAAGTGCATTAATGAAAATAAACTATTTACACGCGTACTCATAATACATCCGGCCATCCACATAACGTTGTCCCACCCCTTGATGGGACGCCTCACATCTCCTCCCCCTTCCCTTCATCCCCCTCCCATGTCTGCTGCTACTCCTCATTGAGGCCTCAGTGCCTACAGCAAGGCTGCTTGAGGGCTACTGTGTTAGGGAGGCAGACAGTGCAGATGACGTATGACGATGCCCTGGATCAGCAATCACTGGTGGCTGTGGTGTGGACCGCGTAAGGTGCATGGTTGGAGAGTCCGTGGTGGGAGCTGGATGCTGTCATCCTGAGGAAGGACAGCACTGCCCATTTTCTGGGAGCCACTGATGCTCCGATGGGGCTGGGCCTCAACATCCGGAGCACAATGTGTCTCCACAACTTCCTGGTCTGCTTCGGCACCATCACTCCCCCGTTGGACAGTGGGGAATGCAGAGAGGATGGCACAAGTCATCGACTGCATCATATCACCAAGCTGCAGCATAGCTTGTGCCTGCGATTCGATCGATGCTGCGACGTGATCAAGGGCACGCGCCATCACTCTGGAACACCACTGTCGCTGCTGGAGGCCACCTGCCTCTGTGAGTGGGCAATGATGGCCTCGCTGGCATCCTGAGTTGCATGGACAATGCGTGACGCTGCCTCCGCAACAGTCGCAGAAAGCTTGTCGATACTCTCTGGGATCTGACCCAATGCAGCCATGAGCTCACAGTGCATGCCTGTGTTTTCCCTGGACATTTCCACCAAGTCCAGTTCCATGTCTGCCTGTTCTTGAGCAGACTTATTTGACCGACTCACCCTCCAGAGAGCTGGCCTCCAAGATTCCCCTCTCGCTTTGTGTTGCTGTAGGCAACTGGGGCCAGGAGCTTCCGATGACTCAAATCCTTGGAAATTGGCTTCGTCCCCAGATGTGGTCTCTTCCAAGGGGCCAACTGGTGGACTCTGAGGCTCAGGCATTGCAGTCTCATCGCAAGCCTCGTCACCTCCCCCATGGCCAAATGTTGATGGCTCCCTGGATGCCTGGTGCGATTGTGGCTGTTCTCCTGCAAGCACAAAAAAAACCAGACGTGTGGTTAGCAGGAGGGGAGGGGGCAGGGCGATAGCAGGAAGGTGGCATTGGATATGTACATTTGAAAGCCCCCCCGCCACTTCATAATACGTCTCACGGAAGTCACATCAGTTACATCATCTATTTACATATCATCACCGCCTGAAGGAGGCTCAGCATCACCCCCGGCAACTGTCCGAGCTGGTGCTCCAATGTGGGCAGACACCCGTTCCTCGACATCGGTCAATTCTAGGATTTGAGGCGGAGCCCGCCTGTGAACAGCTGCTCACGCCTGTTGTGTGAGTGCTTCGACTGCAAAGAGAAAAATAGGAAGGGTTCAGAAAGGGTACACCTCCTGTTGGGTCACATGTGCTTACCTTACTTCAATAGGTGAGACTGTGTTGATGTTCTGATGTCTTCACTTCAATCTGTGTTGATGTTATATGAGCTTTGTGAGTGATTATTAGGAGGTCAGAGGGAGGTAACATAGGGGCTGCAGGTGATCTTTATCAGGAGTTGGAGTGTATTGCAAGGAAGGTTCTGAATGATTAGGGAACAATACTGTAGGTGCATCCTTAATTAAGAGGCAATGGCTGGAGAAGTCATCCTTGAGTTTTCTGAGTTTCATTGTGAATCCCACCCCACAGGCTGCAAGAATTTGAGAATGGGCATATACATGAGATACTTCACATAGCATCTGACATTTGTGTTGGAAGGATCGTAGGCATAAATAAATGTGAATGGTACTCACCCTGACGAGCCTGGTAAGGTTGTTGAATTTTTTGCAGCATTGTGTGCCAGTTCTGGCAACTGTGTCTGCCGCAGACACCTCCTGGGCAATTTCATGCCAAATTCTTTTAAATATAGCCGGCAGCGACCTCGCTCCCCCAGCAGATGGAATGACAACCACCTCCTCTCCTTTGCGTGGACTAAGGTCTCAGCAGCCTCCGTTGAGAAATGCCTGGCATGCTGCCTGCCCTCCTGCTGCTCCATCTCTGCAGAAGTGCCAGAAGTCAGGCAGGTCATCTGCGCATGCGTGCGGGAATCTGCCACGCCCTGAAATAACGTTTGTGCCCGGGAAAATAAAAACGCGATTGCGTATGCGCAAAATAGCCACCTCTTTTACCGCCGCGATTTTTGGCGAGGGCGCACAAAGTCCGTTGTATAATGCCTAATTTAATGCCCAAGATCATGGATCCTCATTTTTCGCTGAAATTTCCAGTCGAAGCCGCAAACTTTTTTCATGCGGCATAGGGATTGCCCACCGCAATTAGGGCCCCGAAATCGGGAAAGCAGAAAATGCAGCCCAAGGACTCCAGAATAACTCATTTAACTTTAACTGGGTCTCTGTAAACCTTGCTGCTTGTATCAGCATACCTTTGGTTGTGGGACCATTGCATGCTGACAATAATCCACTAATGTAAGACCAGCTTAAGCTTTTATGGAAAGGGTATCACTTGCTGCTCCCTGCTCTGGATTGTCAAGGACATGGTTTAAGGTGAGCTGCTGCTTGTAGAATCATAGAAAATATGTTTTTTTTTAAAGACTTTAATTGTGTTATTAATTTTTTGAAGATTTAATCTAGAGCCTTGCACATGCCCTGGACATGAAATAGCTGAAATTTCTTTGACACAACAAAATAGGAATGTTAGGTGAGCCCGAGGGCTGTGGCATGCTTGTGAAAAGGATGGTGTTACAAATTCAGGTCTGCCATAGATACCTTCTCTGGGTCAGTGGCTCCCACATGTGGTCTGAGTATCTTACTTTTATGGGAGGTAACTTGTACTGCCCTAGTTATGCATGCACAATAGCAGACCACAATACTACTCTTCTGCGCCTTGATCTAGTTATCCATGTCTCTTGCATTTATTTTCCAGTGGCTACTAGATGCTAACAAATTGCTTACTATTTATAGTCTATGGGGAAGCAATAGCCCTGATACTTGCAGGGAGGGAGCGTGTTTGCGGGGGCGGGGGGATACCCACAAATGACTTTACAGCAGGACTTCTTGTTTTTCTTTTATTTTGTTTCCTGCCCAGCAGCCGGCCAGGTTGAGAGGCTGACTGACTGCTGGGTGGGAAAGGCAGCAGCCAGGGATCGGGAGAGACTGCCAGGAGGCGGGGCCGGGGGGCTGGGGAGGGGGAACGGGGACTGGGAGAGATTGTGTTTTTTTTCAGGGGTGGGAGGGGGTGGTGGTGGGGGAAGAGAGAGAGGGGGTGTCGACTGATCATGGCAGACAATTTGTTTGAGGGGCTGGGGGTGGGGGAAGCACTACTGTTCCTCCTGGCCCACAAGCAGTGCTATAACGAGCAATGATCCAACAATCCTGTCTCCATTTATCTGCTGGCCAGTGTTACATTTAAATAGCTGCCAAAATATCAGGAATGGAGCCTCATTTACATGTTATAACTACAGACCCGCCTCTTCAGAGCGGGTTACTTGGTGAAAATACATGCCATCGAGGCACGTTGAGGTTGGGTTTTGTAATATTTGGCAATGTTTAAATATATTTTCTTTTAACCCTGACCCTCTACCACCCTTTGTGGGGGGAGGGTTAAAATCCCCCCCCCCCATCCACATCTAAGCTACTTCATTAGTATCTTAACTACCTATCATCTCTGAGCCTTTTTCTGTTTATTTCCATGAATGCACAATTTCAAGCGTAAAACGGAACTGACGCAAAAAGGACCAATTTAATGGTGCAATGTTCTGTGCCCAAGAACATCTGAAAAATGTACAATCCTGGATCAGGCCATTTGTCAGGTGGTCTAAAACAGGTGTTAGACTCCTTGCATATTCTATTGAGGGGCCTGATGCTTGTTTAAGGCCCCTTACAAGAAAGTGGGCTGCCGCGAGTGGGTCTCGTGTCTGCTCTGCTCAAGTTTTCGAGATGTGGATGCAGCCCAGGCAGCAGCTGCCATCATAAAAGGTAAACAAAAAATTTAAAAATAACGTATCTTTGGAACCAGGAGGAATGGGAGAGCTCCTCCCGACATCACAGTACATCCGCCAGCCATTGCCGGCCATAATTGGTCTCCCTCCCGGTGTCTATTCCCCGCCCCCCCGGTCCAGGAACTTACCCGAGGGCCATTGTTGGTGAGGCAGGTTGCCTGAAATTGTTGGTTTCCGTTGGGTGAGCTGCTTCTGAAGGTGCGACAGTGACCGGCAACTCACCTGAATATTTAGTTGAGGCCTGGGGACCAATTTCTTGGCCTATGTCTTGATTTCCAGGCTAATATTTTATGTAGCTTTAACCGCTCCATGATCTTTCTGTAAAAAAAAGATCCCAAGCATGGTTCTTGACCCAGGGCACCCTTCTGTACAAATGTTAGTAGATAAAGGATATGAACCATGTGTTCTGTAGTTTTACTAGAGATAAGCATGATTGTGCCAACCCAGCTGTACTTGTACAACTACTGCTTTTTTAAAAGCCCTTTTAATGACATGCTGTTGTCTTTTTTTGTAATTCTCAGCTTCCTGTGACAGTGTTTCAGAAAGTATAAGTGCTTCAGTTGCATTGATTTTGAACAACTTCACGGTTTAGTGCTGTGTCGCATACCTGTGCTGACACGTAAATCACCAGTCTGCGTATGTTAACTTTGGTTCTGATGGATTATTCAAGGTGATGTAGTTCTGAGACTGCGGGTGGATTGCACATTTAGCCTATTGCATAACTCATCCATGACAGTGAAGCAACACAGCAGTAAGCAAAGATTCTAAAATAAATGTTGTGCTTATTTTTGAAGAAGCATTTGGACGAAGGATCGTCAACCCAAAGTGTTAACTCTACTTTTACTCCACAGATGTTGCCTGACCCGCTGAGATTTCCAGCATTTTCTGTTTTTATTAAGTTCGCATTCCCTTTGGATGCCGGTGACGTATTCGGTAGTTATGCTGCCTACCGCAAAATCCAGGCCATTAATGCACTCAGAAAATGGAGAGGGGGAAACATGCAAATGCAAGATTTTTTACTGACATTAATTCTGGTCATGGAGGTACATTGAAAATTCACAAGAATTCTATCCCTTCAAACTCTTTCTATATCTAAAAATAAAGTTGTGTTGATGCAAAATTCATAATTCATCAAATATTTATCTACTTTATCTAAAGGAGAACACAGAGAGAGGATCAATGTCATGGTGACATTTGTTTAACTATAAGTGGAGCCTCCTGTTTTTTATGTTTGAGATTTATTACCCAGATGCAGTTATGGAGATAATGGTTAACTTTAGCAGTGAGCTCAGCTGTCAGCTTAATGAATAGATGTTTTCACAGAGACTACTTTGTACAATAATTGCCCCATTCATAAACTTTTACATCAATACTGCAGCATTCTGATAGTGGGATTTTAATTTGTGCTGCGTGCATAGAAATGCATTTAGAAACCTTTTGCGGCCATAAGAAAACTCTTTTTATAACCTTTCTGTCACCTGATTTTGCATATTTGAACTTTGACATAAATAACAACATTTAAAATGTAGAGTTTAATGAAGTATGGAGCTAATGTGTCACGTTCAAGTCTTGTAGTCAAAAATGATGCATTTAAAAAGTCACCATTTCAGACTGACTCACCTCTCTCCAATTTATAAGCTTTGACCTAAATGGTACCTTTATCAGATCCTCCATAAATACTGTAATGGAAATTGAATTTCTTATTTCACCAAAGTCTTCAGAGAGGCAAAGAATGGAGATAAGATGCTTCTTAGGAGGAAGGTCAAGGCAGGGAAACCATTCAAATCAGGTGCATCTCGCAGTAATTAAAGCAAGAACTTGCATTAATTTAGCACCTTAGGACGTCCCAAAGCGATCTACAACCAATGAAGTACTTTTTGAAATGTAGTCATTGTTGTAATGTAGGAAATGTGGAAGGTCCCATAAATAGCAATGAAGTGATTGCCCAGTTAATCTACTTTTGGTGATGGTGGTTGAGGGGGCACTGCAGGCCAGGAATTGAGGAGAACTCCCTGTTCTTCAAATAGCATCTTGTTGGAGGGATGGGAATGTTAATATCCACCTAAACAACTGGGACAAGATGCAGGACCTTGCTTTAATGGCTCAAGCAAAGGACTGGACTAAACCTCTGACAATGCGGCAATCCTCCCAGTCCTGCACTGGCGCACCAACCTAGATAAAGTGCCAAAAGTTAGAGTGTAGCTTCAATCCACCACCGCTGACTCAGGCAAGTGCTACCAGCTCAGACCCAACTTGAATACATTGAACTATTGGGTCCATTTCTCACCTCCAGATTTTTTAAATAAGAGTTGAACAAAATAAGCAAACTTTCATGGTATAATACTGAGTACATGTAGGATCCCGTTTACATATTATTTGCAAACCTATATACTGAGGACTTTATACAGATTTGTACTTTACTTAACAGGATTGAACACGGATTTTTTTCTCAAATTGGGGATGAGAAAGGGTTTTTAGTGGTGTATGGCACAGCATTAGGGAAATGGGTCCTGTCCATTCATTGGTCCAGGTCCAAGGCTCCCTAATGATGTGGAGGCTCAGAGAGAAAATGTTGAGCAGAATGTAGTATGTGTCTGCAGGAAGTGAACTCACTGCTTTTCTTGTGTGGAGAACTACCGAACATGTCGTCATAATTTGATGCCGAGAGCCACACTGATGTAGATACTCAGGGTAAAACTACCTTTCACTGGTAACGCAAAGCGAGCGATAGTGAATCACAGCCCGTTTTCCACCCCGCCTGCTTTACTCTTCTACTGAAGTCAGTGAAAAAGAATATGAAGTAGAGTGTAAAACGGGCTCTCGATTTGTTAGTGCCCCTTTTGCGCTATTGCTGAAGACCAATTTCATTCCCTCAGTATTGGACAAATCATTTGCAAACAGTTTTACTTCACACTGGAGACCGAATGGCCCTGATATTTGCAGGGAGGTGGAGAGGATGCGTGTGAGGCTGCAAATGGCCGATGAACCCATCAAGGCTGAGGAGGCGGAGATCCTGCAGATCTTAATAGCAGCATCTCAGTTGTGTGGAGCAGACCGGTTGGGCCAGATGCTCTTTACCTTTCCGCCATTGTTCTTTGTTCATAGGTTTATATGTAACCTTCAAGGCTGCTGACCGAGGGCTGTGTGGCTCTTTGTTGGCCGGCGCGGACATGATGGGCCGAAATGGCCTCCTTCTGAGCTGTAGATTTCTCTGTTTCTAACATTTTGTTGTTCCATCTCGCGCCCGACCGTCAGTCAAAATAGCTAGCCTGGCCAGCAGGTGGGAGGGAGCACCAGGATGCTAGATCCAGGGATGGTCCCCATAATTCGGAGCTGGGGGAGTCCTCCTGCTCCTCTTGGGTCACAAGAATTGCTGAAAGAGGCACTTGCCTTGTAGAGCCAACAGCTTCCGCCTCCTTTTCGCTGCCGAGTTTCCCGATCCCCTGGGAAACCTGCGCAGCAACAGTAAAGTTCAAATTGGGCTTCCAATTGCACTGTGGGAGCCCGATTTTAAATATGATAAGTTAGTGTCACACCAATATCTGCCGCCTTTTGGACTGTTGCGTGCACGGTGGGTTGGGGGTCGTGTTACATGTATTTCACTCTTTAAACGTTGCCTGACCCTCTCTTGCCCATCGTGGGTGGGTGGGTTAATAGCGAGACCAATGCTTTTGTGTGCACTGATTTGCTCAGCTAGTGTCTCAAACTTTTTGTCTCTTCTGCTTCCAAGATTGCAAAATAAATATAGGTGAGGGAGACTATTTAACCTATCTTGGCTCACCCATCTAGAAAGAAAAATCTGACGGTTCCATATCACATCATCCAACTGGCCTTTAAATGACTCATTGCTTCCACTGCCCTAGCTTGATGCCTATGCCATGTTAATTACTCTTCGATATCAGCCCAATTTTCCCCGACACCCATTTGAACCTTGGTCCCTGTGTCTGACTGTCAAGCATAAGGAAGAAGTAGGTAATTGACTGAACTCTTTGCCCTGTCTATAGTCCTTATTAATTTAAAATAGCTTGCTTTCACTTTTCCTTGTTACAAAATAGATTTTTGGGGGGGATCTTGGCAATAAGTTTTATTTAACTGTGCTAAATGCTGCTGTAAAGTAACGCTAGCCTTGATATCCTTGAAAGCTACAATAGATAAATCTTTGGTAGCTTTGGTACAGCTTTGTGATTTACTGACAGGAATGTGAAAATGCAGGAAAATAAAGGTAAGAGCTCACAATGAAGTCTGATAGCAGGAAAATGTCTCAAATTTGCCAGGCTGTGCACACAAACTTGATTTTGCGATATCCAGAGGCAGACTTCAATGGAGTTTCTTTCAATGAGAAAATGATCCCGTTGATGATTTTTGTCTGCATGTTGGTGTTCAGTGCATTACTTTCATTGATGGGAATCTTCAAGGTAATACATGGAAATTATCTGTCTGCTGGATTATGCCACTAGAATCCATTACATTGTGTCAGTGATAATAGTGAGAGGTAGTTAACCACCGTACTTCCTGGAATTTGAACTTCGAACAAAAATAAAATTGAGGCAGTATGATGTCACACTGTGTGGAGGGTTGGAGGATACATGCAGTCCTCCCACACAATCAGTTTCTTGGTTCAACCGTGCTGTAGGGTCAGGCCCAAGGCTCAGGCCAGGGTTGACAACTCATGTTGGACATATTCTTGGAGGTTTCATCACATGACCATCTAATCTCATTTGCCTGTTCTTTCTCTGTACCAATGTTCCCTTTAAGCTGTGCGGCCGCACAGTGCTCCAGGGGTCTCACGCAGCCAGTGAGCTGGCTTTTACATTGAAAAAAACTGCGCATGCGCAGACTTTTGAATGGCCGTGCAACCTATTAAAGGGGCCACGAGGCCCCCCCAAAATACGGAGAAAGTTGTTCTGTAACCTTTAAAAAATGTTAGTCTCTAAATATTTTTTTTGCCTCTAGAATGTACTTTTCTTTCTTCGTGTCACACTTCAGGCACCATGGGGTGGAAATTTGGTCACGCCTCATTTGGGGTGGTAACCCAGGCGGAGCGGTAATTTTAGCCAGTCCGCCTTTGCACCTGACACAGCCTGCACCCCACCCATCCCCACACTGCTGCTCCCCATCCTGAGGCGGTGGAGTCAGCACTTGTGCCCTACGTGGCCCAGCTGGTCGAGGGCGTCCTCCTAGGCCATCTGATCTGCATTCCTCAGAGACACAGCAGCCCTTAAGCAGCCTTGCTGCAGCCGCTGAGGAACCATTGAGGAGGAGCTGTAGGCGAGGGAGGGGGTGGGCCACAGGGGTGGCAAATACTAATGCAAAAGACACTAATTGAAGGTGTCCCAATGGGTCCAATTTACATCATGGTGCATATGTCACTCATATGTTGTATAATTTGAAGGGGCGAGTGCTCCATTTGTTTTCATTTGAGAGGCTGGAGTTTTAAGGAAAATGGCCAAGCCCTGATGCTTGTTGTTGTATCATTTGAAGGGATGGATGCTCCATTTTGTTTTATTTGAGGGGGTGGGGTTTTTGGGGTGACTTGAGAGATGTGTTTGCAATAAAATGTGACGTTGAACGTTTCCTTCAGCCTCTGATGTATGACTGTTGATTTGTTATGGAGATGTGGCCTTAGTGTGGCACAATGCACGGTCATTAATAGCTGTATCCCTCAGCTCCCTCCATTTAAGTGAAGTGCTCCCTTATGAGCCACTGCCGAATAGCCCTGCCATCGCCAAAATTGACACGCTGCCTCCTCCGTGGATGCTGCTGGTCGTCGTCATCTTGCTGGACATTCAAGGCATCGGCAGGCTCCTGTTCCTCCTCCTGCTCCCCCTCCTCCTCTTGAGGTGGGTCTGCGATCCCCAGTGGCAAGGCCTGGGTCCTCATGATGGCCAAGTTGTGCAGCATGAAGCACACCACAATGAATAGTAAGATCTGTTGAGGGGAATATTGAAGCCTATCTCCAGAGCTGCTTCACCAGCCCTATTGTCTGCTTGATGATGTTGCTGGTGGCAGCATGGCTCTCATTGTAGTGTTCCTCCGGCTCTGTGGTGGGATTGCGGAAGGGGAGCATTAGCCAGATGGCCAGGCCGTATCCCTTGCCCCCGAGCAGCCAGCCTCGGCCTTGCCGTGGTGGCTGAAACAGTGGAGGCACAGTGCTCTCCCACAGGATAAAGACATAATTTATGCTTCCAGGATAGCGAGCATTGACTGCGAGAATGTGCTGCGTGTGGTCGCACACCAGCTGCACATTTAGGGAGCAGTATCCCTTTCTGTTTCTGAAACCATCTGCATTCTCGAATGGTGCTCGCAAGGTCACGTGCATGTATGTCAATTGCTCCTTGCACCCTCAGGAAGGTCGCTATCCTAGAAAAACCACATGCGCGCTCATGCTGTTTCTCCCTGGTCATCGGAAAGGTAATGAAGTCATTTCAACGGCTGTACAGAGCCTGTGTGACATTGTGGATGCAGCGATGTGCTGCGAATTGTGAAATGCAGCAATATATCCCCGGATGCAGCCTGAAAGGAGCCAGAGGCATATAAGCTGGGTGCCACCGTGACCTTCACTGTGAAGGGCAGCGCAGTCCTGGTGTCGATGTGAGGCTGCAGATCTTCCTGCAGCAGATGGAATCTTTCTGTAACGACCACCTTTCAGAAGCGCAGCCTTCTGACATACTGTATAGCTCAGAGACATGGACCATGTACAGTAGAAATCTCAAGTTGCTGGAGAAATACCACCAACTATATCTCTGCAAGATCCTACAAATCCCCTTAGAGGACAGATGCACCAACATTAGCATCCTCGACCAGGCCAACTTCCCCAGCATTGAAGCACTGACCACACTTGATCAGCTCCACTGGGCAGGCCACATTGTCTGCATGCCAGACACGGGACTCCCAAAGCAAGTGCTCTACTCAGAACTCCTTCACGACAAACAAGCCAAAGGTGGGCAGAGGAAACGTTACAAGGACACCCTCAAAGCCTCCCTGATAAAGTGCAACATCCCCACCAACACCTGGGAGTCCCTGGCTAAAGACCACCCTAAGTGGAGGAAGTGCATCCAGGAGGGAGCAGAGCACCTCAAGTCTCATCACCGAGAGCATGCAGAAATCAAGCGCAAGTAGCGGAAAGAGCATGCTGCAAACCTGTCCCACCCACCCTTACCCTCAACGACTATCTGTCCCACCTGTGACCGGGACTGTGGCTCTCGTATTGGACTATTCAGCCACCTAAGGACTCATTTTAAGAGTGGAAGCAAGTCTTCCTCGATTCCGAGGGACTGCCTATGATGATGGTGACTTCTGACACACTGCTCCTCGGACAGGTCCAGGTATGAGCGTTGCCGCCGGTAAAGCCGTGGGGAATAAGGCCTGCTGCCCCGATGTCTAGCAGCTCTCCTCCTTCAGCCCCCCACATGGCCAACAGCCCCTCTCTCTTCACGACGCCTTGCGAGAGCATGTAGAATGCGACACTGGTGAACAAGCAATGCCCCCATTAAAGTTTTAGAAATAAGTTTCTCTCAAGCTGCACTGTTATGTCTGTCTACCGCTGCAAACTCGGAGGCTCACCCGTGCTGTGTGTAAACACTGCACTGACTGTGACCTCCGAGGGAAGCACTTCCTCATCCCTTTAAGTAGCCACCAGCTAACGACTCTGCAAGCCTGTACTGGACTGTTTTTCCAGACGTTGTTTTTGGCGGGCGCTCGATGAAGCGGCCGCACCTAATTTACCGACCAGGGCGCCAGCGTGGGCGTTGCACTGGGACTGACATCATGATCGGAGCGATTGTCAGCAGCCAGGCGCTACTGGTTTGCGCCCCCGGTGAGCCTCTAATGAATTTTCGGTTGGGGCGCTAAACACTGCGCTCCCGGTCGGTAACCTCTTAGCCTCCCATTAACGTCCCCTCTGGCTGCTAACGGAGTCGTTAGGCAACCAAAAATCCAGTCCCCCATCTTTGTGTATAAATAACTTTTTATTGGCCCAAGTTTCATATTCATGAAACAAGAACAAATAATGACTGAACAGATAGGAAAGGGAATGCATCAAAAGCCGAAGTTACCAAAGACACATGAAAGCAACAAATGTAGCATGACCAGTTAACAAATCCTGCCAATGAAAGAGCAGGAACCGATCAAACTGCTCCAACAAATTTGATTTTTGTTTTAGGTTAGCCTCTGTGGGAATAAGATTTGTAACATAGTAAGGACATCAATCATAGAATTTACAAGAAAATGATTGCACTTACCCTGTATTCTCCAGAAATTCTCCAATTTAATATTAGGAAGACCAAAGCCATTATCTTTGGTCCCCGCCACAAATTGCGTTCCCTAGCCATTGACTCCATCCCTTTCCCTAGCATCCATCCGAGGCTAAACTTGTTGAGACCTCCCTTTATATACCTCAGTGGGACAGATATGGAGTGTCTCCTGCAAGTGCACCCCTGGTGGTAAGGTATGCTTATTGTTACAGGTCATATCCAGTTACAGTCATGTATAGCATGGTAAGATACAGTTATATACAGTAATGTGAGATACATGACAAAACTAGACTGTTCGCAACCCTCTGGAACGCCCTCCTTAAACCTCTCCGCCTCTCTACCTCTCTTTCCTCCGAGATAGGTTAAGCGAATGGGCTAAGGTTTGGCAGATGGAATACAATGTCGGAAAATGTGAGGTCATCCACCTTGGAAAAAAAACAGTAAAAGGGAATATTATTTGAATGGGGAGAAATTACAACATGCTGCGGTGCAGGGGGACCTGGGGGTCCTTGTGCATGAAGCCCAAAAAGTTAGTTTGCAGGTGCAGCAGGTAATCAGGAAGGCGAATGGAATGTTGTCCTTCATTGCGAGAGGGATGGAGTACAAAAGCAGGGAGATCCTGCTGCAATTGTATAGGGTATTGGTGAGGCCGCACCTGGAGTACTGCGTGCAGTTTTGGTCACTTTGCTTAAGGAAGGATATACTAGCTTTGGAGGGGGTACAGAGACGATTCACTAGGCTGATTCTGGAGATGAGGGGGTTACCTTATGATGATAGATTGAGTAGACTGGGGGTCTTTACTCGTTGGAGTTCAGAAGGATGAGGGGTGATCTTATAGAAACATTTAAAATAATGAAAGGGATAGACAAGATAGAGGCAGAGAGGTTGTTTCCACTGGTCGGGGAGACTAGAACTAGGGGGCACAGCCTCAAAATACGGGGGAGCCAATTTAAAACCGAGTTGAGAAGGAATTTCTTCTCCCAGAGGGTTGTGAATCTGTGGAATTCTCTGCCCAGGGAAGCAGTTGAGGCTAGCTCATTGAATGTATTCAAGTCACAGATAGATAGATTTTTAACCAATAAGGGAATTAAGGGTTACGGGGAGCGGGCGGGTAATTGGACCTGAGTCCACGGCCAGATCAGCCATGATCTTTTTGAATGGCGGAGCAGACTTGAGGGGCTAGATGGCCTACTCCTGTTCCTAATTCTTATGTTCTTATGTTAACAGGCTCCTTAAAACCTACCTCTGTGATCAATCTGTCTTAATTTCGTCTTTTGTAGTTCAGTGTCAAATTTATTTGTTTTGTCATAACTCTGCTGTGAAGCGCCGTAAGACATTTGAATACTTTAAAGGTGCTATATAAATAAAAGTTGTTGTTGTTGTATAGTAGCATTTCACGTGCTTGAAATTTGTCTAATGTGCTTGATTTGAGACCTATATCTCTCTGGAAGAAAAAATAGGGGGAAGATATTTGCGTTGTTTGCGCCTCCCGTTGGCGGGGGTGCTACCAGGGAGCAAACGACTTCGCGCCCAGGGCGCAGGGCCTCTACTGACTCCCACGAAATTCTGCGGGAGTTAACGGAGGCACTAAGTGGTAGCGCCCCACTCCTGCCGGGAGCGCCCCGGGCTGCTGCGTCAGAGATAATGATGTCACCACTGTGCGTAGTGACCGTTTTTGCCCTGGAGCGGAAATTTGGTAGCACCCCATGGGGCTGCCGTCGGTGATGTCTGTGCCAGCCTCACGGGTCGTGAATCGGGTTTCAGTCGGCTCGTGGGAGTGAGAATTAAAGGGGAGGTGCGGCGCCATCATTTAAAAAAATGGCTGACTGACTGATTGCGGCCTTGCCCTCTTCAAATCGTGAAATCCGTGCCGCGATGTTGCAGCCCGGCACTCCGCTTCTGTGCCGGACTGCTGCCACAGCCCACCACTCTCCAGTGGTGTAGTGGTGGCCCCTTCTCCTTGATGCAGAGTCTGCAGAGTTCCCTCCCCTTTAATGGAAGAGGAGGATCCTGTGCTCTTGCCAGTGCTATGCCAGATTGGCCATTCACCAAACATGACAGGGCTCCTCGCCATTCCTCCTCTGTTTCTGTGCATTGATGGAAAATGAGTGAGCATGAAATTTGCAGGGGAATCCACTTTTACAAAAAGTGGAAATAAGAATTATTTTTGAATAAAACATCAAAGTAAAATAAAGCATAGTATTTCCATTTTTTTTCCTGAGATGACTTTCAAAGGAAACACCATAGGTTACTATTTTCATAGGGTTTGTGTTATTAACAAATACATGTGAGAAACAAAAATTTATGCTTTGATATTTGGTAATGTTGAATGTTTATATTTTGTAAAGCAGTTGCCGTTTCTAATTGATATTTATTTGAGAACTGAAAAAAGCAAAAATGATTGATATAAACAGCAGAAATAGAGGCTCCGAATAATTGTCTTAAATTTGAAAGATTTATTTAAGCAGAACCATTTATTAACACTAATTACTGTATGCTGATATATTTATTAAAGAAGGAACGATATTTCTCTCAGTATAAAGGAGATCCTAAACAGGTGAGCCAGTCTTCCTATCTAACATCTGAACATATTTGTACAACTGTGTAGTATGTGAGTGGTGCGTTGTAATTATTTATCAACCTGAAGAAATGTATTCATTTATTTATCGATTTTACAGGAACAAATCAAAAAGGTACTTTACTGTTTCGCCGCCTATCTCTCAAACATGCCTTCAGTGATGCAGTTTAATGTCTGACTCACCATGAGCAACACCACAGAAGATCTGCTAGTGCATGCACATTTTTCAGTGGGTGGCTAAGAAATGTGCGTTTTGTGAATATACATATTGTTTTGTGTTATTTGTTCATGGAATGTGGACATCACTGGCAAAGCAGTGCTTTGGTGTATATATGAGGCTTAGGGCTAGATTTTACACTTTTGTGCAGATCACCCAAAAATGGGCGTTATTTCCGGCGTGGGTGATAAAAATGGATTTTCAGAACGCTGGCTTGTCACCCATTCTCAAAGCCCCTAGTCTCCATTTTTGAAATTGGGCATTACCGCAAGCGATATGAAATGGACATTAGCGCTAAATCTCTATGACCTTCTGCCATAAAGGGTCGCCGTCCTTAGCAACAGCATAGCAACGCTCGATTCCCGTGATTCAGGAGGTCAAGGGTCATCATGACATGCGCTTAAGAGGAGACAGAGGGAGCTGAGAGGGAGTGAAGGCATGTGTGGGTGTGATGTGGCTGCTTTGGGAGGAAGGAGGGAGAGTTTAGAGCTTTAGAGCAAATTGGGAAAAAAAAATTAGCTTTTACCAGCCAGATATTTGCCTGAATTTGGTGGCTATAATGGAGGGAGAGGAGGAGGCATCACAGCACACTGTGGAGACTGACGCTGGAGAGAGCAGTGAGCTGGGAGAGGAGCACATTGGGGGTGCAAAAGATTGGAGGAGGTTCTCGGACGAGGCAATTGCCTCCCTCCTGCAGGAGGTCGAGTTACGCTGGGGTGATTTGACCCAGGGAGGGCGTGGGAAGCCCACCCCAAAGGCCTACCAGAAGATATGGACCGAGATAGCAGAGGTGGTCTCATCGGCGACCAACGAGGTTCGTGAGGGCAACCAATGCCGCAAACGATGGAATGACCTTGTGGGATCCGCAAGAGTAAGTATGACATTTATTTACATGTACTTATATATTTATATAATTTGATTTGTAAGAGTCATGAGTGATTATAATCAGATGTGAGGTCTTTCACTTTTACTGGGAATGCTGTACTCAAAGCCTGCGGTCACGGTGCACGTCTTCAGGTAAAGAATGATAATTATCATAATAATCATGATTACATCTGTCGATTATGTGTTGTATCAGTCTCTGTGACAGTACTTAGCAATGATGTCACGCAATGATCTCATGCCATGTCGTCCTGTTATTTTTTACAGAAGTTATCGATGATGAGGTCCATGCAGAGGCGAACGGGAGGAGGGGGGGCCACCAGTCACCAGCGACATCACTGAGCTCTTTACAATGTACATCAATGATTTGAATGAAGGAATCGAGTGTAATATCTCCAAGTTTGCAGATGACACTAAACTGGGTGGCGGTGTGAGCTGTGAGGGGGACGCTAAGAGGCTGCAGGGTGACTTAGACAGGTTAGGTGAGTGGGCAAATGCATGGCAGATGCAGTATAATGTGGATAAATGTGAGGTTATCCACTTTGGGGGAAAAAATGTTAAGACAGAATATTATCTGAATGGTGGCAGATTAGGAAAAGGAGAGGTGCAACAAGACCTGGGTGTCATGGTTCATCAGTCATTGAAAGTTGGCATACAGGTACAGCAGGCGGTATGTTGGCCTTCATAGCTAGGGGATTTGAGTATAGGAGCAGGGAGGTCCTGCAGTTGTATAGGGCCTTGGTGAGGCCTCACCTGGAATAGTGTGTTCAGTTTTGGTCTTCTAATCTGAGGAAGGACGTTCTTGCTATTGAGAGAGTGCAGCGAAGGTTCACCAGATTGATTCCCGGGATGGCTGGACTGACATATGAGGAGAGACTGGATCAACTGGGCCTTTATACATTGGAGTTTAGAAGGATGAGAGGGGATCTCATAGAAACATACAAGATTCTGATGGGACGGGACAGGTTAGATGCGGGTAGAATGTTCCCGATGTTGGGGAAGTCCAGAACCAGGGGACACAGTCTTAAGATAAAGGGTAGACCATTTAGGACTGAGATGAGGAGAAACTTCTTCACTCAGAGAGTTGTTAACCTGTGGAATTCCCTGCCGCAGAGAGTTGTTGATGCCAGTTCATTGGATATATTCAAGAGGGAGTTAGATATGGCCCTTACGGCTAAGGGGATCAAGGGGTATGGAGTGAAAGCAGGAAAGGGGTACTGAGGGAATGATCAGCCATGACCTTATCGAATGGTGGTGCAGGCTCGAAGGGCCGAATGGCCTACTCCTGCACCTATTTTCTATGTTTCTATGTCTATGGAGGAGCGTGTGCTCGCACTCGTGGGGAAGCACACCCGGACAGCCACGCAAGCAGCTGCAGACCCTGAGTGATGTCACGTGAGTAAAGTATACACCATTGCGTGATGTAAAGTCAATAGATGCCACACCCACTCGTATCCAAACAATAATATATGATAGCTGGTTGATAAAATTGTCCTATAAATAATGCTGGCCTAATGAAAATCATTGCAATGCACAATATGTTGATGGTCATGAAATGTGGTGTCTGTGATGATTTTGATAGCGGTGGTGCTTTTGTCGTGCATATGCTGTGTGTAGTGCTGGACTCACCTTGTGACCCTAGCACCCCCTTCTCCTCTAATAACCTCATTTGTGCCTTGCAGCTCAGCCAAGGCAAGACCACAGAGGCCAGAAGGTGGGGGCGGAGTGCGGGGCCGGACTCGCCGGACGATCCTACATCTGCTGCTGAGGAGCTCCAATTTCGCCCATCAATCCGCTGGGTCTGTTCTCTGCAGATGAGAGTGCAGACTTCAAGGAACCTGCATCACCACGCACCAGAAGGCATTCCACCCCAAGGCCATCTAGTTCTCCTCCGGTCATTTCCGCCTCCACTCTGGAGATACCGGGCCCAAGCACCTTGCCACAAGGCACCCCAGTTGTCCCCAGGACGGCGGCGACCCCGTGGAGGTTTCGAGGACGCGGCAGGTCTGGTCCACAAACGCGAGATGAGAGCGGAGAGATGGTTAAGTTGTCCAGGAGAACTGTAGACATGGGTGACCAGATACTCGATGCATTGGGGAGCATATCTCGACAGCTGGCCACCATCTCCGGCACCATGACTGAGTACGTTCCACAGATGGCGGAGGCCCTGGAGGCGATAGCCAGGAACACTGCTGGCACAAGCCTCCCAGTGATCCCAGAGCGCGGCGCTTCACCCCTAGGTTCTGCACCATCAATGGCAATGACACGAGAGGCAAGACCAAGATCCTGCTTCTGGATCTGAGAATATTCCCCCCTTGGCACCTCCCGTACCGTGCAACCACCGCATCTGCCTTCATCCCCCCCCCCCCCCCAAAGAGGCAACGCCTGAGGAGCTCTTCGGCCAGGCAGCATGGAGTGAGAAGTGGAAGGGGTAGAGATGGAGAGAGGAAGGGGAGGTGGAATGGAAAGTGAGGTGCATGTCCACAGGTGATGACTGTGTTATACCTCCATCTGGGTGTAGACAATTTGTTGTAATATATGGGGGGAGGGGGCCACCCTCCTGCTTTGCATTTGTATTCTGTGTTGCTGGATATGTTGACCATTTTATTGATGTCAATGGTCGAAAAAGTGGGGTGGGGTGGGGTGTTTTTGCCCGTGATACTTATGATTTCAGAGCAATGGTCGTATAAAATGTTTTTTGTTCAACATAACCTTGTTACGCATTGTCTCAGACAGCTGGACCGTTACACACTGGCGATTCCTTAACATGAAAGGGTTAAATAAAAATTAACTTAAATCAACTTAAACTTTAACTGGCACCAAGGTGATGCTCACCATTGATGTCTGAGCTGCACACACACAGCAGTGTGTCAGCTTTGTCAATTGCAGCAAAGTTCTTTCAGGCAAATCGCTCATTTATGAGCTCCTGACGTAACAATCTTGCAGCTATGTAGCCATCACGGGACCTTTCTTGCGGCCTGGAGGGGGGCGTGGGCATGGTGTCAGTCAGCCTCATTTTCTGGCCCTAGGTCAGCATCCAGCCCCTCGATGTCCCCTTCCTCTCTCTCCTGAGGTGGACCATCAGTTCCTTCTGGCAATTCTTGTCCGTTCCTGATAGCCAGGTTATGCAGCATGGAGCACACGACCACAAATTTAGCTACTTGCTCAGGGTTGTATTGTAGCTCCCCTCCTGAGTGCTCCAGGCATCTGAAGGGCTGCTATTGTTTTCTGGACCACGTTGCGTGTGTCTCTGTGGCTCTGGTTATATCGCTTCTCGGCTTCAGTGTGGGTGTCACGCAGGGGGGTCATCAGCCAGGTGGCTAGGCCATATCAGTTATCACCAAGCATCCAGCATTGTCCTTGTGGCTGATTTTTAAACACGTCAGAGACAACGCTCTCACGCTTGATGTGAGCCTCATCGAAGATTTGGCATTCATTGCCATTATAATCTGGTTGTGGTAGACAACTAATTGGACCTTCAGGGAGTGAAATCTTTTTCTGTTACGAAAAAGCTCCGGGTCCTGAGAAGGTACCCACATGGCGATGTGAGTACACTGTATTGCTCCCTTGCACCCTGGGGGACTTAGCAATGCGGTAGAATGCTCCAGCCCTGTCAGTCTGAGCCTCCATGGTCATGGGGAAGCTGATAAAGTCCATCCTACGAGCATACGGGGCCTCCGTGACCTGTCTAATGTAGCGATGTGTGGCATGGTGAGTCAGAGGGGAAATCTTGACTGTGGAGGCCTGAAAGGAACCGGACGCGTAGAAAGACAGTGCCGCGGTGACCTTGACCTCGATGGACAGTGATGTCCTGATGGCAGGCTGCATATCTGGCCTGGTGAGCTCTCTTATTTCATTGATCACCACTTTCTGGAAGTGCAGTCTCTGAAGGCAGGTATGCTCAGACTCGTCAAGGTAAGACCTCTTCTCCCTATAAGTGCAGGTGTGTATGGTCTGGACTTCCTCCTCATTCTGGCATGTCTTAGATTGGGCACATAATGATGTGCATTAGACGTTGTGCCATTTGCACTCTGCAGCATCTGCATATTAATTGATGCAGGCTGAGAAATGGCTGGCCCCATTGCACTGAAAGGATAATAGCGATTGATCAGAAGCAATAATTTCCACACTAACAGACACCTACAGTAAAACCCAATCATCCAGAGTCTGAAAATATGTCTGTTGAGATGGTCACTTCACCTGAGAAGAACTCCAGAGTCAATCCAAACTCCCCCGAAGTTGAAGCAGCCTTTTCAATTAAGCAACCTGCGATTTGAAAAATGGCGTCCACACCGCTGTCATTAGTTCAGAACAGTTCCACTTTTTCAGAGCGGTGTTTTGGGCGAGCGATATTGTGGGCACGATGTGTGCGAGGTGGTGAAAGTGAAGCTGGGTGATCTCCTGGGCGTTAGTTTTGGCAAATATGATCTTTATGACAAAAAAAAGTGGGCGGTCAGTATTACTGAATTTCGGGTTTAATTACGTGCCGAAAGTAACGCTCGCCGAAAGTAAGTGTCCGACAAATGGGCGTCAGTTTCCATTTTGTGGCTAAATGGGCGATATCTGGGCATTATACGTCATTTCAGGGGTAAAATGGACATTAACTGGGCGTAATGCATGTAAAAATAATGGAAAATCTAGCCCATAGAGTAATTACGGCACAGTAGAAGACCACTCGGTCCATCGTGTCCATGCCGGCTCTCTGTAGAGCAATCTAGTCAGTCCCATTCTCCCGCTCTATCCCCGTACCCCTGCAAATTTATTTCCCTCAAATGCCTATCCAATTTCCTTTTGAAATCATTGATCATCTGTATTGTCTCTCCCTATCGGTTCTGCCAAAATGCATCACCTCACACTTCTCTGTATTAAATTCCATATTCCACTTGTCTGCCCATTCTGCCAGCCTATCTATGTCCTGTAGCAGTTGATTAGTATCATCCTCACTATTTGCCACATCTCCAAGTTTGGTATCATCGGCAAATTTTGAAATGTTACTGTGTTACAATATCCAAGTCATTTATATATATCTACATATCAAAAAAAGCAGTAGTCTTAGCACTGACCCTTGGGGAACACCACTGTCTACCATCCTCCAGACTGAAAAACAACCATTTACCAAGACTCACTGTTTTCTGTCCTTAAGCCAATTTCTTATCCAAGCTGACACTGATCCTCCTATTCCCTGAGCCTTAATTTTGTTAATCAGCCTTTTATGTGGTACTTTGTCAAACGTTTTCTTAAAATCCATATAGACAACAACCACTGCATTCCCTTCATCACCCTTCTCTGTTACTTCATCAAAAATTCAATTAGATTAGTCAAATACAGTCTGCTTTTTACAAATCCGTGCTGGTTCTCCTTAATTAATTTAAACCTCTCCAAGTGCCTGTTAAATTTTTCCCTGATTATTGTTTCTAAAACCTTACCCACCACTGATGTTAAACTGACCAGCCTGTAGTTACTAGGATTGTCCTTACACCCTTTCTTGAACAAGGGTGTCATATTTGCCACTTTCCAATCCTCTGGCACCTCTCCCGCATCTAGGGAAGATTGGAAGAATATGGCAATCTCCATCCCCACTTCCCTTAGCAACCTGGATGTAAGCCATCTGGACCAGGTGACTTATCCTCTCCAAATCATATCCAGCCTTTCCAGTACATCCTGCCTATCAATTTTCATCCCATTCATTACCACTTCTACCAATATTTTGTCAGCATTCTCTTCCTTAGTAAACACTGATGCAAAGTACTCATTAACTATTCTAGCCTTGCCCTGCGCCTCTAAGCATATATCATCACCTTTGTCCCTAATAGGCCTCACCCTGCCTGTTACTACCCACTTACTATTTACATGCCGGAAGAAGATTTTTGGGTCCCATTTTATGTTAACTATCATTCTATTCTCTTTGCCAGTCTTATTTTCATCTTTACTTCCTCTCTCAACTTATTGTATTTGGCCTGGTTCTCACTTCAAGAATTTACCTGACCTGTATCATACACACTCTTTTTTCATTTTATCATATTGTCTATCTCCCTCATCATCCAAGGAGCCTTGGCTTTGGTTCCTCTATCTTTCCCTCTTGTTGGAATGTACCTAGCCCGTACCTGAAACATCTCCTTCTTAAAGATCAACCACTGTTACGTTACAGTTTTTCCTGTCAATCTTTGGTTCCATTTTACTCTGGCTGGATGCCCTCTCACCCCATTGAAGTTAGCCCTCTTCCAATTTAGAAGTTCTATGTTAGATTGTTCCTTGCTCTTCTCTATTACTAATCTAAACCTTATGACACGATGATTACTCTTACCCAAGTGTTCTCACACAGATACTTGGCCCAGCTTATTCCCCAGAAATGCCTTCTTTCTAGTTGGACCGAGAACATACTGGTCAAGGAAGTTCTCCTGAACACATTTCAGAAATTCCTCCCCCTCCTTTCCCTTTACTCTAACATTATCCCAATCAACTGATTCCATTCCCCTCCCAGGCTACTTTGTGAGGCTGAACCAGACTGTTCGAAACCTCAATCCCTTATTTGACCTCGAGTTGAGCTTCTGACCCCATGTCCTCTCCATCTCCAAGACTGCCTATTTCCACCTCCGTAAAATTATCCATCTCCACTCTGGTCTCCGCCCGTCTGCATCTGAAACCCTCACCCATGCTTTTGTTACCTCGCACCAAGCCCTGTTCACCCATCACCCTTGTGCTCGCTGACTTTCATTGGCTCACAAACCAGCAACATCTCATTTAAAATTCTCATTTTTGTACTCAAATCCTTCTCTAACTCTGTTGCCTTCTATTGCCATACAACCCTCCGAAAACTCTCCATTCCTTCAATTCTGGCCTCTTGTGATCCCTGATTTCCTTTGCCCCACCATTGGCAGGCGTGCCTTCATCTGCCTAGGTCCCAGGCTTTGGAATTTCCCTCCCTAATCCTCTCAGCCTCTCTTCCTTTGAGATACTCCTTAAAACCTACCCCTTTGACCAATCTTTTGGTCACCTGTCTTATTATCTCCTTGTATGGCCCGGTGTCAAATTTTGTCTGATAACGCTCCTGTGAAGCCTCTTGGGACTATATTTTATTCTGTTAAAGGTGCTATATAAACGCAAGTTGTTGTTGCAGGAAGTATGGTCAATCACACTGCATTCTCAGTCTGAGGCAGAAAGACATAGATGCATTATTGGAGGTATGTACTTGTCCACAGGTGAAGAGTGAGTAACTGTAGGCACAGCATGTGCAGAGGCCTAGGAATAAGTCACCTATCAATCAGGAGATGGTATATAGGACAAGGTACTTTAGGCTGAAGTTTTGCTGCCACTTTTGCATTGGCGCAAAGCTGTTTTGAATACACGCTGTCATGAAAGTGGTAACATAATTCCAGCTTCAGTTCTTGATGTAACTCTGGAATGCACTAAAATTGCTCTCCAGGAGGCAAACTCCCACCACTTGGGTTTAGCAATGTCTGGAGTATCCAGGGTAGTGTGAAGCTGGGACAAAAAGCAGTCAGCAGTCTGGAAAGTGTTTTGAATATTATGAGAAAGCAGACATTTTCCTGTTCTTGCGACACAGCTCAGCACATGTTTGTCAGGTAGAACATGATGTGCAGTTGCAGTATATAATGGGTCACGCTGGCTGTGCTCTATAGCTACCTGTCTTTGACTTGTGGTGCAATACAACTGTTGCCTTAATAATCCACAGAAGTATCATCCACTTTACAATTATTTATAATTGGACTCCTGTTGTGTTCTTTAGCACACATGGCTGTTTCCTGCTCCAATTCAGATCACTTCAACTTGGACACACACATTTCTCTCTGTATTGTTGCTCTTTGATCAATCAAGCAGAAGCCCTGCTAATGGAAGATTTGTCCACCACCAATTTTCATTCCTTTTCCCAGATTGGCTGAGATTGGTGACAGTCACTCCTTGAGAATATTAGTGGAGATGGATTTCAACTTGTATTTGTAATGGAGTGTCCAATGTTGCAGCATTGTACTGACTGTGTTGCATAAGATTATTTATTTTTGATATTGGTTGAAACTAGCTGCTATATTGGCATCATAGGTGACCTGTTCAAAATGTAATTAATTTAATCACTGCCTATTGTATGTTACTAATTACAGTTCTTTTGCAATTATTAATCTTTGGACCTGGAAGAGTGTAGAAGGAGCCATTTTCTCCTCAGTCACTTAATAATGCATCTTTATTCTTCTTGAAGTTTGTTTATTTTTCGCACTATTTTGCACAAGAATTTACATCTCTCCAATAAGAACAGAAAACGGAATAACTGTGCATGTTACTAATGTAGGTACATACATTATGGTCTAGATTTTCCATGTTTTTGCATGCTTAATGCCAACTTAATGTCCATGTTATCGCTGAAATGACATATAAAGCCCATATATCGCCCATTTAGCCACAAATTGGAAACTGACAGGCAATTTTCGGAAAATTATCGCCGAGCGTTACTTTCCCCATGTGCGTAACGCCGGGAAAACATAATACCGCCCGCCCACTTTTCTTGGGCGGAATCATCAGAATGGGCGCTATCAACGCCCATAATATCACCTAGAGTTACTTTCCGCACGGAATTAAAGCTGAGATTCAATAACAGTACTTCCACAAGGTGATGATCAATGAAATATGTGAGCTCATTAGGCCACATATGCAGCCTGCCATCGAGGTCAAGCTCACCGCGGCACTGCCTTTCTACGCGTCCGGTTCCTTTCGGGCCTCCGCAGTCGAGATTTGCCCTCTGTCTCACCATGCCACCCATCGCTGCATTAGACAGGTCAGAGAGGCCCTGTACACGCGAAGGATGGACTTTATCAGCTTCCCCATGGCCATGGAGGCTCAGACTGACAGGGCTGGAGCATTCTACCACATTGCTAAGTTCTCCAGGGTGCAAGGAGTTATACAGTGCACTCACATCGCCATGCGGGCACCTTCTCAGGACCCGGAGCTTTTTCGTAACAGAAAAAGATTTCACTCCCTGAAGGTCCAATTAGTTGTCTACCACAACCAGATCATAATGGCAGTGAATGCCAAATGTCCTAGCAGCTTCGATGAGGCTCACATCTTGCATGAGAGCGCTGTCTCTGACATGTTCAAGAGTCAGCCACAAGGACAATGCTGGATGCTTGGTGATAACCAATATGGCCAAGCCACCTGGCTGATGATCCCTCTGCATTAAACCCACACCGAGGCCGAGAAGTGCTACAACCTCAGAGACACTCGCAATGTGGTCCAGAAAACAATAACTGTGCTTAAGGAGCGCTTCAGATTTCTGGACCACTCAGGAGGGGAGCTACAATACAACCCTGAGCAAGTAGGTAAATTTGTGGTCGTGTGCTCCATGCTGCACAACCTGGCTATCAGGAGCAGACAAGAATTGCCAGAAGGAACTGATGCTCCACCTCAGGAGAGAGAGGAAGAGGAGGATGAGGGGCTGGATGCTGATCTTGGGCCAGACAATCAGGCTGGCTATGCAACCATGCCCACGACCCCCTCCAGACCGCAGGAAAGGGCCCATGGTGGCTGCATAGCTGCAAGACTCTTATGTGAGGAGCTGATATCTGAACGATTTGCCTGAAAGAACGTTGCTGTGAGTGACAACGCTGACACACTGCTGTGTGTGTGCAGGTCAGGTATTAATGGTGGGCATCACCTTGGTGCCAGTTAAAGTTTAAGTTGATTCAAGTTAAGTTTTATTTAACACTTTCATGTTAAGAAATCACCAGTGTGTAACGGTCCAGCTATCTGAGACAATGCGCAACAAGGTTATGTTCAATAAAAAAAAATTTATACCAACATTGGTCTGAAATCATAAGTATCACGGGCAAAAACACCCAACTCTTGCCACACCCCACTTTTTCCACCATTGACATCAGTCAAATGTTCAACATGTCCAGCAACACAGAATACAAAGGCAAAGCAGGAGCGTGGTCCCCAGCCCCCATACATTACAACAAATTGCATACATCCAAATGGAGATATAACACAGTCATCACCTGCGGGCATGCACCTCACTTTCCTTCCCCCCTCCCCTTCTTCTCCCCACCTCTATCCCTTCCCCTCCTCACTCCACGGCGCCTGGCCGAGGAGCTTCTCAGGCGGTGCCTCATTGGGGGGATGAAGGCAGGGGCGGTGGTTGCACAGATACGGGAACAGGGGTGCCGAGGGGGGAACCTTCTCTGTTGCAGAAGCAGGATCTTGGTCCTGTCTCTCATCTGTCGTCCGTAGTGGTGGTGCGGAACCTAAGGGAGGAGTGCCGCAATCTGGGACCATTGGGAGGGCTGTGGGAGCATTGTTCCTGGCTATCACATCCAGGGCCTCCGCCATCCACGGAATATACTCAGTCATGGTAGTCAGCTGTCGGGATATGCCCCCCATAGCTTCGATGAGCTGGTCACCAATGTCTACAGTCCTTCTGGACAACTGTAACATCTCTCCGCTCTCATGTGGTGCTCGTGGACCAGACCTGCCGTGTCCACGAAACCTCCGCGGGGTCTGCGCCATCCTGGGGACAAATGGGGGGTGCCCTGTGGCGAGGTGCTTGGGCCCGGTAACTCCAGAGTGGAGACAGGGATGACCGGAGGAGCACTATATGGCCTTGGGGTGGAATGGTCTCTGGAGCGTGGCGATGCAGGTTCCTTGAAGTCCGCCCTCTCATCCGTCGAGAATAGATCCAGTGGATTGACGGGCGAGAATCGGAGCTCCTCAGCACCAGATGTAGGATTGTCCGGCGAGTCCGGCCCCATGCCCCCATCTTCTGGCCTCTGTGGTCTTGCCTGGGGTCGCGCTGCTGGCTGAGCTGCAAAACACAAATGAGGTTATTAGAGGAGAGGGGAGTGCTAGGGTCACGAGGTGATTCCAGCGATACACACAGCGTATGCAGGACAAAAAGCACCACCACTGTCAAAATCATCATAAACATCACATTTCATGACCAGCAACATATTTGCATTGCAATTATTTTCATTAGGCCAGCATTATTTCTAGGACGATTTTAGAATTCATCTATCATATATGAATGTTCAGATATGAGTGGGTGTGGCATCTATTGACTTTATCAACTTTACTCACGTCGCTTCACTTCAGGGTCTGCAGATGCTTCCGTGGCTGTCCGGGGGTGCTTCCCCACGAGTGCGAGCACCCGCTCCTCCATCTCTGTGATGTCACTGGGGACTGGTGGGCCTCCACCCATTCGCCTCTGCACAGACCTCATCGTCGATAGCTTCTTCTGTAAAAGGTAACAGGACGACATGGCATGAGATCATTGCGTGATATCATTGCTAGGTACTGTCACCGAGACTGATACTACACATAACCGACAGATGTAATCATTATTATGATTATCATTCTTTACCTAAAGATGTACACCATGACCGCAGGCATTAAGTACAACATTCCCGGTAAAAATGAAAGACCTCACATTTGATGATAGTCACTCATGATTGTTACAAATCAAATTATATAAATACATAAGTACATGTAAATAAATGTAATGCTTACTCTTGCGGATCCCACAAGGTCATTCCATCGTTTGCGGCATTGGTTGCCCTCACGCACCTCGTTGGTCCCCAACGAGACCACCTCTGCTATCTCAGTTCATATCTTCTGGTAAGCCTTTGGGGTGGACTTCCCACACCCTCCCTGTGTCAAATCACCCCAGCGTAACTCGACCTTCTGCAGGAGGGAGTCATTTGACTCGTCTGAGAACATCCTGGCTCTTTTACGCTTTCCAATGTGCTCTCTCCCAATTCACTGCTCTCACCAGCATCAGTCTCCAAAGCATGCTATGATGCCTCCACCTCTCTCTCCATTGTAGGCCAAATTCGGGCATATATGTGGCTGGTAACAGCTAATTTTTGTTTCCCTATTTACTCTAAAGATCTAAACTCTCCCTCCTTCCTCCCAAAGCAGCCACACCACACCCACACACGCCTTCAGTCCCTCTCAGCTCCCTCTCTCTCTGTCTCCTCTTCTGCGCATGTCATGATGACCCTTGACCTCCTGAATCGCTGGAATTGAGCATTGTCATGCCGTTGCTAAGGACGGAGACACATTATGGCAGAAGGTCAGAGTGATTTAATGCTACCGCCTATTTCATATTATTCGCGGTAACGCCCAATTTCAAAAATGGAGATTAGGTGCTTTGAGAATGGGCGAGAAGCCGGCGATCTGAAAACCCATTTTTACCGCCCACGCTGGAAATAATGCCCATTTTTGGCCGATCTGCACAAAATTGTAACATCTAGTCCTAAGAGTTCTGTTCAGTTATTCACCTGTTTACACTTCAGTGGGGTTACCATTTGGCAGGGTCATGGTCCTTACTAATGTTATGTATTGGTGCTTGGGGTCACTAGACACCAGGGGGCGCCACTGTCGGAGGTCATCAGGCTGTACGGGCATGTGCGCAGGCCCTAGTATATAAGAGCGAGTACAATGTCATGTGTCCACTTTGGGCGCGAATAAAGTTGAACCAGGTTTGCACCTGAGTGAGTTTACAATAACAATTCTTTCAAGTCATTATATACATTACATTTGGTGATGAGGCAACTTAAGAAACTTCGCATGCACAATGGGAATTCTAGAGCGATTCGTGGATGGCGAGGATTGAGCGGATTTTATCGACCACCTGGATCAGTGTTTCATGGCTAACAAAATGGAGGAAGCTGGTGACGCAGTTAGATGCAGGGCGGTTTTCCTCACCGTTGGTGGTCCAAAAATTTATGGCCTCATAAAGAATCTTCTCTCGCCTTTATGTCCAACGGACAAAGTGTATGGGGATTTGTGCGCTCTGGTGCATGAACATCTCAAGCCAAAAGAGGGGATCATCATCTCACGCTATCGCTTCTACACATGTTTGTGCTGAGAGCCAGGATGTGTCGGGATTTGTCGCCAACCTAAGACGTCTGGCTGAGCTGTGTAATTTCAGAAATGCGTTGGAAGACATGCTGCGAGATTTCTTCGTGATAGGCATCACCCATGATGTGATCCTTCAGAAATTATTGGCTGCAGAAACGCTGGATTTGAGCAAGGCCATCGAGACTACCTAGGCATGCATGGTGACTGATGATAATTTAAGGCAGATATCATCGAAGAATCGGAGCTCCAAACAAGATTGTTTCGTTGTCTGGCAGAGCTGATTATCGCAGGGCCTACTCGACTGCTTGTGAAACCTGTAGCTGCTCAAAGTCCACCAACTGGTACGAATCTGATTTCACCCTGTTGGCAATGTGGGGGTAATCATCGGCCTCATCACTGTCGGTTTAAACAGTACATCTGTAAAGGCTGTCCGAAAGTGGGGCATCTTCAGCGAAAGTGCCCACAACTGAGCAAGCGTGCTGCTGCTCATCACATTGATGATGATGACCAGTCCAGTGCTGGCCCGGATATGCAACCCAAGATAGCCAAGGAGGAAGTGTACGGCCTGTATTCGTTCCTGACAAAGAAGCTGAATGGCGTGCCTGTATCAATGGAGCTGGACAGGGGTGCAAGTCAGTCGATAATGAGCCAAAGGACATTCGACAAACTGTGGGACACTGAGGCTGTGATGCTTAAGCTGAGTCCAGTCAATGCCAAGTTGCGTACTTACACTAAGGAACTCATACCGGTGATTGGAATTGCAGTAGTCAAGGTGTCGTATGATGGTGTGATCCATTATGGATCGTCCCAGGCAATGGTCCAATGCTGTTTGGCAGGAATTGGCTCGAGAAAATCAAGTAGAACTGGAACGATATCAAAGCGTTGTCCTTGGTGGATGACACTTCGTGTGCTCAAGTGCTGAAGAAGTTTCCTTCTTTGTTTGAACTGGGCATTAGCAATTTTACTGGAGCCAAGGTACAGAGTCACCTGGATTCTGATGCAAGATCTGTCTATCATAAAGCTCGGTCTGTTCTGTACATGATGAGCAAGATGGTCGAAATTGAGCTTGACAGACTCCAGCATGAAGGGATCATATCACCGGTCGAATTTAATGAATGGGCCAGTCCTATCATTCCTGTGTTAAAGAGTGATGGGACTGTCAGGATCTGTGGAGACTACAAGGTTATGATTAACCGATTTTCAAAACAGGATCAGTATCCGCTACTGAAGGCTGATGACCTGTTCGCCATGCTAGCTGGTGGAAAGTCATTCAGTAAACTGGATCTGACGTCGGCCTATATAACACAGGAGCTTGTCGGCACTTCAAAGAAACTCACCTGCATCAACACCCATAAAGGATTGTTTGTCTACAACAGGTGTCCTTTTGGAATCCGTTCGGCTGCAGCCATATTTCGGAGGAACATGGAGAGTCTACTGAAGTCTGTTCCTAGAAACATCATGTTTCAAGATGACATTCTGGTCACAGGCCACGACATTGCTGAACATCTGAACAATCTTGAAGTCCTACATCGTCTGGACAAAGTGAGACTCAGGCTGAAACGTTCGAAGTGTGTCTTCATGGCACCTGAAGTTGAATTCCTGGGGAGGAAGATTGCTGCTGGTGGCATCAGGCCTACTGATTCGAAAACCAAGGCCATCAAAAATGCACCCAGACCTTAGAATGTGACGGAGCTGCATTCACTCCTTGGGCTACTCAACTACTTCGGTAATTTCTTATCCAGATTGAGCACTTTATTAGATCCACTGCACATGCTGCTCAGAAAAGACGACAACTGGGTGTGGGGTGTATCTCAAGATAGAGCTTTTGAGAAAGCCAAGAATCTGCTCTGTTTGAACAAGCTGCTTGTTCACTATGATCCGTGTAAGCGTCTTGTATTGGCCTGTGATACTTCATCAAATGGGGTTGGCTGTGTACTCCAACAAGCAAATGAGTCTGGTAAGCTACAACCTGTTGCGTATGCCTCGAAAAGTTTGTCAAAGGTGGAAAGAGCTTACAGCATGGTAGAAAAAGAAGCTTTGGCCTGTGTGCATGGGGTCAAAAAGATGCATCAGTACCTGTTTAGTCTTCGTTTTGAACTCAAAACGAATCACAAGCCACCCTTTTCATTGTTTTCGGAAAACAAAGGTATTAATACCAATGCATTGTCCTGTATCCAGAGGTGGGCGTTGACATTGTCTGCCTATGATTATGTTATTCATCATAGACCTGGCACTGAGAATTGTGCCGATGCACTGAGTTGTCTGCCGTTGCCCACACCTGAAGTGGAGACGCCTCAACCTGTAGATCTATTGATATTAATGGATGCTTTTGAGAGTGAAGGAACTCCTGTCACTGCTCAACAAGTGAGGATCTGGATCAGCCATGATCCTATTTTATCGGCTGTGAAATGTTGTGTCCTCAGTGGTGATTGGTCTGCAATACCGATGAAAATGTGTGATGAGACCAAACCTTACAACCGTTGCAAAGATGAACTATCCATTCAGTCAGATTGTCTACTGTGGGACAATCGTGTTATGCCTAAGAAAGGCAGAGAAAAATTTGTACGTGAACTACATAGCACTCATCCTGGTATCGTCATGATGAAAGCCATTGCCAGGGCTCATGTTTGGTGGCCTGGAATTGACTCTGACCTGGAATCATGTGTGCATCAGTGCAATACTTGCATGCAGCTAAATAAAGTCCCAACGGAATCTCCGCTGAGTCTTTGGTCATGGCCATCTAAACCATGGTCGAGGATACATATCGATTTTGCGGGCCCTTTCCTGGGAAAGCTGTTTTTTGTTGTGGTGGATGCATATTCCAAGTGGATAGAGTGTATTACAGGCAACTCTCGATTATCTGGGTCCCTCAAGGATTGGGCTATGGGTAAACGATTTCCCCGTTAGAACGAGTTGATATTATAAAGTTAAAACTTCAATAAATAAATACTGTGCAATCAGCTACAAACAGTAACAAGGCAGTAAAGTATGGACATTACCAGCATGCATTCAGGTGGCCTCGAGGAGAGATTGTCTATCTCCGGGGTTCCGGAGCGCGCTGCCTTCCCAGCGGGCTGAAAGGACTCCGACGTCAGCAGAGGCCACAAGAGACAGCGGCTGCAGCAGCGCACACACACACGGAATTTTAAATGCTGTTACAATGGTTTCCCGTTGCATCCATGTGCTGATAATCGAAAGTTGCCTGGATTATGTCATCCAGAACGTCCACAGCTACTATTGAGAGCCTTCATGTCATGTTTGCTACTCATGGTTTGCCTGACATTGTTGTGAGCAATAACGGATCTTGCTTCACAAGTTTTGAGTTTAGGAGCTCATGAAACTTAATGGTATCAGACATGTAAGGTCTGCTCCATTCAAACCTGCATCTAATGGTCAAGCAGGACATGAGGTTCAAACGATCAAGCAAAGCATGAAACATGTGACTCGATTCACTGCAGACTCATTTGTCATGTATATTGCTTAGTTACAGAACAAGACACACTTCCCTGCTGAACTACTGATGAAGAGAAGTCTCAAGACCAAGCTTTCTCTTGTCCGTTCTGATTTGAATGATTATGTTGAAAACAGACGTCAAAATCAGCAATGGTATCATGATTGTGCTGCTGTGTCATGTGATCCAATTTATGTGCTGAATTATGGTCCAGGTCCAAAATGGATCGCCGGTACTGTTACGGCCAAGCAGGGTAACAGAATGTTTATTGTCGTGCTCAAGAATGGGCAAACATGCAGGAAACATGTTGATCAGATAAAACTATGGCACACGGATGAACCGGAACCGGTTGAGCAAGATGCAGTCAGTGATCAACCAACCAATGTTCATTCATCAGAAGACTCTGCTGTCATTACTGAATCTGGAATCTCAGTCTCTGATAGGTCATTACCACTCACATCAGATCGATTACTCAGCCTACAGTCATAACTGACTCAGAACGCTCGCCCAGAACTGGAGTTAAACTGAGACGATCAACTCGTGAGCGCAAAGCCCCAGACCATATTAATTTGTAAAGAGACTGATATTAAGATCTTGAAGGGGGATGTTGTTATGTATTGATGCTTGGGAGCACTTGAGTGAGTTTACAGTAACAAGTCTTTTGAGTCATTATGTACATTACAACTAACTAGGGGCTCTGGTTAAGTGAAGCAAGGGGTCTTGTCTGGGTACTAGTTTGGCTGTTGGCTGAGAAAGGTGGGTGCTTGGGGTCTGTCAGGTCACGGGTCATGGGCTAGATTTAGCGAAGGCGAGGACATGCAAGAAAAACACCCAAACCTCCTGGTGTTCTCCTGGCTCCAAGTGCAGTCTGCATCGTTTGCTTTGCTTAATGGATGTTCTGGAGGCTTTTTCCTTAATGTCTTTTTGGGAGACACTTGGTTACCCTCCGAGCTGAGGGATGTATTTCGTTTCCGCTTGGAGTAAGAGTTGGGAAAGCCTGTGAGTCTCAGGAGTTTCTTGCCTAGTCGGCCTGAGGTCAGATATAGTGGGATATGGCCAATCATGTCCTTGATTACCTCCAGGACCTGCTCCAAGAAGGTCAGAACCAGAACACATGTTGCAGCTGCAATCCTGTCAGTACTCACCTGAATGGTTTGAGTGGCATTTCTGGGGTCTATATGGGATGAGTTACTGGAATGAGTTTGCCCTCCTACTGCCTGCTTCATGTGGAAATTGTTGGTCCACTGTGAGTGAGTGACCCAGGTTGTGTTCCCAGCATTAACGTAAGCCTTCTGTGTCTTCTGATAACCAAAAAGATGCTATTGAGTAAAAGCAATGCAACATGCTGTGGGATGGAAACATTCTAATGACATAGGTTTGGATTAGATTTTAAACATACAGCTGCCTTATAATGAAATGTTCTTGTGATGGGTACAGCTACTCAAAAGAGGAGACCGATGGGTATCACAAACTTCCAACGCCACCATTGGGCAGTTAAACTGGAGGGGATTGCTGTCTTGAGGATGAAGTGGGCAAGTTCCAGAATTGCAGCTCACATTCGAGGAGGGCCACCCTGGTCCCATGTGCCTTTTATAGCACCAGAGTAGCCAACCATCTCTTTCCATAGTGGCCCTTGAGTTGCACCTAACAGGAACATTAGAATAAGTGAAGGAATGGCACTTTTAGACGTCCGAGGGAAGCACAGTGTCAGGAAAAAGTAGATTGGCTTATCTTCACTTTTTGGAATTTGTTGTATTAAAGGAGAATATCTGATGTGCTCTGATGCCCCTTGCAGCTGTCACTGAGAAGTCCTCTGAGTGACAGTCATCCTGATGCTCCCATTCTTGTAGTTCTGCCCCCAAAGCCACTAAGGCACCTCACCAGGCCAACCCACGTCCAGGCCATTTTTAATGATATTTTGCAAGGCACAGCAGGCTGCAACTAAGCAGGACACATGAGTTGCACAATACTTTAGAGCCCCTCCTGACCTGTCTTTAAAACCTCGGATGGTCCTCTCAATAACCACTCGGGTTGAGATGTGTACTTCATTGTACTTCAGTATTTAATCTCTACAAAAAAGGAAATTAACTTTAATTGGAACTTTTGTGATTCATCACTACACATATTTTTACAAAGACAGTCTGTAACAGCAAAGCCTCATCTACTGAAGTGGTATCTGAGTCACCAATAACACTTGAGAATCCAACTGCTTATATGGTGTATTTGTCAATCAGTTCAGCTTCAGTATACATAGCACACGCTGCTCAAAGATGGCTAGTGCAGGATCAATGATCTGTTTATTAAAATGGAACTTGTGTCCCCTGTATATCCGCATGCAATGTAATGTAGTAGGTCCATGCCACTGGACTGGCATCCCTTCCTTGCACAGGGAAGAGTGACTGGTATTGGACTAGTGTGGCCAATAAATCGTTGCAGAACTGTCTCAGATAACTCTCTCTGGACAGCTTGTTTACAATGATGCAAGGATTTAAAGGCAGTCTGCACAACATTGAAAATATTTCTAATGCTCCAATCATTCAGGATGCCCTCTGCCTCTGGCTGTTTCAAGTATGGGAAATGGGAAGGGAATTAAGTGAGCAATGCTGATGTAGCTGATACATCCCTTCATATTTTATAGATTGTGAAATGGACAATGTCATCCTTTTTATGAGAGGGCTGTATGGAAAATTAAGCAACTAAGATGATATTTTGTCCTTGTTTCTTAGCCATGTTATACAATTAGATGTTGGTTATCCAGTTATTCTCCTCCCCCTCACCTTCCTTTAATTCTACTTTTCTTCACCTCTTCTGAGAAACAAAGATGGTTTCTATCATGCTTTGGGGGAGGTGTGTGTAAGATGGTATGGAGTGTAGCAAGGGAGGGAGTGAGACTTTGGGCAGTTGTTGATTGCATATGGATTTGGGATTCAGTACAAGTCCTGGTGAAAGTTTGACGAAGAAAATCAGATTAATTGGTACATTCTCAGCAACATGCCATGAAAGCAAACACTCTGATTTACTTAGCTCATCAGTAATTAGCTTGCATTGCATGTGTAATCTGAATCAAGCAATTCTTGATATGACAAACTTTTGTTACAAAAGCAGCATATTGCTGAGCTAGGTAAGGCCATACCTGGAATACTGCGTACAGTTTTGGTTTCCATATTTAAGAAAATATATACTTGCTTTGGAGGCAGTTCAGAGAAGGTTCACTAGGTTGATTCCAGAGATGAGGGGTTTGACTTATGAGGAAAGGTTGAGTAGGTTGGGCCTCTACTTATTGGAATTCAGAAGAATGAGAGGTGATCTTATCGCAATGTTTTATGAGGGGGCTCGACAAGGTGGATGCAGAGAGGATGTTTCCACTGTTAGGGGAGACTAGAACTAGGGGGAATAATCTTAGAATAAGGGGCTGTCCATTTAAAACTGAGATGAGGAGAAATTTCTTCTCTCAGAGGGTTGTAAATCTGTGGAATTCGCTGCCTCAGAGAGCTGTGGGACTGGGTCATTAAATATATTTAAGACTGAGATAGCCAGTTTCTTAACCGATAATGGAATAAGAGGTTATGGGAAGCGGGCAGGGAAGTGGACCTGAGTCCATGATCAGATCGGCCATGGTCGTATTGAATGGCGGAGCAGGCTCGAGGGGCCGTATGGCCTACTCCTGCTCCTATTTTGTATGTTCTTATGTTCTTATTATCTTCTCAGACATTAATTTGATGTCATCAAAATCACTTTGTCTGGCCAAGAGCTCCTTGAACGGTGGTAGTGAGGGTCTGATATTCCATGTTAACCCTAAAGCTCTGTATGCCCATCAGCGCAATGAGGGAAGATACCCTTGGGCTGTGGCTTTCTTAAATAAACCTCTCCGATACTGAGAGTGATATGTAATGATGTGAATTCATCCTACAGTCCTATCAAAACAAGATCTCTTTTAATCATCTACTATCTCAATCAAGGTATAATTATATTTAATGTGGCTTTTTTTTCTTAGGGATTGTTTGACTTTTCACTGTTTTCCTCTAACTAGTCCCTTTTTTCATCATCTGCCTGGCTTGACATCTTCATGGCTAAAAATGATTTTATAGCTGGCTGTCAGAAGGAGCTGTGGATTACTCAGATGTGCTTAAAGAATCATCTTCTAGCAATAGTCAGTGCCTTCAGGGAAGGGAGAACATTTAGAAAATGGTGTCCATGACAAATAATTATTTGCTGATGGTCAAATTGTTAAAAAAAATCTATAGCCATGCTAGATTATTTTGGGATAGAATTGGAGTTAGAATCATAGAATCATAGAATGGTTACAGCATGGAAGAAGGCCATTCGGCCCATCGAGGCCGTGCCGACTCTCAGCTAGTCCCACTCCCCCACCCTTTCCTCGTAGCCCTGCAATTTTTTTTCCGACAAATACTTTTTCAACTCCCCTTTGAAAGATAATATTGACTCTGCCTCCACCACCCTTTCCAGCAGTGCACTGCAGATATTAAACACTCGTAAAAAAATGTGTCTTACCTCATCTTTGGTTCTTTTGCCAAGCACCTTAAATCTGTGTTCTCTGGTTCACAACCCTTCTGCCAATGGGAACAGTTTCTCTCTATCCACCCTGTCCAGACCCCTCATAATTTTGAATACATCTATCAAATCTCCTCCCAATCTTCCCTGCTTCAAGGAGAACAACCTCAGCTTCTCCAGTCTATCCACGTAACTGAAGTCCCTCATTCCTGGAATCATTCTCGTAAATCTTTTCTGCACCTTCTCTGAGACCTTCACATCCTTCCTAAAGTGTGGTGCCCAGAATTGGACACGGTATTCCAGTTGGGGCTGAATCAGTGTTTTATACAGGTCCATCATAATTTCCACACTTTTGTACTCTATACCTCTATTTATGAAGCACAGGATCCCGTAAGCCTTTCTAACTGCTTTCTCAACCTGCCCTGCAACCTTCAATGATTTATCCACACATACTCTCTGTTCGTGTACCCCCTTTAGGATGGTACCATTTAGTTTATATGTCCTCTCCTCATTCTTTTTACCAAAGTGCATCACTTCACATTTTTCTGCATTAAATTTCATCTGCCATGTATCCGCCCATTTCACCAGCCAGTCCATGTCTTCCTGAAATCTATCACTATCCTCTTCACTGTTCACTATACTTCCAAGTTTTGTGTCATCTGCAAATTTTGAAATTGTGCCCGGTACACCCATGTCCAAGTCATTAATATACATTAAGAAAAGCAGTGGTCCTAGAACCGACCCCTGGGGAACACCACTGTATACCTTCCTCCAGTCTGAAAAACAACCATTCACCACTACTCTCTGTTTCCTGTCACTTACCCAATTTTGTATCCAGGCTGCCATTGTTCCTTTTTAATTCGATGGGCTTCAATCTTGCTGGCAAGCCTATTGTGTGGCACTTTGTTGAACGCCATTTGGAAATCCATGTACACCATGCCAACCGCATTACCCTCATTGTCCCTCTCTTTTACCTCATCAAAAAACTCGATCAAGTTAGTTGAACACGATTTACCTTTAACAAATCCGTGCTGGCTTTATTAATAAATCCACCCCTATACAAGTAACTGTTAATTTTGACCCTGAATATTGTTTCTAAAAGCTCCCCCATTATCGAGGTTAAACTGACAGGCCTGTAATTGCTGGGTTTATCAATACACCCTTTTTTGAACAATGGTGTAATATTTGCAATTCGTCAGTCCTCTGGCACTACCCCCATATCTATGCAGGATTGGAATATTAGGGCCAGTACCTCAATTCCCTGAGCATTAGAGGATGCATCCCATCCGCTCCTGGTGATTTATCTACTTTAAGTAGAGCCAGCCTTTCTAATATCTCTACTTTATCCATATTTATCCTATCAAGTGTCTCCACTACCTCCTCTTTCACTATGACTATGGCAGCATCTTCTTCCTTGGTGAAGACAGATGGAAAGTACTCATTTAGTATCTCAGCCGTACCCTCTGCCTCCAGGCATAGGTCTCCTTTTTGGTCCCTAATCGGCCCCACCCCTCCTCTTGCTGCCCTTTTACTATTTATATGCCAAGAGAATACTTTTGAATTACCTTTCATGTTAGCTGCCATTCTATTCTCATACCCTACTTTTGCCCCTCTTATTTTATTTTTCACTTCTCCTCTGACCTTTCTATATATAGCCTGATTCTCAAATGTACTTGCAACCTGGCCTCTGTCACACACGCTCTTTTTCTGCTGCATCATATTATCTATCTGTTTTGTCATCCAAGAAACTCTGGCTTTAGTTGTCCTACCTTCCCCCCTCATGGGAATGTACCTCGAATGTACCCGAACTATTTCCTCTTTAAAGGCAGCCCATTGTTCCACGACATTTTTTCCTGCCAATCTTTGATTCCAGTTTACCCGGGCCAGTTCTGTTCTCATCCCACTGAAATTGGCCTTCCCTGAGTTAAACATTTTTACTTTAGATTGTTCCCTGTCCTTTTCCAGAGCTATTCTAAACCTTATGATAGGGGCCAATTTTCATCAAGGCCTCTGCCTGCCCAAATGCTGCCCAAAGTGCGGCCGAGATACCGAACGGTACTTTCGGTGGGATATTTATCGCCGAGGTCTCTCAAAGATTGGCAGGCAGCAAATGGACGACGTACACCGCCAATCTGGGCGGCAGTGGGTGGGAGGTCTGATTCTCAGCAGCAGAGGCGTTTGCCACCCATGAAAGGTTGAAGACCTGAAAAAAAAATACAGTAGTAAAAAATAAAAAACTATTGGAAGACCTCCAGGGAACCCCATGCAGGTGTGGAAATTTTTTTTTAAAATGGTCACTTACCATTTTTCAGGTTCTTCATACTCACCGTCGGGGATAGACCAGCTTCCACGCAACAGTCCACCCCCGTTCTGCCGCCGAGTCCCACCGACTCCCACCTGCAGGAATCTGGGAGCTCGGCGGGCAGGAGGTCAGTTGCATGATGCGGCCGTCCGCTGACGTCAGCGGGCGGTTCCGGTGACTCCCCCATCCCACCAGCTCCAGGCCACCTCGAAAGTGGCACTGGTTGGATCAAGAAGAGCAATGTCAGCGGCAGTGGACGGCAGCGGGAAAGTGAGTGATGAATTTCAGCCCCTATGATACTATGATCACTGTTCCCTAAATGTTCACCTACTGACACTTGTTCCATTTAACCCACCTCATTCCCCAGAACCAGATCCAGCAATGCCTCCTTCCTCGTCGGGCCAGAAACATACTGATCAAGAAAGTTCACCTGAACACACTTCAGAAATTCTTCCCCTTCTCTGCACGTTACACTATTACAATCCCAGTCTATATTAAGATAGTTGAAATCCCCCATTATTACTACTCTATAGTTCTTGCACCTCTCTGGAATTTCTCTGTAAATTTGCTCCTCCATATGTTTCCCAATATTTGGTGGTCTATAGAATACACCTAGTACTGTAATGGCACCTCTATTATTTCTTAACTCTAACCATATAGATTCTGTCCTTGACCCCTCCAGGACATCCTCTCTGTCCAGCACTGTAACATTCTCCTTAACCAATACTGCCACATCACTTCCTATCTTTCCTGAACACCTAATAACCAGGAATATCCTGCCCTTTGAGCCAGCTCTCAGTTATTGCAACAACATCATATTCCCATGTGGCTGTTTATGCCTGCAGCTCAGTTACCTTGTTTACTATGTTTCGTGTGTTCACATACATACACTGTAAACCCATCTTAGACCATCCTGCATTCTCTCTTAGTTGGACCCCACCTAATACCTTATTATTTCTTACTTTAGTGCTCTCTGCCTCTCCCAATCCTTTGAGCCTGTTATTTCCCATTTCTAATGTTACATTCTGGTGCTCATCCCCCTGTCAAATGTGTTTAAGCCCTCCCCAACGGCACAAGCAAACTTCCTCGTGAGGATATTAGTTCCGGCCCTGTTGAGATGCAACCCGTCTGACCTGTACAGGTCACACCTCCCCCAGAACTAGCCCCAATCCGCCAGCAATCTGAAACCCTCCCTCCTGCAGCATCTCTCCAGCCATGCATTCAGCAAGCTCCATCTTCTTGTATCTATACTCACTTGCGCATGGTACCGGGAGTAATCCAGAGCTTACTACCTTTGAGGTCCTGCTTTTTAAACTCTTTCCTGGCTCCCTAAAATCTGTCTGTAGGACCTCATCCCTCTTTCTAGCTACGTTGTTGGTACCAATATGGACCATGACTTCTGGCTGTTCACCCTCCCCCCCCCCCACCCCCCTCAGAATGCTCTGCAGCCGCTCAGTGACTCCTTAACCCTGGGACCAGGGAGGCAACATACCATCCTGGAGTCACATGTGCGGCCACAGAAATGCCTGTCTACTCCCCTGACTATCAAATCCCCTACCACTATTGCGCTCCCACTACTCTTCCGCCCCCCTCCACCCTGTACAGCTGAGCCACCCATGGTTCTCTTGACTTGGCTCTGGCTGTACTCCCCAGAGGAACCATTGCCCTCACCAGTACTCAGAACCGAATATTGGTTGGAGAGCAAGATGCACTCGGGGACTCCTGCCTCGTACTCCTTTTCTGTCTGGCAGTCAACCATTTTCTCTCTGGCTGCCCACTGTTAAGCTGCGGGGTGACCACCTGCTGAAACGTGCTGTCCACGAAGCTCTCAGCCTTGTGGATGCACCGCAGTGACACCAGCTGCTGCTCAAGCTGCAAAACCTGGAGCTCGAGTTTCTCCAGCTGACGAACTTCCAGCACATGTGTTTGTCCACGACACGGAAAGTATCCTGGATTTCCCACATGGTGCAGGATGTGCATTACTCAGGACTAAGCTGCCCTGCCATGCCTCTATTTAATAGACTATTAACTACTATACAGAAACTTAAGACTAAGATGTACCTAATTCAAGTTATTAATATATATATTTGTATATATGAGTTGTATATTGCCTCTAGTACAATGCATGTACAGTGGGGGTTGAAAGTGATTCATTTTCTGCTCTGTTTGGAAGAGGACTGAACCTCTCCAACTGTACGGCTCCTCAAAAGTCATTGCATAGACAAGCCTTTGATTTATTTTATGACAGTAGCAGACCTTTCAGATATAATCTGAAATAATGGTCGCTTTTACTGAGCTGTGTTCTAACTGGGTTACAAAGATGTTAATGTGCCCAAAGTCCACACTATAATCTTTACAACCTGGCTGTTTGTTTGTTAGACATTCCTACAGAATATAATTATTGAAGTCTGTTTAATTTAAAGAGGATGTTGCACAGGTAATGGAGTTTTACTGAGTTTATTTCAAAAAGTGGGAGGAAATATGTTTTATGAAAGCCTCCTGCAGAGTTAAACACAAGACTATGTTGTGTGCATGGAACTGGGTTTGAATAACTGAGAAATCAGTCCATTTGCAAGTTGCATTTTAGTTGGTTCTTTATTCCAGAACCATTTTCTCACCGGTTGAGCCTCTCCATATCAGATACCAAACCAGGTCTTGCCAAATGAATAATAGCAATACTTTTCAGATTTGGCACTCTGCACTTGTCATGCAGAACACAATATAGTTCAAAATACACAAACACCAGTGGGATGCCAGTTAACCTCTAACCTAGCTGGACCTTTCTTGTGCTGTGCATGACATTTCATCAAATTGTATCTATTGGTTTCTGTGTTGTGTTAATATAATTACAATAAATGTGTACTTTGTTATCTGAATTATTTACTTAACCAAACAGGGATGTTTCTCAAAATTAGGATAAATAATGTGGCGTATCTCATTTGAGAAGTAAACCTGATGGTTTATTTCACAGCATGCGGCTACTAATACAATACTTGAAGAACTAAGAGGTTCCCCGAAAAATGTTTTTGTCGTTTTTTCTATTTTTATGTCTCCTGTCTGCTCCTGAAGGTGGTTAGTCCTTGAAGAGATTCCGTATTACTGGCTCTAGTGGAATGCTGGTATCTCGCCCAGTGGACATTACTTGCCCCAAGCCTCAACGGTGAGCGTCTGCAAGCTTTTTGGATGTGGAAGCATTGCGATTGAGACAATCCCATCTTGTCTCATCATCCACATACACGTACTTCCAGCAGGAGCCCTGGTTGATTTTCTCTCTCTCTCTCTCTCCAGGGATGCTGGGACCCACTGAACTGCTGTGCCTTGGCTGAAATCAATTAACTTCGAGCAGACTTGGAGATCATATCTGGGGCATTTTTCTTATCTTTCTAGTTCTACTACTCATTGGATAAACAGGCTAAGCTATTGGAGGAGCCACTGAAAAAAATACCCATGGCTGGGAACCCAGATAGTCACAGAAATATTATCATTGCATATTTTCTGAGGTGCCCAGCCATACCATGCGCAGAGCAATCCTACACAGCCAACCTAATTCAATGTAACCATCCTGTCTCACAGAAGGAGCTCATTTCCATAGAGCGACCTAATGCCATGCATACATTGGGCTTCCATACAGAGGAATAGCAGCGTGAACTAGTTTCCTACTCTGTGGAACCCACCAATGACTTTCACGACTCATCTATCAGAGCCCATTATGGAAGTAATCCAATATCACCATACAGTCCCTGACAAAACAAGAGCAGGATGACCAAATAGCTACATTCCATTTTTATTACATAATTTTTGAATATTCACTGGCTTTCAGGATCATTCCAACATCCTATCCATTTTCCATGAAAGTATAAAATCGTGGTCAGTTTCATATTTTTTTTAAAATGAATGAAAGCATTAAAAATATAGAGGCTTTCATCCAATAAACAGAATGGATGGAAGTTGTTCAATGCAGTTCTTATTGCAATCGGGGTCAAGCTCAATCATCAATTTAGGACTTTGTCACTAATGAATAATTAAGATCTTTTCACTCAAGGACTGAGAATGATTACAGTTTCCCATCCCATTGTCTGTTTAAATACCACACTATACTTGTGCTGAAAGTAAATAGAAAGGTTAAACAAGTTAAAGGTTAAACAAAGACGTTCTATACATATATTAAGAGCAAGAGGATAACTAAAGAAAGGGTAAGGCCTATTAGAGACTATGAGGTTAATCTTTGTGTGGAGGTGGAAGATGTTGGTATGGTTCATAATGAATACATTGCGTCTGTTTTCACAAAGGAAGGGGGCAATGTAGATACTGCTATCGAGGAGGAATGTGAAATTCTGGATGAAATATACATAGTGAGAAAGGAGGTGTTAAGAGGTTTACCAGCTTTGAAAGTAGATAAGTCTCCAGGCCTGGATGAAATGCATCCCAGGCTGTTGAGCGAAGTAAAAGAGAAAATAACAGAGGCCTTGACCATCATTTTCCAGTCCTCTTTGGATTTGGGCATGGTGCCGGAGGACCCTTGTTTAAGAAGGGAAAAAGGTTTAGGCCGAGTAATTACAGGCTTGTCAGCCTAATCTCAGTGGTGGGAAAATTATTGGAAAAAATCCTGGAAAGGCAAGGATTAATTAGGGACAGTCAGCACAGATTTGTTCAGGGAAGTTCATGTTTGCCTAACCTGATTGAATTTTTTGAGGAGGTAACCAAGAGGGTCGATGAGGGTAGTGCGTACGATGTAGTATATATGGACTTTAGCAAAGCTTTTGATAAGATCCCACATGGTAGACTGGTCATGAAGGTTAAAGCCCATGGGATCCAGGGTAAAGTGGCTAGTTGGATTCAAAATTGGCTTAGAGGTAGGAAGCAAAGGGTAATGGTTGATGGATGTTTTTGTGACTGGAAGGATGTTTCCAGTGGAGTTCCGCAGGTCTCAGTATTGGTTCCCTTGCTTTTGTGGTATATATCAATGATTTAGATTTGAATATAGGGAGTATGATTAAGAAGTTTGCAGATGGCACTAAAATTGGTTGTGTGGTTGATAATGAAGAGGAAAGTCATGGACTGCAGGAGGATATCAATCTACTGGTCAGGTGAGCAGAGCAGTGACAAAAATAATTTAATTTGGAGAAGTGTGAGCTAATGCACTTTGGGAGGGCTAATAAGGAAAGGGTATATACATTAAGCGGAAGGCCACTTAATAGTCTAGATGAACAAAGGGATCTTGGAGTGCTTGTCCACAGATCCCTGAAAGTAGCAGGCCAGGTGGATAAGGTGGTTAAGAAGGCATACGGAATGCTTGCCTTTATTGGCCGAGGCATACAATACAAGAGCAGGGAGGTTATGCTTAAATTGTATAATAATCTGGTTAGGCCCACAGCTGGAGTACTGCATGCAGTTCTGGTCGCTGTATTATAGGAAGGACGTGATTGCACTAGAGAGGGTGCAGAGGAGATTTACTAGGATGCTGCCTGGGATAAAGAATCTTAGCTTTGAGGACAGATTGGATAGGCTGGGCTTATTCTCATTGGAACAGAGGAGGTTGAAAGGAGACTTCATTGAGATGTACAAAATTTTGAGGGGTCTGGATATAGTGGATAGCAAGGGCCTATTTTCATTGGTGGAGGGGTCAATTATGAGGAGGCATAGTTTTAAGGTGGTTGGTGGAATGTTCAGGGGGGATTTTAAGCTTCTTCACACAGAGGGTTGTGGGGATTTGGAACTCACTGCCTGGAAGGGTGGTGGATGCAGAAACCCTCACTACATTTAAAAGGTGCTTGGATGGGCACTTAAAGTGCCGTAACCTGAAGGGTTACGGACCTAGAGCTGGTAATTGGGAATAGACTGGATAACCTTTTGTTAGCTGGCGCAGATACGATGGTAAGTACTGCAGGGAATCAAATACGGCCAAGGTGATCTCCTGGACTAGTTTCAATTGCCTGGATGGGTCAGAAATGAATTTTCCCAGATTTTTTTCCCCCCCCAATTGGCCTGGGTTTTTATCTGGTTTTTGCCTCTCCCAGGAGATCACACGGTTGAGGTGGAGTGTAGAATGTTTCGGTTTAAGGAGTGTCGCAGTTGTGTGGGGCGGACTAGTTGGGCTGAGTGCTCTTTACCTTTCCGCCATTGTTCATAAGTTTATATGTAACTTTCAGGGCTGTTGACTGAGGGCCATGCGGCTCTTTGTCGGCTGCTGCGGACACGATGGGTCGAAATGGCCTCCTTCTGCGCTGTAAATTTCTATGTTTCTAAGTAATAGTCTATGTCCTTAAGAGCAAAGTCTCAAACCTGTTGGTATGAATAATCCTCTTGTGGAGTAGAAGGATTTTTAGAAAAGACTTGCATTTATCTAGAAATTTATTAAACCGAAATGTCTCGTCGTTCACAAAATGGATTACTTTTGAAGTGCAGTGAGCATTAATATATAACCTAATGAATCATCTTCATCCTAACATGTGCTGCTACTGAACCTAAGCTGCGTTTAAACTCAGGTTTCGGTGTTGCATACTTATATACATAATACTTATGGAAGCCTATGTACAAAGAAAATAGCAAAATATGTGTGAAAGAGAATTGGAGGAATTTGATTAGCTTGTAATAATACTTCAGTTGATTGAAAATCTTTATAAACAGTTTAATATTGGAATATATCTCAGCCAGTGCTAAGGGATATTCCATGTTCTACCTCTTCAATTATTTTACCTGTCACCTTGTATTATGAATTTGTTCCATCATCAGTGCTACTCCTTCAACTAAGGGAGCAGCTAGTGATTGGCTGTTGAAGTTGAGGGCACTGCGACCCTTGCAATTGCTGCGGTGGTGGCTCAAGTTTCCCCTGTTTGTTGAGCTTAATGGAGTTCACGTCTGCCTTGGGGTAAAATGTTCACTTTTCAATTTGACTAGACAACTACAGAACGCTGAATGAGTTCCTCATTAATGACATTAGTCATTTTTTTCGCTTCATTAATTTTGAAACTGGAGCAAAATTTGTATTTTTAATTTGCAACTGGATGTCCACCCCTGTAGTTGTCCCATTTTTGCACAGCCTGGAACTGTCGTAAACATGGACAAATATTCCATCAGTATGTTCTACCTATATTCCACCAATGCGTGTCCTGTTGGTATCTACGTTTCCACTAAAATCAGCATGAATAGTAATTTTAACCCCCTACATGTGTTTCTAGAGAAGGAGGGGATACAGGAATCTGGTGAGAAGGTATGTCTTCTGAATCATAAAGGGATGGGGTTGTTAGGTCAAATAGTCAATTCCTTTTTGTAAGTTTCCCAACAACAGGATCTAAATGGTGGTGGAGGAAGAGGTTAACAAGGCTGAAGTTGTACTAGTTAAAACTTTTACTGCTTCAGCAATAACGAAAACCAATAACATTTTTCAATTCAAGATTAATTTCGTAGAAGTTCAGTCAGGTGAGAACTAAGTCATTGTGCCAAGGGTTCTGTTTAGTACTTGTAAAGCAAACAACTGCCCTCCCACACACAATTTTATCTTATCAGAATTCATTCTTAGGATATTGTGAAATTGTTCCATAGAAACTTGTTGAACGCATAGTAAATAGAAGGAAAGAGGATACACTTCAGTGACCCCACTGATGGAGAACAAATAAAATGTAAAACGGTGAAGCAAATGCATCCCAGGGAAACTCCAGTTTACCATTGATCATCTGATAAGTTGTTACTTCCTTTTTTTGTGGTGCGTGTATTTACCACTCAAGATGAGGGATGTTAGTGCTGGGAATTGAATACTTTCCCCTTACACTTGGGCCTCCATATTAACCACCCCCACGATGGGTTAAACATTTTAAAACTACCCGCAGTGTATGCGCCTGTTGCCATTGTTACGGTGGTGGGCTTCGTGTGGTGTGAGAACTTCATTCACATATTTAAACTGGGCTCCCTCAGTGCAATTGGGAGCCTGATTTAAATGTAATCGTTGATGTGCCAGTTTCCCAGGGTTCGGGAAAAGGGAGGCGGGAGCTGCAATTGCCTTTTGCAGCACTCCAGTGGGCCAGGAGGAGCATACCCCCACCCTAGCCCCTCAAGGAAATCTTCAGCCGATTGTAGCCTCTCTCTCCCCCCGCCGTGATCACCAACCTTATGCCGGGGATCATTCGGTTGGGCCCCAGCGCTGTCAGCCTCGCACCCATTGACTCTGGTGCCATTCTGGCCAGCTTTGGTCGGGGGATAGTGCAGACACAGTTAATTGAGGCCTGGGAGTTACAATGGCCCAGGTATCAAGCCGAGATGTCTGCAGGGGAACACCAGCCCAGGTTAACATTGGGGCTTAAGTCTTTGTGCCGCAGTACATTAATTTATTCCTTCAGCAACACTGTTTAATACAATAGATAACGTATATACAAAACAAAGTTGACGTAAAATTGTCTAGAATACTAAAATGTGTTGGTACATCTAAGTGAGATCTAACTATATGCAATAAGATGAAGTGGGAAGTGTATAGTACTTTGTAATCCTTTGGTTACGGATGCATTTATCTAGACTCCACTGTGGAGAATTAAACACCACAAGGGAGAAAAATATATAGCTATAAGTGAGAAAGGCTAGTACAATACAGGGGAGAGTGTGTACCCAGTTGTATGAGTGACTGACTGAGATTGCAATATAGAGAAGTGTGTACACAGGTGTAGGTGCATGACTGACTGAGATTCCTATGCAATACAAGGGAGAGTGTGTACACAGGGTATAGGTGAGTGACAAGTTTCCGATACAACAAAGAGTGTGTATACAGGTATAGATGACTGACTGTGATTTCAGTGCAAGGGAGAGTGTGTGCACAGGTATTGGTCAGTGACTGACATTTCAGTACTGGGGCGCATGTGTGCATATGTATAGGTGATTGATTTCCTCACATGTAGATGGTAGCACTCCTGCTCCTCCTGGCTCCACGTCGCGCCGTTTTAAAAACAAAAACTTTTACTTGCCTTTTCGGTGGCAGCTGCTTGCTAGATCGTATCCATGACAGGGAAACCTAAGCAGAGCAGGTCCGGCACCTCGGAGCAGCCCAATTTGGCAGAGGGGTCCTAAAATGGGCATTGCGACCATTAAGATATGCATGGAGTCTAATGTCTGTTTTATATTGCTGCCAGGGATGCCTGAAAAATCATCCAACCCAATATGGGTTGAACGTATTTTAGCCCGTGACATTGCTACTTTTTGCCCACAGTGAACCCAGTTTTCTGCCATTCATAATTAAGTATATATGATTGATTTCTGATAAGTGTCAGAAAATAGGAAAACTTTCTTGGAAGATGTGCTCTGACTATGGGGCTATCTTTATGAATGTGTGGGAAAAGGCTGAAAGGTTCCCAAACTGTCACCATGTGTTGAAAACTGAGACAGCTGGTTGAGTGAAAGTATGTGTTGCAGCCATGCCATAGAATTATATTTAAAGCAGGTAGTTCAGTCTAAATTTCCTCCAGTGTTCAATCTTTTGTGCATCTGTACCAATGACCTGACCTTGGGACCTCCGGTGTTCTCCTGCTCTGCCTCTCTTCCCACGCAGCTCAGACAGCAGATTTCTCAGGAGAATGACCATCAGACCCAAAGCTGGCACCCATTTATTGGTGCACTCCATCAACCTATTCTCAGGAGCTCTCGTTCTCTTGGTCTCTCTCTCTCTCACTCTAAAAGCTTTCCCTGGAATTTAGCACTGACCTCAGCCATTTGTATAAACACATTGAATTGAAATCCTCAATTTCAAATTGCAAACAATGTAAGTGTCCCTTTAGCTCTTTCAGCATGCTGTTTTAGATTTTCCACGCTATGAGCTGGGAGTAATGAATAATAGACAAAAGCAACTGGACAGATGCATACATGCAAGAGCCAGTTTTCCAGTCTGGGTAACAACTCCAGAGACTGAGGTGGTGTTGAATGAATCTTTGATATTGCTACTTTTTGGATTGATGAGGAACACAAAGGGGTAGCTGCAAGAGCTATTAGGGCTAGATTTTTGTTTTTTGGTAGTTTTACGCGAAAATTACTGTTTTCGCTGCGTTACCGCTTTTAGGCCAAACTTTCGGCCTTTACGTCTGCACGGTAAAGGGGGCGTTGCATGACGATCCGCAGCGCAAACCGCAAGTTTCGGCAACTTTAGTCCGGGGCCGGGAGCGCTGCGATAGAGGCCTTGGGAGGGGGGAAAAAATAAAAAATAAAATTCCATAAAACATTCAAAAAACATTCACAAAACCTTTATCTATCGAATCGCTGAAAACAAATAAAAACTAACTTTTTTGCAGGTTATCATACTTACCGCTGCTGGCAGGGCTGCACTGATAGGTTTGACCCTGTCGGTATTCTGAGCACGGCATATGGGTCGGGAGAGTACCAAAAGTACGAAGCAAACACAATCTGCGTCGTTGCATGTCGGTGCACCTCTCCCCGGCAGTACTCGGAAGCGCCACCGCAAAAAGGTACCCACAGATCCCGCCGACCGTGTTTCCGCCATGGAGGGTCAAATCGCGGCGAAAACCCAGTCGCAAACCTGCCAATAATCTGGCCCAAGCATTTTCTGGTATAAACATGAAGACTTGGCTTCAGTGCAAGCAATTCACTCAATCTTATGGGAGGTCTTCAGCCTGGTTACATATCTCTGATGCTGAAGACCATGTACTGTGGTATGGAGTAGGCCCTTCTTATTGCGATGCATAGCCTCTGCTCTGTTTTTAAGTCAAACCTACATTTCCAACAGCCATAATATTGTAATTTTTTTCTGTTTTTCTTTCAATATTCCCTCCTCGTTGCCCAAGTGTACAGTTCCACAGATGCGGACTGGTCTCCAGTACGTTGCCAAAGTGGCTATTCCTTGTGTTAGCATAGAAGGGGCGAGTCAGTGGGCTGCTCAACTGCAGGAAACGTCGCACATGAGCTTTATCCTTAACTTATCCAACTTCCATTTCACATGGATTTTTCAGGAGGTACTAAATCATAAGGAGCAAGAACCCAACTGATTTTGTCCACCTTCCCCAGCCTAGGGGTGCTTTGGCCACGCTTAGTACTATCCTGGTTGAAATCTTAATTCTTTACTGACCTTGATTATTAAAACTGTAATTCCCTATGTTACAGTGCAGACATTGTAGCAATAATACATTAAAATATGTATCATGGCAAAATAAATATACAAGCAAAACAGTAAATAGAAACTGCTGGCTTGGACAAGCATGTTTAAAATTCATGGCTAACTCTTGGGTTTTGATTAGTTTATCACTACTGCTTTGCATTACAGTCTTGTAAAACACTTCAAAACAGTTATAACGTGTGCAATATAATAACTGTCGGAGTGGAGAAACATCAGGTTATAGAAAAAAAACTAATTTTATTAGATGTGAAGTGTCACCTTAGAAAAGGCTTGCACCCTGTATTTAAAACCTTTCAACAGTTCTTAATTTTCAGCAATATGATGTGATTGCTGAAAATGGACTGTTCTCGTGCTCTACTAAATAGATTTATATAGTAGTGCGGAACCTATTCCAATCCCAACTGACTGGGCTCGGCTACTCTTTTCAGGTTCCATATATGCCACACTTGTTTCACTGGTTACTGTGACCTCGGAATAGTATGGACACACAATTTGTTTTCTGTGTCATGTACCTGGTACAATGTAGAGTACTTTTTATAATGAATTTTTGTTTGCTTCAAGTGTCCCTACGTGAGAAGTTTCATTGCACAAGAGTTGGCTGAAAAAGCAGTTGACTGACAGTTTGATAAACAATATAACTAACTGGCAGAGCAAGCGCCTGGTTCAAATTCAGTTATAGTAAAATCTTCTTGGGTTGGCAACTATTGATGAAGTATGTCATCAGTTTTACATCAAATGGACTGACTATGTAGTAATTATTTCAGGAAGATTGCAACCTTAAAGCTGTTTTCTGCAGCTGAACTGGAATGAATGCTTTTAGAAACTGTGCTTGCTATTTAGTGTATAGACAGATATTAAAGGGGGGAAATTCGGGAGCGCTCCGCCTGGCACAGAAGTCCTGCCCCGCGACTGAAATTGGGGTCACCGTTCCGACAGGAAGTGAAGTGCAATGTCGAATGTTTCACTTCCTGTCGGGGCGGGCTCGGAGGCACTACCCGGGCGAAGGTTGAAGCCCTACGCAGCCTCTCCGCGTAGTGCTGATGCATTCCAAGGACCCTCCCCTTCTTTTAAAGGGGAGGGTACGATACAAGCTCTGCAGGGTTTTCAGGGGCCTACACGAGGCCACCGGGGATGTGGGGCACCATGGCCGTAGCCTGGCACCGAAACGGAGTGCCGTGCTGCAAGATCGCGGCACGGATCCTGCAAGAACCGACACATAGGCTGGACTGGTAAGTTGGAGGGCAGTGGGAAATGGCGGCATGCACCTTCCCTTTAAATTTTGCCTCGCGAGCGGAGTGCGACCCGGTTCGCAATCCGTGAGGCTGGCGCTGACATTGCCCGTGACAGTCTCACGAGGTACTGCCTAATTTCTGCTGCGAGGTGAAAAGGGGTCCCTGGGCACGGCGATGACATCACCGCCAGAGGTGCAGCGGCTGGGGACACGGTACTACTGCTTTCGCGCCTCTGCTAACTCCCGCGCAATTTCGCGGGAACCGGTAGCACCCCCCTTTTGCACCCCATTAATGCCCCCCCCAGAGGTAGTAACGGGAGGCACACAGCAGGGGATTTTCGCCCCCTAAATGTTTTATGATTTGAAGCACTGGTATCCATTAATCTGTGATGGGAATTCCATGGCTCCTTAGGGTTAAGGAATGGCAGATGAACCTCCATCATTCCACAATAGATTTGAGGCTGGAAATTCAGTACCGCTGGAAAGCTGGTGCTCTCACCACCTTTTTGTGGTCATTAGCGCCAAAATTTTTTCATGGCTGGGCCATGCCATATTCAGCTCCAAAAGTGAACAAATAGGTTGCAGCGCTAATGAACCTTTCCAAAGTGGAGTTTTCATCAGTGTGGTTGTCTTAATTTGAACATTATCACCACTGAGAAATTCAGCATGCAGGTAAGGATTTCTCATGAGCCAGCTGCTCAAAAAGGCCAGGGTTTGCAGCAAGGCCCTGAGGGGGGAGGGGGGAAGGAGTTTGGAAGGATGGCTGGTGTAAGAGGTGCAAGGAGAGCCAACAGGTTCACTGATATGGAGCTGGAGACACTGATGGACGGTGTGGAGGACAGAAGAAGAATACTGTTCCCTGACGTGGGAGACCTGGCAGACAGACAGTACATAATGCATGGAGGGAAATTGCAGGGGAGGTGTCGGGCCCCTCCATATAGGGGAGGGTGCTGACCAGTCTGCACCCAGCCCTTCCAGGGTGGCGATGGGTCGAAGCCTTCTAGCTCTGGGGCGACAGGGATCCTCCTCCTCCTGTGCCTCCTCCTCCTCCTGCACCCCCTCCTCCTCCTCCTCCTCCTCTTCCTCCTCCTCCCCCTGCGCCTCCTCCTCCTCTTCCTCCTTCTCCTCAGGTGGTACTGCTGGCTCAACCTCCACCGACTGTCCCCTCATGATGGCCAGGTTATGCCACATGCAGCAGACCACAATGATTATGGAGAGCCGTTGAGGAGAGTATTGCAAGGTGCCACTAGAGCGGTCCAGGCTCGGAACCTCTGCTTAAGGATGCCTATGCACTGCTTGCTGATGCACCTGGTGGCACAATGAGTGTCATTGTATGCATGCTCTGGCACTGTCCTGGGGTTCCGCAGAGGAGTGAGCAGTCAAATGGACAGTGGAAATCCCTTGTCCCCAAGCAGCCAATCGCAATCCTGATTCGGGCCGGTCAAGATGGCGGGCACACTGGTCTGGTGCAAAATGAACGAATTATGGCTGCTGCCCCCCTTGCCTGCTGCCTGTCTGCACGGTGCTTTTGGCGACGCCTTGTCCTGCGTGCCCCGCCCTGCTTCTAAGCAGGTGTCGCCCTCCCAATACTCCCCCCATTCTCAGGGTGAATCCTGCCAAGCAGGTCTCTGCAGCCCACAGGACTCCACTAAAGAGTCAGATCTGAAAGTTGTACAAAAGTACAGAGGTATGTGCAAACCTCTGAGCAGCAGGTTTAATGGAGCCAAAACAATAAATAAAATTATCTGAAAAGATAAATATTCTGCATGCTGGAAAATGCAATAAAAACAATAATAAGTCATAAAACTATTTACCTACTAATGGGCCCCAGCGGTGTCGCGTTCGAGCACCGCATCAAAAACCTCGCGGGGGCACTGTGGGAAAAGTCCAACCTTTTCCTTGGTGAATGTTGCTGTGGTAGTCCCTTTCCAGTGGCCCGCACGCTGCAGAGCTCACCGCTGGAAATCCTCCTTTACAGCGATTTTTTCGATCGACTGCCCAAACTCCGCAGTAGCCATCCCTTTGGGGGCGGTGAATTTCGGGCCCTAGATCTTTCTGCACAGATGGATGTTCCAGCTTGCAGGAAGCAGGAAATGGTGTGGAGACACTTTTTGCTGGTTTCCCACTCGACGTGTGTATCATGCAGTTTCCAAAGGGGTTTTTAATACAGAAATGGTATGAGAGCTTCATTTCTCTAAGTAATCTGTGTGTAATTTTGGCAAAGTTAACACTTGGTAAATGCAAGGGTGCTTATCCTGTCCATCTCGTACGTTCTGCCTTTTTAGGAAGGATTTTCTTAAACAGGAACATTTGAATTTTGATTGCTGCAACTAAAATTGTCATTGGGTTTAGCGTTCAGCCCTCTTTTTTTTGGAGGCTAAAGAAAAGCATTTGGGGGATGAAGAAAAACATTAATGGGAGGATATCATAGAGGTAAACCTACACAGATGTGGTCTCCCACACCCATTGAAATGTGTGTTTTTTTTAAATTCATTCATGGGATGTGGGCGTCACTGGCAAAGCCAGCATTTATTGCCCATCCATAATTGCCCTTGAGAAAGTGGTGGTGAGCCGCCGCTTTGAATCGTTGCAGTCCGTGTGGTGAAGGTACTCCCACTGTGCTGTTAGGGAAGGAGTTCCAGGATTTTGACTCAGCGACGATGAAGGAATGGCGATACACTTCCAAGTCAGGATGATGTGTGACTTGGAGGGGTATGTGGAGGTGGTGGTGTTCCCATGCGCCTGCGGCCCTCTTGCTTGTAGGTTTACAGACCCAGGCAGAGCTACCGGACTATCGGGAAAGAACTGCCTTCACAGGCTAAGGTTTGACACGGAGGCTCTGATATCGGTTGTAGCTGATGTACAGATCTCAACCACAGGGACTGCACTACCAGTGGCAGTTATTGCCACAACCATCCTCCTCTTCTGTGCTTCCAGGTCCTTCCGCACTATTATAGGCAACATCTGCACCAACAGTCAATCAGCAATGCACAGATGCCTCCATCGGGTCACTGATGCTTTGTTCACAAAGACCAATGCCTTTATTACTTTCTCCAGGGAATAACAATAACTGAAGGTTAGAATGTTGTATTATTAATAGCCATCAGAGCCCGAGACACATGTATTCTTGAATGCCAGGTTCTCCATATGCAGGTGGTCTGTGACCAGCAGCACTAATCATGAAAGTCAATGTTGCTTCAATAGCGGTTCTTGCTATGATTTTTTAAAAGTTAGAAAGATGTTCTAAAAGAAAACAACTTGTTTTCACATAGATTTGTAAAATGTTTCTAGAATGACTTGGAGTACTGTGACTTTTTGTGCAAAGCCGACTGTAAAGCACACACTTTGCAAATCTGTAACACTACTGTTACCTGAGAAATATAAGCAGATGACTGACCGTTTGAGGATCTGAAGATACAACTTTCTCACTATTCTCCAAGAGCCAGTCTGATGCAGGTTATTGTGGCACTGTGATAAATTGCAACGACATTGCAAGTAGATGGCTTGTTACCAAGGCAACAAGGGAACCCATTCAGCTTTAGCAATGGTTAAGTTGATGAATAAGAAAAACAGTCATCTTGGACTAATGGTAGTAAATATCAACTGTACAATGGAACCCATGTCACAAAGTCAACCTCCAGAGATATGATAGGCTAAAGTGTTGATTTACACTTGTACATGTGCCTCTGCTCTTTGTTCATTGATCTCGACCTTGTTCATGGACTTTGACATGGAATTACAGTGGATAAGAACCTATTTAAAACCGCCTTTTGATAAAACGGCTGACTGTAATTCCTACAGAAGTCATCTTCTAACTCTTTCACTGCTGGATCATGAGAACTGATGGAAGATATGTGATAGATACATGTCAAGCTATAAAACTCATGAAACAGCTGACAGTCCCAAAACAACTTACAATTCAAAAAAATGTACAATTGAAACACAGCCCTGAGCAAAGGTTTATGCCCAAGGCCACTGCTGCCATTTGAATGAATAAGTTGAATTCCCTTTTTGATTACATTGGATTTCAGGACTTGTATTAATGTTTTGGAATCAATTCTGCAATTAAATCAGTGTAACAACTGAATCCTAATGGTGTAATATATGACCAATGAAAAGCAATGGTTACAATGGGAGTGCAGTGGAATATGAACTTTTATCGTGATTTAATATTCCATTAGCTTTATATTATAGGGAGGAAAAAAAAACAAAGTACGCAAATGCAGTCCTGGAGGCCATCTCAGACAGGCCAGCAGTGGGCTGGAGTTTTTTGTGGGCTCGGGAGAAGCATTCTTTAAGTACCACTGACTAGCCCCTTCAATGCCTGGAAGGAATGGGCAGAGCGTACAGAAAGCTCACTGCCCATTGGTAGATCAAAATTGCAATTGTGGTCCAATGTATGTCAAGGCATTATTGCATTATTGTATGTGACCTCCTTCCTGAAACAGACGGATGCTCTGGCCACCCATCTCTGGACTGTACTTAATCAATTTGATCTGTGTTGAGCACTGAACTCGAATGTAACTTAAAACACCAACTCTACAGATGAGAAATGGTTCCATGCCCTTATTTCTTATTGAACAACATCTAGTGCAACTTTTGCAAGAAATCTGAAGTCGATTTAAAACCCAGCTGAGTCCTTGGTTCTGATTAATATTCTTGGCATTGGTTACATTTGGATAGAATTGTTTTGTGGTCCATGGAATTAACTGCGACAAAGGTAAACTATCCCTTCTTGACCTGTCATCAACCTTTGATATGGTTGACCACAAAATTCTGCTCCAACACACCACCACCGTTGTCCAGCTGGATGGGACTGCACTCGCCTGGGTCCATTCCTACCTTTCCAGCCATAGCCATAGAATCACCTGAAATGACCTCTGTTTAAAAAAGGGGGCAGACAAAAGGCAGGTAACTATAGGCTGGTTAGTTTAACATCTGTAGTGGGGAAAATGCTTGAAGCTATCATTAAGGAAGAAATGGCGGGACATCTAGATAGGAATAGTGCAATCAAGCAGACGCAACATGGATTCATGAAGGGGAAATCATGTTTAACTAATTTACTGAAATTCTTTGAGGATATCACGAGCATGATGGATAGAGGTGTACCGATGGATGTGGTGTATTTAGATTTCCAAAAGGCATTCGATAAGGTGCCACACAAAAGGTTACTGCAGAAGATAAAGGTACGCGGAGTCAGAGGAAATGTATTAGCATGGATAGAGAATTGGCTGGCTAACAGAAAGCAGAGAGTCGGGATAAATGGGTCCTTTTCGGGTTGGAAATTGGTGGTTAGTGGTGTGCCACAGGGATCGGTGCTGGGACCACAACTGTTTACAAGATACAGAGATGATCTGGAAGAGGGGACAGAGTCTAGTGTAACAAAATTTGCAGATGACACAAAGATTAGTGGGAAAGCGGGTTGTGTAGAGGACACAGAGAGGCTGCAAAGAGATTTAGATAGGTTAAGCGAATGGGCTAAGGTTTGGCAGATGGAATACAATGTCGGAAAATGTGAGGTCATCCACCTTGGAAAAAAAAACAGTAAAAGGGAATATTATTTGAATGGGGAGAAATTACAACATGCTGCAGTGCAGAGGGACTTGGGGGTCCTTGTGCATGATTCCCAAAAAGTTAGTTTGCAGGTGCAGCAGGTAATCAGGAAGGCGAATGGAATGTTGTCCTTCATTGCGAGAGGGATGGAGTACAAAAGCAGGGAGGTCCTGCTGCAATTGTATAGGGTATTGGTGAGGCTGCACCTGGAGTATTGCGTGTAGTTTTGGTCACCTTACTTAAGGAAGGATATACTAGCTTTGGAGGGGGTACAGAGACGATTCACTAGGCTGATTCCGGAGATGAGGGGGTTACCTTATGATGATAGATTGAGTAGACTGGGTCTTTACTCGTTGGAGTTCAGAAGGATGAGGGGTGATCTTATAGAAACATTTAAAATAATGAAAGGGATAGACAAGATAGAGGCAGAGCGGTTGTTCCCACTGGTCGGGGAGACTGGAACTAGGGGGCACAGCCTCAAAATACGGGGGAGCCAATTTAAAACCGAGTTGAGAAGAAATTTCTTCTCCCAGAGGGTTGTGAATCTATGGAATTCTCTGCCCAGGGAAGCAGTTGAGGCTAGCTCATTGAATGTATTCAAATCACAGATAGATAGATTTTTAACCAATAAGGGAATTAAGGGTTACGGGGAGCGGGCGGGTAAGTGGAGCTGAGTCCACGGCCAGATCAGCCATGATCTTGTTGAGTGGCGGAACAGGCTCGAGGGGCTCGATGGCCGACTCTTGTTCCTAATTCTTATGTTCTTATGTTCTTATGACATCTCTAGCTGAACCCACACCATCATGTCCCCCAAGGATCTATCCTAGGCCCCCTCCTATTTCTCATCTACATGCCACCCCTCGGTGACATCATCCTGCAACGTATCATGAGTTTTCACATGTACGCTGATGATACCCAGTTTTACCTCTCCTCCACCTCTCTTGAACCCTTCACTGTCTCTATACTATCCGACTGCTTGTCTGACATCCAGCACTGGATGAGTAGAAATTTCCTCCAATTAAATATCTTGATGACCGAAGCCATTGTCTTCGGCTCACGCCACAAACTCTGTTCCTTTTCCACTGATTCAACCTCTCTCCCTGGCAACTCTCTTAAGGCTTACAAAGTCTGTTCACAACCTTGGTGACGTATTTGATCACGAATTGAACTTTCTACCTCATATCCGTTCTATCACCGAAGACTGCCCATTTCCACCTTCGTAATATCGCCTCAACTTATCTACTGCTGAAACCCTCATCCATGCCTTTATCACCACGAGACTTGACTATTCTAATGCACTCCTGGCCGGCCTCCCTTGTTCTACCCTCCATAAACTTGAGCTCATCTAAAACTCTGTTGCCCATGTGTTAACTCACACCAAGTCCCGCTCACCCGTGTCCCCTGTGCTTGCTGTCCTACATTGACTCCCAGTTAAGCAACGCTTTGATTTTAAAATTCTCATCCTTGTTTTCAAATCCCTCCATGGCTTTGCCCCTCTGTAATCTCCTCCAGCCCTATAATCCCCCAAATCCTCTGCGCTCCGCCTATTTTGGTCTTTTGAACATCCCCAATTCCCTTGGCCCTAAACTCTGGAATTCCATCCCTAAATCTCTTTGCTTCTCCACTCCTTTTTCTTCCTTTTAGATGCTCTTTAAAACCTACTTTTTTGACCAAGCATTTAGTCATCTGCCCTAATGTCTCCTTATATGGCTTGCTTTTTGCCTCCTCAAAGAATTCAGACACGACCTTCCCTTCACAAATACATGCTGACTGTCCTTGATTAATCTGTGCCTTTCTAAATGCTGATAATACTGGCCCTCAGAATTCTTTCCAATAATTTGCCCACCACCAAGGTTAGGCTGACTGCCTGTAATTACTCGGTCTATCCCTTACTCCCTTTGTAAACCACGGTACAATGTTAGCAGTCCTCCAGTCCCCTGGCCCCACAACAGGAGCCAGAGAAGATTGGAAAATGATGGTCAGAGCCTCTGCTATCTCCTCCCTTGCTTCTTTTAACAGCCGGGATAAATTTCATCCTGGCCTGACAATTTTATCTACTTTCAAAGATGCTAAACCCCTTAATAGTTCCTCACTCACTAGGTTTATCATATCTAATATTTCACACTTCTCCTCCTTAACTACAATGTCTGCATCGTTCTCCTCTTTTATGAAGACGTAAAGTATTCATTAAGAACCATACCCATGTCTTCCCCCTGCACAAACAGGTTACCTTTTAGGTCTTGCATAGGCGGTACTCTTTCTTGCTCTTTATGTATTTATAAAACATCTTTGGGTTTTCCTTAATTTTACTTGCCAATATTATTTCATGCCCTGTCTTTGCTTTCCTAATTTCCTTTTTTTAATTTCACCCCTGCACTTTCTACTGCAGTTTTGAGGTCTCTGTATCTGAACATAGTCTCTTTTTTTTCTGCCTTATCCTACCCTGTATGCTCCTTGATATCCAGGGGGCTCTAGATTTGGAAGTCTCACCCTTTTTCTTTGTGGGAATATAGTTACACTGAACCTTCACTATCTCCTCCTTGATTGCTTCCCAATGCTCTGTCACTGATTTATCTTCAAGTAGCTGTTTCTAATCCACTTTCACTATATTACATCTCTGCTTCATAAAAATGGCCTTTCCCCAATTGAGAACTTTTACTCCTGGTCTATCTTTGTCATTTTCCATAAATATGCTAAACCTAACTGAATTATGATCACTACCACCAAAATGCTCTCCCACTGGTGCCCCTTCTATCTGCTCAGCTTCATTCCCTAAAACTAAATCCAGAACTGTCCCCTCTCTTGTTGGGGTTGCTACGTACTGGCTAAAAAAAAGTTCTCCTGAATGCATTTTAAGAATTCTGTGTCCTCCATTCCTTTCACACTGATATTTTTCCCAGTTAATATTAAGGTAGTTGAAATCCCCTACTTTTGCCTGCATATTTGCTCTTTTATCTCCCTCTGATTGTTTTGAGGTCTATAGTACACTCCCAGCAGTGTGATTTGCCCCTTTTTTGTTTTTCAGTTCAACCTTTATTTGATGATCCTTCTAGCATATCATCCCTCCTGACAGCTGTAATTGTTTCTTTAACCAATGTTGCGACCCCCCCCCCCTTGTTTTATCCTTCTCGCTATCTCGTCTGAAAACCCTGTATCCAGGAATGTTGAGCTGTCATTCCTACCCCTCTTTGAGCTATCATAGTAATAGCTATGATATCATACTTCAGCATGTCTATCTGTGTTCTGAGCTCATCTGCGTTATTCATTAGACACATTGCATTTAAGTAAATATCATTAAGCACTGCCAACTCCCTTGTCTATTTTCTAGCCTTTGTTTCCTCTGCCTTCCAAACACGTTTACTAATTTTCTGCCTTCCATTTCCAGCTTTGCTTCTCTCCCTTCTGAATCTACGCTCAGGTTCCTGTCCCTCTGCCAACCTAGTTTAAAACCTCTCCAACAGCTTTGCATTTTGGAAGGTGTTGCCATTGTGCTATTTTTTATAAGACATTTCATTTGTATAGCGTGCTTAAGGATTTGAATAGTGACCACGACCGATAACACAGAATTATTAGTTGTATTATCGTTTTAATAAAAACCAAGATAAAACTGAAAAATATTCAAAATATTGTTATGTGATGGATAACATTGCCTGATATTGAGGTTGCCGTGGGAGTGCAGCAGTCTTCCTTGCTGTATCAGCAATTGAGCAATCTGGAGAATTCCATGATTTTATGGTTATGACATCTTTTGATATGACAGATTCATGCAGGGTTTCTGTTTGTGGTTTGAGTCTTGTCATTCACACGTGGCCTCCTTCAAATCCCACTGCTGGAAATCAGAATCTTTAGAAATGTGTTTGCTTTGTGTATTCACAAATTCCCAATTTTATTGGCTGCAAAGATGTAGATTTAAAAACAACAACAACAACTTGTATTTATATAGCACCTTAACTTAAAACGTCCCATGGTATTTCACAGGAGTGTTATAAGACAAACATTTGAAACTGAGCCACATAAGGAGAAATTGGTCAAAGAGGTAGGTCTTAAGGATCATCATAAAGGAGGAAAGAGAGGCTTAGGGGGGGAATTTCAGCGTTTAGGGCCTCAGCAGCTGAAGGCATGGCCACCAATTGTGAAGCAATTAAAATCACGGATGCTCAAGAGGGTGGAATTAGAGGAGTGCAGAAATCTCTGGTGAGATAGGGTGGGTTGTGGGGCTGGAGGGGATTAGAGATGAGGAGGGGTGAGACCATGGAGGGATATGGAAACCAGGTTTAGAATTTTGCTTAACCGGGAGCCAATGTAGGTCAGCGAGCAGAGGGGTGATGGGTGAGTGGGACTTGGTGCGAGTTAGGACATGGACAGCCGAGTTTAGGATGATCTCAAGTTTACGTAGGATAGAATGTGGGAGGCTGGCCAGGAGTGTATTGGAATAGTCAAGTCTAGAGGTAACAAAAGCATGGATGAGGGTTTCAGCAGCAGATGAGCTGAGAGAGGGATGGTAACAGGAAGATATATGGTCGGAAGCTCATTTCAGGGTCAAATATGACAGCAATGCTAGAGTATGAAAAATAGAGTATGAGAGTAAACTTGCAGGGAACATAAAAACTGACTGCAAAAGTTTCTACAAGTATGTAGAAAGAAAAAGATTAGTGAAGACAAATGTAGCTTCTTTATGTAAAGTCCTTACTCTACAGTATGAAACCACACAAGGCACATTCTGGAGACAAGGTCACTCTGTGACCTTAACTCTATTCACAGGACTCCAAGGACGATGACCTTACGTGGGACCTCCCTTTTTATACCTGTGTGATCAGGCAAGGAGTGTCTCCCACAAGTTCACCCCTTGTGGTCAAGGTGTGCATCTAAGTTGAGTGTATACAGTAATACAGTGGTGGTACATTGTGGTTACATACATGACATCACCTCCCCCCCCCCACCCAAAGTCTTATTGGGATCATAGATTTAGTCTTTCAGGTGGTCTACGCTCCCTCGTGGAGCGCCGCAGTTGGGGCTCTGGTTGTTGGACACTGACGTGAGTGTCTGTCACCTGTGGTGATTCCGGCCTGTCCGGGCTGACCACAGGGACTGTGCATTCTTCTGATTGCTCTTGTTGCTCATTCACTGGCAGTGTTGTGAGCTCCATCTCATGGTCTTCTTCAGGTTCCTCCGTGTCGATGCTGAACCTTTTTTTTACTTGGTCCAGGTGCTTACGGCATATCTGACCATTGTTCAGTTTTACCATGATGACCCTATTTGTCAATTACAGTGCCCTCAAGCCATTTGGGCCCCATGGCGTGATTGAGGACGAATACAGGATCATTTATTTCTATACATCTCCCCCTCGAATTAAGGTCATGGTACTTGTTTTGTGACTTGCGCTTGCCCTCAACTATGTTGGTCAGGACTGGGTGAATGAGGGACAATTGAGTTTTGAGTGTCCGTTTCATTAGTAGCTCTGTGGGCGGGACCCCCGTGAGCGAGTGCGGTCGGGATCTATAGGCCAGCAGGAGACGCGATAGGCGGCATTGTAGGGAGGGTCCTTGAATCCTGAGCATACCTTGCTTAATGATTTGGACTGCATGTTCCGCCTGGCCATTGGAGGCCGGCTTGAACGGCGTAGTCCTGATGGGGTTAATGCCATTGCCCGACATAAACTCTCGGAATTCGTAGCTTGTGAAACATGGGCCATTATCACTAACCAGGATGTCCGGCAAGCCATGGGTTGCAAAGATCGCATGTAGGCTTTCCACGGTGGTGGATGATGTGCATGAATTCAGAATGGTGCACTCGATCCATTTCGAGTACGCATCTACCACAATAAGGAACATCTTACCCATGAACGGCCCGCATAGTCAACATGAATACGTGACCATGGCCTGGTGGGCCAGAGCCACGGGCTGAGCGGGGCCTTCCTTGGGTCATTACCCAGCTGGGCACACGTCGTGCACCTGCGAACATAGTGTTCCAGGTGTGAATCAATTCCAGGCCATCAAACGTGTGACCGGGCAATGGCCTTCATCAGCACAATGCCTGGGTGCTCACTGTGGAGTTCCCTGATGAATGCTTCCCTGCCCTTCTGGGGCATAACTACCCGGCTGCCCCATAGTAGGCAGTCGGCTTGGATGGAGAGTTCATCCGTTCATCTGTGGAACGGTCTGACCTCCTCAGGGCATACTCCGTGTGCGGGCGCCCAAGCCCCAGTCAGGGCACATTTCTTAATCAGGGATAGGAGGGGATCTCTGGTTGTCCAGATTTTGATCTGGCGGGCTGTGATGGGGGAGCCTGCACTGTCAAAGACATCGACAGCCATGACCATCTCGGCGCTTTGCTCCGCTGCCCCCTCAGTGGTGGACAGTGGAAGCCTGCTGAGCGCATCAGCGCAATTTTCAGTGCCGGGCCGGTGCCGAATGGAGTAGTCATAAGGAGCCTGCGTGAGAGCCCATCGCTGTATGCGAACTGATGCATTGGCATTGATAGCCTTGCTGTCTGACAACAGGGATATTAATGGCTTATGGTCCGTCTCTAATTCAAACTTCCTACCAAAGAGGTACTGATGCATTTTTTTTACACCATGGACACATGCAAGCGCTTCCTTCTCAACCATCCCATATCCCCATTCTACTTGAGAGAGAAACCTGGAGGCATAAGCCACAGGTTGTAGTTGACCCTCAGCATTGCCCTGCTGCAACACGCACCCAAACCCATAGGACGATGCATCACATGTCAGAACCAATTTTTTACAGGGGTCATACAGGGTCAACAACTTGTTTGAACAAAGTAGGTTTCGCGCCCGATCAAAAGCCCGTTCCCGACAGTCCCCCCCAAATCCAAACGCAACCCTTACGCAGGAGCATGTGTAGCGGCTCCAACAACGTGCTCAGAAAGTTCCCGAAATAGTTCAACAGTCCCAGGAATGAAAGCAACTCCGATGTGTTGCAGGGCCTGGGTGCTCGTTGAATCGCCTCTGTTTTGGATTCGGTGGGCCGAATCCCATCTGCAGCAACTCTCCTGCCCAGAAACTCAACCTCAGGAGCTAAGAACACACATTTAGACTTCTTGAGTCGCAGGCCTACCCGGTCCAGTCGGCGTAGCACCTACTCCAGGATGTGGAGGTGTTCCTCGATGTCTCAACCCGTGATGAGGATGTCGTCCTGGAATACGATTGTTCCAGGAATGGATTTAAGCAGGCTTTCCATGTTTCGTTGAAAAACCGCGGCCGCAGATCGAATGCCAAAAGGGCACCTGTTATAAACGAACAATCCCTTGTGCGTGGTGATGGTGGTCAGTTGTTTAGATTCATTGGCCAGTTCCTGGGTCATATAGGCTGAAGTGAGGTCCAACTTGGTGAACAGCTTGCCGCCTGTCAGCGTGCCGAAGAGGTCCTCCGCTCTCGGGTGCGGGTATTGATCTTGTAGGGACACCCGATTGATGGTGGCTTTGTAGTCGCCACAGATCCTGACAGAGCCATCCGCTTTTAGGACGGGAACGATGGGGCTTGCCCAGTCACTGAATTCAACAGGCGAGATGATGCCCTCTCTCAACAGCCGGTCCAATTCGCTCTCGATCTTCTCCCGCATCAGATACGGCACCGCTCTGGCTTTGTGGTGCACTGGCCTGGCATCTGGGGTGATGTATATCACTACTTTAGTGCCTTTGAAAGTCCCGACGCCAGGTTGGAATAGTGAATCGAATTGTTATTGGACTTGTGAGCACGAACTTCGCTCCACAGATGACATTGCATGAACATTCCCCCATTTCCAGTTCATCTCGGCTAACCAGTTCCTCCCCAACAGTGCGGGACCATTACCCGGGACAATCCAGAGTGGCAGCCTATTCCCTAACCCGTTGTGTGTGACAGCCAACATTGCACTGCCTAGCACCGGAATGATTTCTTTAGTTTAAGTCCGTAATTGTGTCTCAATACGTGCTAATTTGGGTCTACTGGCTTTAAGTGGCCATAGCTTCTCAAATTGCTGAACGCCCATGAGTGACTGACTGGCCCCAGTGTCCAGGTCCATGTGTACAGGGATACCGTTTAATAAAATCCTCATCATCATTGGTGGCGTTTTGGTGTATGAACTGTGAATATTCGCCACATGGACCCGCTGAACCTCGGCGTCCATCGGTTTGCCCCAAAAGTCATTCTGCCTCAAAGAACCCTCTTCTGGTCCATCCGTCTCATATTTTAGTCTGGTTGCAGACTTCCTGCACATTCAAGCTAAGTGGCCACTGAGATTGCAGTTCCTGCAGACAAACTGTTGAAATCTGCAAGATCTAGCTGAGTGTTTTCCCCCACACCTCCAGCATGAGTTAAAGTTTCCATTGTTGGGAACAAAGGGACTATGGCCAGACATTCCGGGCTGACTGTCCCTTTGACTGCTCTTAAGTTCCCTATTAGTGGATGTCAGTGGCCCCATCCCGGGCTGCATTGTCCACTGTGATGGCGTGAATATCCGCTCAGCCTGCCATTGTCTTTGTTGAAGTCCTACTCTGGGGTCTATTGCTGCCTGGGGACTGTCGGACTGCCCCTGCCTGCCTGCGGGGCTCTGAGTTGCATTGATGATGTTGACTCCCTGATCCATCGCCGCGTTAGAGGCAGAATTGCGCGCGTATATTATTTTCGTTTCTTCCTCCCCCGCCATGAAAGTTTGAACTATCAATGCCGCCGCTTCCAAGGTCAAATCCTTGGTCTCAATTAATTTGTGGAAAATTCCCGCATGACTGATGCCCTCGATAAAGAAGTCCCTTAGCATCTAGCCCTGCAGGCATCTGTGAACTTACGGAGGCTGGTCAAACGCTGGAGGTCCGCTACGAAGTCTGGTATGCTCTGTCCTTCACGACGTCGATGGGTGTAGAATCCATGTTGGGCCATATGTTTGCTACTCACCGGTTTGAGGTGCTCCCCGATCAATTTGCTAAGTTCTTCAAAGGTTTTGTCCACCGGCTTTTTGGGTGCTAGTAAGTCATTCATGAGCGCGTAAATCTTTGGTCCGCAGCTGGTCAAAAGATGAGCCCTTCGCTTGTCGGCCACTGCATCCCCCAGCCATTCTTTCGTAACGAAGCTTTGCTGAAGCCTCTCGACAAAATCATCCCAGTCTTCCCCAACACAGTACCGTTCCTCTGACCTACTCGTGGGTCGTGAATTCCCGTTTCTCGTTGCCAATGTAAAGTCCTTACTCTACAGTATGAAACCACACGAGGCACATTCTGGGGACAAGGTCACTCTGTGACCTTAACTCTTTATTCACAGAACTCCAAAGATGATGACCCTGCGTGGGACCTCCCTTTTTATACCTGTGTGATCAGGTAAGGAGTGTCTCTCACAAGTTCACCCCTTGTGGACATCTAGATTGAGTGTATACAATAATACAGTGCTGTTACATTGTGGTTACATACATGACACTTTACAGACAGAAATGGGAGAATTTGTAATGGGGAACAAGGAAACGGCAGAACAATTAAATAAATACTTTGGTTCTGTCTTCACGGAAGAGGCCAGAAATAACATCCCAGAAATGCTAGGGAACCAAGGGTCTAGTGAGCAAGAGGCATTAAAGGAAATGATTATTAGTAAAAAAAAATAGTGTTGGAGAAACTAATGGATCTGAAGGCCGATAAATCCCTATGGCCTGATAATCTGCATCCCAAAGTACTAAAAGAGGTAGCCATGGAAATAATAGATGCATTGGTTGTCATCTTCCAAAATTCTATAGATTATAGAACAGTTCCTGCAGATTGGAGGGTGGCAAATGTAATAACACTGTTTAAAAAAGGAGGGAGAGAGAAAAGAGGGAACTACTAGCCTAACATCAGTAGTGGGAAAATGCTAGAGTCTATTATAAAGGATGTGATAACAGGACACAAATATTATCAACAGGATTAAACAAAGTCACCATGAATTTATGAAAGGAAAATCATGTTTGACAAACCTACTGGAGTTTTTTGAGGATGTAACTGATAGAATAGATAAGGGAGAACCAGTGGATGTAGTGTATTTGGATTTTCAGAAGGCCTTTGATAAAGTCTCACATAAGGGGCCCAATTTTGGCCATGGCTTGCATCAATTTTTTTGGAGTAAGTTGTTTTTTCTGGCATAGGTTAAAAAATGCCATTTTCCCTCCAAAATTTGCTCCAGAGTAAGTCAGTTAGGTACGATTTTTTTTTAGTTCCGTTTTTTTCTCAAAACGGGGCGTTCCCAGACACTCCAGTTTTGGCCATTTATGACACTTTGGCCAGCTAAAACTTACTCCAAATCGACTCTGGTCAGCGTAGGTGGCCAGCTCTGAAAAACATTGCGGGCAGTTAAGAATTCGATGCAGGTTAGTACATTTAAAGCACCAAGACTTACAAAGCACTAAACAAAGCACAAAAATAAGCATTGAATAACAAATAAAAAATACAAGGAAGCTGAGAGGACCTGCACCAAGTCTTACAAAGCACTAAACAAACCATAAAAAGTAATAAGCAATCAATCAATAACAAATAAAAAATAGAAGTCCTACCTTTATGCCAAAATCACATTTTTTTTTTAAAGCTCCCCCCCCCCCATCAAAACATTCTTTCTCACCACCCCCCCCACTCCCCAAAACTCTCCTCCTCCCCCACCCACCCCCCACCCCAATCAAAACTCTCAAGCACAACCATCAATAAATAAAAAATAAAACTGAAGTCCTAACTCAGCCTGGGCAGTCAGCAGGCCGGCCGGCCGGTGTGGGAGGCCACTCGGCCGGGGATAGGGTGCGGCGAACATCGGGGCATCCCTTCGGCCGGGGATAGGGGCTGCGAGCATCAGGTCCTGCTCACAGCCCGCAGGACACGTTGGGAGAGCAGGAGTATGCGTGCTTTCTGTGCTGGCCTGTTGCTCCGCCCCCCACTTCATTAGCTATGCCACGCTGGGATGCCGGAGACTCGGCAGAGTGGGCAGGATGGGGCCCTTTTTTTTCGGCGCCATTTCCAGCACGCAAAGTTGGCGCATTTAAGGTAAGTGCGCCGAAAAAAAGGGTTGGGTAAAATTGGGCCCAAGAGGTTAGTGTGCAAAATTAAAGCACAAAGGATTGGGGATAATGTATTGGCATGGATGGAAAATTGGTTAACTGACAGGAAACAGAGAGTAGGAATAAATGGGTCTTTTTTGGGGTGGCGGGCAGTGACTAGTGGGGTACCACAGGGATCAGTGCTTGCACCCCAGCTATTCACAATATATATATAAATGATTTAGATGAGGGAACCAAATGTAATATTTCCAATTTTGCTGATGACACAAAACTAAATGGGATTGTGAGTTGTGAGGAAGATGCAAAGACGCTGCAAGGCGATTTAGATGGGTTGAGTGAGTGGGCAAACACATGGTAGATGCAGTATAACATGGATAAAGGTGAAGTTATTCACTTTGGTAGGAAGGCGATTGTACATTCAAGGACTTTGGAGAAGAAAGGGAGGTTGGAGCTGGTGTGGTAGTTTGCAAGGATGGAGGGACCAAGAGTTGATTTTTTGAGTATAGGGGTGATGACGACAGATTTGAAGTAGAGTGGGACAGTACCTGAGGAGAAAGAACCCTTAACAATGTCAGCTGACATGGGAGCCAGAAAAGGAAGTTGGATGGTCAGCAGTTTAGTGGGAATAGGGTCAAGGGAGCAGGAAGTAGGTCTCGTGGACAAGGTGAGCGCAGAGAGGTCATGAGTGGAGATTAGCGAGAAATTGGAGAGAGATGAGAGTTCAGGCCTAAGGCAGGGGGAAACCTTAAAGGAAGTTTGGCCTGGTGGGCTAGGGGAAGGAAAGGAAGTGGCAGAGGTAGCTGATCGGATGGTCTTAATCTTAGAGACAAAGAAGTCCGTGAGCTTCTCACACTTGTTGTATGAGGTGAGGGTGTAGGAGACAGGGGCGAGGGGTTTAAGAAGACGGTTAGGAGCTGAGAATAGAAGCCGGGGGTTATCTTTGCATTCCAGAAAGAGCCTGGAATAGTGAGCCATTTTGTCAGACAAGAGTAGGACCCAATAATGCTTTATGTGGTCCAAGCAGTTCTGGTGGTGAATGGCTAAACCAGTTGTCCGCCATATTCGTTCAAGTCTGCATCCCTTTGACTTAAGTAAGCAAAGATGAGGGCCGTACCAGGGGGAATGGCCAGAGTTAGAGAGAGTAATGGTTTTAATAGGGACTAGGACATCGACGTTGGTGTTGAGGGTATGGTTGAGCAGATCAGTAGCTGCTGAAATGTTGTGGTGAATGGAAGGCCAAAGGCTGGACAGTTAGGGTTTCGTAAGTGTAGTTGTAGGAGAGTTGGGAGAGAGTTTTTTTGTCAGCGGTGGACACTGAAGGAAGTAGGGTTGTGGGGGTGGGGGGGGAGGGCCGGGAAAGGGGGATGTGGGTTGAGAGTAATACAAGGAAGTGGTCAGAGATGGCTTTATCTACGATTGACACAATGGGAGTGGCGCGGCCCCGAGAGATGGGGGCAAGATCGAGTAGGTGCCCGTGAATATGGGTTAGGGAGTTTACATGGAGGGAGAGATTAAGGGAGGATAGGAGGCAAGTGAACTCAGAGGAGAGAAAGAAAACATAGAAAACATAGAAAATAGATGCAGGAGTAGGCCATTTGGCCCTTCGAGTCTGCACCGCCATTCAATAAGATCATGGCTGATCATTCCTTCAGTACCCCTTTCCTGCTTTCTCTCCATACCCCTTGATCCCCTTAACCGTAAGGGCCATATCTAACTCCCTCTTAAATATATCCAGTGAACTGGCATCAACAACACTCTGCGGCAGGGAATTCCACAGGTTAACAACTCTCTGAGTGAAGAAGTTTCTCCTCATCTCAGTCCTAAATGGCCTACCCCTTATCCTAAGACTATATCCCCTGGCTCTGGACTTCCCCAACATCGGGAACATTCTTCCTGCATCTAACCTGTCCAGTCCTGTCAGAATCTTATACATTTCTATGAGATCCCCTCTCATCCTTCTAAACTCCAGTGAATAAAGGCCCAGTTGATCCAGTCTCTCCTCATATGACAGCCCAGCCATCCCTGGAATCAGTCTGGTGAACCTTTGCTGCACTCCCTCAATAACAAGAACGTCCTTCTTCAGACTAGGAGACCAAAACTGAACACAATATTCCAGGTGAGGCCTCACTAAGGCCCTGTACAGCGACATTAAGACCTCCCTGCTTCTATATTCAAAACCCCTAGCTATGAAGGCCAACATACCATTTGCCTTCTTTACCGCCTGCTGCACCTACGTGCCCACTTTCAGTGACTGATGAACCATGACACCCAGGACTCGTTGCACCTCCCTTTTTCCTAGTCTGCCGCCATTCAGATAATATTCTGCCTTCGTGTTTTTGCCCCCAAAATGAATAACCTCACATTTATCCACATTATACTGAATCTGCCATGTATTTGCCCACTCACCTAACCTGTCCAAGTCACCCTTCAGCCTCTTAGCGTCCTCCTTACAGCTCATACTGCCACCCAGTTTAGTGTCATCCGCAAACTTGGAGATATTACACTCTATTCCTTCATCTAAATCGTTAATATACATTATGAAGAGCTGGGGTCCCAGCACTGAGCCCTGTGGCACTCCACTAGTCACTGCCTGCCATTCTGAAAAGGACCCGTTTATCCCGACTCTCTTCTTCCTGTCTGCCAACCAGTTCCCTATCCACGTCAGTATATTACCCACAATACCATGTGCTTTGATTTTGCACACCAATCTCTTATGCGGGACCTTGTCAAAAGCCTTTTGAAAGTCCAACTACACCACATCTACTGGTTCTCCCTTGTCCACTCTGCTAGTTACATCCTCAAAAAATTCCAGAAGATTCGTCAAGCATGATTTCCCTTTCATAAATCCATGCTGACTTGGTCCGATCCTGTCACTGCTTTCCAAATGCGCTGCTATTTCATCCTTAATGATTGATTCCAATATTTTCTCCACTACTGCTATCAGGGTAACCGGTCTCCAATTACCCATTTTCTCTCTCCCTCCTTCTTTAAAAAGTGGTGTAACATTAGCTACCCTCCAGTCCATAGATACTGATCCAGAGTCGATAGACTGTTGGAAAATGATCACCAATGCATCCACTATTTCTAGGGCCACTTCCTTGAGTACTCTGGGATGCAGACTATCAGGCCCCAGGGATTTATCAGACTTCAATCCCATCAATTTCCCTAACACAATTTCCCACTAATAAGGATTTCCTTCAGTTCCTCCTTCTCACTAGAACCACTGTCCCCTAGTACCTTCAGAAGGTTATTTGTATCTTCCTTCGTGAAGACAGAACCGAAGTATTGGTTCAATTGGTCTGCCATTTCTTTGTTTACCATTATAAATTCACCTGAATCTGACTGCAAGGGACCTACGTTTGTCTTTACTAATCTTTTTCTCTTCACATATTTATGGAAGCTTTTGCAGTCAGATTTTATTTTCCCTGCAAGCTTCCTCTCATACTCTATTTTCCCCCTCCTAATTAAACCCTTAGTCCTCCTCTGTCGAATTCTAAATTTCTCCCAGTCCTTAGGTTTGTTGCTTTTTCTAGCCAATTTTTATGCCTCTTCCTTGGCTTTAACACTATCCTTAATTTCCTTTGTTAGCCATGGTTGAGCCACCTTCCCAGTTTTATTTTTATTCCAGACAGGGATGAACAATTGCTGAAGTTCATCCATGTGATCTTTAAATGTTTGCCACTGCTTATCCACCGTCAACCCTTTGAGTATCCTTTGCCAGTCTATTTATTCAAGCCAATTCACGCCTCATACCGTCGAAGTTACCTTTCCTTAAGTTCAGGACCCTAGTTTCCGAATTAACTTTGTCACTTCCATCTTAATAAGGAATTCTACCATATTATGGTTACTTTTCCCCAAGGGGCCTCGCACAACAAGATTGCTAATTAGTCCCTTATCGTTACACATCACCCAGTCTAGGATGGCCAGCTCCCTGGTTGGTTCCTCAACATATTGGTCTAGAAAACCATCCCTAATACACTCCAGGAAATCCTCCTCCACCGCATTGCTACCAGTTTGGTGAGCCCAATCTATATGTAGATTAAAGTCGCCCATGATTACTGCTGTACCTTTATTGCACGCATCCCTTATTTCTTGTTTGATGCTGTCCCCAACCTCACTACTACTATTTGGTGGTCTATACACACCTCCCACTAGCGTTTTCTGCCCTTTGAAATTCTGCAGTTCCACCCATACCGATTCCACATCATCCAGGCTAATGTCCTTCCTTACAATTGCATGATTTCTTCTTTAACCAGCAATGCCACCCCGCCTCCTTTTCCTTTCTGTCTATCCTTCCTAAATGCTGAATAACCTTGGATGTTGAGTTTCCAGCCTTGGTCACCCTGGAGCCATGTCTCCGTGATGCCAATCACATTGTATCCGTTAACTGCTATCTGCGCAGTTAATTCATCCACCTTATTCCGAATACTCCTCGCATTGAGGCACAGAGCCTTCAGGCTTGTTTTTTTAACACACTTTGCCCCTTTAGAATTTTGCTGTAATGTGACCCTTTTTGTTTTTTGCCTTGGGTTTCTCTGCCCTTCACTTTTACTATTCTCCTTTCTATATTTTGCTTCTGACTCCATTTTGTTTCCCTCTGTCTCCCTGCATAGATTCCCATCCCTCTGCCATATTAGTTTAACTCCTCCCCAACAGCACTAGCAAACACTCCCCCAGTACATTGATTCCGGTCCTGCCCAGGTGCAGACAGTTCGCTTTGTACTGGTCCCACCTCCCCCAGAACCGGTTCCAATATCCCAGGAATTTGAATCCCTCCCTTCTGCACCACTCCTCAAGCCACGTATTCATCTGAGCTATCTTGTGATTCCTACTCTGACTAGCATGTGGCACTGGTAGCAATCCTGAGATTACTACTTTTGAGGTCCTACTTTTTAATTTAACTCCTAGCTCCCTAAATTCGTCTCATAGGACCTCCTCCCGTTTTTTACCTATGTCATTGGTACCTATATGCACCATGACAACTGGCTGTCCACCCTCCCTTTTCAGAATGTCCTGCACCTGCTCCGAGATATCCTTGACCCTTGCACTAGGGAGGCAACATACCATCCTGGAGTCTCGGTTGCGGCCGCAGAAACGCCTATCTATTCCCCTTACAATTGAATCCCCTATCACTATCGCTCTCCCACTCTTTTTCCTGCCCTTCTGTGCAGCAGAGCCAGCCATGGTGCCATGAACGTGGCTGCTGCCCTCCCCTGATGAGTCATCCCCCTCAACAGTACCCAAAGCGGTGTATCTGTTTTGCAGGCGGATGACCGCAGGGGATCCCTGCACTACCTTCCTTCCACTGCCCTTCCTGTTCGTCACTCCTTTACTATCTGGTTGTGTACCCTTTACCTGCGGTGTGACCAACTCACTAAACGTGCTATTCACGTCATTTTCAGCATCGTGGATGCTCCAGAGTTCATCCGCCGCAATGCGGTCCATCAGGAGCTGGAGGCGGATGCACTTCCTGCACACGTAGTCATCAGGGACACCGGAAGCGTCCCTGACTTCCCACATAGTACAGGAGGAGCATAACACATGTCCGAGCTGTCCTGCCATGACTTAACCCTTAGATACACTTAAATTGGCAACAACAATGTTAAAAGCATGATGAATTGAGATGGATATTGAAATCACTGAGGTTGAGAAGTTGCTTGAAGCAGAGGCTGAGGGAGGGAAGCAGTGAAGATATCTCGGTGATAACATTTTTATGGCACTTGGGTGGGCGGTAGAGAATGAGAATTTGAATTGAGAATGGAGAGGGGTGGAACAAGGTGAGATGCTTAAAGGAGAAGAAATTGCCAGTGGAGTAGGGGGACAGAACTAGGCGTGATTTGGTGATGTGAGCCAGATCACTATCATGGCGGTCTGAACGGGGCAAGTGTTGGACAGTATAGCCAGGCGGGGAGACTTCATTTAGGAGTAAGGTGTCATCACCCCCAGCCAAGTTTCTGTTAGGACCATGATGTCTACGCAATCATCCATGATAAGCTCATCACGAGAAAGAGCCTTGCTCGCAAGTGGACGGACATTCTGGAGGGAGATGCGGAGAGGGTCGATGATGGCTAATCCACTGCCAGTGTCCACAGTGTCAGTACTGGGAAGGGGGAGGAAATTGGCAAGATTAGTCCCCAACGGACGCATTGGGCAAGAAGGTTGGCGAGAGAGTAGGATGGGACAGTTGGGGTTGCTGCTCGTAAAGAGGCAGCGACAAATGCCATGGTGGGCCCTTTGGATGCCGAGAGAGGCAGAGGGAAGCTGTAGGCTTATCTAAAGAGGGAGTAAAGCCTGGAGAGTAGAAAGTTCTAAAGAATAATGAAGGGTTAGTGTCGGGATTAAGGAGGGCAGAGTACCCGTGAGAGGAGAGATGAAAGTAGGCACGACCAGAGGAGAGAGCAGTCAGGGAGGGATAGAGAGAAAAGAAAAAAGGGGGAGAAAAAAGTGGGAATAGAAGTGATCGGCTCGGGTCTGGAGCGGCAGCCAACATGCGCAATCAAACAGACACGGAAAAACTCAAGTTACAGAAGCCTGGTTATGTACCAATTATTGGGGTACAGATTTCCTGGTAGTAACAGGGAATAAGTTGAAGACAACAGTTGGAGTCAGAATTAAAGTCAGAGATCCCGTGGAGGGTAAAGTTGATGCAGGTAGGATGGAGTCGGCGTGGAGCATCGACGAACTGTTGTCCAAGTGCGGAGATGGGTGTAGCGGATGAGTCAAATCCAGAGCTATTTGAAGGATAGAGAAATGGAGGATGGAGGTTATTGCTGTGGGAATGAAAATCGGTTGTGGTGCAGAAAGATGAGTCACCCAGTGGGGAAAGATGAACAAATGATTACTTAATTTTTTTTCAGCAGCAGAATCAGAGACACGCATGTTTTATGGTGTAGTCCAGTGCAGAAGCGTAGTCTTGATGTCCAGGAATTCGGAATCCAAATTTGAGAATAGAATTCAGCAGTTCAGTGAGAAGCAGAGAGAGGGGTGGGAGATGGGAAATGGCAGTTTAAAATAGCAGTTAACTTGTAGTTAAGGATAAAATGCATCGACTAATAGAGGCAGGGGAACTTGAACAGTGGAAGTGAGATTTGGGAGAGAAAGGGCAAAGGATGGCAGCGGTTAGAGGTGAAGCAATGAGGAGCTTTTAATGGAATTGTCAGCCGATTAACAGCTATCTTGATGGAGCAGCAGTCTTCCATACTGTATCAGCAGTTAAGCAACCTGGAAAATTCCCTAATTTTATAGTTATGACACCTTTTAAGTGACCGATTCATACAGGATTTCTCAGCTAAGGGTTTCTGGTTTCTGAGTCTTATCATTCAGACGTTGCCTCCTCCAAATCCCACTGGTAGAAAGCAGGATCTTTAGAAATATGTTTGCTTTGTGCATTCACAAATTCCCAATTTTTTTGGCAGCTAAGATGTAGGGCTCAATTTTCCCCAGTGATCTGCGCTGTTTTTTTTGGTGCGTGCCACTTTTTTTGGCCTAAGTTAAAAAAATTAAAGTTTCCCCAAGGAGTGTGCGCCACTAAGCGTAACTCAGTTAGTTACGATTTTTTTAGGTTTTTTTTTGCATTATAATGTCCCACCAACCACTACTCAGGGAAGGGGCTGGCACTTCAATGGGTAGCATCTGCAACTCCTCCAAAGTGAGTGTAACAGTGGTGACTTCATTCATCCTCTTTCCCTTCCCCTCACTCCCATGTTCTTGGTCTGGAAGGTGGGATTGGAAGATGTTCTCCTCTTCAGGCTCGTCCTCATTTGAATCATCTTCTGCATCGTCAGGGTTGGCCTCAAGTTCTGCAAAATGTAACAGAACAGACAAATGTTTAGCAGCAGAGGAGGGGGCAGGGTGGGTGGCATGAGTAGGCTCACACAGTGCAGGCAGCAGGCTGAGTTGAAGGACCACGATGAATGATAGTACATTGCATCAACCAAAGCGTAGCTGATGGAGACATCCCCATGAACCGAAGCATGGCTAGCCTACTCAGTACTTAACATTTCGCAAAGCCAGACTGTGGAATTTGCAGGACTTACCCTCTCCCTCGAGTGTGGGCCCAGCTTGTGCAGTGGTGGTTGCTTTTCTCCAGGCAGGACACCTCAAAGCAACAACCCTCTTTTCCAAGGGTGCCTGTGGCTGCAGATTTGCTGGGCCTTCTCCTGTTTGAGTTCTTTCCCTTTTGTTGTGTGCCACTTTCCTCTGCAAAGATGAAAATATAACTTTTTAGAGAGGATGTCTTTCTGCAGGGTGGCAGATATACAGATGGTCACAATTACAATTGCAATTCCATTGAAAAATGAAAATATTACTTACACTAACTACTTGACCAAGGTCCTGCCACTTCTTTTTACACTGGCCTCCAGACCTCAGGATGGTCACCATTGCAAAGTAATCTTCTGCAAGTTGGTTCCAGTATTTCTTCATTTCTTTGGGTAGAACTTTTATGTGACCTCTGCTGGTGTCCAGCTCCTGCCATCTGTTCTTAATCACAGTAACTAGTCCACTTCATCTTGTAAGAATTTCTTGGTGCTTGCGCCGCATTGCATCTTGGATTGCAGTTCCGATTTTTCCAATGATAATTAAAGTTCTCACGTAGCACTCAAAGTTCTCACACACACTACTGGCTCTTTAAAAATGGCTGATTGCAGATCAGGAGCTGTACTGGGCATGGGCGGCCATTGGAATCACGTCAAAAACATCCTTTTTTTTTCATGCATGCGCAGTAGGGGCAGCATCATTTTTTCGGTGCAGAAATTAGGCTCCACCGCCGAGGCTACAGGATAGGCTGCGCAGTGCCAATTTTTTAAAATAGAGTGGGGAAACTTGGCACATTTATTATTGAAGCAGTTGTGGCCTAGAAAAACAGGCGTAACTCTGGCAATACACCAAAAAACAGCTTTGGGCAAAATTGAGCCCATAGTTTCTCAGGAAAAAAACACAAGGTCCCACAAACAACAATGAGATAAATGACCAGTTAAACTCTTTTAGTGATGTTGGTTGAGGGGTTACATCTTGGCCGGGACGCCAGGACAACTCCCCTGCTCTTCAAAATAGTTCCATGGCATCTTTTATGTTCACCTGAGAGAGCAGGCAGTTTAACATCTCATCTGAAAGAAGGCAGCTTCAACAGTGCAGCACTCCCTCTGTACTACACTGAGGTGCCAGCTGAGATTATGGGCTTCAGTCCCGCAGTAAAGCTTGAACCATAACCTTCTGATTTATGCCTTTCTCCTGACTTCAGCTATAGTCACCACTTTCTATAAAGGTGTGGGTTATAAAGCAGGTTCACATGCAAAGTCAAAATAGTTGATTGCCAGACCTTCACATGGTAACTCTGTATAATTCTAATCAATTGACCTTTGATTTAACTTGCTGCGAGTGGTTAATTATGTCAGAAAATATTGAGGTTACGAAACAGCTAAAATTGCTGATTTGAAAATAGCAATGACTTCTTGCAACCTAATCATTGAATCTTAAAATATGATGCCTTCTGATGATGCTGAATGAAAATAGTTTTATATGATGCTGTAATGTAAGCCATTTGGGTTCCAGGCAAAAAGACTCTTAGCGGGTAAAATATCCCACAGATTTTCCAGGTGTAGTACTTATCTTACTTGTATTATGTGGAGAATACTGTTCAAAAATTAACTACTACATCTAAATGAGAAGAGTCAACCTTATGCAGCTAAAGATTAATCTAAGAAACTTTTGTTAACAACACAAGTATCAAATTTATCATTGTATTAATTGCGTGTAACTTGATAAAAATATAATTTTCTTATGGATAACGTTTCCATTTCCATTTATTAATAACTTGCTTTTGTGTTGTGACATTTTGTAAATATATAGCTGCTGACCAACTTATCTCCAGATGTGGAATTAACCCTGAAGGTTCAAAATTACAATAACTTATTTTCAATAATAGTAATTTAATAACCTCTTTGGCTTTCAGCTTATTTGCTTTACAATTGGTTGTAACATGCAACTGCAGTGCCGAGGGGGTGCAGGATTCTATCCCTCATTTTGAAAACTGTAACATCACTGTTGAGTTGGCTCCTAGAGTCAGTAATGGAACCAAATACACAATGTCAAGAGCCAGCTCAAACTCCAGGGCGTCTCGGTGGGGAGTGGGGGTGGGGGTTGTGGGGGGGGGGGGGGCGGGGGTAGAATTTGGTGCCACTACATTTGCACAGTGTCCAGAGAGTATTCTTGCTTTGGTGTTGGATATTGAATCCTGAGGTGACACCAGTCAAAACTAATGCAGTCAGAGGAAACCTGTCTTTGCACAGCTGCTTCAGTGACCGCTGTATCACCTGCTGCAGGCTGCTCTCAGTAATTTTGGGTTCCTGCAGAGGACCACAAAGATGTTACTCACTCTATGGTCTTTTACATCGTGATAAGTCTCTCCTGCAGCACTGCAGTGATATCAGGGGTGCACCCTGTATATTCTAACAGCTGCTGCAAGCTGCTCAAGGCAAACTCAATGGAGTTTGCAAATGTACTTTCTGCCTGCATTATCTCATATCTGGCACTTTTTCAAAGAGCAGGGAGTTCTCCTAATATTTTTGGTCCATATTCATCCTTCAACCAGCATCACTAAAACAGATAAACTGGTCTGGCCTGGCCAGTATTTATCTCTCAACCAACAGCAATAAAAGAAAACAGATTATCTGGTCATTTATCTCATTGCTATTTTGGGACCTGGCTGTGTGCAAATTCGATGACCTGCTTCCTTCATTACAACAGTAACTGCACTTCAAAAAGTACTTCATTGGTTATAAAGTGCTTTAGGACAATCCTGAGATCGTAAAAGGCATTCTATAAATGCAAGTCATTTTCTCTTTCTTTCATCTCATTGCTCTTTGAGACTTTGCTGTTCACAAATTGACTGCCACATTTGCTACATGACAAATTACTGCACTTCAAAAGTAATCGATTGGTCATGAAGCACTTGGGACATCTTGAGGAAGATTTTATTATGAGTTCAGTGTTTTTTCCAGGCATAACTCTTTTTTGTGGTTAGAGCTTTTCCGGTATTTGGGAGAGGCGGTTAGTGGAGATAAACAAATGGCTGGCAGCACGGTGTGAGAACAACAATACAACCTTCATAAATAACTGGGAATCCTTCCAGAATAAAAAGAGGACGGGTACAGGAGAGACCAGCTACACTTAAACCAAATAGGGGCAGAGACATGCAAGGAACATGAGATAGCAATATAAAATCATTTAAACTAGACAGTTGGGTGTAGGAATGAAACAGGATCCCTGATGAGGTAGATCGTAGGGGAGAGGGTAGTCAAGAATCATAAGGACAAAGATATCTGGGTGTAACAAATGATCACATGGTGTGAACATGGTTTATCACATGGTTTAGTACGAGCATGCTCAGTTCAATCTGGTCTAATAAAGCAAGCACATGGACTAGCAACTCATCGTGTCTCTGTCCTTCAGTTGTTCTACCCACATATATTACAGCTTGGCGGTGAGGATAGGACCCCAAAGCCATTTTTAGCGATCATGGAAGGACATAGCGTTCAACATTCAAGTGGACAAGTTTAAGGTGAATTTGTGACACCTAAACTGAATTTTTGCAATGTTTTACTGTTAATGCTCATGCAGAATAATCAGTGCTTCGCCTTCGCGTGAATGTATACACAGTAACAGCGGCGTTGACTCTCACAGGTACACAGGTAGCATGCTGAGTCACTGTTCGACGGGATCGGGACAATCATGGCCATGCCTACGGGATTCATCAGAAGCCTCAGCATGTATGACCGAGCTCACCAACCATTCAGTTCTTACATTGAGCAGATGGCACTGTTTTTTTTAAGGCCAACAACATCATTGAGACCAAAAGTTCAAGTTCAAAATAAAGTAATTAATGAATGGAAAGAAGCAATTTTTCTAACGGAGATTGGGCCTGATGTCTACGGAACATTGACAAACCTACTCACATCAGGTAAAGCAAAGGATGCATCGTTTGACGACATTGTCAAGAAACTCAGGGACGATTTTGACCCAAAGCCATTAGAAATAGCAAGGAGCTATGTTTGGTACCAGAAACCAAAAACAATGTGAAGCCATCAGAGTACATTATAGCTTTTAAGAATCTGTCTTTGCATTGTAACTTCGGCACATTTTTGGATTGTGCGTTGCAAGATAAGTTTGTGTGTGGACTCATGGATGAGTGCACACAGTCCAAGTTATTCAACACTCCGAACCTAACGCTTGACATCACATGCAAAATTGTCCTATCTATGGACATGGCTAGGGAGCTCTGTCTGACTCAAGTGACTAGTGCAGCGAGGTCTACAGTCACAAAGCCACCGCCAAACCTGTGAGACAAGTCAAAAGCATGTCGGTGAGAGCAGTTCAGTGAATTGTTATTGCTGCAATGGAAATCACTCACCACAGTCCTGCCGAAACAGAAATGTAAAGTGTTTTCACTGCTGGAAGCAAGGCCATATTTCAACAGCTTGCAGAGAAGGAAGTAAGAACCATTCCAGTGGCAAAGCAAAGCAGTGACAACAAAAAGGGAGGAGTTCACAATCTTGAAGTGAGCACACCTGATGTTGAAGAACTGGGCACCTACAGTGTAAAGTCCTTACACAATACCACAAATCCGCACGAGGCACATTCTATGCACAAGGTCACTCTATGATCTGCACCTTTATTCACAGGACCAAGAAATGATGACCCTGTGTGGGACCTCCCTTTATATACCTGGATGACCAGGTGAGGAGTGTCTCCCACAAGTTCACCCCCTATGGTCAAGGTGTGCATTTCTCAAGTATATACAGTATTGCAGTGTTGTTACATGAAGGTTACACACATGACATCACTTCCCCCCCCCAACGTCTTATTGGGATTATGGGCCAAGTCTTTCGGGTGGTCTGCGCTCCCTTGTGGAGCGCCGCAGTTGGCTCTGGCTATTGAGCCCTGGCCTGCATGTCTGTCCCCTGTGGTGATTTTGGCTTGTCCGGGATGACCGCAGGGACTGTGCATGCTGCTGATTGTTATTGTTGCTCGTTCACTGGCGGTGGTGTGAATACCATCTCATGATCTTCCTCAGGTCCCTCAGAGTCCATGCTGAACCTTTTTTTTTTACTTGGTCCAGATGCTTGCGGCATATCTGCCCATTGTTAAGTTTAACTACGATGATCCTGTTCCCCTCTTTGTCTATTACAGTACCTTCAAGCAATTTGGGCCCCAAAGCGTGATTGAGAACAAATACGGGGTCACCAATTTCTATACATCTCCCCCTTGAATTACGGTCATGGTACTCATTTTGGGACTGGCGCTTGCCTTCAACAATGTTGGACAAGACAAGCATGAGGACAGCCGAGTTTTGAGTGTACATTTCATAAGGAGCTCCGCGGGTGAGACCGCCGTGAGCGAGTGCGGTCGGGACCTTTCGGCCAGCAGGAGGCGCAATAGGAGGCATTGAAGGGAGGGACCTTGAATCCTGAGCATGCCTTTTATGATTTGGACTGCACGTTCCGCCTGGCCATTGGAGGCCAGTTTGAATGGTGCTGTCCTGACATGGTTAATGCCATTACCCGACATGAATTCCTGGAATTCGCAGCTTGTGAAACATGGGCCATTATCGCTAACAAGGATGTCCGGCAAACTGTGGGTCACAAAGACCGCACGTAGACTCTCCACAGTGGTGGATGTCGTGCACGAATTCAAAATGATGCACTCGATCCATTTTGAGTACGCATCAACCACAATGAGAAATATTTTCCCCATCAATGGGCCCGCGTAGTCGATGTGAATGCGTGACCATGGGCTGGTGTGCCAGGGCCACGGGCTAAGCGGGGCCTCCCTGGGGGCATTTCCTAGCTGAGCAGACGTTGTGCACCTGCGAACACAGTGTTCCAGGTCTGAATCAATTCCCGGCCACCAAACGTGTGATCGGGCAATGGCCTTCATCAGCACGATGCCTGGGTGCTCGCTGTGGAGTTCCTTGATGAAAGCTTTCCTGCCCCTCTGGAGCATGACTACCCAGCTGCCCCATAGTAGGCAGTCAGCTTGGATGGAGAGCTCATCCATCTGCCTGTGAAACGGTCTGACCAATCCCCAGTCAGGACACATTTCTTAATCAAAGATAGGAGGGGATCGCTGTTGGTCCAGATTTTGATCTGGCCGGCTGTGATGGGGGAGCCTGCGCTGTCAAAGGCATCAATGGCCATGACCATCTCAGCACTTTGCTCCGCTGCCCCCTCAGTGGTGGCCAGTGGAAGTCTGCTGAGCGAGTCAGCGCAATTTTCAGTGCCGGGCCGGTGCCGGATGGAGTAGTCATAAGCAGCCAGCGTGAGAGCCCATCGCTGTATGCGAGCTGACGCATTGGCATTGACAGCCTTGCTGTCTGACAACAGGGATGTTAACAGCTTGTGGTCCGTTTCTAATTCGAACCTCCAGCCAAAAAGGTACTGGTGCATCTTTTTCACGCCATAGACACATGCGAGTGCTTCCTTCTCAACCATCCCATATCCACGTTCTGCTTGAGAGAGCAACCTGGAGGCATAAGCCACAGGTTGGAGATGCCCCTCAGCATTGCACTGCTGCAACACGCACCCAACCCCATAGGACGATGCATCACGTGTCAAAACCAATTTCTTACAGCGGTCGTACAGGGTCAACAACTTATTTGAACAGAGTAGGTTACGCGTCCGATTGAAAGCCCATTCTTGACAGTCCCCCCAAAACCAATCACAACCCTTATGCAGGAGCACGTGTAGCGGCTCCAACAATGTGCTTAAGTTCGGCAGAAAGTTCCCGAAATAGTTCAAGAGTCCCAGAAATGAACGCAACTCCAATGTGTTGCTGGGCTTGGGCGCTCGTCGAATCGCCTCTGTTTTGGATTTGGTAGGCCGAATCCCACCTGCAGCAACCCTCCTGCCCAGAAACTCGACTTCGGGAGCCAAAAGCACACACTTAGGCTTCTTGAGTCGCAGGCCTACCCGGTCCAGTCGGCGTAGCACCTCTCCCAGGTTGTGGAGGTGTTCCTCGGTGTCCCGATCCGTGATGAGGATATAGTCCTGGAATACAATCGTTCCAGGAATGGATTTGAGCAGGCTTTCCATGTTTCTTTGAAAGATCGTGGCCGCTGATCGAATGCCAAACGGACACCTGTTGTAAACAAACAGCTCCTTGTGCGTGGTGATTGTAATCAGTAGTTTGGATTCGTCGGCCAGTTCTTGGGTCATGTAGGCTGAAGTGAGGTCCAACTTGGTGAACAGCTTGCCGCCTGCCAGCGTGGCAAAAAGATCCTCCGCTCTCGGAAGCGGGTATTGGTCTTGTAGTGACACCCGGTTGATAGTGGCCTTGTACTCGCCACAGATCCTGACCGAGCCATCCGCTTTTAGGACAGGAACAATGGGGCTCGCTGAATTCAACGGGCAAGATGATGCCCTCTCTCAGCAAACGGTCCAATTCGCTTTCAATTTTCACCCGCATCACATATGGAACAGCTCTGGCTTTGTGGTGCACTGGTCTGGCGTCCGGGGTGATGCGAATCACTTCTTTGGTACCTTTGAACGTCCCGACACCAGATTGAAATAGCGACTCAAATTGCTGTAGGACCTGTGAGCATGAACTTCGCTCCACAGATGACACTGCATGCACATCCCCCCATTTCCAGTTCATCTCAGCTAGCCAGCTCCTCCCCAACAGTGCAGGACCATTGCCCGGGACAATCCAGAGCGGCAGCCGGTTCACTGATCCATTGTGTGTGACAGCCAACATTGCACTGTCTAACACTGGAATAATTTCTTTGGTGTACGTCCGTGATTGAGTCTCAATGCGTTCTAGTTTGGGTCTGCTGGCTTTGAGTGGCCATAACTTTTCGAATTGTTGAACGCTCATGAGTGACTGGCTGGCCCCCGTGTCCAGCTCCATGTGTACCGGGATGCCGTTTAATAGGACCTTCATCATCATAGCTGCCGTTTTGGTATATGAGCTGTGAATGTTTGCCACATGAACCCGCTGAACTTCAGCGTCCAATGATTTTCCCCACCCGTCATCCTGCCTCGCAGACCCCTCTTCTGGTCCATCCACCTCGTAAATTAGCCTGGTCGCAGGCTTCCTGCACATTCTGGCTAAATGGCCAGTGAGGTTACAATTTCTCCAGGTGAACTGTTGGAACCTGCAGGTCCTAGCAGTATGTCTGCCCCCACACCTCCAGCATGAACTGAGATTCCCATTGTTGTGAACAAAAGAGCTGTTTCCAGGCATTCCTTGCTGATTGTCCCTTTGACTGCTCTTGAGTACCCTGTTAGTGGGTGTCAATGGCTCCACCCCAGAACGCATTGTCCACTGGGATGGCATAAATGTCCGTTCAGCCTGCCATTGTCTGTGTTGAAAACCTGTTCTGTGGTCTATTGCTGCCTGAGGTGTGTCGAACTGCCCTTGCCTGCCTGCTGGGCTCTGAGTCACATTTATGATATTGACCCCCTGGAGGCAGAATTGTGCGCATATAGTATATTGGTTTCCTCCTCCTCCGCCATAAAAGTCTGAGCGAGCAACGCTGCCGCTTCCAAGGTCAAGTCCTTGGTCTCGATTAACTTTCTGAAAATCCCGGCATGACCAATGCCCTCAATAAAGAAATCCCTTAGCATCTCCCCCCTGCGGACGTCTGTGAACTTAGAGGCTGGCCGAGCGCCAGAGTTCCGCAACGAAGTCCGGTATGCTCTGTCCTTCCCGACGTCGGTGGGTATAAAATCTGTGTCGGGCCATGTGTATGCTGCTCGCCGGTTTGAGGTGCTCACTGATTAGCTTGCTGAGCTCTTCAAAGGTTTTGTCCGCTGGCTTCTCGGGTGCTAGCAGGTCTTTCACGAGCGCGTAAGTCTTAGATCCACAGCTGGTCAGTAGATGAGCCCTTCGCTTGTCGGCCGCTGCATCTCCCAGTCAGTCCTTCGTGACAAAACTCTGCTGAAGCCTCTCAATGAAATCGTCCCAGTGCTCACCAACACAGTACCGTTCCTCTGTGCTACCGGTGGCCATTATCGTGGGTCGTTGGTTCCCGTTTCTCGTCGCCACTGTGAAGTCCATACACAATGCCACAAATCCACACAAGGCACATTCTATGGACAAGGTCACTCCATGACCTGAACCTTTATTCACAGGACCAAGAAGTGATGACCCTGCGTGGGACCTCCCTTTATATACCTGGATGACCAGGTGAGGAGTGTCTCCCACAAGTTCACCCCCTGTGGTCAATGTGTGCATTTCTCAAGTATATACAGTATTGCAGTATTGTTACATAAAGGTTACATACATGACATACAGTTTCTATTTCACTAGCGACAACGCTCGCAGTCATGAGAATGATTCCCGTACAAAACTTTTGATCATGAGCAATGTAGATATGTGTAACGACACGGCGGTGAACTGCATATGAGAGTAAGTTTAACCAAGTACCAATTACAAAAAATACCATAGAGATAAAAACCTGCTCTGGAGAAATCCTAGAGACTTGTGGACAAATGGAATGTGCAGTTCAACACAATAACCAGTCAGTAAAGCTGCCTATTATTGTAGCGAGCTACAACAGGCCAACCCTCATGAACAAAGATTGGCTGCGAAAGTTAAAACTAGACTGAAACAATGTCTTCAGTGTAGATGCTTCAAAGAAGTGACTTGACACAATACTGAACAAGTACAAAAGCATTTTCAGACAGTTATGAGGCATCACTGGGTATGATGCGCATATCGGCATCCAGTCCAACATGAAGCCTATCTATTGTCATCATCATCATCATCATAGGCAGTCCCTCGAAGTCGAGGAAGACTTGCTTCCACTCTAAAAGTGAGTTCTCAGGTGATTGAACAGTCCAATGCAGGAATTACAGTCTCTAACAGGTGGGACAGACAGTGGTTGAAGGAAAGGGTGGATGGGAGCCTGGTTTGCCGCATGCTCCTTCCGTTGTCTGCGCTTGGTTTCTGCATGCTCTCAGGCCGGTCCCCTATGCGTTGAAAAGTCAGGTGAAGGAAGAGCTAGCGAAGTTCAGAGAGAGCAGAGTACTAGTAAAAACTGATAACAGTGAATAGGCTATCCCGATAGTGCCCAAAGCAGACAAAACTATGCTTGTGCGGTAACTACAAAGTTACCATCAACCAAGCAGTTAACGATGAGCGGTACCCGTTGGCTCTATCACAAGATTTGTATGCAGCACTCTTGGGGTCAAAAATTTTCTCCAAACTTGACCTGTCGCATGCTTACGCTCAGCTGAATGTTGACAAACAGAGCCAGCAGTATCTCACCATCAACACACACAAGGGACGGTACTCATGCACCAAGCTGCCATATGGTGAAAAGTCCTCCCCCAAAATCTTCCACACTATGATGGATAAGATTTGAAAGGAATTGCAAACTGCTTATGCAATCAAAACGATGTGCTGATTGCAACAAGCAGCGAGGAAGAAAATCTCGAAGTGCGTCAAAGGTTGAATTCCTACAATGTCAAATTGAAAAGGAGCAAATGTGCTTTTATGCAGCCCAAGGTTGTGTACCTTGGTCCGAAAGCTGATGCAAATGGCTTGCAACTAGTGAAGGAAAAGGTTGATGCTGTCATCAATTGCTCCAAAGTCACAGAATGTATCTGAGTTAAGATCTTTCCTTGGAATGGTCCAGTACTACGCACGAGTTAGCGACCATGTTAGCTCTATTGCACGAGCTCCTCAAGAAAGATGTCCAGTGGAAGTGACCGAAAGCCCAACAGGAAGCTTACGATACTTGTAAAAGAAGTCTCTCGAGTGATGCTCTACTTGTGCACTATGATACAGAGCATGAGTTTAAGTCAGTGAGTGATACTTCCAGCTACGGTGTGGGAGCTGTTATAAGCCTTGTAATGGATGACGGTCAAGAGAAACCAATCGCATTATGTGCCCTCACAAAGTGCAAAAATTGAAAAGGAAACACTCTGCATCATGTTTTGAATCAAGAAATTCCAACATGTAAAAATACTAAGGACTCAAACCTGATATCAATTAGTAATGGTGGATCTTTATTATGATTATACAATGAGTACACACATTTAGAGACATACAGCCCTGAACAGGTCCTACATTACCGGGTGCCAGTCAGCATAGTAGATGTGCAGCTTGTGGTGTTTTCATGTTCCTTCCTTCCTCCTTGGTCGAATATGCACACCGGGTCCCTCCAAATGCGACTGCGACGATAAATGATAACACTTCCTCAGTTATACCCTTTCTCTCGATCACATGTCCCAATTGGACCAATCAATCCTTCTACACGTACACTTTAACGGTTCTCTGACTCTCTTCTGGCACACTGTAGGGTTTTCCTGTTTTTCTGCCCTTTCAGACCATTTGCAGTTTCAGTGGTCAAGGGTCAGTTCAACAGTTGGTCAAGGGTTTATTTGTAATTGTCTCTCAGTTAAACAGTTTTAGCATGATTGTCAGCTTACAGCAGTTATCAGCTTACATTAGTCATTTTTGATACAGACATTGCTGCAAAATTAACACATGCTATTCTTCCATTGCAAGCTAGCTCCCTATCTTCTTCGCGAGACAATCATCTCGCAACTAATATCTTTGCAACATAGAACGCAGCTGTGCCTTAAAGCTTAGATTTTCAATAAATGCCAGTTGAACAAAATAGAATGGCTTAATCCTGCAAAAAGCTTATTAACCCTTTGTTCCTTCTGGACCAGCCTTGCACTAATTTTCTCATCTAGATCTTACAGTCCCCACCTTGAGGCGGAGGAATCCTTTCCGACTCCTCACAATTATATCCTTAATTATTTCTTAAGTAATGTAGCCAGCTCCAATTTGTGTGCCCTTTTATTCAATCATTTCAGCAAGCAGCGTAGATAGAATACCGAGATTATCAAGATGAGCAATAACAGCCCCTGGGCGCACACCATGGTCATAGATAGTGTCCTCATCCAGGGATGTTGGCTCATATTGTACACTATTTCCCACCATCTGTGTTCTCCCAATCTGGATACAACCCTTTCCACAGCGGCATTATCCTGCTGCATCCTCACCAGGTGTTTCTGGGATGTACTAGTCCTGTGCAGAATGGACTGCAGGCTGAGGGACAGGAGCGGTATGGGATGTCCGAACGTGACCCAGATATCTGCTTTCAGTATGGTCCGAATGCCAGTTTTGCAGTCGGATGACACACAAGTTGGTGTTCCTGGATCACATCTACATATTCAGGACCCTTTATTTTGTGTACACAATCCAGATTAGGCGCTTTCCACGTCATATTTTGTTTGATTATGGATTGTGGATGCTTCTCATTATTTATTGATCTTCTATTAATCCAATATCCTCAACCTTAAACATTTCCCACTTATCTTTCGCATTTAATCTTGGTAGCCATAGGACTACAAGTAATAATCCATGTTCTGGGTCCGAATCATTCGTATTGTTTTTTTCCACTCGCACATGGCAACTTAGCATAATATGACAATCCATGCTTCTGAGCACTAAACCATTCTTTGACTTTGTTGAACCAATCTTTCAAGTGATCATTGGTCACAAACAGTTCCTGATCAGCAGAAAGTTCACCCTGATAACCAATCATAAACCGCTCTTAGCAATATTGGGGCCTAAATCTGCCATCCTGCAATGGCCGTATCAAGGAATGCAGCGTTGGGCAGTATGGTTGTCACAATATGACTTCACGACTGAATATCGCACCTCAAAGCAAAATACAATCACAGCCTTGTGCAGGTTCCACATGAGGACTCATGTTGGGAGTGAAGATGCGATTTTCACGCTAGGTGCAGTTGACAAAGACTTTCCCGTGAATGCAACTGAGATTGCAGATGAGAGTCAACAGGACTCTGTACTGAAAAGAGTGCATGAAAACACCTTGAATGGACGGACTGATCAGTGTATGGACACAGAATTAAAATCATTCCATAACCGTCGTACTGAATTGTCTTGTGAGCAAGGTTGTATTTAGTGGGGAAATAGAATGATGGTACCTACTTCTTTGAGAGACAGAGTTCTGGCTGAACGTCATACTGAACATCCAGGGATCATCAGTGTGAAATCGATTGCAAGAAGCTTTGTTTACTGGCCGGATTAGACAGCGATCTGGAACCACCTGATCATGAACACATACATGAGTTTGACTCCGTTCAGACTTCAGTAACTGAAATACTAGGTTCAAACAATTCTGAGATAGAAACAGGATCATCTTTGAGATCGAAACCAAAACAAAACAGCTCGAAAATTGGTTCAACACCAAAACCTTCTGGACGGAGATCAGGACGGCTCTGTAAACCTGTTATTAAACTGGATTTGTAGTTCATTTAAAAGAAAAAAACATGGGGTTTTTGTTATGTGGCACAAGTAATGCTGGGAAAGGCAGAGGGGGAGTACATACATTTGTTTAAGGGGTAAAGCTGTGTAATGTATTATCAGATGGTTTATCAAATGGTTTAGTATGAGCATGCTCAGTTCTCTATGGCCTAATAGTAAAGCAAGCACATGGACTAGGAACTCATCGTGACTCTGTCCTTCATTTGTTCTACCCACAGATATTACACTGAAATTTTTGCTAAAGTTATGGTGATGGAGCAGAAGAAGCTGCAAGGATATTCCCAGGGTAAGAAACTGTTTGGTACACAGGATGCAGCAAAGCCTACAGGCCCTGATAACACCCAAGCTGTAATACTGAAGACCTGTGCCCCAAATTAGCTGGCCCTGTAGCCAAGCTCTGCCAGTGTAGCTACAATGCTGGCATCTGCCTGACCATGTGGAAGATTTCTCAGTAATAAGTATCCACAAAAAGCAAGACAAATCTACCAATTACTGCCCTATCAGCCTCCTAATCATCACCAACGTGATGGAAGAAATAATCATTTAATACTACCAAGTGACAGTACTCATTAATAACCTGCTTGCCGATGCTCCATTCAGGTTCCGATGGCTTGTGATATCATCAAGGCTTTAATCCAGTTATGGACGGAAGAAATGACTTCAGAGGAGCGGTGACAGCAGCCTCCCACAACATCGAAGCAGCACTTGACCGAGTAGGGCACCATACATACAGTAGCTGGAGTCACAGCAAGGTGATGTGTTTAGCAGAGCTAAAGCATTGTAGCACCAGGTCATTGCTGCCAGATTTCCTCAGGACAATGCCCTTAGTCCAATCATCTTCAACTCCTACATCAATAAGTTGTGCCTCTGCCTTAAAGTCAGCATTGAACTGTTTGCTGATGATTCTACAATGTTCAGCTCCACTCACAACTCCCCTGATAATGGAGAGCCCATGAAAGCCTACAACTGGCTCTAGACAACATCTAAACTTGAAGTGACAAGTAACTGGTAACATTTGAGTCACATTAGTGCCAAGTAATGATTATCTCCAACAAGTAAAGGCCCAATCATTTCCCCATATCTTCAATGACACCGAAATCACAGAGCTCCTTCACCCACCCCATCATCAACATCCTGGAGGTCACCATTAATCAGAAGCTTAACTGGACCAGGCATATTAGCACTCTGGCTGCTACAGAGTGGCATAGGCTGGGATCTATGCAATGAGTGGCTCATGTCCTGACCCCTCAATGCTTGTCCACCATCTACAAGACCAAAGTCAGGAGTGTAATAAAATACTTGCCACTTGGTGGTGGCTTCACCCATCCAGACAACTCTCAAGAAACTCGATCATCAAGAACAGAGCAGTCTGCTTGATCAATGCCCCTGCCACTGGATTTAAAATCCATCCCCTGCACCACTTGAGCACTGTGGTTGCAGTATGTACTATCTACAGGTGGGAGCTTCATTACTGAATGCAGAAGGATGTGGGAAAGGACATTGTGTACCATTTTCCGGCATGATATGTCACGTCTGTAGCACACCCAGTGAAACCAATCCATGGACATAACTGCAGTTGGGAGGGTCTTTAAAAAGTAAGTGCATTAGGCTTTTAAAGGCCCTTTCTTTAGTTTATTTGCCAGTAGTCATTTTACTTTCAAGAGCCTTTGTGCCAGTTTCTTGTTTGTTTGTTTCACCCCCAAGCTCCCTATATTGGCACCAGAGCATTGCCACCAGGACTCCTTCGCACTGATATGCCCAGAGGAAAAAGGGTCAGGCCACCTGAGAACTGCTCTGTACTCTTACCTGCACTCCAAATTCTGCAAAGAGAGAGGTAGCAAACCTCATTTTGGCAGACATTGGTGATGGAGGCTACAGTTCCCTATGACGGGTACACCAGCATAAATCTGCTGGTATCACAGTGAGATGTAAATGGATCAGCTAAGGGGGAGTGGTGGTGGAGGGGACGGGGCCAAGCTCTGCCTTCTGCTGCAAGGACACCAGAGGCTACCTTTCAGCTAATGGTTACCATCCCTGCACAAGTGCAAGCTCTATGCTGCATGGTAGCCAGTGGTATCTTTTTATTTGACGTGTGTTAAACTGTTAACTCCCCAAGATGTCCAACATATATTTCTGACAAATTAACCCATTGGGCTGGCAGGAAATCCACAATGGATTTTCTGTTTTTTCTTTTAAGCAAAGGACTAGATGAATGTTGATGGTGCAAGATTACCAAAGGGGTTCTTTGATATAAAATGACTTCAAGGTATTACAGATCTTGAACTTTGCTGAAAAAGTGCAGTCCAATAATGTTCAGAGTTTAAGTTCTTATCTGCATATATCGATGGATTTTAAATGTTGCAGTGTTGTGACAAAAAATTGAACTTAAGACTTTGCCTTCCCAATGGTTATCTTCGAAGACACATTGCTCAAGGAGGAAGATACATGACTTGCATCCAAACACAATTGTTACTTTTGTTTTTCTTTTGTAAAATCACGAGCCAGGACATAACTTTGTTTCTGAAATTAAAATTGATACGATAAATTGATACAGGTTGCTGTTCAAGCATTTGGGATGGGAAATTTATCTGAAATTTAAGGGGATAATCAAATTTTATTTTTGAAAAGGTTCAGTTCAAACTGTGTGCTAAGAAAGATGTTTTTGGGGACAGATTGTTGTGTTAAAGGTACCTAACATCCCTCATCTTGCTAACTGAATTGCTTTCTGGCATATTTTAGGGAATAAAAAGTTCAATAAGAGTTTAAGCAGAATGAACAAAAATGTGTTGATAATTTGGATTGATTTGAAAACTTTTGTTAAATGGTAATGATCATAATTTATTGGACATTGAAGTTTCTCCAGGGCTCCTGAAGGAGATGAAATAGTAGTATAATGGGAATTTTTCTACAATCATTTTCCTAAGTGATTATGAGTGAATTAAGGAACTCAAACAAGGGTTTGGAGAAAATGTATGAGTGCATCCCCGAGTAACATGATTCATGAAAAGATTCTCAATTTGATATCAATATAAATTCTATTAAAAGTCAGGAAAGTGTAGGTGAGAATCATTAATTGATCAGTTTCTCTTGGAGATGTTTGTGTCTTTGCCTATATTGAACAATGAGAAAAATGTGTATGATAGCCTGGCCACCACCCTAAATATTGGAACCATGCAAGGAGAGATGGGAAAAGATATTTTGATAAGATAACTTCAAAGCCTAAGAATGGCTTGTATTGGATGTGGTATGATATTGAGATACTGATGTGTGTGTGTGTGCAAATGTGATATATTGCGCATGCTGCAACTAGCATACAGAAATGCATGATAAAGGTTCACTGAAGAACGGGTCTCAGACATGCTCAGTTATTTGACAACAACACAACATGAAATGGTTAATGTGGCTCAGGAGAGTGAGACAAATGTTATTCATGGCACTGACATACATACACCATAATGAAACTGACTTTTTAAATGAAATAATAGAGTTAAATGCACTGCTACCAATCAGAGGGACTGAAATAAAATTCAAGAGAGGCATAGAACATAAGAACATAAGAAATAGGAGCAGGAGCAGGCCATTTGGCCCCTCGAGCCTGCTCTGCCATTCAATAAGATCATGGCTGATCTGATCTTGGCCTGAACTCCACTTCCCTGCCCGCTCCCCATAACCCTTGACTCCCTCTACATTCAAAAATCTGTCCATCTAGACCTTAAATATATTAAATGGCCCAGCCTCCACCACTCTCTGGGATAGAGAATTCCAAAGATTCACGACCCAGCGAAAGAAGAAATTCCTCCTCATTTCCATCTTAAATGGGCGACCCCTTATTCTGAACCTATGACCCATAGTGCTAGATTCCCCCATGAGGGGAAACATCCCCTCTGCATCTACCCAGTCAAAACCCCTCAGAATCTTATATGTTTCAATAAGATCACCTCTCATTCTTCTAAACTCCAATGAATATAGGCCCAACCTGCTCAACCTTTCTTCATAAGATAAGCCCTTCTTCTCAGGAATCAACCAGTGAACCTTCTCTGAACTGCCTCCAATGCAAATATATCCTTCCTCAAATAAGGAGGCCAAAACTGTAAGTGAGTGGGCAAAAATTTGGCAGATGGTGTATAATTTGAGAAAATGTGAGGTTATCCACTTTGGTGGGAAAAATAAAAAAGCAAATTATTATTTAAATGGGGAGAGATTACAAAATGCTGAGGTACAGAGGGATCTGGGGGTCCTTGTACATGAAACACAAAAAATTAGCCAAGTTGGTCCAGGTGTGGTCTCAACAACACCCTGTACAGTTGTAGCAGAACTTCCCTACTTTTATACTCCCGCGCTTTGCAATAAAGACCAACATTCCATTTGCCTTCCTAATTACTTGCTGTACCTGCATGCTAACTTTTTGTGTTTCATGTACAAGGACCCCAAGATCCCTCTGTACCTCAGCATTTTGCAATCTCTCCCCATTTAAATAATAATTTGCTTTTTTATTTTTCCTACCAAAGTGGATAACCTCACATTTTCTCAAATTATACACCATCTGCCAAATTTTTGCCCACGCGCTTAGTCTATCTATATCCCTTTGCAGATTCTTTGCATCCTCCTCACAACTTGCTTTCCCACCTATCTTTGTATCATTAGCAAATCTGGCTACATTATACTCGGTCACTTCATCCAAGTCATTAATATAGATTGTAAATAGTTGAGGCCCCAGCACTGATCTCTGTGACACGCCATTAGTTACAGTTTGTCGTCAACTCGAAAGTGACCCATTTATCACAACTCCCTGTTTTCTGTTAGTTAGCCAAGCCACTATCCATTCTAATATATTACCCCCAACTCCGTGAGCTCTTATCTTATGCAGTAACCTTTTATGTGGCACCTTATCGAATGCCTTCTGGAAATCCAAATACACATAAGAACATAAGAACATAAGAATTAGGAACAGGAGTAGGCCATCTAGCCCCTCGAGCCTGCTCTGCCATTCAATAAGATCATGGCTGATCTGGCCGTGGACTCAGCTCCACTTACCCACCCGCTCCCCATAACCCTTAATTCCCTTATTGCTTAAAAATCTATCTATCTGTGACTTCAATACATTCAATGAGCTAGTCTCAACTGCTTCCTTGGGCAGAGAATTCCACAGATTCACAACCCTCTAGGAGAAGAAATTCCTTCTCAACTCGGTTTTAAATTGGCTCCCCCGTATTTTGAGGCTGTGCCCCCTAGTTCTAGTCTCCCCGACCAGTGGAAACAACCTCTCTGCCTCTATCTTGTCTATCCCTTTCATTATTTTAAATGTTTCTATAAGATCACCCCTCACCCTTCTGAACTCCAACGAGTAAAGACCCAGTCTACTCAATCTATCATCATAAGGTAACCCCCTCATCTCCGGAATCAGCCTAGTGAATCGTCTCTGTACCCCCTCCAAAGCCAGTATATCCTTCCTTAAGTAAGGTGACCAAAACTGCACGCAGTACTCCAGGTGCGGTTTTACCAATACCCTATACAGTTGCAGCAGGACCTCCCTGCTTTTGTACTCCATCCCTCTCGCAATGAAGGTCAACATTCCATTCGCCTTCCTGATTACTTGCTGCATCTGCAAACTAACTTTTTGGGATTCATGCACAAGGACCCCCAGGTCCCTCTGCATCTCAGCATGTTGTAATTTCTCCCCATTCAAATAATATTCGCTTTTACTGTTTTTTTTCCCAAGGTGGATGACCTTTTTTTCTTTTTTTTCTTTTTCTTTTTCCCCTTTATCCACCTTGCTCGTTACATCCTCAAAGAACTCCAACAAATTTGTCAAACATGATTTCCTTTTCATAAAACCATGCTAACTCTGCTTGACTGTATTATGATTTTCTTATTACTTCCTTAATAATGGACTCCAGCATTTTCCCAATGACAGATGTTAGGCTAACTGGTCTATAGTTTCCTGCTTTCTGTCTCCTTCCTTTCTTAAATAGGGGTGTTACATTTGCGGTTTTCCAATCCGCTGGGACCTCTCCAGAGTCCAGGGAATTTTGGTAGATTACAACCAATGCATCCACTATCTCTGCAGTCATTTCTTTTAAGACCCGAGGACGCAGGCTATCAGGGGCCTTGTCCACCTTTCGTCCCATTAGTTTGCCTAGTCGTTTTTTGCTCGTGATAGTGATAGTGATTGTTTTAAGTTCCCTCCTCCCAATAGCCCCTGATAGGATTTGGATTTCTAAAATTCAGGGTTGAATTCCTTTGAGATGACAATTAATTTGGAATAACTGAAAGCTAGTGGGAAATGATACTTAGTGAGAATATCCACAAGATGCATAATTATAAAAGGAGAGCTGGAGAAATCCATGAGTACTGGATCACACGATAAACTTATTCTGCACAATGTAATATGTTTTACTTTGTACGTTTCATGATGTGTAATATTATCCAAGTTGCACATAGACAAGATCTCTGTAGTTTAAAACCCGAACATTAAATGACTGATAGCCTATATGATATGATGTAATGCTGACACTGAAAAGGGGACATTTACCTTTGGAAATCATGAATGGTGGGTAAAAGTTTAAAACATAGTTCAGCAATTATGGACTAAAATTATGCTGCAGAAACAGTCTATCTCATATGAGCATGCATTAGAAGAAGAAGAAGAAATAAAAAGTGGTGGATATGTTAGACATCCTGGAGAGATGTATGTTGGACATCTTGGAAGTTAAAAGTTCAATACTGAACCTTTTTGTTAAACAGGATAACATTGAAGTGTCATAAAAGGAATACATTTTCAGGCTTTCCGATATAAACAAGACGACTTTGACGTGTCATGAGGAGAAGGCATTGGTTGTTTTGTGAAATGTAAAGTGCTTGTGTAAGGGAATGCGTGTTAGTAATGACATCACCCATGAACAGTTAGGGGCTGAAATTGGGCTCCTTTGCACCTCCTGTTAGCGCCTCCGGGAAGGGGGGGGGGTGCGATAACAGGGCGTAAATAGGTTTGTGACCAGACGGGACGAGATCAGCAACTCCTGCTAAATTTGGCGCCCTGGAAGCAACCCGGATTTTAAATTCCCTCTCGCCCCTGCTTGTGTGCCTGCCATTAACAACAGGTAGAAGAGGCAGCTTTAAGTCGGCTGTCAGCTGGAGGAACACTAGTTGAAGGCGTCAACATCCAGTTTAATTTTAGTCAGCCAACAACGCTGCCTTGTTACTTTCACATAGGCAAACAGGCCTCTTGACTGATTTGAGCATTTTGGAGTTTAACGAGTGTTCTGGCTCAAAGTTTCATAACTTTCATTGGAGGGAGATTTGAAATTACAATAGTGGAGCGACTTGACCAATACTTCGTAGCCAACGAGCTAGATGGGGAAGAGAATGCTGCCAAACGAAGGGCACTCCTCCTCACTGTCTGTGGGGCACCACATATGGTATCATGAAGAATCTGCTCTCTCCAGCGAAACCCATGGAGAAATCGTACGACAATTTGTGCACACTGGGCCGAGAGCATTTGAACCCGAAGGAAAGCGATCTGATGGCGAGGTACCGGTTCTACACCTACAAAAGATCTGAAGGCCAGGAAGTGGCGGGTTATGTCGCCGAGCTAAGACGCCTTGCAGGATATTGCGAATTTGAAGGACATTTTGAGCATATGCTCAGAGACTTGTTCATACTTGGCATTGGCCACGAAACCATACATCGCAAACTTTTGACTGTAGAGACCCCAACCTTGAGTAAGGCTATAGCGATAGCCCAGGTGTCCATTGCCACCAGTGACAATACGAAGCAAATCTCTCAGCACACAAGTACTGCTACAAGTACTGTGAACAAAGTGATGTTGTTTTCGAATCGTAATGTACAGGGTAGGTCACATATACCTGCAGCTGCACATCTGCAGATGTCTCAGAGTCCACCATCAAAGGTGATGAATGCAAGGCCATTAACACCTTGTTGGCGCTGCAGGGGTGATCATCGTTTCCATTCATGCCGATTCAAAGGGTACGTTTGCAAGGGCTGTGGAACAATGAGACACCTCCAATGAGTGCGCAGGTGAGCTGAAAATCCTGCTAAACCTGCAAACCACCATGTTGCAGAGGAGGACAGATCCACGGAGGATCACGACGATCCAGAGCCTCAGACCGAGGAGGCAGAGGTACATGGGGTGCACACATTCACCACGAATTGTCCCCCGATAATGCTGAATGTTGAACTAAATGGACTCCTGGAGCTGGACATGGGTGCGAGCCAGTCCATCAAGGGCAAAAAGACTTTCGAAAGGTTGTGGTGTAACAAGACCTCAAGGCCAGTCTTAACTCCAGTAGGCACGAAACTAAGAACTTACAAAAAATAACTGATTCCTGTAATCGGCAGTGCTACCGTAAAAGGCTCCTACGATGGAACGGTGCACAAGCTACCACTCTAGGTGGTACTGGGCGATGGTCCCACACTGCTCGGCAGGAGCTGGCTGGGAAAGATATGCTGGAACTGGGACGACGTCCGAGTACTATCGCCCGCTAACGACACTTCGTGTGCCCAGGTCTTAAACAAATTTCCTTCACTGTTCGAACCAGGCATCGGGAAATTCCAAGGAGCAAAAGTGCAAATCCACCTAATTCCGGGGGCGCGACCTGTCCATCGCAAGGCGAGAGCAGTACCGTACATGATGAGAGAAAGGGTAGAGATCGAGCTAGACCGGCTGCAAAGAGAGGGCATCATTTCACCGATCGAGTTCAACAAGTGGGCCAGTCCTTTCGTCCCAGTCCTCAAGGGAGACGGCACCATCAAAATCTTTGGCGATTACAAAGTAACTATCAATCATTTCTCCCTGCAGGACCAATACCCACTACCAAAGGCCGACGACCTCTTCGCAATGCTGGCGGGAGGAAAGACGTTCACGAAGCTGGATCTGACTTCAGCCTACACGACACAGGAACGGGAGGAATCAGCGAAGGCCCTCACCTGCATCAACACGCACAAAGGTCTTTTTGTTTATAACAGATGCCCGTTTGAAATCCGATCAGTGGCGGCGATATTCCAGAGAAAATGGAAAGCTTACTGAAGTCGGTCCAGCACACCGTGGTCTTCCAGGACGACATCTTGGTCACAGGTCGGAACACAGTCGAGCATCTGCAGCACCTGGAGGAGGTTCTTCGTTGAGTCAACCACGTGGGGCTCAAGTGCGTTTTCCTGGCACCTGACGTGGAGTTCTTGGGAAGGAGGATTGCGGCGGACAGCATCAGGCCCACCAATGCAAAGATGGAGGACGCACTGAGACCACAGAACGTGACGGAGCTGCGGTCATTTCTGGGACTCATGAACTACTTTGGTAACGTCTTACCGGGTCTTAGCACACTGTTAGAACCACGGCGTGTCTTACTACTGAAAGGGGACAAATGGGTTTGGGGCAAAAGCCAAGAAAATGCCTTTGTAAAAGCGAGAAAATTGTTATGCTCAAACAAATTGCTTGTGTTGTATGATCCATGTAAACATTTGGTACTAGCATGTGATGTGTCATCATATGGCGTCGGGTGTGTATTGCAACAAGCTAATGATTTTGGGAAACTGCAACCGGTTGCTTATGCATCCAGCAGTCTGTCTAAGGCTGAGAGAGACTACAGCATGATTGAAAAAGAAGCGTTAGCGTGTGTCTATGGGGTAAAGAAAATGCATTAATACCTGTCTGGGCTAAAATTCGAATTGGAAACCGACTATAAGCCACTAATATCCCTGTTTTCCAAGAGTAAAGGGATAAATACCAACGCGTCGGCCCGCATCCAGAGATGGGCGCTCACATTGTCCGCATACAACTACGCCATCCACCAAAGGCCAGGCACAGAAAACTGCGTCGATGCTCTCAGTAGGCTGCCATTGTCCACCACGGGGGTGGAAATGGCGCAGCCTGCAGATCTAGCCATGGTTATGGAAACATTTGAGAGTGTGCAATCACCCGTCACTGCCTGGCAGATCAAAACCTGGACGAATCAGGACCCCTTATTATCTCTAGTCAAAAGCACTGTGCTTCACGGGAGCTGGTCCAGTGTCCCAGTGGAAATGCAGGAAGAGATAAAGCCGTTCCAGCGGCACAAAGGTGAAATGTCTATACAAGCAGACTGCCTTCTGTGGGGCAATCGAGTAGTGGTCCCCAAGAAGGGCACAGACACCTTCATCAATGACCTCCACAGTACCCACCCAGGCATCGTGATGATGAAAGCAATAGCCAGATCCCACGTGTGGCGGCCCGGTATTGATGCGGACTTAGAGTCCTGTATTCACAGATGTAATACATGCTCGCAGCTAAGCAATGTACCCAGGGAGGCGCCGCTAAGTTTATGGTCTTGGCCCTCCAAACCTTGGTCTAGGGTACACATCGACTATACAGGCCTGTTCTTGGGCAAAATGTTCCTTTTGGTTGTAGACGCATATTCCAAGTGGATTGAAGGTGAGATAATGTCGGCTAGCACGTCCGCTGCCACTACTGAAAGCCTGCGGGCCATGTTTGCCACTCACGGCTTACCCAATGACCTGGTGAGCAAAAGCAGGCCATGTTTTACCAGCGCTGAGTTCAAAGAGTTCAAGACCCGCAATGGGATCAAACATGTCACAGCTGCCCCGTTTAAACCAGCATCCAATGGCCAGGCAGAGAGAGCAGTGCAAACCATCAAGCAAGGCTTGAAGAGGGTAACTGAAGGCTCACTGCAGACTCGCCTATCCCGAGTCCTGCTTAGCTACCGCACGAGACCCCACTCACTCACTGGGATCTCATCTGCTGAACTGCTCATGAAAAGAGCACTTAAGACAAGGCTCTCATTAGTTCACCCTGATCTACATGAACAGGTAGAGAGCAGATGGCTTCAACAAAGTGCATACTATGATAGCACAAATGTGTCACGCAAGATTGAAATCAATGATCCTGTATTTGTATTGAATTATGGACAAGGTCCCAAGTGGCTTCCCGGCACTGTCTTGGCCAAAGAGGGGAGCAGGGTGTTTCGGGTCAAACTTTCAAATGGACCCATTCACCGGAAACACTTGGACCAAATCAAACTCAGATTTCCGGACTATCCTGAGCAACCCACCTTGGACCCTACCTTTTTAGATTCCCCAACATACACACCAGTGGCAACCGGCACCACGGTTGACCACGAAGCAGAACCCATCATCCACAGCAGCCCAGCAGGACCCAACACACCAGGCAGCCCAGCAAGTCCAGCTGCACAGCAGCCCAGCGAGGGTCCAACAAATGATTCAACAATACCAGTTTTCACACCGAGACAATCAACTAGGGCAAGAAGGGCCCCAGATCGACTCATAATGTAAATAGTTACACTATTGACTTGAGGGGGGGGGGGAAGTGTTGTTATATATGTAAACTTGTATTTACTCTGTACAGCCACCAGAGGGCTCATCCCCATGAGTCCCAAGGGATCCCATAATCCCTTGGGAGCACAGGTATTTAAGGAGGCCTCACAGGTTGGAGAGGCACTCTGGAGACCTGCAATAAAAGATTAAGGTCACACTTTACTTTGAGCTCACAGTGTTCAGTCTGACTCTTTCTCATACATAACAATTATAATCAGAGCCATGCTGCCATCAGGAACATCACTGAGCAGACCATTGGAATGCTCAAGCAATAGTTCCGTTGTCTTCATTGCTCAGGAGGAGCCCTCCAGTACTCAGCTGATCAGGTGTCCCTTTTTATCATCATCTGCTGCATGCTGCACAACTTGCCATCATGAGGGAGAAGCCATTGCCACCAGGCCTCAGGAAGAGGATGAGGAGGAGAAGGAGGAGGAGGAGGAACTGGAGCAGGAACAGCAGCGACAGAGGAGGCAGGTACTCAATCGGCCTTGTGGAAAAGCGGTCTGTGATCGCCTCATCAGACTTCAGTTCAAATGAAGTCCAGGCCACTTACCGGTTGCTCAACATGTCTCCATCATTGCATTAATGTACCATTCCGTAACACACCCCAAAACTGAAATGAGAGACAGCACCAAATGTGCAACATTCCAGTAATTAATTTGTCAAAAAACATTAACCACATATATACACAACAGCAATATTGACTAATTACCCTTGTGCAAACCCTTACCTCCCCTCTTTACAGTACATTTTCCTACCCTACTGCTACTACATAGTGTCTCCTCAGTGGCTGCAGCTGCACTGGTGAAGGCTGCTGAGTGTCTGTGCTAGAGAATACAGATGGCCTTGCAGGATGCCCCTGACTAGCTTTGGACCTGGAAGGCCCGGCTATAGACTGTACATCTGTGAATTGACAAGTTCTCGCTCTGGGAGTGGAACCAGCCATTGCCATTAGGGGATTCAATTGCTCGCAAGTCATCTTCAGAGCCAGCAATGCTGAAAATGAGGAACTGCACAATGATACAACTTCCCCTTTAAGAGCTGGAATGAGCCAATGTGAAGAAACTCTTTTTGGAGTTTATCTGCAAAACAAAAAACATTAAACTGTGCCACCCGCCCTGGATGACTCAGCAGACATTTACAAGGCCCCTTTTTTTTTCTTTTTTTTGGTTTTTTTTTGGGGGCGCTAAAATCACATTTTTTCCAGTGCCCCTATAAAAGGGGAGGGGGACATTAAAAGCACCGGCAATTAAAACAAATTAAACTTTAAAACGTAAAATCAAATTAAAATTTGGTTGCCGGGCGTGATGATGCACTCCAGTCCCTCCGGTGCCCACCTCTCGCGGAAGGCCGCGAGCGTACCGGTGGACACCGCGTGCTCCATCTCCAAGGACACCCTGGACCGGATGTAAGAGCGGAAGAGAGGCAGGCAGTCAGGTTGAACGACCCCCTCGACCGCCCGCTGCCTGGACCGGCTGATGGCACCCTTGGCCGTGCCCAGGAGCAGTCCTACGAGGAGGCCTTCGGACTTACCCGCTCCCCTCTGCACAGGGTGCCCAAAGATCAGGAGAGTGGGACTGAAGTGCAGCCAGAATTTCAGGAGCAGCCCCTTCAAATAATAAAACAGGGGCTGCAACCTCGTGCATTCCATAAAAACATGGAACACGGACTCTTCCAGACCGCAGAAATTGCAGGCGGCCTGGGAGTCCGTGAACCGGCTTAAAAATTTGTTGCACGGCACTGCTCCGTGCACCACCCTCCAGGTCAAGTCCCCGATGAATAGTGGGAGGACTCCCGCATAGAGTGCTCTCCATCGGGGACCCCCGCCTCCTCCGGGCCAATGTGAAGAAACTCTTTTGAGTTTACCTGCAAAACATAAAGACATTAAACGGTGCCACCCGACCTGGGTGACACTCCAGACATTTACAAGGCCCTTTTTTTCCCCCCTTTTTTGTTTTTTTTGTGTTTTTTCTTTTTTTTTTTTTGTTTTTTTTTGGGCACTAAAATCACAATTTTTCCCCAGTGCCCCCTATAAAAGGGAAGGGGACACTAAAAGCACCGGCAATTAAAACAAATTAACTTTAAAACGTAAAATCAAATTAAAATTTGGTTGCCGGGCGTGATGATGCACTCCAGTCCCTCCGGTGCCCACCTCTCGCGGAAGGCCGCGAGCGTACCGGTGGACACCGCGTGCTCCATCTCCAAGGACACCCTGGACCGGATGTAAGAGCGGAAGAGAGGCAGGCAGTCAGGTTGAACGACCCCCTCGACCGCCCGCTGCCTGGACCGGCTGATGGCACCCTTGGCCGTGCCCAGGAGCAGTCCTACGAGGAGGCCTTCGGACCTACCCGCTCCCCTCCGCACAGGGTGCCCAAAGATCAGGAGAGTGGGACTGAAGTGCAGCCAGAATTTCAGGAGCAGCCCCTTCAAATAGTGGAACAGGGGCTGCAACCTTGTGCATTCAATAAAAACATGGAACACGGACTCCTCCAGACCGCAGAAATTGCAGGCGGCCTGGGAGTCCGTGAACCGGCTTAAAAATTTATTGCACGGCACTGCTCCGTGCACCACCCTCCAGGCCAAGTCCCCGATGAATAGTGGGAGGACTCCCGCATAGAGTGCTCTCCATCGGGGACCCCCGCCTCCTCCGGGCCAATGTGAAGAATCATTGCAGAATTCATTGCACCTGAAACTCATTATCGCTCCACTGGTAGTGCCCTACTGGGTCATTAGCACTTGATTTAGCATTCCACTTGCTTCCTGGGGTGCTAAGACCCAATTTAGTAGAAGTTCAGAATCATTAGCGCCTGGTCTGAATTTCAAAATTTCAAAAGTTAGTGCCCCATTAATTTCTCCCCCTTAATGTTTAGTTTTAGGATAATAAACATGGGAAGTTAGTATTAATTATATACCGATAACAATTGGTCAAGGATGCTAGAAAATATCACGTCAGCAAGTTTTGTTTAAGGGAAATGGTCCTGAGGTAAACAATTGCAAACTGTTTACATAGTCTGTTTTCAGAACATTTGGGAAATGGATACATCATTTTAACATTTTCCTTTTGAAGTAGTCAAAATATGGTGTATAAAGGATCATGGTTTTCAAGCGTTTGTCAGAGTGTATTTGCAATATACAAAAGCAGAATATTTGTATGCAGGTAAGACAGATCACCTTTCTGTGTATCAATAAAATCTGTTCTGTATACTCCACTACGAAGTCTTGCGCTTACTTGAAATGTATTGTTGTGAACCAGAGGAGAAAGGAGGTTGCTGAACAACTTGGAACCCTCAGATTTAAACTTGGCAAGCTTGAAGATGGGTCCAAGGTACTAATACTAATAGTTTCTTCATCAATAGTAAAATAACAGTTGAGCTCCATTCCATGTTTCTATTAAAGAAAGCATGACTTCCGCTATGTCTAAACATCGCTCGTGTTCAAACCTAAGTCACGTAAAGATTAATATTGGCCTGGCGATTGTAACCATTGAAATCTGTAATAACTTTGATTTCTAGCTAGAATTGTTCATTATTATATTGTAACTTTATTCTTCTTAATGTGCTTTTGACTCCTCCCATGGCCCTTTGGATGAAAATGGAAAGTGACGGTGATTGATTTACAGACCTGTCCGTGTCTTTGACACTAATGCTATTGTGATCAGAAAATTGGTGACATAAAAGTTATGGGTCAGCAGACACCAGCATATTCCCACAGAAAATCAGAAGACTTGGAGGTGAGAGAGAGGGGACTTCCGTTTGTGTGGTAAAATGTTATTTCTGTAGTCTTTTATCATCATTGGAGATGAGCATTATTGGGGATATATCACCAACGATGTCTCCGCAAGATCCTGCAAATCCCTTGGAGGACAGGTGCACCAACATCAGTGTCCTCGACCAGGCTAACACCCCCAGTATTGAAGCACTGACCACACTTGATCTGCTTCGCTGGGCAGGCCACATAGTACTCATGCCAGATACGAGACTCCCTAAGCAAATGCTTTATACGGCACTCCTTCATGGTAAACGAGCCAAAGGAGGACAGCGGAAACGTTATAAGGACACCCTCAAAGCCTCCCTGGTAAAGTGCGACATCACTACTGACACCTGGGAGACCCTGGCCGCAGACTGCCCGAGGTGGAGAAAGTCTATCCGGGAGGGCGTTGAGCTCTTTGAGTCTCGACGCAAGGAGCATGAAGAGGCCAGGCGCAGGCAGCGGAAGGAGCACATGGTAAACCAGCCCCACCGACCCCTTCCACCACAGGGTCTGTGGCTCCTGTATCGGACTGTTCAGCCATCAAAGAACTCACTTAGGGAGTGGAAGCAAGTCCTCCTCGATTCCGAGGGACTGCCTATGATGATGATGATGAGTGTTTTGCATCCCTCAGTCTGTACCATGTTATCTCAATAATTTTAGAACATTCTAAAGAATAAGAGAGCTTGATGAATTCAACTGACTTTCAAGATATCAAGATCCATGGGTGCAGACGTGGTGAAAATTACTCACTTTAGGCCAATCTTATCATTGTGCTTTTTTCCATCGAGATGAGTAGCTTCATTCCCTAAGGGTCTTTCTCCTTCCGATGGATAAACTGAGATTACTAAAAACAAATGTGCCACTAGCAGTCACTGTATTCTGAGTCCTGAGCCAGAAAACCACAAGAATGGGAGTTTGAGGAGCTAGGGTCCAAATTAAAACACACAACTTCAAAGGTAATAATCTCTGGATTGTTGCCTGAGCCACATGCAAATTGGCATAGGAACAAGCAGATTAGAAGGTTAAATGCGTGGCTCAAAGAGTGGTGTGGGAGGAAGGGGTGTTGGTTCGTGGGGCACTGACACCAGTACTGGGGAAAAGAGTGAGTTGTTCCGTTGGGATGGGTTCCACTTAAACCAGGCTGGGAGCTATGTCCTGGTGAATCGAATAACTAGGGCTGTAAACTTTAGTGATTCAACTGAAAAGACGGAGTGGGGGCGGGGGGAGGGGAAATTTAGAAGTCTAAAGAAAAAAGTCAAGGCAATGGAGCAGTGCAGCGATTTGGGTAAAGATAAGCAGAGTGTGACAGGAAAGGACAGAGAGTTTAATGGTAATAGTACATCAGCGAATAAGGTGAAAGCAGGTAAAAAGTTTAAATTAAAAACTCTTCATCTGAATGCATAAAACATTCATAACAAGATCGATGAATTAGTAGCACAATTAAAGATAAAGGTGTTTGATCTAATAGCCATTACATAGACGTGATTACAAGGTTGGGAACTAATTATTCCAGGGTACTTGATGTTTTGAAAAGGCAGGCAGAATGGAAAAGGGTGGGGAGAAGGGGTAGCTCTGATAATAAAGGTTGACAAAAGGACAGTAGTGAGAAAGGATCGTGGATTGGAAGATCAGGAAGTAGAATCAGTATGGGTGGAGATAAGAAATAACAAGTGGCAGAAAACACTGGTGGGAGTAGTTTATCGCCCCCCTAACAGTAGCTATCCCATCGCACAGAATATTAATCAACAAATAATAAGAGCTTGTAACAAAGGAAATGCAATAATTGTGGGTGATTTTAATCTTCATATCGACTGGGAAAATCAAATTGACAAAGGTAGTCTGGAGGACGAGTTTATGGAATGCATTTGAGACAGTGTCGTGGAACCAATGAGGGAACAGGCTATTTTAGATCTTGCATTGTGTAATGAGACAGGGTTAATTAGCAATCTCATACTAAATGATCCACTGGGGAAGAGATGATAATATTTCACATTAGGTTTGAGAGTGAAATACTTAAATCCGAAATGAGAGTCTTAAACTTAAATAAAGCTAACTACATAAGTATGAGAGGCGAGTTGGCTAAGGTAGATTAGGAAATTAGATTAAAAGGTATGAGGGTAGATTAGCAGTGGCAAACAGTTAAAGAAATGTTCCAAAATTCTCAATGAACATACATTCCATTGATAAATAAAAACTCCATGGGAAAAGTGATACATCCATGGCTAACTATGGAAGTTAATGATTGCATTATTTAAAGGAAGAGGTTTATAATGTTGCAAAGAATATTAGTAAGTCTGAGGATTGAGAGAAGTTTAGAAACCAGCAAAGGATGACCAAAAAATTGATTAAAAGGGAGAAAATAGAATAAGAGTAAACTTGCAAGAAATATAAAACAGATTGTAAGAGCTTCTACAAATATGGACAAATGAATAGAGTAGCAAAAGTAAACATTGGTCCCTTAGAGGCTGAGACAGGAAAATCATAATGGGGAATAAGGAAATTGCAGAGACTTTAAACAATCTTTTGTATATGCCTTCACAATAGAAGACACAAAAAGCAACCAAAAATAGTGAGGAAACAAGGGGCTAATAAGAGTGAGGAACTTGAAGTAATTAATATCAATAGAGAAAGAGTATTTGCAAAACTAATGGGACTAAAAGCCGACAAATCCCCTGGACCTGATGGCCTACATCCTAGGGTTCTAAAAGAGGTGGCTGCAGAAATAGTGGATGCATTGGTTGTGATCTTCCAAAATTCACTAGTTTCTAGAATGGTTCCAGCAGATTGGAAGGCAGCAAATGTAACCCTGCTTTTAAAGAAAGGAGGGGGAGAGAAAATGGGGTATGACTGGCCAGTTAGCCTGACATCAGTTGTCGGAAAAATGTTGGAATCCATTATTAAGGAAGTGGTAACAGAGCATTTAGAGAATCTTAATATTATTAGGCAGAGTCAACATGGCTTTATGAAAGGGAAATGGGGCTAGAATTTCCCCTCCAATAGCTGACGCCTGATCCTTAGCGGTATTCTAGTGGTTGCGTCTTTTTAACCGCCGGAATGCCGCTGGTGCGCGCTCCCACGGTTTTTGGGTCCTCGATGGCGGGGGCGAAGCCTAGCAATGGTGGACTGGAACGGGCGGCGAAAACGGGAGATAAGTCGGCGATCTCTTTACCTTTAGTAGAGGAAGCAGAACCACTGCAGAAAATGGCCGGAAAACCTTCTCTGCGCATGCACGGTCATTCTCCCACGATTTCGGGGTCAAGGGTCACCCTGCACATGCAGAGAGAAGAGTAGGACAGCATTGGACATCTTGAAGCTGCAGATGTTGGTTGAGGTCAGTGAGAGAGGAGCTGTGAGAGAATTTGTGAGGTGTTTTGAGGAGTACATTGATTATATTCAGTATATTTACAATTAATATCATAATATAAAATAATATCATTAATAATATAACTAGTGATAATTATAACAATAATAGATCTTAAAATCTTAAAGAATAATAATAATTAATTCATTAAATTCAAATATATATATATATATAAAAATAAATATCAACAAAATGGAAAATCAAGCCATGGAAGTGGAGAGCACGTTAGGTGGGAGGAAAAGGGACACTCGTTTTTTGGAGGAAGCCCAGGAGTCATTGGTGGGTGACATGGAGGCCCGTTGGAATCAGTTAACACGAGGTGGGCGAGGCAAACCATCACCGTTCGTGTATCAGCGGTTATGGCGAGAGATCGCTGAGGCGGTGTCCTCCGTCGCGCCCATGATGCAGGGCCAAACCAGTGCCGCAAACGGTGGAATGACACCGTTGGGTCTGCAAGAGTATGTACTAACTTTTATCATGCATTGACGATTAATTCTTAAGTAGTGCCATGTTTTATTTTGTTGTAAAGCTTGGTGTCATTTTTATTTCAAATCATCGATCTCGTTGCGTTAGTCTTCTGTATTTGCATGTGTTCATCATGCAACATTTACATGTGTTCAACATATATACATATATATGTGTACCTAAATATATATAGGTACACAACCCCAATATATATATGTGTATGTGTATGTATTTATATGTGTGTTTCATATTAGTAGCTGTCAAATTAGTTCACACATTTTTTGTCACCTTTGTAGAAAAAACTAGCCAGCAATAGGGCGGAGCTCCGCAAAACGGCCGGTGGTCCGCCCAACACTATTCCTCTCACGGACCTCGAGGAACATGTTGCAGCCCTGAGGGCGAATGATCGCACCACCACCACGTGTGTTGGTGCTGAACCAGTTCACCCGGAGGGTAAGTCTGCATAATCCCTGGACTATACTGTGGTCATGTAATTCAATCTTATGGCAATGTAATGTAGAATATAATGTAATGCTGGGAGCAAGAAATGTTGTTAGTTATGACATGATTTATTGGTTGATCACACTCTGCCACTGTTTGGACTCAAATTTTGTTATGTCATGTACTTTCTCTATACTTTGCTTACGATACTTTCATGTAATGATGCTAGGTAAAAAATGTTTGTTCTCCACATAAGCCTACGCAACGTGAATTGATCTGGTGTTACCTCTGACCCCTCCCCTCCCCTGTCACCAACCATTAATGTTACATTTTTACAGTTGCACAGGTGGAGCCTCCTGCCCCTCCCAGAGAGGACTCGTTACAGGGAAGAATAAATGAAGAGATGGTGGTGGAGGAGACGGAGAGATGGTGCTGGAGGAGCTGGAGGAGAACATTCCTCAAAGCGTTGTAACGGTGGTGGGGCATGAGGAGGGAGGGGTGGCGGGACTTCAAGGGTCCTTTCTACCTGCGGCCACCTGTTCCTCGTCGGAATCCAACTTTCCTGGATTCCGGTCCGAGGAAGCGGGACCAAGCGGACTGCAAAAGCACACACCGACCCTCGTGGTGAATCCGTGGCAGCTGATCCGCCAAAGTGGGAATGCTGCGCGACAGGTAGATGCTAGTCTGGACATGGTGGTACTGTCCAGGATGAGCATCGACTTGATTCAAGAGCTCGTCCAGGCCATTGCTGGGTTGTCCGAAAACATCGTGGCTTTAGCAGTCTGTCAATCGGAGGACATGGCGGAGCTGATTGTCTCGGTGAGGGAGAACACCCGGACTGTCAATGCCAATGCAATGCGGCAATCGATGGTCGTGGGATATGGCACTGCACCCCTAGGTACCAATGGTGACAGCACCCGATTGTTGGGAGGAACTAGTTTCTTCCGACTTTGAAGATGGGTCCTTAGCACCTCTATCTTCTCCAGAACCCCCAAACATAGCGCTGCCTTTCTCACACCCTCCCGACCCCCCGCTCAGCAGTCACGCTTGAGGTGCTCTGCTGGTGCACGACGTACTGGTCCCGACATGCGCAGGGCCAGGGGTATTGTTAGCGGGAGGAAGAGGAGGGGGTCAGGGCCAAAGGTCGTGGGGGGGGGGATTGGGGAGAAATGGTATTGGAAAAGGTGGCCGCAGGTAGAATTGTGGGAGGGTGCACGGCATTTTCAGTGGTGTTTATACTGTTGTTGATGTTGTTGTTGTTGTTGTTGCTGTTTGTTGTTCATAATGTTTTTTGTTGCCAAAATTTGTATTCATAAAGAATGTTATTTTATTACATTGTTCAAGTTTAATACAAATTACAAGTTTTATATAAAATTTTATTCAACTAAACCATTCTTCTGCTGTGCCTCACTCACTTCTGGGAAGGTGAAAATATATCCCATTTGACAATGTTTAGGAAACACAACTTTAAATGTGTGATTGACGGTGTCCCTTGTAAACTCATACCTCATCTTGAATGACCTGGACCCAACTGACTGGGGTTTTCTTGAGTTTGTGAACATTACATAACTGTGTAAGCCACTCACAATGGAACAGCTCTACCAACCTGTGAGCATTCTCACAGGTGTATACATTACAGTTGTCACACCTGCTACAGTTGAATAGCCCCATGACCACACTGTCAAGCCACGTGAAGAATGGTTACTTGGATGTATACCTAGGAACTAGACTTTCCATCTCACATCGCTGGGCTAGTGCCCATATATCGCACAAAAAGGCAGGCTATCGCCCATTTTGCTTCAAAAGTGCAAAGTTGGGTCGGAATATCACTGGAAAATTGATCGCCCAACTTTCGGCTCACATCGCCGAGATGATCGCTGAGATGATCACCCACACATCGCCCAGCGCAACTTTTGGCACATTGCCCACACATCACCGGGCTGATCGCTCGCCGAGGACATCGCTGGAGAAAATCTGCTTTCTCCTGGCCTTCTTCACAGAACTTGGCCCTATGGATGCCATTTTGAACGTCGGAGGAAGAGAGGAGGTTGCTTAAACAAGGGGCTTATAATTTCTTTCTCTCTCTCTCTCTCTTTCTTTTTCTCTTTCCTCTTTCCTCTCCTCTCTATCTCCTCTCTCTCTCTCTCCTCCCCCTCCCTTTCCCTTCTGCACATGTGTGGATGACTCCTGACCTCCTGAAACGTGGGAAAACCTGTTTACCCCCAAAAAATCGCATGTGCAGAAGGCCGTTACTCAGTAAGCTTTGCCTTCCACATCGCTGGGCTATCGCTGGGCCCTTTTCGCATCGCGGGGTTATCGCTGAGCCGAAAGTCGCGGTCCAAAAAGTGGTCGATGTTCCAGCGATCATGAAGGCTGACACATCACTAAGGCTGGAACATCGCCCATTTTTTGGGCGATAGCCAGCAAAATGGAAAGTCTAGCCCCTACGACTGACACCCTTTTTTCCACCCCCTCCTCAGGTCTCCTTATACACACAGTGACTTACACCCTTCTTCTCCCCCTCTCAGGTTGCTCTAAACACCAGTGACTGATTCCCTTCTCCTCCCACCCCCCTCAGGTCATTCTACACAGACAGTGACTTGGATGAGACCCTATTACATGGACACAACCACTCCGCCTTCCGTGGCCCCGCTACAGCCAGCATCAGTAAAGGGGAGGTCGGGGGGGGAGAAAACTTCCTGGAAATAATTCATGTTTAGCAATGAATAGCTCAGTGGGCATGACTCCAATGGCTTCTTCCGGAGTGGTGTTATATATTTTACAAAATACATTACCTACCACGCACAAAATCAGCTCCTCGGCATGTTACTGGTCATTTACTCCATTCAAACAGATGCAAAACATCTTCAATCCAATTGGTTTTATTTTTTAAATAATGTTTCGATTGGGAGCATCTGAGTTCAGTGCGTCTCTGAATTCACGGCAGCTATCAAGACATGGCGAGGGAGGGGAGGTGGTGTTGGGGTGGGTGGAGGGGGGCGGGGTAAGGTGCAATAAATCAGCCAAGGTTCTGACTCCTGACTCCGGTGCCAGTGTGGACTCTACAATGGCCTTAGCGCTCCTTGGCTGGGCTGGGGAGGTGAGGTGTAGGGGGGGGTAGGGGTAAGGTGCAATAAACCAAGGTTCTGACTCCTGACTTTGTTGAGCAACTATAGGATCAAGCATGGCCAGGATGTCATTCCAATTGAAAAGCCTGCTTATATTAACTGGACTCACACACTGAAGTACTGGCCCAAATGTATCAGCATCCGAGCACTCAAAGAGAAGATTTGCTGGAAAACCTAAAAACTTTTTTACAAATTGCAATGCGACTAATTTGCATATCAAGAACACCAAATAAAAATAGCCATTGGGGTGATGTACCAGTGGGCATTTGGTGCCTGTTGTACCATACCCCAAGAAAGGTTTTCTTCATTAACATCGATCTTCTGGCCCACTGTAAAGATGAAAAGAAAATGGAGCAAGGCATAATGCTGGGCCCAAGTCAAGTAAATACTTCAGAAATAGGCGGTTCTGATTGCAGCGATAACGGGCGGTAATGGGCCTTAAAACAATGTTTTAATTGAAATTAGCGCTGATAAGGAATTTTCCGCGATTCTGGGGGTCCAATATGGGCAGGTGCTTTGCAGCAGTGGTAGGTCGAAATGGTAGGTCAAAATTACCAGCGGCGAAAATCGTGAAGTGAAATGGGCGGTACAGGGTGCTACTTCACGAAACGGGCGGTAACTGGGCATTACATCGGCGATCGGGGGAGAAGTTCTAGCCCATAGTGTTTAACAAATTTATTAGAGATGTTTGAGCATGGAACAAGCTGGATAGATAAAGAGGAACCAGTGGATGTAGTTTATTTGGATTTCCAAAAGGCATTTGATAAGGTGCCACATAAAAGATTGTTCCACAAGGTAAGGGTTCGGGAGTTTAGGGTAATATATTAGCATGAATAGATGATTGGTTAACAGGCAGAAAATAGAGTAGGGATAAACGGGCCATTTCCAGGTTGGCAGACTGTAACTAGGGATGCCGCAAGGATCAGTGCTTGAAATTTACCATCTATGTTAATAACTTCGATGAAGGGATCGAGTGCAATGTATCCAAATTTGCTGGCGATACAACGCTATATGGGTAAGTAAGCTGTGAGGAGGACACAAAGAGCCTGCAAAGGGATATAGACAGGTTAGATGAGTGGGCAATAAGGTGGCAGATGGAGTTTAATGTGGGGAAATGTGAAGTTATTCACTCACTTTGGTGGGAAAAATAGAGAAAGAATATTTTTAAATGGTGAAAAACTATTAAATGTTGGAGTTCAGAGAGATTTAGGTGCCCTCGTACAGGAAACACAGTTGGTATGTAGGTACAGCAAGCAATTAGGAAGGAAAATGGCATGTTGGCCTTTATTGCAAGGGAGTTGGAGTGCAAGAGTAAGGAAGTCTTGCTACAAATATACAGGGCTTTGGTGAGACCAAACCTGGTGTACTGTGTAGTTTTGGTCTCCTTATCTGAGGAAGAATATACTTGTCTTAGAGACGGTGCAACAAAGGTTCACTAGATTGATTCCTGGGATGAGAGGGCTGTCCTATGAGGAGAGATTGAGTAGGTTAGGTCTATACTATCTGGAGTTTAGAAGATGAGAGATGATCTCATTGAAACATATAAGATTCTGAGGGGGATTGACAGGGTAGATGCTGAGAGGATGTTTCCCCTGGCTGGAGAGTCTAGAACTTGGGGGCATAGTCTCAAGGTAAGGGGTCGGCCATTTAAGATTGAGATGAGGAAGAATTTCTTCACTCAGAGGGTTGTGAATCTTTGGCATTCTCTATCCCAAAGGGTCGTGGATGCTGAATCGTTGTGTATTCAAGGCTGAGATAGATAAACATTTGGGGGGAGGAATTGGGGGGGGGGGGGGCGCTAACGGGGCACAAACGACTTCTTGCCCGGAGCCACTACTACCTCTTGTGAAGTTCTACAGGAGTTAGCATAGGTGCAAACCGGTAGTGCTCTGCTCCTGCCGGTAGTGCGTGGACGTCATCACTATGCACAGCGGCCCATTTTCACCACGGAGCGAAGATTCAGTAGCGCCCCGTGAGACCACCACGGGCAATGCCAACGCCAGCTTCGCAGGATACAAGCTGGGCCTCACTCTGCTTGTGGGGCGTAAATTAAAGGGGTGGTGCGGCGTGCACTTAAAAAAAAAAAATGGCCGACTTACCGGTCAAGGTCTTGCCTTTTCCACTTCGTGGGGTCCGTGCTGTGATGTTGCAGCCCGGCACTCCGCTTCTTTGCTGGTCTGCTGCCACGGCCCACCGCTCCCCAGTGGTGGCCCCTTCTCCCCGATGCAGAGACGGCAGCGTGCCCCTCCCCTTTAACGGAAGATGAGAGCCCTATGCTCCCGCCTGGAGTCCCGCCCCGGAGAGTAAGTGGAGCGAGCAACATTGCGCTCCACTTCCTCTTGGGGGCGGTAACCAATTTCGCTGCCGGGGTGGGACTTCAGCGCCGGGCACAGGAAGTCCCGCCTCATAACGGTTACCAGGGTGGTATCAAATTTTGCCCCTATTGACTCTCGGAAAATCGAGGAATATAGAGATCAGCCAAGAAAGTGGAGTTGAGGTCGAAGATCAGCCATGATCTTCTTGAATGGCGGAGTAGGCTTGACGGGCCTATCCCTGCTCCTAATTCTTACGTTTTTTTCTTATATTCTTATGAATATCTTGAGTGCTATGCTATGGGCCATTTGCATTTATTAGTTTTATTAATCTATACACCAAAATAAGCACTTGGAATAAATTAGAAGTCCAAGAAAATGACAGAGCAATGTTTACTCTATAAACAGTTTTTTTATTTTGTTCCTTTTCTTTTTATACAGTACAGCTTTCAACAAAATCCAAAATCACTAAATATTGGAAGATTTGTGTTTTAAAACATTCATACTTTTGATTTTTTTCTTCAAATTTGTGAAACACTACATTATAAAAATAAGTGATACATTTAAAACAAACCGAAGCAAAACTACCACCATTTTCTTTCCCTTTGTTCTGAATATAAACATTACTTTAACAAGTTTGAAAAATTATATACATCACTTGTTATCCCAGTATTTACATACCATTGTTTCTTTGGGTGGTTGATAAAAGACTAACGCATAATTAAAAACGCTATGATCCACAAGTTTAGTGTAAACTTTCCATCCAATAGTGCATAAACCCCACACAGTAGTTTGCATCTGCATGCTCCTTGTGTAACATCCGAATGAATGTGGATTTAGTTGGCTGATTATGTTCGATTAACTGTACCCAAAATTCATCCTTTGCAATGTTTTGGGTGGTTTAGGGGATTTTCTTCCTCCTACTGTTCACAGTGTTAAACCATCTTAACCATACTACTCTCCTTAATTGACAATGATGGTAGTCCAACATGCGGACATTTCAATTATCAACGTTGTTAACTGCTTGACCTGCCATCTGTACTGAATCACTCTCTCTCCAAGTTGAGTCATCTAAATTGGTAAAATTCTCTCCCAGAGGATTAGTGAATATCATTGTTAGTTGGGATTGATTTTCTTTTTCTTTCCCGGTTCACTCCTTTCCTCTTCTGAAAGTGATTATAGTTCCTCACCTGGTAGTAGCCACTAGAGACCTCATCCAAGTGGCCATTTTTCACGTATAATAAAAGCTGAAGGAGGGGAGTATCACAGCCATGTGTGCCATTACCCAAACATGGACTTTCCAGAAGAAGTCACTGGATAGCAATTAGAACCTGGCTGATGTATTTTTCCCTTCCATAACTGAGAGATGCTGAGATCAATTGTAGTAACTTCACTGCCACCCTGACCGAGATCCGCTAACTCACCATCAAACCTGAGACCTTCCTGTGCTGCATCTATTTTCACCTACTAAGCGATTGGGGAATTATGGCTGAGGCCCTGAAATTTCTGGGGTTCCATTCCAGCAGTGCAGGTATGGCGGACAGAAACCCCTTCCTACCCTCGCATCACGTTTAAGACCCCAGCCAAATCTCAGGGATTGGGTCATTTGCATGGCTAAGGTGGGTTGCTGGCACCTGTAAAGGCATTACAACAGCATGTGCCCTAATCCAGCCTTATAAGGGGAAGTGTCCCACAGCCAGTCTGCCTGATATTCCACTAGGCTCAATGGCACAGAAGAAAAAAAAAAATACAGTTTTCAGCTCCAAAGGGAGCCATTTTGCCTTCAGACAAGGCAATTCATCTTAGTTTGAAGGTGAGTAAGGTTAGAGGTCGTTCAAAAGGCCTCAAGAATGGCATGAGTTCTGCTGAGCCCTTTCAAGAATAAAAATAACAGAATTTCTGCAGTTGCCCGGGATCTCCTCCCACCACACTCCCGGATCCCTCAACAGTCAGGGGGCGGGGGGGTAGGGGCAGGGGAGGGGAGGCGGGAGGTGGCAGCAGATCCATCCATGGCTCCTGTATGAGAATTTAATAAGGGATATGGCACCAACGCGGGTAAATGGAGTTAAGATACAGATCAGCCATGATCTAATTGAATGGTAGAACAGGCTTGAGGAGCCGAATGGATATTCCTACTCCTGTTTCTATGTAAAAGGCAGATTCCCAGTATAAAAGTGTTCCACCCACAATTATGAGCCCCTTGGAGGGGGTGGGGAATGGGGGGCAGGAGGGGAAGAGGAGGGAAGCGAGCAAAACTGGTCTGTCCACATTCAGCCCCAAGAATCTCAGGACCAAAGATTCTAACCAAGTTCCTAGTGCTTCATCACTATAGCTGCCAAGCCCCTCCAATTTGAATCTGATTAACATAGTTCCTCTGAAGCCTCATAACAATTTTTTGCACTTTCAGATAGACTTTAATGACTGCAGTATGTTCATTCATTTAGACTTATAACCGCAATTAACGGTGTGTATCCTCTTCACGCACTGTGATAGGAGCACATCATTCGTTCATGTTTCAATTTACCTCCTTGATGCCATTCACTATTTTTGCAAATTGTTGGAACATATCAATTTCGATTTTTTTCTGTTAACCTTGCAAAATTTTCCTTACATGAAGTGTTGAGACATATAAGGATATATGTTTGCAAGGATAGAAACGATGTATGCAAGAATATCCATTATCTCTGATTTAAGTAATGCTGAGATTACCTGAGGGACATGCATTTAACTTTGTTGGTTACTAAATTTCTTCATCAGGATGATGGTCAGTTCAGTTCCATGATAAAACTTCACATACACCAATGCTAATGAAACCAGCTGATTGGGGTTTAAACATAGTGGGGAAATTTAAAAAAACAATGGTCAAATCAACCTTAACCAAAATCAGGCTATCAAAATGATTTAAAATAGCTAACATATTAAGAATAGCCAGCTCAGTCAACGGTTGGATACAACATCCACATGATGCTTTTGTTCACGAGTTAGGATAGCCAATGACCATTAGTAGTTACAACATTTTTTCCACCATGTGTTATATCCAACACTTTCTAAAAATTGTCTTCCTCACAATGTTCAGTACCCGACACTTGTATTTAAGGCAAATTGTCTACATTCAAATGCCCCTCGTCGATGCAGTCAATATTTAGCAGTTCATGTACACCAAGATAATAAAAAGAGTAACAGCATACTTTAAGCAGGAATTCTTGGCACAAAATACAGAGGTAACATTCAGTGTGCTTTAATCCAGGGGTTAAAATTGCAAATTAAGATATTTTTCTCAATTTTTAGCATAACTGCTCACAATAGTTGATCATTGAAGGAGAACCCAATTTATTTTATTTTCCTAAAATTAAGAGCTTAGGATGTGCTGTAAAGCCTGGATGATGTATACTGTTGTTCAAATCTCTTGACTGAATGCACAGTTGGAAAGGGAAGCATTCCTGAATCATCTTGCGCTGCAGTTGTTGCAGGTTTTACCATGCCCATTGGGTATTACTAGTGCTACAACATGAAGTGCCTTTCTTTTGAGTTTATTAGTGGTATGAGCGGTAGGAGCAGTGTGGCGGCCTAGCCCAGCAGTCTGCGCGGACCCCGGCCTGCGAGCACCATCGGAGCAGGCCGGGGAGCGGAAGGAGCAGCGTGGCTGCGTACCACTCCAGGGAGCAGCACGTGCTGGAGCAGGAGAGCAACGGCAGTGAAAATGGATGTCATCAAGGTCCAGGTCGGTGATTGGAGCATGGGCAGGTACTGAAGGAGCGGCGAGGTTGGGGCAAAGGAGTGGCGAGAGATTGTAGAGGGACGTGAGTTCGGGGCCCAGAAGAGGTGAGGGCCCAGGGGCAGCACGGGCCAGCCCACACTGTGATATGTGTGCGCACTAGGTCCGTGCAGCAGAGCAGGTCTCCAGTCGTCTTGGTTAATCCTTGCCACTGGACCAAGACCTAGCTCCAACAAGCCCGTGCGGTGGTTGGTGTGCAACAGTTACCACACGTTAAAAAATCCAAGCACAGGCATCTTTCACCCTTCAAGATTTAGTTCGGACCTAGAATTTTAGGTCCACCATTGAAAAACCTGTGAACTTTTTCACGTGGAAGCAAGTCATCCTCGATTCGAAGGACTGCCTATAATGATGATGATTAGTGGTATTTGATTTTACCTACTTTCCCATGTGGCCTTAAAACATTGTTTTTCCAACATAAGCTAAGAAATGACTGTGAATGATATTACAGTATGAATGTTTAATGCATTCATACTAAATTCATTAACCCTTAAGGGTAAATTCAGCAATCCTGTCCTCCCAGTATTGACAGCACAGGCCACAGATACGGCTACAACTCCGTAGTGCTGATTCACCAAATTGTGCTCCCATCAAGTAAGCCTGTTCCCACAGGGATAGCAGAATGGCTGATTAAACTCCTTAATATATTTATATTAAATTCCTCTCTTCACTAGATGCTAACTTATTTTAAATAAACAAGTTAAACATTCTATAATATAAAGGCGAATAAGATCCAATTGTTTTAATTGTTTGTATGATAACTGTGCTTTCAGTCATTCCCAGGCTATAGTGTTGCAGTATGTGCTGTCCTGTCCCTTAATTATATGGTCATTTAAGCATGGCCGTCAGTTAATTAAATTGCAATATTATTATATGTTAAATATCAATTTATTGCTGATCAGTGATTTATTTCCTTATCGTTCTCATGTTTTCTAAAACAATATTTCAGGCATAGGACAGCAGGCTTGTTTTCAGAAAATAAAAAATAAATAATACAAAATTCTATTTTTTTAGGTGAATTAAATGTTTTGCATAATTTGTTTCCAGTTAAACAACTTTTTCTAACAATATATCCTCTCAAAAATATGAAACTATTTTCTCCTGTATATATGTGTGTGTGTAATGGCAGTACTTTGTTCATCTATACATTTTAGAAATCAGTCACACTTGTTGTCTGGGCAATGGGCATTGGCCTAGTTCTGGTGTCTCTTCATGTGGAGAGCCAAGTGATCTGAACGTGAAAAGCAGCGACCGCAGGCAATACACTTGAAGGGTTTTGCTCCCGTGTGCTTTCTGTAGTGTCTTGTGAGTTCATCTGAACGGGCGAAACGCCAATCACAACCGTCCCATGTACATTTGTACGGCTTCTCGCCTGTAATTGAAACAGATGGATGTGAATAAAGTGGCTCCTTAAAATACCCATGATGATCTCAAGAAAAGGACCATATACCTAAATTTTAAAGATGATTATTAAGTGAATTGCTCATGGCACTTGCACTCAAACCAGTGTTTGAGAGCTATTTCGAATTACCCAAATATAGACAAAAGCTGAAGAGCCTGCTGATCGGCATAAACTATTTTGAGGCCTGGACCTCATTTCAATATTGCTGATGAACAGAGAGCAGTGTTCATGCTCCTCCTGGCTCCACAAAAATCTGTTCAGAAAATGTCATTTTTAATTATTTTTTTTTGACTAGCCTTTGTGGACCACTGGTTAAGTTGTTCAATGCCTGGTGCCAATGGGCAGAACCTGCATGGCTTGTTGGTACCTCAAAATTGTGTCAACACCCTATTGTGCCATAGGACCCTAATTGCTATACTAGAATTTAGGCTCCTGTCTGAAACAGGCGGTTGCCTAGGTCACCCATGAATAGGCCTTTGGGAAAATGGCAAAGGGCAAGAATGGGGCAGTAATTTTATTTCTGCAATTTTTGAGGTGCTACGATCCCATTCCCAATGGGCGGAGGGAATTAAAATTGATTGCATGATAAAAATGGTTCTGTTTAGAAATAGAAACCTAGATTTTATGATTTGGGGCACTTTAGATCCAAAAGGCCGATACTACTCCTCAAAGATCAGCATTGCATGTGCCACAGAGAGATGGAGCCAATGATCAGCTCACCATTACTGCCAATGGATGTGCCAGCCTTTTACTACATAGGAACTGCAGATGTCCTTGAAGTAGATGGCACAATTCTGTACCCAGCTGTCTGCTGGCCCTGACCCTGCGAAGATATGGGGACGGGGTGAAATTGGTTTTAAACGGTACTGCAGTACAGACAACAGCGAATCAGCAGTGCGTTTTACAACCTGCGCGATTTTCGGGCTGGATACAAAACGGACTGTTGATTCGTTATCACCTGTTTTGTGCTACAGATAAACACCAATTTCACCCCATAGTTTCCCCTCAGTCCTTGCCACGACGGTGTGCCAGGGTTGCAGATATGGTTGCTGGCAAGAGTATGACGCCCATTAATCAACTTGCCATGCTTCCTCTGAAGCAGTACCACTAAAAGCACAATATACTGAGATTGAATTGCTTCCAACATTGTTAGTCAGGTAGTGATGTATTTACTGGTGCCATTGTATCTCTGTCCCCGCTTCCTTCAGGAAGAGGGACCTGAGCATGTATTAAACATCTGGCAACTTCTGTCTGCAGATGTGAATGTGAAGTCCTGCAGCTGGTCATAGCACCTCTCATGCAGCCTGATCTGCCTAGCAAACCTCCAATGGTCTTCTTACTCTTCTTCCACCCCCCTCCCTCCCCCCCCCCCATGCCTAGAAACTATGCCATGGAGCAAAGTGGGAGAGTACTGCTACCAGACACCCAATTTATGGCACAATAATTGGTATACAGTAGTTCTAAATTTACATTCGGATATTAACCTATTCCACTGGCAAGATTGCCTGAAATATACTGCTCTGGAGCTGCATCAGTGTTTTACTACCATACTTGTTCAAGAGGAGAAACAAATCACTGAAAAAAAACAAGGTACCCACTGGCAGGCTATCTGACCATGTACAGCGGAGCCTGATCTTGTCTTTCACCATTATCATCAAGAATACACTTCTAGTAGGAGTTATTGTGTAAGTGATCAGATGGAAGATTCCCTAGCCAGTTTCCTTTCCTAACTAAAGGATATTGCCAACAACTGAAGAGGCTCTAACACTACCTGGGCTGAGATCAGTTAACTTAGCACAAACCAGGGTTGGCAAGGAACAGAGACATTTCTTCAAAGCCTTGGGGCTACTTAAAAAAATATATTTTGGAATAACATGGAGGCGGGATTTGAATTCTAGTTTTGTTTGCCCTATATACAAAACATGGTCTAGCTATTCCATTTCTTGAGTTGGCAGGCACAACTCACGCAGGTGTGTCAGGCATTTAAAAGCAAGCAAATCTCACCAGTGTGCTATGGCCTAGTGCCAGTTCACTGACGTCAGATGAGAGTGTATGAAACTGTGTATGTCCAGAGCTCGTTTACATTTCTGATAATACAACAATGCTTGCTCAGTGTTGCCAGGTATGCTTCCTGACAAGAAAATTATAACTGAAAGTGTATTTAATTATGTGGATGAAAATTATAGGGCTTTTGAGATTCCGTGTACTGATAAGACTATAATGTATACACAGTTCTGTTCTGTGTTGGAACAGGAGATGGATTAACGATCAAGGTAATTTAGTTCACTCACTGTCCTGTGTGGTGAAACGTTACAGAAAATCATTAGACTAGAAAGCAAGAGGTTGGACTCATCAGTGACCTACTGGATAAAAGCACTCTGCCATACAGAGTAGAAGGTCTCCAGTTCAATTCTTAGTCTGTGTAGCTGCCCATGGAACCATACCTCACTGAGTGTCACTAGGTGTCAGTTGTGGCTCAGTTGTAGCACTCTTGTCTGAATTAGAAGGTTGTGGGTTCAACTCACAATCTAGGACAAAATCTAAGCTGACACTCCAGTGCAGTACTGAGGCATTGCTGCAATGTCGGAGGTGCCATCTTTCGGATGAGACATTAAACTGAGCCCCTCTCTGCCCTCTCTGGTGGACATAAAAGATCCCATGGTACTATTTTGAAAAACAAATGTCTGTATGAAAGTACGGGGGAACTGCATTATTACTAGAGATACTACCATACTAACATATGAAAAGAAGGGAGGGAAAGGGCTATCAGGTTCATCAATGTATACACCCTAGCCACTAGACAGTGAAACCTTGTGCACCACACTTATCAGTAATAATTCTAACTCCTGGGGAAAAGCTTGATAAAGCCTCATACCAAGACTCCTGAGAATATCATCGTCACTCACTATTTAAATAAAATATATAAAACAGGCAGTCTAAAAAGAAAAGAATGGTCATTTTAATCAGCATTCTTTGAGTTTTAAAATGGGTGATGCTTTCTCATTACCTCATGCACCGCCACTTTGCTGTATCAAGCTCTCTCTTGGATATCACATATAAACCCTTGTATTTGCAGGTTGGAAAAGCTATTCATCTCCCTTGACATAATTAGATTTTTTCCCATTCATTACATTTGTTTGTGCCTCCTACTAAGCACTGTGAGGTAGAAATTTCTGACAACAGAACAATGGCAAGAAAATCTATCTGGCCTCTCTGCCTCCTGGTTAGAGGGGCTAACACACAAGGGTCCGATAATGAGTCTTTGGAATAGGTTCTGCTCACGTTAACAAATACTTTATAAATAGGAGAATTTGCCAGGCTGAATGGCTTCTTGCACCAGGGTGTGGTCCAAATATTAGCATATGTTTTCTGATAGTAGGAATAATAAAGCTAAGTGAAGGGAATTCAGAGACACTTTGACCTCAAATATTTGCTTTTTTTGTTGGTTAATTAGTTTTTTTTTAAAATGCCCCTTCGATTATTTCCTTTATTAAATGAATATCTCATTCTTCAATAAATACTGTGGAATTTCAATCAAAAATAAACATTCAGTTTGATATGATAGCTGCAGGGCAGAGTCTGAGTTCTCGGGTGAAACACAAGAGCATAGCAACAATCAGCAGTACCGTGAATGAAATGATATTTTCAATGCTCTCAACGGCTCACTAAGTAAATACATTGTGGCACAAACACTAAGAAAGCCCCAGATTCACCACCAGAGTGCCCCAGGTTAAGAAGAGATGGGGGGGCGGCGGGGGGGGGGGGTAGGTGGGGGGAGGAGAGGATCGGACAGACTTTGGCCCCTATTTTTCACAATAAAGGTTTCTGGCGCCCGCGTACGTTAACGTACGTTTTTTTTCCCCACCGTTAGCACCAAAAAAAAACCGGCACTTTCCCCAAACTAAAAGTTATTTTTAGCGCCGTGTTACCAAAGTCCACTTTGGGGTATGGAGTTTATAGTGTGCGCCGAAAATTCACTGCGCATACGTTTTAGACAAAAAACACTCACTGCGCATGCGCTGTAATAAAAAAAAGTCACTTTCTGCAAATGATGGATCTGCCTGGTCTGGATCACCCATTAGTAGCAGAGCTGGATTTGCAGATAGAAAATACAGCTTCAAACAAAAGATGGATGCAAGGCAAGGGTACAGAGAAGGCGATAGGGTGAGAGACGGAGAAGGGAAAGGGGAAGCTGTAAGGGCCAAGAGATTTCTCGCAGAAGAAATTGAGCCCCTGGTAGACATAATTGAGAGGAGATGGGATGTGCTTGAAAACAAAGGGAGAATGGGCCAAAAAAAACTTAAACCACCTGTACTCGCAAAAGTTTGGGACCAAGTTGCAGTAGAGTTTAATGCATTGTCCATTACCCCGCGAAGCGGCACAGCTCAAAAAGTGGCAGGACCTCAGACAAGCAGTAATATTTTTATTTAAATGAAGTTAAATTTATATTTATATTTATGTACTGCAATAACATCTGTAAATGTGACTAATGTGTGTGTGTGTGTGGCCACCACAGCAGACGGACCCTCTCTGAAAAATTTCTATTTTCATCTTTGCAGAAGGTGGTGTCACAGATCAACCAGGAAAGGTCAAAAACTGGAGGATGTCCGGCAAGTAGGCTGCAACAGCCCGTGGAACAGAGGATAGTTGATCTGATTAAATCTCACAGGAAAAGACCACCGTGGAAGTGGGCCCAGTTTACCAAGAGAGGGTAAGCTCTGCAAATTGCACAGTCTGGGTTGGTTAAATGTTACGTACTGCGTGTGCTGACTACACTTCCGCTTCCTCACCTGCTGCTAACCAAGCATCCCTGTATGATTTGCAGATGTTGTGCATCAGGAGGAGACAGAAGATGCACCAGAAGTGGAAGAAGAGCATGATCAGCAAGCCGTCAGTCCAGATATTCTGCATCAGGAGAATGAAGGGGAGCAGGAAGACTCCAATACCGAGATGGTTACACTGGAATTGGAGATGGTGAACCCCTTGAGGATTCCAAGCCCTTTCCTGAGCGAATCAACCTACGCGACATTCCAAGGTGTACCGTTTGAGGCTGCGGGTCCCAGTGTGTCGCAGAAAGCCACACCTGAGAGATGGCAGAGGAGGGTGGGAGGGAGAGCTGAACCTGAAACACAGAATGCAGCGAACATAGGACATCTCGTGGGGATGAGTGGGGACAGCATCCAACTAACGAGATCGCTCCTGGAAACCTTCGGTGGGGTGAGGGTAGAATTAGCGGGACTGACACATGAAGTAGCAACACTGGCTGGAGGAATGGGTGAGGTGAGGGGAGAAATTGCGGGACTGTCATTACAGGTGGCAACACTGTCCGGACAGATGAGAGAGGAGATGTCAGAGGTAGTAGCAGCAATAAGGGACACACCCAGGCTGTCATTGCTGCCACTAATATTCTAACCCCTAGACCAAAGTCAGGGGTTGATCCACAGGCTGAAGAAGATTCCGCAGGAACCCGGGCCTTCCACCATGACGTCTGCTAGCTCTTTCCCTGTCGCAACCCACCAACAACAAATGTGTTGTCAGAAAGAAAACAGAAAAAACCTTGCGGTCGGTGGGTGTGGGGGGGGGGGGGGGGGGGCGAGGAAGCAGAAGTCTGCAAAAACGGACACGGGTAGGGGTAGAGGCAGCAACGGGGGCAGGAGTGGTGCACAGTACTAAGGGGGAGGAGAGGTGGCTTGTTTGTTTGTTTGTTTGTTTGTTTGTTTGTTTCTTCATTGAAATGTTTGATACAAAATTTATTAAAGTTAAAAGTTAAGTTAAGCTAAGTACAACTGTACTGTACAAATGTTTAATAAACATTTTTTTTTACATTTAACCAGAATCCTGTACATTATTTTTTTAATCCAGCACTAGAAAATCTTTCGAGATTATGTCACGGATTCGACAAGCCAAATGGCCTCCTTCTGTGTTGCAATCAAACTGGGTAAAGGTCGGAAAACTATTTCATTAACTTGAAACTACAAGCACTAATGTTACACCTACATATAAATATTTTTAATAAAGGCAATAAAATATATAACAGTTAATCTAGTGAATGCTGTTAACTTTATTATAAAATATGTAGTTTAAAAAAAATAAGTTTAAATGTAACAGGGGCAGGTGCTATAAACTGTGAGCCTTTCCAACGTGCCTGGAGTTTGTTGTACAGTCTTGTGTGGAGGACCTTCTGCCAGGGATTGCAGCGGGCCAAGTCGGGTGCATGGAAAAGGCTCTTCTGGATGTTGTAATGTGCCTGGAGTTTGTTTTTCGATGGAAAAGGATCGTCTGGAAGTATGTTTTGCAATTTGCCTGGAGTTTGTTCTTCGATGAAAAAGGTAAGTTTATTTTTGCCTGGTTTATTTTTACCTGGAGTTTGTTGTTCAGTCTGGCGTGGAGGATCTTTGGCCAGGGATAGAAGCGAGCCAGCGCTGATTTCATTAACTTAAGGTAGGCTTTTTCAAAACGGGCTCCAAGGTCTCTGTGCGCTGTTTAAAAAAAAAATCGGTGATGGGGAAAATGGCCTAAATGGCCAGAAACGGCGGAGAATCGCTTTCTATGTAGACCAGCGTCAAAATATCTGGCGCCAAAATCTCTGGTGCTGATAGTTGGTGCCGGCGCCAAAACTTTGGTGAAAATTTAAACTGACCATCTACGCCCAAAAAAAAAAATTGCTGGGCACCAAAAAAATCGGTGTTCAATGATGGCGAAAATAGGGGCCTAGTTCCTGATTGTTACCAAGTGACTACCTGCAGGCAAATTGTAACGACAAAATCAGGTTTGTCTTCAAAGCCCCTCACAGTGGAATAGCCAGCTGGCAGTCAGTGTCCAGGCTCTCCCATAACTAATGACAAGGTTTAGAGGGTGAGCATTGCCTGTACAACTGTATCTGAGTAACAATAAGCGCCTTCAGGTAAGAAAGGGAGAACATTGGGAGACTAAATGGTACCCAGCAAGACGCTACTGTGGGTACATAATATATAAATGTTATGAATTCACAATCCTGGCACAGAGCTTTGCCTGCTGCGAGTATATATCAAGAATTCAGGCCCAGGTGAGTTAATTTTTGGTTCATTAACTTTAATCCCAGGGATTTGATTTAATAAAAGTTAACCTATACAGTTAAATGGAAGTGATACTGTGGGGCCAATTACTGAAATAGAATAACATTTCAAAGCATAACCAGAACTGAATATTTAATAATCAAATAAGATCAAAAAGTTAATTTTGTAATGAAACAGTGGAAAAACAAAAACTGATTCAATGTGAAGACATTAATAATATGGTCATTTAGAAAGAATAAAGCTTGACTCTGAATTTCTTCTCCCAATGAGTTTGTGTACCTTTAATGCAATCCCGGTTTATTTTTGTTGGGTTTGTAAGCAACCCGGGAGAAAATAGTGAAATGGAGTTGATGGCCAGTGCTCCAATGAGAACAGGTGGAGCTTTGATAGGTGCACTTGCAAGCCAATAGCCATGGGGCAGGTTTCCATTTGCAGATTAGGCTGCACTGGTGAGCAGCATGCAGTAAGGTTCCCAAATAATAGCTGTTACTGCTTTAGGAGCAGCTGTAGCCATTTTACAAAGAATGTACAGCATAAAAACAGACCATTCAGTCCAACTGGTCCATGCCGGTGTTTATGCTCCACACGAGTTTCCTCCCACCCTTCCTCTTATGTTTAACTAAGTACTTGTCGTAACTTAATTTCTATTTTAATCAGTCCTTCATTAAAATTGCCTTTCCCCGCGCCCCCCTCGCCCCCCTCCACACCCCAGCTCCCACCCCTTCACTGCATCTTTTCTAAGGTTACCAACCCTCCAAATTCTCCCAAGAATCTCCTGCAATGGAAGATGAATCTCCCAGGCACTGATCCTAGAAATCCAGAAGAAAAGTAAACATAAGAACATAAGAAGTAGGAGCAGGAGTAGGCCATTTGGCTCCTTGAGCCTGCTCCGCCATTCAATAAGATCATGGCTGATCTGAACTTGGCATGTGATTTGCATCTGTAAACTTCCTTCCCACTACTTCGACCCGTGCTCCCAACAGAACTCTCCGACCCTCCCTCCCCATTGGGCTTATGCACAGCACAGTTGTAGCACATCATCTTGTTTCGCCCAATATGTAAAGAAGCTTTAAGCTGTGGGGATAATTATCACAGCCATTGTTTTGCGCTGCGCTCAAAGCTGTGAATAGGGTTTCATCTGCAGCAATGTTCATCATAGTTAGTTTAGTTTTGACCACAGTTACAGTTTCCACATTTTACAGAAGATGGCAATAGGGATAGAAAGTTTGTATTTCCACCGATTACAATATTTTTAATAAAGGTTTCTGGCATCTAGCAACTTTTTAATATTAACCATACTTTCTCCCTACACTTCCCTAGTGATGGAGTAATATAGAGTATATTGATATTTCTGAATGGATTGTGGTATTTCATAGGAACATCGGAAGAGTAAGCTATTACACCCCCCACCCCCGGCCCCCTTCCACCATTCAGTTAGATTGTGGATGATTTGTACCTCTGCTCTCTATACCCAGCATTGAGCCATATCCCGATACTCTGCTCTCTAGACCCACCATTGATCCATATCCCAATTATATTTTACCAACAGAAACTATCCATCTCAAATATTTAAAGTTTCAATTGACCTACCTTTTGGAAGAGAGAATTCTTGGTTTTCCAGAATTCTGGATGTCCTATTTATGAAAAAGTGTTTCCTGATTTCACTCCTGAACTCTAGTGAACTTTAGCTCTAATTTTAAGATTATTCCTTGTTCTTGGCTCCCACACCAGCGGAAATAGCTTCTCTGTATCTATGCTAACATTTTAAACACATCAATTAGATCACCCCTCAACCATCTAAGCTTGAGGGAATACAAGCCAAGTTTATGCAACTTGTACTCATAATTTAACTCTTAAAGCCCAAAACTTATGGGGTCTGATCAAAGCTGCATACAAATTAAGTTCCCCTTGCTCCGACACCAGGACTTTCTTCCCCAGCAGAATTATTTAGATGCAACTTCTTCAAAAAAACATTCTCAGTTTACTTAAATGTGACCTCCTTGTGCAGAAGCTGTTGTTGCAACCTGTAACAGTGGGAACCAGATGCTTATGAGGCTGAACCATAAGCCTTGAATAGGAATGATTTCCATGCTAGACATAACTGTCTTTTGGGGAGAGCTAGTGGTAGCAATAGGGTTTCCAACCCTCCCGGATGTCCGGAAGTCTCCAGGAATGGTAGATGAATCTCCCAGGCAATCTAGCAATCTAGTAGAAAGGTAGAGCTTTGCACCACGTACTTCCTTCGCCTGCTCATGGGTGGCCTCTCGGTTCTCTAAACCTCTCGCATGACAACTGTTAGGGCTAAACTGCAAGCAAAGACACTCAAATTACATGGCACTCAATGCCATGTGATCAAATGTCACATGATCAAACATGATGCGTCCAACCAGAGTTGGCAACCCTATCAATCAGCAGGCCATCGTGATGATTGATGGAGCTGATATTCTCACAGTTAGTAACGCTGAAGCAGTCTCCCATCCATTTGTCTATTTTTCCAGCCTGAAATGGATGTGTGGATCTGGATCTAAGGGACTGTGGTATGGCAAGGATTCTAAAACTGGAAAAAATTTAATCAAATCACTAATTTAAAAAAAGATGAGAACAGTGCCTTCTGTGCTCTGGGCTACTGCCAGAAGGAGTTAATTAGTTAATGACCTTCCCTGGAGGAATCCTAGACCTTGAATCCCTTTACTAGCTCCTCTGAGGTAGGTCTCCAGCAAAACAAAGTCTTAGCTCTGCTTCATAGTTATACAGTACATCAAAAAAGACCTAAAGCTGCAGTATCTCAACAAGTCAGCACTGAGATAATGATTTAAACCAAATAGTGAGTTTGGTCAAATTCAGGATGACAAGGAAGCAAAACATATGAACTCTAACTGGCTGGTATATATCATGGTATATTTTTAAATAGAAGTTTGATTTGCAAGTGTGTGAATAGCTCAAGGTCACTCTCAGAACTAACCAAACAGAATACTTTCATACTGTTACATCATTTCCCGCCGTAATACCCGCTGTGTTGCTCGTTATTCATCTGCTCAAGGGTGTGATACAGAATTGATTTCTTTAGAACTTAAAAAATTCAAACTGTTGTCTACTTAAGTTGAAACCTTACCTACAACATTGCACATAAGATTAAGCAAGAGAACAGTTATTGGACCAATATCATATTACATTAAAATAGAAGGAACATGTATTGCCATTTATGTAGCACCTAATCAGATTGAAAACTTTCAAAGCATTTCACATTAAATTAATTACTTGTGCAGTGTCTATTTATCTAGACAAACAGCAGCCATTTTGTTCAAAATAATATCCCATAGACTGCCATGGATTAATCTGTTTTTGGTGCTGCTACCCCACATTCTACCATAAACTTGGGGTCACCCAAAACTCTTCTGCCCGTGTCCTAACTTGCACCAAGTCCTGTTCATCCATCACCCCTGTGGTCGCTGACCTACACTGGCTCACGGTTGAGCAATGCCTCAATTTCAAAATTCTCATTCTGGTTTTCAAATCTCTCCATGACCTCGCTCCTCCCTACTCTGTAATCACTTTCACCCCACAACCTCCCACCCACCTCCGAGATATCTGTGCTCCTCAAATTCTTCCCTCTTGAGCATCCCTGATTACAATCACTCAACCGTTGGTGGCCTTGCCTTCAGCTGCCTCGGCCCCAATCTCTGGAACTCCGTCCCTAAACTCCACCTCTCTTTCCTTCTTTAAGTCACTCCTTAAAACCTATCTCTTTGACTAAGTTTTTGGTCATCCACACTCATTTCTTCTTATGTGGCTCAGTGTCAAATTTTTGTCTAGTAATACTCCTGTGAAGCGCCTTGGGATGTTTTACTATGTTAAAGGTGCTATATAAATACAAATTGTTGTTGATGCTGGTTGTGGGAGGAACGTTTGGCCAGGATCTTATCTGAATTATGCCATGTGATCTTTACTATCCATCTGAATTGCAAAGGAGGCCCAACATGATAACTGTTTATCAGATTTCAAAACATTGTTAGACCAATAATGATGGTTTAGGGCCTCTTGTAATATTGATTCCTAACTAATCCGTGGTGTGAATGTGATCTAATGTGAACGGTAACTCCAATGGTTCCTTCCTGCCTGTGCCTGGCCTTCCACCTCCATGAACACAAATTCTGTAATGCAGTCCATTGGTATGTCAACGCTTTACATTAATATGCGGCCACCTTTCATTTGTCCTGTGGCTCCCCTGAAACCTTAGTGATAAATGCACTATGTGCTGTTAACCATACAGACCAGAAAGGTCCCATGTTTAATCGCTGATATCATTTGAGCGGTCGATCACTATTTAGTTGGTGCTGGGGCCTGTACAATTATTCTCAGGCAGGATTTACTGTTCTTTGTTGCTATCCAGTGATTTCCTGCTGGAAAATGCATGTCTGTAAACAATAGGATCATGCGAAGCTGTGATATTCTCATAGTTGAAAACCTCACTGGCTATGCTGACACATAACTGTCCAGGGCATATTGGAGGCCTACTGATAGCTATGGAACTGCCTTCCAGTATGAGCTTTCAAGAGAGGAAGGTAATTAGAGATAAACTGATCTATGTATTGGTAGGTATCGGATAAACTTGCAGCAGTAGATCTGGTATGAGTGGTGGCCAGTGGGGGTTAGCATGAACTGCCTTCCAAATCCCAAATTATACTCAAATTTTTTCTGTAAATCAGAATTTGTCGTTGAGGTATAAATGAGTCTTTAATAATTCAGCAAAATGCTATCAAAGCGTGACTAAGGCACCTATTAAACCATCACAGAGATAAGCCCTTCACAAGACTCAAGGGCTACACACAGGTTTGTATGGATCACCGTTGCCCAACACTTAAGCCTTATCAGTGAAAAAAGCAAACAGAACTAGATAAGTAAGTACTGAATGAGGGAAAAATAAACTTGTTTTTCTCTCTGTTTGTTAGGCTCACAATCAATTTGCACAGCTTGTCAGACTAGTATGAGTGCTAGATATGGGCACTTCAGATCGATGCTCAGTTTTCAAGCAAAGGTGAATGTCAGCATTTCAATTTCAGCTATGCATATGTTTGATCCACTTAACATACATCAAACAGTCCAGAATTTTTACATGAAGCAGAAGCTCGAAGAACAATTTATCCTCTCTTTATTATTAGAGAACCGCACTAAGAGCAGGTGGTTTCCAAATGCCCTCGGCTGCTGGTGCTGTGGAATCCACCCAGTATTTGTTAAGTGAACTGTGCAATTGGTTGAAAGTCACAGTTCATGACTTTCACTTTCTAGCTGTTAAAGCTTCCCCAATGGCAGTGAATATTAAATTTCTAGCCTGTATGGGTAGGCACAGAGCTCTTCCCCCAAGTGGCAAGAAAAAACGGTATCGGTTGTTGCCTAAGGCAGTACTTACATTTGCCACTGGTAGTACCAGGGCTTCCAGAGCTTCCTGTAAAAACAACCTTTTTGTGAAGGGCGAGCCACTCTAAAAACATCAGTGTTACTTTGTTTACCTCATGGCACTACCACTGACATCAGAACTGTAAGGTACCGTACGCATTAATTATCTGAAGTTGCCTTCATTTTATTATCAATTAATCACTCAATTATTTCATAATTTTGTTAGAAAGTTCCTGCTATGTCCAATCTGATTTATATGCTTGCCACTTATAAGTGTCAAAATATATTATTTAACACAGAATGGTAGTAGAGCAGTCATACAGGTTAAACATAAATGTATTTAAAATATGGCCTAAATATATATATTTGTGCTGGTGAAAGTCCTTCCCAAATCAAGGTTGATATATTAGCCATAAAATTAAAGATGATTTGGGCCCTCTTAGTTACAGTAGTCATGTGAATAGTAAATAATGAAACAGTTAAGATTTGTAGGATTATAAGATTTGAGATTTGAATGATCATTGCCCACCAAAGTATTTATATGGGATTTTATGGAGTGGGGTGTTCAAACTTTTGCTCAAACTTCTGTACCATGGAGCCTTGAGAGCTAAATATAATGTTTAAATCAATTGTTTCCATTAATTTAATACATATTTCAGTTATTAATAGATCTTGGTGATTTAATTTAGGACTTTTTCATCAATAAGATAATGGTGCTAGAAAAAGCCTTTCCAAAATTACAGATTCACGAAATTCAAACAGGACAAACCAGCAAATAAATGTAAGTACAAACAGAGACGAGTTGCCTGGAGTCAGGCTGATTGTCAAGGTTTGGGGCCAGTTTGGCCACCCCTCCTATAGAAGCTGTAGGCTCCCCTTCCTTTCATTTCTAACCAGTGACTTTGCTGCATTAGCAGGAGTTGCAGCTCCTCTTAAATTCAATGAAAACTTACTGGCTCTAAGATGCCTGCTTAGGAGATGTGACTGTTTAATTATAAGGACTGGAAGGCCAGGATTCACTGAATTAAACTAGAAAATAAATTCTCTTGTTCCTACAGCATTGCTATTGAAATAGCTTATTTCTCTCCTGGAGGCAACCTACAGAGTACAGAAGTGAATAGTGTGCAAAATACTTTACTACAACAACAATTGCTTGCATTGTTATAGTGATTTTAATGTAGTAAAACATCCCAAGCCACTTCTCAGAAGTGTTATAAAACAAAATTTGACACTGAGCCACATAAGGAGAAATGAGGGCACATGACCAAAAGCTTGGTCAAAGGAAGGTTTTAAGAAGCGTCTTAAAGGAGGAAAGAGAGGTAGAGAGGTTTAAGGAGAGAATTCCAGAGCTTAGGGCTTTGGCAGCTGAAGGCATGTCCACCAATGGTTGAGCAATTAAAATCAGGGATGCTTAAGAGGCCAGAATTTGAGGAGTGCAGATATCTTGGGGCTGGAGGAGATTACAGAGATAGGGAGGGGCAAGGCCATGGAGGGATTTGAAAGCAACGATGAGAATTTGAAAATCAAGGCTTTGCTTAATCGGGAGCAAATATAGGTCAGCGATCACAGGGGTGATGGGTGAACGGGACTTGGTGTGAGTTAAGACACGGGCAGCAAAATTTTGGATGTTCTCAAGTTTATGTAGGGTAGAACGTTGGAGTCAGCCAGGAGTGCATTGGAATAGTCAAATCTAGAGGTAGCAGAGGCATGGAATGGGTGTTTCATCGGCAGGTGAGCTGAGGGGGTCATAGACGGACAATGTTATGGAGATGGAAATAGGTGGTCTTAGTTATGGCACAGATATATGGTTAGAAGCTCATTTCAGGGTCAAATATGACACCAAGATTGCGGACACTCTGAATCAGCCTGAGATGGCTGCTAGGCAGAGGGATGGAGTCAGTGGCTAGAGAACGGAGTTTATGGCGGGGACACAAGACAATGGCTTTGGTGTTCGCAATATTTAGTTGGAGAAAATTTCTGCTCATCCAGAACTGGATGGCGGACAAGCAGTCTGACAATTTAGAGACAGAGGAGGGGTCGGGTGAAGTGGTGGTGAGGTAGAGCTGGGTGGCATTGCATACATGTGGAAACTGACGCTGTATTTTCAGATGATGTCACCTAGGGGCAATATGTAGATGAGAAATAGGAGGGGGCCAAAGATAGATCCTTGGGGACACCAGAGGTAACGATGCAGGAGCAGGAAGAGAAGCCATTGCAGGTGATTCTGTGGCTACAATTAGATAGATAAGAATGGAACCAGATTAGATAGATAAGAATGGAACCAGGCGAGTGCAGTCCCATCCAACTGGACGACAGTGGAGAGACATTGGAGAAGGATCAAGTGGTCAACCATGTCAAAGACTGCAGACACCTTTGTCACAGTCATATAGGATGTCATTTGTGACTTTGATAAAGAGCCGTGTTGGTACTTTGGCAGGGGCGGAAACCTGATTGGAGGGATTCAAACAAGATTCCCAAACTATCGGGGGAATTTCAAACTCACAGTGCTTGAAAGCGTCAAGATCACAATTGCAGATGAAGACTTCCATTCAGCCCAACTTAATTCATTCATCCAGAGATACTTGCAAATCTGACCACTCTACGTTAAGTTTCTGAATCTAGGTCATTGATGTATATTAAAAACAGTAATGGTCCCAGTAATGAGCCTAAGGTATTTCACTCAGTACCCACCCCCACTCTTGTACAACTCATTTAATGAGTACTTGTTGTTTCCTACCCTGCTGCCAGTTTCTTATGCATCGAAGGTTTACCCTGAATTCCCGCAGGTTTGAGTTTAATTAATAGCCTTTTATGTGGAACTTATTAAAATATCATAGTGCCTGCCATAGTCCACTTTGGTTGTCACTTTACCAAATTTGTTGATGAAGGTGGTCAGGCAGGATTTGCCCCTTCTGAATCCATTCGGAGTACTGTTAACTGGGTTAGTGTTATACAGGTTTACTCCTGATAATCAATTCCATTATTTTACATGGAACGAAAGTAAGTCTAGTGGGCCTGTAAGTGCTTGTCCCAGCTACTCTGCCCTCTCTGAAGCAGTCAGGAGGTTTGCCTGCATTGGGAGTTGGAAGAGATGGAGCATGTGATACAGTTTTGTCATATATGGCTTTGTAAGAGATATGTATCTCCAAATTTTCTAAACATGAGAAACTTAAAAAAATGTCCAGAAATATTAAATATTTAGGATTATTTATAGGCACTGCTGGAGAACATGTATTGCTCGTTCAGATTGAGATGGATTATAAGATCTTGCCTGCTTTACACTACAGTATGTGAGACACATTTTGAATTAAAATCTTAAAGCACAGTTTTTATATAAAACAATTTGAGAAGTTCAATTAAGAGGTACACTCTGACAACAAAATCTTTAGTCGTATTTTGTTAGAGTTACACATAATCGCTATTGTTTTGTCTGAGTTAGTAAACCACAGCTGCTCATTTCCGCCAGGCTCCCAGCTGTTTTTATGTATGCCATCTACAGAGTAGTTCCATAAGGGCACAGCCTGGTGCAGCCTGGGTAAAATTTACGTAAAAAAAAAAGAACACTCAACCATGAATATGAAACTAATCCAGACTTGTTTTGGATTAACCAGTTCAACCTTGCCATACTTTTAACATAAAGATAGAACAAAGCCACACTGTGTTAGGGGCCATCAATAATTATCATCTTTGTCACGAGTACAAAGAACACTCTTTAGTTTACAACTCCTGTCCCAAATCCAAAAGAGTGCTGTAAAAATTGTGAAAATTGATCAGTTTAATGCTTATATAATGCTGTATACAAAGCAATAACCTCCGCTCCTGCACAACTGAGTGCTCTTGTTCAAACAATGGCAATTATGGATGGCCTCTATTCTCACTGTGTAAACTCATAATAGGAGACCACGGGTCTGGACTGAACCTTCAACCTGACTCTTCCTGGCAGTAATATATTTTACTATCAGCTATAAAGAATCAGGCGAGTTTCATTTTTAATATCTATTGGCTTATTTCTAAACATTATAGAAGCTAAACATGACTTTGGCTCTTTGAAGTTTATTCCTTCGTTCAACTGCCAAAATTGTTTTACTTTTACAAATTGGGGCTTTTTAAAAATAGCTTTTGTTATACTGCACGGCTAACATTTAATTTAATGTGAACAGCTTTTTCTGGAAGCCCTGTGTACTGGTATTGTGGGCTTTAACAAATCAGTTTGGAATAGTGGTGAGAGACTGCAGGTGAAACATGTCTCCTGACAAAGTCTACTTTTTTGTGAATGTGCCAATTCTAACCTGTATTTCTAATCGTCCCCCAAATTCTACGACAACAACAATTTGCATTTATACAGCACCTTTAACATAGAAAAACATCCCAAGGTGGATCACAGGAACGGTACCGAACAAAATTTGACACTTAGCCACATAAGGAGATATCAGGATAGATGAGCAAAAGGCTGGTCCAAGATATAGATTTTAAGGAGGGACAAAGAAGTCTATGAACTCCTCGCACTTGTTGTTGGAGGTGAGGATGCAGGAGGTAGGGAGAGGGGTTTAAGAAGATGGTTTGTAGTGGAGAAGAGAAGCCAGGGTTATCTTTGCATGTGTTGGCAGAGGAGGATCCAGTAGTGCTTTATAGTCCAGCAAGATCTGGCAATGAATGGTTAAGCCAATTGTCCACCATAGACATTTAAGTCTGCATACCTTGGACTTAAGGGAGTCGAGGTGAGGGCCAAACCAGGGAGAACAACCAGAGAGTAATGGTTTTAATGAGGACAAGGGCATCAAAAGTGGAGGTGACGGTGTGATTGAGCAGGTAGCTGCAGAAATGCCATGGTGAATGGAGGGCCAAAGGGTGGACAGCTGGAAATTTGAAACTGCAATTGTAAGTGACTTGTAACAAGCCAAAGTAGGAAGCCCGGTTTCCTCCACATCTTCTCGGTTACCAAGACCACTTTCTTCCAGCTCCATGAAACCTTTGTCCTCACCTTTTCACTGTTGCTGCCTCAAGCCTACTCCATGATTTAATCCCCTCAAAGATTAACTTTTCTAATGCTTTCCTATCTAGCCTCAACAATTCACATGTTACAACTTCTTAAAAATGTTACAGTCTGCTTCCTTGCTTACATGTTCCTATCACCCCTGTCCTCTTGAAGCTCCACTGGGTCTCCATAGCCCAGAGAGTTGACCTTACTTTAATATTCCCCTCCAATCTGGCATCCTGTTTACTATGTTAAAACTGCTATATAAATGAAAGTTGTTGTAGTACAAATCCCCATTCCTCTAACACTGAGATACCCATTATCCCCTCTGCTCACCAATGGTAACTGTTTGTTCAGTGATTACACTCCTGGAACCCCTCACCAACATCCCTCTGCCATTGCATTTAAAACCCTTCTCTCTGACTATAACTTTGACCTACCATGCCATCCAAACTCATTTTCCCTTTTGCTTAACCGCTACAGTTTTATCCTCAATTAAAAGGGCTTTTGGGATATCATTGTGCAGATGAGATGTATAAAACAATATAAGTTGTCGATGTAATTATTTGTACTTCACTTTTTTTGCGCATGCGTCTGTCAAGCTCCACCACCCCATGCGGTTTTTGTCAAGCTTTGCCCCCCCCCCCCCCGCCCCACCCCTCCACGTGGTGCCGTGAAGCAGGACCTGAGGCCAAAGACTGCCGACCTGATCTTGGTGGGCGGCCGAGAGTGACGGAGGGGGCCGTGAGAGGCAGCGGGAGAGAGAGTCTGGGAGGGGAGAGAGAGAGAGACTTGGAGAAAGGGAGAGAGAGACTGGGGGAGAGAGACTGGGGAGAGAGAGAGAGAGGCTGGGGGGAAGAGACCTGGGGGAGAGAGACACTGGAGGGGGGGAGAGACACTGAGTGGGGGCGGGGGGGGGGGCGTGGGGAAAAGAGAGGGAACACAGGGAAGATGGATCACGTTCTTCCAACCCTCTACAAGGGACATCGTTGGAGTGGATGAAATCCAGAAGTCACGACACTATCACTATTCACTTCATACCCAATAAACCTGTTAACAATCTGTACACAATGCCCCATCTATGGTAGGATGGGTGGGGGTGGGTAAGGTATTTTGGCTGGGGGAAGGATGCACTTGGACTGGGGTAAGGCACTTCAGCTGGGGGAGGCATGCACTTGGACTGGGGTAAGGCACTTTGGCTGGCCCTCGCTGTCTTCTGGGGAGCTCTGTCCTCTGTCGCTTCAGGAAGTCAAAGTGGATTGAATTACAATTTGCAAAGTCAGTGAGACCTTAGGATGGGTGGTTCCAGTTACACATTCCAGTGAAACTTCAGGGTGGGGCTTATCCTCCAAGGGGCCAATCATAGACAAAGGGTGGAGGATGGTGGCCATTTTGGAAGTACAAATAAGCACGTCCATAAGTTGTTGAAATGATGGTACAACTGCTTTATTATTGAAGTTACAATTGGGTAGCTTTTTTAATGTAATGATGTTCACTATCGAACGTGTTGGGAATAATTCCCCATGCGAGCACTAAATATCATGAGGAATAGAGTTCCTATGATTCTTTGCTGTCTGTTTAGCACACAGCATCTGAATTTGGGTAGTTCCTATGTTATAGCTTGCAATTTTTGAAACTTGTATAGGCATACTGGCAGAAAACAAAAGATTATTTTAAAAATTATAAGCTGTTTTTTCTCAAAACATTACCTGCATTTTGATTTCCCATATAGGTTGGCACTATTAACATACACCACTGCCGTCATTTCGTATTTAACTTGAGCATTAGGTGAGGGGTTTCTGTCCAAAGCTATCAGCAATTCAGCCTTGTAATTGTCTTGCAGGAGATGCATGTTCTGTATGGACTGTAGGACTGGTCCTACAGTATTTCTCTCCTCTCTCCTATTCCTCCTCTCCTCTCCCCTTTGGCCCTCTATGCTTTACCCAAGAACTGCCAAAAGTTGCCCAATGACAGTAACCTAATTTTGAATCTCTAGTTGAAGTTGGGAATCTAACCTTCCATCAGTAGGTCAATCAAGATTCCATTACATTAAAGTTACATTAAAACAGTTGTACGGCAGCCCTTATATTGTACCTGACAAATCATGTACTTATGAAGCAAACATTAACAGAATGATATACTTCGATGTAAATAACAGTATGACAGCTTTATAGCACCAGGTAACTATATAGCTAAGCAATTTTGTAATAGCAGCAGAACCTGTTTGAATTCTGCATTCTTGCCTATGTTGATTCTTTAGGGCTGAAATACAATGGGATAATTCCAAAGACCAATCTAAGGGGGAAAGTATTGCAAGAAAGAAAGGGATTCAGTTATTGTCCCTGGGGTCAGGTTTCTATGAATGTGATTAAGAGCTGTTCGCTGATTTCAGCAGGTTTCATTAAAGCTTCATTAGGTGCATCCATTCACCTGGGAATTCCTTGGGTTAATTAGGCCTTCTTGTATCATTCGATAGTTCTGCATAGCTGTTGACTATAACTTGCCACTAGATAATGCTGACTGTGCTCCCTCCAGACAAAGAACTAAAAGAAAACATTTGGAATTTGATCATTACCTGAACAATTATTGGTTCTGTAGCCAGTAAATTAATTCATTATTTGTAGCAACAATAATCCTTGTGCCCCAGAATGCTGTTAATGCCACACTTTTATTTTCTCTCAAAATGAAATGCGACAATATCCTTTTGCTCTGAATTCATCCTGCTTATATTGTGAAGCAGAATTCAGAGCACAGACGGCAATAGCTAAACTTCCCAAGCTTGTGCATGCATAGTTGTTAAAAAGCTACATTTGCGACTTGAATTTTCTGGCTATGGGCCAACGGTAATGACAGCTGAAAGTCAATGGAGGCCAAGCTCCAGAGACCAAAATAATATTCTGTGTTATAATGCACAGCTTCTATTTCATTAACAATAGACATTATATCTGAAATTAATATGGGTTATAAAAAGCTTTTAAAGTGTCAAACATGTTTTGGCTTAAAGTAATATTCTCAGCCTAATGCATGTAACACACTTTCTTCAGCATCTGCACGTGCATCGAACTAGTGTTGCACTCTGCACGTGTGTCTATGTAGTGTTACAGTGACTAATCTTGTAATTAGAGAATATATAACAGTCAATATTCATTGCTGAAAATATAGCAAACTTGTTTGTGTAAAAGTACTGTTATGAGAAGCAGCAATATATATGTAAAGGGAGCGATATTCAACTTCCATCTGAAACTGATGCTGGCATGAGCCCTGAGCCATTTTGAGGCCTGGCATCAAACTGAGGGCACCAAGTAATTGACCCACTGCAGCTCGCTGGTTGTGGAGGATGGGAAATTGGACACTGAGCCAGCTTGCTCGGGTCTGGGCGGGTGGAGAGGGCAATCCTGGTCGGACCTCGAGTAGACTGGCAGTGATTTGAAGTGTCTTGGGGGCTCAGGAAAAGCACGGTTGCTGCTCCTCAATAAAAAATGGAAAGTTTCCAGGGTTGTTTTTTCAGCGGTCCTTGAAGGACCAATGGTTAACACCGAATACAAATAGGCACAAGGTCTACCCATTTGTACCTGAAAATTGCAATCAGGGTTCTATAAAATGCATAGGACCCTGATTTGCACTTTTAAGCAGCTTTCTGCCTGCTTCAGCCTGCTCGCCAATTTACAAGCCCATCTGAAAATTGCATTTGTGGGCTTTGGGAATCAATGGGATGACTGAGGTGCCTCACTGATTTTGACTTACTAGCCACCCATTTTTCAGGTGAAAATATAGACATTTGAAGAGAACTTTTGAGATACATCGGGAAACTTTCTGGGCTGCTTTGTCAAGACTTCAACATTTTTCCTGAAAATTCTGAGGACTTCACCAAAAGGAAATGAATGCTGTGCTAATCTACCTTATTGGAGATCTTATAGGAGTAACCAGGAGAAAGGGACTGTTTAGTCATGGGGATCTTGCTAGGGTCCCCTTTGGTTTGCGGGTACAGGACACCCCTCCTCCTCTGGACCTCCTCCGTCAGGACCTCCAGTGCCACATCCAGGAACCTGTGCACCCTCTCCCTTGGTCCTGAAACATTCCATTGTGTGTCAGCCAGCTCACTCCACACCTTCAATGGCTACATACCGCTCCATGAAAATTGCTTCTATAGCCTTGGGTGCTAAAACTGCAGGTGTCTGTTTTAGTGCCTCTGGGCACGTTTAAATCATGGTAATCATAAATTAGCCCCAAAATTGTGGGCTAGACTTTCAAATAGGCTTGCCTTATTAGCACAGCACCCACTTAGTGCCTGTTTTCACCCTTTCACCAAAATAACCCTCATATCATTTTAAACTGAAATCACAAGTTCTATGAGCATCTGAAAAGAGTAAAGATAGGTTAACACACCGAATGTAGACCTTCCCTCAAAAGTTCTGATGAAAATATATTTTCCCTTGTCCTGTCCAATGCTTATGTACTATATGTATTCCCTCGTCTACAATTGATTGTGAATCAGATGCTGATGGAACTTGTGTATCAATGGAAAGGAAAATCGGGCGGGATCTATGACATGCGGCCGATCCGATACTGTCCATTTGCACCCCCGTAAAAATGGAACATTCCACCCTTTGTTTCTTTAATATCTTAATGCTTTTGTCCATGATGAGCTGTTACATCATTACACTCAAAGAGCCAGCACAGGTATGACAGGCCGAATGGCCTCCTTCGGTGCTGTAAGTTTCTATGATACTGACTGACCTGTTGTGAGTTTACAGAGTTTTCTGTTTTTGTTTTATTTTAATTCTGTGGGTTGAGTTATATGAGAAGTGGATTCTTAATTCCAAAGGTATAAACTAATTTCTGTAACCCCTGTTCTCAGAGTTCTTATTCAGGGTTAACTGTGCAGAAACGTCTCCCCATTAAAATCTCTCATTTCACCATGTTTTATAACAAACAGAACACTGCGTAATCAATGCAAATTGTGTACATCTAAAGTTTCCAAAGAGGGATTTACTTTCCCTACTCCTACCCCCTCCCCACACATGCACACTTGAAATGTGTTTCCAGGTTTGCGCAGTAGCCACTCTCTGCAGGTTTCCCACTTCCTATTGATTGAGGAGGGATTACAGGTACCAGCAAGTAATCTTGGGTACTGTGAAAGCAGTTTCTACCCCAATGCACCACCAGTTCATTAGGTTTGCCTAATTGCTTGGGATCAATTTTCCAAGCAAGAATTTTTTTTGACTGTGTCTGTACAACAAGAACAATGTAGCGCACTGAGACAGGTAAGAACTGAATAAAATGTGAGGTAATCAGGGCCCCTATTCCCAGGTGATTGGGGCTTTCAACAAAGCGCAACAGCTCCTGTTTCCTTAGTGTCAACAGTTCACTGACATTACAGCATTGCCTGAAATAACATGAATGAGGCAAAAAGAAATCTGGTTTAGCAGGTTTTCCCAAAGAAATTTCAACAGAAGTGAGCTCTGGTAGACTGTCAGGCAGAATTTACTGTTTTAATTAATGTAAACCTGCTAGTACCTCTGCAGTGAGGCCTGTCAGCTTGTTTTGTACAGTATCAGATACTGGCATCAGAACTAAAAGGGACTCAGCCATTACTCCAGCACAGAAACTGTAACCTGAAGCTGGCCATTCATTTAAATCAGCTCCAGGTCATTCTAAATAGTACAACTGTTTGACACAAAAATATAACGACTTTATCAATACTGTGAAAGCAAGGCAGTTCCCTGCACTGCCATATACAGAGCCAAGACAATTTATGCTATAAGTCAGTACCTGTAGTTTGAACTGAAGTATAGTGCTGCAAGAATGATGTCAGCTTGACTGAAATATTACACTTATGTAAATACCTCTGCCACGTTTATATTGCAGAACTGTGTCTCCTCAGAGTAGAGAAACAATGTGGTGAGGTTGACAGCATCCCAAGTTCATCCATTGTTTTACATTGTGGAGAGATTTCACAGCCCTGCACAGCACGACAAAACAAAAAGGTCTGTGCATAGCCAAGTCATTTAAAAATCAGCAGAACTTTCATTTTCTGGCTGTGGAATATTCACTGATGTCTGGCAAGAGTTTTCCATACAGGACAGCATAGGCTTAGACAGGCCAATTGAGTGCTCAATCCTTCCATAGACAGATAATGGTGTCATGCATTGCTCAGTGCTGCCAATTGCAGCTGAGTTTTTTTTGCCATAGTTGCAGTGGCGGGTGAGGGGGGCGGGGGAGAGAGGACAACACTCCTTGTACTTTGTTGACTAGGGAGGCACCAGTACCTCTCTATTTATATTACAGGTCTGCAACCAAAGTAGGGGTAGCAGCATTGGAATGTAAAGATGGCAATTGAATGACCTACTGGAGTGAGAAACTGTTTCTTTCACCATACTGAGTGATTGCTGATGACTGATTTACTTTACAACTTGCAGTGAATGACCCAGCTCTCTTAAATGCATAACAGCTTACAATATAATGACTACTGCCATAAAGTTTCTATTAAACATAGTTAAAATGTATAAGAATTAATACCATTGAAACTCTCATGGCATTGCTCCTTCACCACCGTGGCTGCAGTGTGTACCATCTACAAGATTCACTGCAGCAACTCACCAAGGCTTTTTCAACAGCACCTCCAAAATCCGTGACCTCTATCAACTAGAAGGACAAGGGCAGCAGGAGCATGCGAACACCACCACCTTAAAGTTCCCCTCCAAGTCACACACCATCCTGATTTGGACATATATTGCTGCTTCTTCATCATCGCTGGGTCAAAATCCTGGAACTCCCTCTCTAACAGTACAGTGGGCATACCTTCACCAAATGGACTGCAACAGTTCAAGAAGGCGGTTCACCACCACCTTCTCAAGGGCAACTAGGGATAGGCAATAAATACTGGCCTCGCCAGCGACACCCACATCCCATGAATGAATAAAGTATAAAAAAATGAAAAATGGGTGGAGGACACTGAAGTGAGAAGCAGGCTGGGCCTAAGGCACACATGGAGCAGTTGAGAGACAGGGATGATGGTGGCAAGTGGGATTAGATGCCAGAGATACAGGGAATGCACATTGACCTGGTAGGTGAGTTGTTTTAAAGTACCAACCTTTTAATGCTTCTTGATTAGATGTGCAGTTGACAGGCAAATATTATGCATAATTTCTGGCTTTGCTTTTCCAATTTGATAGGTTGCTACTAATCATGTGATCAGTACTACACATGGTTAACAATCAGAAAGGAGGCAGGGACTCGGCAATTTTATTGTTAATAACATGTGTTTGTATAAATGAATGATTGTAATGCTCTTGCATTGACGTGTTAGCATTATGGCAAATTTGCTCACCTCACGAGCATTGGTAATCATATAGTTAACAATAGAGTATGATTATAGTGCTGCAACAATGCTTGCGACTGGATATTGTAAGTGCAGCAAGGCGCATTTGCTAGAAATGCCACTCGTAGGGATAGAAGTTCCAACTGGTGAAGTCCACGTACATGTTTAATGTGCCCTTACTACATTTCTGTCTGCACTATCTTTATGCAAGTGTTACTGAATTTTTACCTGTATTAAGCATTTGTTCATAAACTTCATAATTGATCATTCTAACCTACAGTATTTAGTGGTGTTCATTATGTAAATATTTCCTAACCCTAACCCTCTTGTAAAACTTTGAGGTGTTTTCATAAACTAGTTGTTCCCAACCAGATTTCTAGACAAGTACAATGGATATTACGTTCACTTTGGAGCCTGATTGTATTTACATATTTGCATTTTATTTATTGGCAATGAAACTAAATTTAAATAACTTGTTCTGGGATCTACTGTGTCAATCATGCTCGTTGGTATATACGTGGGTGGCCTTGTTTATTTAGCATTGTACTGGATGCTGAAAGAGCAAGCTTAGACATGTGGAGACTTTGAGGGCTGATGCAGTCAAAGGATTAGGTACTGTGCTTTAATGCAAATGAAAACACCCCAATACCAAACTGTGAAGTTACAAATATGCTTTATGAATAATCTTTTGGCATAGTGGAGTAGGCTTTTGGCTTCTATGACAATGAGAAGAATGTTATATTGCCTTGACTGTTGAAAGACTATTGACCTAATTTTAAATAAAGATAGCGAGACATTTTATATTCTGCAGCTATTAGAAATCCTTATGTTTGCTGTAATATTGATCGGGGTATGAATGGTAAGCAAAGCATCAGTGTAAGCTTATTTTACAGCGTCCATATTCTTGGCAGGTCATTGCATATTCTCTGAACTTTTTAAAAATTGAGAAATCTAGGTAAAAGGACAAGGCTCATAGTCCTGGACACCAGCAAAGTTGAAAAGAGCAAAAGACTAGATACATCAAGGAGTGGTGAGGTGATGCTGGACTTGGAGGAGGAAGTAAAGACTGAGGGAGGTAAGGAGTTAAAGTTTTAAGACCCTGGGAAAGGAGTCAACGCAAGAGACACGATGAGTTTACACAGGAAGGATGCAAGAAAGTGGAAGAATGCAAAGGATGACTTATTTCGAGATTAGAAGAAGAGAACATGTTCAGAAGTTAGAATTATATCGCTAAGTAGTTCATTCAATTTGCTCTATAACAATATATCTGGATCCACCATACTAATGCCATTTCTTTTAGAAAATCTATTGACTCAATGGCAGTTCTATTTGGTTTCTAAAAACATGTATCGCTAAATGACTGTTACAATAAGGCACTACAGTTATCCGTAAGAAATTAATTCGAGATTAAAATTAATGGGTTCATGTCTTAGTTGAAATAGCAGAGTGAGCAATTTCAGACAAACATGTTACGTATTCATAAGTTTGTATGTGATTTCAGGATCATAGTAAGTATTAATATCTACTAACCAAAGAATTGATTTGTTAAATTCATATACAGTACCTGCTGCTAATTGTAATCCAGGAATGAAAACAACTAGAGATATGTTTGAATAAAACATAAGCATTTGAATATTCAATTTGAATGTATTTTGGTGCCTCTGCTATGTTTTAATAACAATTCTGAGGTGGACTGTCAGAAGAAGTGAACATAAGAAATGGAAGTAGGCCATTTGACCCCTCGAGCCTGTTCCGTGAAGGCTGAGAAAAAATTAATATTGGTGATTCTGTAATTTTAAACAGATGCCACACACATTAAATCATTCAGAGTTAATTCCATGGGGATTCTTTCTCTGCATTCATATGGAACATACTCAGCTAATTTTCTTATTGGACAATTTACCGTTGCAACACATGAAACAAAAGAGAGGAAAAATAGTCAGAGTCTTAGCTTAGCCATTGGGTCTGAACTAATTTTGACTCAATGGGGCAAGATTTCCTCTGTTCATTTTTATACTGTAATCCTAAAGAGTATAAAGAACAGCTATACTACTCCACTACAAATAGTGAACAGAGGAATTTCCCCCCCAGTCTTCTTTTGTGGGGAGGGTAGGTTTTATCTCAGAACAGCCGCCGGCCAGGTGATCTGGATTCAGCTCCAATTCCAAACTCTGTTTAAGTCTGCCCTCAAAGCATGGTTGTTTTTTTCTGGTATGGTTTATGCTTTTTTGTGAGGTTGAACCTGTGCTCAAACAGAAGGTACACTTACCTAACATGGCCTTCAGTTCTAGAGAAATGGAGGTACTTGAGGTCCATATACCTTTATTTCAGACCCAGTGTAAACTGGCAGCCAGAGAAGGCAAAATAATTACTCAGTACTATTCGGCCCATCGTGTTTGCGCCAGCAATTTGCTTGAGCAAGCCAAAACAAATTCCACAACTCCTCTCTCGCCTCATGTTCTTCAAATGATTAACTACACAAGCGTTCACCTGATCTTTGCAAATAAGATCCTGCCTGTCACATTGACCCTGCAAACTCCGGTCCATGGTGTGAGGGAGAGGTGCTCAGGCCTCACTAACTCCAGTAATGGTCCTATTGATCCCCTGAGCAAGGGGCTGATCTGCCAAAATATATAGATTTTTTAATACCTGCGTACATCGGCATGAAAGTTCCTCATATATTTTGCCGTAAATATGGTGTACAGTATTAGATGTACTGTGGATTTCTAGTGCTAAAAATTAGTGTGCAAGTGATTTCCATTTTGCGCTGAAAAATCAATACATACTAATTCCCTTCTTTTTGTTGGCTGCGCCATCCATCTGTCCATCGAAAGCCTGTATATCTCATTTCCATAGCTCTGCCCTTATTCAATGACTCAAGTTTTTCACATTTCTGCCTGGACTCCACATACCTCCTTGTGGAGGTCGGTATGCCACTGAAGAACTCCCGTTCCTGATAAGGTAAAGGTGAAATGTTGGAGACCCCAGCACAACTGGGCCTCTGCTATTTTCCTGGGGCATCTACTGATCACCTGCCAGAGTTGGGCAGAAGATTGGTGGAACCCCCAATAACCATTATATAGGGCCATACAGGAAAAAAACCCACAAGATACAAACAACATTCCTTCAAAATCTATCGGCGCCTGGGTTCTCTTAAAATAGGGATGCACAGTATCAATTCACTTTAACTAGTTGGTTTATGCTTTTTTTACTTTGGAATGCAGGGACCAAGCTTTAATATTCAACTGGTCATTTGGACTATTTCAAATTAGAAAGCAATTCTAACTGTCCATTACTCTATTTCACATTAGAATTTAAATGGACTGGGTCCTACAGAATTCACGTTCAAGTTTGACATTGGAGCTTCCACTGGTTTTTGACATCTGTTTTATTTATTCTGTTTTTTCAGGCTGGCAAGCTGGAAAAAGATGGTTGCTAGTTCCCCTCCTCATCCCCCCATTGGTCTTTCCCTGGGCAGATCTCATTTATTTTCATTGTTGTGCAGACACTAGATACATAAGTGTAGCCATAAAGAAAGTTTCCAATAAGAAAAATGATACAGCCGTGAATTTATTGTGTATTAACATGAGCTGGCTTGGTAGCAAGCAAGCAGACTGGAGCTCAAGGGGTGATTTCATGATCTGCTGTCCCAACTTGTTCAGGTCCGAGGGTGGTATCAAGCAATTCAGACTTCAGAGGGAGTTGTTGAAGTCAGAATATGTACTATTTAAAATGGAATAGCATACATCATGTTCTGTTGTCTCAGTGATGGTCCTGCATATATCAGCATGAAATGTCTTCATTTTTTTGTTGTAAATATGTACAGTATTAGGTGTATTGTGAATTTTTAGCAATAAAATTGAGAGTGCAAGTGATTTCCATTGTTTTTGTGCTGAAAAATCGATACATACCAGTTCCCTTGCTCTTTTTTGCTGCGCCAGCCATCTGTCCATCAAAAGCCTGTATTTCTCATTTCCATAGCACTGCCCCTATTCAATGACTCAAGTTTCCTGCTTCAGCACCACCAATGCGCTGTTAATAGATTTGGGTCTGGATAGAAGAAGCACAGCACAGGCCTGTTCACCTGACTTTGATGTATCTGAAGAGTTTGAGGACTGAAGAATTCCCAAACATTTTTGCTGGATTTCTACATTTTGCTTGCGGGTTTCTGAGCGATTTTCTTGGAATTTTTCTCAGTGAGGTCTGCTTCATACATTACAACAGTCAGTCTCACAGCATCCAAGATATTTTGAACACCCTAGCATTTCAAAGGATTGAGCAGCAGGTATGGGCTATCCAATGAACATACCTCTGTTCTCTTATAATGTAGGAGGAAGAGAAACAGTAGAGGCAAGCGGATAGGAGATTGGGTCACCATGGCAGAAAAGAGCAGCTATCACCCCCCACCCCCAGACAGTGCAGAGGCAGCACAGGTCATATCAAGGCATTTCTGAGGAGCTGTGTATCAGGAGACCGTACTCCTCTAAGGAAGCCATAGAGCACCTTTATGACATTTTGGAAGAAGACCTCAAGTTTCAGTCAACTGCCGGACAGTATTATCTGTACAGTTGAAGGCCACCATGGCCCTGAATTTTTATGGCCCCAGATCCTTCCAGTCAGCCATGGAGGATCTATGTAATATCAGCCAGGGAGCTGTTAGGGCCTGCTTTAACTAGGAGAGAGATGCCCTATTCTGAAGGGCACCTGACTTCACCAACTATGACATAACCCATGCAGAGCAAAGGGACAGAGCTATTCAATTCTATAGGACTGCTGGTTTCTTTAGGGTGCAAGGGCCTATCAACAGCACCCACGTGGCTCTGAAGGCACCAACTCAGAACCTAATGATATACATCAACAGGAAGGCTTCTGCAGTGTCCTCACACCTTACTATAGAATCACACGAGGCATGTACTGCAGACAAGGTCACTACGTGACCTGAACCTTTATTCCCAGGACCAATGAGTGCTGACCCTGCGTGGCACCTCCCTTTATATACCTCGATGACCAGGTGAGGAGTGTCTCCCACAAGTTCACCCCCTGTAGTCAAGGTGTGCATTTCTCAGGTGCATACAATGTACAGTGTTGTAACATAAAGGTTACAGTTATGTGAAGGTTACAAACATGACATTACCTCCCCCCAACATCTTTGGGTCAAAGATTGAGTCTTTCAGGCGGTCGACGCTCTCTCGTGGAGCGCCGCAGTTGGGGCTCTGGTTGTTGAGCCTTGGCATGCGTCTCTGTCACCTGTGTTGATTCCGGCTCGTCCAGGCTGACCTCAGGGACTGTGCATGCTGCTGACGGTTCTTGTTGCTTGTTCACTGGCAGTGGTGTGGGCAGCATCTCATCATTTTCCTCAGGTTCCTCAGTGTCCATGCTGAACCTTTTTTTTACTTGGTCCAGATGCTTGCGGCATATCTGCCCATTGTTGAGTCTGACCACTATGACCCTATTCCCCTCTTTGCCAATTACAGTACGCTCAAGCCACTTGGATCCCAAAGCATGATTGAGAATGAATACAAGGTCATCGATTTCTATCCATCTCCCCACTGAGTTGCTATCATGGTACTCGATTTGGGACTGGCGCTTGCCTTCAACAATGTCTGACAGGGCTGGATGAATGAGGGACAGCTGCGTTTTAAGCATGTGTTTCATGAGTAGTTCCGCGGGCGGGACTCCCGTGAGCGAATGCAGGCGGGACCTATAGGCCAGCAGGGGCGCGATAGGCGGTACTGAAGGGAGGGCCCTTGAATCCGGAGCATGCCCTGTTTTATGATTTGAACTGCACATTCCGCCTGGCCATTGGAAGCCGGCTTGAACGGTGCTGTCCTGACATGTTTGATGCCATTACCCGACATAAACTCCTGGGATTCATAGCTAGTGAAACACAGGCCATTGTCGCTATCCAAGATGTCCGGCAAGCCGTGGGTCGCAAAGACCATACGCAGACTCTCCACGGTGGTGGATGTTGTGCACGAATTCAATATGATGCACTCGATCCATTTTGAGTATGCATCGACAACAATGAGGAACATTTTTCCCATGAACTGGCCCGCGTAGTCTACGTGAATACGTGACCATGGCCTGGTGGGCCAGGGCCACGGGCTGAGTGGGGCCTCCCTGGGAGCATTTCCCAGCTGAGCACACATCGTGCACCTGCGAACAGTGTTCCAGGTCTGAATCAATTCCCGGCCACCATACCATGTGACCGGGCAATGGCCTTCATTAGCACGATGCCTGGGTGCTCACTGTGGAGTTCCCTGATGAATGCTTCCCTTCCCTTCTGGGGCATGACTACCCGGCTGCCCCATAGTAGGCAGTTGGCTTGGATGGAGAGCTCATCCATCCGTCCATGGGGCACACTCCGTGTGACACATTTCCATGTGACTCAGAACACATTTCTTTTTCAGAGATAGGAGGGGATCTCTGTTGGTCCAGATTTTGTTGGTGGGCTGTGATGGGGGAGCCTGCGGTGTCAAAAGCCTCAATGGCCATGACCATCTCCGTGCTTTGCTCCGAAGCCCCCTCAGTGGTTGCCAGTGGGAGCCTGCTGAGCGCATCAGCGCAATTTTCGGTGCCTGGCTGGTGCCGTATGGTGTAGTCATACGCAGCCAGCGTGAGGGCCCACCGCTGTATGCGAGCTGACACATTAGCATTGACAGCCTTGCTGTCGGACAACAGGGATGTTAATGGCTTGTGGTCCGTTTCTAACTCGAACCTTCTGCCGAAGAGGTACTGGTGCATCTTTTTCACCCCGCAGACACATGCGAGTGCTTCCTTTTCAACCATCCCATATCCCCGTTCTGCCTGGGAGAGCAACCTGGAGGCATAAGCCGCAGGTTGTAGTTGGCCCTCATCACTGCCCTGCTGTAACACGTACCTAACCCCATAGGATGATTCATCACACGTTAAAACCAATTTCTTACAGGAGTCGTACAGGGTCAACAGCTTGTTAGAACAAAGCAGGTTCCACGCCTGATTGAAAGCCCGTTCTTGACAGTCCCCCCAAAACCATTCACAACCCTTATGCAGGAGCATGTGTAGCGGCTCCAACAATGTGCTTAAGTTCGGCAGAAAGTTCCCAAAATAGTTCAATAGTCCCAGAAATGAACGCAACTCTGATGTGTTGCTGGGCCTGGGCGCCAGACGGATCGCCTCAGTTTTGGATTCGGTAGGCCGGATCCTGTCTGCGGCAACCCTCTTGCCTAAAAACTCGACCTCTGGGGCCAAAAACACACACTTGGACTTCTTTAGTCGCAGGCCTACCCGCTCCAGCTTGTGGAGGTGTTCCTCGGTGTCTCGATCCGTGATTAGGATGTCATCTTGGAATACGATTGTTCCAGGGATGGATTTAAGCAAGCTTTCCATGTTCCTCTGGAAGATAGCGGCCGCTGAACGAATGCCAAATGGACACCTGTTGTAAACGAATAGCCCTTGTGCGTAATGATGGTGATCATAAGCTTGGATTCTTCAGCCAGTTCCTAAGTCATGTAGGCTGAAGTGAGGTTCAACTTGGTGAACAGCTTGCCACCTGCCAGCGTGGCAAAAAGATCCTCCGCTCTAGGAAGCGGGTATTGGTCCTGTAGTGACACTCGGTTGATGGTGGCCTTATTGTCGCCACAAATCCTGACCGAGCCATCTGCTTTAAGGACAGGAACGATGGGGCTTGCCCTGTCACTGAATTCAACAGGCAAAATTATGCCTTGTCCAACTCACTCTCAATTTTCTCACACATCACATACGGCACGGCTCTGGCTTTGTGGTGCACTGGTCTGGTGTCCGGGGTGATGCGTATCACTACTTTGGTGACCTTAAAAGTCCCGACACCTGGTTGAAAAAGTGACTCGAATTTCTGTACGACCTGTGAGCATGAACTTCGCTCCACAGATGAAATGGCGTGCACATCCCCCCATTTCCAGTTCATCTCAGCTAACCAGCTCCTCCCCAAGAGCGCGGGACCATTCCCCGGGACAATCCAGAGTGGCAGCCGGTTCTCCGGCCCATTGTGTGTGACCACCAAGTTTGCACCGCCTAGCACTGGGATGATCTCTCTGGTGTACGTCCGTAACTGCATGTCAATGCGTTCCAGTTTGGGCCTGTTAGCTTTGAGTGGCTATAGTTTTTCAAATTGTTGGGCACTCATAAGTGACTGGCTGGCTCCTGTGTCCAGCTCCATGTGTACCGGGATGCCATTTAATAGGACTTTCATCATCATAGGTGGCGTTTTGATATACGAGCTGTGGATGTCTGCCACATGAACCAACTGGACTTCAGCGTCCATAGCTTTGCCCCAAGCATCAACCTGCCTTGCAGACCCCTCGTGTGGTTCCTCTGCCTCGTAGACTAGCCTCACTACGGGCTTTCTGCACATCCTGTCCAGATGTCCACTGAAGTTACAGTTTCTACAGATAAATTATTGAAACCTACAGATTTTCGCAGCATGTCTGCCACCGCACTTCCAGCATGAGCTGAGATTGTTGTGAACAAAGAAACTGTTAACAGGCATTCCTCTCTGATTGTCTCTTTGATTACTCCTGAGCACTCTGTTGGTGAGTGTCAATGGTCCCATCCCGGGACGCATTGTCCCTTGTGATGGCGTGAATTGCCGATCCCCCTGCCATTGTCTCTGTTGCTGGCCCACCCTAGAGACTGTTGCTGCCTGGGCGGTGTCGAATTGTTCTTGCCCTGCCTGCGGGGTTCTGAGTCTCGTTTACAATGTTAACTCCCTGGTCCATCGCCACGTTGGAACCAGGGCTGCGCGCGTAAATTATCTTGGTCTCCTCTTCCCCTGCCATGAAGGTCTGAGCTATCAATGCTACCCTTTCCAAAGTCAAGTCCTTGTCCTCAATAAGCTTCCTGAAAATCTCGGCATGACCAATGCCCTCAATGAAGAAATCCCTTAACATCTCCCCCCTGCAGGCGTCTGTGAACTTTCAGAGGCTGGCCAAATGCCGAAGGTCCGCAACAAAGTCCGATATGCTTTGTCCCTCCCGACGCCGGTATGTATAGAACCGGTGCCGGGCCATGTGTATACTGTTCGCCGGTTTGAGGTGCTCACTGATCAGTGTGCTGAGCTCTTCAAAGGACTTGTCCGCTGGCTTCTCGGGTGCGAGCAGGTCTTTCATCAGCGCATACGTCTTGGATCCACAGCTGGTCAGTAGATGCGCCCTCCGCTTGTCAGCCGCTGCCGCTCCAAGCCAGTCCTTTGGGACAAAGCTCTGCTGGAACCCCTCAACGAAATCGTTCCAGTCCTCACCAACACAGCACCGTTCCTCTGTGCTACCGGTGGCCATCCTCGTGGGTCGTTGATTCCCATTTCTCGTCGCCAAACGTAGTGTCCTTTCATCTTACTATAGAATCATACGAGGCATGTACTGCAGACAAGGTCACTACGTGACCTGAACCTTTATTCCCAGGACCAAAGAGTGCTGACCCTGCGTGGGATCTCCCTTTATATACCTGGATGACCAGGTGAGGATTGTCTCCCACAAGTTCAACCCCTGTGGTCAAGGTGTGCATTTCTCTGGTGCATACAGTGTCCAGTGTTGTTACATAAAGGTTACAGTTATGTGAAGATTACAAACATGACAGCTTCCGCTTGCCAATTGTGAAAATTGTCTGCGATGCCCAGCATGTGGGAAACAGTCACATCCTGCATTGTTCAGCCATCAGTGTTATTCAGGGAGGGGATCTGAATGGATAGATGTCCTGGGGAGAAAGTCTACCTGTTGATGCCATGGCTGATGATGCCATTCAGTGTGACCACAGCAGGGTGTTGCATTGAACCCATGCGGCAACCAGGCAGATGATGGAGAGGATCTTATTCAGATGCCTAAAGCAGCCATGGGGGGGCGGAGGGGGAAGGCGGTGTTCTTGCAGTACACACCAGGGAGCGTGGCAAGAATAAGCTGTGCAGGCATGTATATTGCAGGACAGGCTGATAGAGGTGCTCAAGCTGACTGTAGTTTGAGGTGTACATTGTGTGAGTACTATTTGTGAGTTTCGTGGTGATGCCCAGGGTGGACAAGGAAGAAATAGACAGCATGCTGAGTGTCTTGCCTTGCCAGCTCTAGTCAAGTTGTTGATCTTCCTGCACTGTTCTGAAGTCATGGGAGTGAGAGAGTTGGCATTCAGTGCTAATGCCACCTCCCTCTATGCACCATGACTCATGATCTTGGCCAGCTTGGCCATCAGCTGTTCAGAAGTTGGTCTCTCCTCATTTCAATCTCCTCCAGGAAGGTTTGCAGGTCTTCATCAGAGAGGTTTCATGTCCTCTTCCAGAGAGCACTGGGGTGGTTATCTTTCTGTGAAAGGATGATTGAAAATGATGTTGAAATACTGAAAATACACTGAGTATAGAAATGTTTAAAAATGAAATAGAAGCAATATCTGACACTTACCTCCTACTTCCGAGCCTTTTGCTGAAGAATGATGTATGAATGGTAGATAGTGCTGTACACAAGTTTCCATGGCCCCGACTGATTACATGTGTTCCACACTGGTATTTATATTCCAGTGTAAGCAAATGAACTCTGCAGGAAACTTATGTGTAACTTCCTGTCATAGCAATCGGCAAATACACAGGCATAAATAACGGTGTTTGCAGCATAAATTAGATCAAGGTAATGCTGGGCTTTGATATATTGCTGTCTCAATGATGGTCCTGTATACATCATATACTGTTGTCTCAGTGATAGTTTTGTTTACATTGTGTACTCACTCTAAAAGCTAAGTATGTATGTAATTTTTAATATTAACCTCCAGCAGTACTTCATAATTCTGTTATATACTTTACACCGATCCTCAGCTAATCAGCAAATTCATGCCCCTTCCCAATTCCTCAATAGCATCCAGTGTATCGTTTGATCTTCTTCATTTAAATGCTACGAGATTTTGAAAGACCTAACTTTAGTAGAATTCTACTAGCTTATATAGAAAGAATTAACATTTTTAGAAATCTATGCAGTTTGATGTAAAAATTTGCTTTAAATCTGGTGGGAGTTCACTTCAAATATTTATTTATTTGGGATTCTATTGCTGAGTTTGGATTCAACATGTTTGGTGTAAACTCATTGCAGACTTGATCCATTTATTTTTACACAACAGCTGTTGGGTGGAGTCTTGGAAGCTGGCTAGAATCAATGGAATTGTACTCCAGCAAGAAGGGCTCTCAGGAAAGTGGGGGGGAAATTGGAAGAAAGAAAGAGAAAGAATTGGCTTTCAGGAATGTCCGCTGTCGCCTAGTTTCTCATTTGTGATTAGGCAATTGAGGAGAGTTGAAGACTTGGAAAAATATATTTTTTAAACCATTAATCTGACAATGAATACAGTTTATGAGGGTGTTCCATTGGGTACAGATCATAAATATTCTTCTCGCTAGTATCCACTAATTGCACATGCAAGTGTTAAGAAATGCCAAAGTATATGAACAATTAAAGTGTGGGTGCTCACTTCTGCAGAAGTAGCAAGCAGTACCTGACCTAGTCCTGTAAAGTGCTGAGACTTGATCCATTTCAGTGCTTTGAGTGGCTCAATGCGATGTATGGCATGAGCTGCACACTCACTTTGATGGCATAAAATAGAATACATGTGGGGACTGATATACGATAGCCAAGCAAAACAGCATACCTGTGTGGGTCCTTTGATGCGCTTTCAAGTGAGAACTCTTGGTGTAAACTTTGGCGCAGCCTGAAAAAGAAAAGATAAGTATGATATCTCATTTTAAACATGGTTTCGGTCATTTCGGATTTAAAATCCTCCCTCTTGGCTGAAACAAATCTGCTAAATTTAGTCATTTCTGAGCCCGAGCAATAAACTTTAAGCTATGGAGTTGCGCTCAAAATGAAATTGCTGAGCTGCTTTGAGAATCAGTCACTTTTAAGTACCAGGGGTACAATCATTTTCAGATCATTGAATATCTATGTGATGGTAATTTCCTGCTTCAATCAGAATCCCTCTCTTTAAATACACTTTATACACCAGATGTCATACTTGGTTGCAGATATAAAACAATCTTTAGAAAGAAGAGAAATAAAGCCAATCATTGACCTGCAGCATTAAATTGATAAATAATTCCAACTGCCAAATGACCTCAGCAATTTTTAAATAACTACAGTTATCTGGCTTTATCTGTGTTATAGCAAAAGACTTAATGGGACAGACCAGCAGCTGAACATCACAAACATGCTCCAGACACAAGACCACCTTTGACCAATGCTACAGGAGATTTGGTACTACACATTTTATATCTCCTTTTAACAAATTATTTTAAGTGAGAAGTCGGAGCAGGTTATTTAGCCCTGTTGTGCAAACACTGCATATTTGTCTGTATTTGTATCTATTGCAAAGATAAACACAGAGGAGGTGAATCTCCGTTGGGATTCTACCGCAAGTTTTGATGAAAGAACCACAAAAGCCCCGTAACTGCTGTTCACGTCGTTTATCTGGAGTTTCTGTGGCTCTTCTGCCAAAGTCATGGCGGACGAGCGGGTGAACCCCATTTGGAGATTCGCCCGCAGATTGTTTAGATTTTTTTCCTCCAAACATTGAGGTAATTATAAAATGACACAGTTGGCTTTTTATTTTTCGAATTCAGACTCAAAACATTACAGAGGAGACAAATGATGTTATTGCAATGAGTCAACTTTGGTTTCTATGAAAGAATCTAATAGTCATTTAACTACCCAAAACTTGCATATACAAGACTGAAGGAACAGGTGAGCTGACTACATGAGGACAGCTAGTTAAATTGTTCTGCAGGCAGAAATGCTGGCCACATGTATTGGAAAGCAGATTGGTGTCTTAGCCATTAGTAAAATTTCAACCATTGCCATTAAAGCCGGCTCATGACAAAAGTCATGTTAAACTGAGCTACGCAGACCAAGATGTTTGCAGATTCATTCACTAGTCTGAACAGTTACCTGATCACAGTTACAGTAGAAGTAAGGCTGCTATAATTGACTTCACTGCCCCTGCCCAAGGAGCAGAAAAAAAAAAAATCACACCAGATTCTATCTCTTATTCTGTGACCCCTGCTTGAAAGTGCAATTGGACATTGGGTTAGGCTAAGCTATGATGCATTCTATGGTAGAATAAACCTCTGAAGCTTACTGTTTTGGTTTACATGTGAAGAATGGCCACTTGGGCAAGGTACAGAAGAATGTGTCTCAGTATGAATTAATGCTTTAGTAGAGGAAGAGGAGGCAGTGGCACAGGGATATGTGAAAAAAGACTTGGCATTGAATTTAAAATCATAGTAATCATCCTTGTATTTATTATATACTAAAAAGCTCTAACATCATAAGCATTGATACCTGGGAAATCACAATGATGAATGCGTCGCTTCTCCAACTCGGGGTTGTTGCGTCGGCTGTATTTTACTGACTGGAAGCCCGGTTGACAGGACTGCAAGCTGGTCTGAAGACTATGAATCTGTGGTTGATGAACTATCTTTGATGCCACTGATGCCGCATATGATGGAGGTGGCGAGAGTGTATTGATAAGATCAGGCTGGTTTTCTGGGCTACCAGGTTGGGAGTTTGGTGGCGAGGGTGGCAGGTATGAGGTCTGCTGCTGCTGATAAAACTGAGCTGGCACAACAAAACCGTTTGGTGTGGATACAACAGGCTGGAATTGTTTAATTGCAGACTGGGTAGACATGCTGGTTGCTCCAGCCATGCCAGTTGACATGGTAACACTGTTACGACTATGAATGACTGTAGTGTTGCCAAGTGACTGGGCAGAGCTCAAAGGCATGTTGACAACATTTGTATTGATTGGCATCTGGTACAGCTGGGATTGATGCGAACTGACAGGCAGTTGTAGCTCAGGGGAAGGGGCTTCTTGCTTGATGAAGATATTATTCACAGGTACTGACTGTGGCACATTGAACACACTGGTGAACTCAGGCAGGGCATGCGTTGCGGTGGACGTGCATGACTGGGTGAAGTTAGTGACCGGCTCTGTCTTGACTTGTGGGAGAGCTTGCTTTGGTCTGTAAAGGCCTGTTCTCAAGTGGGTGATGTCAGGCAGGATCAGATTGATATTCAAGCTGTATGGTGATGTTATCTGCTCCTCAAAAAACTCATCTACCACTGAGGCACTCTCTCTTCGGTACTTCTTCTGGTCCAGAATTGTTGGAGCTGGCGGAATGAGTGGGGTCAGATACTTGTCCATTTCTGATCTTACCTTTTAAAATAAAATGAATACATGCATTTGTTTTGAGCACATTGTCAAATAATTAAAGATGCCAACTGTGCTAAGGTTTTTAATTCTATGATGGCATAGCAACAAACTGTTAAGTATTTTTGTATTTGATTTTCAGTTGGCTATTTAGCAGACATTAATGCTGATGAGCTTTAAAGATGTTAAAAGCTGGCCTAAAAGAGAAAAACATTCCTTTATTCCCTTTTGTAATAATGCACCCAAATTGTCTCCCTTTGATAGATTAGAAACATAGAGACACATAGAAACATAGAAAATAGGTGCAGGAGTAGGCCATTCGGCCCTTCTAGCCTGCACCGCCATTCAATGAGTTCATGGCTGAACATGCAACTTCAGTACCCCATTCCTGCTTTCTCACCATACCCCTTGATTCCCCTAGTAGTAAGGACTTCATCTAAATCCTTTTTGAATATATTTAGTGAATTGGCCTCAACAACTTTCTGTGGTAGACAATTCCACAGGTTCACCACTCTCTGGGTGAAGAAATCCCTCCTCATCTCGGTCCTAAATGGCTTCCCCCTTATCCTTAGACTGTGACCCCTGGTTCTGGACTTCCCCAACATTGGGAACATTCTTCCTGCATCTAACCTGTCTAACCCCGTCAGAATTTTAAATGTTTCTATGAGGTCCCCTCTCATTCTTCTGAACTCCAGTGAATACAAGCCCAGTTGATCCAGTCTTTCTTGATAGGTCAGTCCCGCCATCCCGGGAATCAGTCTCGTGAACCTTCGCTGCACTCCCTCAATAGCAAGAATGTCCTTCCTCAGGTTAGGAGACCAAAACTGTACACAATACTCCAGGTGTGGCCTCACCAATGCCCTGTACAACTGTAGCAACACCTCCCTGCCCCTGTACTCAAATCCCCTCGCTATGAAGGCCAACATGCCATTTGCTTTCTTAACCGCCTGCTATACCTGCATGCCAACCTTCAATGACTGATGTACCATGACACCCAGGTCTCTTTGCACCTCCCCTTTTCCTAATCTGTCACCATTCAGATAATAGTCTGTCTCTCTGTTTTTACCACCAAAGTGGATAACCTCACATTTATCCACATTATACTTCATCTGCCATGCATTTGCCCACTCACCTAACCTATCCAAGTCGCTCTGCAGCCTCATAGCATCCTCCTCGCAGCTCACACTGCCACCCAACTTAGTGTCATCCGCAAATTTGCAGATACTACATTTAATCCCCTCGTCTAAATCATTAATGCACAGTGTAAACAGCTGGGGCCCCAGCACAGAACCTTGCGGTACCCCACTAGTCACTGTCTGAAAAGTCCCCATTTACTCCTACTCTTTGCTTCCTGTCTGACAACCAGTTCTCAATCCATGTCAGCACACTACCCCCAATCCCATGTGCTTTAACTTTGCACATTAATCTCTTGTGTGGGACCTTGTCGAAAGCCTTCTGAAAGTCCAAATATACCACATCAACTGGTTCTCCCTTGTCCACTCTACTGGAAACATCCTCAAAAAATTCCAGAAGATTTGTCAAGCATATATGATTTCCCTTTCACAAATCCATGCTGACTTGGACCTATCATATCACCTCTTTCCAAATGCACTGCTATGACATCCTTAATAATTGATTCCATCATTTTACCCACTACCAATATCAGGCTGACCGGTCTATAATTCCCTGTTTTCTCTCTCCCTCCTTTTTTAAAAAGTGGGGTTACATTGGCTACCCTCCACTCCATAGGAACTGATCCAGAGTCAATGGAATGTTGGAAAATGACTGTCAATGCATCCACTATTTCCAAGGCCACCTCCTTAAATACTCTGGGATGCAGTCCATCAGGCCCTGGGGATTTATCGGCCTTCAATCCCATCAATTTCCCCAACACAATTTCCCGACTAATAAGGATTTCCCTCAGTTCCTCCTCCTTACTAGACCCTCCGACCCCTTTTACATCCGGAAGGTTGTTTGTGTCCTCCTCAGTGAATACCGAACCAAAGTACTTGTGCAATTGGTCCGCTATTTCTTTGTTCCCCGTTATGACTTCCCCTGATTCTGACTGCAGGGGACCTACGTTTGTCTTTACTAACCTTTTTCTCTTTACATATCGATAGAAACTTTTGCAATCCGTCTTAATGTTCCCTGCAAGCTTCTTCTCGTACTCCATTTTCCCTGCCCTAATCAAACCCTTTGTCCTCCTCTGCTGAGTTCTAAATTTCTCCCAGTCCCCAGGTTCACTGCTATTTCTGGCCAATTTGTATGCCACTTCCTTGGCTTTAATACTATCCCTGATTTCCCTTGATAGCCACGGTTGAGCCACCTTCCCTTTTTTATTTTTACGCCAGACAGGAATGTACAATTGTTGTAGTTCATCCATGCGGTCTCTAAATGTCTGCCATTGCCCATCCACAGTCAACCCCTTCAGTATCATTCGCCAATCTATCCTAGCCAATTCACGCCTCATACCTTCAAAGTTACCCTTCTTTAAGTTCTGGATCATGGTCTCTGAATTAACTGTTTCATTCTCCATCCTAATGCAGAATTCCACCGTATTATGGTCACTCTTCCCCAAGGGGCCTCGCACAACGAGATTGCTAATTAATCCTCTCTCATTACACAACATCCAGTCTAAGATGGCCTCCCCCCTAGTTGATTCCTCGACATATTGGTCTAAAAAACCATCCCTTATGCACTCCAGGAAATCCTCCTCCACCGTATTGCTTCCAGTTTGGTTAACCCAATCTATGGGCATATTAAAGTCACCCATTATAACTGCTGCACCTTTATTGCACGCACCCCTAATTTCATGTTTGATGCCCTCCCCAACATCACTACTACTGTTTGGAGGTCTGTACACAACACCCACTAACGTTTTTTGCCCTTTGGTATTCTGCAGCTCTACCCATATAGATTCCACATCATCCAAGCTAATGTCCTTCCGAACTATTGCTTTAATTTGCTCCTTAACCAGCAATGCTACCCCACCTCCTTTTTCTTTTATTCTATCTTTCCTGAATGTTGAATACCCCTGGATGTTGAGTTCCCAGCCCTGATCACCCTGGAGCCATGTCTCCGTAATCCCAATCACATCATATTTGTTAACATCTATTTGCACAGTTAATTCATCCACCTTATTACGGATACTCCTTGCATTAAGACACAAAGCCTTCAGGCTTGTTTTTTTAACATCCTTTGTCCTTTTAGAATTTTGCTGTACAGTGGCCCTTTTTGTTCTTTGCCTTGGGTTTCTCTGCCCTCCACTTTTCCTCATCTCCTTTCTGTCTTTTGCTTTTGCCTCCTTTTTGTTTCCCTCTGTCTCCCTGCATTGGTTCCCATCCCCCTACCATATTAGTTTAAATTCTCCCCAACAGCACTAGCAAACACTCCCCCTAGGACATTGGTTCCGGTCCTGCCCAGGTGCAGACCATCCGGTTTGTACTGGTCCCACCTCCCCCAGAACCGGTTCCAATGCCCCAGGAATTTGAATCCCTCCCTGCTGCACCACTGCTCAAGCCACGTATTCATCTGCGCTATCCTGCGATTCCTACTCTGACCAGCACGTGGCACTGGTAGCAATCCCGAGATTACTACTTTTGAGGTCCTACATTTTAATTTAGCTCCTAGCTCCTTAAATTCGTTTCGTAGGACCTCATCCCTTTTTTTACCTATGTCGTTGGTACCAATGTGCACCACGACAACTGGCTGATCTCCCTCCCTTTTTAGAATGTCCTGAACCCGCTCCGAGACATCCTTCACCCTTGCACCAGGGAGGCAACATACCATCCTGGAGTCTCGGTTGCGGCCGCAGAAACGCCTATCTATTCCCCTCACCATTGAATTCCCAATCACTATTGCTCTCCCACTCTTTTTCCTGCCCTCCTGTGCAGCAGAGCCAGCCACAGTGCCATGAACTTGGCTGCTGCTGCCCTCCCCTGATGAGTCATCCCCCTCAACAGTACCCAAAGCAGTGTATCTGTTTTGCAGGGGGATGACCACAGGGAACTCCTGCACTACCTTCCTTGCACTGCTCTTCCTGTTGGTCTTCCATTCCCTATCTGGCTGTGGACCCTTTCCCTGCGGTACGACCAACTCGCTACACGTGATACTCACGTCATTCTCAGCATCGTGGATGCTCCAGAGTGAATCCACCCTCAGCTCCAACTCCGCAACGCGGACCGTCAGGAGCTGGAGGTGGATACACTTCCTGCACACACCAGTACCTCGTCCCTATTTTAAATACATACTTTCTTAAGGCAATTTAAAGCAGTGCTAGGCAACTGAGGGTCCCCTAGTCAGAGGAGCGGGTTATTATTTGCAAGTTTACAGAATGCATTATTCCACTGGTGCACTGGAGTTACACTACAACAGGGAGGCACTGTAGGTAAACTCCATAAAATAGGCATTTTCCTAATGATTCAAAAGTCAACCATTAAAGTGGTCACTCCAATGCATTAATTTATTTATTTTTGGTGAAAACCCCACTTCCAGATTTAAAAAAACTTCCTCCCTTTCCCAGTCTAAAGGACACTGACATGTACTATGACAGTATTATTCATATATAGATTGCTTTTAACTAGAGCAGCCAAAACCTATTGTGGGGGTGTTTACTGACTTTAGTCTGTGTATTGCTTGACTGATTCAAGATTGTGGTTCCAGTAGGAAAATATTAGATATTCTCTTAATCAGAACTACCTCATATTTCAAAAGCATAGCTGTCAAGACTAGATCTTCTGTGCCTTTTTTTAATAGCTTCTGTACAATGGGAGTAATTCAAGGATTTCAGCGTAATATTTCTTGGAACTCATTCAGTTTTTCCTGCCTTAAGTAACAACCCCATGGAAGGGAGTTTAAGGTCATCTGGTGGTCGTACCAGGAGTCCACAGCTACACTGCCATACCACAAATACCTCTGTAAATAATGAGCTCACTCTATTGAATAAAAGCAATTGAAAGCTGTACGTTTTCCAACAAACTGTGTCCATATCTCTTAACACTCATTAACACTCCTTCGGCTTTGCTCCTTTCTTTTCCTGGGAAGGGAATAATTGCTCCTTTTTAAGTAATCTTCCCAATGTGGTTTGCATTCACACTCCAGCCTGGGCCACACAATAAAATTGGCAAAGAACTCAAGAAGTGCAAAGCTAGTATAAAAGACTAGCAGCAGTCTTATTACTATTGCGTGGTTCAGTGCTGTTCAATTGAGTTCCGCAGCTTAATGTTATTGGGTGAAGTGTGTAGTATTTCAATTATTTTTCAATTTCTATTGTGTGCTATTCACAGTAACCTGGTGAAAGTAATATTTCATGTTTGTCCTATCCTTATACTGGTATCATACAGCCCTGACCTTCACTGCCTGATCTTGGGTATCAGCTGTAGCTCAATGGCAACACTGAAGTCAGAAGGTTGTGCGTTCAAGTGCCACTAAAAAGACGTGAGCACAAAATCTAGGCTGAAGCACCAGTGCAGTACTGAGGAAGTCATCATCATCAAAGGCAGTCCCTAGAATCAAGGATGACTTGCTTCCACACCAAAAAAGGATGAGTTTAAATGAAGGACCTACTATTCCAGGTCTTGAACTACATGCTGAAGGGTGGAAGATGCCTGTACGTGGATTTTTTTTACGTGTGGTGGCCATTGCACACCAGCCACCACACGGACTTGACAGAGCTAGCTCTTGTTCCAGTGGCAAGGGTTATCCAAGACAACTGGAGACCTGCTCTGCTGCATGAGCCTAGTGCGCACAAATTTCACAGTGTGGGCTGGCCCGTGCTGCCCCTGGGCCTCTGGCCCCGAACTCACGCCTTCCCTGGGCCCCGATCACATCCCTCCACAATCTCTCGCCGCTCCTGCTGTATCTGCCCACACTTGAATCATCGTCCTGGACCTTGATGATGTCACTCTTCACTGCCATCGCCCTCCTGCACCAGCTCGCGCTGCTCCCTGAAGTGACCACCACACTATTCCCGGGCTGCCGCACCTCCACTCCTTTTATAGCCCCGACCTGCGTGAGAACACCAGCGGCAGGTCGGGGCCATAAAAGGAGCGGAGGTGTGGTGGCCCAAGAGCAGCATGGAAGCCCCAACCTGCGTGAGAACTGAGGGAGTGCTGCACTGTCAGAGGTGCCGTCTTTCAGATGAGACGTTAAACCGAGGGCCCTGTCTGCCCTCTCGTCCGTATATAAAAGATCCCATGGTATTATTTCAAAAAAGAGCAGGGAGTTCTCCCTGGTGTCCTAGCCAATGTTTATTCCTCAAATAGCATCATTAAAACAGATTATCTGATCATTATCTCATTGCTGTCTGTGCCCAAATTAGCTGTCATGTTTCTACACTTCAAAAGTACTTCATTGGCTCGAAAATGCTTTCGAACATCCTGAAGTCATGAAAGGTGCTATATAAATACAAATTATTTATTTTTAAAGTTTCCGAATATGGACAATAACTGGCTATTAAACATTGTTTTGCCAGAAAAATATTGACACTATCTTTAGAAATGGCTAAAAGCCTTGAGGTTCCAATAAATATCTTTGTTTTTAAAAGCTCTGTTCTACTACCGACTGTCAGAACATAAATACAATCAAGCTTTCACACTCATGTAAAAGCAATATTCCCTGCACTACGGATGCTGGAATCTGAAATAAAACAGAAAATGCTGGAAATCTCAGTGGGTCAGGCAGCATCTGTCGAGAGAGAAACAGAGTTAGTGTTTCAGGTTGATGACCCTTCATCACAATCCCTGACGAAGGATCATCGACCTGAAACATTAACTCTGTTTCTCTCTCCACAGATGCTGCCTGACCCGCTGGGATTTCCAGCATTTTCTGTTTTAATCACACACTGATCTCCCTTGTACAGCTTTACTCACCCCTTCCACCACTCTACAAAAAAAAACTGCAGTAAAGTTGTCAGTCACTATCAAATAAATATCTGCCGGTGATACCATCTCGGTAGAAGATTAGGATGATATTCATAAAGCATATAAGATTTGCTCTACTGGCTTATAATTCACTCCCAGGTTCACATTGTTTTCTTAACTTTGTTGTGCTAATTTTGTGCCCATCAAGATTGTTGTTTTTGTATCTTCACACACTTCCCTTGGAGAGAATAGTGTGAAGCAGTGGAAGGATTTTCAAGCTGATTAACAGTCTGGCAGGCTGTGATGTGAGTGCTCTCTCCATCTTTATACCAGCCAATAGGGTGGTTAGTCCTGTTCAGCAAGAGACATTATGGGCTCCTACCAGTCATACAATAAGGCGGGGGTGCTAGATGTCAACCCAGAATTTAGATCTAGAGCTCTCGTCTCCACTCGCCAGGACTGTCTGGATTGGGACTTCAAACCTGCACCTTCTGACTCGAGAGATGGGAAAGGTACCATTAGGCCAAAGGCCTGCTCCATTCATCCTCTGTGTTATAGATTGGATCATACTCTGCTTTATAGACTGGATAAAAGACCTCTGTGTATCATACAATGGAGCATTACAGACCCGATCACAGCCCTCTGTCATGGATCAGATCACAGCTCTCTGCATTATAGATGGGAGCATTACCCTCTACATAGTATAGACCAGATTACAGCTTTCTATGTGTCATGGATTGGAGCTTTGCAGAAAAATATAGTGAATCTTCTGATATATCTTCTTAGTTCTGGACCACTTTTCTAACTGCCTAATATTTCCAGTATTTACAATGTCGAGACATAAGAGACTTGCATCAATCAAATTAGATCTCGGGCTGACAAAGTGTTTCGGGGACATTTAACATTGTTTCTGTATTATTTAGTAAAACTGCATTGGAGCAGATTCACTCACTCGACACAATGATCATGCACATGGAAAAATGGAGAGGAAAAAACTGCATTGTGTTCAGCAAAAACCTGTTCTGGGAGGATTGAATGAGAACTGGCCTTGCAATGACTGGTATAGGACACAGTAGATTAGCACAGCATCATAAAATATATCTCATATTTATTGGACTCTGTTCCCACAAGATTCAAAATGTTAAATGTGTGTCATAGTGAAGTGCCCATTCATGCCGGTAGATTTTCTGAGATGTTAGGGCGAGGGAGAAATCTGATCAAATAATTTATTTTTCTTTTACTTTTAACCTACTCATGAAGGAAGCAATAAATGGAGAATTTATAAACTATCTGTAAGTACCAGTCTGTTACTGTCCTCCCAGAGCAAGAATAATGAATGGGCAATTGTGTTTTTCTGCAGTCAACAATCACTGACTGTACTTAAGAACATGTCACAAAAAGCATTAAGTACATAATGACACAGCTTAACAACCAGACATCTGTTCATGAACATGGCTCCTGTTGGTATGTAATGGAAAATAACACAGGAACTGCAGAGATATGCACACAGTCAACAAGCCTTTATCACTATTGACATATACATTTCTCATCTCTAAGTATTTAAAAGGTTATTTCCTTTTTAACAAATATAAACTACAAAAATCCAAGCATAACTTGCAGTATTTAATTCCGGAACTGGAGTTACATCAATTATAATTTCTGAATGTTTTCTTTATTAAAATATACTAAACACTGAAGTTGCATTCTTTTGGTAACTGTATTTTTCAACAATAACACAAATGAACACTGTGGCTTTGGTTCTATCCCCTCCTCAAATGTAATCATTTCCAATTTGGGTCCCTCTCGCACTTGTATACCATTGTCTATGAATTATTGTTGGACCACAAGGTCACAGTCTGTGGAATTATACGTTATATAAAGGTAATGAATGTCAGTTTGTTAAATTGAGCCACCTTTTTTGCATTGTAAGCATTTTCTAAATGAATGTAATTAGAATGTATATAAAATAAAAAGCTTGAACTTACTTGACTTGGAGAAGATGTAGTTGTTTGTAGCAATTGCAATAAATGTGATTTCAGTAATCCTGACGATTTAATGGTATCTTCTCCTAGAAATAGGTTGGCCTAGACAGAAATGAAAGTGAAGAACACTTAAAAATAAGTTTTTTTCCTCGATAATATTACTACAAGTTTATGTCTGAGGGTTTTATCCTCCATTGAAAGACACAATTGCTCAGGAGTTTTGCTGTTGCAATCCAATCATTGATCTCTCAGGGCCACATGCTAGAAACAGGCTACTTCGGATCCATAACCAATCCTCTCTGGCTAGGAGACACAGGACTGAGGTTCAGTGAGGACATCTTCTCTTCTCTCTGATTTTGCAAGCCCCTGACTTCCCTCCCAGTACTGCATACATCAGGCCAGGAATTAAGGAGAACATCTAATGTGCTGAGGCCCTCACCATGCATGCCAATGATCTGACCCACAAAGGTAATGCAATGCTTCCAACATCCTGCTGTGAAACCTAGACAGTTCCAATTATAGAACTATAGACGTTTACAGCACAGAAAGAGGCAATCGGCCCATTGCGCCTGTGCTGGCTCTCGGCTCCAGCAATGCAAAGCTAATCCCACTGGTCTGCTCCCTTCCTCCTAGCCCTAGCTCTATATTTTACTCTGCTTCAAATATGTATCCACTTTTTCCTTAAAATAGGCAATGGTTTGTGCCTCAACTCACCCCATCCTGACTAAATATTATTTTCCTATTCACCCAATCAAAATCCTTCATAATTTAAAAAACCTCTATTAAAATCTCCTATTTTCTCTGCCCAATGGTAGTAGTCCCTATTAGATTTCAGGATTGATGACCATTTTTCCATGATATGGATTTTTTGGGGTATGATTTATAAAGAAAGGTTGCTTTAGCCCACAAAGTGGTAAAATCCAGTTTGCAGCTGAGCTGGAGAGAAAAGGAGACCTGTATTCAAGCCAGATGAGCCAATCACTGATGAACTGGAACAATGCAGGTTCATTGTGTTGGGTTAGCACCAATCATTCTGAAAACAATGGGAGTTAGTCAGTAAGGTACCCACAGCTGTGGGTGGGTGCAGAGGGGTTGTAGAATGATTAATTAGTGGCTCTATGGCCAACATTCAATCAAAGAAGGAGTCAAGATTATTTTGGAGTGGACCAGTAGAGTGACACTGGAGAAGTGTCAAATTGATGTCCTTTTCCCACCTGTAAGCAATGCTGCAAGGTTAGAGGCCACCACTGTGCCAGTGCCTGGAATGCCCACTGAATGAGGAATCAAAAGCCTCAATCATGTCTACATCGCTACAGAAAGGAGGCAGGTATGGAATGCATTGTTTACGGTTCCCGGGTTATGATATCATATACCTAGATATTAGACAGGGCAGGTGAATGCCAGAGTATAAGGGACATGGGGTCTGCTTATAGGTGGGAGCAGTGCCACTGAATGTGTGACAGTATCTACAAAAGACCCAAGGTTTGTAACAATCCCATATCTCAATTTGCTTCTCGTAACAATAGTTTATTTTCTTGGTGAATCTATGGCTTTATTGCCCTTTCTAAAATGGGGTACCCAAAACTCAACACACCGCTCCTAACTGTGGCCTCATTTATCATTACCTCTTTGCCCAATTTATAAAATCCAAAATTATTTACACAACTATTAATATGCAGCAGAACACTCCTGCAGCTTTGTTTTTAATATTTTCTCTCTAATTTTCATTCTTTGTAAATGATCCCTTGTCTTTGACCCTCCTGGCCTAATCAACTCTGCTGCTAAACATGCAGGTGCAGGGGTGGATGGGACTGCAGCCTCAGGCCCATAAAAGAACATAGGCCCACCAAATAAATGTAGGAAACAATATAAGACCTCCCAAAATAGAATAGACAATAAGAGAGGAATTATGCATAGGAATTTAGTATGGCAATGTTTAGCAGAACCAGAATAAATACCTACTTGATACAGAATATATGCTTTCATTGTTGAATATACTAGCCTGTGTTTTCATACTCAGAATCAAAACCATATCGGTAATGTAATGAACATGAACAAACATAACTATAGACCCATTTGGATCAGTTTGCCCCAGGCCCATCAGGCCTTTAATCCGGCCCTGTGGAGGTGCTTGGCTTACTCTCAGGTTGCCATTAATTGTCTCTGTACCTGACTTGCAGGAGGCAATAGAGATGGTTTGGGCATGGCACTCACCCCCCTTCCTCCCATGGGAAGATTCCACAGCCTTCAATTGGAAGATTGGGAGCTAGGCTAGGCAGGACTCCAATCTATATTTATCCTTCACTCCATGGCTCTGAGTGTTAGTGCTCTAATCCTTGCTCTTCTGTAGCTTTAACATTAATTCATTTCACTGGTAAATGGGATATTTTGAATTTCTAGGAAAGTCCATTAGTCCATTTAGTAACATATCCCATTTTGCCTTGTATCCTTTCTTTGCACAACACACATTCCCAGCAAACTCAGACTATAGACCTGTTTGGAGGGCCCCACAAAGACTGCTCTGTTGCCAGCCACTAGGAGATACAGTAGAGTTACAAGAAGAGACCAGCCTCGACCTTTCCTTCCTTCCATATGGCGAAAGGAAGCCTCCATCCTGCACTCAGTGGCTTCGCATCGAGGTCAACTTTTTTAATTTACCATGTTAGTAATGATTATTAGAAAGATGGACATTTGAATTTCCCTCACCTTTTGTTCTTTATTTACTGTAGACATCATGCAAGCCATTTCAATTGTTTAGTGCTAGATCTCACAACAGAGGTTTGGATGAAGAAGATCCATTTGATTTCATTCTTCCAGAAGATCATAACTATCTACTTCTCATTGCAGATTTAATAACCACTTAACGAGGGAGACAGGACTTTAGTGTGTGCCTAGATTATGCATGCAAAACTTGTTGGAAAGTTTGAAGCCACAACATTCTAATGTAGATATGAGTGTGCTACCAATGGAGCTATGGTGTCACACTGGGGGAGATTACCCACTGGAGTTATGCTTATTTTCCAATGTAGGTATTCTGTTGTCTCGATGGGCGGCAGCACTTCTGGGATTTTCTGCCAGAATTCATAGAGTGTTGAATATCTCTGCTTAATTGAGGGTGGCTGTATTCAGATTACATGCTAGTGATTGGAAAATTACATTTAATGTATTGCCTATCATTAACACCATGGCAACACTGGATAGTCGGAATTGTGTTGTATCGTGTTGCTGTGATAAATGTAGTGCAATTGATTACAATTCCTTTGCCCAGGAAATATATTTAAAAAAAACATATCTTTAGCTGCCCTGGGAGCATTCATACACAGTCCGCAGTGTCTGAAGCCTGCACCGGTGATGTTCCTCCCTCTTCCAAGGTCTGCTCCGCAGTGCAGGTGGGAATCCCACCGGGAGCATGCCAAAATTATTCAAATGAGGCTGACTGCTCTGACTCCATGTCAGGTTTCCACTAAAGCATAAAATCTCAGCTACGAACACTAGCCACGTCTCACTGTGGAACCTTGTGTAAATGTAGGAATAGAAACAACTTGCCCAATATACGGCAGTTCTGAATTCTTCTGAATATGCTTCACTACAAGTGTACTACTAAATAATCCCAGAGAATTGGAAACTAAGACTTCACACCAGGTTTAGGAGCATGTTGAGGGCTAAATTTATAAGATGGGAAAGTATTTCCCCTATGAATGTGCATGCGATGAGTTCATCGATTTTGCATGAAGTGATGGAAGAGAGACACTAGATGGAAGCAAGGTGCTTCCTCTGAGGGAGAAGCAGAGTACGATAACTTGGGGTGCTCTCATGCATCTTCAGCTGGCTGCTTCAACAGTGCTTTCGGAAATAGCCTGCGGACAAGCTTACTCAGGCATTGTGGACTGGATCAAACCTTCTAACTCATCTCCTTCTTTCAGAACAACCTTTCTTAGCACACATATCTTCTCATTATTTAATTTATTTGCATATTTTGTATCAAACAAAATAAGTGAAGGGTTGTAACAACCCAAAGATACTGGAAGCCTAACGCAGGTTTCAAAATCCCTGCAAATGTTACAATAACTCAAGCTTTTGGCACTTACTGGACCATTTACCCATCTAAAATATTGCTCATGTTGGCAAAATACTTTAATTTAAACAAAGGAGGGAGAATTGGCAATTCAAATATGGTGAACATGGTTGTGTCTGGCAACTGGACAAATAGTATGAGTTAAAGGCCTTTCGTCCAGTGAGAGAAGGGCACTGTCATGACCCAAATGCCCTAACTGCTATACTGTTCTTAACTCTTGTAAAAACTTTAATCAATGGATATTTGCACAAAAACCATATAAGCTATTGTCATATTTATTTGATAAATCATTATTTCTACTTTTTCTTCCTATTTTCTCACTTACTTGTGCCAATTGTTTTATTGAAGCTTTACTGCAACACAAGTTGGTTACAAATGAGACAACTGATACAAAACACTTTGCTATACTCCCGGAAATGTCTATAGGGCATATTAAAGAGTTCAGCACTAATTCTGTACTAAATAGCACCCCCTATCGAGTAATTTGACAAACATCAACATTAGAGAAACATAATTTTCTTTTTATTGATGTATTTAAGCAAATATTAGCAAATAATTCATAAATTATTCAAAACCAATGTTCATAATTCTCCAATGTTTGATGGAAAATAGAGGGATATACAGCACTGCCATTTCACAGATAATATAGGCTACTCCATCAGATCCGACTTCCTTCTATTCAGTCTTTCATATCAACGTGTGTTTTTGAAACTCATGACTGATAAAAACAACATTATCTTGATCAGCGGGTAGTGGCAATCAGTTTCAAGCAATTGTTAGTCCTTAGAACCAACTTTCTATAGAATTCATCGCTTTATGACAGTAAATAGTCGCTGCTGGTGGCAATGTTCCCAGCAACGCTCATGTACTTAAAGTGCAAATTCATGTGGTCAGATCACCTATTTCACTTGCTATCATTGTAAGGATTGACCCGTGTGTTTGTTACACCAACGTAGGATAAGACACTTTTAGGATTACATAAATCCACCATGTGTTTGAAAATTTCTGTTTTGCAAATTTTATTAACAAAACTGCATTTGGTTTTTAAATGACCAATATAGATTTCATTAAAAAAGGAAAATCAAATCTACACAATACTGAACTAAGAGATCCTAACATGAGTTGGACCAAATTCTCAGGCTCAGTGGATTGAGGGGTAGGGAAGGTCCAGCCCGCTTATACCTCTCCTTTATATATAATGTGATATGTGCAAGGTTTTCACTCTTTGCCTAGTCCAAAATTTGACATGGGATAGGTTGTGGTTGCAAAAGTGTGATACAATCATTCCTTCAATTCTGTTGTTTGCTTTGCCAATAATGAAAATTAATTCAAACTCTTAATTATTGTTTCTAGATCATGAGAAGCCACAGTTTTCTATTTCTGTAATTTCCACACAATTCACTGGAAAAACTAGATGATCAAAACCAACGTTGGACAGGTGGAAACCCAAGATGTATGTGGAAGGTGGAGGGGAGGGGTTTAGTTGTCCAGGACCTACAGGTCTCGTAGACCTTAATTTGGTTACCCATATTTCGATTCTGCTTCTATTCCCTAACAGAGCAGGAAATAACTGCTCTCTCTACCCCCCACTTGCATTTTACCAACTGAGAAAACAGTGGGACCATTAGAAATACACTGCTAACTGCCTCTTGGCACAACTATGTCAGTCCAATGTTATTTGACATATGGTCATATAATAAAAAACTTCTACTGTATTTTCTCTATCGTGATTTGAAACAGCAACAATTCAACCTCCTGTTAAATTGTTTTTTTGTTAATCATTTCAACGGGCATCTGGAACAGATAGAATTTAATTGGGCAAGTGATTATTTTCTAGTATCTGTCCCAAGTGCAGCTGTGCCTTTATAACTGATTTCCATCCTGATACAACACAGTAACTCTACAATACAGCAGTGTGCTGCCACAAATCAGTCACCATCTTCATTCACCGTCTCTCTAAAATGTTAACAAATAATAACTCCAAGTCAGGCGATGCTGTTCTATCTCTCCATGCTCTCTGAAGTTGATTAGTAGAGGGCAAAGGTGTTCAAGTTTACAATCATTTTAATTCCTGTGAGGAATTGAACAGTGCAGGGCAGGAAGATTCCAGGGTCAGTCTCCAATTTGTGCTGAGTTAGCTGATCTCAGTCAAGGTGGCAGTATGGGCACGACAACTGCCCTCAGTGATCCTGGGCTAGGAAGGAGCATATTGATGTTACAACATGCATGACTGGTGAAGACAGGATCAGGCTTAGTTGTGATGGCCCCCACAGACCAGCAACTTGCCAACACAAGAAGAATGACCACTTGGGTGAGGTACCAAAGAAGAGATGGTGCCAGTCATACCCCAGCATGAGTCAGTGACGGGAAGGGAGAAAGTTGGAGGGACAAAAAAAAGACAATAGCTTTATAAGAGTTACTGATCAGATTACAGGACATATCCATCCTGAAAATCTTGTGACTTTTTCTTTCCAACCCCTGACTTTTACCACCTACAGTCCATCTTTATCACCTCCACTGTTCTGTAAGTTCTAACCACCTGTGCAAAGGGTAAGCTCAGCATAAATTAGTTTAAATTATGACTGCTAGAATTTAAGGAACTGTAATGCAAAAATGAAACATATACAAAGGTAAATTTAAATAACTTTAAGCTTGGTATGTATTAGACATTAATCTTAAATGTGTATTACTGTTCTATTACAACTCTCATCTCTGTTAAAAGATTATTGAGTAAGGATCCTTACTCAGAGACCTAAAAGAATTAAAATAAGAATTAAGAAACCCTGAATATCATTTAAAGTGACTTCAAATAATTCAGAACTAAATTTAATCATGATTCGATAAAAAGGTCTTGAACAACAGTCTCTCCTTCAGATAGAGGGAAGAGTCACTAAGATACATTCATCTCGAGCCATAGTTACAGCTGCACTGTTTGTAACATGCGTGCTATATCTACAGTATCTTGCTGCAACTGGCAACAATGAGCCAATAAGAAGATGTATGTGTTAATAAGAAGCAACTCACCGACTGAGTTGCTTCACAAAGAATAAAAGAGGCTATTGATGGGGTAGTATCATGTATTTGGATGTTGGGGGTTACTTGTGCTAATACAGGTTGCTCACAGCTCATGCACCTCGGGTCTCAATTGAACATTATTGTGGATAGAATTACAAAATGGACAAGATGGTGGCCATTTTATCTCACTTGTTTTATTCTGTCCTCAGGATTTAGTGTAAGCATGTAACTTGCTACAGAAAAGGTTGTGTAGGTTTCATTTCTAAAAATTCTTTAAAGTCCTTATTACTTTTAACTCTTCAAAAGCAACAATGTCCATTTCAGAAAATAATTGTGTTTAAAGATCTGGTAATAGCATTTTAAAAAACCACTTCCCAGGTTCAAGAGGCACTTACAATCATAGAAAGACAGGTATATGCACAAATAGAAGAGATTGGTGCAGTCCATCTGGTTGGTCTCAAAGTCAAATCAAAAATCAATGAAATCACTTTATTTTTTCCAGGAGAAATGATTTATAGTATTTGGGTACTAAGTACTTTAAAAACAACATAAGTGGACTATTTCTTAAATAACAGACAAAAACCAGTAAAGTCAGCACTTGCATCAGCATCAGGAAGATCCAAGATGATACTTTAAAACAAAATATTTTAATGATTTTGTGCTGTTACGTCCTAAATACATGTTTTATTAATATTTTAACACAGCTATCAATCAGTGTTCAAGATACACAGCTATTCTTTCAATATATGTACAATATTTTAACATAAATGTAACACATAGAGCTCTCCCAATGGCTACGTTTGTAGATGCAATTGATGCTGAACCATTCAGATTGTGCCGAGCTAGCCAATCTTTTAGTTGGGACCAGCAACCAATTGTTCATGTTTATGAAGGGGGAAAAATCATCAGACTTCTTGCTCCTGACCACAGTCTACTGCTGGAAAGTAGATGTGTGGACATTGGGTGAAGACAAGATTGGGCTTGGCTGTGGCAGTTCCAGTGGTTGAATATGTTGTTCATATTCAATGTCTAGTATCATGCATAATCTGGGCAAGATACCAGAGGGCATCTGACACAAGCAAGCATCACCTGGAGAGACGGGGAGTAAATTCATGAACAAAATATAAAGGCTAAAAGCAATCAATGTGTAGAGATAGAATTGGCTGCTAACAATAAAATATGAACAGTACTGTAAAATTTACAATCTTGCTAAGAAACAGTAGTAACTATTAGAATGTGTTGCAATGGCAGAAACCAGACAACCTCTAGAGATTAAGTCAGGTAACTAGATAAGAATGATGTTGCCTCTTTCAAATGTAGAACGTTTATAAGTTTGTATGGAATAAGCCTTTTGAGACTTTCAGTTAACTCCAGCACAGAAATGCCATAACAAATGAATCTATTAAATAATCAGTTTTAACATGCATGAGTTTATTTGTTGCCATTCAGAGCCTTTAAAAATGCTTCACTTGGGTCAATAACCGTGCACGTTGGTTACATGTGGCCAAAGTTTAACTTGCTCAAGATGAGTTACATTGTATACTATGATTTAACCCAGCAAATTTATGATTGGTTATAAAAGCGGGTCCAGTGGCAAAGCAGTTATATATGAACTCAGGTGCACACAACATCGAATGGTTTATTTAATGTAAATTAGCCTCCTCCTTTGAACAAAATGACCACTAATTACTCAAGTGCAGGGCATAGTCTCTGCTAGTGTTGCTAATTTTACTTAAAAGCAAATGCAGTTAAGCTTTCCATTTATGAAGTCAGTGAAGTAACTTTTGAAGTACGTGCACCAAAACATCTTTTATCTCAAACCATGAAACAGATGCTATTCAATTTTACTTTTTGTCTTATAACACTCCTGTGAAGCACCTCGGGATATTTTACTACATTAAAGGTGCTATATAAATACGTTGTTGTTGTTGAAGTTGTTTTTGGTGGACAATGCTAATTAGTTACATTTACAGAGGCAGACATCTCTTTCTCGTTACCAGCTTTCGCTGGTCAGTGCATATTTACAATGATTTGAAACTCTCATCTGAATGTTCAAATTTTTTGATTAAAACTAGTTTCAGTGTAAAACATCATTAGCAGCAACAGTAACTGAAGCCAGAAATCATAAAAATAATTAAATTAAGGAATGTCAGGTAGTTACAAAAAAAGCCACATGATTGTAAATGAATAATTTACAGGAAAATGGGGCAAAACATCAGCATTTCTCTCTTAAAATACATTTTTTTATGTGCAGGTACCATTTGTTGGATATTAACACTGGTCCAAAGAAATTGAACCCCAATTTTGTTTAATCTATATTTTATATCTGATTACTATTTATTAACAATTAGCTTAAAACTTTTTGTCAAATGTTATCTCTTAAAATCACAGCAGTGTTAATATTTGCTGGACATTAACAGGAACAGAATAAAAGGCCTAATAAATGTCTAGCAGAGAGAGAATCGGCTGAAATATTATTGTAACCTGTATAGCGGGTTTGGGGGTGGGGGCGTGGGGGGGGGAGGGGGTGCAACGGAGGGAGGAAGCACAGTTATTTACATTCAAAACCTATGAACAATTTTTAACTGGAGAAATAAAAAATTTCCCTGATAACTTACAATGAATGACGTTCTACGTGAATTCCATCATTTAAGACTTAAAAGCACAAAATAATGCAGAAAGTGTAAAAATTATATTTTTACAGATGTAACCAAACCCCTCCCAAGAAATAAACTTCAATTAAGATTAAGATTTTTTTTAAATAATTGAATGTGCTAAATTCATATTCTACAAATTCATGTTAAAACATGTTTAAAAATACATATTTTGATTTACAATGTTTACATTTTTTTTAAACTGCTGTGAATAATAAATTGCAGTTTACCACTGCACTGTACAGTGAAGCAAAAAGATATAAATCGTACCTAGTTGTGACCTCTCAATGCAGCTTGTTTTTGTGAGCACATTACTATTCAAGCCTAAAAATAAGAGGTATTTCTAGAAATACGGGTATTGGAAGATATCACCATTTTTTGTTCAGAGTTTCTCATGTATCAAACTTCAAACTTGTAAACATTCAATCAGAAAGATTTAAGAACATAACCTTTCCCATCCCAAAGGCCTGAAGTCCAATGTTTACATTGATGAACAAAATATATTTCAAAGAATGTTCTGGACAAAGTTTAAAAGTTAGTCCATACCTCAACATCTCAGGACATTCTAATCTGTCAGCACATACAATAACTGCTCCATCATGTGTTGATAATACAAAACAACTATAGTTCCGAATTGCCCTCGTTAAAATCCATAACAGACCATAATTATGGTATGTTCCATCCTGGGATTCTTTTTCTAGCTGTGTTTCCACTGAATATTCAGTTTAAACATTTATTGTTGACAATGCTTTTCTACATAATGTAAAAAGAAGGCTTAACTAGATTTTAGCAAAAATTATATTATTAATTTTGATTTCAAATCATAACTGGCATATTTGCCTTGACTATTTCAATATGAATAAGCACTAGCATGTCGATGACATGTATAAATAAATATTATTGTTTGTGTGCAATTTATTGGAATTTAATACATTTGGGGGACGAAATTCCCCAGCGCCCCGATTGGGGGCAGTAACCATCTCGGGGCGGGACTTCCTGCGCCCGGTGTGGAAGTTCCACCCCGGCCATGAAATTGCGGTTATCGTCCCTCACGGGAAGTGAAGCACAAAGTCGCATGCTCCACTTCCTGTCGGGGTGAGTTCCAGGGCACTATTCTGGCGCGTTCATAGCGCTACGTGGCTGCCCCGTGTAGCGCTAACGCGTTTCAATGCCCCTCCCCTTCCGTTAAAGGGGAGCTGCCGCTGCACACTCTGATGACCTCCACTGGGCCACGAGGGTAGCGTGGTGCTGGGGCCACAGCCCGGCACCCAATCGGAATGCCAGGGTGCACGATGGTGGCCCAGACTATACAAGGGAGGATGAAGTCGGGCCGACCAGTAAGTCTACCAAACCTGCAAAATGGCAGCGCAGGGCACTCCTCACTCCCCTTTAACTTCCACCCTGCAACCCGCAAGGCTGGAGCTGACACTGCTTGTGGCAGCCTCGTGGGGCACTGGCCAATTTCTGCCACAGGGCAGCACTAAGGTGTTGCCGCACACAGTGATGTTCATCACCGGATGCGCAATGGTCTGGGGCGCTACCGGCGGGATGCCGCGCTACCATGGTAGCGCCTCCGCTAACACTCACGCAATCTCGTGGGAGCCGGTAGCGCCCCCTACCCCCGTTGCCGAAAACAGTTTCTCGCCCTTAGAGGCGCTAACGGGAGTCACAAAACAGGGCAATTTTGGCAACAGGTTAAATATAACTCCCAAAAGCATTAACCTAATTTTAAAAACTTATTAAATTAACTGAGATTTATTTATAAAAGCTACTTTTTAAAACCACAGCAACATTAACAGTAGATAAATAGTGCACCTGAGCATAAACAAAGATAAAAGTTAAAGAACACACCCTTAAGAGAGAGACTCTAAGCTATCATTTAACTTCCTACCTAATATAAAGCTTCATTTAATCAAACTTCAGTTATTTTGAATAACTTCAAGGTGACTGGTTTATTATCTTCAATTTACACCAGTGTTTATGTACAGAATGCATGTGTATATATCACACATATAATGTACACACAGGTGCATGTGCGCATAGATCTCAAAGTATAATAATGAAAAATGTTATATAAAAAATATATTGTAAGTTGTAATATACTCCTGATATTGTCTTAAGGGAATCAATTCCTTTTCAAAACATGATTGTTTCAATTAAGATATTTGCAAATTATTTGCTAAATATGTAAACACACACAACACAGGACCTGTTCAGTTTACAATCCATAGCTCTCATCTTGACCTGACATTATTTACTTTGCACAACTCTTACATTTCTATACAACAGCTACAAAGATTAAAATGCAATGGTCCTGGATATTCTTGGTACCCTAATGATACAATAATACAAAACAAACATATATCATAACTCTTAGTGAATGTGGCAGGAGTGCTAAAATTATTCTTGCTAAACAAAGACCATAAAAGACACATGATTTTGGTTCTTGTTTTAACATTTATTTAAGACTACTTTACATCTATATTCTATCATTAAAAATTCAATAAAAGGCGCGAGACCAAATGGAACATTGAAAGATTGGTCCCTGGTCATGATCATGGATCTGATCACTGCCAATGTTTGTTCCTGAAATGATAAATTACAACAACTGGTTCTATGGCTTCTATTGTGGCTGCTGTGCAATTTGAGTCACAGAGCTCTTTGTTAATTTATGTTTTACCCCAGTCAGATACAGTACCTGTCTCTGTGCACAGCACCTACAATTTAAAAAGTAAAAGGAATTTAACATCGTGGCAAGAACTCAGATCCGAACCTGTGAAGGCAGGAGCTAACACTAAAAATCGGATATGTTACATCAAGATTTGAATTTTTGAATATAACAACAACCTTTGTGAATTGGTTTTAACAAATTTAAAATGGACTATAAGTAGGCGACAGAACAAGTCACAGGATGTACCTGATTCAATTTACCACAATAGTCAAGAACAGTGGGCATTATTTTCCCAGCGACATTCGGCCCAATATTTGATACTCAGCTTGTCTAAAAATCTGAAAATATTGCCCCACTGAAACAAATATCTATTTACTATTCTGAACACCAATGGGGTGGGGGAGAGAGAGAGGAGGATAAGGATCACATTTTAATTAAAATGGCTTTCATAGTCTCAAACCTCCCCGATCCTATGCTAATTACATGAAATGCTCAACGGACTTCAAGAGTTGACACAAACTTTTGAAGTCATTAATGCTTCCCACCTGAATGCCTGCAGCACAGAGATAAGGAGTCTAGACACAGAGTCAGGGACTTAAACTTTCTGTATGGGTACATTCCTCAAAACGTCGTTCTTTGTTTTGTTTTTCTTTTATTGAATAAAATTCCGTTCAAGTTTGGCCATTTCCTACTATTTTTAGGGAGGACTTCCCGAGAGGTTTGTAACGGATTTGTATATGTGCTATTTGGGGTTGATGCATTTCAACTTTAAGCAATGATAATAAATTATTAAGATGCATTATCCATTGATAATTCACATCAGAATAAGCAGACTCCTTCAATAATCTGTTTATGTCTCCCTGACCTACTTTCAGTAGCTTCCTACCTTTGACAGTACACGATCTAAGTATCAAATCTCATTCAACAGAAAAAGTGAGAAAACTCTTTCCGACTGAATTTGCTCGATTGAATTTTTTCAGAAGAGTTGCAATAAAAACACGGTTTCCTTCTCATGGGTACACAGACACAGTTACACAACTTTACCAAGGAAACGAATTTTAAAAATCGCACGAATTCACTGAGTACAACACTTCGATTTAAAACAAATCAAAATCCATTGGTTTTACTTCGCCACACACTTGGCGCCAGAAACACTGTCATGGTCTCAAATGTTCTGGGTCTATCCCACCTGCGGAAGGCCGCCTCCCGATTTGGTCCGATGTTAAACAGTTTTTCCTGCAGATTAAAAGCTTCCACAACCTGAGTCCCTTGGATTATCACCCTGGCCCTTCACACGCGTCGACAACTCCCTCAATTTCCCCAAACATCCCAACTCAGCAGCTGACGAAAAGTGCAGCAATTTTTTTTTCCCAACCAGAGAAAACATTATTTTTGGACTTTGGCGCAGTTACTATTTATCACACACCAGACTCCAAGCTATACAATGTTATAATAAAAATAGGAGGAACTCCTTTGGCACTTACCTGAGCCAACTCGCTGAAATTCTCCAACATCCTCACAGCCGGTTTGATGTCTTCAAACACCGACTGCTCCTCTGAAGCGCCGTCAGCCATGGTCACTGGTTTGAGTTGAGTAAAAACAGCGTTTTCTTCAGTGTTGGGGACACTGATCGCCAGCCCGCTGCTCGACATCACTTGCTTTTCTGATCTCCTGCACTTTTACCTTTTTCTAATATATGTATACAAATGAAAAGAATGAGTGAAAGACAAATTAAATCAAATGAAATCCAAATTTCCCCGCAGCAATCGCACACTGCGCGGTGCTCGCCTGGCTCTGATCTGTTCTCATCTGTCACTCACCTGAACTATACCTGCACACAGGTCGTGTGATTGACAGCGCAGCGACCAATAGCGGCTCGGGCCGGGCTGTCAATCACACGGACTGGGCGAGTGGGCGGGGTCCGGTCAGGGGGCGGAGCCCGAGCTGGTTCGGGAGGATCGAGGTGATCTGCCTCAATGCGACACCCCCGCATTAAGCAATTCCGGCGATTGCGAAATAGTTTTTTTTGTTAAGGAAGTTTTCTTTTCGGCATAAATGTAAGTCATGCGTTGCTTTCTTCTGGAAATAGTAAAACAATGACAAGAAAAATCACTCTGTACATAAATCTAACACGCGTAGTACCGTACTGTGAAACCTCAACAACAATTTATTACCACAGCCACAAAATCAGTTTAAAATGCAATCAATTTGGAGAAATTGTCTAAATGTAAGTGCCAGTGTAGGGTCAGGCTCCTCAACTCCTTAAAGAGATCGAAAACATGAAAAAAGGTGATTGTGTCTAATTGTCATTGGAGCCAACAGGTTTATTCATCTGTTTATTGACTGTTTTAACAAAAAACAAACAGGCACTCATGAAAGGGGAAGTGGTACTTCAAATAATTATTGTACTGGAAGTGTCTGAAGATTTTATCCTATGCACTTCACTCAATGATGATATGTTTGATGTATGCCTGGATCTGTACCTATATATATCTATATATATATAGATATATATAGGCTAGCAAATTTCCTTTGGCGTTGCTTACTGTGAATTGAAGAGTATGCTGCTTCATAATGACAGGAATGTTATAGCATCTAACGCAGAAAAAAATAGGGAACTTGAACTCAAGCTTGGAAGATGGAAGTTGCACAGATTAGGTTCATTTGGTGAACTATACAGGAAAGCAGTGGAGAGAGGATAGCGTGAAAAAATTGAGAGAATTGCATAGCTAAGAGAGTAGGCAATTGAAGAGTTTGTTTTTTGGGTCTGGTCAAAAGACTGCTGAGTCTTTTACAGTGCTGTGGTTTCTAATAATAACTTGCATTTACATGGCGCCTTCCATGTAGTAAAATGTCACAAGGTAATCAGACAAAAATTGACACCCATCCAAAGAAGGAAACATTAGGACAGGTGACCAAAGGAGTGTCTTTAAAGGAGGAAAGAGAGGTGAAGAGGCCGAGGTTTAGGGAGAGAATTCCAGAGCTTAGGGCCTAAATGGCTGAAGGCATGGCTACCAATGATGGGCGAAGGAAGTGCAGGATACACAAGAGGCCAGACTTGGAAGAATGCAGAGTACTTGGAGGGTTGTAGAGCTGGAGGAGGTTACAGAGATAAGTAAGGCCGAGGCATGGAAGGATTTGAACACTAGGATGAGAATTTTAAAATTGAGGCGTTGATACAGCGGGAGCCAATGTAGGTCAGCGAGCACAGGGGTGTTGGTGAAGGAGACTTGGTGTGAGATAGGATATGGGCAGCAGAGTTTTGGATGAGTTTTAGTTTATGGAGAGTGGAAGATGGGAGGCCGCCCAAGAGAGCATTATGTACTATTCTGCTGCTAAAGCAGAGTTATAACCTGCCCTGACCCTTTAAGTTCACATTGTCTACTGTAACTAGGTAATCCTGAGGTCAATTTGTGGCTAATTTTTGTTGCTGAAGGAAGCTTATAGATTAGGCAGCTGCATGTAAATGTTCAGCAGCAGGTCAGAAGAAAACAGCAGGCTTTCTTTATCTTTTCTTATACTTTTTAATAAAATGTTACTTGTTCATCGGTGCTGCCACTATCAATTTGGAGGTTTGACGATGGTAGGAGGAATAGAAGTAAACATCAAGAAAACAATAGAAGGTTTGCAGTGAAAACTATGAGACGACATTCATTGCCCAGTGGGCTAAGTTATTAGTAATAGAGCATATAAGAGGGAAGAAAGAACTTGCACTTACATAGTGCCTTTCACATTCTCAAAACTCTCCACAGCCAAAGATTACTTTTTCGATTTGGACAGCAAGTTGCCACATAAAGCAAGGGTAAGTGATCAGTTAATCTGTTCTTGGTGGTGTTGGTTGAAGGATGAATATTGGCCAAGACACCAGGAGAACTTTTTACTTTCCTTTGAATAGTGCCATGTAATCTATTACTTTCACCTGAATAGCCAGATGGAGTTTTGGTTAATCATCTGAGTAATGACATCTTCATTATTGCACTGAATTGTCAGCCTCAGTTATGTGCTCAAGTCTTGGAGTGGCCTAGAAATTGGCCTCCCTAGCACCTCCTGTTATCGCCTCCAAGCGGCGATAACGGGGGGCTAACCATTTACTGGCCAGACGTGGCGAGATGAATGACTCCCGCTAACTTCGGCAGGAGGTTTGCAGCGGCGGTAGGACGTTGCGCCCTGATCACCTTCGCCCGGAGATCGTGACATCATTGCCATGTACATCGCCCCGGTAGCGTCCCGGACCCAAACTTCGGTTCCGCCCCCTGCAGCATCGTCGGGCGAAAGCACCGACAGCTGCAGGAAGCGCTGATCGGGAGGCCAGGTGCTTCGGGGGCAGTGGGGAGGAAGTTAGAGGCGAGGTGGCCGAGGTAAGCACAAAAATTTCAAAAATGGTATTTCTCATTTTTTTACATTCCTCTTCGGCCGCGACCGATCAGCCCGGCACTCTGCTGCAGTGCATCGGGCTGATCAGGCCGGATCGCAGCTGCCGTTGGGATCAGCTCACTGGTCCCAATACAGTGTCCACCGGGAGGGAAGGAGCCTCGGATGGCGGCAGAGCTGCACAATTACCACCCCGCCTGTATCCTGCAGTGCTCCAGGACAGAAGTGGAGTGCTTGATGGCAAACACCAAATATTTAAAAAGTTGAAAATCATTAGCGTCTGGCGCTAATTTTTTCAACTTTTAATAGTTAACACCCCAAATGGGTTGCTCCCGAATTTCTCCTCCATTATCTTCTGATTCAGAGGAGAGCGTATTAATTTAATGGATTTACATCATCACCAACAAAGCAAATTTCAGAATTCAGGCTATGATCTCCTCACCCCTTAGAGCCTTGGGACATTTCTCTACGTTAAAGATGCTATATAAATGCAAGTTGTTGTTGTTGTTGTTATCCTGCCTCCTGTTCAACCCTTGCCAATGGTAACAGTGACAACCCTCCATTTAAAGGGACAAACAGGAGCGCTTCCGCCCCTCAGTTGGCAGCGGCCATATCTCTTTCAAATTGATCACCGCCTCTGCAGTGGCAGAGAAACTGAAGGGTCGCTTAAAAAGGTGATATGGCAAAGGTAACAAAGTCAGCACTTTTGGAGTGCAAACTAGCTGTCAGTAAAGTTAATGGCAGTTTTGTGCTAGAAATAAATTTGTCAGTGTGTTACATGTAAAATAACATCATCAGGTCCCTGGAATAATGTAGTCTGAATAGGTGGTTCCGAATTGGTCACAAAATATCCGAATAATTTTGTTGATTTTATTTTAGAAGTGATATCACTTACAAAACAGGTTTGACTGGTGTGATTGAGTGATTATCTGCAGCTAACTCTGGATAGAAGAAGAATCACTGCTTTGGTAGCACACCCTGCATCACAACATACATGCAGTTAACTCTTGTTACGCAAGTTCAATCCGCAATGCAAAATATTGCTTATTTCAGGAATTTACTTTTTTATATTAAAGAGCAAACATAGCATGGATTCTTAGAATAAATTAGATATAAATAATTTGATTTATAACACCGTGCAGTAACCTATAAACATCTATAATACTGGTCAATGTCTCTGTGACAATAGGGAGATTTCTGTCTCTTTTTCATACAATTTAAAACAAAAGTTTGAATTAAGATGGTAGCTATTCTTCCTCACCAGATAGTACAAATTCCTATTGGTAGGAACTGTGTCAATGGATGCCAGAAAGTAGTAAGTTTATGAACTCACTGGTCATCACAGACTGAAATACTATCCAAAAGAGGGCATTAATGATACAGCTCTTGATTTTCCTGGTTTCTTGCCTTCATCCCAGCCAACATTAAGCCTGCAAGGTTATCAGCTGTTGGGGACAGATCCATTCATTCTTTTCTTCGCCATTCCATTGCAAGATATACACCCTCACAGGATTTCATGCAAGAGGGCAAATAAGGCATGCCACTGAGCATTGTTAGCATCAGAGATAAACTGCCTGTACCCACCATTCTACCACAAATAATGTCTATGTACCCAGGCACACCTACCTGACAATGATAGATGAGAACTGCCTACACAGTTTCTGGTTCAGCAGGGAAGCATTTGCCATCTACTGCAATGAGTTCTGCAGCTAACCTCCAACATAGGGAGTGCACTGCCAGTCACAATCAAGGTCACCTCTGCCCTCAACTTTTATGTCTCTGCCTCCTTCCAGGCTAGGTTAGGGAAGATATGCAGTATCTAGCCACAGGTGTATTAAACCGATGACTGACACATTAATGAGCAAGGCTTATATTTTCACCTTGCTCACTGAAAAGTAACAGGAGCATTACCCACCTGCCCAATTTGACCATACTGCTAGATTTCCTAAGGTACAGGGGATCATTGATGGCATCTATATGACCATCTGATTAGCAGATTCTTGCTTCTCCTCTGGCACCATCATTTGCTTCGTCTCATCTTTGCGCCGTGACTTTCCTGGCGCAGTCTCCTTAAGCTCACTACCTAAATCCTTCAGGGCCTGTGTAGGTGCTCTGGTGCTTCCAAATGTAGGTGAGAGTGGAACAGAGTGCAGTGAGCTACCGGCCTGCTCAAGGCCCTGGCAGTGTTACTTTTTCAAGCCTACAATAACAATGCTGCCTCCTAGAGATGCTGTCAAACCAAAGATACCTTCATTAATATATACTGTATGTGATGTAGTTGTGCAATGTCTGTGTGTGAGTGACTGAAAAGGGGAACAAGGCACAACAAGAAAAGGTTGGAACTAGCCCTAAGCTTGGGGGAGCTTTCTAACTTCATCTTCTTCTACCCTCGTGATGCTTTTATAGGCAAGGATATGCAGAGCGGCCTCCTCAAAAACAGACAAATGCTTGAATTTCTGCATATTTCTCCAGTTCTTTTTATGTGCCAACTTGTCCCGCAAGCAGAGAAGTTGTCTTAAGATGTAATTTGAGGGAACACATACAGTGACAGGCATCTGTCCAACCTGGCCAGCTTCCCACATTCGACCCTCCGAAAACTTGAGGTCATCCAAAACTCTGCTGCCCATGTCCTAATTCGCATCAAGTCCCATTCAACCATCACCCCTCTGCTCGCTGACCTACATTGGCTCCTGGTTAATCAACGCCTCGATTTTCAAATTCTCATCTTTGTTTTCAAATCCCTCCATGGCCTTGCCCCTCCCTATCCCTGTAATCTTTTTCAGCCCTAAACACTCCAAGATAATTGCACTCCTCCAATTCTGGCTTCTTGAGCATCACTGATTTTAATTGCTCCATCATTGGCAGCTGTGCCTTCAGCTGCCAAGGCCCTAAACTCTGGAATTCCCTCCCTAAACCCCTATGCCTCTCCACCTCTCTTTCCTCCTTTAAGATGCTCCTCCTAAGGAGACACTCTGATCCCCTTACCTAAGGAAAGACTTACTTGCCTCAGAGGGAGTGCAACGAAGGTTCACTAGACGGGTTCCTGGGATGAGGGGATTGCCCTATGAGGAGAGGTTGAGTAGCTTATATTCCCTAGAATTTAGAAGAATGAGAGATGATCTAATTGAAACATATCAAATTCTTACAGGGCTTGACAGGGTTAATGCTGAGAAAATATTTCCTCTGGCTGGGAAATCTAGAACATGGGGCCACCCAGTCTCAGAATAAGGGGTCGGCCGTTTAGAACTGAGATGAGGAGAAACTTCTTCACTCAAAGGGTTGTGAATCTTTGGAATTCGCTATCCCAGAGAACTGCGGATGCTCAGTTGTTGATTATATTCAAGACAGAGGTCGATAATTTTTTGGGAACTAAGGGAATCAAGGGATATGGGGATAAAGCGGGAAGGTGGAGTTGAAGTACAAGATCAGCCATGATCTTGTTGAACGGCGGAGCAGACTCAAAGGGCCAAATAGCCTACTCCAACTCTTATTTCTTATGTTCTTATGTTCTTAAAATCTACCTTTTAACCAAGCTTTTGGTTATCTGCCCTAATATCTCCTTATGTGACTCAGTGTCAAATTTTGTTTGATAACGCCCCTGTAAAGCTTCGTGGGACATTATACTACGTTAAATGCACTATATAAATGCAAGTTGTTATTGTTATGTATGCATGCTTGTATTGTTGTGATGTCTGTCACACTAAATGTACCTTCACCCTGTACACACCTTACCTGTACACCAGAGGGTGCTGCTGTGGAGACCTTGCACACTGCAGATTACCCAGTATAAAAGGGAGTCACCTCTTGGTGTTCTCACTCTAGGAGCTGCAAATAAAGGACTACAGTTTTCACAGTTTAAGTACTATACCGCTGTCTCGTGGAGTCATTAACAAGGTGCCCACTTATATAATAACTGGCGACGAGGTCACGAACTACACGCACAACATGTCGAATCTCAGCAACTTTCAACAATTCACCAATGGGGAAAATTGGGATGCTTTCATGGAAAGATTGGAACATGTCTTCATAGCCAACGACCTGGATGGGGACACACCGGCTACACTATCGAACAAGCACAGGGCCATCCTGCTTAGCAGTTGTGGGCCCACTATCCATTATCCCGTCAGGGACTTGCTAGCCCCAGAGAATACAACCAGTAAGAGCTATGAGGAACACTAATGCAAGAGCAACTAAAACCAAAAGAAAGCATCCACACAGCCAGGCACCGGTTCTACACTCACCGGCAACCCGAAGGCCAAGAGATTGCTAAGCGTGCTGCACATTTAAGAAGATTGGCTGCACCATGTGATTTTGGCGACCACCTTAACGCAGCACTAAGGGACTTATTTGTTATCGGAATCGGCCACGAGGGCCTCCTCCACAAATTGCTCTCTGCGGATATCACAGTCACCCTGCAGAAGGCAATGTAGCCTATCCTGTGTATCAGTAAATTAATATGCCTTATGCAACTGGGACATGTTGGAAGGATTTGCTGTGTGAACATTCTGAAGATTTAAATGCCAGAACAACTTCCATTGTAACTTGCAGCCCTTATTTTAGCCATTCTGCTGTGTGCTCTTGCATGAAAGGCATTCAGAGTCCTCTTTTGATTGAAATTTTAGAGGGGCAAGCATTAAAAACCATTACAGTTCTGGGAACACACTTCATAGCATGCATACTTGGCCAGATACTTGCTATAGGAAAGTACTGGGTTGGCTTCTTTTCTCATGTTTGCCGTGTTCCACATTTGCAGCCAAGTCCTCTGGTTGTTGCAGAGACCTATCATCTCTGTCTGAAATCTCTTGTCAGGCGTTTTGGATCACTCTTTGGGGAGAGAGTGGCAGTTATTTTGGTCTCCTAGCCAACATTCACCATTCAAGCAATATCATCAAAACAGATTAACTGATCATTTATCTCATTACAGTTTATAGAACCTTCCTGTGTATAATTGGCTGTCACATTTACCTAGAAAACAACAGTGACTGCACTTCAAAAGGAATTTGTTAGCTGTGAAGTGCTTTGGGATGCCCTGTGATGTGACAGGTGCTATATAAGTACACATCCATTCTTTCTTTATAGAACGTGAACAAAACTTAGAGGGGAAGGGAGAGCAACAGGTATTTAGCATATCTAACTTCTTAATTGCCACTTGCTATTCTCCCCTTCTCTTTTTATTTTAGATGGTTAAATAAAGAGCCGTATCCAGTTTGACTGGCAGTTTTAATAAATAGTTTCATACAATACATTAACTTGTGTCTCTTTCAGATACTAACTGAGTTGCAGTTCCAGCATTTTCTGCTCTTTTTATGTTTGGTTAGCTCATTTGTAAATGTAAATAAAAACAGCTTGCTATAATTAGTACAAGTAAAGATTAATCTTACTGTACATTTAGATCAATGGTATGTGAGAAATTTGCTCAGATGAATCCTTTCCTTTTTGAACTTAAAGTTCAACCAAGCTACCATATTATGCAATCAAAGACTGCTTTGCCTCTATGGTACAATCTAGACAGTCATCAAAGCAGTAATGCTGCTGATGATGATGAGTGGGAACCTAAAATGTTCACAATATGTTCACGTACAAGTTAGCAAACCCAATATTTTTCTTTATAGTTTTATATTGCTAATTTACTAAGTTTAAATGAAAATTACACCATTAGAGATAATGGACCCTTATTTGTTACACATCCATCTAATTGCTAATAGTTCTGTTGCTACAGCAATAATCAGAGACATGTAGGGTGTCTCCGCCCCTGACTTCATCCCCTGACAACATTTGCCTTGTAAGGGGTGAATGGAATTTCCTTCCCATGCGAGGTAAGTCGGAAACTCCTGGAAATGTTGGACACCTAATGCAACCAGGTCTCCACTATTTGCTGCTAGGGGTTCACTGAGTAATTTCAGCCCCAAATCATCATCATCATCATAGGCAGTCCCTCGGAATCGAGGAAGACTTGCTTCCACTCTAAAAATGAGTCCTTAGGTGGCTGAACAATCCAATACGAGAACCACAGTCCCTGTCACAGGTGGGACATTTGTCGTTGAGGGAAAGGGTGGGTGGGACAGGTTTGCTGCATGCTCTTTCCGCTGCCTGCACTTGATTTCTGCATGCTCTCGGCGATGAGATTCGTGGTGCTCAGCGCCCTCCCAGATGCACTTCCTCCACTTCGGCCAGGGACTCCCAGGTGTCTTTGGCCAGGGACTCCCAGGTGTCAGCGGGGATGTTGCACTTTATCAGGGAGGCTTTGAGGGTGTCCCTGTAACGTTTCCTCTGCCCATCTTTGGCTCATTTGCCGTGAAGGAGTTCCGAGTAGAGCGCTTGCTTTGGGAATCTCGTGTTTGGCATGCGAACGATGTGGCCTGCCCAGCGGAGCTGATCAAGTGTGGTCAGTGCTTCAATGCTGGGGATGCTGGCCTGGTCGAGGACGCTAATGTTGGTGCACTTGTCCTCCCAGGGGATATGCAGGATCCTCCGGAGACATCGTTGGTGGTATTTCTCCAGCGACTTGAGATGTCTGCTGTACATGGTCCATTTCTCTGAGCCATACAGGAGGGCGGGTATTACTACAGCCCTGTAGACCATGAGCCTGGTGGCAGATTTGAGGGCCTGGTCTTCAAACCCTCTTTTCCTCAGGCGTTTTACTTGAATGATTGATCTAAATTACTCAAAAATCTGTTGCTCTAGATACTGGTCACTGTTTAATTTATTTATTTAATACTATATGAATTATATTGGAAATATCATCACCTAACTCTTGGGGCTTTTTTGAGTTATCAAGATTACAGTTAAGCTCAAATATACTCAGTTATTATTCAAGTCCCAGAAATGTTTCTGCTAGTAACAGTTTGTAATAAAGCTATAGACCACATTTTTGAATGATTTGCTTTTCAGACCAGTCATGTTGCACATTTTGCATAAATATAAAGTAGTTTCAGTTTCACATCAAAATAAATTGTAGTAAATTTAGGCAAGTGGCAATTTTACACAATAGGAATGCTGCTGGCAGAGGGAGACCTGGCTACATGCCATAGAGCATACAATTTCAACTCCCTTATCCTGATGGCATCACAGACATATTAACATGTGGCCACATGATACTATCATTCATAAAGGATAAAGGATAATGGAAACAGATTTAACAATGTTGGTAGTTAGCAGACCTACAAGGGTAAAAGGCGTTGCTTGATCTGGTTATGAGTAATGAAATTGATCAGGTAGATAAGCTAATTGTGGATGAGCACTTTGGGTGTAGGGATCACAATATGATGAGATTTATGATCCAACAAGAAGGTAACATGTTAATACAAAAACTCGAACATCAGATTGGATTAGGACAGATTGTAGATAGATGAAGAGTGACCTAGCAAGGAGAAATTGACACACAGGACTATAGATATTTTTATAAAGAGATCACAAATGTTCAGAAAAAAACATATACCATTTAATAGATGGAAACTACAATTATTTTTCAGATGTCATGGATAAATAAAGAGGTTAGAAACTAATTAAAATTGAATAAGAGGGCCTATGAGGACTATCAGTGTAATAATAATGATAAAATTAAAGGAGGATTTAAGAAAATACATTAAAAGTGGGATAAGGAAAGCTCAGAGGGAATATCAGGAATTTTTAAAAACTCAAAAGAAATAGTAAGGTATTTTACAAATATATCAGTAAAAAGCAGGGTGTGACTGAGAGAAGAGAGTTGTCAACTTGTAGATAATGATCAAAAAATGGCAAAAGTATTCAATAAGTTCTTTGCATCACTCTTTATTAAAGAGAAGGATATCGGAGAGGAGAATAATTCTACTAAAGTGGTTGAGAGCAAGATGAACAGTATTATTATGGACAAAAGAAAAATTTTAGATAAGTTCGTTAAGGTAAGAGAAGACAGGATGCAATCTAGGATCCTGAAGGAGATGAGGTAGGAAGTTGCATAGGCCCTAGGTATTATGGGCCCAAGTTTCGAGCCATGCCTAGAACGGCGCAGTCCCGACCTGGACGCCCGTTTTTCGCGCCACAAAGTGCGCCTAAAAAAAACCTCCATATTCTCCACATTCCTGCAGGTCCTCTGGTCCTCGGCGCAGCGCAGCAGGAACTGTAGGGGGCGGAGCCAGGTCCCTGCGCTGAAAACAGTGCCGCTACAGTGGGCGCACAAGTGCAGTAGCTCCAGGCGCCCGAAACTGTGTGGGAGGGGCCGAAGCACGCAGCCCCTAGCCCTGGACGAATGGCCTCACAGGGGCTGCGTGAATAAGGCTCCTCCCACGCCCAGCTCCTGCTTCCTTCCGACTCGACTCGACTCCTGCTTCCCGCCTCCGGACCGGACCCGACACCGACCTGACTCACGCTCACCACACGCCCCCCCCAACTGGACCCGACCCGACTCCCGCTCCGACTCCCGCTCCCGCTCCCGCTCCCCCCCCCACCCCCCCCGACTGGACCCGACCCGATTCCCGCCCCCCCCCCCCCCCCCGACTGGACCCGACCTGATTCCCACTCCCCCCCCCCCCCCGACTGGACCCGACCTGATTCCCGCCCCCCCCCCCCCCCCGACTGGACCCGACCTGATTCCCGCCCCCCCCCTCCCCCCGACTGGACCCGACCTGATTCCCACTCCCCCTCCCCCCCAGACTCGACCCGACCCGACCCGACTCCCGCTCCTGCTCCCCCCCTCCCCCGACTGGACCTGACCCGACTCCCGCTCCCCCCCGCCCCCGGACTGGATCCGACCTGACCTCCCTCTCCCCGACCTGACCTCCCTCTCCCTCCCTCCCTCCCCCTGACCCGAACCGAACCGAAACCGACCTCCCTCCCACCACCCCCCCAACCCGACCCAACGCCACCTACCTGTAAATCTGGTGCTGGGGACGGGCCCTGCCCGAAGTCTCGGGCCCGGCCCGTTCAGCCTCCCTCCCCCTTCTCCTTTCCCCCCCACCCCCCCAATCTCCTTCCCCTCCTCATCTCCTTCCCCCCCCATCTCCTTCCCCCCCCCATCTTCTTCCCCCCATCTCCTTCCCCCCATCTCCTTCCCCCCATCTCCTTCCCCCATCTCCTTTCCCCCATCTCCTTCCCCCCCATCTCCTTCCCCCCCATCTCCTTCCCCCCATCTCCTTTCCCCATCTCCTTTCCCTCCCTTCTCCCCTTTATCCCCTTCTCCTCCCTTCCCCCTTCTCCCCCCTCCCCTTCTCCCCCATCACTCCCCCTTCTCACTCATCCCTCCCCCTTCCCTCCCTCTGCTCCCCCCCTCTCTCCCTCTACCCCCCTCCTCCCCCTCCCCTCGCTGTCAGAAACACAAACACTGACAGACAGAGAATGAGAGATAGAGACACTGACAGAGACACACTGGGGGGGGGGGGGGGGGGACATCCCAGCACGCTGTTGGGGGATTCCTGGTGCTGCAGTCAGTAAGTAGAAAATGTTTTATTTATTGATTAAAAAAAAAAATTATTTCTTATTAATTTTTTTTGATTGATTTATTGGTTGATTTATTGATGTATTTATTATTTATTATTGATGATAGGTCTTTATTCGTAAAACTGAAGTGTTTAATGTTTGTAAACTTCCCTTTAAACCCCCCCCCCCACCATTCCCTACGCCTGATTTGTAACCTACGCCTGATTTTCTAAAGTGTAGACAAGGTTTTTTCGAGCATACAAAAATCTTCACTTACTCCATTCTAAGTTAGTTTGGAGTAAGTTTTCACTGACGAAACTTTGAAAACAGGCGTAAGTGGCCGGACACGCCCCCTTTTGAAAAAAAATTTCTGTTCCAAAGTGAAACTGTTCTAACTGACTAGAACTGGAGCAAACTAAATGACGAGAATTCCGATTTCTAAGATACTCCGTTCTACACCAGTTGCTCCTAAAAATCAGGATCATATCATGTGGAAACTTGGGGCCTATATTTCAAGGCTCTATGAGTGTGGTTGTATGCTGGAGGACTGGAGAGTGGCCAATGTAGCATCCATGTTTAAAGAGGGAAACAAAGATAATCTGGGTAATTACATGCTATTTAGTTAAACATCTGTGATAAGGAAAATTTTAGGGTCTTTGGTTAAGGATGAAATTTCCACATTTCTAGATAAAAAGAAAATAGTTAGAAGTTGCCAGCACAAATTTCAAAAGGGACGATCATGCTTGACAAACCTCATCGAATTCTTTGAGGAGACAACAGGTATGGTAGATGAAGGAAATGCAGTAAAAGTAGTTTACGTGGACTTTAAAATCCTTTGACAAGGTACCACATGGGAGATTACTCGAAGGTTAAGGGGTATGGATAGTGGGAAGATAGCAAACTCGATTAAAAATTGGTTAGAAAGGAGAAATTTGGAGAGTAGGAGTTTGGGGCAGCTTTTTAGTGGTAAGAAGTTGACAGTGGCATCCTTCAAGGTTCAGTTCAAGTTGATAAGGATGTACAAAAAGCTAATAGAATTCTAGGTTTTATCTCGAAAGGTGTAGAATATAAAAGCCAAGAGGTTCCGAAGAGCCTATATAAAACCGCTCAAAATGGAGGAGATACATCTGGGAAGGCACGGAACACCTCGAGTCTCTTCGCCAGGAGCATGCGGAAGCCAAGCGCAAACAGCGGAAGGAGCGTACAACAACCCAAGCACCCCATTCACCTGTCCCTCCAACCACCATCTGCCCCACCTGTGACAGAGACTGTAGATCCCACATTGGCCTCTTAATCACCTGAGAACTCCTATTAGTGTGGAAGCAAGTCATCCTCGACTCCGAGGGACTGCCTCAGAAGGAGAAGATATAAAACCTTAATCAGCCTCAGTTAGAGTGCTGTGTGCCATATTGAGTTCCATATTATAGGAAGGATATTGAGGCTTTACAGATCATCTTATGCAGATTCACTAAGATGCTGTCTGGTATGAGAAAATGCAAGTATGAAGAACGACTTGAAAATTGGGTCATTTTTTCATTAGGCCAATGCAGATTATGGGGCAATGTAAGAGGTGTGTTTAAAATGATGACAGGATGAGATAGGCTAGATAGCAGCAGACTGTTTCCAATAGTTAAGGGATCATAGAAACATAGAAACATAGAAAATAGGTGCAGGAGTAGGCCATTCGGCCCTTCTAGCCTGCACCGCCATTCAATGAGTTCATGGCTGAACATTCAACTTCAGTACCCCATTCCTGCTTTCTCGCCATACCTCTTGATCCCCCTAGTAGTAAGGACCTCATCTAACTCCTTTTTGAATATATTTAGTGAATTGGCCTCAACAACTTTCTGTGGTAGAGAATTCCACAGGTTCACCACTCTCTGGGTGAAGAAGTTCCTCCGCATCTCGGTCCTAAATGGCTTACCCCTTATCCTTAGACTGTGACCTCTGGTTCTGGACTTCCCCAACATTGGGAACATTCTTCCTGCATCTAGCCTGTCTAACCCCGTCAGAATTTTAAATGTTTCTATGAGGTCCCCTCTCATTCTTCTGAACTCCAGTGAATACAAGCCCAGTTGATCCAGTCTTTCTTGATAGGTCAGTCCCGCCATCCCGGGAATCAGTCTGGTGAACCTTCGCTGCACTCCCTCAATAGCAAGAATGTCCTTCCTCAGGTTAGGAGACCAAAACTGTACACAATACTCCAGGTGTGGCCTCACCAATGCCCTGTACAACTGTAGCAACACCTCCCTGCCCCTGTACTCAAATCCCCTTGCTATGAAGGCCAACATGCCATTTGCTTTCTTAACCGCCTGCTGCACCTGCATGCCAACCTTCAATGACTGATGTACCATGACACCCAGGTCTCTTTGCACCTCCCCTTTTCCTAATCTGTCACCATTCAGATAATAGTCTGTCTCTCTGTTTTTACCACCAAAGTGGATAACCTCACATTTATCAAGACCATCGATACAAGATTAAATGTAAGAGATTTAGAACAGTGGGCAGGAGAAAACACTTCACACAGAGAGTTGTGAGGCTTTGGAATTAACTTCCACAGTTTGGGGTTGAGGCTGAAACTGTGTCAACATTCAAGATTAGATTGGATAGGTGGATGAAGGGAAGAGATAGGGGAACAAGATTTGTAAATGTGATTAGAACTATTTTCTTGTGTGGAAGTTAAATGCCAACATGGAATTGTTGAGTTGAAAGGCCTGATTCTGTGTTGTAACTTCTATGTATTTCTATGTATATACATAGGGGCTGGTTCTATGCATTTGCTTGTAGTGATGGTTCCCGATAAAAATAGAGACTAACAAGCTTATGGAGACCAACGCCCCAGCCTCAATGTAACAATGGGAAAATAACATTCTCCCACAAGCTGTGCGACAGAAAAGTAAATACAAAAGGGGCTAAATTGGATAGCCCCTGAAAATGGGCACGGGGATCACAATACGTGATTAACACTCGCCTATTCAATGTGATGCCGGCAGCACACCAACTTTGTGCTGTCTGCTCACTTCCATGACTGCAGTATGCAGCCAGCGCTAGCCATGCTGTTGATTGAATGTAAGCATCAGCAGAGGGCCCAAAACCATGAGTATTTAGTGTTATGTATGCAACTCTAGGTAACCTGTATCATACCGCCACCAGAGGATATACCTGTTGGAGTCCCAAGGGATCCCAGCATCCCTTGGGAGCACTGCATGTAAGCAGGCCTCCCATGCTGTACCAACATTCTGGAGTTTCAATAAAGGAGCTAAGGTAACACTTACTCGTGTCCACAGTACTCAGTTACATTACTTTATTGTGAGCTTAACAACTGGCAACAAGATAACGAACAATCACGCGAAAATGTAGAGAACTGTTGGTATCCTGGAGAAATTCTCAGAAGGGGATGATTGGGAGGCCTTCATGGAGCAACTCGACCAATACTTCATGGCCAACGAGCTGGAAGGGGACGAGAACTCTGACAAACGAAGGGCGATCCTCCTTACTCTCTGTGGGGCAACAAGCTATGGCCTCATGAAGAATCTTCTAGCTCCGGTGAAAACAACAACCAAATCATCTGAAGAACTGTGTACGCTGGTCCGGGAGCACCTAAATCCGAAGGAAAGTGTTTTGATGGGAAGGTATTGATTCTACACGTGTCAGCGGTCTGAAGGCCAGGAAGTGGCGAGCTACTTCGCTGAACTCAGGCGCCTTGCAGGACATTGTGAATTCGATGGATTCCTTGAGCAAATGCTAAGAGACTTCTTTGTGCTTGGCATTGGCCATGAGGTTATCCTTCGCAAACTATTGACTTTTGAAACACCGAACCTGAGCAAAGCTATAATGATAGCCCAGGCATTTATGTCCACCAGCGATAACACCAAACAAATTTTGCAGCACAAAAGGTTTCGGCAAGTACAGTACACAAAGTAATGTCATTTTCAGGCAGGAATGCATATGGCAGAACGTACACGCCTGCAGCTGCATGACCTCAGATGACCCAGATTCTGCCATCAAACATTAATGCGAGGCAGTTAACACCTTGTTGGCGCTGTGGAGGTGATCATCGAGCCCATCAAAGCCACTTCAAACACTATGCATGCAAAGGCTGTGGAACAATGGGACACTTCCAGTGAATGTGCAGACAAGCTGCAAACCCTGCAAACCACCATGTTGCAGAGGAGGATCGATCCATGGTGGATCAGGCTGAACTAGAGACTTGAACCGAGGAGGCAGAAGTGTACGGGGTACATACCTTCACCACGAAATTTCCACCGATCATGCTAAAAGTCGAATTGGACGGAAATCCAGTATCCATGGAACTGGACATGGGTGCGAGTCAGTCTATCATGAGCAAAAAGGCCTTCGACAGACTGTGGTGCAACAAGGCACACAGGCCCAAGCTTAGCCCCATTCATGCCAAGCTAAGAACTTATACTAAAGAGCTGATCCCAGTTATTGGCAGCGCAGCAGTAAAAGTCTCCTATGATGGAGCAGTGCACGAACTCCCACTATGGATTGTACTAGGAGATGGCCCCACAGTGTTCGGCAGAAGCTGACTGGGAAAAATCTGCTTAAACTGGGACGACATCCGAGTGCTTTCGTCCATCGACGACGCCTCATGTGCCCAGGTTCTGAGCAAGTTCCTGTCGTTGTTTGAGCCAGGAATCAGAAGTTTCTCAGGGGCGAAGGTGCAGATCCACTTGGTTCCCGGTACACGACCCATCCACCACAAGGCACGGGCGGTGCCATATATGATGCGAGAAAGTGGAAATTGAGCTGGACAGGCTGCAGCGAGAAGGTATCATCGCGCCGGTGGAGTGGGCCAGTCCGGTTCTCAAATGCGATGGCACGGTCAGAATTTGGGGAACTATAAAGTAACGATGAACTGTTTTTCGCTACAGGACCAGTACCTGCTACCCAAGACAGACGACCTATTTGCCACCCTGGCTGGAGGAAAGACGTTCACCAAGTTGGACCTGACCTCGGCCGACATGACGCAGGAGCTGGAGGAATCTTCGAAAGACCTCACCTGCACCAACACACGCAAAGTTCTGTTCATCTACAATAGATGCCCATTTGGGATTCGAACGGCCACAGCAATGTTTCAAAGGAACATGGAGAGCCTGCTAAAGTCGGTTCCGCGCACCGTGGTTTTCCAGGATGACATACTGGTCACAGGTCGGGACACCATCGAACACTTGAAGAACCTGGAAGAGGTTCTAAGTCGGCTAGATCACGTGGGTTTTTCTGGTGCCAGAGGTCGAGTTCTTAGGGAGAAGAATCGTGGCAGATGGCATCAGACCCACCGACGCCAAGACGGAGGCCATCAAGAACGCGCCGAGACCACAGAACGTGACGGAGCTGCGGTCATTCCTGGGACTCCTCAACTATTTCGGTAATTTCCTACCCTGGTTAAGCGCCTTACTAGAACCCCTACATGTGCTGCTACGCAAGGGGAGATAACTGGGTATGGGGGAAATCACAAGAGGCTGCTTTTGAGAAAGCCAGAAATCTGTTATGTTCCAACAAATTGCTTGTTCTGTATAACCCATGTAAACGTTTAGTGCTTGCGATGCGTCTTTGTATGGGGTCAGGTGTGTGTTACAACAAGCAAATGAATCGGGAACATTGCAACCAGTTGCCTATGCCTTCAGAAATTTGTCCAAGGCCGAAAGGGCCTACAGCATGATTGAAAAAGAAGCTCTGGCATGTGTTTTATGGGGTGAAATAAATGCACCAGTATCTGTTTGGTCTCAAGTTTGAGTTAGAAACTGACCATAAGCCACTCATATCGCTATTCTCAGAGAGCAAATGGATTAATACCAATGCCTCTGCCCGCATCCAAAGATGGACCATCACAGAACAGGCACAAAGAACTCTGCTGATGCTCTCAGTCGGCTACCATTGCCCACCACCGGGATGGAAATGGCACAGCCTACAGACTTGCTCTTGGTGGTGGATGCATTTGAAAACGAAAAGTCACCTGTTATGGCCCACCAGATCAGGACCTGGACCAGCCAGGATCCTTTACTGTCCTTTATAAAAAACTGTGTCCTCCATGGGAGCTGGTCCAGCGTCCCAGCGAAGATGCATAAAGAGATCAAGCCATTCCAGCGGTGCAAAGACGAAATGCCCATACAGGCGGACTGTCTTTTGTGTGGCAATCGCATGGTTTTGCCTAAGAAAGGCAGGGAAACGTTCGTACTCGACCTACACAATACCCACCCAGGCATAGTAATGATGAAAGCCATAGCCAGATCCCATGTGTGGTAGCCCGGCATCGACTCAGATTTGGAGTCATGCGTGTGCCAATGCAACACTTGCAATGCACCCAGAGAGGCACCGCTAAGTTTGTGGTCATGGATCTCCACACCGTCATCTAGGATCCACGTTGACTTTGCAGGCCCGTTTCTAGGCAAAATGTTTTTGGTTGTTGTGGATGCTTATTCAAAATGGATTGAGTGTGTAATAATGTCTGTAAGCACGTCCACTGCCACCATCGAAAGCCTATGAACCATGTTCGCCACACACGGCCTGCCTGATTTCCTTGTCAGAGACAATGGGCCGTGCTTCACCAGTGCTGAATTCAAGAAATTCATGACCCGCAATAGGATCAAGCACGTCACATCTGCCCCGTTCAAGCCCGCATCCAACGGCCAGGCAGAACGGGCAGTCCAAACCATCAAGCAAAGCTTGAAACGTGTGTCAGAAGGCTCTCTGCAGACCCGTCTGTCCCGATTCCTGCTCAGTTACCGCACCAGACCCCACTCGCTCACCGGAGTTCCCCCAGCCGAGCTGCACATGAAAAGGGTGCTCAAAACAAGGCTCTCTCTCGTCCAACCGGATCTCCATGATCACGTCGAGGGCAGGCGGCATCAACAAAGCATGTACCATGATTGCGCAAACTTGTCACGCGATATTGAAGTCAATGACCCTGTATTTGTACTCAACTATGGACATGTTCCCAAATGGCTTGCTGGCACCGCCATAGCCAAAGAAGGGAGTAGGGTGTTTCAGGTCAAACTGGCTAATGGACTAACTTGCAGAAAGCATTTGGATCAAACCAAACTGCGATTCACAAACAGACACGAGCAACCCGAAGAGGACACCACCAGCTTCAACCCTCCAACACACACACAAGTGGCAACCGACATCATGGTCGATCACAAAGCTGAACTCACCATCCCCAGCAGCCCAGCAAGTCCAGCTGCCCAGCAGCCCAGCGAAGAACCAACCAACTCACCCATACCTGCATTTGTACCGAGACGATTGATAAGGGAATGAAAAGCCCCAGATCGTCTCACCCTGTAAATAAGTGTACTATTGACTTTGGGAGGAAGTGATGTTATGTATGCAACCATCGGTAACCTGTATCATACTGCCACCAGAGGGACCTGTTGGAGTCCCAAGGAATCCCAGCATCCCTTGGGAGCACTGTATATAAGCAGGCCTCCCATACTGTACCAACACTCTGGAGTTTAAATAAAGGAGCTGTCACACTTAATCATGTCTACAGTACTCAAGCTCAAAATAAAGTAATGTAACTAACAGTTAGCACCTATTTGAAACCAGCATGCACATAAAGGGAAGATGCATTTTGGCTGGAGCAAGTGGTGGATGTCATCCTACAACATATTCTGATCTGAGAAACAATAATGGCATAACATCAGAGAGGTTTTCCGATGTTGCACTGGAGGTCTTGATGGAGGAGGTTGAAAGGAGGAGCGACGTTCTGTACCCACAGGGGGCCAGGAAGCCCTCAAGACAAATGCTTAGAAGGCAGTGGGAGCAGATAGGTGTGTCAGGAGTCAAGCCCCAAGGACCAGGAAGCAGTGACACCAAAAAATGACCTCACACGAGTGGTCAAGGTCAGTGAATGCATCTTCAAATGCTATATCCCACCAACTGCACCACTAGCTTCAGCAACTCCACAATGCACCACACTCCATCACTCACCTACCAGCAATCACTAACAATTAAGACTCAAAGCTAACATTCATAGCTTAACCTCACCCTCACAAACTTAGCACTACTACAAACCTCACATCAACATCTCACAGCTTTCCCATACTGCCAGCTATTTAACCATGACAGCCACATCACTCAAACAGATTGCATGACACTCACTGACACATTTCCTTCTCTCTTGCTGGACAAGGTGGTGAACAATCGGAGGCAGCAGGACCTAACTGATGGGGGACAGGCATGACTGCATGTCCTTATCCCCATGGGGGAGACGGTGCTCGCCATCATTGACCATTGCTGAGACTGTGGCCAGCTGCAAGCCTGAAACCTAGAGATGATGGTATCCTCATACCTAATCCTCCTTCTCTTGTCCCACTTCCACCTCATCCCACAATCTGATCTGATTTATAAGCTGCAGATCATGTAAGCTTGTATCTCTTGCTTCCTTGCCCCCTCAACACCCCTTACCCTTGTGCCTTTCTCCTTTCAGATACCAAAGATCTGCAATCTGCCCAGGCGGTAGTGGAAGGGGACTCAGATAAGAACTTTGAAGGGGCAGGCTGCAGAAGAAGGATGATGGATATACACAATGAAATGCTTGGTACATTGGTAGGCCTGCCAGAAAACTAGCGCAAAATATAAAAACAGATAGCAAGAGTTTCTATAGGTATATAAAAAGGAAAAGGGTGGCTAAAGTAAATGTTGGTCCCTTAAAGGACAAGACTGGGGAATTAGTAATGGGGAACATGGAGATGGAAGAAACTCTGAACAAATATTTTGCATCAATCTTTAAGGTAGAGGACACTAACAATATTCCGACAGTGGATAGTCTAGGGGCTATGGGGGGGAGGAACTTAACACAATCACAATCACTAAGGAGGTGGTACTCGGAAAGATAATGGGACTAAAGGCAGATAAATCCCCTGGACCTGATGGCTTGCATCCTATGGTCTTAAGAGAAGTAGAAGGGATTGTGGATGTATTGATTGTAATTTACTAAAATTCCCTGGATTTTGGTGAGGTCCCAGCAGATTGGAAAACTGCAAATTGGAAAACTAAAAAAGGAGGCAGACAAAAAGCAGGAAACTATAGACCAGTTAGCCTAACATCTGTGGTTGGGAAAATGTTGGGGTCCATTATTAAAGAAGCAGTAGCAGGACATTTGGAAAAGCAAAATTTGGTCAGGCAGAGTCAGCATGGATTTATGAAGGGGAAGTCATGTTAGACAAATTTACTGGAGTTCTTTGAGGATGTCACGAACAGGGTGGATAAAGGAGAACCAGTGGATGTGGTGTATTTGGACTTCCAGAAAGCATTTGACAAGGTGCCACATAAAAGGTTACTGCACAAGATAAAAGTTCACGGGGTTGGGGGTAATATATTAGCATGGATAGAGGATTGGCCAGCTAACAGAGAACAGAGAGTCAGGATAAATGGTTGATTCTCTGGTTGGCAACCAGTAACTAGTGGGGTGCCACAGGAATCAGTACTGGGACCCCAACTATTTACAATCGATATTAATGACTTGGAAGAAGGGACTGAGTGTAACGTAGCCAAGTTTTCTGACGATACAAAGATGGGAGGGAAAGCAATGTGTGAGGAAGACACAAACAAATCTGAAAAGGACATAGACAGGCTAAGTGAGTGGGCAAAAATTTGGCAGATATAGTATAATATTGGAAAGTGTGAGGCCATGCACTTTGGCAGAAAAAAATCAAAGAACAAGTTATTATTTAAATGGAGAAAGATTGCAAAGTGTCGCAGTACAGCGGGACCTGGGGTTACTTGTGCACGAAACACAAAATTATAGTATGCAGGTACAACATGTGATCAGGAAGGCCCATGGTATCTTGGCCTTTATTGCAAAGGGGATGGAGTATAAAAGCAGGGAAGTCTTACTACAGCTATATGAGGTATTGGTGAGGCAACACCTAGAATACTGCGTGCAGTTTTGGTTTCCATATTTATGAAAGGATATACTTGCTTTGGAGGCAGTTCAGAGAAAGCTCACTAGGTTAATTCCAGGGATGAGGGGGTTGACTTATGAGGAAAGGTTGAGTAGGTTGAGCCTCTACTGATTGGAATTCAGAAGAATGAGAGGTGATCTTATCGAAACGTATAAGATTATGAGGGGGCTTGATAAGGTGAATGCAGAGAGGATGTTTCCACTGATGGGGGAGACTAGAACTAGAGGGCACAATCTTAGAATAAGGGGCCGCCCATTTAAAACAGATGAGGAGAAATTTCTTCTCTCAAGAGGTTTGTAAATCTGTGGAATTCGCTGCCTCAGAGAGCTGTGGAAGCTGGGACAGTGAATAAATTTAAGATCGAAATAGACAGGGATAAGGGGTTATGGGGAGCGGGCGGGGAAGTGGAGCTGAATCCATGATCAGATCAGCCATGATGTTATTGAATGGTGGAGCAGGCTCGAGGGGCCTTATGGCCTACTCCTGTTCCTATTTCTTATGTTCTTATATTCTAAAACCTGCATGCAATGTCAAAGAGCATGAAGGAGTCTGGCAACAACTTGGCACAGGGCTTTGCGCAGAGCTTGGAGCCCATCCTTTCCATCATGGAAGAGGTGCCAACTCCATTAGTATACTTGTGGACCCAACCATGATGCAACGTCTGATGGCCGATGTCTCAGCTTCCATTACAGCACAAGCAGCAGCCACCCAACGTCTGAGTGATGCAGTGGAAGCACAGACTGCTGTCATGCAAGGTCAGCTTGCTGCCATGTAAGCTCAGACTGCTGCCATAATGCCTGTGGATTACACTGTTCAAAGGAGCTTGCAGGGTGCCACAACAGCCTAACAATCTGTTCTCCAACAGTTGACTAAGATTTATTTTTTTATTCGTTCATGGGATGTGGGTGTTGTTGGCAAGGCCAGCATTTATTGCCCATACCTAATTGCCCTTGAGAAGGTGGGGAACCACAGCATCCATATGGTGATGGTACTCCCACAGTACTTTTAGGGAGGGAGTTCCAGGATTTGACCCAGCAACGATGAAGGAACGGCGATATACTTCCAAGTCAGGATGGTGTGTGCCTTGGAGGAGAACTTGGCGATGGTGGTTTTCCCATGCACCTGCTGCATTTCTCCTCCTAGGTGGTCAAGGTTGCAGGCTTGGGAAGGGCTGCCGAAAAAGCCTTGGCCAGTTGCTGCACTGCATCTAATAAATGGTACACACTGCAGTCACAATACGCCGGTGGTGGAGGGAGTGAATATTTAAGGTGGTAGATGAGATGCCAATCAAGCGGGTGGCTTGGTCCTGAACTTCTTGAGTGTTGTTGGAGCTGCACTCATACAGGCAAGTGGAGAGTATTCCATCACACTCCCGACTTGTGCCTTGTAGATGGTGGAAAGGCTTTGGGAAGTCAGGCGGGGAGACACCACAGAATACCCAACCTCTGAACTGCTCTTGTTGCCACAATATTTATGTGGCTAGTCCAGTTAAGTTTCTGGTCAATGGTGACCCCCACGATGTTAATGGTGGAGGACTCAGTGATAGTAATGTCAAGGGGCAGTGGTTAGACACTCACATGTTGGGGATAATCATTGCCTGGTACTTATGTGGCATGAACGTTACTTGCCACTTATCCGCCCAAGCCTGAATGTCGTCCAGGTCTTGCTGCAAGCGGGCGTGGACTGCTTCATTATCTGAGGAATTGTGAATGACACTGAACACTGTGCAGTCATCAGAGAATATCCTCACTTCTGACCTTATGATTGAGGGAAGTTCATTGATGAAGCAGCTGAAGATGGTTGGGGCTAGGACATTGCCCTGAGGAAATCCTGCAGCGATATCGTGGGGCTGCGATGATTGCCAGCCTTGCTGTTGCCTGTCAGCCAGCCAGCCCAGAATACTGCCACCCATGCCAAGATGGTGCAGCCTACAGTCGGGCCTTCTAGGCCTGGAGCTGCTTGATGGCAACTTCCAAGGCCATCTGCAATCTCCTCCAATGAAAGTCAGCAGCTTTCCACCAGCCATGCTGCAGCTACTGGGGTAGTACTGCGTATGAGCACTAGGACAGGTAAAGGCACTAAAGGAATGAATAAGGGTAATTAGTTTACGTTTGTGTGCAATATGGCATGGTTTCATTTTTAAACTTGGTTTGTAATTTTTATTTTGTATTGGCTTTTATTTTTGCATTGTGGCCAAGCGGACGCTGTGGTGGTCAGTGGGAAGATAAGGCATGGGACCGTTGGTGAATGGGAAATTGGGATTGCATTTATTGGTATTGCACTTGGATGAATTCTTCACAGACAGTCCATCCAGAAAGGGGGTGTCTCGGTTGCCTTCCTCCTCCTCCTCCTCCTTATGCTTCTGCTCTTCAGCTGGTTGCTATATTGCTGGTGGCAAGAGTTGTGCTCTCACGATGGCGAGGTTGTGTAGCATGCAGCAGACCACCATGAGTCTTGACATCTGCTGTGCCGAGTACTGCAGGGCTCGTCCAGACCGGTCCAGGGAGCGGAAGCGTTGTTTCAGCAAGCCAATGGGCTGCTCTATAACATTTTGTGTGGCAGCATGGCTTTCATTGTATGCATGCTGCCCTGTGTGTGGGTTGTGCACCGGAGTCATCACTCATATCATCAGCAGATAGCCCTTGTCGCCCAGTAGCCACCCTTGACTTGCAGTGGTGGCTCAAATGCAGAAGGTATGGTGAACTGCTGCAGATTGAAGGCATAATAACTGCTGCCAGGATACTGGGAATTGACCTGCATGATTCACTGCCTGCTGGATGTTGAGGAATTGGAATGCCTTTTGGTTACTGTACATGTGAGAGTTGACATGCGGCACCTGCAAAGCGATGTACGTGCAGTAAATGGCACCCTGTACCATGGGGCAGCCTGCAATCTTAGTGAAGCCACATACTCACTCCACCTGCTGGTCTCTGGCAAGAGGGAATGAAATATATTCAGCGCTCTTTGAATACAGAGCCTCAGTGACCTCACTTACGCAACAGTGGATGGCAAACTGTTACAAATATCGCCAGCTCCAGTCTGGAAGGAGCCCGACGCATAAAATGCCATTGCTATGGCCACCTTCACAGCCACTGGCAATGTGGTCCTCTTCTTGCTTTGAAGTTGCAGTTGTGGTTGCGGCAGGTGGAAGATTTCAGTGAGGACGTCCTTAGTGAAGTGCAGATGTCTCACACATTGTTCTTCGCTGAGGTTCAGGTAGAAGAACTGCTTCCTAAACACCCTGGCTGGATATGGCTCTCCCACTCCTCTATCGTCCCTCTTCCAGCAGTTTGTCCTGCTCTGCGTGCGCTCTGTTCATTCTCCAAGTCATGCTGTATACCAAGGGGAATTCTTACTAGTGCACCCATGTCTGTCAGCAAGTGGATTGTGCAGAATCCTTGAAGGGAATAAAAAGTCCTTCAGCACGTGCCACACTACTGCCTATACTCTTTAACAGCTTTAAACAACTATAGAAAATACCAAACACTTGTGCAATCATAGCAACAGATAATAGAATCAATCAGCAACTAACCTGTAAGAAGGATGATCTCTTTAAATAGCGCTGGTGGGGGGTCCTATCTGCTGCTGAATGTGTGTTCAGCTGTGCAAGTTTAAGAGAGGATGTTAGCTGGAGCATTGAACTCCAAAATGGTAGCGTTGGCGTCAAATCAGCGATGTCATGTTCTATCTACTCTGCATATTTCCGTGGACGCTCACTGCACACGCGCTAACTTCCTCACCAAAATGGAGTCTGGCCCAACTTGCACCAGAAATGATCGCGCGTGCCGCGGACGCCATTTTAGACCTCTAAGAGCATTCGTAGCACCCAAAAATACAACCTTCTTCAAGTGTCACCGCCATGAGATCACAGAGCCATATGGATAATCTGCACTAATGATATCTGTCGAGCATTGTTGCTACTGTCAGTCTGGATTGGCCTTCCTGTCCAGTTTTTTAATATCATCCAGCTACTTGTTCCTTATCTTTCATTATCTTTGGCTTTCCTTTCTCCCAGTATGATTATCTTACCTAGGTGGTCTCTTTCTCTGGTGATATATCCTGAGTATTGGTGTTTCTTCTTCTTTGTCTCAGTGAGCACCGTACTCACCATTCTAGCCTTTCAAGCAGCCATTCATTTCTCGTGTTTGTGGTCCATGGGACTCGCAGGATCTTTCTGTTTGCTCACATCACAAAGACTTGCAACAATGTGTGCCCCTGTGGACAGATTCAAGCAGTCCCTGCCTTTTCAGAACTTGTCCTGCCTTTCAGCTGTCTTTCTCACTAGCTCCAATCTAGTGTTTATAACTGCAATCAATGTGAAGCAAAGCTAAAACATTTCCAAGGCATTCCATTGAATCACCTTCATTTGTAATCTTTTCATATCCCTCTTTATTTACAGTGCGATGTGAGGCAACTCCGTGAAGTAAACAAAGTGATTGAAGGCCATTGATCTCAATGGAACTCACCTCTGGTTCTGTTCTTGACTGGGATGCTGGATGAAGGCCCATATAAAGAACTAGCACTTCCCATGGGAAGGGAAAATAATCAGGGGATGAGGCAGTGTAGGCAGCTCTTGCATACCTCTTTAAAGTTAGGTTGAGAGCATTATTGTCAAATTTCTGCTTTTTGATCTCTTGGCTGAGTGTGTCGTGCGCAAACCATAAACCCAAAAGACGGGAGAAAAATAAAATAAAAGATCGGAGGAGTTAAAAAAAATGTTTTATCTACAATAAATATTTATCTTACACACCTTATAACTATGGCCTGCAATTCTCTATAATTTAATGCTTACATTACTAACACAGCTACACACCTCAGTATGCCAGCTGAGGCCTCCACTTATTTGCCTAAAAAAGATCTCATATAATAATAGAAAGAAAATTAAATTTAAAAATAAAAAGGGCACTTGGTCCATTGAGCAATGTTATCAATATGGGGAGATGTTAGGAGGGAGTTTAGCGATTACAAAAAGAGATAGATTTCAAACCCACTGAAGGATATCAAACTGTGCTTACTTTTCAGAGTGAGATACATTAAAACAAGCTGCAGTTTTATATCAGAATTATTGAATCTCACACCAAAATGATTAACTCTCAGTCCAAATCAGTGAAGATTGATACCTCAGCCATTGAGCTGGCTTAATCCCATCACTCACATGCAATTAGTCCTGCCATGGACTCTCCCCGTAATTAATCTCTGAGGGAAGTGAATAACCAGAGATAAAACTTCCAAACTGAGAAAACTCTGTACAGTTTCTCTCAACAGGAACTATTGCCAGCATATTTAAAGTGAGGGAGGAGGATCCTAAATCGGAGGTTACATTGACTGCAACATTTGCGCACAGCACAATACGTGAACCTCAGACTTTAAAGCAGCAGATTTATCTGCCATTACAGGTTCCTTACCACTTCAGTGAAATAATTTAATGGGGGCATTACTGGTTCGCCAATGTCTCCTACTCCATGCTCTTGTTAGGCAGTGTCAAGATAAAAGAGCTGTTGGTCATGTCGGGCCACGGATGAGGAAAGGCTGAAGATGTCTGGACAGAAGGTCTTACCCTCCACGGGTTTACAAGCAGCAACACCCAGACCTCCAGCTATCTGAGGAGCAGTGTGTGAGAAGGCTGTGCTTCTGAAAGGAAGTGCTGACCGAGATATGCCATCTCCTACAGGTAGATCTGCAACCTCACATCGACACCAAGACTGCGTTCCCTGTCGCAGTAAAGGTCACTGTGACACTGGCCTTCTATGCCTCCAACTCCTTCCAGGCTGCAGCAGGGGACATATGCAGTGTCTCAAAACTCGCTGCACATCGCAGCATTCGCCACATCACAAAGACTCTCTATTCCCACAAAATGGACTTCATAATGTTCCCAATGAGCAGGGAGAGCCAGAATGAGCAGGCATACGGCTTTGGCAGGATTGCGGGCTTCCCACGAACTCAAAGAGCCATTGACTGCACACACATGCCCTTGCGTGCACCATTCCACAATGCAGAGGAATTCAGAAACCAAAAGGCATACCATTCCCTAAACGCCAACTGGTGTGCGACCACATGCAGGCGCATTCTTGCAGTGAATGCCCGCTATCCAGGGAGCGCACATGATGCTTTCATCCTGCGTGAGAGCAATGTGTCACGATTGTTTCGGCCACCATTGGAACGGCATGGTTGCTCGGGGTCAAAGGATATGGCCTAGCCACCTGGCTAATGATGCCCTTTCGCAAACCCACCACAGAAGCGGAGCATCGCTACAATGAGAGTCATGCGGCCACCCGCAACATCATCGAACAGACAATAAGGGTGCTCAAGCAGCATTTCCAATGCCTGGACTGCTCTGGAGGCAGTCTTCAATACTCCCCTCAACAGGTGTCGGAATTTATTGTGGTGTGCTGCATGCTATACAACTTGGCCATAATGAGAGCTCAGGCATTGCCAGTGGCGATTGCAGGCCCATCTCAGGAGAAGGAGGACGAGGAACAGGAGCCTGGCGAGGCTCCGAATCGCCATCCACGCCACGAGGAGACAGCGTCGTGATGCTACCAGACCAAGATCCACTCATATTGGATCAGTTCTCTTGGAGCCAAGTGAGGGATGTAACTAATACTGACCGCGCTATGTGCCACGATAATGGCATATCTCTGTTAAACTCTGCAATCATAAACAAAATGCCAATGCAAAACGGTCACAGCAACATGTTACGAACGAGGCCAATTCGTCACCTCAACCAACAGAACGAACCCCCCCTTCCCCGCAGCAAGTAACAAAACAAATCACAACAAGCACAATGAAATGCAATAATGTAACAACATATTTACAGATATTATTTACATTGGAAATACATGTTCCCATGATGGTCAAAGTCGTCAATCAGATTTCGCCTGACATTTCACCCCCCACCCGACCCTCACCTTTACCACCCTCCCACGCCTACTGCTCCTGCTCAATGTGGCCTCAGTAGCTACAGCAAGGCTGCTTGAGGGCTGCTGTTTGTGTGGGCAGGCAGTCCAGATGGCCTATCAGGACGCTCTGGCCCTGAAAGGCCCGGCCGCGGACACCACTGCCTCAGCATCGGCGGCAGCAATCTGTGATGGCTCAGGGGTAGACTGCAGTTGGTGCAAAGGTGGAGGGGCAGTGCTGGGACCCGGAATGCTGTCATCTTCAGGCAAGACAGCACCTTCAATTTCCAGGGGCCCACAGTCACTCACATGAGGCGGAGCGTCAGCATCCGGAGCATGATTTGCGGGCCTGCTTCAGCACCGTCACTTCCCTGTCGGACTGTGGGGAAGACAGAGAGGATGGCAGCAGTCAGTGATTGCATGGCATTACACTGAGACTGACTCAGAGCACACTGAGCCTGAAACACAACAGTCTGCGAGTTCATGCCAGCAATCACTAACCGCATCACATCACAAAGTTCTTGCGTGGCTTGGGCCCATGATGCGATTGCTGCTGCCAGGTCAACCATGGCATGTGCCATCGCCTCTGGGACTCCACTATCGCTCGTCGAGCCCATCTCCCTCTGTGAGCGGGCAAGGATGGGCTCGTTGGACTCCTGAGAGGCACGGGCGCTGCTTGAGGTGGCCTTCACCATACTCACAGCAAGTGCGTCAATGATCTGCGGGACCCTATCCAATATACTCATGAGATCGAGGTGCTTTTACGTGGTCTTCACGGACAGAGCCACCAAGTCCAGGTCTACATCTGCCTGTCTCCCCTCCGGGGAGCTGGCCTCCGAGCTTTCCCTCCTGCTGGGCATTGCTGTAGGACACTGGGATCAGGAGCCTTAGAGTCCTCAAACCCCTCAAAATCGGCCTCCTCCCTCAATGTTGTGTGTCCACTCAGTGGGACTGGTGAGGTCTCCCACTCAGTGAACATACTGTCATCCCCTCCTTTGTCATCTCCCCCATCCCCAGATGTTGACGGTTCACAGGCAGGCTGCTGCGCTTCTGGTGGGTAATGTATAAAAAAAAGCAACAGACGTGTGGTTAGCAGCAGAGGAGGGGGCAGGGAGATAAGGGGAAGGTGGCATTGGACATCTATACGTAAAGCGGGTAGGCCATTTGATACCAGGGATCAAGGAACTCAAAAATCGCAAATGCCAGTCACATACCGTCACTACCCATAGGGGGTCTACCTCGCTGGATGCCACCGCGCGAACTGGGATGCCCATGAGGGCCAACACTCCACCTCAGTGAGGTTCTGCAGATCAGACTCTCCACCTCCGCTCCGCTGCTGCTCCTGGCAATTATGCGGCAATTTCGCCTACAATAAGAACAAGAAGAAGGTGTGAGTGAGTGTGCAGCTTATCGTGTGGCACATGTGCCTTCCATGGTAGAGGGGCTGCTACTGTCTGGAAGTGTAAAGATGTACATTATAATCTGCGTGGCTGTGCACTGAGTAACAGGGAAGGCTGGGAGGAGGTGAGAGCCAGCTAGAATTGCGGCTCAGGGTGACGTTTGCCCAACACATATCAAGAGTCAAAGGGTAGTGCGAGGAGGGGTGGAAATGAATAGGGGATAAGAGGGTCTGCGCCATCTGAATGCACAGGGCATGGCTGGTGAACTGAGCCTCCAGCTTTCAAGTGGCTTCACAAACTCACACCATGGCCTGGAACACATAGATAAGGGGCAGCTCCTAGTCAAAGACTTTACATTGTGTGACACAGTGATCTTTAACCATGGCAGGGGTGCATAGATGTAAAGGGTACACACCCTCGTGGGGTTAGTTAAACCTCTTGCGACATTGGGTAGCAGTTCTAGGCACCGTGTCTGTCGATGACACCTCCTGCTCTATTTCATCCAAATCCTCCTAAAGACTCTTGGCAGGGACCTCCTTCCTCCAACGAGATGCAAGGCCGGCCTCTCAATGGCCTGTATTAGTGCCTCAGCAGCGTCGTGCTCTCTGGTGCCCTTCCTGCTGTGCCATTTTTCCCGCTCTGTTTGAGGTGCACAGGTGGATCTGCGCATGCGCAAACTTATATTGCCTTGCCCTAAACTTTCAGCTAGCTTCGGGGACCATAGGGCACCTCTGCGCATGCGCAAAGAACAGAGCTTTGTTTGAGCAGCAGTTTTCGGTTTGGGTGGCCAAGCACAGGTGTGCATTGCCTGATTTAGCGCCCCCGATCATTGTCATTGAGTTTCAGTTGAATTTTCTGGACGGAGGTACAAACTTTTATAGGGTGCCAAATTTACCGTCCCGCCGACATTAGCGCCCTAAGAAGCCTCCAACCGAAAATCCAGCCCGATGTGTGGTAATACTACAAACACATTCTTTTTTAATTGCATTTATAATTTTGCTACATGGTGTGCAGAGGAAGTTTGTCCATGTTTATTAATAAGTTTTGCCATTACACTGGTAAATTATTCAAATGTATGACATTAAAGGGGGAATTTTAATTCTCCCTGATCGTCTGGAAATGAGCAGGAGAGCGGTTAAAATTGAGCGGCTCCGTTTCCCGTTTCGTTTCCCGTTTCATTTCCGCTGATTCCCAATTTTATTGCTGCTGGTTTTGGCAGTGAGTAAGGCTCCTGATGGACTTTGGCAGGAAGCTCGTTAATAAATACAAATGATGTATATGCGACTCAGTGGCATATTCCCTTGCCCAGCCACAACCCTCGCAATACCGCCATCCTCCCTACCGGACTTATCTTGCTGCCGGCAGCCTTCTTTTGCCTCTGGGATGCCCAATCTTTGTCCAACCCTGCTAGCCAGCTGCTGCTTTCTACCTGAAATGGGCAAAAAAATGACAGGCGGTATTTAAATGAGACCCGGCAGTTAAAATCTGCTGGACCTTCGATGAAGTCTCCTGCGCAGGATTGACTTCCGCTGCCGCTGGGAGTTACAATTGACCCCATGGTAGTGAGCCTGGCTTATACTGCAGCGGTGGTAAACTGCTAAATGGTGGTTGAAAGTGATTACACGTTGACCAGGCTTGTCAATTTTTGTCTTTGCTGCTTGGGTGTTAATCATCACTTGGGCGGAGCGCAGGAACTATGACTGTGTTGAATTAACAGAATCAACCAGATTTTCCCTCAATTGAATGAATGGCAGGAAAATCCAGAGGCTTCTATCAGGGCTGTAAAATCCTTTCCACTAGAATTTATTTTCTGTGCTCTGTTCAGAAGATGCTTCATGCCGAGGAAATAAAGATGAAAATTTACCCCCATGTTTCAGTGAATTGAAATTGCATGTTCTTCATTTGTTGGCAAAATATCAGAACTGTCTACATTTCTAAGAACCATCAAAAGCTCTTGGCTATTATAGCTTTATTTATAAGTTAGGTCCACAACATTTCAACAGCGGTTTGTGATGCAAAAGTCTGCACCAAATATATCAATGTTACAAAAATATTGCACACAAGGAACGTACGCTTTAAAAAAGCAGAGCACTGACATGCTACCAACAAAATCCTGACCTAGGCAGTAAAAGCTTGGCCACTGGCTTCCACCCACTTGGTAAATAAATCAACACAACTTATACTACAGATTCTGATAAGATGTGCACTGTGTGCCTTTAATTAAATTTGGTAATAAATCATCATCATAGGCAGTCCCTCGGAATCGAGGAAGACTTGCTTCCACTCTTAGCGTGAGTTCTTAGGTGGCTGTACAGTCCAATACGAGACCCACAGTCTCTGTCACAAGTGGGACAGATAGTTTTTGAGGGAAAGGGTGGGCAGGGAGCATGGTTTGCCGCACGCTCCTTCCGCTGCCTGCGCTTGATTTCTGCACGCTCTCGGCGACGATACTCGAGGAGCTCAGTGCCCTCCCAAATGCACTTCCTCCACTTAGGATGGTCTATGGCCAGGGACTCCCAGGTGTCAGGGGGAATGTCGCACTTTATCAGGGAGGCTTTGAGGGTGTCCTTGTAACGTTTCCTCTGCCTGCCTTTGGCTCGTTTGCCGTGGATGAGTTCCGAGCAGAGTGTTTGCTTTGGGAGTCTCGTGTCTGGCATGCGAACTATGTAGCCTGCCCAGCGGAGCTGATCAAGTGTGGTCAGTGCTTCAATCCTGGGGATGTTGGCCTGGTCGAGGATGCTAATGTTTGTGCGTCTGTCCTCCCAGGGGATTTGCAGGATCTTGAGGAGACATCGCTGATGGTATTTCTCCAGCGACTTGATGTGTCTACTGTACATGGTCCACGTCTCTGAGCCATACAGGAAGGTGGGTATTACTACGGCCCTGTAGACCATGAGCTTGGTGACAGTTTTGAGGGACTGGTCTTCAAACACTCTTTTCCTCAGGCGGCCAAAGGCTGCACTGGCGCACTGGAGGCGGTATTGGATCTCGTCGTCAATGCCTGCTCTTGTTGATAGGAGGCTCCTGAGATAGGGAGAGTGGTCCACGTTGTCCAGGGCCATGCCGTGGATCTTGATGTCTGGGAGGCAGTGCTGTGCAGCGAGGACAGGCTGGTGGAGGATCTTTGTCTTATTAATGTTTAGCGTAAGGCCCATGCTTTCATACGTGTCGGTAAATACGTCGACTATGTCCTGGATTTCAGCCTCTGTGTGTGCACAGACACAGGCGTCGTCCGCGTACTGTAGCTCCAACAAAAAACCTGGGACCTAAAGAACAGGTGGTGGATGGAGAAAGCACAGGAGATACATCAGCTGGCCGACAAGTCAAGGCCAAGGTCGGCAAAGACCTCTGGAAAGGCGTGATTGGCAGAGGGGGTAGGGAAAGCCAATTCCAGTGGTACCCTACTCCTGACAAAATGTTTAGAGCATGAACTTGTCATCACCAACACCTTGTTCCACCAGAGGGACAAATACAAAGCATCGTAGCAATATCCTCGCTCCAAACACTGGCACCTGCTCGACTATGTCATCATCCGAGCCAGGGATCGCAAGGATGCGCGCATCACCCATGCCATGACAGGAGCTGACGACTGCTGGACAGACACCGCCTAATCTGATCCATCATTGACATCAACATAGCCCCAAAGCGAAGGGGGCAGCAGAAGCAGTGTCACAAAAAAGTAAATGCCGGGGCACTTAAGGACCCAGCTAAGAGAGCTCTTTACAGTCAGCGCCTCACAGCTAATTTGGCGTGCCTTGATGACCCTGAGATGCAGAATGTCCACAGTGGTTGGTCTGCCATCCAGGCCTCCATAACCAGTGTCTGCAAAGAGACACTCGGTCACTCAACCAGGAAACACCAGGACTGGTTTGATGAGAATGATTAGGAGATTCAAGAACTAATAGATTGCAAGCGCAGGGCATTTCTTAGCCTTAAACAACAACCCAACTCGGGAGCAGCAAAACAGCATTACAGACATTGGTAACTAGTAAATAATAAACATTGTTATGAATTGTACTAGAATATGCATGTCAATAATATATAAGGGTAAATTAACTGATCCCAGTCACAATGGGCAGCCGTGTTTGAATGGAGCACAGATCAGAGAATCAGCACGGAAGTGTGTTGCTATCTCCAATTCATGCTCCATGTATTCCCAAGGAAGCTCTCCTCTGGAAGAATAGCATCAGTGAGTTAACGCTGCAGTAAAAAATGTTTTTCTTAAATCAAACCTTATGAGGCTTTTGGTCAACAATCAGTTATTGCTACATGTAAAGTAAATAAATAATCAATTGTTGATTTTATATTTCCTGACACAACCTTATTGTAAAATTGGTTCAATTCAAAGTTAATTGATAAAATATCCTTTCTTATATCATAGAAACATAGAAACATAGAAAATAAGTGCAGGAGTAGGCCATTCGTCCCTTCGAGCCTGCACCGCCATTCAATGAGTTCATGGCTGAACATGCAACTTCAGTACCCCATTCCTGCTTTCTTGCCTAGTAGTAAGGACTACATCTAACTCCTTTTTGAATATATTTATTGAATTGGCCTCAACAACTTTCTGTGGCAGAGAATTTCACAGGTTCACCACTCTTTGGGTGAAGAAGTTTCTTCTCATCTCGGTCCTAAATGGCTTACCTCTTTCCTTAGACTGTGACCTCTGGTTCTGGACTTCCCCAACATTAATAATAACAGAAGAACATAAGAATTAGGAACTGAGTAGGCCATCTAGCCCCTCGAGCCTGCTCCGCCACCCAACAAGATCATGGCTGATCTGGCCGTGGACTCAGCTCCACTTACCCGCCCGCTCCCCATAACCCTTAATTCCCTTATTGGTTAAAAATCTATCTATCTGTGATTTGAATATATTCAATGAGCTAGCCTCAACTGCTTCCTTGGGCCGAGAATTCCACAGATTCACAACCCTCTGGGAGAAGAAATTACTTCTCAACTCGGTTTTAAATTGGCTCCCCCGTATTTTGAGGCTGTGCCCCCTAGTTCTAGTCTCCCCGACCAGTGGAAACAACCTCTCTGCCTCTATCCTGTCTATCCCCTTCATTATTTTAAATGTTTCTGTAAGATCACCCCTCATCCTTCTGAACTCCAACGAGTAAAGAACCAGTCTACTCAATCTATCATCATAAGGTAACCCCCTCATCTCCGGAATCAGCCTAGTGAATCGTCTCTGTACCCCTTCCAACGCTAGTATATCCTTCCTTAAGTAAGGTGACCAAAACTGCATGCAGTACTCCAGGTGCGGCCTCACCAATACCCTGTACAGTTGCAGCAGGACCTCCCTGCTTTTGTACTCCATCCCTTTCGCAATGAAGGCCAACATTCCATTCGCCTTCCTGATTACCTACTGCACCTGCAAACTAACTTTTTGGGATTCATGCACAAGGACTCCCAGGTCCCTCTGCACTGCAGCATGTTGTAATTTCTCCCCATTCAAATAATATTCCCTTTTACTGTTTTTTTTCCCAAGGTGGATAACCTCACACTTTCCGACATTGTATTCCATCTGCCAAACCTTAGCCCATTCGCTTAACCTATCTAAATCTCTTTGCAGCCTCTCTGTGTCCTCTGTGTCCGCTTTCCCACTAATCTTTGTGTCATCTGCAAATTTTGTTACACTACATTCTGTCCCCTCTTCCAGGTCATCTATGTATATTGTAAACAGTTGTGGTCCCAGCACCGATCCCTGTGGCACACCACTAACCACCGATTTCCAACCCGAAAAGGACCCATTTATCCTGACTCTCTGCTTTCTGTTAGCCAGCCAATTCTCGATCCATGCTAATACATTTCCTCTGACTCCGCATATCTTTATCTTCTGCAGTAACCTTTTGTGTGGCACCTTATCGAATGCCTTTTGGAAATCTAAATACACCACATCCATCCGTACACCTCTATCCACCATGCTCATTATATCCTCAAAGTATTCCAATAAATTAGTTACACATGATTTCCCCTTCATGAATCCATGTTGCGTCTGCTTGATTGCACTATTCCTATCTTGATGTCCCGCTATTTCTTCCTTAATGATAGCTTCAAGCATTTTCCCCACTACAGATGTTAAACTAACCGGCCTATAGTTACCTGCCTTTTGTCTGCCCCCTTTTTTAAACAGAGGCGTTACATTACACAGAGCAAACTGATGCTGAAGGTACCATGTTGAATTGGATGAAGATGACCACCACAAAGATGATTCAGTTGGTAAAGTGACAAAAACTTCAACCCCAAAATAGAGGGTCCCAAAGCATTTCAATCAGAACCTGGAGCATTGAATGTCAAGAAGTCACTGCAGTTTTGGATGGACCTTCCATGTAGTCACCTACTAAATACAAACCAGAGAGTTTCGTACATTTTTTAAAAATATATTCATTCTCAGGATGTGAGCGTCGCTAGCATGGCCAGCATTTAGCGTTCATCCCTAATTGCCCTTGAGAAGGTAGGGGTGAGCCGCCTTGAACTGTTTCAGTCTGCGTTGATATTTCCACAGTGCTGTTAAGTAGGAAGTTCCAAGATTTTGACCCAGCGACAATGACGGAATGGTGATATATGTCCAAGTCAGGATGGTGTGTGACTTGGAGGGGAATTTGGAGATGATGGTGCTCCCATGTGCCTGTGGCCATAGTCCTTCTAGGTGGTGGGGTCTGTGGGTTTGGGAGATGCTGTTGAAGAAGCTTTCATGACTTGCTGTAGTGCATCCTGTAGATTGTACAAACTGTAACCACAGTACGCTTGTGGTGGAGAAAGTTGATGTTTGAACTAGTAGGTGGAGGGCAGATCAAGAAGATTGCTTTGTCCTGGATGGTGCTGAGCTTCGAGTGTTGTTGCATCTGTGCCCATCCAGACAAGTGGAGAGTTTTCCATTACTTTCCTGACTTGTGCCTTGTCAGTGTTGGAGAGACTTTGGGGAGTCAGGAGGCAAGTCATTCACCACAGAAAACCCAGCCTCTTACCTAGTTTAGTAGCTCGGGCATCTGTATGGCTGGACCAGTTCAGTTTCTGGTCAATGGTGATGCTAAGAATGTTGATGGTGGGGGACTCGGACACATTAAAGCCATTGAATGGCATGGGGAGGTGGTTAAGGTCTCTTGTTGGAGCTGGTCATTGCCTGGCATTTATATGGCACAAATGTTACTTGCCACTTACCAGCCTAAGCATGGATGTTGCCCAGTTCTTGCTGTATTCGGGCATGGACTGCTTCATTATTTGAGGAATTGCAAAAGGAGGTATGCAATCGTTAAGTGAACAGCTCTAATTTTGGCTTTACGAAGGAGAGAAGATTATTGATGAAGCAGCTGAAGATAGTTGGGCCTAGGACATGCCCCCAAGGAACTCCTGCAGCAATGTCCTGGGACTTAGATGATTGGCCTTCAGCAAACATAACCATCTTATTTCATGCCAGATATGACGTCAGCCCCTGGAGCGTTTTCCCCCTGAATTCCAACTACTTCAGTTTTACTAAGGCTCTCTTATATCACATGTGGTTAAATACTGCCTTGATGTAAAGGGCTGTCATTCACACCTCACCTCATAATGCAAAACATCAGCTGTGATGGACAGGTAGTACTTGTTACACAGAGCATGCACAAGGACCCAGACGATATGTTGCAGGTAGCAGAAGGCATTTCATACTTAGCAATATGAAACATGCCAACTTTAACCGATATCTTGTATAGTCTTTCTGCAGCTGTTTTAGTACTTGTATTGAGTTAATCTTCAACTGTGCACATGGCTTCCTTTTATTGATATTTATAGATCATGTTACAATGGAAGAACATTTTGCATTTGTTGGCAAAGTATCAGAATTGTGTGCAGCACAAAGCCCCATTGTTTGTTAATTCCAGCCTCCAGAATATTACCACTAAGTTTATTTTAGAAAAGTCTAAGCATTTGAAATCTTTTTTTATCATCATCATTATTATTACCTCTTCGTAGGAATGCGACCCCTGGGCCCTCAGCAAAGACTCCATCCTGCTGTGGGTGCATTCAAGCTAACTATCATTAGGTGACTAGATTCCCAAGTATACAGGGTGTGGTAATGGCACCCATGTGGGCATCAGAGCTACTCACAACAAATCCATGGTGACGTGGACAGGAAGGACTTCCATTCAGTTACTACACCAGTAGTGCCTGATCACAGAAACATCATAAATACAAGTCGTGTATGTTGACAAGGAAACACCCACAATGCTTCATTTTTGCATATGCTACTATGATTTCAGGATGGAATGCATTGCCACAGAGGTAATATATTGTATGCTATTCTACTGTTGTGCAATGTAGGCCTTAGTATTACAGAGTGAGAGAATGAGTAACAGTACCAATGAGGGAAAGAAAAGGAAGATAATTTCTGGACAGGGCAGCATTGATTCAATCTCTCCCGACCGTACTTGTTCCACAGACTTGGGACTAAATACACCAAGGGTATGTCTTATTTATTGTCAGCTCCTTTAACCATGGCAGCTCCACACCTATGCATTTTCACTCCTGATGATTGTGATCAGCCGTTTCCTGGAGGCACACAAAAAACATCCAGAAGTTAAAATTTGGCAGAAAACTCAGATACTATGGTCAGCGTACATCCCCCGTGATCTGAATGTAATCAATATTGCATGCATGTTGGTTTCGGTGGCAATGCATGTTCAAAGCAGACCTTTCAACATTTTGATGTCACAGTGCAAGCTATCTGTACTAGGCAGGCAATTTATCTTGAAGCTCTTCTGCAATTGCATAGGAAAGGGGAAACCTTTCTGAAGGCTTTTCATGGCACCTCCATGATGATGCTGAGATCCACAAATTTTATTCATGCCATGCATACTTTACCCAATATGAATGCAGTACGCAAAGGTGTGCATACTTACTTTGGCACTGCAGGTGGATTTTCAGATAGCAATGCACAGGCGGGCATTGGACATGTGCTGATCGGTTCCATGCAAATTAGGTCCACCCCTGCTGAACCTGAGGTGAGGTAAGTGCGAGTGGGCACCAACAGGCAAGATCCCAGACTAAGTGCAAATTTTGGGGGCATTTATTAAATCCAAACGTTTTCTCTGTTGCTTTGGTTCATAAATAGAATTTTTTTTAACAATGTAGGAAAATGTAGGCTCTGAAGTCTTTGATGATTAGTTATTTTATGTGATGATGGGCCAGCTGGTCTTTCCCAGTCTGTCAAGTTCATAGCCAAATGTGCTTCTTCAAACATGCATCAAGATTATTGCTTGATTCAATTGCATGCTTTATTTACACTCTGAGCAGCAGTGCTCTCTGCCACAAATGATATAGGTAGACTGCAAGCATTAAATAGAGGCTATTCCTATGGCTACACTGCCCTGTAGCATCCCAGTTTACTGGGTTAGACCTTATCAAAAATGCAAGATGAGCTCCTGGTGATATCAGTTTATTTCAAGTTATATTTTTCCAGGGAATTTTCTCTGAGTTGATTTTGGGTTTTTTCCTATTTCCTTTTTGTGTAAGTCCATGTTTGGTGCTGGGGAAGGGGGTTCTGTCAACTATCCTCATGTAACCAAATAAATTCAGCAAATTTACACTTAAACAATGAACATTAATAGTGACTTTGAAATAATAATTGGTCAAAATCTTTACTTGTAATCCACATTTGTGTATAGGTCCTTTCAGACTACATGCTATAAACTCATAATAAACTCGACATTCCTTATGTGATGCTTTATGGTGTCGTAGTCATTTATGCAAAAACAGATGGCAGATGGTAGGAAAGCCGGAAACATTTTCTCATTGTTAGATTATATTGTAGTTTGAGTGTACAAGGATATGAGACAGTGCTTGTGATGTACTATTTGTTATTTTAGTTTTACAATCCAGTTCATCTTTTAACTGAAGCAGTTTGAGGTGGAGACATTTCAAAATTGAGTTATGGTTGCATTTTGACTCAATTTATGGCATTTCACTGTATGTTTGTTATAAAAAAATAGTTTGCCAATCACATTTCGATGAGGACAGCCCCCTTTCATATCAGAGCAACTCATGGAATAAAATGTTAACACTGTATATTATACCGTACAAAATGTTGCAGCTTTTGGGGTGCTGTATTTCATGCCTAGTAAGAAATGGTTTCAACTTGGTATGATTTATACCCACATCTGTCACTGAATGTGCGAAACAGCTACTCCAGCATCTAACATGTGAGTAACTTATGAGAAAGGTGGCCAAAGGCTAATGTGGTCACCTGTAAACCATTTGAGCTTCGAAAAGCAAGTTCCTCCTGTAATGAGCGAAAATGAAATTTTAATTTACAAAAATATCTTTTATGATATAGAAATGTTAATGAGGTGTCATGAATGTGGATTATATGAAAAGATTCAAAGTTATACAGTGCCTTGATACTCACACCTGTGACACATGTTCGTTGTAAACCTGCGCACGTGAAACAGCTCCTGTAAAGTAGTGTCACTGGTGTGATCGTGTAGTGAGAGTAATGTGATTTCCTGTAAGGACCAACAGGAAGTCACAGGTGTTCCGGAGGGAAATTGACCATTATTTGGAGGCTGTGCTGTGTACAACTGAACTATAAAAGATACTTCCTTAAGTCTTTTCTCTTTGGATAGGTGTGACTATATATAAGCATGTTTCAAACTGACAGTGTGTGTGTAGATGCTACATACAATCATAGAAATTTACAGCACAGAAGGAGGCTATTTCATCCCATCGTGTCCTCGCTGGCCACAAAGAGCTATCCAGCCTAATCCCACTTTCCAGCTCTTGGTCCGTAGCCCTGTAGGTTACGGCACTTCAAGTGAACATCCAAGTACTTTTTAAATGTGGTGAGGGTTTTTGCCTCTACCCTTTCAGACAATAAGTTCCAGATTCCCACCACCCTCTGGGTGAAGAAATTTCCCCTCAAATTCCTCTAAAGCTTCTACCAAATTACTTTAAATCTATGCCCCTGGTTGTTGACCCTCTGCTAAGGGAAATAGGTCTGTCCTATCCACTCTATCTTGGCCCCTCATAATTTTTTACACCTCAATAAGGTCTCCTCTCAGCCTCCTCTGTTCCAAAAAAAACAAACCCAATCTTTCCTTACAACTAAAATGGTCCAGTCGAGGCAGTATCCTCGTAAATCTCCTCTGTACCCTCTCTAGTGCAATCACATCTTTCCTGTAATGTGGTGACCAGAACTGCTCTAGCTGTGGTCTAACCAGTGTTTCATATGGTTTAAGCATAACCTCCCTGCTGTTGTATTCTATGCCTCGACTAATGAAGGCAAGTATTCTGTATGCCTTCTTAACCACCTTATCTACCTGGCATGTTACCGTCAGGGATCTGTGGACATGCACTCCAAGGTCCCTTTTTCCTCTACGCTTCTCACTGTCCTATTATTTAATGCGTATTCCCTCCCCAAATGCATTACCTCACCTTCTCTGGATTTAATTCCATTTGTCACTGTTCCGCCCACCTGACCAGCTCATTGATATCTTCCTGCAGTCTACAGCTTTCTTCTTCATTTTCAACCACTTCTTCATTATCAACCACTAGCCGATTTTAGTATAATCTGCAACTTCTTAATCATACTCCCTACATTCAAGTCTAAATCATTGATATATACCACAAAAAGCAAGGGATCCAGTACTGAGCCCTGCGGAACTCCATTGGAAACAGCCTTCCAGTCACAAAAACACCCATCAACCATTACCCTTGGCTTCCTGCCTTGGAGCCAATTTTAGATCCAACTCGCCACATTGCCCTGGATCCCATGGGCTTTTACTTTCGTGACATGTCTGCCATGTGAGACCTTATCAAAAGCCTTGCTAAAATCCTTATACACTACATCAAACGCATTACCCTCATCGATCCTCCTTGTTACCTCCTCAAAAAATTCATTCAAGTTAGTCAGACACAACCTTCGCTTAACAAATCCATGCTGACTGTCCTTGATTAATCCGTAACTTTCTAAAAGAAGATTTATCCTGTCCCTCAGGAACTTTTCCAATAATTTTCCCACCACCACGACTGTCCTGTAATTACTCGGTCTATCCCTTTCTCCCTTTTTAAACAAAGGTACCAAGTTAGCAATCCTCCAGTCCTCTGGTACTACACCAGTAGCCAGAGCGAATTGGAGAATGATGGTCAGAGCCTCTGTAATTTCCTTTTTTTGCTTCTCTTAACAGCCTGAGATACATTTCATCCGGGCCTGGGGATTTATCTACTTTCAAAGCTGCTAAACACATTAATACTTCTTCGCTCACTATGTTTATTTCATCTAATATTTCACACTCCTCCTCCCTGATTGCAATGTTTGCATCGCCCCTCTCTTTTGTGAAAACAGATGCATAGTATTCATTCAGAACCATACCCACATCTTCCCCTTCCACACACAGATTACCTCTATGGTCTCTAATAAGTCCTACTCTTTCTTTAGTTATCCTCTTACTCTTAATGTATTTATAAAACATCTTTGGGTTTTCCTTGATTTTACTTGCCAACATTTTTTCATGCCCTCTCTTTGCTTTCCTAATTTCCTTTTTAATTTCACCCCTGCACTTTCTATACTCCTCTAGAGTTTCTGCAGTATTTAGCCCTTGGTATCTGTCATATGCCTCCCTTTTTTTCTTTATCCTACCCTGTGTGTACCTTGACATCCAGGGGTGCTCTAGATTTGTTAGTCCCATCCTTTTTCTTTAAGGGAACATCCTTGCTCTGAACGCTCAGGATCTCCTCCTTGAATGTCTCCCACTGCTCTGACACTGATTTACCTTCAAGTAGCTGTTTCCAATCCACTTTGACTAAATCACCTCTCAGCTTATTAAAATTGGCTTTTCCCCAATTGAGAACTTTTATTCCTGGTCTATCTTTGTCCTTTCCACAAAGACCCTAAATCTAACTGAATTATGATCATTAGCATCAAAATGCTCTCCCACTGATACCCCTTCCTCCTGCCTAGCTTCTTTCCCTAAAACTAAGTCCAGAACCATCCCCTCCGTTGTTGGGCTTGCTACATACCGGCTAAAAAGTTCTCCTGAATGCATTTAGGAATTCTGCACCCTCTATACCTTTCATACTAATTTTATCCCAATTAATATTAGGGTAGTTGAAATCCCCTACTATTACTGCCCTATAGTTGTTACTCTTCTCAGAAATTTGCCTAAATATTTGCTCTTTTATTGCCCTCTAATTGTTTGGGGTTCCATAGTACACTCCCAGCATGTGATCGCCCCTTTTTTGTTCTTCAATTCGACTCATATGGCTTCATTTGATGATCCTTCCAACATATCATCCCTCCTCACAGTTGTAATTGGTTCTTTAACCAATACTGTGATCCCCTGTCTGTCCCATCTGAAAACCCTGTAACCAGGAATGTTGAGCTGTCATAGCTGCCCATCTTTCAGCCATGTCTCAGTAATAGCTATAATATCATACTCCCAACTGTCTATCTGTGCTCTTAGCTCATCTGCCTTATTCCCTATACTACTTGCATTGAAGTATACACCGTTTAGCACTGCCAAACTTCCTCGTTGTCAATTTTCTAGCCCTTGTTTCCTCTGTCTTCCAAAATCACTTTCTACATTTTTGCTTTCCAATTCCAGCTTTGCTTCTCTCCCTATTGAATCTATTCTCAGGTTCCCATCTCCCTGCCAGGCTAGTTTAAACCCTCCCTAACAGCACAAGCAACCCCCCCCCCCCTCAACCCCAATGAGGACATTGGTCCCGGCTCTGTAGAGGTGCAACCCGTCCAGCTTGTACAGATCCCACCTCCCCAAGAAATGGTTCCAATACATCAGGAATCTAAAGTCGTCCCTCCTGCACCATCCTTCCAGCCATGCATTCATTTGTCCTGTTCTCCTATTTCTGTACTCACCAGCACATGGCAGTAACCCTCTTTGAGGTCCTGCTTTTTAATCTCTCTCTCCTAGCTCCCTAAAATCTGCCTGTAGGACCTCACCCCTCTTTCTACTTATGTCATTGGTACTGATATGGACCATGACCTCTGGCTGTTTGAACTGCAACCTAGATGAATAGATTATTGGGACTGTGCTTACCTGTACCAGTTGGGAATTTTTAACTGACTCTACAAATGTTACCCCGCTCTATCATGTCTGGAGTTCCTCAAGAATCTATCCTTCCGCTTCCTCAGCTAAATGCTGTCCTTTGGTAACTTCAGCCATTGGCATAAGGACAGTTTCCATATGTAATAGAAAGAAAGACTTGCATTTTTTGGGCCCAAGTTTCGGCCTCAGTTGCTCCTGATTTTTTGGAGCAATTGGTGTAGAACGGAGTATCTTAGAAATTCAAATTCACGGCATTTAGTTTGCTCCAGTTCTAGTCAGTTAGAACAGTTTCACTTTGGAACAGAATTTTTTTTTCAAAAGGGGGCGTGTCCGGCCACTTACGCTTGTTTTCAAAGTTTCGGCAGTGAAAACTTACTCCAAACTAACTTAGAATGGAGTAAGTGAAGATTTTTATACGCTCGAAAAAACCTTGTCTACACTTTAGAAAATCAGGCGTAGGTTACAAATCAGGCGTAGGGAGTGGGGGGGGGGGGGGGTTTAAAGGGAAGTTTACAAACATTAAACACTTCAGTTTTACAAATAAAGAGCCATCATCAATAATAAATGATAAAACATCAATAAATCAACCAATAAATCAATCAAAAAAATTTAGTAAGAAATAATTTTTAAAAAAATCAATGAATAAAACATTTTCTACTTACCGACTGCAGCACCGGGAGCCCTCCAACAGCGTGCTGGGATCCCCGCCTTCCCCCCCGCCAATGTGTGTCTATCCCTCTGTCTTTCTGTCTATGTGTGTGTCTCACTCTCTGTCTGTCAGTGTCTGTGTTTCTGACAGCAAGGGGAGGGGGAGGAGGGGGGCAGGGGGAGGGGAGGGAGGGAGGCAGAGGGGGAAGGAGGGATGGGGGAGAAGGGAAAGGGGGGGAGAGAAGGGGGGGAGGAGGAGGAGGAGAAGGGGGGGAGGAGGAGGAGGGGGAGAGGAGAAGGGAAAGGAAGGGGAAAGGGGAAGCGGGGAGAAGAGAAGGGGAAGGGGGTGGAGAGGAGAAGGGGAAGGGGGAGAGGGGAAGGGGGGGAGAGGAAAAAGGGGATGGGAGAGGAGAAGGGGAAGGGGGGAGAGGAGAAGGGGAAGGGGGGAGAGGAGAAGGGGAAGGGGGGAGAGGAGAAGGAGAAGGGGAGGAGAAGGGGAAGGGGAAGGGGAAGGGGGGAGAAGGGGAAGGGGAAGGGGGGAGAAGGGGAAGGAGGGAGAGGAGAAAGGGAAGTGGGGAGAGGGGAAGGGGAAGGGGGGGAGAGGAGAAGGGGAAGGGGGGAGAGGAGAAGGGGAAGGGGGAGCGAGGAGAAGGGGAAGGGGGAGAGGAGAAGGGGAAGGGGGAGAGGAGAAGGGGAAGGGGAGGAGAAGAGGAAGGGGAAGGGAGGAGAAGGGGAAGGGGAATGGAGTGAAAGGGGAAGGGGGTGAGAGGAGAAGCGGAAGGGGGGGAAAGGAGAGGCGGGGAAAAGGAGAGGGGGGGAAAGGAGAGGGGGGGAAAGGAGAGGGGAGGGAAAGGAGAGGGTGGGGAAAAGGAGAAGGGGGGAAGGAGAAGGGGGGAAGGAGAAGGGAGGAATGGGGGGAAGGAGAAGGGGGGGATGGGGGGAAGGAGAAGGGGGGTGGGGAGTGTGAACGGGCTGGGCCCGGCCGGGCCCAAGACTTCGGGCAGGGCCCGTCCCCAGCACCAGATTTACAGGTAGGTGGCGTTGGGTCAGGAGCGCGGGCCGGGTCGGGGGGAGCGCGGGTTGGGTCCGGTCGGGTCCGGGGGGGTGGGGGTGGCGGTCGGGAGCACGGGTCGGGTCGGGGGGGTGAGGATGGAGGTCGGGTCCAGTCCGGTCCAGGGGCGGGGGGAAGCGGGAGTCAAGTCGGGTCGGGAGGAAGCAGGAGCTGGGCGTGGGAGGGGCCTGAAGCACGCAGCCCCAGTGAGGCCATTGGGCCAGGGCTAGGGGCTGCGTGCTTCGGGTCCCTCCCACACAGTTTTGGGCGCCTGGAGCTACTGCACATGCGCATTCACTGTAGCACGCATGTGCAGAGGTCCCGGCACTGTTTTCAGCGCAGGGACCTAGCTCCGCCCCCTACAGCTCGTGCTGTGCCGCGCCAAGGGCCAGAGGACCAACAGGGAGCCAGAGAATCTGGAAGTTTTTTTAGGCGCACTTTGTGGCGCGAAAAACGGGCGTCCAGGTCGGGGCTGCGCCGTTCTAGGCGCGGCCCGAAACTTGGGCCCATAAAGTGCCTTTCACAACCTTTGGATGTCCCAAAGTGCTTTAGAGCCAATCATATACTTTAAAAAAAAGTGTAGTCACTCTACCTCTTCATTAACTTCTCTCAACCCCAGGATTGTCAACACGCCGTCACACTGCCGGTTTGACTTCAATCAAGGATGAGTCACAGAATCTTAAAATCAGGAAGGCTGAAGCAATCACGTTTGCCCCCTGTCGCAAATTCCACTCCTTTGTCATAAACTCCACTCCCATGTCACTGACTCGTTCCCCACTCCAGCTCACTCAGTCTGAACCAGACCATGTTTGACCTGAAATAAGATTCGAACCTCACATCCTAACCAGTACTGAGACTGTTATTTTCACCTCTCCAACATTTTATTGCCTTCACCCTTACCTCAGTTATGATGGCCTCCATGACTAAACACCTTGCTGATGCTCACTGCCTATGCTCAAAAATAGCTGCTTGGATAAGAGGCTAGGGGCCTGAAGTCCCAGCACAATTCAGCTCCTTCAGGAAAAGAGGGATAAAAAGAACATAATTACGGGTAAATGAGGTCACCTTGCACTCACAAAAACAATGCTCTGTGATGAGAAGCTCAAGTCACAGAGTGGTCTTTAATTATAAACTTCTGGGTCAAATTTTCCAACGTGTTAAGTAATTATTAGTGGTAAATAATTATTGGCTTTTTTCTGTATAATTACATGGCAATTTACGACTAAAGACAAGTTAAGTCATCCGATAGCAAGTTAATTGAAGTTGTGTAACATTATCAATTGAAAACAATACATTCGACCATCGCAAATCACCTGGCTTATGAGACACAGGTGGTAAACAGCAGAAATGATGTCCCAAACAAAGCCAATATGAACTATGTTTCAGAAATTTTGAACATCACACACTGGTGCAAATAATTTTTAGCCAGATAGCAGGCAACAATTCCTCAAAAATCATACCAACAACTTTGAAAAGCTGACAGTAATAACCCAAAAAGTCTCCAAAACTAGAGGAATACAGAGGACATGCTACAAGCCTTCAAGAATCTGAAAACAGTGCTTAAGATTGAGAACGTAGCCCATGATCAAAATAGTGCTGGTAAGGGAAAGTTGCCATTCGAGAAAAGACTGAGAAAAAGGAAGAAATGTTCCACCTCCTGAGTGAGGCTGACACCAGTTGCAGTGAATCCCCTGAGTCTTTGTCAGTTATTTTTTTATTGCATATAAATGACCCAATAATTATTTTTTAAAAATACATAAAATGTTGCTATGGTAATATTCACATTATTAACACATGTCATTTTAGGAGCTATTTTGTTTGAAACAGATCGTAACTATTCTAAAAAGTAAAACTCTTAAAGAACTGAGAGATTCTGGTTTGCATATACCCTGTACATTGATCTTTGAGGATGAAGTATAGGTGGAGGGAGCCATAAAAAGGGCAAATGGGATTCTGGGTTTTATACATAGGAGCATTGAATCTAAAAGTAAGGAATTGATGTTGAGTTTGTACAATACATTGGTTGGAGGACAGTTGAAGTGTTACATGCAGTTCCAGGTGCCCCATTAAAGGAAGAATGTCAGAGCTATGGAAAAGGTACAGTGCAGGTTCATTGGAATTATAACCAGAGGACACAGATTTAAGGTGATTTGCAACAGAACCAGAGGCGACATGGGGAAACATTTTTTTACACAATGAGTGGTTAGGATTTGAAACGCTCTGCCTGATGGGGTGGTGGATACAGACTCAATATTAGCCTTCAAAAGGGAATTGGACAAATACTTGAAGGAGAAAAAATTGCAGGGATACGGGGATAGAGTGGGGGAGAGGAACTAACTGGATTGCTCTTCAAAAGAGCAGGCACAGACTCGATGGGTCGAATGGCCTTCCTCTGTACTGCACTATTCTATGATTCTATATTAGCGATGAGTTTATAGCTATAAAGTATGCTCAAAACATTGGGCTGTTTTCACCGAAACAGAGAGGGTTAAAGGGTATCTTCACAATTATGAAGGAATTTTAGAAGGTAGATGCTGAAGCATCATTTACATTGGTTGGTAAATCAGTAATGAGGCAAAGACTCAGGATTATCACTGGAAGAATGAAAGAGTAAATTCAAAGATTTTTTTCATGTAGGGTTAATAGAACATTGAATACTTTATCAGAAGTTGTTATTGAGGCAGTGACTATAACATTATTTAAAAATGGATTGGATAAGTATTTGAAAAGGATATAAAAAAGGGTAGGAAAAAGGGATTAGAATAGTGTTTTTCAAAATTTGAGCATTCTTTACATCTATAAACTCATCCGTAATATAGAATCATAGAATAGTACAGATAAAAGATCATCCAAAAGTCTTCTATAGGCATATAAATAGTAAACGGGTAGTGAGAGGAGCGGTGGGGCCGATTAGGGACCAAAAAGGAGACCTATGCCTGGAAGCAGAGGGTAGGGCTGAGGTACTAAGTGAGTACTTTGCATCTGTCTTCACCAAGGAAGAAGATGCTGCCATAGACATAGTAAAGGAGGAGGTAGAGGAGAGACTGGATGGGATCAAAATTGATAAAGATGAGGTACTAGAAAGGCTGGCTGTACTTAAAGTAGATAAGTCACCAAGACCGGATGGGAAGTGAATCCTGCTTAGAAATAGGGCTGGTGCCAGAGGACTGAACAATTGCAAATGTTCCAACCTTGTTCAAAAAAGGGTGTAAAGAAAAACCCAGCAACTACAGGTCAGTCAGTTTAACCTTGGCAGTGGGAAAGCTTTTAGAAGCAATAATCAGGGACAAAATTAACAGTCACTTGGACAAGTGTGGATTAATTAAGGAAAGCCAGCACAGATTTGTTAAAGGCAAATTATATTTAACCAATTTGATTGTGGCTCAACCATGGCTAACAAGGGAAATTAAGGATAGTGTTAAATCCAAGGAAGAGGCTTATAAATTGGCCAGAAAAAGCAGCAAACCTGAGGACTGGGAGAAATTTAGAATTCAGCAGAGGAGGACAAAGGGCTTAATTAGGAGGGGGGAAATAGAGTATGAGAGGAAGCTTGCTGGGAACATAAAAACTGACTGCAAAGGCTTCTATAGATATGTGAAGAGAAAAAGATTAGTGAAGACAAACGTAGGTCCCTTGCAGTCAGATTCAGGTGTATAATAATGGGGAACAAAGCAATGGCAGACCAGTTGAACAAAAACTTTGGTTCTATCTTCACGAAGGAAGACACAAATAACCTTCTGGAAATACTAGGGGACCGAGGGTCCAGTGAGAAGGAGGAACTGAAGAAAATCCTTATTAGTGGGAAATTGTGTTAGGGAAATTGATGGGATTGAAGGCTGATAAATCCCCAGGGCCTGATAGTCTGCATCCCAGAGTACTTAAGGAAGTGGCCCTAGAAATAGTGGATGCATTGGTGATCATTTTCCAACAGTCTATCAACTCTGAATCAGTTCCTATGGACTGGAGGGTAGCTAATGTAACACCACTTTTTTATAAAGGAGGGAGAGAGAAAACAGGTAATTATAGACCGGTTAGCCTGACATCAGTAGTGGGGAAAATGTTGGAATCAATTATTAAAGATAGCAGCGCATTTGGAAAGCAGTGACAGGATCAGTCCAAGTCAGCATGGATTTGTGAAAGGGAAATCATACTTGACAAATCTTCTGGAATTTTTTGAGGATGTAACTAGTAGAGTGGACAAGGGAGAACCAGTGGATGTGGTGTATTTGGACTTTCAAAAGGCTTTTGACAAGGTTCCACACAAGAGATTGGTGTGCAAAATTAAAGCCCATGGTATTGGGGGTAATGTACTGATGTGGATAGAGAACTGGTTGGCAGACAGGAAGCAGAAAGTCACGATAAACGGGTCCTTTCCAGAATGGCAGGCAGTGACTAGTGGGGTGCCGCAGGACTCAGTGCTGGGACCCCAGCTATTTATAGAGTTTTGTTAACTTGTGGAATTCCCTACCGCAGAGAGTTGTTGATGCCAGTTCATTGGATATATTCAAGAGGGAGTTAGATATGACCCTTACAGCTAAAGGGATCAAGGGGTATGGAGAGAAAGCAGGAAAGGGGTACTGAGATGAATGATCTTATTGAATGGTGGTGCAGGCTTGAAGGGCCAAATGGCCGACTCCTGCACCTATTTTCTATGTTTCCATGTTTCTGTGAGGTAACAGAGAGGGTTGATGAGGGTAATATGGTTGATGTGATGTACATGGATTTCCAAAAGGCATTTGCCAAAGTGCCACATAATAGGCTTGCCAGCAAAGTTGAAGCCCATGGAATAAAAGGGACATTGACAGCATGGATATGAATTTGGCTAAGTGACAGGAAACAGAGTAGTGGTGAACGGTGTTTTTTTGGACTAGAATAAGGTATGCAGTGGTGTTCCCCAAGAGTCGGTACTAGGATAACTGCTTGTCTTGATATATATTAATGACTTAGAATGCGGGTGTACAGGGCACAATTTCAACATTTGTAGATGGCACAAAACTTGGAAGTATAGTGAACAGTGAGGAGGATAGTGCTAGACTTCAAGAGGAAATAGACAGGTTGGTGGAATGGGTGGACACGTGGCAGATGAAATTAATGCAGAAAACTGCAAAGTGATACACTTTGGTAAAAAGAATGAGGAGAGGAAATATAAACTAAAGGATACAATCCTAAAGGGGATGCATGAACAGAGAGACCGAGGGGTCTATGTGCACAAATCGTTAAAGTGGCAGGGCAGGTTGAGAAAGCGGTTAAAAAAGGTTACGGGATCCTGGGCTTCATGAGTAGAGGTAGAGAGTACAAAAGCATGAAAATTATTAAAGAACCTGTATAAAATACTGGTTCGGCCTCAACTGGAGTATTGTGTCAAATTCTGGGCACCGCACTTTGGGAAGGATGTGAAGGCCTTAGAGAGATGCAGAAAAGATTTACGAGAATGATTCCAGGGATGAGAGACTTCAGTTACTTGGATAGACTGGAGAAGCTGGGGTTGTTATCCTTAGAGCAGAGAAGATTGAGAAGAGATTTGATGGAGGTGTTTAAAATCATGAAGGGTCTAGACAGAGTAGATAGAGAGAAACTGGTCCCATTGGCAGAAGGGTCAAGAACCAGAGGACACAGAATTAAGATGATTGGCAAAATAACCAAAGGCGACATAAGAAAAAACTTTTTTACACTGCGAGTGGATAGGATCTGGAATGCATTGCCTGAAAGGGTGGTGGAGGGAGTCTCAATCATGGCTCTCAAAGGGGAGTTGGATAAGTATCTGAAAGAAAAAAAATATATAGGGCTACAGAGAAAGGACCGGGAAGTGCGACTAGCTGAGGTGCTCTTGCAGAGAGCCGACATGGGCTCGACAGGCTAAATGTCCTTTTTCTGTGTTGTAACCATTCTAGGATTCTATCAATAGACTCCTCCAGTTCCGGTGCTTGCATTGGACCTTGCATGACGGGTTAACTGGCCTCCTTCTGTGCAGTAACTTCTAAAAATTCTTGATTAATTAGTACACACATTTATGCTAACAGCTGAGTCCTTGCCAGAAGAAGTAATTGGACAATTTGAGGAGGAAGAACAAAGTAATGAGAATGAAGTAAGCAGAATTGAGGAGGGCTGTACAATCAGCACATGCCAGCATCCAAAAGCCAAACCATAGTCAGTACACCCAAATGGCTAGTGGATGGCAACACATTTGGAGGATTGTCCATAGGGCCATCCATGGAAAGAGTGAGGGCATCCGTCCTAAGGCTTGGATAGCATCAGGTACTCTAGTCAGGAGATGTCTTCTTATTGTCCTCATTCCAGACCATGAGACAAAGAAAGCTGGGAGGTCTTAGAGCATTGATATAGATCTTGATACTGTGCAGTCCGGCTTCCACCAGACACAGCAAGACAGGACTGCTTTATATCATATATACAGAACACGGATGAATTCCCAAAGGGTGTTCTCCCACTCATCCGTCGGAACTTCACTAAAAGAACTGCAGTAATTCCAGAAAACAGTGTAAACTGGGATTTCTGTGGCTTTTCTGTCAAAATGACAGTGGACCAGCAAGAGAACCCTAGCTGATCCTTATTGTTAAATATCTGATTTATGAGGAAAGACTGAAGAAACTTGGGTTTTACAGATTGGAAAGGAGACATGTGAGTGGTGATAGATCAGATAGTTAGTGAAATAGAAAAGGTGATTCTGGAAAATTACTGTGAAATAAAATTGTTAGAGTAGGACAAAGGGGCATAGGTTCGAACTAGTAAAAGATGAATTTATGACAGATCAGGAAGGTCTTCACATAGAGACCAACACATGAAATAGACCCAGTTAGAAAAGTGGAGGCAAAAAAACCCAGGAATCATTAAAAAAAAATTGGATGTTGCAGGGTCTTAAATAAAAACAGAGAATGCTGGAAATCTCAGTGCGTCAGGCAGCATCTGTGGAGAGAAAAACAGAGTTAATGTTTCGGGTCGACGACCCTTCGTCAGAACTGCTGAATGTTCAAAAAGAGCACTGAAAGGGAGAGGTGAAGTAAGAACAAAAGGGAAGGTCTGTGATAAGGTGGAAGGCAGAGATTAGAGAGACAAAAGGGATGATGGGCCAAATTGAAATAGTAATGACAGAAGTTAGAAAAAGGTTCATCTGGATAGGGTGTGAATGATGTAGTAATGACCAGCTGCCATAATAGACAAAGAAAAAAAAGAGAAGAAAGAAGAAAAAAACATAAGATAAGGGGGAGGGAGGGAAAGGGAGCCAAAGATGGTCAGAGGTTATGCTCTGAAATTGTTGAACTCGATGTTGAGTCCAGAAGGCTGTAAAGTGCCTGAACAAAAGATGAGGTGCTGCTCCTCGAGCTTGCATTGAGCTTCACTGGAACAGTGGAGGAGTCCGAGGATGGAGATATCAGAGTGGGACTGGAGTGGAGAATGAAAGTGACAGGCGACCACAAGCTCAGGGTCACACTTACGGACTGAATGAAGGTATTAAGCAAAGCGGTCACCCAATCTATGCTTGTTATCCCCAATGTAGAAGAGACCATATCGTGAGCAGCGAATACAGTATACTAAATTGAAAGAAGTACAAGTAAATCGCTGTTTTGCCTGGAGGGAGTCTTTGGGGCTCTGGATAATGGGAAGGGAGGAGGTTAAAGGGCAGGTGTTGCATTTCCTGCGCTTGCACGGAAAGGTGCCGTGGGAAGGGGAGCGGGTGCTGGAGGTGACAGCGGAATGGACCAGGGTGTAGTGGACGGAGCAGTCCCTTCGGAACGCGGAAGGGAGGGGAGGGGATGATGTGATTGGTGGTGGGATCACGCTGGAGGTGGCGGAAATGGCGGAGGATGATCCGTTGAACATGGAGTCTGGTGGGGTGAAAGGTGAGGACAAGGGGAACCCTGTTGTGGTTCTGAGAGGGAGGGGAAGGGGTGAGAGTAGAGGTGCAGGAAATAGAATGGACACAGTCGAGGGCCATGTTAACCACGTGGAGGGGAATCCTCGGTTGAGGAAAAAGGAAGACATGTCAGAGGCTCTAGTGAGAAAGGTGGCATCGTCAGAACAGACGCGATGGAGATGGAGAAACTGGGAGAATGGAATGGAGTCCTTACAGGATGGGGGGTGGGAGGAAGTGTAGTCCAGGTAGCTGTGGGAGTCAGTGGGCTCATAGTGGAAGACTTCAGGGTTTTTCTGGGTGGATGAATTAAATGGATTAAATGGCTTTCATCATCTATAATTATCTTGTGATCTATGCTTATCTTCACATTATCTGGAGATTTATTTTATGGCACAAACAGTATCTTTGACTTAACAGTGTGCCTGAAGCGAAACTTTATTTGAAAGATCAATTCTATCCAGTGAAAATGTGCACCTGTGTATGTGCACAGGCATGTGGCGTAGAACACTACAATAAAGGGCAGGGCAATTTCATACAGCATGATGTAATGCAGTGCAGTATGCTGGTAGTGTACAAAAGCAATCCTATAATACAGCACAATGAGTAAGAAAGGAGTGCCAATTTTCTTCCCTCCTTTTCGTTTCTAAAGTCATTGACCCCTGAAGTATCTTTAGTGACGTTTGTCCACAAGTAAACATTGACAGCAAATGGTGGCAGGCTTTTGTACCATGAGACCATCACAACTGAGCCCAAGTCTATACTCACTTGAGGCGGATTTCCTGATCAATATTTTCCCAGTGTGGCCGGAATCTTCCCAGCCCTACGACTGCCGCTTTGGAGGCGGGTCCGCTGTAAAATGACCCTGATTGACAGCGGGTCAGGATCTCACTCTAAATCCACCTCCGTGTCACAATCTCAGCTGTCAGGTCTGTGTGTGGGTTGCAGACCCGACACCAAGCAGGTAGTTTAATGCTATCTAAGAGGATTAAAAATAGGCACTTACAATTTTACCAATTTGCTGTCCCTTGGAGAACACGCCAGGTAAGTGGAGTTGGGTTCTCAGTGACTCTATTGCTTTGGCAAGTTGACAGCTGCAGAAGTGATATAAAAGCTACCATTTCACAGCTGTTCACCTTCCATTGTCAGAAGATGAAGCCTTCAGGATTTGGAAGAAACATTTGAGTTTAATACAAGTTGGAAGTGTTTGCAGTGAACTCTCTATTCACTGTTACCTCCTTGGAGCAACCTCTCTCACCATTGCTTCTGTCATTTCAACCTCACCTGCCATCTATTCCAGCAGCATCGGTGTTCTTGACAAAATCTCACCTTGGTCCTCGGAATCCCACCATGATCAGCCCCAACACAAACATCACCAGGCACATCACCATCACCAACAACAACACCAATGTTCTCCGCAATCACCTTATGCTGCACAGGACACAGACCATCAGCACCCAACAGCATTGCTGCCCGGAAGGCCAGGGATGGCCTCATCATGGCTACATTTACTTCACTTGATGTTGTGCACCCTGTCTGCCACATGATGCACCAGGTTGGCACCATCCCACAACAACACCATAAACCATCCCTGAAATGCCCAAGTCATTCCTTTCACACTCATCACCATTGTGTCTGACCATTCATTGCAACTCACTGGGCCACTTCCAAAGGTGCACAGAAATCTGGCCAAGAACACAAAGTGTTCAAAATACAGTCGACATGAACATTGGCTAAAATACCCAAGTGCCCACCCTTGCGTGTTAGTTGGTATGATTGGACAAAGGTGAGGCTGAGTATGAGGGGTGGCTATTGAGATGGGGAAGTGATAATGTAGATATAGAGAAAGAGAGAGAGGGATGGGTGGAGGTGCAAGGTAAGTTGGTGTGAATAAGCATGTGCAGGGGTAGAGTAGGGAAGGTAGAGTGATATGGATGTGATGAGTGGCACAGCAGGATGAGGTTGAGTGTGGCTTTGTAGTAACGTTTTATGATCTACTGAGATCATTGACAGGTTTGTGCCATTGCAGCCAGATCCTCCTGACAACATCCTGCTTGTGCCCTTCTGTGCAATGTGCATCCAAGCTGCATTGGTGTCCTGGGGCGGTCTCTTCCGTCCATTGGAAGTGAAGAGAACCTCCCTATGTGCTGTGACTCCCTCCATAAGCATCTGGAAGGAGTCATGAGAGCCTGGGTGCAGCTGTGCAGTGCTTGTCAGTGTTTGCAGCAACACAATGCTGCAGAACACTGACAGATGAACTGTCAAAATCAATGTGGGCATGGTTCCTTTAAGGAAACAGACTGATGATGCGTCATCAGATGACATCATCAGACCGGCTTCCTGTTAATTGGCCAGGAACCCCACAAGCGGGGGCTTAGCAATCCCCATCAACGCAAGATTGCTGTCAGGGGGCAGGCTGGAGCCAGGAGTTCGTTCCCCACACATCACCGATGCCGCCCACACCCAACTCACACCGGTTAGCGAAATCGTGGCCAAAGTGTTAAAATAATGTCAATGCGATATTTTGTGCTTTGATGTCCATGTATGCACTCTACAGCAGAAATCAGAACCCAGGCTAATTTCCCTTTCGCTGGCTCAGGACATGGAGGCCAGCTGTAATAGCTGTACTGCTGCTCAGACTAATATTAGCTAGCAACACAGAGTGGGCATTGGACCTGGGACTTTCCTGGTTTGTATGGTTCAGCTACTCACTGGATAAATTCACTGAATTACTGGGACTCTGTCCCCAATGACATTTGTCTTATCAGTGGTGGATGGAGGTTCCATCCATTACTCGGCAAGTTGGAAATGGTGAGGACCTGGTTCATCTAGGATGATCCGCTGATAAATGAGCAGAGTTATCAGTGGAACCCCTGAGAAATTTTCTCACATCTGTATCTTTCAGGAGTCTGTGAGTATATGGCCAGGAAATGGGAACAGATTTCGTAACTAAATGGCAGGACCCAGCTCACAGGGGTCAAACTTCCAGAATTAAAACAGGAGCAATTTAACACTGCTTAAAAGTGGCTTTTAGAAACATTTCAAAGAACTTAACCCATAATTAATTACTTTGAAGTGGAGTGACTGTTGTTATGTAGGACATTGCATTTACCTCAATGCATTGCAAAAGGTGATTAATATTGATACTGAAATGCCTATAGCACAGAACCAACAAACTAATTGGTTGGCTATCAGCTGATAGTGAGGACTGAATCTTTGCTGAGTGATTATGCTACATTGTATATCATTGATTGTTTCTGTTTGCATAAGTCATAGTTGGCCATTTTGCAATGCTAAACAAAAAAGGCATATGGTTCTAACTATGGTCCTTAATAATGCCATGGGACCTTGACCTTTTAAATATTTTACTATTGCTGTAAAGATCTGAGATAAAAATAAATCTAAACTACAATAGCAGATTTTAAGTTTACTTTTGGCTGTTGCAGTATTCTATGTTGGTTGAACTCAAGAGTTATGTCTACATTCATGTCAGTGTACCCAGTGGATAGTTAATATTTCAATTGAACACAAAAGAATCAAAGGTGTTCAAGCCATACATCTTATCAGAACAATAAAATGGAAGATTGATGCAGAATGTATGTCCTGCCACTAGATGTGACAAATGAGGCCACATTTGAAATACTTTGTGCAATATTTCAAAATGTGACGTCATTAGTGATATTTAATGAAAAACTGATTGGAAAGGGTTCAGGAAAGAAAGAGCATGGGGGTAATTTTGACTTTGGGCAATAGTGACTTCAATGGAAACGAAAATTGGGTGAGGAATTTAACGGGTGGCCAAGCCGATATCGCGCGTTAAAACTACCCCAATAATTCCCAGATTTAGTGATATAAATTATTAGTCTTATAAAGCTGAGCTTGTTTTAATTGGGTAAAAGAAGATGTTGGAGGCTGATCCAGGTCTTTACAATGCTGAAAGGTATACATCTAACCAGGGCATTTGACTGGGAACACAGAACTTTATTAAAGTAGCACACATGGGAATTTGACATTAACCAGTGCATTAAAAATAACACACAGAGGAAATGCAAATGTCTCAGAACTAGATGCGGCAATCTAAAAGAATCACAAATTTTACATTCCCAAATCTAAAAGTGACTGAAATCCAAACTGAGCCTTTTGTTTCTATTGATCTAACCTTATAGCTGTTATCAGACACGATCATCAGTAGTCAGCCAGGAACAGCTTGAGAGCAAGTTATTTCAGAGCTAATAAAAAATAAGTAACAATATGGTTGCAGGGTTAAAATAATACATGATTTGTGGACAATAGACAGACAAGGGTGTCGTCTCTTTTCACTCCCTGAAGATATAGGTGGTGGTTGTGTGGAGCAGACTTTCAGTTCTATTAATCTAGTCTTTAGTTTTAGTTACAGGAATGTATAGGTAACTATATTATCACCGGACATAAGCCATAAAGTGTCATTTTTAAAAACATTACGTAAATTCAGTTTCAATTACTCTTCTGGAATTCTAGAAGCAACACCCATAAAGTCTAGCCAAGTTGTCACAAGTGATTATTCCTGTTGCTACGCCAGTTAGGTCAACAATGGCCCCTATGAGCTAAGTATGTTAAAAAGACAAAGCATTTCCACCACATTTGATGTGAAAGGGATTCTAACTACTTGGGAAATCTCTTGGAGCAATCATTTTCTTATTGAATCCTGCTCTTTGAAATACAGACCAGTTTTTTTCTAACTACAAAAGCAAAGTACTGCGAATGTTGGAAATCTGAAATAAAAGCAAGAAATGCTGGAAATACTCAGCGGGTCAGGCAGCACCTGTGGAGAGAGAAACAAAGTTAACTAACGTTTCAGGTCGATGACCTTTCGTCAGAACTTGAAATAGTTAGAGATGGAACAGATTTTAAGCAAGTGCCAAGGCAGGGAAAGGGGAGGGAAGGAAAGAACAAAAGGGAAGGTCTGAGATAGGATGGAAGGCAGGAGTGATTAAATGTTAAAAGGTATGATAGTACAAAGCAAAACAAAATGGTAATGGGACAAGTAAAGAAACAAAAGATAAGTCTGGAAGAGGTGCAAATGGGAATGGAAGAATCATCAACAGCTGCCATGTGAAAAAATAGGGGCAGAGGTTATGATCTGAAATTGTTGAACTCAATGTTGCGTCCAGAAGGCTGTAAAGTGCCTAATCAAAAGATAAGGTGCTGTTCCTTGAGCTTACATTGAGCTTCATTGGAACAGTGTAAGAGGCCAAGGACAGAGAGGTCACAGTGGGAGTGGAGCAAAGAATTAAAGTGACAGGCGACCAGAAGCTCGGGGGTCACGCTCATGGACTGAACGGAGGTGTTCCGCAAAGCGGTCACCCAATCTGCGTTTGACCTCTCCAATGTAGAGGAGACCGTATCGTGAGCAGCGAATACAGTAGACTAAATTGCACGAATTGCAAGAGATGTTGCATCTCCTGCGCTTGCACGGGAATGGTGCCATGGGAAGGGGAGGGATTGTTGGGGGTGATTGAGTGGACCAGGGTGCCCTGCCCTTTTACCTCTCCCCTTCTCACAGTCCAGGGCCCCAAACGTTCCTTCCAGGTGAAACAGCGATTTACTTGTACTTCTTGTAATTTAGTGTACTGTATTCCTGCTCACGGTGTGGTCTCCTCTACACTGGGGAGGCCAAATGCAGATTGGGTGAACGCTTTGCGGAACACCTCCATTCAGTTCGTAAGTGTGACCCCAAATTTCCAGTCGCCTGTCTCTTTAATTCTCCGCTCCACTCCCAATCTGACCTCTTGGTCCTCGGCCTCTTACACTGTTCCAATAAAGCTCGAGGAACAGTACCTCATCTTTCGATTAGGCACTTTACAGCCTTCTGGATTCAATGTCGAATTCAACAATTTCAGATCATAACCTCTGCCCCTATTTTTTCACATGGCAGCTGTTGATGATTCTGCCATTCCCATTTGCACCTCTTCCAGACTTATCTTTTGTTTCTTTACTTGTCCCATTACCATCTTGTTTTGCTTTGTACTATCATACCTTTTAACATTTAATCACTCCTGCCTTCCATCCTATCTCAGACCTTCCCCTTTGTTCTTTCCCACCTTCCCTGCACTTGCTTAAGTTACATCTCTAATTTTTTCAAGTTCTGATGAAAGGTCATCGAGCTGAAATGTTAACTCTGTTTCTCTCTCCACAGATGCTGTCTGACCTATTGAGTACTTCCACCATTTCCTGCTTTTATTCCAGTTTTTTCTAAGTCCTGACTCTAACACTCTATTCTGAATTTCCCTGTACATGGCTGCTGTTGATTTCTCTCTAAGCTTCCAGTAATAATGTCAATGCTTTGTCTTTGCGAACCTCATCATATATCACTTAATAGCAACATTCTATCGCTTGAAATTTGCTCCAAAATGGATCCATTCACCACAAGCATGCATTGCCAAGTTCTCTTCTCATATGAGAATATTTTGCCATTGATAATTGGAGGGCGCATTAGTCTGGTTACTCTGTTGTAAGTTTCAGAATAACCTTGATGCTTATCTCTATTACCCACTGAGTGCTGATTGCTCTCTCTCACTGCTCCACTGGCTGCTGATCCCTCACACCTATTGAATGCTGATCTATCTTTTGCATTGGCAGCTGATCTTTCCCAGTGACTGCTGATTTGTCTGCTCCATTGATCACTGATCTCTCTTCCTCACTGACCATTGATCTCACTCCATCACTGACCTCTGACCTCTCTTTCCCCATTGACTGCCGTCACCTCTCCTTACTCCCAATATCGTCCTCAGAAAGTGCTGCGTGGAAGGAATTAAGTTACTGCCAATAATAAATGGCTATTTTAAAAGTATTGATTTCGGCATATACTTTTCAACAACATCTTCAAAGGACTGAGGGCAGGAAATCCGGAAAATCAATGAAACGTAACATAAGCTCAATAAAATCTGCTGCAAAGGTAAGTTATCAAAACACAAACAGAACTTAGGCATCACTGTTCAGTGGACCCTTTGAAAGAGTCAGGTGTTTGTCCTTTTATATGCTCTTTATCTATCGCCTCGGCATGAATGCAGCTTTATATCCGGGTTATCACAAAAGTACCAGCTTATCTCTCCCCATAAAATTGTGCTTCTACGCTTCTTAACCTTAGGTTAAATGTTGCAATATGAGACATTGTGCGATTTGGAGAAAGTTAATATTTACCACAAGGTTGGAGGAACTAAGAATTTTGATTCATTAAGAGATTAAGTTCACAATGCTGCTTTAGCTCAAAAATCATAAATGGACAATAAAATCCTCAGGTATATTTTGGTTTCCCGGCTAAGAGAATTTTTGGCAATTATTTGAAGCATAAAAAGTGGACACATCACAGCGTGCCAAGTAAAAGCAAGATGCCTTTAAAGGGCTCTTTCTTTCCTTCCCCTATATTAATTTTATAATGCTGAGAGAGTTTTCCACTGCGAGCCTCTCTAACAAGCTATTGAATTGGAAGCAGTTTCAGTGACATAGGGGTATGTTTTTGTCTGCTACCCATATTTATTACACACGAGTTTAAAGTGGGCGTTCCCCACTTTATACTTGCATCTGCTTTTTCATTTTCTCTGCAGGCTGGATTTATTTTGACTTGGAACAAAAGAATAATTGAGGCCTAAATTGTATATTGAAGTTCCTTTATGATTGATATATACCTGCAGCCATTTGTGACAGCTGTAATGATAATGCACATTTTCACGTGGAAGTAATTTTAAACATTAATATAAAATTTTAGTAATATGTCAACATAGACTTTGATCATGTTTTGTGTTTGTGGTTGATCTTTTACATTTATACATACAATTTGAAGTATATTCACACACATTTTGAAGCTATATAGGGCCCACAGTTACAAATTCTATGAACCCATTGTATGATTAGGCGTATATTGTTACAGAAATTTTATGAGATCATTGTATATTTAGATATACAATTGCACACATCCTTTGAGTGTATATTCTGATATATAGTTTATGAAGCTGTGGGAGGAACTATTGCTACTTCGGCTGCTTGTACTGGGAGCAGTGCAAGTTGGAGAGTTAACACATCTTCTTTGGCCCTGGGTTCCAAGATTTGTTCAAGTTGGGGACATTGGAGAGGACTCTTGTCTATTGCTGGTCATTTGGTTTGGGGTTGATACCCCTCATGCCCAGTGGCTGGGCTGCTGCACTGAGTGGGTTATTTGTGTTAAGAGGAAGTGACTCTCCGAGAACAGGCCCAAGAACAGGCCAAACATTCACATATTGCTCATTGTCATTGGCAGATGTACCACATGTGTTTCAGCTACATGTTTGTTGTGAGTGAGGCTACACTCCATTACGGGGAAATGGGAAGTGGGGAGGAGCGAATATATCTTCTAGCAGCTATTAAATAGAGTTGTGCTAGTCTGCTCATTGTCAGGAACCGCTTTTCAGCAAGCACAGAGCTTGGTCCTCTGGAATTGTGAGCCTGATCATACTTGTATTAATATCCCAGACTGTTGTCCAAGAATTAATGAATGCCATAATATGTGGAGGAGGGTGTCCTTTTGACTGCAGCCTCTCCAGCAGTCATCTGGTATAGAGGGTGGAATTGATGGAGCATGATTGGGATGTGGTATGTGCCATGTATGATTTTGAATTTGCATTTCTGCATTTTCTGCAGTTTCTGGTGTTTAGGGTTTGACTCCATAACCTTTGCCGTTCCTTCTCCTTTAACAGTTAACCTAGGTCACATTCCCAGGTTTCCTTCAGGCTTTCTGCTCTCTTGTTGGTCATAGAGATAAGAATAATACACAGAGTGGATATGTATCTACAAGAGGATGTTGAGAAGTGGAGAAAAAGTTCCAAAAGAGTTGACTTATGCTGAAGTATACAAAGCATTGGAGGTAGTACTTCATGTGGAGATATTGAATGAGTTGAGTGAGCATTTGTCAGCTAGCTGGTGGAAGGCCATAATCTGGCCCTCATGGAAGAGATAGCCTAATCTAGTAATCTCTTTGTCAAGCTAGACTCTGCATTTGGCCAGATCAGTTCTCCTGGGAGCTGTGCCACATTGGGGGAAGGGTTGATAGATCTTGTGGGATTTTAGGGAGGCACCGACTTGAATCCACATTGAGAGAGTTTTAATAACAGTGGTGTGTTTCTAACTCTCTACTGGTCTTTTCTGAGGCTGTGTGGAGAGGAGGAAGTTAAGAGGGAAATCCAGGCTTTCAGTACCAGACACGGGTTAGACTGCGGAGCCTGGGGCTAGGAACCAGGCAACAATTACTTGAATTTGAGCTGTCTGGTAATAGTGTTTGATAGTTGGGGACAGAATCTTCTGGGATGTGTGCATTCGAGACATATTTGCATCCTTTTGCCTCGAGATATGACTGCCCAGGTCTTCGAATACTTAGGCAGCCACTGAAATAGATAGAGGAGGTGGTGGAGATAGTTCAACTTTATTATGTTCATTCTACTCAAAAGTGATATAGCTAGGTTGGAGTATATGCTGGTAAGGAAGTGAATGGATGGGGAAGTTTTTTTACAGAATGACATTTTCTATGTATGAGCCTGTATTGTGAGTCTACTTTGACTGTAGAACTCCTCATAACTAAACCTCATCTCTTCCTTATTAAACATCCATATTTCTGCATTTCAACCAGCAACATCTCCGGGACAAAGGATCACAATGGGAGCAGTGGTTATGTCGCCTCCCTACACCAAAGATGCTGAAGCCAAACTCAGCTAGCATGGACACACCAGGGATACAACCTAAAATCTTCTTGACTTATTAAAGTGTCACACTACAGAATAAGATTTCCTCTGGTTGTTATATGCACCAATATCATAAATGCATTTACAAAAACTTCCACTATTTACTATTTCAAGCATAATCATGAATTCATTTGGCAATTACCACCATGCCATGATTGAAATCAGGAGCTTGCTGTCTGGGGAATTACTGGCAGAGAGCCAGCTCCCATCACTGTGGGGCAGCATTCCTGAGAATGGCCCTTGAGCAAGACTTTAGTTGGCTTTGACATAACGTTTGTAGCATGAAGTTTGTCAGGGTCTCCTGTCTGCCTGCAGTTTATGAAGCTGACTCTGTCCTGAATTTCATATAGCAGACACTGGGGCCAATTTTAACTGATCATGTTGGCAGAAAACGGGCCGGCAGTGGGCCAGTCGCCTGCTTAACACCCACAAAATTTTTCTTTCCATTGAAGTCTGGAAAGGAATATTGAGCACGGGTGTAAAATGTGCAGCTTACTTGCTGCCACCTGTTTCCCGCTTAGTGGGAACAGTTAAAATCAATGACCTCCGCTGTGGGGATAGTCATTTGAATTGTGGGTATAGGGTTATTTAACTGTCTAGGTGGGCACATTGCACCTGCTCACATTGGCAGAAAACGGGCAGGTCAGTTTCAGTTCCACTCGCAACTCCTCAGATAATGAAGCAATCCATGCCCGCATGCAGCAAGACCTGGACGACATTCAGGCTTGGGCCGATAAATGGCAAGTAATATTCGCACCACACAAGTGCCAGGCAATGACTATCTCCAACAACGAGAGTCTAACTACCTCTGCATGACATTAACATCACCGAATCCCCCACCATCAACATTCTGGGGCACACCATTGAGCAGAAACTTAACTGGACCAGCCACATAAATACTGTGGCAACAAGAGCGGGTCAGAGGCTGGGCATTCTGTAGCGAGTGTCTCACCTCCTGACTCCCCAAAAACTTTCCACCATCTACAAGGCCCAAATCAGGATTGTGATGGAATACTCTTCACTTGCCTGGATGAGTGTACCTCCAATAACATTCAAGAAATTCGACACCATCCAGAATAAAGCAGCCTGCTGGATTGGCACCCCATCCACCACCTTAAACACTCCCTCCACCACTGGCACATGGTGGCTGCAGTACTATCAACATGTGTCACTGCAGCAACTCACCAAGGCTTTTTCGGCAGCATCTCCCAACCCCACAACCTAAACCACCTGGAAGGACAAGGGCAGCAGATGCATGGGAACACCATTACCTGCAAGATCCCCTCCTAGTTATATACTATCCTGACTTGGAATTATATCGCCATTCCTTCATCGCCACTGGGTCAAAATCTTGGAACTCCCTCCCTAATAGCACTGTGGGAGTACCTTCACCACACGGACTACAACAGTTCAAGAAGGCAGTTCACCTCCACCTTTTTAAGGACAACTAGGGATGGGCAATAAATGCTGGCCTTGCCAGCGTCATCCACATCTCGGAACGAATAATAAGAAAAAGGTATCAGTATCAAAGCTCCATCTGCCAGCCGACGTTCTGTACCAAAATAAATAGGAAGTTAGTTTATTTTTTGCCGCTAAGGGAGCAGTTTTGGGTATTTTACTCTCCGGCGAGGTGAGGGAAGATCCCCAACCCCTCACCAACACCAGTCATGGTCCGCTTGGCTACACCTCTTATTTGGGGGACAAGTTTAATTGCCTGGCCTGGAGCCACTAGTCGGGCCATTATCCACCCTTGTTGCAGGTTGATGCACCTCAACTCACTCGGTGCACTGACCTGCATTGATACTCCAGGTCCTGATTGAGCCTGAGTACTGCAAGTTCCTGGCGTAGGGATTTACCACACCTGGTACCGCTCCCTTGCCATCACTTGGCTCATAATGGGAAGACAGAGGCTGCACCCCTTAAATGGAAAAAAACAAACTCACGCATATGACGGAGACGTGGTGCAACTTGGTCTTTGATGTATTCTGGAGGGGGTGTGGCGTTCTTACAGTCTTCCACTGGAGTTAGTGCTGGAGACTGGCAGACCCCCAAGGAATTTGGGGTCCATGGCGTTGTACAGACAGATTGGCAGGGGCATGCTGGTCATGAGTCCTACCACATCAGGACCTCAATATTCATGGAGGAGATTTGACACCAACTGGAACTGGCAAAATTACTGAAACACTTTCATTGGAAGCAGTTGAGTTATTTAGACGCATAACAAAATGAAAAGCATACTTAGGATGCATTTTGAACTCACTGACACTGACATATTCACTCTCACTCAACTAGTTCTTCCAGTTCTTGGGCTGCCGCAGGGGAGATGAGGGGGCAGGGTCATAGAGAATTGCTTTAAACATGTCGCAGGTGTTCACTTTATTCTCCCACGCTGCACATGGTGGCAATCGTTAGGGGATATTTTCACAGGTTTGCAATATTGTTTTTATTGTCACATGGGACGGTATCACTGTTGGAGGCCATGAACATAATGTGAATCACTGAAGACTAAATCCCCATTGTATGCTTATCTCAGTGGGACCACAGGGTCTCTCAACACCAATACACAGGTTATATAAAGAATTTTGTTTTTACATTTTAAAGATACCACAGCATTTTCACAAGCTGCTAAATGGCATGATCTGACTGGATGTTTCACACCAGTCATTACAGGAAAGGTTATGATCTTTATTTTACACTCTTAAAATAGATGTTTTAATTACAGATGTTTTCAACTATTTAAGATATGTGGGACTCTGTCACTGCCTCTCTTCTAACTTTACCTGCAGCATCCTGTACATTTGAAGGGACCTGTGGGAACTTATCACAGAGTATGGTTGGAGAAGTGGGATAGGTCATGCAATGATTCAAGAATTGTTTTAATTCACTGGGGAGTATTCAAGTGTTTCTCGAATAGCTTATGAGCAGCCTGCTGTGAAAATTCCACTGGAACAGCATTACAGTGATTGCAGCAAGTCTATCCTTTCAAAGGTGGTATAACACAATGTGAACTGCAAGAATAGTGGACATTTTCTGACCAGCGAGAATGCTGCAACTTGAACAGGCAATGAAAGAGAAATTTAGCAGGGTGTGATCTCACAGTCATCACTGGAATCCGAACATCTGTAATTTTCTCTTTGGGCTTAACATCTTCAAAGATTGTTCTGAACAGTTTATGTGAGAACTTAATTTTAATATTTAAATCAGCCCTGAACGTGTATGAACTAGAGCATGCACAATTTCTTTGGCTTCAATGATGAGACCCCGCAGCGTGCTAAGCCTGTCTAAAATGAGGTAAAGAGAAAGCCCATGCAGAAAGGAGGTTTTAAAGGAGCAGAGGCTTTTGCTCACTTTTCAATTGCTTTTTACTGCTGTTTTATCAACATTATTTTTATGTGCTTTTCTCTTTTTTGCTTTTTGTGGCTTGTTTGTTTCAGAACATGTTCAGAATGTCTCTGTGGAAACAAAGAGCAGCTGACTATTATTGGGAAAATCCCAGGGCAGCCCATTGTAATTGAAGCTTTTGCAAGAGTTCAGCGGAGCAAGAACATGATAGAAGAAGAGTGAGTACGAAAAGGGGCTGTTACAACTTAGAGGGTGACAGACCATCTATGCACAAGTCCCATGACAGTTAGCAAGGCAATTTAAAATTAATAATGGGAGTTTCTATGAAAGTGTCCCAGTTGCATTATTTCATAGTTAAGTGGTACAAAATGAAAGAAGGGACCAGACCCAGATATCTGTGCTTGCCATTGTGCTACCAACTGTATCTGTAAGCCCTGGCCTATCTAGCTGAACATCTGGTTCTAGAACCTCTTTGTCAGCACTAAGACAGTTGTGCAGTTGTGCTGTTAGCTGCAAGGACACCTATAACCAACCTGGAACATAGGGATAGCATTACCAGTGGCAGGCAAGGTCACCCCTCCCTGACACTTTACTGCCTCTGCTTCTCTCCAAACTAGCTAGGGATCATCTGAAATATTCAACTATGGACTGTTCAATGCAGTACTGAGGGAGAGCTATCCTGTGGGAGATGCCATCTTACAGATGAAACATTAAAGCAAGGCCTTATCTGTCTGCTCAGTTGGATGTAAAAGATCCCAGGGCATTATTTAAAGAAGAGCAGAGAGTCCTCTGATATTTTGGCCAACAGGCATCCCTCAACCAACATCAGTATGCAAATTGGCTGCTGAGTTTACCCACATAATAATGGTGACTGCACTGGAGGACATGGTAAGGTGCTAGATAAATGCAAGTTCTTTACTTCTTTTCAGTCAGTGTTAGCCACATATGTAATAAACAAGTGATTGATGTATTGGTTAATACAACTGTTATGTATGCAACACCTTGCAACCAGCATTTTACTGCCACCAGAGGGTGCATATAAGCACTCTGGAGTCAGAATAAAGAGACTAAGGTCACACTTACTCAAGTCTGCAGTACTCAGTCACATTGCTTTATTGGAGACACAACAACTGCTGACGAGTAATAGATAACGAACCATCACGCGTAAATGCAGAGAACTGTTGGTATCCTGGAGAAATTCTCAGGTGATGATTGGGAAGCCTTTGTGGAGCGACTTGACCAATACTTCGTGGCCAACGAGCTGGAAGGGAATGAGAACACTGCCAAATGAAGGGCGATCCTCCTCACCGTCTGCGGGGCAACAACCTATGGCCTCATGAAGAATCTTCTTGCTCCGGTGAAACCAACAACCAAATCGTATGAAGAACTGTGTACGCTGGTCCGGGAGCATCTAAATCCGAAGGAGAGCATTCTGATGGCAAGGTATTGATTTTATGCATGTCAACGGTCTGAAGGCTAGGAAGTGGCGAGCTACGTCACCGAAGTAAGGCGCCTTGCAGGACATTGCGAATTCGATGGATTCCTGGAGCAAATGCTAAGAAACTTTTTTGTGCTTGGCATTGGCCATGAAATTATCCTTCGCAAACTATTGACTGTTGAAACACCAAACCTGAGCAAAGCCATAACGATAGCCCAGGCATTTATGTCCACCAGCGATAACACCAAACAAATTTCGCAACATAAAGATGCATCGACAAGTACTGTACACAAAGTAATGTCGTTTTCAGGCAGGAATGCATATGGCAAAATGTACACGCCTGCAGCTGCACAACCTCAGATGACCCAGAGGCCGGCATCAAGCGCCAATGTGAGGCAATTAACACCTTGTTGGCGCTGCAGAGGTGATCATCGAGCCCATCAATGCCGCTTCAAACATTATGCTTGAAAAGGCTGTGGAACAATGGGACACCTCCAATGAATGTGCAGACGAGTTGCAAACCCTGCAAACCACCACATTGCAGAGGAAGACCGGTCCATGGTGGATCAAACTGAACTAGAAAATTGAACCCAGGAGGCACAAGTGTAGGGGGTACACACCTTCAGCACGAAATGTCCACCGATCATGTTAAAAGTTGAACTGAACGTAATTCCAGTATCCATGGAATTGGACACGGGTGTGAGTCAGTCTATCATGAGCAAAAAGGCTTTCAAGAGGCTGTGGTGCAACAAGGCACAAAGGCCCAAACTGAGCCCAAATCATACCAAGCTGAGAACTTACACTGAAGAGCTGATCCCTGTAATTGGCAGTGCAGCAGTAAAAGTCTCCTACGATGGAGCGGTGCACGAACTACCACTATGGATTGTACCAGGAGATGGCCCCTGTTTGGCAGAAGCTGACTGGGAAAAATCCGCTGGAACTGGGACCACATCCGAGCACTTTTGTCCATCGACGACACCTCATGTGCCCAGGTTTTGAGCAAGTTCCCGTTGTTGTTTGAGCCAGGCATCGGAAATTTCTCTGGGGCGAAGGTACAGATCCACTTGGTTCCCCGTACATGACCCATCCACCACAAGGCACGTGTGGTGCCACACATGATGCGAAAGAAAGTGGAGATCGAGCTGGACAGGCTGCAACGAGAGGACATCATCATGCCGGTTGAGTTCAATGAGTGGGCCAGTCCCATTGTTCCAGTTCTCAAGGGTGATGGCATGGTCAGAATTTGTGGGGCTATAAAGTAACGATTAACTGTTTTTCGCTGCAGGACCAGTACCCGCTAGCCAAGGCAGACGACTTATTTGCGACGCTGGCAGGAGGGAAGACGTTCACAAAGTTGGACCTGACCTCGGCCTACATGACGCAGGAGCTGACGGAATCTTCGATAGGCCTCACCTGCATCAACACACAAAAAAGGTCTGTTCATCTACTATAATTGCCCGTTGGGATTCGGTCGGCCGCGGCTATTTTTCAAAGGAACATGGAGAGTCTGCTAAAGTCGGTTTTCCAGGATGATATATTGATCACAGGTCGGGACACCATCGAATACTTGCAGAACCTGGAAGAGATTCTAAGTCGGCTAGATCGTGTGGGACTCAGGTTGAAATGCTCGAAGTGTGTTTTCCTGACACCAGAGGTCGAGTTCTTAGGGAGAAGAATCGCGGCAGACGGAATCAGACCCACCGACGCCAAGATGGAGGCCATCAAGAATGCGCAGAGACCACAGAAAGTTCCTGGGACTCCTCAATTATTTTGGTAATTTCCTACCCGGGTTAAGCACCTTGCTAGAACTTGTACATGTGTTACTGCGCAAGGGAGATGACTGGGTATGGGGGAAATCACAAGAGACTGCTTTCGAGAAAGCCAGAAACCTGTTATGTTCCAACAAACTTCTTGTTCTGTATGACCTATGTAAACGTTTAGTGCTAGCTTGCAATGCGTCTTCGTATGGGGTCGGGTGTGTGTTACAACAAGCAAACAAATTGGCAACATTGCAACTGGTCGCTTAGGCGTCCAGGAGTTTGTCCAAGGCCGAAAGGGCCTACAGCATGATTGAAAAAGAAGCTCTGGCATGTGTTTTATGGGGTGAAATAAATGCACTAGTATCTGTTTGGGCTTAAGTTCAAGTTAGAAACTGACCATAAGCCGCTCATATCGCTATTCTCAGAAAGCAAAAGTATTAATACCAATGCCTCTGCTCGCATCCAAAGATGGGCCCTCACGCTGTTTACATATAATTATGTAATTTTCCACAGACCAGGCACAGGGCACTGCACTGATGCTCTCAGTCAGCTACCATTGCCCACCACCGGGGTTCCCCCTGCCGAACTGCTCATGAAAAGTGTACTCAAAACAAGGCTCTCTCTAGTCCACCATGATCCCCATGATCATGTCGAGGGCAGGCGGCATCAACAAAGCATGTACCATGATCATGCAAATTTGTCACGTGATATTGAAGTCAATGACCCTGTATTTGTACTCAACTATGGACATGGTCCCAAATGGCTTGCTGGCACTGTCGTAGCCAAAGAAGTGAGTAGGGTGTTTGAGGTCAAACTTGCAAATGGACAAACTTGCAGAAAGCATTTGGACCAAACCAAACTGTGATTCACAGACAGCCACGAGCAACCTGAAGAGGACACCACCAATTTAGACCCTCTGATACACACACAAGTGGCAACTGATATCACGGTTGACCACGAAACTGAACTCATCAACCCCAGCAGTCCAGCAAGGCCAGCTGTGCAGCAGCCCAGCGAAGGTGCAACCAACTCACCTGCACCTGTGTTTGTACCGAGATGATCGACAAGGGAGCGGAAAGCCCCAGATCGTCTCACCCTGTAAATATGTGTACTATTGACTTTGGGGCAGGAGTTGGGGGGGGGGCGGTGATGTTATGTATGCAACACCTTGTAACCAGCATTCTACCGCCACCAGAAGGCGCATCTGTTGGAGTCCCAAGGGATCCCAGCATCCCTTGGGAACACTGCATATAAGCAGGCCTCCTATGCTGTGCCAGCACTCTGGAGTCAGAATAAAGAGACCAAGGTCAAACTTACTCAAGTCCACAGTACTCAGTCACATTACTTTATTTGAGACACAACAACGACCTTTCATTAATTTCCTTTCCCACTGAATAGCAACAACAAGATGATACAGCTGCCCAATTTCAGGGCATTGCTGCTTTTCCCAAATAGAGGAATTAATGATGGCAGCCATGTTGGCATGTAGGCAGCAGATTCCTGTACCTCCTCACCTGCTCCTCACCTGTAAACTATGATACAATCAATGTTGCATCTTTCAGATCACCAAGTACTAGTTCTAGGATTTGTGTAACTGCGCTGGTGCTTGCAAACATTGATGAGAAGACACAGAGGCCACAAAATTCGGCTCCATAGTGTCCATTGTTTGGGTGTTATGGGAGCTGATTCAGGTCCAAAATGGTGGCCAGTGTGCACATGCACACTTCTAGTGCGGGTCGCACCGGTTACCATCTTGGGTCGGGCGTCAGCACGACCAGAGGGAGCATGCACCAGAAGTATGCAGAGCAGGAAGATCGTGACGTCAGTCAGTGTACAAAGCTGATTTGATGCCAGCATTGCCACTTTGGAGCTCAACGCTTCAGCTAACATCCTTTCTTAACCTCGCACAGCTGAACACGTGTTCCACAGCAGGAAGGACTCCCCAGCAGGGATCATCAACTAACCGGGGTATGGAGAGAAAGTAGGAAAGGGGTACTGAGGGAATGATCAGCCATGATCTTATTGAATGGCGGTGCAGGCTCGAAGGGCCGACTGGCCTACTCCTGCATCTATTTTCTATGTTTCTATGTTTCTATGATTGCGTTCTACTGGCTGTTGTGGAGTTTGGTGCTTTCTGCAGTACTTTCAAGTTGATCAAGTCTACAGGAAGTGGTGTGGCAGGTGCTAAAGGACTTTGACCTGACCTCAAGGATTCTGCACAGACCACTTGCTCCAGGACATGGGTGCAGAAGCAGGCATTCCACTTGGCATGATAGGGAGAATGAGTATTATGTCTGCAATTACCATCGAATAACTCCACGAGGCCATGTAATGTGAATAAGAGCTGTATGACTTCAGTCCATTTAATACGACTGCAAAGTGAGGGGTAACATGGTTGGCTGCCTTTTATATGCCCCTGCACACCAGGGCATAAATCCCCTGGGGCCTCCAACAGCAGCGCCCTCAGGTGGTACATCGTACATAGTTACATAGTGAATACAAAGAGTTTGCATACATGACATCATTCCCCCCCCCACCCCCCAAGTCTTTGATGCGAGTTGATTATAGGTTATGTTATACTCTGTGCAGCCACCAGAGGACTCATCCCCTGGAGTCCCAACGGATCCCATAATCCCCTGGGAGCAGAGGTATTTAAGGAGGCTTCACAGGTTGGCGAAGCACTCTGGAGAGCTGCAATAAAAGACTAAGGTTACACTTTACTTTGAGCTCACAGCGTTCAGTCTGACTCTTTCTCCATACACTACAATTGACGACGAGATACAGATAGCGAACCCAAAGATGCAGAGAACAGTGGGAATCCTGGAGAAATTTTCAGGGGTAGATGATTAGGAAACTTTTTGTGAAGCGACTCGACCAATACTTTGTGGCCAATGAGCTAGATGGGGAAGAGAGCGTTGCCAAATTAAGGGCAATTCTCCTCACCGTCTGTGGGGCACCAACGTATGGCCTCGTGAAGAATCTGCTCACTCCAGCGAAACCCATGGAGAAATCGTATGACGATTTATGCACACTGGTCCGAGAGCATTTGAACCCGAAGGAAAGCGTTCTGATGGCAAGGTACCGGTTCTACACCTACAAAAGGTCTGAAGGCCAGGGAGTGGCGAGTTATGTCGCAGGACATTGCGAATTTGAAGGACATTTGGAGCACATGCTCAGAGACTTTTTCGTACTTGGCATTGGCCACGAAACCATACTTCGCAAACTTTTGACTGTAGAGACCCCAACCTTGAGTAAGGCCATAGCGATAGCCCAGGTGTTCATTGCCACCAGTGACAATATGAAGCAAATCTCTCCGCAAACAAAGGCTACTACAAATACTGTGAACAAAGTGATGTTGTTTTTGAATCGTAACGTACAGGGCAGGTCATACATACCTGCAGCTGCACGTCTGCAGATGTCTCAGAGTCCACCATCAAGGGTGATGAATGCAAAGCCATTAACACCTTGCTGGCGCTGCGGGGGTGTTCATCGTTTCCATTCATGCCGATTCAAAGAGTATGTTTGCAAGGACTGTAGAACAATGGGACACCTCCAACGAGTGTGCAGGCGAGCTGCTAAGCCTGTTAAACCTGCAAATCACCATGATGCAGAGGAGGACAGATCCACGGAGGATCACTACGAACCAGAGCCTCAGATAGAGGAGGCAAAGGTACATGGGGTGCACACATTCACCACGAATTGTCCCCAGATAATGCTGAATGTTGAACTAAATGGACTCCCCGTGTCAATGGGGCTGGACACGGGTGCGAACCAGTCCATCATGGGCAAAAAGGCTTTCGAAAGGTTGTGGTGTAACAAGGCCTCAAGGCCAGACTTAACTCCAGTTCACACGAAACTAAAAACTTACACAAAAGAACTGATTCCTGTAATCGGCAGTGCTACCGTAAAGGTCTCCTGCGATACCACTCGCATAAGCTACCACTCTGGGTGGTACCGGGCGATGGTCCCACGCTGCTCGGCAGGAGCTGGCTAGGAAAGATAAACTGGAACTTGGATGACGTGTGCCCAGGTCTTAAACAAATTTCCTTCGCTGTTCGAACCAGGCATCGGGAAATTCCAAGGAGCAAAAGTGCAGATCCACCTAATTCCGGTGGCGCAACCCATCCATCACAAGGCGAGAGCAGTACCGTACATGATGAGAGAAAGGGTAGAGATCGAGCTAGACCCGCTGCAAAGAGAGGGCATCATTTCACCGATTGAGTTCAGCTAGTGGGCCAGTCCTATTGTCCCAGTCCTCAAGGGAGACGGCACCTTCAGAATCTGCGGCAATTACAAAGTAACTATCAATCGTTTCTCCCTACAGGACCAATACCCACTACCAAAGGCCGATGAACTCTTTGCAATGCTGGCGGGAGGAAAGACGTTCACGAAGCTGGATCTGACTTCAGCCTACATGATGCAGGAATTGGAGGAATCATCGAAGGCCCTCATCTGCATCAACATGCACAAGGGTCTTTTTGTTTATAACAGATGCCCGTTTGGAATCCGATCAGTGGCGGTGATATTCCAGAGGAACATGGAAAGTTTACTGAAGTCGGTCCTGCACACCGTGGTTTTCCAGGATGACATCTTGGTCACAGGTCGGAACACAGTTGAGCACCTGCAGAACCTGGAGGAGGTTCTTCGTCGACTCAACCGCGTGGGGCTCAGGTTAAAATGCTCGAAGTGCGTTTTCCTGGCGCCTGAAGTGGAGTTCTTAGGAAGGAGGATTGTGGCGGGCAGCATCAGGCCCACCAACGCAAAGATGGAGGCAATCGAGAACGCACCAAGGCCACAGAATGTGATGGAGCTGCAGTCGTTTCTGGGACTCTTGAACTACTTTGGTAACTTCTTATCGGGTCTCAGCACACTGCTAGAACCACTGCATGTCTTACTATGAAAAGGGGGCAAATGGATTTGGAGCAAAAACCAAGAAAATGCCTTTGTAAAAGCGAGAAAATTGTTATGCTCAAACAAATTGCTTGTGTTGTATGATCCATGTAAGCCTTTGGTACTAGCATGTGATGCGTCGTCATACGGCGTCGGGTGTGTATTGCAACAAGCTAATGATTTCGGGAAACTGCAACCGGTTGCTTATGCATCCATGAGTCTGTCTAAGGCTGAGAGAGCCAACAGCATGATTAAAAAAGAAGCATTAGCGTGTGTCTATGGGGTAAAGAAAATGCATCAATACCTGTTCGGGCTAAAATTCAATTTGGAAACTGACCATAAGCCACTTATATCCCTGTTTTCTGAGAGTAAAGGGATAAATACCAATGCATCGGCCCGCATCCAGAGATGGGCGCTCACGTTGTCCGCATGCAACTATGCCATCCGCCACAGGCCAGGCACAGAAAACTGCGCCGATGCTCTCAGTAGGCTGCCATTGCCCACCACGGGGGTGGAAATGGCGCAGCCTGCAGATCTAGCCATGGTTATGGAAGCATTTGAGAGTGAGCAATCACCCGTCACTGCCCGGAAGTTCAAAACCTGGACAAGCCAGGACCCCTTATTATCTCTAGTCAAAAGCTGTGTGCATCACAGGAGCTGGTCCAGTGTCCCAGTGGAAATGCAGAAGAGATAAAGCCGTTCCAGCGGTGCAAAGATGAAATGTCTATCCAGACAGACTGCCTTCTGTGGGACAATCGAGTAGTGGTCCCGAAGAAGGGCAGAGACACCTTCATCAATGACCTCCACTGTAACCACCCAGGCATCGTAATGATGAAAGCGATAGCCAGATCCCATGTGTGGTGGCCCAGTATCCATGCGGACTTAGAGTCATAGATGTAATACATGCTCGCAGTTAAGCAATGTACCCAGGGAGACGCCGCTAAGTTTATGGTCTTGGCCCTCCAAACCGTGGTCTAGGGTACACGTCGACTATGCAGGCCCGTTCTTGGGTAACATTTTCCTTATGGTTGTAGACACGTACTCCAAGTGGATTGAATGTGAGATAATATCGGTTAGCACGTCCACTGCCACTACTGAAAGCCTGCGGGCCATGTTTGCTTACTCGATGTCCTGGTGAGCAACAACGGGCCATGTTTTACCAGTGCTGAGTTCAAAGAATTCATGACCCGTAACGGGATCAAACATGTCACATCTGCACCGTTTAAACCATTGTCCAATGGTCAGGCAGAGAGAGCAGTGCAAACCATCAAGCAAGGCTTGAAGAGGGTAACTGAAGGCTCACTGCAGACTCGCCTATCCCGAGTCCTGCTTAGCTACCGCACAAGACCCCACTCGCTCACTGGGATCCCACCTGCTGAACTGTTCTGTTAAGACAAGGCTCTCGTTAGTTCACCCTGAGCTACATGAACAGGTAGAGAGCAGGTGGCTTCAACAAAGTGCATACCATGATAGCGCAAATGTGTCACGCGAGATTGAAATCAATGATCCTGTATTTGTATTAAATTATAGACAAGGTCCCAAGTGGCTTCCCGGCACTGTCGTGGCCAAAGAGGGGAGCATGGTGTTTTGGGTCAAACTTTCAAATGGACTCATTCACCAGAAATACTTGGACCAAATCAAACTCAGATTCACGGACTATCCTGAGCAACCCACCTTGGACCCAACGGTTTTTGATCCCCCAACATACACACCAGTGGCAACTGGCACCATGGTTGACCACGAAGCAGGACCCATCATCCACAGCAGCCCTGCAGGGCCCAACACACCAGACAGTCCAGCAAGGCCAGCTGTATAGCAGCCCAGCGAGGGCCCAACAAATGATTCAACAACACCAGCATTCACACCAGGGCAAGAAGGGCCCAGATCGACTCACATTGTAAATAATTACACTATTGGCTTTGGCGGGGAGTGTTGTTATGTATGTGGACTTGTATTTACTATGTACAGCCACCAGAGGGCTCAAAGCCTGGAGTCTCAAGTGATCCCATAATCCCTTGGGAGCACAGGTATTTAAGGAGGCTTCACATTGGAGAGGCACTCTGGAGACCTGCAATAAAAGACTAAGGTCACACATTACTTTGAGCTAACAGTGTTCAGTCTGACTCTTTCTCCATACACTACAGGTTATGGCGATCTGGAACCCTATGCTTCCTGGTTGACCGTCTGAGTGTCGTTTCTGGCCTGGGTGAGTTGGTTGGGCCACTGCTGTCTTGCAGTGCGACTGGTTGGGCTAGACTGTTGGGGATGGCAGGATCATCCTTGTGGTTAGCAGCGAGGTCTGTTGTCGATTGGACATGTGTCTGTGGGTCGCTGAAGATGAGGTCCTTTTCCAGTGGTTCCTTGTTCTCTGTGAATCTTAATTTGGCTTGGTCCAAATATTTTCTGCACATTTGACCATTAAGCAATTTGACAAATATCACTCTATTCCCCTCCTTGGCTAATACAGTGCCGGCGACCCATTTGGAGCTCTGACCGTAATTCAGCAAAAACACAGGGTCATTTACAGTGATGTTGCGTGATACAGCCGCGCGATTATGGTCCGTGTTTTGCTGATAATGCCTGGTTTCCACCTGATCAATGAGATCAGGGTGTACTAAGAAGAGCCTAGTTTTGAGTGCTCGTTTCATTAGTAATTCTGCAGGGGAAACCCCGGTAAGTGAATGGGGTCGTGTCCAGTAGCTGAGCAGTACCTGGGACAGGCCGGTTTGTAAGGAGCATTCCGTGACATGTTTGAAGCTCTGCTTTATGGTTTGGACTGCCCGCTCCACTTGGCCATTGGATGCGGGCTTGAACGGGGCAGATCTGACATGCTTGATGTCATTACGGGTCATGGATTCATTGATTTCCGAGCTGGTGAAGCACGGACCATTGTCGCTGACAAGAATGTTGGGTAAGCCATGGGTGGCAAACATGGCCCTGAAGCTTTCAATGGAGGCTGCGGACGTGCTGGATGCCATTATTGCACACTCAATCCATTTGGAGTAGGTGTCCACAACATCTTTCCCAGAAAGGGGCCCGCACAATCCACATGGATCCTGGACCATGGTTTTGAGGGCCAGGACCAGAGACTAAGTGGAGCCTCCCTGGGAGCATTGCTCAGTTGCGAGCATGTGTTACACTGGTGCACGCATGACTCCAGATCCGAGTCAATGCCGGGCCACCAGACGTGGGACCTGGCGACAGACTTTGTCATGACTATGCCTGGGTGGGTGCTGTGTAGGTCACGAATGAAGGGTTCCCTGCCTTTCTTTGGCAAGATATCGCAGTTACCCCATAAGAGGCAATCTGAATGGATCGACATTTCGCCTTTACGGCGGTGAAACGGCTTGATCTCGTCTTGCATGTCTCTAGGGACCGCTGACCAGCTCCCATTGAGGATGTAACTTTTTACGAGAGATAGCAGAAGATCCTGGCTGGTCCAGGTCTTAATTTGGTGGGCCGTTACGGGTGACCCTTCGCTATCAAAGGTACCCATGGCCAGTAGCAGGTCTGCGGGCTGCGCCGTTTCCACTCCGGTGGTGGGCAACAGTAGTCGGCTGAGAGCATCGGCACAGTTTTCAGTGCCTGGCCTGTGGCGGATCACATAGTCATAGGCAGACAGTGTTAGTGTCTGTTGTGTCCTTACACACTGCAGCAAATCAACACAAGGCACATCCTGGAGACAAGATCACTCTGTGACCTGTACCTTTATTTACAGGACCAAGAAGTGATCACCCTGCGTGGGACCTCCCTTTATATACCTGGATGTCCAGGTGAGGAATGTCTCCCACAAGTTCAACCCTGTAGTCAAGGTGTGCATTTCTCAGGTGTATACAGTGTACAGTGTTGTTACATAAAGGTTACAGTTACGTGAAGGTTACAAACATGACATCACCTCCCCCCAATGTCTTTGGGTCAAAGATTGAGTCTTTCAGGTGGTCGACGCTCTCTCGTGGAGCGCCGCAGTTGGGGCTCTGGTTGTTGACCCTTGGCATGCGTCTTTGTCACCTGTGGTGATTCCGGCTCGTCCGGGCTGACCGCAGGGACTGTGCATGCTGCTGATCTTCTTGTTGCTCATTCACTGGCGGTGTTGTGGGCAGCATCTCATGATTTTCCTCAGGTTCCTCAGTGTCTATGCTGAACCTTTTTATTACTTGGTCCAGATGCTTATGGCATATCTGCCCATTGTTGAGTCTGACCACTATGACCCTATTCCCCTCTTTACCAATTACAGTACCCTCGACCACTTGGGCCCCACAGCGTGATTAAGAACAAATATAGGGTCATCGATTTCTATCCCTCTCCCCTTTGAGTTACGGTCGTGGCACTCATTTTGGGACTGGCGCTTGCCCTCAACAATATCTGACAAGACTGGATGAAAGAGGGACAGCCGAGTTTTTAGTACGTTTCATGAGTAGTTCTGCTGGTGGGACCCCTGTGAGCGAGTGCGGTCAGGACCTGTAGGCCAGCAGGAGGTGTGATAGACGGTATTGAATGGAGGGTCCTTGAATCCGGAGCATGCCTTGCTTTATGATTTGGACCGCACGTTCCGCCTGGCCATTGGAAGCCGGCTTGAACGGTGCTGTCTTGACATGTTTGATGCCATTACCCGACATGAACTCCCAGAATTCATAGCTAATGAAACACGGGCCATTGTCGTTAACTAGGATGTAGGTCACAAAAACCACATGCAGACCCTCCACAGTGGTGGATGTCATGCACGAATTCAATATGATGCACTCGATCCATTTCGAGTACGCAGCAACAACAATGAGGAACATTTTTCCCATGAACGGGCCCGCGTAGTCTACGTGAATACGTGACCATGGATTGGTGGGCCAGGGCCACGGGCTGAGTGGGGCCTCCCTGGGGGCATTGCCCAGCTAACAAACGAACACAGTGTTCCAGGTCTGCATCAATTCCCGGCCTCCATACATGTGACCAGGCAATGGCCTTCATTAGCACGATGCCTGGGTGCTCGCTGTGGAGTTTCCTGATGAATGCTTCCCTATCCCTCTGGGGCATGACTACCCGGCTGCCCCATAGTAGGTAGTCAGCTTGGATGGAGAGCTCATCCATACGTCTGTGAAACGGTCTGACCTCTTCAGGGCATGCTCCGTGTGCAGGTGCCCAATCCCCAGTCAGGACACATTCCTTAATCAGAGATAGGAGGGGATCTCTGTTTGTCCAGGTTTTGATCTGGTGGGCTATGATGGGGGAGCCTGCGCTGGTAAAGGCATCGACAGCCATGATCATCTCCATGCTTTGCTCCGCTGCCCCCTCAGTGGTGGCCAGTGGAAGCCTGCTGAGTGTGTCAGCGCAATTTTCGGTGCCTGGCTGGTGCTGTATGGTGTAGTCATACACAGCCAGCGTAAGAGCCCATTGCTGTATGCGAGCTGATGCATTGGCGTTGACAGCTTTGCTGTCGGACAACAGAGATGTTAACGGCTTGTGGTCCGTTTCTAACTTGAACCTTCTGCCAAAGAGGTACTGATGCATCTTTTTCACCCCGTAGACACATGCGAGTGCTTCCTTTTCAACCATCCCATATCCCCTTTCTGCTTGGGAGAGCGACCTGGAGGCATAAGCCACTGGTTGGAGCTGATCCTCATCATTACTCTGCTGCAACACGCACCCAACCCCATAGGATGATGCATCGCATGTCAAAACCAATTTCTTACAGGGGTCATACAGGGTCAATAACTTATTTGAGAAAAGCAGGTTACACGCCTGATTGAAAGCCCGTTCCTGACAGTCCCCCCAAAACCAATCGCAAACCTTACACAGGAGCACGTGTAGCGGCTCCAGCAATGTACTTAAGTTCGGTAGAAAGTTACCGAAATAGTTCAATAGTCCCAGAAATGAACACAACTCCGATGTGTTGCCGAGCCTGGGCGCGCGACGGCTTGCCTCCGTTTTGGATTCGGTAGGCCAGATCCCGTCTGCGGCAAAACTCGACCTCTGGGGCCAAAAACACACACTTGGACTTCTTTAGTTGCAGGCCTACCCGGTCCAGTCGGCGTAGCACCTCCTCCAGGTTGTGGAGGGTGTTCCTCGGTGTCTCAACCCGTGATAAGGATGTCGTCCTGAAATACGATTATTCCAGGGATGGATTTGAGCAGGCTTTCTATGTTCCTCTGAAAGATAGCGGCCGCTGATCGAATGCCAAACGGACACCTGTTGTAGACAAACAGCCCCTTGTGCGTGGTGATGGTGGTCAATAGCTTGGATTCTTCGGCCAGTTCCTGGGTCATGTAGGCCGAAGTGAGGTCCAACTTGGTGAACAGCTTGCCGCCTGCTGGCATGGCAAAAAGATCCTTTCTCTCGGAAGCAGGTATTGGTCCTGAAGGGACACTTGGTTGATGGTGGCCTTGTAGTTGCCACAGATCCTGACCGAGCCATCTGTTTTTAGAACAGGGAAGATGGGGCTTGCCCAGTCGCTGAATTCAACGGGCAAAATTATGCCCTCTCTTAGCAACCTGTCCAACTCACTCTCAAATTTCTCCCGCATCACATACGGCACAGCTCTGGCTATGTGGTGCACTGGTGTGGCGTCCGGGATGATGCGTATCACTACTTTGGTGCCTTTGAAAGTCCCGACACCAGGTTGAAATAATGACTCGAACTTTTGTACGACTTGTGAGCATGAACTTCGCTCCACAGATGAAATGGCGTGCACATCCCCCAATTTCCAGTTCATCTCAGCTAGCCAGCTCCTCCCCAAAAGCGCGGGATCATTTCCTGGGACAATCCAGAGTGGCAGCCAGTTCTGAGATCCATTATGTGTGACCACCAACATTGCACTGCCTAGCACTGGGATAATCTCTTTGGTGTACGTCCGTAGTTGCGTGTCAATGCGTTCTAGTTTGGGTCTGCTAGCTCTGAGTTGCCACAGTTTCTCGAATTGTTGGACACTCATAAGTGACTGGCTGGCTCCAGCTCCATGCGTACCGGGATGCCATTTAACCGTACTCTCATCATCATAGGTGCCGTTTTTGTGTATGAGCTGTGGATGTTTGCCACCTGGACCCGCTGAACTTCAGCATCCATTGCTGTGTCCCAGGCATACCCTTGCCTTGCAGACCCCTCTTGTGGTTCATCCACTTCGTAAACCAGCCTCGTTGCAGGCTTCCTGCACATCCTGGCTAAATGTCCACTCAAGTTACAATTTCTGCAGATGAATTGTTGAAACCGGCAGGTCTTCGCAGCATGTTTGCCCCCACACCTCCAGCATGAGCTGAGATTGTTGTGAACAAAAGAGCTGTTACCAGGCATTCCTCTCTGATTGTCTCTTTGATTACTCTTGAGCACTCCTGTGGCTGTCAATGGTCCCATCCCAGGACGTATTGTCCCTTGTGATGGTGTAAATGTCCGTTCAATCTGTCATTGTCTCTGTTGAGGACCCATCCTAGAGTTTGTTACTGCCTGGTTGGTGTCGAATTGCCCTTGCCTGCCTGCGGGGTTCTGAGTTGCGTTTGCCATGTTAACTCCCTGTTGGGAGCAGAGTTGCGCGTGTATATGATCTTGGTTTCCTCCTCCCCCGCCATGAAGGTTTGATCCATCAACGCTGCTGCTTCCAAGGTCAAGTCCTTGGTCTCAATTAGCTTCCTAAAAATCCCGGCATGACCAATACCCTCAATGAAGAAATCCCGTAACATCTCCCCCCTGCAGGCGTCTGTGAACTTGCAGAGGCTGGCCAAGCGCCGAAGGTCCGCAACGAACGGTGCGTATAAAAGCGGTGTCGGGCCATGTGTATACTACTCGCCGGTTTGAGGTGCTCACCGATCAGTTTGCTGAGATCCTCGAAGGTTTTATCCGCCGGCTTCTCGGGTGCGAGCAGGTCTTTCATCAGCGCATACGTCATAGGTCCACAGCTGGTCAGTAGATGCGCCCTTCGCATGTCAGCCGCTGCCGCTCCCAGCCAGTCGTTCGTGACAAAGCTCTGCTGGAGCCTCTCAATGAAATCGTCCCAGTCCTCACCAACACAGTACTGTTCCTCCGTGCTACTGGTGGCCATTTTCTTGAGTTGTTGATTCCCATTTCTCGTCGCCAAATGTTGTGTCCTTACACACTACAGCAAATCAACACGAGGCACATACTGGAGACAAGGTCACTCTGTGACCTGTACTTTTATTTACAGGACCAAGAAGTGATGACCCTGCGTGGGACCTCCCTTTATATATCTGGATGACCAGGTGAGGAGTGTCTCCCACAAGTTCATCCCCTGTGGTCAAGGTGTGTATTTCTCAGGTGTATACAGTGTTGTTACATAAAGGTTACAGTTATATGAAGGTTACAAACATGACAGTGCCCATCTTTGGATTCGAGACGACGCATTGGTGTTTATGCCTTTGCTTTCCGAAAACAGCGAGATTAGGGGCTTGTGGTCCGTCTCTAACTCGAACCTGAGTCTAAACAAATATTGGTGCATCTTTTTTACTGGAAACACAGGTCGAAGCCTCCTTTTCGACCATGCTGTAGCCTCTTTCGACCTTTGATAGGTTTCTGGACGCATATGCAACCGGTTGGAGCTTGCCCACTGCATTGGCTTGCTGCAAAACACACCCGACACCATACGACGACGCATCACATGCTAAAACTAGACATTTGCATGGGTCATATACCAGCAACTTATTCGAACACAGCAGGTTTCTGGCCTTCTCAAAGGCGGCCTCTTGATTTTCACCCCAAGCCCAGTCGTCTCCCTTGCGTAGCAGCTTCTGCAATGGTTCCAGCAAGGTGCTCAACCCTGGAAGAAAGTTACCGAAATAGTTGAGGAGTCCCAGGAATGAGCGCAGCTCCATTACATTTTATGATGTGAGTGCATTCTTGATGGCCTCTGTTTTTGAGTCCGTGGGTCTGATGCTGTCTGCCGCAATCTTCTTCCCCAGGAATTCTACCTCTGGCGCCAGGAAGACACATTTGGATCGTTTCAACCGGAGTCCAACTCTGTTTAGTCAACTTAAAACTTCTTCCAGGTTGTGCAGGTGTTCAGAGGTGTCGCAGCCAGTGATGAGGATGTCGTCCTGAAATATGATGGTGCATGGAACCGATTTCAACAGGCTCTCCATATTTCTTTGGAATATGGATGCAGCCGAGCGAATCCCGAATGGGCACCTGTGGTACATGAACAGTCCTTTGTGCGTGTTAATGCATGTTAATTTTTTCGACGACTCATCCAGCTCCTGGGTCATGTAAGCGGAGGTTAGATCCAGCTTGGTGAATGCCTTTCCCCCTGCTAATGTCGCAAAATGGTCATCGGCTTTGGGTAGTGGGTCCTGGTCCTGTAATGAGACTCGGTTAATCGTTACTTTGTAGTCGCCGCAGATTCTGACCGTGCCATCACTCTTTAGTACCGGAACAATCGGGCTGGCCCACTCGTTGAACTCGACTGGCGATATGATTCCCTTGCATTGAAGTCTGTCCAATCCGATCTCCATTTTCTCCCTCATCATGTAGGGGACCGCTCAAGCCTTGTGATGAACAGGCCGTGTCTCGGGGACCAAGTGGATCTGTACTTTGGCGCCTGTGAGGTTGCCGATGCCTGGTTCAAATAAAATCAGAACTTGCTCAGCACTTGAGCACAGGAAGCATTGTCCACTGACGATAATACTTTGACGTCTTCCCAGTTCCACCTAAGCTTCCCCATCCAGCTTGTGCCAAGCAGCGTTGGCCTATTGCCTGGTACAATCCACAGTTGCAGCTCGTGTGCCTCTCCATCATAGGATAGTTTTACGTTCGCACTGCCAATAACTGGTATCAGCTCCTTGGTGTAAGTGCGCAGCTTTATCTGAATCGGGCTCAGCTTGGGTCTTTGTGCTTTGTTGTTGCCCCCTACAGCCTTTCAATAGCCTTCTGGCTCATAATTGACTGACTCGCCCTTGTGTCCAGCTCCATGGATACAGGAACGCCATTTAATTTGACTTTTATCATCATGGGAGGACTTTTTGTGGAGAGTGTGTGCACCCCGTATACTGCTTCCTCGGGCTGAGTTGCCTCTCTAGCTTGTCCTTTGTGATCCACGCTGGATCGGGACTCTTCTGCCGACTCCAGAGCCATGTGGTGAGTCACAGTACGTTTGCACATTCGCTGGAGGTAATGTGCCCCTTGTTCTGCTTTTTTGCATACATAGTCTTTAAATCGACATTGATGGGCCCCATGATAACCCCCGCAACGCCAGCATTGTGTTAATGATTTTGCATTTACACACCTTGGTGGCCTAGCAGCAGCAGTCATGCAGGCTCTGCTCTGTACAGTTGTTATTATTTCAACAGTTCTGCCTGCAATCGGCGTTATTTTACATACAGTGCCAGTGAGCTCCGACTCTGGTAGGAAGTCATCTGTATGGTATTGCGAATTAGTTCAGTCAGCTCATCGTATGTCTTATCCTTGGCCTTCATGGGTACCAGCAAGTCCCTGACAAGGCGGTAGACCTCGGGTCCACAACTGGTCAGCAGTATAGCCTTGCGCTTCTCCGCCAATGTGTCCGTCTCCCCTGCCAGGTCGTTTGCCACGAAATATTGCTCGAGCCTTTCCGTGAAGGCATCCCAATCATCACCCTCTGCGAAGCCTTTTAGTGTGTCAAAGGTAGCCATAATCGCGTGAAAGTCCGTATTCTCGTCGCCAGTTATTATGTCTGCAATTACTATCGAATAACTCCACGAGGTTTTGTACTGTGAGTAAAAGCTGTGTGACTTCAGTCCATTTAATACGACTGCGAAGTGATGGGCAACATGTCTGGCTGCCTTTTATATACCCCTGCACACCAGGGCAGGAAACCCCTGGGGCCTCCAACAGCAATGCCCTCAGGTGGTACATTGTACATAGTTACATAATGAATACAGAGAGATTGCATATATGACAATGACAATGAGCAGAGGCGACACAGAGCAGGACAAGCTGCTGGAATAGGGAAAAGGAAGGGAAAATGGCTCTCAGCACAAGGCCATATCTGCCCAGGGTGTTCAGGGAGCAATACTCTAATCTGAACCTCAGCGAGGAACAGTGTGTCAGACATCTGCGCTTCAATAAGGACATTCTCACTGAAACCTGCTACCAGCTGCAACCTCAGAGTGGAGGTGAGGGCCACATTGCCAGTGGCTATGAACTTTTATCCATCAGGCTCCTTCCAGGCTGGAGCAGGAGATATTTTGCAACATCTCCCAGTTTGCAGTGCTCTGTTGCATAAGGGAGGTAACTGAGGTTGTGTATTTGAAGAGAGCTGAATACATCTCATTCTCTCTGGCCAGAGAGCAGCAGGCGGAGTGAGCATGTGGCTTTGCGAGGATTGCAGGCTTCCTCGCGGTGCAGGGTGCCATTGACAGCACGTCACTTTGTGGGCATCCCATCTCAACTCAGATGTACCGCAACCGAAAGGGATTCCAATCCTTCAATGTCCAGCTGGTGTGTGACCATACTCAGCAAATCATGTGGGTCAATGCCCGATATCCTGGCAGCAGTCATGATGCCTTCATTCCGTGGCAGTCCGCTGTCCCATCTGCACTTGGGCCACCACAAGAGGATGGCTAGTGAGAGACAAGGGCTATATATTAACAACATCGCTCATGACTCCGCTGCGCAGCCCATGCATACGTGGGCAGCATTCATACAGCGAAAGCCACGTTGCCACAAAAAATATCATCGAGCAGACAATTGGCAATGCTTCTGCTGCCTGGACCATTCTGGAAGAGTCCTGCAGTACTCGGCAGAGCGGGTGTCGAGATTTGTGATGGTCTGCTGCATGCTGCACAACCTCACCATCATGAGGTCACAGCCCTTGCTACCAGCCATAAGGCGACTGGAGGAGGAGGAGGAGGAGGAAGACAGCCTCCTTCTGGCCAAGCTGTCTGTGACCAACTCATCCAGCTGCTGTACCAGTAAAGGCAACCCAAATTCTGCATTTTCCAACCGTCCCACAGCTTACCTACGCTCTGTCACGTACTATCACAGCATCTGCTTGGCCACAATACTAAAATAAAAGCCAACACAAAATAAACATTCCAAAAGCAAATTTTAAAATGAAACCATGCCACATTATATATTGCAAGGGTGAATCGTTTGCACCCATCTTCAGGCAGAGGTACCGAGTGGATGATCCATATCGGCCTCCTCCTGAGGTCCCCACCTTCACAGAAGCCAGCCTTCACCAATTCAATTCACTCCACGTGATATCAAGAAATGGCTGAGTGCGCTGGATACAGCAAAGGCTATGGACCGCAACAACATTCCAGCTGTTGTACTGAAGACTTGTGCTCCATAACTAGCAGCGCTTCTAGCCAATCTGTTCCAGTATAGCTACAACAGTGGCATCTGTTCGACAATGTGGAAAACTGCCCAGTATGTCCTGTCCACAAAAAGCAGGACAAATCCAATCTGGCCAATTACCGCCCCATCAGTCTACTCTCAATCATCAGCAAAGTGATGGAAGGTGTTGTTGACAGTGCTATCAAGTGGCACTTACTCACCAATAACCTGCTCACCGATGCTCAGTTTGGGTTACGCCAGGTCTACTTGGCTCCAGGCCTCATTACAGCCTTGGTCAAAACATGGATAAAAGAGCTGAATTCCAGATGTGAGGTGAGAGTGACTGCTCTTGACATAAAGGCAGAATTTGATCAAGTGTGGTATCAAGGATCCCTAGTAAAATTGAAGTCAATGGGAATTAGGGGGAAAACGCTCTGCTGGCTCAAGTCATAACTAAGTTGTAGTTGTTGGAGGTCAATTATCTCAGCCCTGGAAAATCACTACAGGAATTCCTCAGGACAGTGTCCTAGGCTCAACCATCTTCAGCTGCTTCATCAATGATCTTCCCTCCATCATAAGGTCAGAAGTGGAGAGGTTCACTGATCATTGCACAGTGTTCAGTTCCATTCGCAACTCCTCAGATAATGAAGCTGTCCACGCGTGCATGCATCAAGAACTTGATGACATTCAGGCCTGGGAGGATAAGTGGCAAGTAACATTCACGCCACACAAGTGCCAGGCAATGACTATCTCCAACAAGCGAGAGTCTAACTACTGCCCCTTGACATTCAATGGCATTATCATCGCCAAATCCTCCACCATCAACATCCTGGAGGTAACCATTGAACAGAAACTTAACTGGACCAGCCACATAAATACTGTGGCTACAAGAGCAGGTCAGAGGCTGGGCATTCTGTCTCCCCTCCTGACTCCCCAAAGCCTTTCCACCATCTACAAGGCACAAGTCAGGAGTGTGATGGAATACTCTCCACTTGCCAGGATGAGTGCAGCTCCAACAACAGTCAGGAAGCTTGACACCATCCAGGAGAAAGCAGCCCACTTGATTGGCACCGTCGAAGCATCTGAGCTCCCGGGCAACGATAGCTGTTCGGCATTCCGGTCTGTCGATGTTGCGGTTGTCCTGAGGGTCCCGACGTTCCAGGTCCAGAACTTCATTTTGAAGGGTGAAAGCTGCCTGTGTGTGAGCTCTTTTAATGTGGGGTGGCCGTTGCACACCGGCTACCACACGGGCTTAGCAGAGCAAGGTCTTGGTCCAGTGGCAAGGGGGGCCAGACCTAGTTGCCTATGGTGGAATGCATGACCTCATCTCTCTTATCTGGAAGGAGGAGAACATGCCAGGAGATCTCAGCGATGCCGTAATTGTGACCATCTTCAAAAAAAGGGTCAAGTCCGACTGCGATAACTACAGAGGAATCTCTCTGCTGTTGGCTACTGGGAAAGTCATTGCAAGAATCCTCCTCAAGTGTCTTCTCCCCGTGGTTGAAGAGCTCCTCCTGGAGTCGCAGTGCGGATTGTGTCCACTAAGGGGTACAACGGGCATGATCTTCACCGCGCATCAACTACAAGAGAAATGCAGGGAACAGAGTCAACCCTTGTACTTCTTTGACCTCACAAAGGCCTTTGACACTGTCAACTGTGAGAGATTATGGAGTAACCTCCTCCGTTTCGGCTGCCCCCAAAAGTTTGTCACCATCCTCCGCCTGCTCCACGATGACATGTAAGCAGTGATCCTGACCAACGGATCCACCAGAGACCCAATCCACGTCTGGACTGGGGTCAAACAGGGCTGCGTCATTGCACTAACGCTTTTCTCGATCTTCCTCGCTGCAATGCTCCATCTCACTCTCAACAAGCTCCCCGCTGGAGTGGAACTAAACTATAGAACCAATGGGAACCTGTTCAAACTTCTCTTCCTCCAGGGTAGATCCAAGGTTGTCTCATCCTCCATCATCGAACTACAGTATGCAGACGACGCTTGCGTTTGCGCACACTCAGAGGCCGAACTCCAAACCATCGTCAACACCTTCACCGAGGCATACGAAAGCATGGGCCTTATGCTAAACATCCGAAAGACAAAGGTTCTCCACCAATCTGACCCCGCCACACAGCACTGCCCCCCCGGTCATCAAAATCCATGGCGCGGCCTTGGAAAACATGGATCATTTTCCATAATTCGGAATTCTACTATCAATAATGGCAGACATCGATGACGAGGTCCAACACCGCCTTCACTGTGCCAGTGCAACCTTCAGTCACTTGAGGAAGAGAGTGTTTGAAGACCAGGACCTCAAATCTGGCACCAAGCTTATGGTCTACAGGGCAGTATTGATGCCCGCCCTTCTATATGGCTCAGAAACGTGGACCATATACAGCAGACATCTCAAAATGCTGCCTTTGCAAGATCCTGCAAATTCACAGGGCGGATAGATGCACCAACGTCAGTGTTCTCGCTCAGGCCAACATCCCCAGCGTCGAAGCACTGATCATGATCGACCAGCTACGTTGGATGGGCCACATCGTCCGCATGCCTGACACGAGACACCCTAAGCAAGCGCTCTACTCGGAACTCCTACATGGCAAGCGAGCCCCAGGTGGGCAGAGGAAATGTTTCAAGGACATCCTCAAAGTCTTCTTGATAAGGTCCCACCGGCACCTGGGAATCCCTAGCCCAAGATCGCCCAAAATGGAGGAAGAGCATCCGGGAGGGCGCTAAGCATCTCGAGTCTCATCGCCGAGAGCATGCAGAAATCAAGCGCAGACAGCGGAAGGAGCGTGCGGCAAACCAGGCTCCCCACCCACCCTTTCCTTCAACCACTCTCTGCCCAACCTGTGACGGAGACTATAATTCCCGCATTGGACTGTACAGCCACCTGAGAACTCACTTTTAGAGTGGAAGCAAGTCTTCCTCGATTGTGAGGGACTGCCTATAATGATGATGATTGGCATCCCATCCACCACCTTAAACATTCATTTCCTTCCACCACTGGCGTCACATGTCTGCAGTGTGTACCATCTACAAGATGCACTGCAACAATTCGCCAAGGTTTTTTTCGGCAGCACCACCCAAACCCGTGACCTCTACCAACTATGACAAGGGCAGCAGGTGCATGGAAACACCATCACCTGCAAGTTCCCATCCAAGTTACACATCATCCTGACTTGGAACTATATCGCCGTTCCTTCATCATCACTGGGTCAGAATCCTGGAAATCCCTATGTAACAGCACTGTGGGAGTACCTTCACCACATGACTGCAGTGCCTCAAGAAGGCAGTTCAACAGCAAGGGCAATTAGGGATGGGCACTAAATGCTGGCCCTGCCAGTGATACCCACATCCCAGGAACGAATAAAAAAATATTGTATATTGCAGTCAACAAATCACCCTTAGTTCCTGTCTTCTGTCAGCCTTTGTCTGTCCTAGTGCCTATGCAGTGCTGCAGCAATGGTTGCAGCATGGCAGGTGGAAGGCTGCTGACTTTCAATGTAGGAGACTGTAGATGGCCTTGGAGGATGATGTTGAGCAGCTCTGGGCCTAGAAGGTCCAATTTTGGACTGCACCATCTCGGCATGGGTGGCAGCAGTTTGGACTAGCTGGCTGACCGGCAACGTCAAAGTACACTGGCAGAGTGCCAGAGGTGGGAGGATGAATGTTGCTATCCTGAAAGAGGGCCACTGCCTGGCTAGTTTTCAGTCCTTGAGTATCTGAAAGGAGAAAGGCACAAGGGTAGGGTTATGGTGAGGGGAGGGGGAGAAATAAGAGGTGCATGCTTACACCATCTGCAGCTTGAGATTTTGGGATCATTGGGAAGTGAGATGTGAGAAGGAGGATTAGGTATGAAGATACTGTCATATTCGATTGTTTTAGCCACGCCACTGGCCAAGGTCTCAACCATGGCCACAGCAATTATGTCTAGCACCGTCTCCTCCATGAGAGTTAGATCATGGAGGTGCACCTATTCCCCTACAGGTAGCTCCTGCTGCCTCTAGTTAAATGCTATCTTGTCCTGCAAGAGAGAGACAAATGTGTCAGTGAGTGTAGTGCAATGTGCTTGGATGAAGTGCCTGTCATGGTTGAACAACTGACAGTGTGTGAAAGCTGTGAGATGTAGGTGTGGGGCTTACAGCAGTGCTAAGTGTGTGAAGTGAAGCTATGAATGTGAGGTACGAATCCTGTTTGACAGAGATTGTTGATAGGTGAGTGACGGGGGTGTGGTGCATTGAACAGCTAATGGTGCAGTTGGTGAGATGAGGCATTTGAAGATGAATTCACTGACCTGACCATTTGTGTGAGGTCACTGAACTTTTTGCGGCATTGCATCGAGATCCTCGGTGCTTGACTTCTGGCATTTACTGCCACGCCTCTCTGTTCCCACCGCCTTCGCAGAGTTTGTCCGGAGAGCCTCTGGGCCCTCTGTGGATAGAAGACCTCTCTCCTCCTGTCCAACTCCTCCACCAACGCCTCCTGTGCAGCATCTCAGAACCTTGGAGCATATTCTCTCCCCTGTTGCACCATAATTCAATGTACTTCCAGGTCAGTCTCTCATCCACTGCCACTTCCAGCATCTGCTCCAGCCAAAATGCACCACCCCTTTAAGAGATGCAGGCTGACTTTAATGTTGAGAAGCTAGCATTAAGTAGTTCTAGCCTTGCACGAACTTGGCCCCCAAGGTAGCTACCTCAATGCTGCAATCCAGTAAATTACCGGGCAGCACTAAGTTTGTGTGTTGTCTGCATCAGACTCAACGGGGATGGGCTAATCACGCATCACAATACCCACACCCATTTTCAGGGGCTATTGAATTTAGCCCCCAAAGTGTTGTGTGGTGCTATCTTGTCTTGGGCTACTGGGACTGCTGCCAGTTCTCTATTCCAAGTGCACGATGTCCTTTGTATGTGAGTGAGTGAGCGGACAAGACATCAGACAACAATTTCCCCCCAAATATTTCCCCCCCCGCAAGCTTACTTTTAATTGACCACATCCCTTGAAATGGCACCAGCAGCTCTTTAAGGGCTGCTGAAACACAATTTCCCACTGTCCTTTGGCTACTAGCGGAAGTACCAATATGGGCAGACAGCTCGCCAATTTCAAGAAATGGTTTTCACACCACTTGCCTCGCTGGGAGTGACCCAAAGGTGAAGTCCTGGGAAGAAGAGGGGTGTGGAGTAGCAATGACTAGGGGTGATTGGAATACTTAGACTGTACAGTCGGGGGAGCACTCCTGCCCCTAATTTGGCTCCCTCAACACTTATTTAAAAAAAATTATAAACCTAAGTTTTGGTGGAGGTTGCCCAGCAACTGCTTAAGAATCTCAAGCAGAGCAGACCCGGCTCTTGCTCTGCTTTGCGATATAGAATTTTGGCGAGGAGGCCTAAAACAGATGTCCAGCTTCTCATTTACATATGTAAGGGGCCTAAAGGCGGTTTTAGGCAGCTGCCAAGGCTGCCTGAAAAATAGGCCAACCCGATTTCGAGCCAGACATTTTTCAGGCATCTTTTGAGTGTGGGAAATTAGTCCCCGAAATGGCCCTTGTTGCTCCCATTTTACACCTGTACATCAGGCATCTTGAGATCAAATTTCTACCTCTAAGGTTTAATTAATGCAAAGACAAAAATAGAAATTTGTATTACTGGATGTAATAGACGATGAAATGACATCACGTGTAGATTGTAAGCAGCTCTGTTCTTATTGTATTATGGTGTTGGGGAGTTTCAACACTGAAATGGGTTTCAACACTGTGTTTTAATCACTGGGATCTGGATTCGAATCCAGAATGATGGAATAAAAGTATCCCAGCTTTTAGTTGTAAGGGATCGAAATGAAATGAGTCTCAACGCAGTTCTGGTCCAACAGCACCAACCTGCCCCTAATTTGGCATTACCTGAGTAATCTCAAACAGCGAGGCCATGAGAATGGTTGGTGTGAGGACAGAATTGTGACACTGGTGCAGCAAGTGATGCTTTCTGGGATTGGGGTTAACACACATTGTTTGGAGTAGAGCAGTGCAAGCTTGTTTCTGCATCTAATCTGTACTGTATCTGAAGTGGGCTCGATCAGTGCTTCAGGTACTGTTAAGAATGGAATGGCAGCAGAACCATCCCTGTGTCCGGTGTTGGAGTGAAAGTCCTGTGTTAAATGTATATAGGTTCTATAACAGAGGACTTTCACTACCACTATGAATACTGGTATATCTCTGTCTCCATTGCAATCTCTTGCATGTGTCCCTCTCGAAAGAAGGAAAGCAATGGAAAGAGTCCCAGAGCTAGATGAGCTGCAAAGAAAGAAACAAGTAAGAGAAAGAATGAAAAACAGAAGGAAGAGAACCAGAAAGAAACAAGGAAAAGAGAAAAAAGTAAGGATAAGAAAGGGTAAAGTAATGCCACTTGACTGTTCTTTGTGACCCACATGGCAGATGGAGCATGCTACTTTAAACCATGCTTGTGTTTTTATGAGTTGCTGTCTCAGTTGTATGAGTTGTGACTGAAAATCTCACAATGAGGATTTATCACTATTGACAACTATGTCTATATCATAGGTGTGCATTGTAATTTTGATGAAACTGGCTTGCATCCACAAGTGAAAGCTCTCTTGATGATGCCAAAACAGTTTCGGCTTCCTTGGAAGAATAATCCCCTTGTTCATTTCTGTGCATCTTATATACTCTCAACATTGCCTGACAGTAACACGGGGAAATATTGTTCTGTAAGATAGGGAGCTGGCTCCCTTGGGACAATTCTTTCTCAAAATGACACGTTATATTGTGGAACAGCATCTCAGATCTCAGGCCCTCAGATAATGCTTGGAAGAAGTGTTGGAATTTGAACAAGTAACCAGATTGATGCTGGAATGACAATGGGATGTTTGGTTGAATTCAGGAAAGTATAGTTCTTATGTTATGAAACAGATTACTAAAGTTCTGGGAGGTAAAGAGGTATACAGCCAATCAAGCACTTTTTTTTGAAGTGTAATCACTGTTGCAATGTAGGAAACGCAGCAGCCAATTTGCACACAGCAAGAGTTCCCACAATCACCAGTGTGATAATGACCAGATAAATTGTTTTTGTTCTGTTGTTTGAGGGATAAATATTGGCCAGGGCTAACTCACCTGCACTGCTTTGAAATAGTGCCATGGGATCTTTTACATCCACCTGAGAGGGCAGATGGGTCCTCGGTTTGATACTCATCCGAAAGACGGCACCTCCAACAGTGCCGCCCTCCCTCAGCACTGCACTGGAGAGGCAGCCTAGATTTTTATGCTCAATTCTCTGGAGTGAGACTTGAACCCACAACCTTCTGATTCAGAGGTGAGGGTACTACCCACTGAGCCACAGCTCACAAATTAGCTAGAGTTATCACTCATGATCACTAGCTGGTGACACCTTTAGATAAGTGTATGCATAGGAGCTTCTACGCTGGCATTTGTTTAGTTCAGATCACAGGAGACCAGCTTCTGTATACCGATTCATCGCTTTTGTTTTTCTTTAGCGCCGAAGAAGGTGGGCGGAGGAAAATGGGGCTGTAGGTAGCATGGTTTGCACTGCAGAGCCGCAGACCACAGGTAAGTGAGGGCCTCGGGGTTGGAGGGGGCAGGATCATGGCCCTTGGAGTGGGATCGCAGGCCTCGGAGGGGCAAGTTGGCCTCGATGCGCGGGGGGGAGGGGTGGGGGGTTGATATCCTGGGCCATGGGGAGGGAACACTCGTGGGCATTGGGGTGGGGTGGATCATGCGCCTGGTTTTGGGGGGTGAATTCACGGGCCTCAGGGGGAGCCTTGGCACTGGGTGCCTCAGAGAAAACCTGTCAGCAGCAGGGAACTCAGGCAGGTGTTAGGCCCTTTATTTGCATGTGCAAAGGGCCTAAAGCTTGCTTCAGGCGTGGGTAAAGGATGCCTCTTGTTTGTCCTTACCCAAAATGGCAGGCAGCGCAATTAGGGTTAGAAGTGTACATGTGCTTCCTGACTGCAATTTTGGGGACTTAGGAGGTTGTGCAGCATCTGAAAAACAGGAACTACTTTGCTCAATTTATAGGCTGTTGTGTTTTGGAATCAGCTTTACACAACTACAGTAAAGCTACAAAATTTAGCATTTGGAGAAGTGTGTAAAAGAGGGACATTAGCAATTTGTTAGGTAGTATAAAAGAATATACAAAGACTGCCTACTTTGGTTAGCCATTGGGAAGCTGGTTGTGCCTTGAACAATACCCCAACATGAAACATCACTTAATGCAAAGGAAGGGAGAAAAGTGAAATCAAAATGATCCAACTCATTAAAAATGAAAGGTGTTACTTATAGTCAGAATTCATTTATTTGCCATCAAATACTGTACTAAGCAGAGGTGCGTCAGCTTGTCTCAGTTGATAGCACTCTCATATTTGGGTCACAAGATTGCAGGTTTCAGCCCGATAGTGTGGTTCAAATTCAAAATCTAGGCTGGCAGTACAGTACAGTGCTATATTCTTCTTCAGATCAAAAGCAAACTAACGTTACATCTGCCGGTTGAGGGAGATGTTAAAAATCTCATGGCACTGTTTGGAGAGATTTTTTATTCATTCATGGCATATGGGGTTCGTTGGCAAAGCCAGCATTTATTGTCTACCTATAATTCCCCTTGAAAACATGGTGGTGAGCCATGTTCTTGAACTGCTGTAGTCCTTGTGGTGAAGGTACTCCCACAATGCTGTTCAGGAGGGAATTCCAGGATTTTGACCCAGCAACGATGAAGGATCAGTGATATATTTCCAAGTCAGGATGGTGTGTGACTTGAAGGGGAACTAGGAGGTGGTGGTGTTCCTTTGCACCTGCTGCCCTTGTCTTTCTGATATCATGGCCATAATTCCTCCCTCAATCAATACCACCATCAGAAATTAGATGAACTGTACAGTCACCTCACTGCCTGCTTATGGGACTTTGTTGAAGCAGAAAGGTTACTACATTTGGTTCCATAACAACAGTCACTATACTTCAGAAGTAATTCATTGTGTGAAGTGCTTTGCGATGAGATAAGACAGTATACAAATGTGTGCATGTTTTTTTTAATTGAGAATTCAAAGTTTCAGATCATAAACTTCGTAGTCCAAGTTTTCCAAAGCTTCACCCAGGGTACGGAGCCTTGCTGAGGGGTGAATTGGTTTAGAAATTAGGCATCTTGGGCTGGATTTTCGGTTGGAGGCTTCTTAGGGCGCTAATGGCGGCTAGGTGTTAAATTTAGCGCCCTATGAAGGTTTGCACCTCCATCCGGAAAATTCACCCGAAACTCAATAGCAATGATCGAGGACGCTAAATCAGGCGTTACACACCTGTGTTTGGCCGCCCCATCCGAAAACCGCCGCAGAAACAAAGCTCCTTTTCATGCGCAGAGGCACACTATAGTTCCAGAAGCCAGCCGAAAATTTAGAGCATGGTAATATAATGCGCAAATCCACCTGTGCACTTCAAACAGAGTGGGAGGAGTGGCGCAGCAGGAAGGACACCAGAGAGCACGGCACTTCTCTGCTGAGGCACTAATACAGGCCATTGAGAGGAGGTGGCCTGACTTGCATCTCGATGGAGAAGAAAAGCCCCTGCCAAGAGTCTTTAGGAGGATTTGGAGGGAGATTGCACAGGAGGTGTCAGCGACAGCCATGGTGCCTAGAACTGCTACCCAATGTCGCAAGAAGTTTAACGACCTCACGAGGGTCGTCAGGGTGTGTACCCTTTACATTTATGCATCCCTGCCATGGTTGCAACATCACACAATATAAAGTCTTTGATGGAGCCGCCCCTTATCTATGTGTTCCATGTCATGGTGTGGGTTTGTGAAGCCACCTGAAAGCTGGAGGCTCAGTTCACCAGCCATGCCCCGCGCATTCAGACATTGCAGACCACCTTGTCCCCTATTCATTTCCACCCCTCCTCGCACTGCCCTTTGACTCTTGATATGCGTTGGGCACAATTCTAGCTGGCTCTCACCTACTCCCAGCCTTCCCACCAGCTCAGTGTGCAGCCACACCGATTATAGTGTACATCTTTACACTTCCAGATAGTAGCAGCTAATCTACTATGGAAGGCACATGTTCCACACGATGAGCTGCACACTCACTCACACTTTATTCTTGTTCTTATTGTAGGCGAAATGGGCGCATAATGGTTGGGAGCAGCAGCGAGTGGAGGTGGAGAGTCTGATCTGCAGATTCTCATTGAGGTGGAGCAGCAAGTGTCGACCCTCATGGGCATCCCAATTCGCGCAGTGGCATCCAGCGAGGTAGAGACCCCTATGGATAGTGACAGTATGTGAATGGCGTTAGTGATTTACGTGAATTCCTTGACCCCTGATATCAAGTGCCCTTTACATATAGATGTCCAATGCCACCTTCCCCTTATCTCCCTGCCCCCTCCTCTGCTGCTAACCACACGTCTGTTGCTTTGTGCTTACAGATGACCAGCCAGGAACGCAGCAATCTGCCCGTGAACCGTCAACATCTGGAGATGGGGGAGATTACGAGGGAAGGGACGACAGTGTTCTCACTGAGCAGGAGACACCATCAGTCCCAACGAGTGGGGAGACCACATCTGTTTTGAGGGGTTTAAGGCCTCTGAGGCTCATGACCCCAGCGACCTACAGCATCACTCAATGGGAGGGGAAGCTCGGAGGCCAGTTCCCCAGAGGGTGAGTCGGCCCAGAAGTCCCACTGAGAGACAGGCAGACGTTGACCTGGACTTGGTGGCTCTGTCCAGGAGACCATGCAAAAGCACCTCGACCTCATGGGTATATTGGATAGAGTCCCGCAGAGCATCGACGCACTTGCTGTGAGTGTGGTGAAAGCCACCTCAAGCAGCGCCCGTGCCTCTCAGGAGTCCAACGAGCCCATCCTTGCCCGCTCACAGAGGGAGATGGGCTCAACGAGCGATAGTGGAGTCCCAGAGGCGATGGCACATGCCATGGTTGACCTGGCAGCAGCAATCGCATCATGGGCCCAAGCCACGCAAGAACTTTGTGATGTGATACGGTCAGTGATTGCTGGCTTGAACTCGCAGACTGCTGTGTTTCAGGCTCAGTGTGCTCTGAGTCAGTCTCAGTGTAATGCCGTGCAATCACTGACTGCTGCCATCCTCTCTGTCTTCCCCACAGTCGGACAGGGAAGTGATGGTGCTGAAGCAGGCCCGCAAGCTGTGCTCACACATCATGCTCCGGATGCTGATGCTCCGCCTCATGTGAGTGACTGTGGGCCCCTGGAAATGGATAGTGCTGTCCTTCCTCAAGATGACAGCATTCCGGCTCCCACCACTGCCCCTCCGCCTTTGCACCTACCGCGCTCAACAGACTGCTGCCGCCGATGCTGAGGCGATGGTGTCCGCAGCCGGGCCTTCCAAGTCCAGAGCTGGTCCAGGGTGTCCTGGTAGCCGATCTGGACTGTCTGGCCCACATGCACAGCAGCCCTCAAGCAGCCTTGCTGTAGGCACTGAGGCCACATTGAGCAGGAGCACTAGGTGTGGGAGCGTGATAAAGGTGAGTCGCGGGGGCGAGGGGAGGGGGATGTCAGGCAAAGTCTTCTGATGACTTTGCCCACCATGGACAAATGTAATCCCAATGTAAATGATAGCTGTAAATATGTAGTTACATTGTTGCACTTCATTGTGCTTGATCATGTTTCTATGGGACATTGTGTTTTGTTACTTGTGGGGGGGGGGGCAGGTTTGGTTCTGTTGTTTGAGGCGACGACGTTGGTGTCATTAGTAAAATGTTTGCATTGGCATCTTGTGCATCATTGTAGTGTTTAACGAGATGTGCCATTATCGTGGCACATGGTGTGGTCAATATTAGCTGCATCCTCAGCTTCCTCCATTCAAGCCTCCAATGTATCTTGCATTGAAATATAACTTCTGTGCAGCAGAGGGTGCCGTTCAGAGGTATTATAAGGTGGCAATGTGCGGCTCTTGGTCCGATATCATCGCCAGGCTGTCTCCACTGTGGATGGTGCTCTTTCTATGTGGCAGACCATTCGGGGCCTCACCAGGCTCTTGTTCCTTGTCCTCCTCCTCCTGAGGTGGTGCTGCAATCCCCACTGGCAATGCTTGGCCCCTCATGATGGCCAAGTCGTGTAGCATGCAGCACACCACAATGAATTCCGACACCTGTTGAGGAGCATATTGAAGGCTGCCTCCAGAGTGGTCCAGGCAATGGAAACGCTGCTTGAGCACCCCTATTGTCTGTTCGATGATTTTGCGGATGGCCGCATGGCTCTCATTGTAGCATAGAAACATAGAAAATAGGTGCAGGAGTAGGCCATACGGCCCTTCGAGCCTGCGCCACCATTCAATAAGATCGTGGCTGATCATTCACCTCAGTACCCCTTTCCTGCTTTCTCTCCATACCCCTTGATCCCTTTAGCCATAAGGGCCATATCTAATTCCCTCTTGAATATATCCAATGAACTGGCATCAACAACTCTCTGTGGTAGGGAATTCCACAGGTTTACAACTCTCTGAGTGAAGAAGTTTCTCCTCATCTGAGTCCTAAATGGCTTACGCCTTATCCTAAGACTGTGTCCCCTGGTTCTGGACTTCCCCAACATCGGGAACATTCTTCCTGCATCTAACCTGTCCAGTCCCATAGAATGTTTCTATGAGAGCCCTCTCATCCTTCTAGTGAATACAGGCCCAGTCGATCCATATGTCAGTCCTGCCATCCCGGGGATCAGTCTGGTGAACCTTCGCTGCGCTCCCTCAATAGCAAGAACGTCCTTCCTCAGATTAGGCGACCAAAACTGAACACAATATTCCAGGTGAGGCCTCACCAAGGCCCTGTACAACTGCAGTAAGACCTCCCTGCTCCTATACTTAAAACCCCGAGCTATGAAGGCCAACATACCATTTGCCTTCTTCACCACCTGTTGTACCTGCATGCCAACTTTCAATGACTGATGTACTATGACACCCAGGTCTCATTGCACCTTCCCTTTTCATAATCTGCCGCCATTCAGATAATATTCTGCCTTCGTGTTTTTGCCACCAAAGTGGATAACCTCACATTATCCACATTATACTGCATCTGCCATGCATTTGCCCACTCACTTAACCTGTCCAAGTCACCCTGCAGCCTCTTAGCATCCTCCTCACAGCTCACAACGCCACCCAGCTTAGTGTCATCTGCAAACTTGGAGATATTACACTCAATTCCTTCATCTAAATCATTGATGCATATTGTAAATAGCTGGGGTCCCAGCACTGAGCCCTGCGGCACCCCACTAGTCACTGCCTGCCATTCTGAAAAGGACCCGTTTATCCCGACTTTCTGCTTCCTGTCTGCCAACTAGTTCTCTATCCACGTAAGTACATTACCCCCAATACCATGTGCTTTAATTTTGCACACTAATCTCTCGTGTGGGACCTTGTCAAAAGCCTTTTGAAAGTCCAAATACACCACATTCACTGGTTCTCCCTTGTCCACTCTACTAGTTATATTCTCAAAAAATTCTAGAAGATTTGTCAAGCATGATTTCCCTTTCATAAATCCATGCTGACTTGGACCGATCCTGTCACTGCTTTCCAAATGCGCTGCTATTTCATCTTTAATAATTGATTCCAACATTTTCCCCACTACTGATGTCAGGCTAACCGGTCTATAATTCCCCGCTTTCTCTGTCCCTCATTTTTTACAAAGTGGTGTTACAATAGCTACTCTCCATTCCATAGGAACTGATCCAGAGTCTATAGACTGTTGGAAAATGTAGCGATGCTCCGCTTCTGTGGTAGGGTTGCGGAGGGGGGTCATTAGCCAGGTAGCCAAGCCGTAACCTTTGCCCCGAGCAGCCAGCCGCACCGTTCCTGTGGTGACCGAAACAATCGTGACACAGTACTCTCACGCAGGATGAAAGCACTATGTGCGCTCCCTGGATAGCAGGCATTCACTGCGAGGATGCGCTGCGTGTGGTCACCCACCAGCTGCATTTTAGGGAATGGTATCCCTTTCGGTTTCTGAACATCTCTGCGTTGTGGAATGGTGCTCGCATGGCCACATGTGTGTAGTCAATGGCTCTTTGAATCCTCGGGAAGCCTACAATGCTGCCAAAGCCACATGCCCGCTCATTCTGGCTCTCCTTTTATCCATGGGAATATTATAAAGTCCATTCTGCGGGCGTAGAGAGCCTTTTTGATGTTGCGAATGCAGCGATATATGGCGTATTGAGAGATGCTGCATATGTCCCCTGCTGCAGCCTGGAAGGAGCCGGAGGCATAGAAGGCCAGCGTCACAGATGCCGATGTGAGGATACAGGTCTGGCTGTAGTAGATGGCATATCTCTGTCAGCACTTCCTTTCGGAAGCACAGTATTCTCACACAATGCTCCTGAGAGAGCTGGAGATATGAGCGTTACTGCCTGTAAACCCGTGGAGGGTAAGGCCTCCTGTCCAGACATCTTCAGCCTCTCCTCATCCGTGGCCTGACATGGTCTTTCTATCTTGATGCCGACTAACAAGAGCATGAGTAGGAGACACTGGCGAACCAGTAATGCCCCCATTAAATTATTTCACTGAAGTGATAAGGAACCTGTAATGGCAGATAAATCTGCTGCTATCTTTAAAGTCTGAAGTTCATGAAGCGTGCTGTGCGCAAACGTTGTGGTCAATGTGACCTCCGATTTAGGATTCTCCTCCCTCACTTTAAATACACTGCAAATAGCGCCTACTCCACCGTGGTACCGCCTGGTTTTTCAGGTGTGATTTGGGTCGGATATTAAATGCGGCATTAACACGTAATTTAGCGACCGGGGCGCTAGCGGGGACGTTGCACGACGACTGACATCATGATCTGAATGAAACTACAGAGCGAGGCAGTAGCATTTTGCGCCACTGTAAAACTGGCACCAAATTTACTGGCGGGCGCTGGAAGCTGGGCGGTAAGAATTTCGACACCCTTTACTGTCCCTTCGGGGTGCAAACAGAGGCACAATCCAACTGAAAATCCAACCCAATATTATATGAAAATTCATGAGGCGCCCAATTTTCTGGTGAACAATTTGGAGGAAAATCTGAGGCCATGCTACCTGTAAATACTGGCCTCATTTCCATATTACAATTAGATTAAAATAGTCTCCTAATGATCTGACTTCAGGTGAGGTTCCATCCACAGTACGCAGCTCGGCCATGTAAACTGAGTCCATGGGAGATTGGTTTTTATTTTCATATTTAGTTATTTTTTTGCACCATGAATTAGTTACTTTGGTGGACTGTCCACCATGTTTACATTTTTGTTTCCTGCCAACTGCTTCCCTTCATAATTCTTTGTTGCTACTAACATTTAAATCACAGTGTACAAAGAAGTGAGGATGGGTGTGTTTTAGTTGAGGAAGAGGAAGTAATGAAGGGCCAGCAGATGCAAGTTATGGATACCAGAGGCATTTGGTTTGCATATGTCATTACACTGCCACTCTTCCCTGGATGTATCAGAAGGGATCTGTCTCTGCTGCCACAAGAGTGGTGTGGTCGTGCAGTGGCTATGGTAATGGGTTAGCAATCCAGGGACTGAATAACTCCACAAGACTGTACATCTTCAGCTCAAACTGTTGTGACCTTGGTCTCTTTATTGTAACTCCCGAGTGAGGAAGCAGCATGGTAGATTACCTTTTATACCTGCTTGCCCAGGGTGCACAGGTGACCCTTAAGTCTCCCACAGATGTCCCCTCTGGTGATAGTCTTACGCATTGGTGAGGTTTATATACAAAACATCACTCCCCCCCCCAAAGTCTTATGTACAAGTTATTTACAAGTTGAGGTGATCTGGCGCTCTGTGTTCCTGGGTCAATCGCCTGAGTTGAAGTCCTGGCATGGGTGAGTTGGTCGGATCATTGCTGCATGGCCGCGAGGCTGATCTGATCGGACTGTCGAGCATGGTGGGTTCATCCTCGTGGTTGACAGCGAGATCAATTGTGTTAGTGGGTCACTGGGGGTCAGGTTCTTTCACAGTAGTTCCTGGTTATCTGTAATTTGCAGTTTGGTCTGGTCCAAATGCTTTCAGCATTTGCCCATTACATGGTTTCACAACAAACACTCCATTTTCATCACAAACACTCCATTCCCCTCTTAGGCTAATACAGTGCTCGCAGCCCATCTGGGGTCATGATCATGGTCTACATCATTTATTCTGATGTAGCGTGGAGGAGCCGTACGATATTGGTGCATTCTCTGCTGAGAGTATACAGAAGGCACGGTTCTGAGTGCTTCAGTCCGGTAATTGTGTAGCACCCGGGATAGCCGGGTCTGTGGGGAGTCTACCGTGACATGTATGGTGCTCGGCTTTATGATTTGGGCTGCTCGCTCCGGACTGTTGTCACTGGCAAGTCAAGGATGGCAGATAGGGCCTTGAGACTTGCAATAATGCCGGGATGTCGCGTGGTCCCCTTGGATCCTGGGCTATGGTATGGAGGCCCTGGACCACCAACTGTGTGTAGCCTCCCTACCTTTCCTTGCAATGTTGCAGGGTTGCCCCATAAGGGCCAATCTGATGGGATGAGCATTACGTCTTTGCGACGGATAAGCTGCAACATCCCATGGTGGCTCAACCTTGGCTCTTGGAGCTAATAAGGGAAATTAAGAATAGTGTTAAATCCAAGGAAGAGGCATATAAATTGGCCAGAAAAAGCAACAAACCTGAGGACTGGGAGAAATTTAGAATACAGCAGAGGAGGACAAAGGATTTAATTAAGAGCGGGAAAATAGAGTACGAGAAGAAGTTGCCAGGAACATAAAAACTGACTGCAAAAGCTTCTATAAGTATGTGAAGAGAAAAAGATTAGTGAAGACAAACGTAGGTCCCTTGCAGTCTGATTCTGGTGAAATTATAATGGGGAACAAAGAAATGGCAGACCAATTGAACAAATACTTTGGTTCTGTCTTCACGAAGGAAGACACAAATAACCTTCCGGAAGTACTAGGGGACCGAGGGTCTAGTGAGAAGGAGGAATTGAAGGAAATCCTTATCAGTCAGGAAATTGTGTTGGGGAAATTGATGGGATTGAAGGCCGATAAATCCCTGGGACCTGACAGTCTGCATCCCAGATTACTTAAGGAAGTGGCCCTAGAAATAGTGGATGCATTGGTGATTATTTTCCAACAGTCTATCGACTCTGGATCAGTTCCTTTGGACTGGAGGGTAGCTAATGTAACACCACTTTTTAAAAAGAGAGAGAGAGAGAAAGCGGGTAATTATAGACCGGTTAGCCTGACATCAGTAGTGGGGAAAATGTTGGAATCAATTATTAAGGATGAAATAGCAGCGCATTTGGAAAGCAGTGACAGGATCGATCCAAGTCAGCATGGATTTATGAAGGGGAAATCATGCTTAACAAATCTTCTAGAATTTTTTGAGGATGTAACTAGTAGAGTGGACAAGGGAGAAACAGTGGATGTGTTGTATTTGGACTTTCACAAGGCTTTTGACAAGGTCCCACACAAGAGATTGGTGTGCAAAATCAAAGCACATGGTATTGTGGGTAATATACTGACGTGGATAGAGAACTGGTTGGCAGACAGGAAGCAGAAAGTCGGGATAAACGGGTCCTTTTCAGAATGGCAGGCAGTGACTAGTGGAGTGCTGCAGGGCTCAGTGCTGGGACCCCAGCTCTTTAGAATATACATCAATGATTTGGATGAAGGAATTGAGTGTAATATCTCCAAGTTTGCAGATGACACTAAACTGGGTGGCGTCGTGAGCTGTGAAGGGGACGCTAGGAGGCTGCAGGGTGACTTGGACAGGTTAAGTGAGTAGGCAAATGCATGGCAGATGCAGTATGATGTGGATAAATGTGAGGTTATCCACTTTGGGGGCAAAACCGCGAAGACAGAATATTATCTGAATGGCGGCAGATTAGGAAAAGGGGAGGTGCAATGAGACCTGGGTGTCATGGTTCATCAGTGATTGAAAGTTGGCATACACGTACAGCAGGCGATGAAGAAGGCAAATGGTATGTTGGCCTTCATAGCGAGGGGATTTGAGTATAGGAGCAGGGAGGTCTTACTGCAGTTGTACAGGGCCTTGGTGAGGCCTCATCTGGAATATTGTGTTCAGTTTTGGTCTCCTAATCTGAGGAAGGACGTTCTTGCTACTGAGGGAGTGCAGCGAAGGTTCACCAGACTGATTTCCGGGATGGCAGGACTGACATATGAGGAGGGACTGGATCAAATGGGCCTTTATACATTGGAGTTTAGAAGAATGAGAGGGATCTCATAGAAACATACAAGATTCTGACGGGACGGGACAGGTTAGATGCAGGTAGAATGTTCCTGATGTTGGGGAAGTCCAGAACCAGGGGACACAGTCTTAGGATAAAGGGTAGGCCATTTAGGACTGAGATGAGGAGAAACTTCTTCATGCAGAGAGTTGTTAACCTGTGGAATTCCCTGCCGCAGAGAGTTGTTGATGCCAGTTCATTGGATATATTCAAGAGGGAGTTAGATATGGCCCTTGTGGCTAAAGGGATCAAGGGGTATGGAGAGAAAGCAGGAACGGGGTACTGAAGGAATGATCAGCCATGATCTTATTGAATGGTGGTGCAGGCTCGAAGGGCCGAATGGCCTACTCCTGCACCTATTTTCTATGTTTCTCTCTAGCGGTTCGCCATTAGCCGGCGATAGCTGACTGCTCCAGTTCCTAGTCTGGGGAGATGTTATGGTTGACCCCTCGCTGTCTAGCACTTCGATAACAATGAGCAGGTCTGTGGGCTGCACTGTTTCTACCCCGGTGGTGGGCAACGGTAGCCAACTGAAGGCATCAGCGCCATTTTCAGAGCCTGGCCCGTGGCGGATTATGTTACAGTGCACAGACAGTTTTAGACCTATTCGAGACAAAGCATTGATAATGGTGCCTCTGCTCTGCAAAAACTGTGAGATTGGCAACTTGTCTGACTTGAGCAAATATTGGGACACACTTTGGTACGTCTCTTTTGTCCCATGAACGCAGGCTACTGCCTTGGGTAACTTATTGGTACAGGTACAACCGGTTGGGGTTCGCCCACTACTTTGGCTTGCTGTACCACACGCCTGACCCCGTGTGATAACACATCACTTGCTACGAATGGGCGCTTACATGGGTTACACAGTGCAGACAACTTATTGGAATGTAATGGGTTCCTGGCCTTCTCAGCGGCTGCTCCTTTACCTTTGCCCAAGCCCAGTCGTCTTCCTTGCTGGGCAACATATGCCTCTGTTTCGTTGCAGCGACATCCCGTGGTCTGGACGCACTCTCGTCCCGTGGTCTAGACGCAGTTTCATCCCATAGTCTGGACGCACTTTCGTCCCGTGGTCTGGACGCACTCTCGTCTGTGGCCTGGACGCACTCTCGTCCGTGTCCGTGATGCCGACTGTGATTAGAGGGCGATTTTCCTCCCCAGGGATTTTGCCTCTGGCATCGGGAAGACGCATTCGGATTGTTTCGGCCAGAGTCCCACTCTGCTTGGTCGACCTGGAGCCTCTTCCATCATCGCAAAGCGGTCGGCGGCTTTTGGTGGTGGGTACCGTGCCTGCACCTATTTTCTATGTACCGCTGCTCGGTTGATCTTTACCTCCTCGTGGTCGTGATGAGTGGCCTGTGCCTCGGAGATCTGCAAATGGATCTGCGCTTCGATGCCTGGTTCATCTGAAGGTGGGGGCTTGCTCAGCCTTTGAACAAGGGAGACGTTGTTCGCTGGAGAAGGTACACAGAGGTCTTCCCAATTCCATCGAATCTTTCCCATCCACCTTCTACCAAGCAGCGTTGGCCCATCATCTGAAACAATCCACAGTGGTAAATCATGCACCACTCCCTCATGGGATACTCTTATGTCCACACTACCAATAACTGGTATCAGTTTCTTGGTGTAGGTGCGTAGCTTTGCCTGAATTGGGATCAGCTTGGGTCATTATGATCTGTCACCCCACAGCCTCTCGAATGCCTTATGGCTCATAATTGATTGACTCACCCCCATGTCCCATTTCATGGAGACTGGAGTGCCATTAAGTTTAACTTTTAACATTATCAGAGAGCTTTTGGTGGTGAAGGTGTGTATCCCATACACTTCCTCTTCATCCTCAGGTTGAGTTGCCTCTCCTGCTCGTTCAGCGTGGTCCGCACTGGATCGGTCATCTTCTGCCGACTCTGCCACGTGGTGAGTCGCAGCATGTCTGCACATTCGCTGGAGCTGCCCCATTGTTCCACAGCCCTTGCACACATAGTGCTTGAATCGACATTGATGGGCACAATGATTATCCCCGCAGCGCCAACATGGTGCTAATGGATTTGCATTCACGCCCCACGGCTGGCTCTGAGTCATCCTAGGTCTGGCCTCTGCGGGCGTGTAGGCTCTGCCATGTATAGTTCTGCCTGCTGAAAGCGTTATTTTATGCATAGTATTTGCTGGTGAGTTCCGATGCTGAAGTGATATCTGTTTAGTATTATCGTCCGTGGACGTAAAAGCCTGGGCTATTGTGATGGCCTTGCTCAGATCTAGGGATTCGGCAGACAGCTGTTTGTCAAGAATGACCTTGTGGCCAATTCCAAGCACAAAAAAGTCCCGCAACACTTCCTCCAAAAATCCAGCAAATATGCATGATCCCGGAAGGTGTCTTAGGTCGGCGACATAGCTCGCCACATTCTGGCCCTCGGAGCGGTGGTGCATCTAAAAGCGATATCTGGCCATCAAGATGCTCTCCTTCGGCTTGAGGTGTTCCCGAACCAGCGTGCACAGCTCTTCATATGTCTTCTCTGTTGGTTTCGTCGGTGCTAGCAGATTTTTGATGAGGCCATATATTGTGGACCCACAAACGGTGAGGTGAATTGCCCTGTGCTTGACCACAATTTCTTCCTTTTCCAGCTCATTGGCCACGAAGTACTGGTCAAGACACTCAACGAAGGCTTCCCAATCATCACCCTCAACAAATCTCTCAAGAATACCAATGGCAGCCATAACTGTGTGAAAGTTCATGATCTGTTACTCATCGCCAATTGTTATGTTTAGAATAACTCCACAAGACTATACTTCTTCAGCTCAAACTGTTGTGACCTTGGTCTCTTTATTGTAATTCCAGAGTGAGGAAGCAGCATGGTAGATTACTTTTTAAACCTGCTTGCCCAGGGTGCACAGGTGACCCTTAGGTCTCCCACAGGTGTGCCCCCTGGTGGTAAGTGTTACATATTAGTGAGGTTTACATACATAACAGAAATGGTATTCAATAAATCTGGTAATTTCAGATCACTGCATTCTTCCAATTAACCACATGGGACATCAGGCAGATTGCCGTGTATACCTGCAGCGACCAAGTGAGAAATACTGGCCTGGAAATCCCAGTCTTCCCGGGTCCGTATGGAGTTTCTACAGACCCGGGAAGACATTGGAAAATCCGGTTTTCAGCGCACAATGCGCATGCGCTGAAAACTGGCTTTTCCGATCTGTCAAGCTGGAGCTTGACAGATCCAATGCAGATCGGTAGCGAGGACATTTGGAAGGACAAGATTGCGGTATTTACTCATCTCTTGCCTGGCAAATGTCCTCAAAATTCTTGCGCCTGATAAGAGCAGGCGTATAGCCTACTTTTACAGGCGTAAGTATTTAAAAACAGACAAAAATATAATTAAACTAAATTTAAAAAACACATTTTTTAAAACGTTGCCCACCACGTTACATTTATTTTTAACCATAATTTTAAAAACTTTTTAAAAACTCAGAATTTTTTTTTCTCTAAGATATTTATTAACTTTAATTTCAATTAATTTTAATTATGTGAGGTGTGCTTTTTATTTTTTATTACATGTGTCTAATGCCTTTGTTTTTTTTTCTCATTAACAGCAATGAGAACTCATAGATACAGAGTTCTCATTGCTATTAATGAGAAAGCTGTGGAATAAAATACCTGATTGGAGGACGGGAGCGCGCTTCGCAGCGCGGGAAGAGAAGGCCTCCCCAATGGAATCACAGGCTCCTCCCGGACCATCAGGTAAATTCGTAAAATGTTTCAGGTTGGAGGCAATTGCCTGCAGGAAGCCTCGGACCAGAATTTCAGCCCCACTATGTTAAGAAGCGAATATACCTTCAACACTCTTCTTGTGGGATAGAGGCATCAGCTGAACTCAATACAAGCATGCAAAAGGTGGCAGAATTCTCTGGAGTGTAAGGTATTGTATATTGTTTTCAGGTGGGCAATAGAGCTCTTCATATCTATTCAATGGACTTCATGAACCAAAAAGGTTTGCACTCAATTACTGTTCAGGTGATATCTGACCACAGAAAGAACATTACACACATTCAGTGACTCTTATCCAGGATGCTGCCACGATGCCTTCATTGTGAAGCAGTCCACAGGGCAGACATTATTTGAAACAGAAGTAAGATTGGGTGCATGACTCTTGGAAAAGCAGGCCTATCTTTTGCATCCTTTATTGCTGACCCTACTTAGAGACCCCCGAATAGCAGAGGAGCAACTCAACCAGGGCGTTGCAGAACCTATTTGCTGTTACTTCTGTTTTCAAGAAAAGTGTGCTGTAGTGCTTTGACGCATTGGAAGAGAGTATGTTAAAAGGTAATGGTGGTATACAATGTTTCATTTGGAGCCAAGTACAAGGGTTCAAAGTATTGCCAGTCAGTGACCTCCCTCCATGAAGGGTGCACCTCTGCAGCAGGACCCCAAAAGAAAGAAAGACTTGCATTTTTATAGCATCTTTCACAACCACCGGACATTCCAAAGCACTTTACAGCCAATGAAATACTTTTTGAAGTATAGTCACAGTTGTAATGTCGGAAACGCGGCAGCCAATTTGATCTGAGCAAGCTCCCACAATGTGATAATGATCCGATTTGTTTTAGGGATGTTGTTTGAGGGTTAAATATTGGTCAGGACACTCGGGATAACTCCCCTGCTCTTCTTCGAAACAGCGCCATGGAATCTTTTACATCCATCTGAGTGAGCACATGGGGCCTCGGTTTAACCTCTTATCTAAAAGAAGGCACCTCTGACAGTGCAACACTCCCGCAGTGCTGCACTGGAGAGTCAGCATAGATTTTTGTGCTCAAGTCTCTAGAGTGGGACTTGAACCCACAACTTATAGAGCAATAGAGCAGGGTAGCACTGGGGGAAATGAAAACCAGAGCATGCCAGGAAGGGACAAAATGTATAAACATAAAGGTGAATCAGAAAGGGGGGTCAAAGCAGGGAAAAATGGTAAAGAGACAATATTAAAAGCTCTTTATCTGAATGTACTTGGCATTCATAACAAAGTAGATGAGTTGATGGCACAAATAGATACAAATGGGTATGATTTGATAGCCATTACAGAGATGTGGTTGCAAGGTGACCAGGACTAGGAACTAAGTATTCAGGGATACTTGACAAATCGGAAGGGCAGAGAGAAAGAAAAAGGGGGTGGGATAGCACTGTTAATAAAGGATGAGATCAGCGCATTAGTGAGAAACGATATTGGCTCAGAAGATCAAGATGTTGAATTAGTTTGGGTGGAGATAAGGAATAATAAGGGGAAAAAGTTGTTGGTAGGCGTAGTCTATAGGCCCCCTAACAGTAGCTGCACTGTTGGACAGAGTATAAATCAAGAAATAATGGAGGGGCCTGTACAAAAGGAATGGCAATAATCATGGACGATTTTAACCTTCATATTGATTGGACAAAGCAAATTGGCCAGGATAGCCTTGAGGAAGAGTTCATAGAGTGTATCCGAGATAGTTTCTGTGGTGTCTGTAAGCACTCTACTAATGACTCGACGAGGTAAGGTATTGCACTTGAACTGTTGTGACCTTAGTCCATTTATTGCAGTTCCTGAATGAGGTTACAGTAAGGTGGGCTCCCTTTTATACCTGGTTACCTGTAGTGCCGGGTAACCTCTAGGTCTCCACCAGTTGCACCCTCTGATGGTACAGGCATATTGTATACAGTGTAAAGATACATTAATTGGTCTTATGTAACTGTACATTGAGTGTGCAGGGTATATACATACACAACATCACTCCCCCCCAAGTCTTGTGCCACTGGCCTTTGCACTTGGTGCTCTGGCCCTCGACTTGAGTGCCCAAAGCCCTTGCACTTTGTCTGTGCTTGGGAATGGCTCTCTCCCTGTGGACCCCCAAGTCCTTATTGCCACGACATTGGGAAATGGTCAGCAGTGGATGATTGGAGGTTGAAGTGGGGGTTTGAGTGGGTTCTGGGTGTGATCCATGTGTCCATGGCTACATACCCCCATTTCCCCCTCCCCCCCATACATAGACCATGTGTGTGGCTCGATAGTTGCATTTATATACATGTACAAAACATAGGATTGGTTGCATCACTGTTTGGGTTTAGCAGTAGTGGAACAAGTACATTTTACAGGGAAGGTACATATGTGGTATTTCAGTCATGCCCCTGGGGTGTAGGTGTAGGTGGGTGAGGACGCTAGTTCCAGAGTAACCGAACTGTGTCCAGGTTGGCTGATGGCGGAGCTGCACCCCCTGCCAGCTGGGTGGGCTCGAATCGCTCCCTTAGCTAGGTCTCAGGGCTTTTGCCGCTGCCTAGTGGTGAGCAGAGCCACAAGAATGTGTGGCCTCCCTGTCCTCCTTTAAGGGCTGCAGGGTCTCCCTGTTGCCCTTCAGTGGTAGTGGGAGCCTGGTCATCCCATCAGGAGGGCTGGAGGGTGCTGGCCTCTTGCTCCTGTGCTGGCCCTGGTGGCCAGAGGGGTAGGGCCGATCTGGGACATGGTGCCAGTAGTGGTGCCTGTGCCGTCCGCTGATCGCTGGCCCTGCAGTGAGTATGCTCCCACTGTGTGTGGCCACACTCCCTGGGGCATCACCTTGGTCCCGGAGGCACAGACTACACGATTGGGTAGCCCGCTGGACTTGGGTGCTTCAAACGGGAGATTGTCCTTGGTTTTGTCAGTGTGCATCTTGAACCCGTCATCACACATTATTCCATCATTTACATTCATGATACATTGGCTCTGATCACACTCAGGTACTAGTTCACATTTGTTAATTACATATTTTCCCTGTATATTACTGACATCGCTGCACAATGTTACATTTAGATACGTGTGTTCATCAATTACATCTTTTCCACGTATCCTACCAGCATGACTGTTCAACAGTACATTTAAATACTTGCACTTGCATTTGTTAATTACATCTCTCACATTAGTATCACTGGCATTGCTGTACAAAAAGTGGAACTGTCCCTTTAATTGTTCTGGGTTGCCGTTCCCCTTTAAGAGGGCCTTGCAATCTTTACCCCAATCCGGTTCACTGTTCGACATCAAGTGTTGCTCCCTTAATGCTGCCCCTTGTGGTCTGGTCGCGGCCATCTTGATTTCATGTGCTTCACCTCGTGGTGCGGGCACTATCTTTTCTCTCTCCACAAGGTAGGCTGCGGTAATCCTTCTCTCCCCAGGTTCTGCCACTGAAGCCGGGGATTTACCTTCTGCGTCAATCTTCTCCCTTCGGAGTCCTGCTACGGCCCGGAAGGTGAGTTATGGTCGTTTGAGTTGGATCATTTCGCCTTTGGGTAGTGCGGTCTGTGTCGTCGCCGCGCAGTCGAGTTGGACGGAAGGATCTTCAGGTGCTACAATGGATCCAAATTTGGGGCTGCCTAGGATGTCGACCGCTGGGGCCTGGAGGCTTTCCCAGCTCCAACATATTTGGATTTGCTTCATCCATCTTCTTCCTAGCAGCGTTGGACCATTACCAGCAACGATCCACAAAGGTAGCTTGTGCATCGCGCCGCCATAGGACACCTGGACATCCACGCTGCCAACGACTGGGATGGTGTCATTTGTGTAAGTGAACAGCTTTGCCTGGATTGATAGCATTTTAGGTTGTTTGATCGAGTTGTCCCAGAGTTTCTCGAAGGTCGTCTGGTTCATCAACGATTAGCTCGCCCCTGTGTTGACCTCCATTGAAACTGGAACACCGTTGATTTCAACTTCTATCTTCAACGGGGAACTCTCAGTGGAGCAGGTAAATACTCCGTACACCTCTTCCTGGGGCTGAGCTGCATCATGGACTCTCTCTTTGTCTTTATCAGCGCTGGAGCCCGGGTGATCTAACAACTCTTCAGCAACTCTGTGAGTAAAATTTTTTTTACACATTCGCTGTAGATGGCCTTTACAGCCCTTGCAAGTATTGTCTCTGTATCTGCATTGGTGGGCTCTGTGATTTCCTCCACAGTGCCAGGATAGGGCAGGCTGGTTGGCTCCCTGCAGCGGAATCAAGGTTGTGGGGCTCGGAGTCACAGTCTTGCCTCTAAAAGGCGGCATTCGGTTCACTGTACTTGCCGGGTTAGAGTCCTGGGGTTGAGTCATCATCCTTCTGGAATCGCAGACCGAGGCCATGAACGCTTGACTCACGTTAATTTCTTTCCGCAGGGTGACGGTGGTGTCCGCAGAGAGCAGCCTGTGGAGAAGGCCTTCGTGGCCGATTCCAATAACAAAGATGTCCCTTGGTGCTTCGGTGAGGTGCTCGCCAAAATCACATGGTGCAGCCAATCGTCTCAGGTCTGCAGCATATTTTGTGATTTCTTGGCCTTTGGGCTGCCAGTGTGTGCAGAGCCGGTGTCTTGCTGTTAGGAAGCTCTCTTTTGGCTTAAGCTGTTCCTGTATCAGCTTTACGAGCTCCGCAAACTTTTTTGTTGTCGTCTTCTCTGGGGCTAGCAAGTCCCTGACAAGGCCATGAACGGTGGGCCCACAACTGATGAGCAGGATAGCTCTGCGCTTATCAGCCAGCGAGGTTGGTGTGTTCCCAACCAGGTCGTTTGCAATGAAGAAGTATTCTAGCCTTTCCACAAAGGCATCCCAATTTTCCCCATCAGCAAATTGTTGAAAGCTGCCAAGGTTAGCCATTTTTCGGGTGGAATTCGTATTCTCATCACCAATTCTCTGACTGTAAGCACTCTAGTAATGACTCTATGAGGTAAGGTATTGCACTTGAACTGTTGGGACCTTAGTCCATTTATTGCAGCTCCTGAATGAGGTTACAGTAAGGTGGGCTCCCTTTTATACTTGGTTACCTGCGGTGTGCAGGTGACCTCTAGGTCTCCACCAGTTGCACCCTCTGGTGGTACAGGCATATTGTATACAGTGTAAAGATACATTCATTGGTCTTATGTAACTGTACATTGAGTATACAGCGTATATACATACACAACAGTTTCCTTGCACAATATGTTGCAAAAGCAACCAGGGAGCAGGCTATCTTAGATCTGGTACTGTATAATGACACAGGATTAATAAATGATCTCCTAGTAAAGGATCCTCTAGGAATGAGTGACCATAACATGGTTGAATTTCAAATTCAGTTGGAAGGTGAGAAAGTTGGATCTCAAACCAGTGTCCTGTGCTTAAATAAAGGAGACTACAATGGTATGAGGGCAGAGTTGGCTAAAGTGGACTGGGAAAATAGATTAAAATATGGGATGGTTGATAAGCAGTGGCAGACATTTAAGGAGATATTTCATAACTCGCAACAAAAATATAACCCAATGAGAAGGAAAAACTGTAAGAGAAGGGGTAACCATCCGCGGCTAACTAAGGAAATAAGGGATGGTGTCAAATTGAAAACAAGAGCATACAATATGGCCAAGACTAGTGGGAGGCCAGAGGATAAAGAAACTTTTAAAAGCCAGCAAAGAATGAATCAAAAATGATAAAGAGAGGGAAGATAGATTAAGAAAGTAAACTAGCATGAAATATAAAAACAGATAGGAAGAGTTTCTACAGGTACATAAAAAGGAAAAGAATGGCTAAAGTAAATGTTGGTCCCCTAGAGGATGAGACTGGGGAATTAAGAATGGAGAACAGGGAAATGGCAGGGACATTGAACAAATATTTTGTATCGGTCTTCACGGTAGAAGACACTAAAAACATTCCAATAGTGGATAATCAAGGGGCTGTAGGGAGGGAGGAACTTAATACAATCACTATCACTAATAAAATAGTACTCGGTAAAATAATGGGACTAAAGGCAAACAAATCCCCTGGACCTGATGGCATGCATCCTAGGATCTTAAAAGAAGTGGCTGCAGAGATAGTGGATACATTGATTGTAATCTACCAAAGTTCCCTGGATTATGGGACAGTGTATTGGAAAACTGCAAATGTAACGCCCCTATTTAAAAAAGGAGGCAGACAAAAAACAGGAAACTATAGACCAGTTAGCCTAACATCTGTCATTGGGAAAATGCTGGAGTCCATTATTAAGGAAGCAGTAGCGGGACATTTGGAAAAGCATAATTCAATCAAGCAGAGTCAGCATGGTTTTATGAAAGGGAAATCATGTTTGACAAATTTGTTGGAGTTCTTTGAGGATGTAACGAGCAGAGTGGATAAGTGGCAACCAGTGGATGTGGTGTATTTGGATTTCCAGAAGGCATTCGATAAGGCGCCACATAAAAGTTTACTGCACAAGATAAAAGTTCACGGGGTTGGGGGTAATATATTAGCATGGATAGGGGATTGGCTATTTAACAGAAAACAGAGAGTCAGGATAAATGGGTCATTTTCCGGTTGGCAAACAATGACTAGTGGGGTGCCGCAGGGATCGGTGCCGTGTCCTCAACTATTTACAATCTTTATTAATGACTTGGATGAAGGGACTGAGTGCAATGTAGCCAAGTTTGCTGATGATACAAAGATGGGTGGGAAAGGAAATTGTGAGGACAAAAAAATCTGCAAAGTGATATAGACAGGCTAAGTGAGTGGGCAAAAATTTGTCAGATGGAGTACAATGTGGGAAAATGTGAGGTTATTCACTTGGGTAGAAAAAATAGAAAAGCAAATTATAATTTAAATGGATAAAAATTGCAAAGTGCTGCAGTGCAGAGGGACCTGGGGGTCCTTGTGCATGAAACATAAAAAGTTAGTATGCAGATACAGCCAGTAATCAGGGAGGCAAATGGAATGTTGGCCTTTATTGCAAGGGGGCTAGAGTATAAAAGCAGAGAAGTCCTGCTACAACTGTACAGGATATTGGTGAGGCCACACCGAGAGTACTACATACAGTTTTGGTCTCCGTATTTAAGGAAGTATATACTTGCATTGGATGCTGTTCAGAGAATATTCACGAGGTTGATTCTGGAGATGAGCGAGTTGACTTATGAAGATAGGTTCAGGAGGTTGGGCCTCTACTCATTGGAATTCAGAAGAATGAGAGGTGATCTTATTGAAACTTATAAGATAGTGAAGGGGCTCGACAAGATGGATATGGATGCAGAGAGCACATTTCCACTCATAGGGGACACTAAAACTAGGGGACATAGAGCTAGAACCTCCGCTTTTTTTGCATGCTTAATGCCCACTTAACGCCCATTTTACCGCTGAAATGACGTATAACGCCCATATATCACCCATTTTGGCACAAAATGTAAAGTGACGGGCTTTTTTAGGAGACTTATCGCCGAGCTTCACTTTCCCCATGTGCTTAACGCCAGGAAAAAATATTACCGCCCGTCCACTTTTTCTTGGAGGAATCAGCAGAATGGGCGAAATCAACGCCCATAATATCGCCCAGCATTACTTTCTGCACAGAATTAATGCCGAAATTCAATATGAACGCCTGCCCCTGTTTTTTACCCAAACTAACGGCCATGGAGATCGGCCATTGTCAATTTCACCACCTCGCACATATATCGCCCAGAATATCGCTCGCTGAAAAAAACGCCCACAAAAAGTGCAACTAACCGGAACAAACGCCAACGGTGTGGCTGGCATTTGTTAAATCCCACTCTTAACGTGAGGAGCTGATATCAGGAAGATTTGCCTGAAAGAGCGCTGATGTGAGTGACAACGTTGACACACTGCTGTGTGTGTGCAGCTCAGACTTCAATGGTGCCCATCATCTTGGTGCCACTTAAAGTTTACGTTGATTGATGTTAAGTTGTATTTAACCCTTTCATGGTAAGGAATCACCAGTGTGTAAAGGTGCAGCTATCTGAGACAATGCGCAACAAGGTTATGTTCAATAACAAAAGTTTAATACCAACATTGGTCTGAAACCATAAGTATCACAGCCTATAACATCCAACCCCCGCCCACACCCCACTTTTTCCATCATTGACATCAATCACATGGTCAACATGTCCAGCAACACAGAATACAAAGGCAAAGCAGGAGCGTGGTCCCCAGCCCCCATACATTGCAACAAATTGCATACACCCAGATAGAGATATAACACAGCCATCACCTGCGCACATGCACCTCACTTTCCTTCCCTCCTCTCCTTATTCTCCCCACCTCTACCCCTTTCCCTCCTTGCTCCATGGTGCCTGGCCGAGGAGCTCCTCAGGCTGTGCCTCATTGGGGAGGATGAAGGCAGATGCGGTGGTTGCATGGGTACAGGAGCGGGGGGTGCCGAGGAGGCAACATTCTCTGATACAGAAGCAGGATCTTGGTCCTTGCTCTCTTCTGTCGTTTGCAGTGGTGGTGCGGAACCTAGTGGTGGACTGCCGTGCTTGGGGACCACTGGGAGGCCTGTGGCAGCAGTGTTCCTGGCGATCACATCCAGGGACTCCGCCATGCGCGGAATGTACTCGGTCATGGTGGCCAGCTGTCGGGATATGCCCCCTCAATGCTTCGATGAGCTTGTTACCAATGTCTACAATCCTCCTGGGCAACTGTACCTTCTCTCCATTGTCATGTCGCACTTGTGGAACAGACCTGCCGCGTCCACGAGGCCTCCGTGGGGTCGACGCCATCCTGGGGACAAATGGGGTGCCCTGTGGAGAGGTGCTTGGGGCCGATACCTCCAGAGTGGAGGCGGGAATAACCAGAGGACCACTAGATGGCCTTGGGGTGGAATGGCTTCTGGAGCATGGCAATGCAGGTTCTTCGAAGTCCGCGCTCTCATCCACCGAAAACAGACCCAGCGGATTGACGGGCGACAATCGGGCACCAGGTGTAGTAGGATCGTCCTCCAATTCCTGCCCCGCGCTCCCACCTTCTGGCCTCTGTGGTCTTGCCTGGGGCCGTGCTGCTGGCTGAGCTGCAAGACACAAATGAGGTTATTAGAGGAGAAGGGGGTGCTAGGTTCACAAGGTGAGTCCAGTGCTACACACAGCATATGCACGACAAAAGCATCACCGCTCTCAAAAGCATCGCAGTCATCACATTTCATGACCATCAACACATTGTGAATTGCAATGATGTTCATTAGGCCAGCATTATTTCTATGACACTTTTAGAAATCATCTATCATATATGATCGTTTGGATATGAGTGGGTGTGGCATCTATTGACTTTACATCACGCAATGGTGTAAGCTTTACTTGCGTGGCATCACTTCAGGGTCTGCAGATGCATCCGTGGCTGTCCGGGGGGTGCTTCCCCACGAGTGCGAGCACTCGCTTCTCCATCTCTGTGATGTCACTGGGGACTGGTGGCCCCCCCACCCGTTCGCCTCTGCATGGACCTCATCGTCAATAACTTCCTCTGTAAAAGGTGGCATGAGATCATTGCATGATATCATTGCTAGGTACTGTCACAGAGACTGATACAACCCATAACCAACAGATGTCAACTTGCATATTATGATTATTATCATTCTTTACCTAAAGACGTATACCGTGACCGCAGGCTTTTGAGTAAAACATTCCCGGTAAAAGTGGAAGACCTCATATCTGCTGATAGTCACTCATGACTGTTACAAATAAAATTATATAAATGCATAAGTACATGTAAATCAGTGTAATACTTACTCTTGCGGATCCCACAAGGTCGTTCCATCGTTTGCGGCATTGGTTGCCCTCACGCAGCTCGATGGTCACCGACGAGACTACCTCTGCCTACTCAGTCCATATCCTCTGGTAGGCCTTTCGGGTGGGCTTCCCATGCTCTCCCTGTGTCAAATCACCCCAGCGTAACTCGACCTCCTGCAAGAGGGAGGCATTTATCACATCCGAGGACCACCTGGCTCTTTGTGGCCTCCAATGTGCTCCTTTCCCAGCTCACTGCTCTCTCCTGCATCAGTCTCCACAACGTGCTGTGATACCGCCATCTCTCTCTCCATTATTGGGCAAGTTCGGTCAAATATGTGGCTGGTAACAGCTAATTTTTGTTTGCCTACTTGCTGTGAAGCTCTACCTCCTTCCTTCCAAAGCAGCCACACCACACCCAGCCACGCCTTCAGTCCCTCTGAGCTCCTTCTCTCTCTGTCTCCTCTTCTGCGCATGTCATGATGACCCTTGACCTCCAGAATCACGGGAATCGAGCGTTGCCATGCCATTGCTAAGGACGGCTACACTTTATGGCAGAAGGTCAAAAAAATTTGACGCTACTGCCCATTTGATATCGCTCGCGCTAACACCCATTTTCAAAAATGGAGAATATGTGTTTTGAGAATGGGCGAGAAGCCGTCGATCTGAAAACCCTTTTTTAACTCTCACGCCGGAAATTACGCCCATTTTTGGGCGATAAGCACAAAAGTGGAGGTTCTAGCCCATAGTCTCAGAATAAGGGGCCGCCCATTTAAAGGAATTTCTTCTCTCAGAGGGTCGCAAATCTATGGAATTCTCTGCCCCAGAGAACTGTGGAGGCTGGGTCATTGAATATATTTAAGACGGAGATAGACAGATTTTTGAGCGATAAGGGAATGAAGGGTTATGGGGAGCAGGCAGGGAAGTGGAGCTGAGTCCATGATCAGATCAGCCATGATCTTATTAAATGGCAGAGCAGGCTCAAGGGGCCAGGTGGCCTACTCCTGCTCCTGTTTGTTATGTTCTTTTGTTCTTATGACTCAGAGGCGAGGGTGCTACCATCATCATCATAGGCAGAACCTCGGACTCGAGGAAGACTTGTTTCCACTGCTGAAGTGAGTTCTTTGGTGGCTGAACAGTCCAATACGAGAGCCACAGACTCTGTCACAGGTGGGACAGATAGTCGTTGAGGGAAGGGGTGGGTGGGACTGGTTTGCCGCATGCTCTTTCCGCTGTCTGTGCTTGATTTCTGCATGTTCTCGCTGTTGAGACTCGAGGTGCTCAGCGCCCTCTCGGATGCACTTCCTCCACTTAGGGTGGTCTTGGGACAGGTTCTCCCAGGTGTCAGTGGGGATGTTGCACATTATCAGGGAGGCTTTGAGGGTGTCCTTGTAGCGTTTCCGCTGCCCACCTTTGGCTTGTTTGCCGTGAAGGAGCTCTGAGTAGAGCACTTGCTTTGGGAGTCTCATGTCTGGCATGCAGATTATGTGGCCTACCCAGCGGAGCTGATCGAACTGAACCACTGGCTGACCCTTCAGCAGTAAACGTAGCAGTGCTGACCACATGTTTCCACCGCACCACTGTGAATAATTAGTCAACTTTTCTGATACCACACAACTTACCTGTTTATGGTGAGCTGCAGCCCTTTGGCAGCTGCTGTTTTGCCAGATTTTCCACTCCTCAGCCAGGTGTGCTAAATCCCATTCTCTTCTGCATCAGTCTGTATCAAATGTCATTTACCCCACTTACATTATTGATGAGTAACTCAAGTAGTTTTAGCCTTGCAGTGACTAGTTCACTGAATTAAATGATGGTATGTGTGAGAAAAATGTCTGCTTTATTACCATGATTAAGGAATTTGTTAACATATTGTAAAAATGATTTGATAAACAATAGTCATTAAAAGTTTCTAATTACACAATAAAAGAAAATACAGGCAAGGACAAGATAGGACGAATTATATATGCACATAGTTATCTTAATTTTCATAAGAAAAAGTTCAGGAAGCAAATGTTTAAGGAAAAGGTGTAGCACAGATATTCTAACCCACTTCTGAAGTCATTAATAGCAGTTGCGACATAAAACTTGAATGATATTCAGAATGCTGCTTAAGAGTATTGCAGGAATTGTATGATTCATTTCTCTGCCTGAAGTAAAATAGCCCTTAGCATTAGAATTTGACAAAACCACATTAAGTAGATTCATTTGCATTTAGGTATGTTTCCTTTTTCTGTGTGCCTTCAATCTTTGAATGATGGAAATTTCCATAGAATTTGAGGCTTGTCCATTCAGCTTGCTGTAACTGAGGCAGCTCAGCAATGTTGGGGCAGCTGTACCATCAGCAGGTCAGGGCCTTCAAAGGAGCAGCGTGCGGCCCGTCCTGGCATTCGGCACTGCGGCCCTGACCTGAAAGGACCATCAGCAGGTCGGGGTCTTCAAAGGAACATACCACTTCAAGGTACAGCGCGTGCTGGAGAGTGGCGGCTGCGAAGAAGGCGACTGAATTGGACGTCACCAAGGTCCAGGTTGCTGATTGGAGTGTGGGCAGATACAGCAGGAGTGGCGAGTGATCGTGGAGCAATGTGATTGGGGCCCAGAAGAGGTGGGAGGCCAGGGGCAGCACAGGCCAGCCCACGCTGCGATATGTGTGCCCACTAGGTCCGTGCATCAGAGCTGGTCTTTGTTAATCCTTGCCACTGGACCAAGACCTAGCTCTGTCAATCCGTGTGGTGGCTGGTGTGCAACGGCCATCACACGTTAAAAAAATCCACGCACAGGCATCTTCCACCCTTCAATATGTAGTTCGTGACCTGGAATATTAGGTCCTTCACTGAAACATCTGTGAACTCATCCCTTTTCGGCGTGGAAGCAAGTCATCCGCGATATGAGGGACTGCTTATGATGATGATGATAAAATGGTAACTTTAGTGATTTGATGAACAGCTGTTGCTGTTAGCTTTATTTATTTCATGATCAACTATGTTTAAAAAAAATGTAATTGCAATCAACACTAACAATGTTGCTGCCGCTTGCTGATTTATTACCCAAACTGGCAAACTCCCTCCAACCCCACTAATCTCTGTACCCACTGAGCTGCCTCCAACATGCTGAGCTGCTCCTGCCTGCACTGTGCCTGTTTGTGTACTCACACCCATTATGGGCTTTATGTTGACCAATAGTTATCACCTTGTTAACCTCGGCAGAGGGGAATCCTCAGTTGAGGATAAAGGAAGACATGTCAGAAGAATTAGTATGGAAGGTGGCATTGTCAGAACAGATGTGAAGGAGATGGAGAAACTGTGAGAATGGAATGGAGTCCTTACAGGAAGCGGGGTGGGAGGAAGTGTAGTCCAGGTAGCTGTGGGAGTAAGTGGGCTTATAGTGAATGTTTGTCAATAGCCTATCCCTAGAAATGGAGGCAGAGAAGTCGAGGAAAGGAAGAGTCGGAGATGGACCATGTGAGGGTGAGGGAAAGGTGGAAATTGGATGCAAAACGAATGAAATTTTCTAGTTCAGGGTGAGATCAGGAGATGGCACCGATACCGTCATCAATGTGCTGGAAAAAGAGGTGAGGGAGGGGACCAGATTAGGACTGGAACAAAGCATGTTCCACATATCCCATGAAAAGGCAGGCACAGTGAGGACCATGTGGGTTCCCATAGCAACATCTTTAATTTGGAGAAAATGAGTGGGGTCAAAGGATAAGTTGTTCAATGTGAGAATAAGTTCAGCCAGGCAGAAGGTGGTGGAGGATAGGGACTGGTTGGGCTCTGTTCAAGGAAGAAGCAGAGCGCCATCAGGCCGCCCTAGTGGGGGATGGAAGTGTAGAGAGATTGGACGTCCATAGTGAAAAGGAGATGGTTGGGGCCAGGAAACTGGAAACGGTTAAAGTGGCAGAGGGCATTGGAAGAGTCGCGGATGTAGATAGGAAGAGACTAGACAAGGGTAGAAAAAATAGAGTTGAGATAGGAAGAAATCAGTTCCGTGGGGCAAGAACAAGCTGAAACGATGAGTCTACCAGGGCAGTCCCGTTTGTGGATCTTGGGAAGGAGGTAGAAGCGGGCTGTGCCGGGTTGGGGAACTGTGAAGTTGATGGCCATGGAAGGAAGATCTCCAGAGAATAGGTCAGTGACGGTCTGGGAAATTATGGCTTGATGTTCGGTAGTGGGGTTATGGCCAATGGGGGCTAGGAGGAGGTGTCAGAGAGTTGACGTTCAGCCTCTACAAGGTAGACGTCGGTCCGCCAAACAACAACAGTGCCGCCCTTGTCAGCAGGTTTAATGATAACATTGGGGTTGGATCTGAGAAAGTGGTGTACTGCAAGTTCAGAGGGAGGTAGGTTGGAGTGAGTGAGAGGAGCAGAGAAATTGAGATGGCAGTTCGCAATGAAAAGATCTAGAGAGGCTAAGAGGCCAGAGGAAGGGGTCCAGGTAGAGTGAGAATTCTGAAAATGGGAGAAAGGGTCAGCTGTGTGGGAGAAGACTCCTGGCCAAAGAAGTGGGCACGGAGGCGAAGGCGGCAGAAAAAGAGCTAAGCGTGGTGCCGAGCTTGAAATTCTTTGAGGTGGGGGTGTAAAGGGATGAAGGTCAGGTCTTAGCTGAGGACTGATTGTTCGGGGTCAAAGAGGGGAAGGTCAGAGCGAATAGTGAAAACAAGGCAGGGGGTAAGATTGGAAGAAGGGATGGGATCAGAGGAAAGCATAGGGGAAAAGGTTTCGGAGAGGTGTTGGTGTCCAAGATTTGTTGAGGCTTACGATCCTTGACACCTGAAAGGAAGGAAAAAAGTTTTTTGTTCAAGCGTCAGATGAGGCAAAGGATAAAATGGAACTGCGGACCAGGACAGCTTAGAGTTAGAGTGAGTCGGTGCTACTGAAGAGAGGGGTTGAAGGGGTGCATGTGGTGGTGCATGGATCTCAGGATGCGGCGAGAGCAGTGGTCCGAGGAACGCTGAATATCTTGGAGATATTTGTAATCCTGGGTGGATCCAAAACATGAAGGGTGGAATTTCAATTGGAATGCACATGGATTAAGTCGGAACTGGAGACAGTTGCTGAGAAAAGAGATGTGGCTGTGAAAGCGAATTTTGGTAGATACTTGATCAAACACGAGAAAGCAAACAGAAAGCAATGAAGATGAACAAGGTAAAAGAGACAAACGGAAATCCCGTCTGAGGGAAGAGCAGAACTTCTTCAAGGTGGGCATTCCTAGAAGAGTAGTGGCAGTGAATTAAACACTAATACAAAAGCAAAGTACTGCAGATTCTGGAATCTGAAATAAAAACAGAAAATGCTGGAAATACTCAGCACGTCAGGCAGCATCTGTGGAGAGAAACAGAGTCAATGTTTCAGGTCGATGACCCTTCATCAGAAGTGGGAAAATTTAGAGATGTAACAGGTTTTTAAGCAAGTGTAGGGGCAGGGGAAGGGCGGGGAGGGGCGCGGAGAAAGTAACAAAAGGGAAGGTCTATGATAGGATGGAATGCAAAAGAGATTGTCAAAACAGCTCCGTTCAGTCCATAAGCATGATGACCATGAGCTTCCGGTCGCCTATTACTTTAATTCTTCGCTCCACTCCCACTCTGATCTCTCCGTCATTGGCCTCTTACACTGTTCTAATGAAGCTCAACGCAAGCTCGAGGAATAGCACCTTACCTTTCGTTTAGGTACTTTACAGCCTTTTGGACTCAACATAGATTTTAACAATTTCAAACCATAACCTCTGCCCCTATTTTTTTTCTTTCCCACGGCAGCTGATAATGATTCTGCCATCTCCATTTACACCCTATCTAGACTCATCTTTTGTTTCTTAACTTGTCCCATTACCATCTCCGTTTGCCTTGCAGCATCATCCCTTTTGTCTCTTAATCTCTCCTACCTTCCACCCTATCACAGACCTTCCCTTTTGTTCCTTCTTCTGCTCCCCCACCCCCGCTTTCCCTAATTTTTTCCAGTTCTGACAAAGGGTCATCAACCTGAAATGTTAATACTGTTTCTCTCGCCACAGATGCTGCCTGACCTGCTGAGCATTTTCTGCTTTTATTATTAAACTATAAGCTAACTGCGATATGTGTGTGCACTAAGTCCGTGCAGCAGAGCAGGTCTCCAGTCGTCCTGGTTAATCCTTGCCACTGGATAAAGACCTAGCTCTGTCAAGCCCATTTGGTGGCTGGTGTGCAACGGTCACCACACATTAAAAATTTCCATGCACAAGCATCTTCCACCCTTCAATTGGAGTTCAGGACTGGAATATTGGGTCCTTCATTGAAAAATCTGTGAATTCATGTGGAAGCAAGTCATCCTCGTTCGAGGGACCGCCTATAATGATGATGAATTATCACTGTATGTTCTCTGAGAAATTTCACATTTTTATCTTCTCTACTTTCTTCTACTTGCTGCATCCTATTCCACACCATGTCCCACTCACACTTCATAAAATCATAGAATCATACAGCACAGAAGGAGGCCCATTCTGTCCGTGCCAGCTGACAAAGAGCTATCCAGCCTAATCCCACTTTCCAGCTCTTGGTCCGTAGCCTTGTAGTTTATGGCACTTCGAGTGCACATCCAAGTACTTTTACAATGATATGAAGGTTTCTGCCTCTACTACCCTTTCAGGCAGTGAGTTCCAGACCCACACCACCCTCTGGGTGAAAAAGATTCTCCTCAAATCCCCTCTAAACCTTCTACCACTTACTTTAAATCTTGTGAACCTGCATAGGCTCCCAGTCCCTAGGCCTCAAATTAAAATGTTCAACCTTATGTTTAAATCCCTTCATGACCTTGCATCGCTAACTTTGTAACTTCCTTCAGCCTTATAGCCTCTCCCCTGAACACTCCGTTCTCTGAATCTGGCCTCTTGTGCATCCACCCTCAATTCGGCCCACCATTGGTGGCTGTGGCTTCAGCCACCTAGGTCCCACACTCTGGGATTCCCTCCATGAACCCCTCAAGCTCCCCACTTCCCTCTCCTTCTTTAAGACATTCTTTAAAAGCCATCTCTTTGACCAACCTTTTGACCACCGCTTCTAATTCCTTCTTTGCCTTGAAGTCACTTTTTCTTCACACCTCTGTGAAGCATTTTGAAATATTTTCCTGTCTTAATGATGCTATATAAATGCAAGTTGTGGTTGTTATATGCTTACAGCAGAATAATGCACATAACAAGAGGGAGAGAAGACGCTCAGGAGGAAGACACCAACATCTGTTCTCCAGAGAAAGCAGAGGATGGCAGTGGTTGGTGTATAAGAGTAGACCTGAATTTGCACTAAGCTTCTCTTGTTTTTCTCGAGCTACTCACTCACTCACTCACGCACCTCACTCACTCACTCACTCACTCACCAAGACATCATTGCAACTTACATTCTCGATCATATGTTCTCTTTCCTGAGGATCTACTGCATGAAGCAGCATCAGGGATCCAGAGGAAACTCCCACATCACAGTACTCTCCATATTTCACTCTAAGACTGCAAAGCGGAGATATATCCAGACTCGGGGTTTCAACAGTGAGCTCGAGAAGAATGTACAGTATAATGTACAGAACAGCAGCTGCTGGTGGTGGTGGCACAAAAAAAGCAGGAACCTGTTATCTGGAATGCCAGCTCACACTCCATCTCAGCTGATGAGGCAATGGATCCAAACCTCATGCTACATACTGTCATTGGAGACAGATAACAACTACTGTAGAGGAGTTCAATAGTTAATTATGTTGATGCATGAATTAAAATAAGAATAAGAATTCGGAACAGGAGTAGATCATACTGCCCTAAGAGCCTGCTCCGCCATTCAATGGGCTGAAAATTGCGGTCAGAGGCCTTCGTCGTACGAACGCTTCTGACCCGGAAAAAGAACATGGGGCCAAGTTTCGGCCTGAGTTGCTCCTGTTTTTTTGGAGCAACTGGTTTAGAATGGAGTATCTTAGAAATTGCAATTCTCGGCATTTAGTTTGCTCCAAAAATCTAGTCAGTTAGAACAGTTTCAGTTTGGAACAGATTTTTTTTTTCAAAAGGGGGCGCGTCCGGCCACTTACGCCCATTTTGAAAGTTTAGGCAGTGAAAACTTACTCCAAACTAACTTAGAATGGAGTAAGTGTAGATTTTTGTACGCTCAGAAAAACCTTGCCTACACTTAGAAAATCAGGCATAGGTTACAAATCAGGTGTAGGGAACGGGTGGGGGGCGGGGAAAGGGAAGTTTACAAACATTAAACAGTTTTACAAATAAAGAGCCATCATCAATAATAAATGATAAATACATCAATAAATCAACCAATAAATCAATCAGAAAAATTAATAAAAAAAAAATAAAAAAAATCAATAAATAAAAAATTAAGTTTCTACTCACCGACTGCAGCACCGGGAGCCCTCCAACAGCGTGCTGGGACAGGGCCCCCCCAGTGTGTCTCTCTCTGTCTCTGTCAGTGTTTCTCTTTCTCACTCTCTGTCAGTGTCAGTGTCTCTCTCTCTGTCTGTCAGTGTCTATGTGTTTCTGACAGCGAGGGGAGGGGGGGGAGGAGGAGGGGGGAGGGGAGGAGGGGAGTGAGGAGGGCAGGGAGGAGGGGAGGAGGAGAGGGGAGGAGGAAGGGAGGAGGAGGGGGGAGGGAGGGGTGGGGAGAGGGAGGGAGGGAGGGGAGGGGAGAAAGAGGGAGAGGGAGGGAGGGGAGGTAGGGGTGGGGAGAAAGAGGGAGAGGGAGGGAGGGGTGGGGAGAGGGAGGGAGGGAGGGTGGAGAGGGGGAGAGGGAGGGAGGAGAGGGGGAGAGGGAGGGAGGGAGGAGAGGTGGAGGGAGAGGGAGGGAGGGAGGAGAGGGGGAGAGGGAGGGAAGGAGGGAGGGGGAGAGGGAGGAGGCTGAACGGGCCCGGCCGACGTGAAGAAGCTGGGCCCAAGACTTCGGGCGGGGCCCGCCCCCAGCAAGATGCCGGGCAGGCGAGCCCCGCCGAAGGAAGAGGGAGCGGACCGGAGTTAAAGGTAGGTAGACGGGGGAGCCAGAGCTCGGGGGGGGGGAGCGATGCCATAGCTGGGGGGGAGCGGAGCGGGAGCTGGGGGTGTGTATTTGGAGCGGGAGCTGGGGGGGGGGTCGGAGCGGGAGCTGTGGGGGGAGCGGAGCAGGCAGCGGAGCGGGAGCTGGGGGTGAGAGCGGGCAGTGGAGCGGGAGCTGGGGGGTGTGGGGAGCGGGCAGTGGACCGGAAGCTGGGGGGGGGGAGCGCGGGAGCTGGGGGGGCGGTGGGAGTGGGCAGCGGAGCGGGAGCTGGGGGAGGGGTTTTGGAGCGGGAGCTTGGGGAGGGTCGGAGCGGGAGCTGGGGGGAAGCGGAGCGGGAGCGGGAGCTGGGGGTGGGAGCGGGCAGCGGAGCGGGTGCTGGGGTGGTGGAGGGAGCGGGCAGCAGAGTGGGAGCTGGGGGGGGGGAGCGGGAGCTGGGGAGGGTGGGGGGTGGGGTGTTGAGAGAGCCAGAGGGAGCGTCAGCTGAACAGGGGAGGAAGCTGGAGCCAGAGCAGGAGCTGGATGAGGGAAGTGCAGCCTGATCTTCGCCGCCCCTGTGAGCCCATTCGGCCAGGGCTAGGGGCGGCGTGCTTCGGGCCCCTCCCACACAGTTTCGGGCGCCTGGAGCTACTGCACATGTGCGCCCAATGTAGCGTGCCTATGCGGAGGTCCCGGCACTGATTTCAGCGCAGGGACCTGGCTCCGCCCCCCACAGCTCGTGCTGCGCTGCGCCAAGCTCCAAAGGACCTGCAGGGAGCCGGAGAATCTGAAGGTATTTTTATGACGCAATTTCGGGCACGATAAACGGGCGTCCAGGTCGGGGCTGCGCCGTTCTACGCGCGGCCCGAAACTTGGGACCTACAAAACTACTTGTTGGTCGCGGAGGAACATAAGATTCCGGTCGGAGGCCTTAATTCGTTGCACAGCGTACGGGAAGATGTCTTCCATGTACGGACATGGAATCACGTGGGCCAGGACCACCAATCACTATCTAATATTCTCATTGATAGTAATGGGAGCTCTGTACGAGCTCCCATTACTATCAATGAGAATAACCCCCTAAAACAAGAAACACAGCACACTAAATTAAAAAAACATCTCACATATTTAAAATTAATTGAAATGAAATGTAATTAAATGTTTTAGAAAAATAAATATTTTTGGGAATTTTTTTTATTATGTTTTAATAGGGTTAAAAATAAACTTACCTTAATGGACAGGGTATTTAATATAAAAATGAATGATTAAATTACATTTTTCTATGTTTTAAAAGTGTTATGCTGGTAAAAGTGTGGACTATACGCCTACACCTAGGCAAATATCCCAATCTCTACCGCGCGGATGTCCTTCCTGTGGGGATGCGTATAATCTTTCTAAAAAAATGTTGACAGATTGGAAAAGCCGGTTCCCCGGGTATGCGTATCGCGCCAAGAATGGGCTTCTGCGAGGTCTCGCCGGTTGCGTGCACACTTCGTATCCAATAAGCTCTTGGCTGATCTTCGACCTCAACTCCACTTTCCCATCTGATCCCATAATCCCTTGATTCCCCTCGAGTCCAAGGGACTGAAATTGATGGCCTTACCGCCGACTGCCGCCGAGATCCACCAACATTCCTCTTCGGGTTCCGCCCTGTGCCAGTTTGCAGTTAGGTTGGAGCGGGCGGGAGGGGAGAACCGCTGGGAAACGCCTGCTGATGTCAGCGGACGGCCAAGTGGCGCAAGTCACCTCCCACCCGCCGAGATGCCAGATTGGTGCAGCTTGGAGTCGGAGCCAGAAGGGGGAAGGACTGCTGCGTGGAGGCTGGTCTAGCCCCGATGGTAGGTATGTAGACCTGTAAAATAAGTTTAGTGAACATTTTAAAAAAAAAATTCTTACAGTGACTTACCTGAATGGGGTCCCCTGAAGGTGTTCTGTTTTTTTCTCATTGATTTTTCTTTTCAGCTCTTCGACCCTCAGTGGGTCCGACTCCATCCTCGGCGGCACTTGGGCTGCAAGAGCCTTTGCCGCCAAGATTGATAGCTCCGCCCGCTGCCACCCAGATTAACAGCGTAAGTCCCTCTTTTGCCACCAGACGCCCTTTCAAGGACCTTTTTGCCAAAACTCCCGCCCAAAGTGCCATCGGCTATCTCAGCGCCCATCAGCGGTCCTTTGGGCAGCACTTGGGCGGCCCTTCGTCTTCACCAATTTCGGCCCCCAAAAATCTATCTGTCTCAGCCATGAATATACTCAATGACTCAGCATCCACAGCCCTTTGGGGAAGAGAGTTCTAAAGATTCACCCTCTGAGTGAAGAAATTCCTTCTCATCTCAGTCTTAAATGGCCGACCCCTTATTCTGAGACTATGATGCCCACTTTTAGATTCTCCAGCCAGTGTAAACAACCAGGGTAGATTCTCAGCACCTACCCTGTCAATGACCCTCAGACTCTTATATGTTTCAATGAGATCACCTCTCATTCTTCTAAACTGCAGAGATAATAGGCCTAATCTACTTAATCTTTCCTCACAGGACAACCCTCTTATCCGAGGGATCAATCTCGTGATCCTTTGTTACATTGCCTCTAAAGCTAGCATGTCCTTCCTCAGATAAGGAGGCCAAAACTGTGCACAGTACTCCAGGTGAGGTCTCACCAAAGCCCTGTACAATTGTAATAAGACTCCTTACTGTTGTACTTCAACCCGCTTGCAATAAAAACCAACATGCCATTTGTCTTCCTAATTGCTTGCTGTACCTGAATGCTAACGTGCTATGTTTCTGTACAAGGACAGCTAAATCTCTCTGAACACCAACATTTAATAGTTTCTCACAATTTAAAAAAATATTCAGTTTTTCTATTCTTCCTACCAAATTGAATAACCTCACATTTCCCCACATTATACTCCATCTGCCACCTTATTGCCCACTCACTTAACCTGTCTATATCCCGTTGCAGGCTCTTTGTGTTCTCCTCACAGCTTACTGTCCCACCTAGCTTTGTATCATCAGCAATCTTGGATACATTACACTCGGTCCCTTCATCTAAGTCATTAATATAGATTGTAAATAGCTGAGGCCCTGAGCTGATGTATTATAGAACCTAATCTTGTGCTTCTTGTGCCTGCTCCATCAGTGGCAGGAATATGTGAGGGGCGTGATGGCGTGTGTCTGTCAGGGGGCAGGATGCTATGTGTCTGTGAAGTGCTTTTAGGATTGCGGTAGTCCTTGATCTCTGTGAACTGGAGGTGGTGATGGACTTACTGCACTATCGTATCGTTAATCACAAACAAATCATTTTCTGCGATGTGTCAATTCCACATCTTGTGCTATATCCATTCCATGTTTTATGACAGATGGAGTCATTCAGGTGATTGACACAGGAAGTGGTTGAAAAGGTGTGAGCTAAGGATGTATGAATGAAGAAGATGATGCAATCAACAGCAAGTAAAAGATATTTGTGCTGTTTTAAACAGAAACACGTCCTATGCCAAATGCTTGCAATAATCAAAAAGCCTGTCCTTAAGCATTTTCAGAAATCCACTGGTAAGCATATGGATTTCAATTTGGTGGAAAACTGATGATTAGATCCATCACCCATTTCACCACATGCACTTTTCCCATGTCACTACTGCAATAAGCATGGGTGCTACACATTAACTTTGCACGAACTAGGGGTTTCATGGAAAGAATATATTTACTATCCATACTTTTTTGCCCTAAAATTATATTCTGCTGAATTCCTGATACTGCATGTGCTAAGAATTCACACAGCCGTAGCTGTAGTACAGCCAGAAATGAATGGAAAATTATAATTCTATATTAACAAAATTATGGGCCGATTGCGCAACTGGTGATATCGGATGTGCGACATAGCATGGAATCATAAAATTCAGTGTAATCTTCCGAAATGTATCAAGGATTTCCTCACATACATGTAGGGGCTGAAATTACTTGACCCGAACCCGCCCTCACACCGCCTCAAACAACGCCTCAAAGCGCTGGGAGGTGGTGTCAGAGTTAAAGAGACAAATTTTCCGACTCTTCGTTCTGACTCCCTTTGGGCGGTAATTCGAATTATCCACCCGAAACGGGGCAGAGGGCAATTTGCACATACCCCCCAGCCCCCGGAATCTGCACAATTTCTTCCATTTTGGGGGAAAATGTGCATGAAGTCACATTTATTTGGAATCATGAACAGTTTTGTGAATAAGGACCTCACTCAAGACAGTAGGAAGTGAGATCACATGATCTCCACTGATTTGCTTGAAGACTTTGGTGGCCGGTGGGCCTCTGGACTGTGTCTGTCTCCTTGACGATGAAAACCAGTTCCTTATCTAACACTCAAAGCATGCACTTTTAAGTTGACTAAGTCACTTATATTAGTGGTGCCTTCCTCTTGAGGCAGGCATATGTAGTGGTATTTGTTCTGCTGGTGTGGGTTCATGCCCAGTGTCACTCCATTGGCTCAGATTTAAAATAGTCCTAAAACATAAGCTTATCAATGAAGTGAAGTCTATATGTACTGTACTAAAGAGCACCAACTCATTCATTTAGGTATTCTCTTAAATGAGGATGACATTTAACTGAGATCCCATTTACCTGTTCAGGTGCACATTGAATGTCTCATGATGCTGTTCAAAGAAGAGCAAGAAGTTCTTCCCATGTCCTGGTCAACATTGTTCCCTCAATGAATACCACCACAAAGCAATAGATTGACTGGTCAATCATCTCACCACTGTCTGTGGGACATTGTTGCTGCTGTGTTTGCCCCACATAACAAGGGTCATAGTTCTCCGAAGGAAATTCACCGTATGAAAGCACTTTGAAATGTTTCAATATAATATGTCACTTCAGAAATGGAAGCCTCCTTAACAACCTAAATATCTTCTGCTTAAAGGGGGTCTCACCATTAATTATCCTTTTTCAAATTAAACTGTTTGCAAGTATCAGGATCAACTTTAATATCGTTTGCTTTTGTTTTTCTATATCTTTTTTTGACAATGTATTTTCATTTAAATAGATAATGCTAAACATAGAATCATAGAAATTTACAGAACAGAAGGAGACTATTTGGCCCATTGTGTCCGTGCTGGACGACAAATTGCTATCCTACCTAATCCCACTTTCCAGCTCTAGGTCCGTAGCCCTGCAGGTTACAACACTTCAAGTACATATCCAAGTATTGCTTAAATGTGGTGAGGGTTTCCCCTCTACCACACTTTCAGGCAGCGAGTTCCAGACCTCCACTACCCCTGGTTGTTGACACCTCTGCTAAGGGAAATAAGTCCTTCCTATTCACTCTATCTAAGCCCCTCATAATTTTATACACCTCAATCAGGTCTTCCTTCAACCTCCTCTATTCCAGAGAAAACAACCCCAGCCGATCCAATCTTTCCTCATAGCTAAAATTCTCCAGTCCAGGCAACATCCTCGTAAATCTCCCCTGTATCCTCTCTAGTGCAATCACATCTTTCCTGTAATGTGGTGACCAGAACTGCACGCAGTACTCTAGCTGTGGCCTAATTAGTGTTTTAAACAGTTCAAGCTTGAACTCCCATCTCTTATAATGTTTGCCTTAGCTAATGAAGGCAAGTATTCCATGTGCCTTCTTAACCACCTTATCTACCTGTCCTGCTACCTTCAGGGATCTGTGGACATGCTCTCCAAGGTCCCTCTGCTCCTCTACACTTCTCAGTGTCCTACCATTTAATGTGTATTCCCTTGCCTTGTTAGCCCTCCCCAAATGTATTACCTCACACTTCTCCGGATTGAATTCCATTTGCCACTGTTCTGCCCACCTGACCAGTTCATTGATATCTTCCTGCAGTCGACAGATTTCTTCTTCGTTATCAACCACATGGCCAATTTTTGTATCATCTATAAACTTCTTAATCGTACCCCCTACAGCTGTGACTCAGTTGGTAACACTCTAGACTCCAAGTTAGAAGGATGTGGGCTCAAGTCCCACTTAAGGGACTTGAGCACAAAGAATCTAAGCTGACACTCCAATGCAGTGCTGAGGGAGCACTGCACTGTCAGAGGTGCTGTCTTTTGGATGAGACGTTAAACCGAGGCCCCGTCTGCTCTCTCAAGTGGACGTAAAAGATCCCAAGGCACTATTTCAAAGAAGAGCAGGGGAGACTCCGATGTACTGGCCAATATATATCCCTCAATCAACGTAACAAAAACAGATTATCTGGTCATTGTCACATTGCTGTTTGTGAGAGCTTGCTTGTGCACAAATTGGCTGCTGCATTTCCTACATTACAACAGTGATTATACTCCAAAAGTACTTCATTTGGTCGTGAAAGGCACTAGATAAATCCAAGTCTTTCTTTTTACATTCAAGTCTAAATCATTCATACATGCCACAAAAAGCGAGGGACCCAGCACCGAGCCCTGTGGAACACCACTAGAAACAGCCTTCCAGTTACAAAAATACCCATCGACCATTTCCCTTTGCTTGAGACCACAACATTTTCATTGTGTTAATACCACACTTTAGTCAGTGTCCCAGTGCCCAAGGGTGAAGCTTCTCTGCATCACTGAGCTCAGTGGCATAATGCTGCTCTGGTGATACCATCAGGAGGCTTGATGAGGGCAGTGCATATGATGTAGTTTAGCAAGACTTTTGATAAGGTCTCACATGGCAGACTGGTCATGAAAGTAAAAATCCATGGGATCCAAGGCAAAATGGCAAGTTGTATCCAAAATTGGCTCAGAATCAATGAGTTGGCTGCAACTGATGCGGCACTCATCCCAAATCATCTTACATGCACACATCCACACACACACTTATTTAACTCCCAGCAGAAAGCCAGTGGGAGTGGATGGTAACCATTAGGAAGTGGGAGGCAGAGCCCCAGCAGATTTTAATTGCCGAGCTTTATTTGAATGTCGCTGATTGGCTGCTCAGCTGTTTCCAGCGGAACGTGACAGCTGCTTGGCTGACAAGGCCAGGAATGGGGCATCCTGGTGGCAAGGTAAGTCGGGGAGGGTGTTGTTCTGAGGGTCTCATGATTGGAGGAGGGGGAGGCCTGGGCAGCAGAAGCCCAATCATTCCTTCTGGTGCTCCAAGTAGCACTTCTGCTCTTCTGGGCCCCACCAAGGAAAGTTTTTTCCAAACTTATCTTCGCCACCCTCGTTGGCATCCCAACAGATTAACCTGGCGGGGCAGCCATAGCAGGACCCCGTTCAAGAGCTGGTTAAAATTCCATGGGGATCGCATGTATGTCCTGGACCGTCTCTTTGCATTTATTAATGAGGTTCCTGCGGACTCTGGTGGGAGCCTCATCTGTCGTCAAAATCAGTAGCGTTAAAATCTCTGATCAACGGGAACGGGGCCAGAAATGGCACCCCTCCATTTTAACGTCGTCCCCCCAATCAGTTCCCACTGATTAGGGAGAGTTAAAATCGTTCCTGCACATACACACACACCCAGCTGCATGTTCGTGCATACTTATGTGTCTCCGTATGGCCTCTGAAGCCTTAATATTTACCTCCCTACACAATTCAAATGCACAGTTTATATGCCACACTGGTATCTATAATTAAAATGTAGCAGTCGACATTTCTAGATACTCCATCCGATTCTCATTACTTTAGGAAGCTGCAGTGTTCCTAGAAATGCTGTCTGCACAAAGACTTCACTAGTTCAAGGAGAAGGCCCATCACCTTCTCCGGGCAACGAGGGATGGACAATGAATGTGATCTTGCCAGTGTCACCCACATCCCCCAAATAAATAAAAACAAAAGCTTCCTCTTTTCCTCACCATGGAACCAGGAATAAGGATGTTATTACAATACTGATGCCAGCATGATTGCCGTATCAGTTTTCTATTAATAAAAATGCTGACAGTTTGTGATTTGTTTATCAGATGTATATTTGTTTAAAACACAGTGGAGGGACAAAACTTACAAATAACCAAGCTTTATGGTAAAGGACAGCTGTCAAGGAAGACTGAGAGAGAATAAGCAAAGGACATGCGGCTAGCTGTTTACTACTCACCTGTTAATATTTCAAAAACCTATTTAACAGAGAGTCCTCCCCTGTAAAGTGAAGCTACTCCCTGGTAACTTGCAGCCTGGAACAGACTGTCACTGTGGTATTTCATTTGTATTAAACTGATTGGCACCACTTTAAAAACATTCAGAAAAAATGTACCTGAGATCCAAGGTTCCTGTAAATTGTGCAAATAAATCATTCCTTTTCCAGTTATATCAAAACAAATTTATATGAAATGGCAACATTTCTTGGCCATTAATAGCACTGATTGGGAGGTGTTGGGAAATAAGCTCTCTGAGACACAGCCGGTACCACTCCGAGTACTGCATTTCTAATCATTGTGCCAAGTGCAAATGGGTAGAATTCTTGGATCAGTTTGAAATGTTTGGTAAAATATTTTGCTTAAATTTCATTTGAAAGGTGTTTTTCTTGTCTTCCTTGCCAAGTACCAAGAATAAATGCTGGAAACACACAGCAGGTCAGTTAGCATCTGTGTAGAAATTAACATTTCATGTGGAGATAAGAATCAGGAGGAGAGTGGTGTCACAGTCATCTCAGTTAAGTAACGGACAGACGCATGATACATTAAAGAAACAAAGGGTGTGCAAATAGCCACCATGCTACTGGACTCTTAGAATTTGAATATTTTTATTGCCCCTTTACCACTGTGACTGTGATTGTGACTGTGGAGCATTATCCATCCTCATTCTCCTTAACCTCTTTGCAGGCTTTGGCACAGCCAACAACACCATTCTTCTTCAACACCTTTCCTTTGCTTTCCAGCTTGGTGGGTCTACTCTGATTCAATTCTTAACTATCTGATTATATCCAGAGTCTCTCCAACAATGGTTTCTCGTCACAGTTTTTATCGTTACCTCCAGATTCCTCGAAAGATCTATCCTTGACCTTTTTCTCCGCACTGTGCTGCTTCCAGGTGATACTTTCTGCAGACATGGTATGAGCTTCTGCACATATGCTGATGACATAGAAACATAGAAACATAGAAAATAGATGCAGGAGCAGGCCATTCGGCCCTTCGAGCCTGCACCACCATTCAATATGATTATGGCTGATCATGCAACTTCAGTACCCCATTCCTGCCTTCTCTCCATACCCCCTGATCCCTTTATCCGTAAGGGCCACATCTAACTCCCTTTTGAATATATCCAACGAACTGGACTCAACAACTTTCTGTGGTAGAGAATTCCACAGGTTCACAATTCTCTGAGTGAAGAAGTTTCTCCTCATCTTAGTCCTAGATGGCTTACCCCTTATCCTTAGACTGTGACCCCTGGTTCTGGACTTCCCCAACATCGGGAACATTCTTCCTGAATCTAACCTGTCCAATCCCGTCAGAATTTTATATGTTTGTATGAGATCCACTCTCATTCATCTAAATTCCAATGAATATAAGCCTAGTCGGTCCAGTCTTTCTTCATATGTCAGTCCTGCCATCCCGGGCATCAGTCTGGTGAACCTTCGCTGCACTCCCTCAATAGCAAGAATGTCCTTCCTCAGATTAGGGGACCAAAACTGCACACAATACTCAAGGTGTGGTCTCACCAACTGCAGCAAGACCTCCCTGCTCCTATACTCAAATCCTCTCGCTATGAAGGCCAACATGCCATTTGCTTTCTTAACTGTCTGCTGTACCTGCATGCCTACTTTCAATGACTGATGTACCATGATACCAGGTCTCATTGCACCTCCCCTTTTACTAATCTGTCACCATTCAGATAATAATCTGCCTTCGTGTATTTGCTACCAAAGTGGATAACCTCACACTTATGCACATTATACTACATCTGCCTTGCATTTGCCCACTCACCTAACCTGTCCAAGTCACCCTGCAGCCTCTTAGCATCCTCCTCACAGCTCACACTGCCACCCAGCTTAGTGTCATCTGAAAACTTGAAGATATTACATTAAATTCCTTCATCTAAATCATTAATATATATTTTAAATAGCTGGGGTTCCAGCACTGAACCAGCACTGAACTAGTCACTGCCTGTCATTCTGAAAAGCACCTATTTATTCCCATCCTTTGTTTTCTGTCTGCCAACCAGTTCTCTATCCACGTCAATACATTACCTCCAATCCCAAGTGCCTTAATTTTGCACACTAATCTCTTGTGTGGGATCTTGTCAAAAATACACCACATCCACTGTTTCTCCCTTATCCACTCTACTAGTTACATCCTCAAAAAATTCTAGAAGATTTGTCAAGCATGATTTCCCTTTCATAAATCCATGCTGACTTGGCCGATCCTGTCACTGCTTTCCAAATGCCCTGCTATTACATCTTTAATAATTGATTCCAGCATTTTCCCCACTACCGATGTCAGGCTAACCGGTCTATAATTCCCTGTTTTCTCTCCTCCTTTTTTTAAAAGTGGGGTTACATTAGCTACCCTCCAATCCATAGGAACTGATCCAGAGTCCATGGAATGTTGGAAAATGACCACTGATGCATCTACTATTTCTAGGGCCACTTCCTTAAGTACTCTGGGATGCAGACTATCTGCCCCTGGAGATTTATCACCCTTCAATCCCATTAATTTCCCTAACACCATTTCCTGACTAATAAGGATTTCCCTCAATTCCCTCAGTTCCTCCTTCTCGCTAGACCCTCGGTCCCCAATATTTTCGTGAGGTTATTTGTGTCTTCCTTAGTGAAGACAGAACCAAAGTATTTGTTCACTTGGTCTGCCATTTCTTTGTTCCCCATTATGAATTCACCTGTTTCTGACTGCAAGGGACCTACATTAGTCTTCACTAATCTTTTTCTCTTCACATATCTATAGAAGCTTTTGCAGTCAGTTTTTATGTTCCCTGCAAGCTTACTCTCATACTCTATTTTCCCCCTCCTAATTAAACCCTTAGTCCTCCTCTGCTGAATTCTAAATTTTTCTCAGTCCTCAGGTTTGCTGCTTTTTCTGGCCAATTTATATGCCTCTTCCTTGGATTTAACACTATCCCTAATTTCCCTTGTTAGCCATAGTTGAGCCACCTTCTCCATTTTATTTTTACGCCAGACAGGGATGTATAATTGTTGTAGTTCATCCATGTGGTCTTTAAATGTCTGCCATTGCCTATCTACTGTCAACCCTTTAAGTATCATTCGCCAGTCTATCCTAGCCAATTCACATCTCATTCCATCAAAGTTACCTTTCTTTAAGTTCAGGACCCTAGTTTCTGAATTAACTGTGTCACTCTCTATCTTAATGAAGAATACTACCATATTATGGTCACTCTTCCCCAAGGGGCCTCTCACAATAAGATTGCTGATTAATCCTCTCTCATTACAAAAGACCCAATCTAGGATGGCCTGCTCTCTAGTTGGTTCCTCGACATATTGATCTAGAAAACCATCCCTTATATACTCCAGGAAATCCTCCTCCACAGTATTGCTACCAGTATGACATTCAACTCTAGCTCTCCACCACCTCTCTCAACTGCTGTATTGCCTCTGTGCTGTCAGCCTTCTTGCCCAACATCCAGACTTAGATCAGCTACAATTTCCTCTAGCTAAAGTCATCATCATTGGCAGTCACCACAAACTCTGTTCCCTTTCCATTGATTCCATCACCCTCCCAAGGCATTGTCTTGCTGCTGCTGAAACTCTCATATATGTCCTCTCCAGACTCAATTATTGCAATGATCACCTGGCCAGCCTCTGATGCTTCACCCTCTGTAGACTTTAGCCCATCTAAACCTATGCTGCCAGCACTCTATCTCATACCAGCTGCAACTCACTGATCACCCCTGTCCTACTGACCTACGTTGACTCCTGGTCCCCCAAAGCCTCAAATTTAAAATTCTCAATCTTGTGTTTAAATACCCTCCCTATCTCTGCATCCTCGGCCAACCCAAAATCACCTGCTAAACTTTCAGTTCCCCTGACTCTGGACTCTTGTAGATCCACCCTTCCTTCTCCCACCTTTTATTGCTGTGTTGTCCTAGGCCTCACAATCTGAAATTCCTACCCTAAACCCCTCCATCTCTCCTCCTGCAAGACGCCCCTTAAAACCCACCTCTTTGACTAAGCTTGTGGTCAGCCCTCCTAATATATGCTTTTTTGACTAAGTCTCTTTGAAGTGTCTTAAGTCAAGGGACCACCTATGATAATGATAATGATAAATACAATTAGTTTTGTTATATGGCTCAAGTATTGAATACCATGATTTTGTGATCTAAGAGGGAAAACAAACTAAAAACTTTAGATTTTTCAAATTATATAACTTAGAAAGGAGTTGTGCTTTTTGGTTAAATAGTTCTATAGTAAGAAGTTGATACAAACCACAATCTTTGCTGTTTAGTCATCACAACTGGATTACATTAAGAGTAAAGATAAGTACAATGTGATGTACCAATGCTGTTACATTCAAGTCAACAATGAAGGTTTCTAAAGTAAAGCCTGACTTCTGATCCAAAGTGAAGACACTAACCCAGTTAAAATTCAAATGGAGCCTAGAAAATCTTGTTTTATTGGGAAGGGTCTGGGGAAAATGAACAATGTTTATCAAACCTTTGTGGGGAAACTGTCAACCGAGTAAGATATTGACCATGTCTCACAGGGCTTAATAGGGTCCATCAAAACAAACATATATCTTACAGTTAGTATGTTTTGCAAGAAGAGGTTACAGCCCACACATTCCAAGAGCCATTATCCGTGCTAAATAAAAATGTAGATAATCTGCAATGTTGAGACTCGTTCTATTTTAGGCAGTTAAACAAAATAAATGTGCATAATATTTTTATGAATACAGGCCCCAGACCTTTCCAGTCATCCATCATTTTAGTGGTGGAGTCATCCCTCACTTGTAACTAAAATTCCAGGCTCTCAGAGAGTGGGAGTCCAGATTTGTATTGTATTGCTCATGATTTGTCATTCTTTCCTCCGAGTGCATTCCAATTGGAATCTACAAATTATTCTGAAAACCAGCCAGATGTCTTTTGCTTTCCTTCAGCTATTGATCAGCCCTGACAAGTATCCAAATTGATTGGATGCTTATGATTTGTGTATAATTGTCACAAGTTCTTGTTGAATATTTCCCAAGTTCTGATCTTCAAATACTGGTAACAAGTCAAGAAGCTGTCTTTGTGATTGTACAATTTTCAGCATCTGTTTACACATCAGAGACCACCTGACTTTGGCAAACAACAGCACTACATTTATATAGTAGCTTTAACGTAGGAAAATATCCCAAGGAGCATCTTAGGAGAGTATTGAGACAAAAATTGACATTGAGCCAAAGAGGGAGATCTTAAGCCATAGCTTGGTCAAAGAGGTTAGGTTTAAGGAGGGTTTTAGAGGAAAGCGAGGTGGAGTGATGGAGAGGTTTATGAGGGAATTCCAGAGTTTAGGGCCTATGGCTGAAGGCACAGCGACCAATGGTGGAGTGAAGGGAGTGGAGGATGCACAAGAGAACTGAGTTGGAGAGATTACACTCCACATTGATCAGTGCTTTGCCGCTACCACTCTGCTCTTGCATTTTAGCGCCCGAAGAGAAGTGGTTAGCATTTGATTTAGCGCTCCACTTCCCTCTTGGAGCACTAAAGCTGAATTTCCCAGGAGGAGAAAATCATTATTGCCTGGTGATACTATTCCGAGATTTAAAAAGTTAGCGTCCTAAACGGAATGCTATGGAATTTCTAGCCCTTTACGTCTTGTCATAAACCCAATATTGCATTTGCTTTTTATGGCCTTATCCACGAGGTGTCTGGTGTCTGGTGAACCTGAACTCGCAAATCCCTTTGCTTTTCAACTTCAAACAACCTTCCCATCTTGAAAGTATAATCGATACTTTAAAAAAAAATGTGGTACCTCACAATTACTGACATTGAATTCCATTTCCCACTTTTTAGCCCATTCTACCATCTTATCAATATCTCCTAGTAGTTTCCTTTAGTCCTCAGAATTATTTACTTTCTTTCTTAGTTTAGTATCATAGGAAAATTTGGACCCCATTCTCCTCAGGTCTCTAATCAACTCATTAATATATAGTGAGCAAAAACAGTCCCAGAACAGAACCCTGTGAGATATCACTGTTCACGTCCAACCTGAGAAACTGTCCTTAACTCCTAGGCCGGAATTTTCCCATTGTCCTGCGTGCGGATTTGGAGGCAAGTCGGCTGTGAAAATAGTGAAAATAGGCAGCGCGTTGGGAACCCGGCATCATCCCGCCTCCTTGCGCCTTTAACTTGGATGCGTTTGCCAGCACGCCACGAATCCGATCAGGAGAGGTGGGCAACCTAATCAAACTCATTAAATCTTTGTTATCAGACACTTTAGTGGGTTTTTAACTGCAACTTCTGAATTTAAATGCATGAGCGCGGGAAGCACGCAGCTCGGGAACCACGCCTGTGAAGGTGAGGCAGAGGCCCAATGGCCATTGTGCGAGGGCATTAATTGACAGCTGGGAATGGTAGGTAAATAGACACACCTTACACCTCATTAGTTGCCTAAGAAAAAGGCTGTTGCTGACTTCATTCTGTGCACAGACTAAGGTTTCTGGAGTTTGCAGGTAATTTCTGCAACCTCTGGAGCCACTCTCACCACATTGTTACTCAGTATTAGAACATTGAGCGATTGGCCCTCTGATCACTACGCCACCTGCCATCTACTATATCAGCATGGGTATTGTTTATACTGCCTCAGAATCAGACCAAGATGAGCCCCACCACCAACAACACCAGCCACACCAGCAGCAACAGCAGAAACCATAATAGTAGCCTTCTCCTCAATGTCCTGATGCTCCACAGGAGAGCGGGGAACGCCACAGGGCAGCACCATGCTGGAGGCGATACCCCCAACACAGGATATACAGGCAGAGGATGAGCATCCTCAACATGCCTGAGCAGCAGTGCTTCAGGAAGCTCAGGCTATTGTGCCAGGTCATTGCAGACATTTGCAGATTGCTAGAGCAAGACCTGCTGCCCAGAGGTCCTGGTGGACACTCCTTGCCAGTGGCTGTCAAAGTCATCGCCACCCTCAACATCTTCACCTCAGGATCCTTCCAATGATCTGCAGCAGACATTTGCGGGATCTCGCAGTCTGCCTCCCACAGATGCATCACCCAGGTGCCCGATGCCCTGTTTCACAAGCCAGCCAATTAAATCAACTTTGCCACTGATGAGGCCAGTGTTACTAAGCGGGTGCTCGGCTTTGCCGCTCTGGCTGGCTTCCCACGAGTGCCGGGCTTCATCTACTGCACACATGTGGCCATCAGGGCACACCATCATCACCCAGGAGTGTTTGTGACCTGCAAAGGTTTCCACTCCCTCAATGTGCAGTTCGTCTGCAGCCATAAAAAGATGATTATACATATGTGCACCAGATTCCTTGGTAGCTTTTATAATTCTTTCGTGCTGCGCCAGTCTACCCTCCCTCAGCTCTTTGGACCTCCAAACACGCTTCTCGGTTGGCTGTTTGGAGACATGGGCTAGCCACTGAAGACATGGCTCCAGACATCTCTGAGGAGGCCAAGAACTGAGGCTGAGGAGTGTTATAATGACAGCCACATGTCCACCAGATGTGTCATAGAGCAAACAATCGGCATGCTGAAGATGCATCTCAGATGCCTCAACAGATCTGGAGGAGCCCCTCAGTACACACCAGCCAGGGTCTCCTGATTCATTGGTGTCTGCTGCGCGGTTCACAACATAGCGCAGCAGCGAAGATTGAAGCTGTAGGAGGAGCATGGCTCACAGCACACAGCTTCTTCAGAGGAGGAAGAAGAGAAGGACAAGCAGGTGGAAGACAAGAAGGAGGAGGCAGAGGAGGAGCAGGTTGAAGCTGAGATGCAGATGCCATTAGCAATGGCACACATTGCTGCCTAGAAGGTCCAGGATGGCCTCATTATGGCCATATTTACTTAATTTACTCCAATGCAGCCACATGCCTACCACATGCTGTACTAACTCCCCACAACCCCCCCACCTCCCAAATAACACCATAAAGTGTCCGTACAATGACCCAAGCCATTGCTTGTACCCAAAGGCCCAATGCTCGAAGTTAAATAATGTGTCACTATTCACTCCAAGTGACAAAGCCACTTCCAAAGTATGAGGCAAAAATGGACAAGACCTGAAATTGGTGCAAAGAAAAACATTTATGTGTCCAATTAAAACAACTGAAATTTAGCACTAACATTTGTTGATTAAACCCATGTGCTTACCATTGTGTATCTACTTTTGTGTCATTTTTTGTTTGGGAGTGCTGCTGCAAGGTGCAACCCCTGTGCCTTCAGCAGAGATAGCTGCAGGCTGCTCATATCCCGGCTGCGACTGCATAGACACTTTTGGCAGACGTTCTCTGGGTTTTGGAGCCTGTAATACCCCCGCCAAAGTCTACTCCTCCTGTGACTGTGTAGGGGCAAACTTGGTCATCAGAATCCGAGGAAGCATTTGGGACTCTGACTGACGGGGTGGCAATGGGGGAGAAGTTGGAGCGCTTTGAGAAGAGCCCCCATTTCCATGCCACCTCTCTTATGGGCCACGTGCACTTCGCTGCTAGCAAGGAGCTGGCAAGCACTTACCAACTGCACCACTAGACTCACACACTGCTCAATGAAGGACACCCAACCACTCACCTACCAACAACCCGCACCAATGTCGAGGCACATAGAAACATAGAAACATAGAAAATAGGTGCAGGAGTAGGCCATTCGGCCCTTCGAGCCTGCACTGCCATTCAATGAGTTCATGGCTGAACATGCAACTTCAGTACCCCCTTCCTGCTTTCTCGCCATACCCCTTGATCCCCCTAGTAGTAAGGACTACATCTAACTCCCTTTTGAATATATTTAGTGAATTGGCCTCAACAACTTTCTGTGGTAGAGAATTCCACAGGTTCACCACTCTCTGGGTGAAGAAGTTTCTCCTCATCTCGGTCCTAAATGGCTTACCCCTTATCCTAGGGATGGTAGATGCACATCTACCATCCCTAGCCTCACCTCACCCCTTTGGAGGAGACAGTGCTGGCCAGTCTTGGTAAGGGCATGGCTGAGCCCTTGGCCAGCTGTGGGGCTGAAAGGATACAAGATATGGGTATCATCATACGTTATCCCCCTTCTCGCATGCACCTCTAGGTTTCCTGCCCGTCCGTCACCACAACCCCACCCTTGTGTCTTCCTCATTTCACACACCCACGAAATGCAGCCTTCCCAGCCAGTGGGTCAACAAAAACAGGCAGCCTGCCCAGCCAGTGTACCGCAGGCAGATGATTTCCTCCTGGATATTCTAGCCACAAAGGGGCTGTTTGGGTTGCATCCTTCCATCTGATTCCTCCTCTTCAGCTTCCTCCTCTTGTGCATCTTGCTCTTCTGCGACTTCCTTTTCTCCGTCTTCCTCTTCCCTCTGCAAGCGGATGCTGTAAATGTGAAATGACAGTATAAGATGCTGCAAATACTCAGTCGGTCAGGCAGCATGTCGACCTGAGACGTGAACTCCACAGATGTAGTGTGGCCTGCTGAATATTCGCAGCATGCTCTATCTTCTCAAAGGTATTCACTTAGCCTCCAAGCCCCTGCAAGCATCCGGCAGCAAAATACTTAAAAGACTTTTCACATCTATTGCAGCAAGACACGACTTCAATAAAATCCCCTAAACCAAGGCCACTTCCTTCCATTCAAACTTACCTGACTGATGTGTGTGTCCCTTTAAACAGCTGCAGATATCGCCATTGTCAGTGTCTGTCAGCCTGCTTCATGCCAATTTAACCGGGCGTGGTTAGGACCCAGTGCTGAATTGAGCGCTAGGGTCGAAGTTTGCATAGTTGACGTTAAGTCGGCATTGCATGCTGACTGACTTCATCACACCGCCGTTTTATTTTACAGGGTTCTGCTGGTTACTGACAGCGCAAAGGTGCCCACGAATATGGCGGCTGCCGCAGGGACCGACTCCAATTGGTGCAAGAGCGGCAGCTGCCATTTTTCCAAGAATTGCTGGCGCTAACAGGTGGCGGTAAGGATATGAATTTCCCGTCCTTAATATTTTCCAATGATGTCCTCTGTTATACAATGTCAAAGACTTTCAAAAAGTCCTTGTACACCAAATTCACTGCATTTCTTGTATCCATCATATCTCTCACCTTCTCAAGTTTGTCAAGCATGATCTTCCTTTCTGAAGTACAATTGTATTCCATTGTGCCTGAAGTGTCAGAAGTGACCACCTTCCAATTTAAAAATAATATTTTAATTCTTTGTCTCCTTGATCAGCAGGATGGACAGGCGACCTGTACCAACGTATCTGCCAGTGTCACCCTTTAACAAACCATGCTGAAACATTTCCCTTGGCCGTTATGTGTTAGTGTTATTATATCTTACATTATATCTTAGAAAATTATAAATGTGTTCTTCAGAAAGAGTAAGCAGAAAAATCTGCTGTCCATGTTATACAAAATACACACACAATTGCTGATTTTACTTCAATATTCTTCCGTCCTCCCCCTGACAGCTCTTGCTGAGCCTGGGAATACCTGAATATCACAAAATCTAATAAAATAGTAGATATCTAATTCAGCAGCTGTTAACAATGCTGACTAAAAATGTTTTAAAAAATGCTGTTTACATAAGCAAAACTGTTAACTGAGTATGAGTTCTGGATGGTACAGTTGGCCTTAATTCAGGAACTGGCACAAGAAGCATACATTGCTAATGATTTAATGTGGAAGCTGTTAGTATTTCATGTACCTCACTAATTGTGTGACAGAGGTTAATAAATCATTAACTTAATTTGGAAATGCAACACAGCACAACTGCTAATTCACAGGTTTGCTGGTAGCACTTGTAAATTATGGTTTCACTTTGGGAGAGGCAGAGGTGGATTCTGACAAGAGTAAGAGCAAGCAGTAAACTAGAAAAGGCTGGATCAGTGCCAGAACATTACATCAGTACCGGGAATCATGATTATGAATGAAACTTATTCCCGGTAGCAATCCAAAGTTTCTGGCACTAACATTTCAGCTGATCTTTGAGTTATTACTATTCAATAATGCAGGTATCATGAAATATGGAAATAATAAATTATTGTGCATGGGCCAATGGCAACAGAAGAACTGAATTATTTGATACGCTATTTGGTAATGGTGGTGAATATTCTAGTTGGTCATTATCATCATTATCATCATTGACAGAGTGCTTCTATCATCTCACCTTCAACTGGTATGGACTCCCATCAGGATGGGAACCATTTACACTCTGTCACCTTGGCCCTCAGAATATGACCATGATGAACCCCAACACCAACATCACCAGGCACACCAACAGCAACACCAACCTTCTCCGCAACCACCTGATGCTACATAGGACACAGGGCATCAGCACCCAACCACATTGCTGCCTGGGATGCCAGGGATGGCCTCACCATGGCCAGATTTACTTCACTTGACACTGTACACCCTGGCTGCCACATTATGTGCTGATCGGCACCACTCCACACTGTTATGTATGTGAACCCTACCTATGTGTAAGACTTGCCACTAGGGGGCACACCTGTGGGAGACCTAAGGTCACCTGTGCACCCTGGAACAAGCAGGCTTAAAAGGAGGTCCACCATGCTGCTGCCTCACTTTGGAGTTATATTAAAGAGACCAAGGTCACAATGGTTTGAGCTTACAACACAGTCTCATGAAGTTATTCTGAACTTAACACACACCAACAACATAAAGCATTCCTGTAATGTCCAAGCCATTCCTTTCACACTCATCACCATTGCCGGGGGTACCATTATGTCTCACCATTCACTGCAACTCACTAAGCCACTTCCAAAGGTGCACACATATTTGTCCCAGAGCACAAAGTGTTGAAAATAAAGGTTTCAATGTTTGACAGCACATTAACAGAAATGTTACATGGACATTGCATAAAACACCTAAGTCCCTACCCTTGTATGCTGTTAGTTGGTATAATTGAACAAGGATGAGGGTGAGTGTGAGGGTAGAAACATTTCATTCCTGATGGCAATGTAAACGCTTGCAGTTGGAGGCAGAAATGTTCATTTTTGGCTGCTAATAGCTAAGTGGTTCAGACTTGCAGTTTTTTCTATGCTGAGCTATACATATCTATCCTGGTAATAGACAAAGCTGGGAATCATGAGTTAAAAGTAATTGCTTCCAGGAATCAGAATGCACAATGACTTCATAAAATGGATATGTAAATGTACCTATCAAATAACATCAGTCAGTCTGCAGTTCATGCTTACATTAATCAGGTGACTGATGCAATGTTTGCTAACATGTTAATCTCATTCCTCAGGGACTAGCAGAAACAGCAGGATTGAGCTGTGGCAGTGTTGCAGATTGGAGACTTCCCCCAAATCCAGGGTAACATTGATTGCACCCATATTACCCTATGGGCTCCTTCACATGAGTCTACTGCTTTCATGAATCACAAGAGCTTCCACTCCATTAATGTCCAACTGTTGTGAACACCTACAGTTATGTATTTAACCCCTTGTAACCTGCATCACACCTGTCCATCAGAGGGCCTACCTGTTGGAGTCCCAAGGGATCCCAGCATCCCTTGGGAGCACAGTATATAAGCAGGCCACCTATGAGGTACCTGCACTGTGGAACTACAATAAAGGAGCTAAGGTCACACTTGCTCATTACACACAGTACTTGGTCTGACCATTTATTATGAGCATAACAATTGGCGACAAGTTAATGAACAACCGCGCAAAAATGCAAAGAACAGTCGGCATCCTGGAGAAGTTCTCAGAAGGGGACGATTGGGAGGCCTTCGTGGAGAGACTTGACCAATACTGCATAGCCAATGAGCTGGAAGTGGATGAGAACGCGACCAAACGAAGGGCGATCCTCCTAACTGTCTGTGGGGCAACAACATATGGCCTCATGAAGAATCTCCTGGCCCCGGCTAAACCAACAGAGAAATCCTACGAAGAACTGTGTACGCTGGTCCGGGAGCACCTAAATCCTAAGGAAAGTGTTTTGATGGCGAGATAACGGTTCTACACGTGTCAACGATTGGAGGGCCAGGAAATGGTGAGCTACGTCACCGAACTAAGGCGCCTTGCAGGACATTGTGAGTTTGAGGGATTCCTAGAACAAATGCATCAGACATGAGACAATCCTTCTCAAACTGTTGACTGTAGAAACTCCGAATCTGAGTAAAGCCATAACGATAGCCTAGGCATTTATATCCACCAGCGACAACACCAAGCAGATTTCACAGAACAAAGAAGTTTTGGCCAGTACTGTGCATAAAGTAACGTCGGTTTTGAGCAGAAATGTACAGGTCAGAACATACATGCCGGCTGCTGTGGCCCGACCTCAATTGACCCAGAGTCCACCATCATAAGTTAATGCGAGGCAGTTAACACCCCGTTGGCGCTGCGGGGGTAATCATCGGTCCCATTAATGCTGCTTTAAGCACTATGCGGCAATGGTTGCAGAACAATGGGACACCTCCAATGAATGTGCAGTCGAGCTGCAAACCCTGCAAACCCTGTAAACCACCACGTTGCAGAGGAAGATCGGTCCACAGTGGATCAGATGGAATTGGAGACTCATACGGAGGAGGAAGAGGTGTACGGGGTACACACGTTCACAACTAAATGCCCACCAATAATGTTGAAAGTTGAACTGAACGTTATTCCAGTGTCTATGGAGCTGGAGACAGGGGCAAGTCAATCCATAATGAGTAAAACGGCCTTCGACAGGCTGTGGAGGAAGAAGACACACAGGCCCAAGCTCAGCCCCATTCACACCAAACTAAGGACTTATACAAGGAAACTAATCCCTGTAATTGTCCGTGCTGAAGTCAAAGTCTCCTACGATGGAGCAGTATACAAACTCCTGCTGTGGATTGTGCCAGGGGATGGCCCCACATTGTTTGGCAGAAGCTGACTGGGGAAAATCCGCTGGAACTGGGACGACATCCAAGCACTCCTGTTAGTCGATGACACCACATGTATCCAGGTTCTAAGCAAATTCTCTTCGTTATTTGAGCCAGGCATTGGAAGCTTCTCGGGGGCAAAAGTGCAGATCCATTTGGTTCCCGGTACCTGACCCATCCACCATAAGGCTCGGGCGGTACCATATATGATGCATGAAAAAGTGGAAATCGAGCTGGACAAGCTGCAATGTGAAGGCATCATCGCACGAGTGGAATTCAATGACTGGGCCAGTCCAATTGTTCTGGTACTCAAGGAGGATGGTACGGTTAGAATTTGCAGGGAGTACAAAGTAACGACTAACTATTTTTCGCTGCAGGACCAGTACCCGCTACCCAAATTCACGACCCTGGCTGGAGGGAAGACATTCACCAAGCTGGACCTGACCTCGGCCTACATCACACAGGAGCTGGAGGAGTCTTCGAAAGGCCTCACCTGAATCAACACGCACAAAGGTCTGTTTATTTACAACCGGTGCCCGTTCGGGATTCGGTCAGCTGCAGCGATCTTCCAGCGGAACATGGAGAGCCTTCTAAAGTCGATTCCTTGCACAGTGGTCTTCCAGAATGAAATATTGATTACAGGTCGGGACACCATGGAGCACTTGAAGAATCTGGAGGAGGTTCTTAGTCGGTTGGATCGCGTGGGGCTCAGGTTGAAACACTCGAAGTGTGTTTTCCTGGCACAGGACGTCGAATTCTTAGGAAGGAGAATTGCAGCAGACGGTATCAGACCCACCGATGCCAAGACAGAGGCCATCAAGAACGCACAGCGACCATGGGATGTGACGCAGCTGCGTTCGTTCCTGGGACTCCTTAACTACTTCGGTAATTTCCTACCTGGGTTAAGCACCCTGCTAGAAACCCTGCATGCGCTACTGCCCAAGGGAGGCGACTGTGTATGGGGAATTCACAAGAAGCTGCCTTTAAAAAAGCCAGAAATTTACTGTGTTGTAACAAACTGCTTGTTCTGTACAACCCTTGTCAACAATTGGTGCTAGCTTGCAATGCGTCGTCATACTGGGTCGGGTGTGTTACAACTGGCTAATGAATCGGGAATTTTGCAACCAGTTGCATATGCATCGACGAGTTTGTCCAAGGCCGAAAGGACCTACAGCATGGTTGAAAAAGAGGCTCTGGCATGTGTTTACGGAGTAAAAAAAATGCACCAGTACTTATTTGGCCTCAAGTTCGAGCTTGGAACTGACCACAAGCCGTTCATAACGCTATTCTTGGAGAGCAAAGGGATTAATACCAATGCCTCTGCCCGCATCCAAAGATGGGCGCTCATGCTGTCGGCATACAACTATGTAATTTGCCACAGACCGGGCACAGAGAACTGTGCAGATGCTCTCAGTCGGCTGCCATTGCCCACCACCGGGGTGGAAATGGCACAGCCAGCGGACTTGCTCATGGTCATGGAGGCATTTGAGAACGAGAAATCACCCGTTACGGGCCGCCAGATCAGGACCTGGGCCAGCCAGGATCCTTTACTGTGTTTGGTAAAAAAACTGTCCTCCATGGGAGCTGGTACAGTGTCCTAGTGGAGATTCAGGAAGCGATTAAGCCATTACACAGATGCAAAGATGAGCTGTCCCTTCAGGCGGACTGCCTTTTGTGGGGCAATCGCGTGGTCTTGCCCAAGAAAGGCAGAGACACATTCATTTGTGAACTGCACAGCACCCACCCAGGCATCGTGTTGATGAAAGCCATAGCCACGTGTGGTGGCCGGGCATTGACTCAGATTTAGAGTCATGTGTGCGCCAGTGCAATACTTGCTCTCAGTTGAGCAATGCACCCAGAGAGGCATCGCTAAGTTTGTGGTCCTGGCCATCCAAACTGTGGTCGAGGATCTATGTAGACCATGCGGGCCTATTCCTAGGAAAAATGCTTCTGGTTGTCGTGGATGGTTATTCAAAGAGGATTGAATGTGCAATAATGTCTGTAAGCACGTCCACGGCCACCATTGAAAGTCCAGGAGCCATGTTTGCCACGCACGGCCTGCTTGATGTCCTAGTCAGCGACAATGGTCCATGTTTCACCAGTGCTGAATTCAAATAATTCATGAACTGCAACGGGATCAAACATGTCACATTTACGCCGTTCAAGCCCGCATCCAACGGCCAGGCAGAACGGGCAGTTCAGACCATCAAGCAAAGCTTGAAACGCGTGTCGGACGGCGCCCTGCAGACCCGGCTGTCCCGAGTACTGCTCAGCTACCGCACCAGACCCCACTCACTCACCGGGATTCCCTCAGCCGAGCTGGTCATGAAAAGGGCGTGTAAAACAAGGCTTTCTCTGGCCCACCCTGATCTACATGATCACGTAGAGGACAAGCGGCATCAACAGAGTGTGTACCCTGACCGCGCAAACTTGTCATGCAATATTGAGATCGATGATCCTGTGTTTGTGCTCAATTATGGACATGGTCCCAAATGGCTCGCTGGCACGGTCACAGCCAAAGAGGGGAGTAAGGTATTTCAGGTCAAACTGACCAATGGACAAACGCACAGAAAACACTTAGACCAAATTAAACTGCAGTTCACCAACAGCTATGTACAACCTGAAGAGGACACCACCAACTTTGACTCTCCAACACACACACAAGTGGCAACTGACATCACAGTTGACCACGAAACCGAACTCATCATCCCCAGCAGCCCGGCAAGGCTGGCTGCCCAACAGCCTAATGAAGAACTGACCAACCCAACCACACCAGCATTTGTACCGAGACGATCGACAAGGGAACGCAAAGCCCCAGATCATCTCACCTTGTAAATAAGTGTATTGTTGACTTCACGGGGGAGTGATGTTATGTATTTAACCCCTTGTAACCTGCATCACATCTGTCCACCAGAGGGCCTACCTGTTGGAGTCACAAAGGATCCCAGCATCCCTTGGGAGTATATAAGCAGGCCACCCACGAGGTACCTGCTCTCTGGAACTACAATAAAGGAGCTAAGGTCACACTTACTCATTACACACAGTGCTTGGTCTGACCATTTATTATGAGCGTAACACCTACAGTGCAACATGCCGGCCTGTGTCTGTTGTCCTGGCAGCTGCCTTGCTGCTTTTATTTTGCAGGGCAATCCGCCGTCCTCACACTTTTTGCCACTTCACTGCCAGTGAGAGGCTAGTTCACTGCCAGTGAGAGGCCACTTCACTATCAGTGAGTGGCCAGTTCGCTGCCAGTGAGAGGCTAGCTGATTGAGGACAAGGGCAATCCCCTGTATGCTTGTCTCATGACTCCTCGCAGGAACACACTCTCAGTCATCAAATTGCACTATGATCAGATCCATGGGTCAACAAGAACCTCATCAAGAAGACCACTGGGCACCTCAGCCAATGACACTGCTGCCTGGGCAAGTCTAGTTGCTTCCTCCAATACAAACAGTGGGAGGGTCCTGTAGTTTTCTGAATGCTGTAACAGGGCCAACGTATGGAGCCACCGTTGGATAAGGATTACTAGCAAGATGTCCCTCCCCCATCCCCCCACATTAACAATCATGTCCAACATCTGTTTCAATCCTTCCACCCTCCAATAAACTACATCTATCCAAACACTAACATTGGTATTGATGGCATCTGACATTGGAGGGTCACCAGCTACTACAAGAACAGTCCACACACACAAGGGTTGTCATTTTAATGGCTTATGTGAGCCTCTAGTGTCTGCCTTAACTGATTTCTTAAGTGCTCCCCAGTGTGGCTCAGATGAGAGCTTTTGACATGCTTGTGGTGACATCTATGAGCTTGGGTTTAGAAGGTCCAACTGCAGACTGCAGCCTCTTGGCGGCTGCTGGGGTAGTCTGGCCCAACTGGCTATCTGATACCAGGCCAGCTATGGGTTGAGGGGATAGCAAGTATACAGACATGCTGTGGTCCTGAGAGAGATGTTCTACTTTCATGCATAATTGCCCCTGCTATCAGTCTGCAGCTCTGCACTCCCACTGATCTATGGGAGAGTAGACTCTAATTGTGCTGTGATTGAAGCCCCTATCCATTAAATCTCTCGGCCTGTCCAAGGTGGAGGGGATGGTGGAGCACAGAGCTTGTAAGGCTGCAGTTGTTATATATGGAGAAAGAGTCAGACTGAACACTGTGAGCTCAAAGTAACTTGTGACCTTAGTTTTTTACTGCAGGTCTCCAGAGTGCCTCTCCAACCTGTGAGGCCTCCTTAAATACCTGTGCTCCCAAGGGATTATGGGATCCCTTGGGACTCCAGGGGATGAGCCCTCTGGTGGCTGTACAGAGTAAATACAAGTTTACATACATAACAACACTCTTCCCCCCCCCCCCGCCAAAGTCAATAGTGTAACTATTTACAATGTGAGTCGATCTGGGGCCTTTCTTGCCCTGGTTGATCGTCTCGACGTGAAAGTTGGTATTGTTGAATCATTTGTTGGGCCCTCGCTGGGCTGCTGTGCAGCTGGCCTTGCTGGGCTGCCTGGTGTGTTGGGCCCTGCTGGGCTGCTGTGAATGATGGGCTCTGCTTTGTGGTCAACCATGGTGCTGGTTGCCACTGGTGTGTATGTTGGGGGATCAAAAAAGGTATGGTCCAAAGTGGGTTGCTCACGATTGTCTGTGAATCAGAGTTTGATTTGGTCCAAGTGTTTCCGGTGAATGAGTCCATTTGAAAGTTGGACCCGAAGCACCCTGCTCCCCTCTTTGGCCACGACAGTGCCGGGAAGCCACTTGGGACCTTGTCCATAATTCAATACAAATACAGGTTCATTGATTTCAATTTCGCGTGAAACATTTGCGCTATCATGATATGTACTTTGTTGAAGCCGCTTGCTCTCTACCTGTTCATGTAGATCAGGGTGAACTAACGAGAGCCTTGTCTTAAGTGATCTTTTCGTGAGCAGCTCAGCAGGTGGGATCCCAGTGAGTGAGTGTGGTCTCGTGCGGTAGCTAAGCAGGACTCGGGATAGGTGAGTCTGCAGTGAGCCTTCAGTTACCCTCTTCAAGCCTTGCTTGATGGTTTGCACTGTTCTCTCTGCCTGACCATTGGACGCTGATTTAAAAGGGGCAGATGTGACATGTTTGATCCTGTTACGGGTCATGAATTCTTTGAACTCAGCACTGGTAAAACATGGCCCGTTGTCGCTCACCAGGACATCAGTTAAGCCGTGAAGGGCAAACATGGCCCGCAGGCTTTCAGTAGTGGCAGCCGACGTGCTAGCTGACATTATCTCACATTCAATCCACTTGGAATACGCGTCTACAACCACAAGGAACATTTTACCCAAGAACGGGCCTGCATAGTCGACGTATACCCGAGACCACGGTTTGGAGGGCCAAAACCATAAACTTAGCGGCGCCTCCCTGGGTACATTGCTGAACTGCGATCATGTATTACATCTGTGAAAACAGGACTCTGACTCCGCATCAATACCGAGCCACCACACATGGGATCTGGCTATCGCTTTCATCATTACGATGCCTGGATGGGTACTGTGGAGGTCATTGATGAAGGTGTCTCTGCCCTTCTTCGGGACCATTACTCGATTGCCCCACAGAAGGCAGTCTGCTTGTATAGACATTTCATCTTTGCGCCGCTGGAACATCTTTATCTCTTCCTGCATTTCCACTGGGACACTGGACCAGCTCCCGTGAAACACATAGCTTTTGACTAGAGTTAATAAGGGGTCCTGGCTTTGATCTGCCGGGCAGTGACGGGTGATTGCTCACTCTCAAATGCTTCCATAATCATGGCTAGATCTGCAGGCTGCGCCATTTCCACCCCCGTGGTGGGCAATGGCAGCCTACTGAGAGCATCGGCGCAGTTTTCTGTGTCTGGCCTGTGGCGGATAGCATAGTTATATGCGGACAATGTGAGCACCCATCTCTGGATGCGGACTGATGCGTTGATATTTATCCCTCTCGGAAAACAGGGATATTAGTGGCTTATGGTCAGTTTCCAATTAGAATTTTAGCCCAAACAGGTATTAATGCATTTTCTTTACCCCATAGACACACGCTAACGCTTCTTTTTCAATCTTGCTGTAGGCTCTCTCAGCCTTAGACAGACTCCTGGATGCATAAGCAACCGGTTGCAGTTTCCTGAAATCATTAGCTTGTTGCAATACACACCCGACGCCATATAATGATGCATCACATGCTAGTACCAAATGCTTACATGGATCATACAACACAAGCAATTTGTTTGAGCATAACAATTTTCTCACTTTTAAAAAGGCATTTTCTTGGCTTTTGCTCCAAACCCATTCATCCCCTTTTCGTAGTAAGACATGCACTGATTCTAACAGTGTGCTGAGACCCAGTAAGAAGTTACAAAAGTAGTTCAGGAGTCCCAGAAACGACCGCAGCTCCATCACGTCCTGTGGCCTTGGTGCGTACTCGATTGCCGTCCGCCGCAATCCTCCTTCCCAAGGACTCCACTTCAGGTGCCAAGAAAATGCACTTTGAGCGTTTTAACCTGAGCCCCACGCAGTTGAGTCAACAAAGAACCTCCAGCAGATGCTCGACTGTGTTCCGACCTGTGACCAAGATGTTGTCCTGGAAGACCATGGTGTAGAGGACTGACTTTAGTAAGTGATACGTCCTTATTACACAGTATAAATGCACACGAGGCCCATGCTTGAGAGAAGGTCAGTCTGTGACCTGTCCTTTATTCCTTAGCACTCAAGTGATGAAGGTGGATGGAGCTTCCCCTTTTATACCTGAAGGTCCAGGTTAGGAGTGTCTCCCACCTAGTGGTCAGTGTTCTCACGGTGTACAACTTAGGTCAGTTTATACATGGGTTACAATGCTGGTTGAATACATGACATCACCTCCCCCCCCAAAGTCTTATTGGGATCACAGGTTGAGTCTCTCTGGTGGTTTACGCTCCCTTGTCGAGCGCCTGAGTTGGGGCTCCGGTTGTTGGGCGCTGGCCTGAGTGTCTGCTGTTTGCAGTGCCTCAGGCCTGTCCGGACTGCCCACAGAAACTGGGCTCTCCTCCCTTTGGTTCCGGTGTTCGGTCACCTGTGGTGGAGTGAACTCGATATCGTGTTCTTCCTCTGCTTCTTCTATGGGGTTGCTGAACCTCCTTTTTGTTTGATCCACATGTTTGCGGCAGATTTGTCCATTGGTAAGTTTAACTACCAGAATCCTATTTCCCTCTTTGGCAACCGCAGTGCCTGCGAGCCATTTGGGCCCTGCAGCGTAGTTGAGGACAAAAACAGGATCATTTACATCAATACATCGCGCCCTCGCATTCCTGTCATGGTAGTGATATTGTGACTGGCGCCTGCTCTCGACAATTTCTTTCATGGTGGGGTGTATAAGGGATAATCGGGTTTTGAGCTTCCTTTTCATTAGTAGCTCTGCGGGTGGAACCCCTGTGAGTGAGTGTGGTCGGGATCTATAGGCCAACAGGAGGCGTGATAAGCGGGTTTGTAGAGAACCCCCTTGGAATCTGAGCATCCCCTGTTTGATTATCTGCACTGCTCGTTCTGCCTGGCCGTTTGAGGCCGGCTTGAACGGTGCCGTTCTAACATGGTTAATTCCATTGCCTGCCATGAAGTCCTGGAATTCAGTGCTTGTGAAGCACGGGACATTATCGCTGACCAAGATGTCCGGAAGACCGTGGGCGGCGAACATTGCCTGTAGACTTTCTACCGTGGCAGAGGATGTGCTTGAATTTAAAATGTCACACTCGATCCATTTGGAGTAGGCGTCTACTACAACCAAAAACATTTTCTCCATGAAAGGACCTGCGTAGTCCACATGGATGTGTGACCAAGGCTTGGCGGGCCATGGCCAGGGACTAAGGGGGGCTTCCCTGGGCGCATGGCCCAGCTGGGCACACGTGTTGCACCTGCGAACACAAAGTTCCAGATCTGCGTCTATCCCTGGCCACCAAACGTGTGACCTGGCGATTGCCTTCATCGTGACAATGTCCGGGTGCCCATTGTGGAGTTTTCTGATGAACACCTCTCTGCCCATCTGGGGCATGACTACGCGGTTTCCCCACTGTAGGCAATCGGCCTGAATCGAGAGTTCATCCTTGCGCCTGTGAAATGGTTTAAATTTCTCAGGGCATGCCCTGTACGTGGCTGCCCAGTCCCCATTCAGGACACATTTCTTGACTAGAGACAATAGCGGGTCTCTATTTGTCCAGACTTTAATCTGACGGGCTGTCACGGGTGAGCCTTCGCTTCCAAAAGCTTCAACAGCCATGACCATCTCAGCACCATGCTCGGTAGCCCCCTCAGTGGTGGCTAGTGGGAGCCTGCTGAGTGCATCGGCGCAGTTTTCGGTGCCCGGTCTGTGCCGAATTGTGTAGTCATAGGCAGCTAACGTGAGTGCCCACCTCTGTATGCGGGCCGATGCGTTTGCATTTATGGACTTGTTGTCGGCCAAAAGGGACGTTAGGGGTTTGTGATCTGTCTCCAGCTCAAATTTCCTGCCAAACAGGTACTGGTGCATTTTCTTTACCGCATATACACATGCGAGCGCCTCCTTTTCTACCATCCCATAGCCCCTTTCTGCCTGGGACAGACTCCTGGAGGCATAAGCTACCGGCTGTAACAGACCCTTGGCATTGACATGCTGCAACACACACCCGACATCATAGGACGACACATCGCACGTTAACACAAGTTTCTTACATGGGTCATATAGCGTTAACAGATTGTTGGAACATAACAAATTGCGTGCTCTATTAAAAGCCCTTTCCTGGCTGTCCCCCCAGACTCATTCGTGACCTTTGCGTAGGAGCACGTGTAGTGGCTCTAGCAGCGTGCTCAATTTGGGAAGAAAGTTACCAAAATAGTTCAGGAGCCCCAGGAACGAACGCAGCTCCGTCGTGTTACGGGGTCTGGGTGCTCTCTGGATCGCTTCCATCTTGGATGCAGTCGGGCTGATCCCGTCTGCTGTTACCCTCATCCCCAGGAATTCTACCTCTGGAGCTAGGAAGACGCACTTCGCCTTTTTCAGTCGCAGACCTACCCGGTCCAGTCTATGTAGCACCTCCTCCAGGTTGTGGAGGTGTTCTTCAGTATCGTAACCCGTAATGAGGATGTTGTCCTGAAAAACCACCGTCCCTGGAATCGACTTGAGGAGGCTTTCCATATTTCGTTGGAAGATCGCGGCGGCCGAGAGAATCCCGAACCGACACCTGTTGTACTCAAACAACCCCTTGTGTGTCGTGATGGTGGTCAGCTTCTTCGACTCACTCGTCAGCTCCTGGGTCATGTAAGCTGAGGTCAGGTCCAATTTTGAAAAAGGTTTGCCACCGGATAGCGTTGCAAAGAGGTCCTCCGCTCTCGGTAGTGGGTACTGGTCTTGGAGTGACACCCGATTGATGGCGGTCTTGTAATCACCACATATCCTGACCGACCCATCCGCCTTGAGCACTGGCACAATCGGGCTCGCCCAGTCACTGAATTCGACTGGCGAGATGATGCCTTCCCTCAACAGGTGGTCCAATTCGCCTTCTATCTTTTCCCGCATCACGTACGGCACTGCTCTGGCCTTGTGGTGTACTGGTCTGGCGTCCGTGTTTATGTGAAGCACTACCTTGGCCCCCATGAAAGTGCCAATGCCGGGTTGAAATAATGAGTCAAATTTGTCCAGGACCTGTGAGCATGATACTCGCTCCACAGAGGAAATTGCATTGACATCCCCCATTTCCATTTCATGACAGCAAGCCAACTCCTCCCCAGTAATGCGGGACCATCCCCTGGGACAATCCAGAGTGGCAACCTGTTCTCCGAATCTTTGTGGGTCACGACTACTGTGGCGCTGCCTAGCACTGGAATGATCTGCTTTGTGTAAGTCCGTAGCTGTGCGTCAATCGGCCGATAATTTTGGCCTCCTGGTCTTGGATGCCCACAACTTTTCGATCTGTTTGATACCCATCAGGGACTGGCTGGCACCTGTGTCTAACTCCATTGATACTGGGATGCCATTGAGGAGCACTTTCATCATTATCGGTGGCGTCCTGGTGTATGAACTGTATACGTGCTCCACATGAACTCGCTGAACTTCAGCTTCCAGCGATTTCCCCCAGTGTCCATTTCTGCAATTTCTGCAGGTATTTTGCTCATCTCTGCAAATTCCAGCTGAATGTATGCCTCCACGCCTCCAGCATGAGTTGCGGTTTGAAACAAAAGGTCCCTTGCCAGTCGATCGTCCCTGACTGCCCCTGTTATTGTCCTTGAGTGCACCATTAACAGGTGTTGATGGCCCCATTACTGTCCTTGCAATGGCATGAATCGCTGTTCAGTTTGCCATTGTCTCTGTCGAACTCCCCCTCTGGGTTCGACTACATGTTGGGGCATGCCTGACTGCCCTTGTCTGTCTGGAGAACTGTGTGCTGCTTTAACAATGTTGAATCTCTGTCCCAACCATTCCTTAACACAGTACCTCTTGTCTGTTCTGCTAGTGGCCATGCTCGCGTGGTTTAAATCCCAGTTTCTTGTCGCCATTGATACGTCCTTACTACACAGTATAAATGCACACGAGGCCCATGCTTGAGAGAAGGTCAGTCTGTGACCTGTCCTTTATTCCTTAGCACTCAAGTGATGAAGGTGGGTGGAGCTTCCCCTTTTATACCTGAAGGTCCAGGTTAGGAGTGTCTCCCACCTAGTGGTCAGTGTTCTCACGGTGTACAACTTAGGTCAGTTTATACATGGGTTACAATGCTGGTTGAATACATGGCAGTAAGCTTTGCATGTTTCTCTGTAATATTGCCGCCGCTGATCGGATTCCAAACGGGCATCTGTTATAAACAAAAGACCTTTGTGCATGTTAATGCAGGTGAGGGCCTTCGTTGATTCCTCCAGTTCCTGCAACATGTAGGCTGAAGTCAGATCCAGCTTCATGAATGTCTTTCCTCCTGCCAGCATTGCAAAGAGGTCATCAGCCTTTGGTAGTGGGCATTGGTCCTGCAGGGAGAAATCATTGATAGTTACTTTGTAATCGCCACAGATTCTGACAGTGCCGTCTTCCTGGAGGACTGGGACGATAGGACTGGTCCACTCGCTGAACTCGATCGGTGAAATGTTGCCCTCTCTTTCCAGCCGGTCTAGCTCGATGTCTACCTTTTCTCTCATCATGTATGGTACTGCTCTCGCCTTGTGATGGATGCGTCGCACCCCCGGAATTAGGTGGATCTGCACTTTTGCTTTTGGGAATTTCTCAATGCCTGGTTTGAACAGCGAAGGAAATTTGTTTAAGACCTGGGCACACGAAGTGTTGTCAGCGGGCGACAGCGCTCGGACGTCGTCCCAGTTCCAGCGTATCTTTCCCAGCCAGCGCCTGCCGAGCAGCATGGGACCATCACCCGGTACCACCCAGAGTGGTAGCTTGTGCACCGCTCCATCGTAGGATACCTTGCCGATTACAGGAATCAGTTCTTTTGTGTAAGTTCTGTAAGGGGGTGGTCTCTATGAGGGGTCAGGTTCCCTTCTGACTAACTTGAATGGTTCGAATAGCTCCCATTCCCTTGGGTTCTGTACTCTGGATTTATTTGGGGGGGTGTGACAAAACTGCAAAAGACACTGGTTTGATACAAATGCACTTCATTTTTATTACAGTCAAAGCAATACAGGCTTATTACTCTAGTAAGGAAATACAAGGTCAAACTTAAAATCACTCCAATAAAGAACCATACACTACATTTAAAGGGGGTTACAGTAAATTGTACCTCCCACCTCCCAATACCTAATTTTAGCTAGGTTAGACTCCAGGGCAGGCAGGGACTATGCTTACCAATCCTTTTGACAGTTAATGGTAGATCGCGTTCTCTTTTCCGTTGACACCACGTTGACTTTGGTTGGTCGCTGCCGCGATGGTGATGTTCTTCCTTCAGGACTTCAGGACTTCGAGGCTGGAGAAGTTAATTTACATCTGTCGCGTTGGTTTCTCTCCTTGTCTTGATGACACAGCATAGTGTGGTACTAGTCTGTCAGTCAAAGTGTCATCTGAGGTAGTCGCAGTCTTGTAGCTACCTAGCAACCTGGTGTAGTATGGCATACCCTCTGTTGAAACAGGGAGCCAGTTATACGATTTCAGTGTTCTAATCTTGGCGCCAGATCTGTTCAAAATCCTTTGTATAATTTTGGCGGGCTTGGTTCTTCTTTGTAATATTTTGGTGGGCTCGTTAAAAGTTGATATGTTTTAGGTGAGTTGGTGTTCGAAAACTGTTTCCTGATGGAAATATTAGTTTGGTAATTGCAATGCCCTTTTGTGCTTAGTCTTTAGCATACAGGCTGGATTGGGCCTCTTTCTGATGTGTATGCTGAAATGATTGTCCAGACCCATGTTGATGGGGAGCTACCTCTGGGTGATTTTGTGATGTAAATGTTTCTTGTGGGGGAAGGATTTTCGAATACTCATTCTTCCAGACAGATTAATGTAATGTCTGTAAGCTTGTAATATTTGTAGCTCCACACTGTGGATGTGGACGTATTGTGTACTGCAATTGCACAATTAATAATTAAACAGAACCAGGCAGATTTCCGGAGACTTCCGAGAGAGCTTCCTGCCATGTTAGGAGCTGTGTGTGCTGTGCTCTGTGAATATATCACATTTGGCGATTGAGATGGGATTTTTTTCGGATGAGTTAAAGCTTAAATTTTATTGGTGAAGGATTCAGCCAGCTGACAGAGAGACTTTGGAAATTTCTGTCTTTGGAAAAAGCTACAAAAATCCAAGGTAAAATACGGCACACGGCGTGAACAGCTAGAGATTAAAATGGCAGGTATATTGGGACATTTGGGGGAATATAGACACGACCGGGAATGTTTTAAAGCATATGTGGATCGGCTAGAAATGTATTTCTTTGCAAATAACATAATCGAAGTTTCAGACAATGCAGTCCAGAACAGGGCTGTGTTGGAATGTAAGAGAGCGATCTTCTTATCGGAGGTAGGTCCGGCATTATATGACACTCTTGTAAATCTGCTTGTGCCTGACGAGCCAAAGGACACAACACTTAAAGAGATTTTAACGAAGCTGGAGCAGCACTATAACCCCAAACCTTTAGAAATTGCTGAAAGCTATCGGTTCAGGATTCGGAATCAAAAGGCTGATGAAAGTATCAGTGTTTACATCGTAGCATTAAAAAAGCTGTCGATGCACTGTAATTTTGGAAACTTTCAAAACCGCGCATTATGGGATCATTTTGTTTGTGGGGTGAAAAATTATGCGATCAGAAGTTATTGACGACGGATGACTTGACTTTTGAGATTGCTTGTTAGGCAGCGAGGTCGATGGGCATAGCCGAACAATATTCCCGAGAAATAAATAATAATTACGGTTGTCAGTCAACCGAGGTAAATCACCTGCAGGTTCAAAATAAAAGACGGTGGGTGCCCAAAGTCTCAAAAACTGGAAATTCTAACAGAGCGTCGAAGTCGTGCTATAGGTGCCTGGGACAACACATTACTCAAAGTTGTCCATACGTGAAGGTAGAGTGTTTCTTCTGCAGGAAGACTGGACATCTTGCGAAGGCATGCCAACTGAAGTGTAAACCAGCTTCCAAAGCTATGAGTCCAGCGTTCAAAGCTATGAGTAGAAATCCCAAGAGACTACATAGCATGGAAGAACAACAACAGGACGAGGTTACATATCATCAGAAGCACGAGGTTAACGGATAGCGATTCGGAAAGCATCAAAATCCACATAGCTGTTGCGGGATTCAAGATACCAATGAAAATTGACATGGGTGCATCAGTGAGTGTAGCACCGGAGTCACTATATCGCGACAAATTGCGTGATTTCCAACTGGAGAAATCCAAGATAGAGCTGCGAGGCTACTAGGGAGAAAAAATTCCTGTGGTAGGTCGTATCACCGTACTGGTGAAATATAAAGATCAATTTAAGAACTTGCCTCTAATAGTAGTGAAAGGAGACAAGTCTGCCTTACTAGGAAGAAATTGGTTGAGCTCACTGAAGCTGGATTGAAGTAAGATTTTCTGTGTGGAAGCGAGATTTTCATCAATGGATGAGGTTACCAAGAAGTATCTGAAGGTGTTCTGCGAAACGAGCAGTCCGATCCAAGGCTTCAAGGCGAGTGTCAGGGTACAAAAGGACGCTAGATTGGTTTGCTACAAGCCACATTCTGTACCATATGCACTCAAGGAGAAAGTTGAGCAAGAACTCAAAAGATTAGTGACTGAGAACATTATTTGTAAGATAAGTCGATGTAATTGGGCTACACCCATTGTTGTTGTACCTAAGTCCGATGATAAGGTAAGATTGTGTGGTGATTATAAGGTAACCGTAAACCAGGTTCTAGAGGGTAATGTCCCCAATACATTGCCGAATATAGAAGATTTGTTCACAACACTGACAGGTGGTCAGATCTTAAAACTGGATCTTACGAATGCCTACTTACAGCTTGAACTAGATGAGGAGTCCAAGTCATGTTTGACTATAATACTCATCTCGGCCTATATCAATTTAATAGGCTACCGTTTGGAGTGTCTTCCACCCCTGCCATATTCCAAGGGGTGATGAACCAGATTTTGCAAGGTATTGAAGGGGTAGTATGTTATTTGGATGACATACTAATTGCAGCACCAAATAGGCAAATTCATAATAACATATTGAATGAAGTCCTCAAACAGCTAGAGAAGCACAGAGTACAAGTGTCTGCTCATAAGTGTGAGTTATTTAAAAACTCAGTGGAGTACTTAGGGTACAGAGTAGACAAAGATGGTTTACATCCAACCATGGAAAAATTGGATGCAATGAGAAATGTACCTACTCCCAGGAATATCACTGAACTTCGTTCATTCTTGGGTCCTTTGAACTATTATGGGAAGTTCCTACCAAATTTGGCTACAGTATTACAGCCACTGAATGAACTTTTGAAAAAACAGGTCCATTGGAAGTGGTCAAAAGAATGCGATACAGCATTCAAGGAGTGTAAAAGCAAATTGGTAGAGAGCACCATGTTAGTTCACTATGACATATCTAAGGAGATTAAGCTAGCATGTGATGCCTCTCCGTATGGAGTTAGGGCAGTAATCTCTCATGTATTAAGTAGTGGGGAGGAGAGACCAATTGCTTTTGTTTCACGCACTCTCAGTGCCAGTGAGAGTAATTATGCGCAAATTGAAAGGGAAGCTTTAGCATTTATTTTTGGGGTCAAGAAGTTTCACAAATACTTGTATGGTCGTAAGTTTACCATCGTTACGGACCATAAGCCCCTAACAGCAATCCTCCATCCAAAATACCCAGTTCCAACATTAACTGCAGCCCAAATGCAGAGATGGGCTTTGATCTTGTCAGCATATACATATGATATTGAATACAGACGATCAGCTGATCACAGTAATGCTGATGCAATGTCTAGATTGCCTTCCCCATTACAAGTTACACCCGATAGAGAAGAAGTGTTTTATTTTTCATACATTGATGAACTGCCAGTCACAGCTGAAGAGATTGGTAGAGCAACCAAACGTGACCCAGTGATGTCAAAGGTGTATGAGTATATTGCAAATGGATGGCCAAACCAGGTAACAGACAAAAATACACATCCATTCTTCATTCGTAGGAATAAATTATCAGTAGATAAAGATTGTATCATGTGGGGTGCAAGAGTGGTTACACCAAATAAATTCAGGTCCAAATTATTAGGAGACCTCCATGACCAGCACCTGGGAATGTGCTTGACCAAGAGTTTTGCACGCAGTTATTTATGGTGGTCAGGTCTTGATAAAGATATAGAGTACATCGTGAGTCAGTGTACGACATGTCAATTGGTAAGCAAGCAACCACAACCAGTACCATTACAGCCATGGAAATGGCCTCCCAGGGTGTGGCAAAGGCTACATATTGATTTTGCTGAGTTAGAAGGACAACAATTGTTCATTGTGATTGATAGCCATTCAAAATGGGTTGAGGTGTTTCCAATGTGGAAAATAACAAGTAAAACATTGGACATTTTGTGAAAATTATTTTCTTCATTTGGCCTCCCTGAAGAAATTGTTTCGGATAATGGACCACAATTTCGTTCAGAAGAATTTGCACAATTCACGAGCAAAAATGGTGTGAAACATACCAAGGTTCCACCATACCATTCTGCTTCGAATGGTGCAGCAGAGCGCACTGTACAAATTGTAAAACGTGCCCTCATAAAACAAATGTTAGATCCAAATCCAAAGAAACGACAGTTGTCATTGGATCACAAATTGGCTAATTTTTTGATTACATATCAAAATACTCCTCATACAACTACTGGTAGAACACCAGCAGAGTTGTTTCTCAAATGACAGCCACGAACCAGATTCTCGTTGTTAAAACCAAATTTGGCACAGTCCGTAGAAGAGACACAATTAAGACAGAAAGGGAATCATGATCGAGGTAGAGTAAAAGAGGGAAGTGTGAAATTAAACCAGAAGATGAGAGTGAAGAACCATCACCATAAATGGTTAAAGTGGTTACCAGGAAGAGTGGTGAAGATATGTGGTCCTCGCACATATTTGGTAAAGATGTTTGATAATGGACAGGTTAGGTTTGTTCATATTGATCATATTTTACCTACAGACATGGAAGGAGTTGAAGGTGGGAATGATTCAATTATTTCTGATTCATCAGATAGTTTTGATATACCAGTAGAAAATCCTAAATCCAATGTACTGGAAACAAATCCAGGAGAGAATCAGAATGAAAGTCTGAGTCTGAGTCAGGAAAACAAAGAGCCTGAAGTTAGAGTGAGTTCAAATGAAAATCAAGGAAATTCCGTGGAGGAAAACGTTCCTCAGGATGAGCCTCGAATGAGTGTGTAATCGACACCATGTTTGGAAGGTTCTGTTCGAGAGTGAAGGTATCCTCTTCGAAACAGAAAACAAGTAGTAAAGTTAAATTTGTAAATATGGAAAAAAAAGCTTATATCCTGTGTTATGAAAGTTATGTATGATGTTTGTTATGATGGCTTCTTCATTAAGGAGGGAGAAGTGTAATGTCTGTAAGCTTGTAATGTTTGTAGCTCCACACTGTGGATGTGGACGTATTGTGTACTGCAATTGCACAGTTAATAATTGAACAGAACCAGGCAGATTTACGGAGGCTTCTGAGAGAGCTGCCTGCCATGTTAGGAGATGTGTGTGCTGTGTTCTGTGAATATATCACAGTTAACTTAGTCCTCACACCCAGGTAGCTTCACTTAATTAGACTGTCTCCTGCTAGTTCCTTAGGTCCCGCCCACTGCCTTGAGTTTGTCTTTTAAATTCCAAAATTCTATTCAAGTCCGTAGTTTCTTTCATAAGCACTTTAGAGTTCCAATCTTTTCGCTAGATAGTCCCAAATTAAATTTCCTTTCGAATGAGCCCAAACACAGATGGGGGTGGGGGGGCGTGGTGGTGGGGAGTTTCTTGTGAATTTTGCACCTGCTTCAGTTCTTAATTTCGTGTGAACTGGAGTTAAGACTGGCCTTGAGGCCTTGTTGCACCACAATCTTTCGAAAGTCTTTTTGCTCATGATGGCCTGGCTCGTGCCCGTGTCCAGCTCCATTGAGACCGGGGGTCCATTTAGTTCAACATTCAGCATTATCGGGGGACAATTCGTGGTGAATGTGTGCACCCCATGTATCTCTGCCTCCTCAGTCTGAGGCTCTGGTTTGTCGTGATCCTCCATGGATCTGTCCTCCTCTGCAACATGGTGGTTTGCCGGTATAACAGGATTTGCAGCTCGCCTGCACACTCGTTGGAGGTGTCCCATTGTTCCACAGCCCTTGCAAAGGTACCCTTTGATTCGGCATGGATGGAAACAATGATCACCCCCGCAATGCCAACAAGGTGTTAATGGCCTTGCATTCAACTCACTTGATGGTGGACTCTGAGACATCTGTGGACGTGCAGCTGCAGGTATGTGTGACCTGCCCTGTACGTTACGATTCGAAAACAACATCACTTTGTTCACAGGACTTGTAGCAGCACTTGTGTGCTGAGAGATTTGCTTTGTATTGTCACTGGTGGCAACGAACGCCTGGGCTATCGCTATTGCCTTACTCAAGGTTGGGGTCTCTACATCAAAAGTTTGTGAAGTATGGTTTCGTGGCCAATGCCAAGTACGAAAAAGTCTCTGAGCATATGCTCCAAATGTACTTCAAATTCGCAATGTCCTGCAAGGCGTCTTAGCTCGGCAACATAACTCACCACTTCCTGGCCTTCAGACCTTTTGTAGGTATAGAACTGGTACCTCTCCATCAGAACGCTTTCCTTCAGGTTCAAATGCTCTCAGACCAGTGTGCACAAATCATCGTACGATTTCTCCGTGGGTTTCGCTGGAGTGAGCAGATTCTTCATGAGGCCATACGTTGGTGCCCCACAGATGGTGAGAAGGATCACCCTTCATTTGGCAGCATTCTCTTCCCCATCTAGCTAATTGGCCACGAAGTATTGGTCGAGTCGCTCCACAAAAGTTTCCCAATCATCTCCCTCCGAGAATTTCTCCAGGATGTCCACATTTCTCTGCATGTTTGGGTTCACTATCTGTATCTTGTTGCCAGTTGTTATGTATGGAGAAAGAGTCAGACTGAACACTGTGAGCTCAAAGTAACGTGTGTCCTTAGTCTTTTATTGCAAGTCTCCAGAGTGCCTCTCCAACCTGTGAGGCCTCCTTAAATACCTGTGCTCCCAAGGGATTATGGGATCTCTTGGGACTCCAGGGGATGAACCCTCTGGTGGCTGTACAGAGTAAATACAAGTCCACATATATAACAGTAGTATTGCCATATCTGAGGTGACCACATGCTCTGTGGTTGACTGCAGAGTCTTGTTGCAATGCACCAGAACTGCACACAGGTTGGTAGTGGACTCTTGCATAATTGCCAATCAGTTGTGGTAGCTCCCTGGCAACTTTGGCATTTCTTGGGTTCGTCTTTCCACCTGCACTTGCTCCTAATCACTTGTGCTTTGTGAATTACCCTGCGCAGACCCCTCTAACTCACTATCTATACCACCTGGAGTGCTGATATCTGTGCTAGTGCTTGGAAAGGTATGTGAGTGACAGTAGATCTTCAGGCAGGTTATTACCCTCCATATATGGCAGGGTCCCAGTCATCTGAAGCACCCAGAAAGAGGTCAGAGGCTTCACACGTCATGACAAGGGTAAGTTGTGGCAGATAAGTGGCAACACAATGCATGCCCAGGTTGTAATGCTGTGTGTGTGAGCTAGAAAGTTAAGTGGAAAGAGAAAAGAATAGATTAAATATGTAGCTCAATGAAATCTCTCAAATCAAATGTTTACTTGTAATGTCTAAAAACTTCTTTTTGGCAATTTTAATTTTTTTCAACCTACAATTTGTACAATGTGTCTACATTCCTAGTAACAATTCTGAGACTAAATAGATTGCAGCCTCTTCAACTGGCTAGTGTAACTGGAACCTTTTCATGCTTAAATGCTCAAACACAGCACCTTTATTTAGTTGATACAAGGGATATAAATGACCGCTTTCAGGCATAAAGCTAATGCACAAATGTTGATTTCTGGTTTGAAGTAAGATTTTTCGCCATGATATTTAATTAATAATTTTTGCTTGTCTGTTAAGAAAGGCTTAGGGTTTTCCCTACCCCAATTTCTCAATAGAAAATCAGGAATAATTTCACTAAATATATTTAGGAATGAGGTTGCACAATGTATGGTCATACGTTGGGCAATCAGACCCAGATTTTATTTCCTATTTGCATAGGGGTACATAGGATATACAGCACAGAAACAGGCCATTTGGCCCAACAAGTACACACTGGCATTTATGATCCACTCAAGCCTCCTCCTGTCTTTCCTCGTCTAAATCTACCTGGATAACCCTCTATTCCCTTCTCCCTCATATGCTTGTCTAGCCTCCCCTTAAAAGCATCTATACCATTTGCCTCAACTACTCCCTGTGGTAGCGAGTTCCACATTCTCACTACACTTTGGGTAAATAATTTTTTTCTGAATACCCTTGGTTTCTTGGTGACTATCTTATATTGATGGCCTTAGTTATGCTCTTCCCCACAAGTGGAAACATTCTCTCTGTATTTACTCTATCAAAACTTTTCATAATTTTAAAGACCTCTATTAGATCACCCCTCAGCCTTCTTTATTCGAGAAAAGAGACCCAGCCTGTTCATCCTTTCCTGATATGTATACCCTTGCATTTGTGGTATCATCCTTGTAAATCTTCTCTGCACCCTCTCCAATGCCTCTATATCATTTTTATAATATGGTGACCAGAATTGTGTATGGTATTCTAAGTGTAGTCTAACCAAAGTTTGATACCGGTCTCGCATAACTTCCCTACTTTTCAATTCTATACCTCTAGAAATAAACCCGAGTGCTTGGTTTGCTTTTTTTTTTATGGCCTTGCTAACCTGTGTCACAACTTTTAGAAATATGTGTATTTGTACTCTTAGATTCCTTTGTTCCTCTATGAAGCAGGTGCAAAATTCACAAGAAACCCCCTCTGTGTTTGGGCTCATTCGAAAGGAAATTTAGTTTGGGACTATCTACTGAAAAGTTTGGAACTCTAAAGTGCTTATGAAAGAAACTACAGACTTGAATAGAATTTTGGATTGTAAAAGATAAACTCAAGGCTGTGGGCAGGACCTAAGGAACTGGCAGGAGACAGTCTAAATAAGTGAAGCTACCTGGGTGTGAGGACTAAGTTAACCTGTCTGGAAGAATGAATATTCGAAAATCCTTCCCCCGCAAGAAACATTTACATCACAAAATTGCCCAGAGGTAGCTACCCATCAACATGGGTCTGGATAACCATTTCAACATATACATCACAAAGAAGCCCAGTCCAGCCTGTATGCGAAAGACTAAGCACAAAAGGACATTACAATTACCAAACTAATATTTCCATCAGGAAAGAGTTTTTGAACATCAACTCACCTAAAACATATCAACTTTTAACGAGCCCATCAAAATATTACAAAGAAGCAAGGCCGCCAAAATTATACAAAGGATTTTGATCAGATTTGGCACCAAGATTAGAACACTGAAATCGTATAACTGGCTCCCTGTTTCAACAGAGGGTATGCCATACTACACCGGGTTGCTAGGTTGTTACAAGACTGCTACTACCTCATATGACACTTTGACTGACAGACAAGTATCACACTACGTTGTGTCATCAAGACAAGGAGAGAAACCAACGCGACAGTTGTAAACTAACTTCTCCAGCCTCGAAGTCCTGAAGGAAGGAAGAACATCACCATCGCGGCAGCGACCGACCACGGTCAACATGGTATCAACGGAAAAACAACCAGGATCTACCGTTAACTGTCAAAAGGATTGGTAAGCATAGTCCCTGCCTTCCCTGGAGTCTAACCTAGCTAGAATTAGGTATTGGGAGGTGGGAGGTATAATTTACTGTAACCCCCTTTAAATGTGTAGTGTGTGGTTCTTTATTAGAGTGATTTTAAGTTTGACCTTGTACCTTTACTTGTATTGTCTTTTATTAGATTGATTGTAAGTTCGGCTTTGTATTTTCTTACTAGAATAATAAGCCTGTATTGCTTTGACTGTAATAAAAATTAAATTCTTTAGCATCAAACCAGTGTCCTTTGTACTTTTGTCACCCCCCCCAAATAAATCCAGAATACAGAACCCAAAGGAGTGGGAGCAATTCGAATCGCTCAAGTTGGTCAGAAGGGAACCTGACCCCCTCATAGAGACCACCCCCTTAGAGACCACCCCCTTACATCTACCCGATCTAGACTCTTACCCTCCAAGTAAATAGTGATCTCGCTATCCACTTTGGAACCCCAGGATAGCAGCTGAGCATGCCTACAAAGATGCATCATCGAGCACTGCATTGGGATCCTCAAGCAGAGGTTCCGTTGCTTGGACCGGTCTGGTAGCGCCTTGCAGTACTCTCCTGAATGCTTCTCCATATTCGTGGTGGTGTACTGCATGCTGTACAACTTGGCCCTCATGAGGGACCAGCCGCTGGAGGTCGAGTCAGCAGTACCACCTGATGAGGAGGAGGCGCAGGAGGAGGAGGAGGAGGAGGATCCCCATCACCACCCAGCCAGGAGGCGTCGTCCCCATCGCAACCCTGCAAGGGAGGTGCAGACATGTCTGAATGCTGCTCGATTCACATAATCTCATCCCCACATGACCCTTCAGCTCCTACTTTCCATGGCCATCCCAATGAGTGCCTTCACACAGAATTGTCCATTCCCAAATGAAACACCTGTCCAGATATATCTGGAAAAAATAAAGATTTATGACATGTGCAAGTCAGTGCAAAAAGACAACAGAACAAAAAACAGTAGAAAAACTAACATAAAAATATAAATTTCTCATCCTTGTGCATCTCCTTACAATACCTCTTATGCGTGCCTATCCTACTATTACGCCTAAGTGTCTCCTGTGTGGCTGGTCATGGGTCTGGGAAGGCTGCTGTGGTTCTTGTGTCGGAGCTACAGATGTCCTTGTTGGATGCCCTCGACCAGCTTTGGGCCTGGAAGGGCCGGGTGCAGACTGGTCACTACCCTCCTGGGAGGATTCAGTCTGGCTTGGTTCAGGCAGGCCATGCGAGGAGGTGACAGTGTGGAGCACACTCCATCGTTTGGGGATGCAACTGATGAGGAAGAGGAAGAGGAGGATACTGATGGCACCAACGCATCATTGCTTCCACCTGCACGCGCCAGCTCAGATACTGGGAGTGTGCGGTGTGATATAGATGACGTAGTACAAAGGTCTGCACTGGGCAGATTGGCAGGTTTGGGGCCAGGAATAGTGTCATCTGAGAGAGCACATCATCAGGATCCTGGTCCGAGGAGCCAGAGTCACTCACCAGGGGCAGCACATTACCACCACCACCAATCTGAGGAAGCTCAGGTTGGGGCTATGGCTCCACACCAGAAGGTCCCCCGTGGCCCGTGTTGGACCCAGCCGCGAACGCAACACTGAGCTGTTGGGTGGCATCAAGCTGAGACTGCTTGAGAGCAGCCAGAGTTTCGAAGCCAGCAGACATGGCAGCAGCATAAGAGCATTCTGAGCCTCCAGGGCCGTGGCCATCCTCTCCAAACCAGCACCAATGTGCTAGTTCCCTCGCTCCTGTGCTGAAATGGCAACTGCCACATCACCTGCAGGTTGCAGCATTACAGCTGGATCCGCACTGTCACGCTGGGAGTCCACCAACGCCTGCACACTGGCAATGATGGGCTCCATGGAGTGCTGTCGACTATGTGGGAGGCGAACTCCTCCACATTCCTCACCACCTCCGACAGCCTCCCTGGCACCCTTGTCAGTGCCCCAACATCCGCAAATGCATAGCCTCCACCCTTCTTTCATAAGCCGCTACATCGATGGCATCATCTGAGTCCTCCTGAGGAGAACTCCGGTGCAGACTTGGCCCTCGGAGAGATGGCACCTGTGGTTGCCTAGCCCCGTCACCATGCTGCAGCCCACTAGGCCCTGTTGCAACACCCAGTGCATCCCTCTGTACTATATCATCTATATCACATCGCACACTCCCAGCATCTGAGCTGGCGCATGCTCCTGAGCAGGACTCCGGTGCAGACTTGGCCCTCGGAGAGATAGCACCTGTGTATCAGTGTCCTCCTCTTCCTCTTCCTCATCAGTTGCATCCCCAAACGACAGAGTATGCACACTCGGTCTGTCATCTGCAAGCATAAATGGGAGAAAGGCTGCCATAACGAGGAGGTGGGGGATTGACGCATGGAGCCTGCAAATATCAGACTTCCAAAAGGAAAGGCACAGTAGGCACTGGTGCATTCAGGTAGAGAGCACATTAAAGCATGGCCTCACTTACCCATGCTGCGCACATCGGCGTCAGCAGTACTCTGGCTCACAGGGAAGGCACCATATCCACCCACGGGCACCTCAACCCTCTCCTCCAAGGGTGTGAGGACCTGGATGTCTGCCTCGCCACCACTAGTTCTCCTTTGCTTCATTCTATTATAAGCCAATTTGGCCTGCAAAACAAAGAATGGTTGGTGAGTAGCACTGTGATGGTGGATCAGAAATGAGTGCACAAGTGTTTGTCCCTGAACTGCAGCTGCAAGTGTGAGATGAAAGAGAGCCACCATTGCGAGAACACACACAGATATATATATAGAGTTATCAATAATGAAATGCTGCTTCAGTGGCTAAACAGTGAGGATGGGAAACAAGAGAATGTTGAAGTAGAGGCTCGCAGGTGCAAGGTCAGCAATTGGTGGAACAGGTACTCATTTGCATGAGACGGATGACAACATTCAAGCATTTTCTGCACTGCGTCGGAGTCCTGTTATGAATGGAGGTGCCTGAAACCTCCTCAGCAATCTCCCTCCATGCATTGGTTAACACCTCATGAGTTGGTTTCCCCACGTTGGGATAAATCAGTCTCCTCCTGCCCTCGACACCCTGCATGAGGGTCTCCAGCTCTGCATCAGCTTGCCCTCCTTGGTCCACGAGCACCAGCCATCCTGCAACTCAACTCCTTCCCCCCCTCAGGGCCTAGCTGCAAACCCTGGCCTCTAAGAAGGCCAGGGAGCAGCTGGCTCGTTATCTGCACATTAGCGCAATGCTCAATTTCTCCATTGTGATCCCGCTTCAATCAACGCACCCACACTGCTGCAAACTGGCGTTTACAGCCGCTCCTTAGCGCAGGACACCATTTTTCTTTTGCTGAATTTGGATCGGGAGCCCACCGCAAATTTTGAAGGAAAGACTGTAAGAGAAGGGATAACCATCCTTGGCTAACTAAGGAAATAAGGGATGGTATCAAATTGAAAACAAGGGCATACAATGTGACCAAGACTAGTGGGAGGCCAGAGGATAAAGAAACTTTTAAAAGCCAGCAAAGAACGACTAAAAAAATGATAAAGAGAGAGAAGATAGATAATGAAAGTAAACTAGCATGAAATATAAAAACAGATAGTAAGAGTTTCTACAGGTACATAAAAAGTGGCTAAAGTAAATGTTGGTTCCCTAGAGGATGAGACTGGGGAATTAAGAATGGAGAACAGGGAAATGGCAGCGACGTTGAAGAAATATTTTGTATCGGTCTTCACGGTAAAAGACACTAAAAACATCCCAATAGTGTATAATCAAGGGGCTATAGGGAGATAGGAACTTAATACAATCACTGTCACTAATAAAGTATAATTAGTAAAATAATGGGACTAAAGGCAGACAAGTCCCCTGGACCTGATGGCTTACGTCGTAGGGTCTTAAAAGAAGTGGCTGCAGAGATAGTGGATGCATTGTTTGTAATCTACCAAAATTCACTGGATTCTGGGGCGGTCCCAGAGGATTGGATGACCGCAAATGTAACACCCTTATTTAAAAAAGGAGGCAAACAGAAAGCAGGAAACTATAGACCAGTTAGCCTAACATCTGTCGTTGGTGCTATGTTCAGAATAACTCCACAAGACTGTATACTGTAAGCTCAAACTGTTGTGACCTTGGTCTCTTTAATGTAACTCCCGAGTGAGGAAGCAGCATGGTAGACTGCCTTTTATACCTGCTTGCCCGGGGTGTGCAGTGACCCTTGGGTCTCCCCCTGGTGGCAAGTTTTACACACTAGTGAAGTTTACATACATAACATCATTTCTCCCCCAAAGTCTTAGATACAAGTTATTTATAAGTTGAGGTGATCCGGGGCTCCACGTTCCCGAGTTGATCGCCTCAGTTGAAGTCCTGACATGGATGAGTTGGTTGGATCATTGCTGCACTGCAGCGCGGCTGGTCTGATCAGACTGTCGGACATGGTGGGTTCATGCTCGTGGTTGACAGCGAGGTCGGTTGCTGGTTGGGTGTGTGTTGGTGGATCAATGATGGTAATGTCCTCTTCAAACTGTTCTTGGTTGTCAGTGAATCACAGTTTGGTCTGATCCAAATGCTTTCTGCATGCTTGTCCATTCACAAGTTTGACAACAAACAGTCTATTCCCATCTTTGGCTAAAACAGTGCCAGCAACACATTTGGGACCATGACCGTAATTAAGAACAAACACAGGGTCATTAACCTCAATGTCACATGATCATTGAGATCCGGGGGGACTAAGGAGATCCTGGTTTTGAGTGCTCTCTTCATTAACAATTCTGTAGGGGGAACACCAGTAAGCGAGTGGGGTCACGTCCGGTAGCTGAGCAGAACCCGAGATAACCACGTCTGCAGGGAACCGTCTGTTACGCGTTTTAAGCTCTGCTTGATAGTTTGGACTGCACGTTCCGCTTGACCATTGGATGCGGGCTTAAACGGGGCAGACCTGACATGCTTGATGCCATTGCGGGTCATGAACTCGTTGAATTCCGAGCTGGTGAAACATGGTCCATTGTCACTAACAAGGACATCGGGCAAACCATGGTTGACAAACATGGCCCGGAGGCTTTCAATGGTGGCAGTGGACGTACATGGTGACATTATTATACATTCAATCCATTTAGAGTAAGCATCCACTGCTACAAGGAACATCTTTCCTAGAAAGGGGCCAGCGAAATCTACGTGGACCCTGGACCATGGTTTGAAGAGCCATGACCACAGATTCAGTGGGGTCTCCCTTGGTGCATTGCTCAACTGTGAGCAAGTGTTACATTGGTGTACGCATGAATCCAATTCGGAGTTGATGCCGGGCCACCAAACGTGCGACCTGGCGATAGCCTTCATCATGACTATGCCTGGTTGGGTACTGTGTAGGTCGTATATAAACGTTTCCCTGCCTTTTTTTGGCAAAACCACGCAATTCCCCCATAGGAGACAATCCGAATGGATGGACATTTCATCCTTGCGTCTGTAAAACGGCTTAATTTCGTCTTGCATTTCCCCAGGAACAGCTGACCAGCTCCCACTAAGGATGCAGATTTTTACTAGTGCTAGCACAGGATCCTGGCTGGTCCAGTTCCTGATCTGGCGAGCCATGACAGGTGACCCCTTGCTCTCAAAAACATCCATTACAAGAAGCAAGTCTGTGGGTTGTGCCATTTCCACCCCGGTCGTGGGCAATGGTAGTTGACTGAGGGCATCAGCACAGTTCTGTGTCTGTGGCGGATTACATAGTCATACGCAGATAACGTTAGTGCCCATCTTTGGATGTGGGACGAAGCATTGGTGTTAATACCTTTGCTTTCTGAGAACAGCGAAATGAGCGGTTTGTGGTCGGTTTCGAGCTCGAACCGGAGTCCAAATAGGTATTGGTGCATTTTCTTAACTCCATATATTCATGCTAATGCTTCTTTCTCAACCATACTGTAGGCTCTTTCAGCCTTAGCTAAACCTCTGGAAGCATATGCAACCGGTTGCAGTTTGCCTGACACATTGGCTGGCTGTAACACACAACCGATCCTGTATGAAGATGCATCACAAGCTAATACTAAACATTTACACGAGTCATACAATACAAGTAACTTGTTAGAACATAGCAGGTTTCTGGCCTTATTAAAGGCTGTCTCTTGAGATTTACCTCAAACCTAGTCGTCACACTTGCGTAGCAATAAATGCAAAGGTTCCAGCAAAGTGCTCAACCCCGGTAGAAAGTTACCAAAATAGTTGAGGAGTCCCAGGAACGAACGCAGCTCCATCACATTCTGTAGTCTGGGTGCATTCTTGATGGCCTCCGTCTTGGAGTCCGTGGGTCATCCGCCACAATCTTTCTTCCCAAAAATTCGACCTCTGGCGCCAGGAAAACACACTTGGAGTGTTTCAGCCTGAGTCCCACTCTGTCCAGTCGCTTTAGAACCTCTTCCAGGTTGTGCAAGTGTTCGGTAGTGTTGTGACTAGTGATCAGGATATCGTCTTGAAACACCACAGTGTGCGGAACTGATTTCAGCAGATACTCCATGTTTCTCTGGAAGGTGGCTGCAGCCGAGCGAATCCCAAAAGGGCATCTATGGTATATAAACAGTCCTTTGTGTGTGTTGATGCACATCAATTTTTTTGAAGGTTCAGCCAGCTCCTGTGTCATGTAAGCCGAGGTTAGATCCAGCTTGCTGAACGACTTCCCCCCTGCTAGCGTTGCGAACAGGTCATCCGCTTTGGCTAGAGGGTACTGGTCCTATAGTGAGAATTGGTTGATCGTTACCTTGTAGTCCCCGCAGATTCTGACCGTCCCGTCGCTTTTCAACACTGGAACAATTGGACTGGCCCACTCGTTGAACTCGACTGGTGATATGATTCCCTCTCGTTGAAGTCTATCCAGCTCGATCTCGACTTTCTCTTGCATCATATATGGAACCGCTCGGGCCTTGTGATGAATGGGCTGTGCCTCAGGGACTAGATGGATCTGCACTTTGACGCCTGTGAAGTTGCCGATGCCTGGCTCAAATAATTACGGGAATTTGTTTAACACGAGGCGTCATCCACTGAAGACAGCGCTTTGATGTCGTCCCAGTTCCATCAGATCTTTCTTTGCCAGCTTCTGCCGAACAGCGTTGGGCCATCACCTGGTACAATCCATCGTGATAAATCATGCACAGTTCCATCGTATGATACCATCAGTGCCTCACTGCCAATGACTGGTATGAGCTCTTTGGTGTAAGTGCGCAGCTTGGTGAGAATCGGGCTTAGTTTTGGCCTTTGTGCCTTGTTGCCCCACAGTTTCTATAAAGCCTTCTGGCTCATAATTGACTGACTCACCCAATTCCATTGAAACTGGAATGCCGTTTAATTTGACTTTCAACATTATCGGAGGGCTTTTGGTGGTGAAGGTGTGTACCCCATACACTTCCTCTTCAGCCTCGGGTTGAGTTGCCTCTCTTACTCGTTCAGCATGATCCGCGCCGGATCGGTCATCTTCTGCCGACTCTGTCACGTGAGTCGCAGCACGTCTGTACATTCACTGGAGGTGCCCCATTGTTCCAGAGCCCTTGCACACATAGTGCTTGAATCAACATTGATGGGCCCGAAGATTAACCCCGCAGCGCCAACATGGTGTTAATGGATTCGCATTCACGCCCCACAGCGGACCCTGAGTCATCCTAGGTCTGGCCTCTGCAGGCATGTAAGCCCTGCCATATACAGTTCTGCCTGCTGAAGGTGCTATTTTATGCACAGTACTTGCCGGTGAGCTGTGATGCTGCAAAGATATCTGTTTAGTGTTATCGTTCATGGACATGAAAGCCTGGGCTATTGTGATGGCCTTGCTCAGATCTAGGGATTCGGCAGACAGCAGTTTGCGAAGAATGACCTCGTGGCCAATTCCAAGCACGAAAAAGTCCCGCAACCTTTCCCCCAAAAATCCAGCAAATACGCACGGTCCCGCAAGGCACTTAGGTCGGCGACACAGCTCGCCACGTCCTGGCCCTCGGAGCGATGGTGCATATAAAAGCGATACCTGGCCATTAAGGTGCTCTCCTTCAGCTTGAGGTGTTCCCGAATCAGCGTGCACAACTCTGCATATGTCTTGTCCGTTGGTTTCGTTGGTGCTAGCAGATTTTTGATGAGGCCATATATCGTTGACCCACATACGGTGAGGAGAATCACCCTGTGCTTGATCGCCTTACTGTCCTTATCCAGCTCGTTGGCCACAAAGTACTGGTCAAGATGCTCAACGAAGGCTTCCCAATCATCACCCTCAAAAAATATCTCAAGAATACCAACGGCAGCCATAACCGCGTGAAAGTTCATACTCTGTTACTTGTCGTCAATTGTTATGTTCAGAATAACTCCACAAGACTGTGTACTGTGAGCTCAAACTGTTGTGACCTTGGTCTCTTTAATGTAACTCCAGAATGAGCAAGCAGTATAGTAGACTGCCTTTTATACCTGCTTGCCCGGGGTGTGCAGGTGACCCTTGGGTCTCCAACAGGTGCGTCCTCTGGTGGCAAGTCTTACACATGCGTTAAGTTTACATACATAACAGTTGGGAAAATGCTGGCATCCATTATTAAGGAAGCAATAGCAGGATATTTGGAAAAGCATAATTCAATCAAACCGAGTCAGCATGGTTTTATGAAAGGGAAATCATGGTTGACAAATTTGCTGGAGTTCTTTGACGATGTAATGAGTTGGGTGGATAAGGGGGAACCAGTGGATGTGATGTATTTAGATTTCCAGAAGGCATTCGATAAGGTGCCACATAAAAGGTTACTACACAAGATAAAAATTTAAGGGGTTGGGGGTAATATATTAGTATGGATAAAGGATTGGCTAACTAACAGAAAACAGAGAACTGGCGGGATAAATGGGTCATTTTCTGGTTGGCAAAAAGTGACTAGTGGGGTGCCTCAGGGATCGGTGCTGGGTCCTCAACTATTTACAATCTATACTAATGACTTGGATGAAGGGACCGAATGTAATGTAGCCAAGTTTGCTGATGATACAAAGATGGGTGGGAAAGCAAATTGTGAGGAGTATACAAAAAATCTGCAAAGGGATATAGACAGGCTAAGTGAGTGGGCAAAAAATTGTCAGATGGAGTATAATGTGGGAAAATGTGAGGTTATCTTTTGCAGAAAAAATAGAAAAGCAAATTATAATTTAAATGGATAAAAATTGCAAAGTGCTGCAGTACAGAGGGACCTGGGGGTCCTTGTGCATGAAACACAAAAAGTTAGTAGGCAGGTACAGCAAGTAATCAGGAAGGCAAATGGAATGTTGGCCTTTATTGCAAGAGGGATAAAGCATAAAAGCAGGGAAGGCCTGCTACAACTGTACAGGGTATTGGTGAGGCCACATCTGAAGTACTGCGTACAGTTTTGGTCTCCGTATTTAAGGAAGGATACACTTGTATTGGAGGCTGTATCGAGAAGGTTCACTAGGTTAATTCCGGAGGTGAGGGGGCTGACTTATGAAGATAGGTTGAGTAGGTTGGGTCTGTACACATTGGAGTTCAGAAGAATGAGAGTGATTTTATTGAATAATATAGGGAATAAAGGGTTATGGGGAGCTGGTAGGGAAGTGGAGCTGAGTCCATGATCAGATCAGCCATGATCTTATTAAACAGCGGAGCAAGCTCGAGTGGCCAGATATCCTATTCCTGCTCCTATTTCTTATATTCTTATGTCCCACACATAGTCAAGAACATGCCTAAGACTGCCTTGCCTGAAAGCCAAAAAATTGCTCCAAAAAGTAATTCCCAGCAACAGTAACCACTACTCAAACTTTCAGCAATCTTCTGGCTCAATAATTCCTCGCTGCCATCACTCTCGGCTGATCCCAGCAACAATCTACCTCAGATCTCTCATGCTAATTTACAAGTCCGAAGCAAACAAAAATTCAGCTTCTTCCCTGATTTGCTGGCCAGCAAATCTACTTACTGTTGCAGACCTACTAAAAGCAGGATGGAATTTAGGGAGCAGTTTCAACTACCAAAGGTAACACAGAAAAAACTGATGATATATTAACAAAAATGCAATCTTGTAGAGCTCCTGGAAAATCTTCAACTTGTTCACGGGTATGAGGACTGCACTTTGAAAACATGTATTTCAAAGGACAAAAGCTCTGACTGTGGTGTCTGCTATAGATTTTCGATAAAATAGCAAGATGTCGTGGTATTTTTATAAAACCTTGACAAACCTCGAGAATATCCATCAAAATGTTTCAGAAAATAGGTTGTGAACAGTCTGGTTCACCCACAGTCCGATGCTAAGGAGAGGGATGGAGTCGGTGGCTAGGGAACTCAGTTTGTGGAGGGGACCTCTTTCCCCTTCCTAGCAGCAGGAAATACATAGCTGGGAAGACAGTCGAAGGTAGTGAAACATTGTTTGTGAAACATATTGCATGACATAACAGCCTGGACATTGTTTCAACTTGTGTAGTACTATGGATGTACTGTGAAGACGAGATTTCAGAGCTATATCTTGTACCAATTTTTAAGCTACTCACACTTTTTGATGGCTTTTAATGTAAAGTAAAAATCAGAATGTAAAATAATAAAAGTGAAGTATTGAAGAATTGGGTTGAAAATGCATCTTTTATGCAAGTGTCAAAAGTGTATGCTCACTAGCACTTAGATATTAATATAAAATAACCATTATAAATGGATTAATGATTAACCTAGTTCCCATGGACTATTTTTGTCATGATTTTTTCATAAATTCCCATGGATTATTTATGGACTTATTTTCTTATTATTTTCTTACCTTTGCTCCCCAAAGTACAACAGTACTTCAAAAGTACTTCATTGGGTGTAAAGTGCTTTGAGACGTCCGGTGATCGTGAAAGGTGCTACAGAAATGTAAGTCTTTCTTTTCAAATTGCTGATTCTTGTTTGTAGACATTTGCACCTACATTCAAGTAGCCAACACTTGAGTGTGAGCCTAGGCAGTGTCAGTAGGCCAGTCAGCTGTGGAGGGAACATAGGAGGGCATGTTTAGAAAGCCTGATCCTCTCCTTACCGAACGTCCACACACATGTACTATGCAGATGAAGTCTCTGATAGTGATCAGGAATGGGAACCATGGCAACTTTTCCAACTCCCTAACCTGGTGGCATTGAGAAAATTGTAATCTTCCACTGCTGGTAAGGCCAGCTAACTGAGCACAGAGCGGGGATCAAACTGGGATCTTGCTAAAATTAAAATAGAAAATGCTGGAAATACTCAGCAGGTCAGGCAGCATCTGTGGAGAGAAAAACAGAGTTAATGTTTAAGGTTAATGATCTTTCATCAGAAAGTTCATCATCATTAAATTTTCATCACAGCTCTGATGACTGGTCATCGACCTGAAATGTTAACGTTGTTTCTCTCTCCAGAGAAGCTGCCTGACCGCCTGAGTGTTTCCAGCATTTGATGTTTTTATTTCAAATTTCCAGCATCCGCAGTATTTTGCTTTTGTTTTACTGGGATCTTGCTGATCTGTATGATGCAGCATATGACGTATTTACTCACTAAGCCTTCAAAGCTACCGTTCTGCAATAATAAATAGAAATAGGAAGTTGTGGCACTTGTGTAAAAACGGAATGCAAAATACTACGTGAATGGAATTCAATACTTGGGTTGAAAGTTTTGCTGTTGTATTGAAATATAACTGACACATAACTGACAGATCGCCTGCATTTAAGTCTATGTCATATAATTTTTATTGCCAAACCCAGGAGGAACTCAGCACTGCAATTCAGGAGCTAACTTTAGAATCTGATTTGTAACCCAGTGACAACGAGAAAGTGCTGCTTTTACAGAACTTATAACGGTACAGTGCTTTAGGCGATATTATATAATGCTGACTTAATAAGAACACTGGCTCCTGTCTCAGGCTTTGATGTATTTCACAATTCTACTTCAGGCTGTTCAGTCCAGGACAGCAGTCTCCAGAATGCAAGATTTTGCAAAAAATCCCCTTGTGATGTAAGTTTGTGTGTGTTCACTGCCAAACCTTTACCAATTATACAGTTATAACTTTTAACATTTAATACCATTTTTTGGTACCAGGTGACAATTTGGACTTCACTTTTCCCTTTAAGGAGAGGGTAGCATTTGTAGTGTATACTGTAATAATGAGCACAGTATATGCAGTGTATACTGTAATAATGAGCACAGTATTTGTAGTGTATACTGTAATAATGAGCACAGTATTTGCAATGTAATACTGTAATAATGAGCACAGTACTTGTAGTGTATACTGTAATAATGAGCACAGTATATGCAGTGTATGCTGTAATAATGAGCACGGTATTTGCAGTGTATACTGTAATAATGAGCACAGTATATGCAGTGTACACTGTAATAATGAGCACGGTATATGTAGTGTATGCTGTAATAATGAGCACAGTATTTGCAGTGTATACTGTAATGATGAGCACAGTATTTTCAGTGTATACTGTAATAATGAGCACAGTATATGCAGTGTATGCTGTAATAATGAGCACAGTATTTGCAGTGTATACTGTAATGATGAGCACAGTATTTTCAGTGTATACTGTAATAATGAGCACAGTATTTTCAGTGTATACTGTAATGATGAGCACAGTATTTTCAGTGTATACTGTAATAATGAACACAGTATATGCAGTGTATGCTGTAATAATGAGCACGATATTTGCAGTGTATACTATAATAATGAGCACAGTATATGCAGTGTGTACTGTAATCATGAGCACAATATTTGATAGTAATCCAATGGGTTGTGGGTTAAAACCGCACCTCAAGGATTTTCAGCTTCTGCTTAACAGAGCTGTTCATATTTAGTTGATTTTTTTGGATTGCACCACTGGGGGGCCAAACAATATTGTACTGCAGGTTAGTTAAAGATGTGAAGCTGACTTAATTTCCTCAAATTTTAACTATTTCTGGTCCCACTTTAAAAGTAAGAGGATTTGATTCTAGTGCTTTTTTTGTGGAAGTGTGCAATTCTCTGCAAAATGCTGGAAAATTGTAGTGGGTCTGTGAGCATCGGGGAAGAGGGAGAATAGGGGAGTGTTGGTGGGGGATGGGTGGAGGGGGGGGGGGGAGATGTTGATTCCAGGCCAGCAGCACCCTGAGGAGAGTGGTGGAGCTGGAAGCCTCACTTTTGCTCTTCCTGGCTGCACACAAAGGTAAGTTAGATTTCAAAATTGTACCTTTGTGCTGGTGGTCGCTGGTTAGGGTGCAGCCAGCACTTGAAAACCTCAGCAGGACATGCCAAGCTCAGCGCTGATGAATTTTACTGAGGATCCTTAAAGAGGCATTTTTTTAAAATGTTTTATTCGTTCACAGGATGTGGGAGTCGCTGGCCAGCATTTATTACCCATCCCTAATTGCTCTTGAGAAGATGGTGGTTAGCTGCCTTCTTGAACCACTGCAGTCCGTGTGGCAATGGTACTCCCACAATGCTGTTAGGGAGGGAGTTCCAGGAATTTAACCCAGCGACGCTGAAGGAACGGTGATATGCTTCCAAGCCAGGATGGTGTGTGACTTGGCGGGGAAAGTGGTAGTGGTGGTGTTCCCATGTGCTTGCTGCCCTTGTCCTTCTCGGTGGTAGAGGTCGCGGGTTTGGGAGGTGCTGTCGAAGAAGCCTTGGCAAATTGCAGCAGTGCATCTTGTAGATAATACACACTGCAGCCACAGTACGCCAGTGGTGGAGGGAATGGATGTTTAAGATGGTGGATGGGGTGTCAATTAAGCGGGCTGCTTTGTGCTGGATGGTATCGAGCTTCTTGAGTATTGTGGGAGCTGCATTCATCCAGGCAAGTGGAGAGTATTCCATCACTCACCTGACTTGTGCCTTATAGATGGTGGAAAGTGTTATGTCTGTAATGTACCTATGAATCACTCCACGAGGCAATGTGTTGTACTCAAACTGTAGTGACCTTGGTCCTTTATTCGTAACTCCAGAGTGAGGCAGCCAAATGGTGGCTACCCTTTTACACAGCCCCTGCCACCAGGGCAGGAAACCCCAGTTTCCACCAGTTGCACCCTCTAGTGGTGCCAGCATAGTATATACACAGTGTAAACCTTATTGATAGTACTATCAGGTAAACAAGTCTCCATCTTATGCAACCACACAGTGACTACACAGAGAGTATATCTATAGTCTGCATATATAACATCACTCTCGCCCAAGTCCTTTGTGCCAATTAGCTTTGCACTATGTGCTCTGGCTTAGCTCTCCCCAGACTTAAGTGCCAATAGCCCTGGCACCTTGGCTGTGCTTTGGCTTGGCTCGCTCCCTGTTAACCCCCAAGTCCTTTTGCCACAACGTTGGGTAGTGGCTACCAGTTTGGATGGTTCGATGATGCAGTGGAGGTTCCAGTGGGTTCTGGGTGTGATTCATGTGTGTCCATGTCTACATATATCCATTTCACCGCCCCCCCCTCCCCCACCACAGCGAGATCATGCAGCTGGCCCATTACATTAACATACAGGATCAGACACAAAGGGAAAAAAAACTGTTTACAATTTGTATCGTGGCACCTTGCTTCACCTTACATTCGTTACGTTTTATGTTTGTGCGCCAGGATTGGGTAGATTGCATAATTAGTTCAGTCATGGTCAGTACTGAGGTAGCAGTACAGGTATACGAGTTGCAGAGCAACCGGACAGGGTCCTAGTCGTCTGATGGCGGCGCTGTGCCCCCTGCTAGCGGGGCGGGCTTGGTTCACTCACCTTGCCAAGACTCAGGGCCTTTGCCGTTGCCTAGTGGTGGGCAGAGCCACAGATGTGTGTGGCCTCCCTGTCCTCCTTTGAGGGCTGCAGAATCTTCTGCCTGCTCTCTAACGGTGTTGGGAACCTGGCTGTTCCAGGTCCCGTTTGGGGAACTCGTTGGTTCTGACCTTTCGCTCCCGGACATGGCCGAGGTAGTGACTGGGTCTGGGGGCTGCACCGTCTCCACCCGGGTGGTGGGTAACGGCGGCCGACTGCGCGTATTGGCACCATTTTCGTTTCCAGGTCCATGGCGAATGGTGCCATTGGGTGCCTGCAGAGTGGGCTAGACCTGGGGCAGGGTATCAGGATCAGTGCCTTCACCCTCCTGAGGTCACTGGCCTATAACTTGTGGGGGCACCTGGGGCAGGGCATCAGGATCAGTGCCTTTACCCTCCAGAATTTGCTCACTTGCTACTTTTGGGGACACTCTATTCCCGACATCTCACAACAACATTTTGTTCTTTACATTAGGAACGGTACCGACATCTCGCAACAACATTTTGTTCACACTCTTAATCGGTTCATTACATTGATTGCCATGCATACAATGTCTCTTTAAGTTCAGTTCGTTGCAGGTCTCCTTTAAGAGAACCCTGCTGGCTTTACCCCAATCAAATCCTTTGTTAGACACCACGTGTTGTTTCCTCAGCGTTGCACCTCGTGGTCTGACCGTGGCCATCTTTTTTTTCAGCCACACTGCACCTCGCTGCAGCAGGGATGCCAGCTTGCCTCTGTCCTTGAGGTCGACTGCCTTGATTCTTCTCTCCCGCGATTCTGCCACAAAAGCTGGAAGAGTGCCTGTGAATTCGATCTTCCTCCCCAGGAGTCCTGCCACTGGAGCCAGGAAGGTACTTTTAGGTCGTTCCGGTCGGATCATTGCCACGCAGTCGTGATGGATGGTCTGTGCCTCAAGTGCTGCGCTGGTCTGTTCTCTGGTGCCTGGCCCAAGCGAAGGTGAGGTTTTGCTCTGCCTCTGAGCACGGGGGACATCGATTGCTGGAGTGAAAAAGTCTTCCCATTTCCATTGGATCTTCCCATTGACCATCTTCCGAGTAGCGTTGGACCATCACCTGCAACAATCCACAGAGGTAACTTGTGCACCACAAGTTACATTTTGGATTACATTTACTTCTGCACTACCAAGGACTGGGATCAGCTCCTTGGTGTAGGTGCGCAACTTTTCCTGTACTGGAACCAGTTCAGATCGTTTTTCGTTCCATAGCCTCTCAAAGGCATCCTGGCTCATCACTGACTGGCTCACTCCTGTGTCCACTTCCATGAAGACTGGAACGCTGTTTATCTCGACTTCCATCTTCACTGGAGGACAATCGGTGGTGCAGGTATACACTCCATACACTTCTTCTTGAGGCTGAGCTACCTCTCTGGCCAACGCATCATACTCCCCACTGGATTCAAAGTCATCTACTGACTCCTCTGCTAGACGGTGAGTCGTTTTTCTTTTACACATATGCTGGAGGTAGCCCTTCGTGTTACAGGCTTTGCAAACGTACTCAGCAAACTGGCAGTGAGCCCTATGGATTCCTCTGCAACGCCAGCGTGATGCTACTCGAGTAGCATCCCTCAGCAGACTCTGGTTCTGGAACCCTGAGATCTGTGCTCTCTGCCCTGGGCAGAGCCACGTTCTGCAGTTTTGCCTGTGAAAGGCTGGTGGAGGATGGTAGGTGGTAATCTGCAGGAGAATTCCTTGCCCATACTTGACTTGAAACCATGGGACTTCATGTCGTCCAGAGTCAATGTTGAGGACTCCCAAGGCAACTCCCTCCTGACTGTCGACCACTGTGCTGCTACCCCTGGTGGGTCTGTCCTGCCAGTGGGACAGGCCATACCCAGGAATGGTGGTGGAAGAGTCTGGGACATTGGCTGAAAGGTATGATTCTGTAAGTATGACTATATCAGTATGTAAGTATGATTTTGTAAGTATGATTATGCCCCTCATTAACATACACAAGGGCCATGCCCATTTCAGAGATGCTTGAAAAGCCACCTTTACCAATATGGCGCAAACTGTAAAACAGACGTGTGAAAACCGGGTGCAATGAGGATCGATTTCACCCCCACTGAATCAAATTCTCAGTCTGAAGGCTGAGCTATGGAAAATAATTATGAATTTATTTAAAAAAACATAAGAAAGACCAGATTGAGAAAAGGCCACTCAGTCCAAATTCCATTTATGATTATTTTATCATGGACACCTGCACAAATCGGATTTCTCCTCCTCCCATGCTGATTCCCTACTTTAAAAAGAGGATAGTGAATGTGTGGAACAGACCATCCATTCTGGAAATGGAGGCAGATACAATGAGAAACTTTAAGGGAGGATTGGATAGAGATTTGATGAAGTAGGCAATTGAGAGGTCTGAGTTTTTGAGGCCCGTCAGATGGACTGCAGAATTGTTCCAGTCCTCTACTTTCCTACATTCCTTTTTTCTCCTTCACCTACTTAACCTGTAAAAAGCTCAAGTTATACCGATACCTCTGTACATTTCAATCTCCCTTCTCAATAGATATCTATTCAGCTCATTTTAATGGGTCAATTGATTCTGAATCAACTGCTTTATCTGAAATTCTTTATCCTGAGGGGGGAAAAAGTTTTTCTAATCTCGAACCTTGCTCAATGTTTATTCATTTTCCACTTGTTTTCTATGCTCATTGCCCAAGTTAAATAGCTGCTTTAAAACTAAAAACTTCAACCCTTATCTATTCCTTTCATCATTTTAAAAACCTTTAACATGTCTTTGTTTAATCATTATTTCTCCAGTGAAAATGCATTCAGTTAATTTGAGCCTGTCTTCATAACTTAACTATGACCTATTATACCATAGAAATGTGTCTACTTACCTAGCACTCCTGCCATAGGGTCAGAGACTGTATGATTGAACCCGATACCAGTTCAGTTTAGTTTGGAGTCTCCTATGCCTAATGGCACAAGAAGCAACTCATTTCTTCTACTGCTGTCTGTTCAGAGTAAAATGTTTGACTCCATTGTAAGTTGTCTCCAAGATGAGGGCATCCTTTCGATTACCCTGTGATAGGTCATTCTTTGTCCTCTATGTCTTCTCTTCTCTGTCGGTGGAATCCAATCCAAGGCATACCCTGTGCTTCTGCCACAGGGTAGCCTAATGACATGACCAAACCACCATAACCGACTCTCTCTGATTGCTGAGTACCTAGTCACTGGGGCTTCAGTTGAGAAATCTAGGCTGGCATTACAGCAGAGTGGTGAGTGAATGTTGCATGCTCCTTTGCTATCCTTTGGATGAAACGTAAGGTGTGTGTTGTCGACCAGTTCAGATGGATGTTTAAGGTCCCACACTACTGTTTGAAGAAGAGCAGTGAGTTCTTATATTCTGGAAATATTTCACCCTCCATCAGTGCGATCTAAAAGCAAATTGACTGTTCATTCATGTCATGGTTGTTTGTGGGATGTTGCTGATGCAAAATGGCTGTCGTATTTGTCTAAATAACTGTCGCTGCACTTCAAAAATGAGTTAATTGTGGAAATTACTTTGAAATATTTTGATGTATCTATTTTATTTTAAATGAGAGAAGAAATCGCAGATTACATTCGATAGAGGTAAGTGGTGGATGTTGCTGCTTTGCAAAGAAAATAATTGATTAAATAATGATAATTGAGGAAAATGCACTACTTTTTCAGGCACGTATTAATTATCTTGTAAAAGGAGATATATATGAGGGTTAAGAACTTCACTGCAGTTTTCCTAATCTCCACAAATTCACTCACAACACAAGGATTTAATTTTTTTAGTGTTAATAGTGATTTTACAAAGTGTGGAGCAACGGCCCTCAGGTAAGTGCTTAAAGGGGAAGGGAAGACAATCCAGGGGGGGAGGGGAGGGAGGAATATTCAGAGAGGGGGCCGATCAGGAGAGGGGCAAACAAGAAAGGAGGGTGATCGATAAGGGGGCGACTGGGACTGGGGGCAATCGGGACATCGGATTGCGGGGGGGGGAGGGGAGGGGTGACCCGTGGTTTTAATGTGAAGCTGGGAGGAACAATCCTGCATCCACTGGGACCACATTCAGGTAAGTATTTGTTAAACACTTACCTTTCTGGTGGTAACCCACAACGGTCCCATTAAGGATCGCTGGTTAGGCCACATGCAGACCTGATTTTCCTGAGTGAGGCCAGCTGGCTGTGTTCATGGCAGCTCACTTTTGCACAGAGGGCTTCCAACAAGTGTTCGCAATGAGCATGCACTTCTTGCCCACCTTATCAGGAGATCAGGAGAGATGTGAAATGGGCTGCTGACTTGCTAAGACCCGTTTTACACTTTGCACAAAGTCAAGATCCACCCCTAAAAATGCAATTTAAATCTATTTCACCTTGTGTCACATCTCATTTAATCCAAAATGACAGGAACATTTAACCTCTACTGGGACCCACAGAAATTTCTCGAGGAAGAGCTTTACAGAGATAGACTATAATCAGGGCTCTGGAGAATCTGTGAAGAATTCACTGTAATGCAGAGTGTAGTTAATTCATTTTAATAAGACATGTCACTGCATAGTCCACATCCAGTGTCATGCAGGTGTGCACACTTTATATCAGCAGGCATTTTTAGCCTTACCCCATAATCCATAAAGCTTAAAGAAAATATTTGACAAATATGTGTTCTCAGAATTTTCTACTTGTGCCAATTTTCAATTTTCATTCCTGAACCTTGGAATCAGAGAAGGACAAAAAATACCCAATGCTGCAAATATTTATTTTATTTACCTGTTATGTTCCAATTCGTACAAAAAGTAACATTTTTGAGAAAACAGCACGCTTGGACCTGATCTGAGGAAACAGACTTCTTAAAGGGAAATCTTAAAACAAGTTTTTTCATTAAGTTTTATTTTATGTTTTTATAAACCCTTTACTGTATTTGCTTTGTACATTAGTTACTTTTGCTAGGAACGTCTCCATATTTGCACTTCTTGGCCCCAAGTTTCGCCATGATTTACTCCTGATTTTTAGGAGCAACTGGTATAGAACGGAGTATCTTAGAAATCAGAATTCTCGCCATTTAGTTTGCTCCAGTTCTAGTCAGTTAGAACAGTTTCACTTTGGAACAGAATGTTTTTTTTAAAAGTGGGCGTGTCCGGCCACTTACGCCTGTTTTCAAAGTTTCGTCAGTGAAAACTTACTCCAAACTAACTTAGAATGGAGTAAGTGAAGATTTTTGTACGCTCGAAAAAACCTTGTCTACACTTTAGAAAATCAGGCGTAGGTTACAAATCAGGCGTAGGGAATGGTGGGGGGGGGGGGTTTAAAGGGAAGTTTACAAACATTAAACACTTCAGTTTTACAAATAAAGAGCCATCATCAATAATAAATGATAAAAACATCAATAAATCAACCAATAAATCAATCAAAAAAATTAATAAGAAATAATAAAAAAAAACTCAATAAATAAAACATTTTCGACTTACCGACTGCAGTACCGGGAGCCCTCCAACAGCATGCTGGGATACCCCCCCCCCCCCTCCCAGTGTGTGTCTGTCAGTGTCTCTATCTCTCTGTCTGTCTGTCTGTGTGTGTCTCTCATTCTCTGTCTGTCAGTGTCTGTGTTTCTGACAGCGAGGGGAGGGGGAGGAGGGGGGTAGAGGGAGAGAGGGGGGGAGCAGAGGGAGGGAAGGGGGAGGGATGGGTGAGAAGGGGGAAGGGGAGAGGAGGAGAAGGGGGAAGGGGGGAGGAGGAGAAGGAGGAATGGGAGGAGGAGAAGGGGGAAGGGGGGAGGAGGAGAAGGGGGAAGGAGGAGAAGGGGGGAGGAGGAGAAGGGGGGGAAAGAAAAAAGGGGGGAAAGAGAGGGGGGGAAAGGAGATGGGTGGGGGGGGGGAAAGGAGATGGGGAGGGGAAAGGAGATGGGGAGGGGGGGGAAAGGAGAAGAGGGAGGGAGGCTGAACGGGCCGGGCCCGGCCGGGCCCGAGACTTCGGGCAGGGCCCAAGACTTCGGGCAGGGCCCGTCCCCAGCATCAGATTTACAGGTAGGTGGCGTTGGGTCGGGTCGGGAGCGCGGGTCGGGTCGGAGGGGGTTGGTGGGAAGGAGGTCGGTTCGGTTCGGGTCGGGAGGAGGGTGGGAGAGGGAGGTCAGGTCGGGGGGAGGGAGGTCAGGTTGGGTCCAGTCGGGGGAGTGGGGGAAGCGGGAGTCGGGTCGGTATTGGTGTCGGGTCCAGTCCGGAGGCGGGGGGCGGGTGGGGGGGTGGAAGCGGGAGTCGGGTCGGGTCCAGTCCGGGGGGTCGGGTCAGGTCCGGTCCGGGGGCGGGGGGAAGCGGCAGTCGGGTCGGTGTCGGGTCTGGTCCGGAGGCGGGGGGCGGGAAGCGGGAGTTGAGTCGGGTCGGGAGGAAGCAGGAGCTGGCCGTGGGAGGAGCCTTATTCATGCAGCCCCAGTGAGGCCATTCGGCCAGGGCTAGGGGCTGCGTGCTTCGGCCCCTCCCACACAGTTTTGGGCGCCTGGAGCTACTGCACATGCGCGCCCACTGTAGCGCGCACGTGCAGAGGTCCCGGCACTGTTTTCAGCGCAGGGACCTGGCTCCACTCGCTACAGCTCGTGCTGCGCTGCGCCGAGCTGCAAATGACCTGCAGGGAGCTGGAGAATCTGGAAATTTTTTTCGGCGCACTTTGTGGCGCGAAAAACGGGCGTCCAGGTCGGGACTGCGCTGTTCTAGGCGCGGCTCGAAACTTGGGCCCCTTATGTTTAACAATCAATATTTTTATTTATGTCGGTTGTTGTTGACTTTGGCATTACACCATACAAGGAGGTGAGGGTGGGTATTGCTCTTGAGTTCCAAATGCATTGCATAATTGAGTAGAGGAAGCAGAGTTTGTGTTGAGCCAACAAATGCATGTGCAATGACTCAGCGCAGCCCCGATCTGCGAGGGAACATTAGCGGCAGATCGGGGCCCTAAAAGGAGCAACTTGGCGGCATGCCTCTGCGAGGAGCAGCGCAAGCTGGTTCAGGAGGGTGACGACTTGGAGGAGAACGACTGGATTGGACGTCACCAAAATCCAGGTTGGAGCACTGGCAGGTACAACAGGAGTGGTGGCAAGCAGCAGAGGAGAGGCGAGGTCAGGGTGAAGGAGCGGCGAGAGATTGTAGAGCGACGTGATCGGGGCCCAGGAGAGGCGTGAGTTCGGGGCCCAGATGAGGCGAGGGCCCGGGGCTGCACGGGCCAGTCCACATTGCAATATGTGTACACACTAGGTCCGTGCATAATCCTTGCCACTGGACCAAGACCTAGCTCTATCAAGCGCGTGTGGTGGCTGGTGTGCAACGGCCACCACACCTTAAAAAAATCCACGCATAGGCATCTTCCACCCTTCAACAAGTAGTTCGCGACCTGGAACATCAAGTCCTTCATTGAAACACCTGTGAACTCATCCTTTTTTGGTGTCGAAGTAAGTCATCCTCGATACGAGGGACCGCCTATGAAGGGAGAAGAGAAGATAAATGGAAATTGTTGTAAATATTTATTTAGTTCCTTTTCAAAGGAATGGGCAAGAAATGTGCCCTTGCCAGCATCACTCACATCTAAAGAACCAAGTAAAAAGATTGGCATAACACTAATTGGTTTTAATGGAAGTCTACTCCAGAATAGTCTGCAATTTTGTTAGGAGAGGGTAATTATTCTAATCCCTCATTCCACTCAGGACTTGCTGATTTTACATTCATATCCTCTAATTGTGAGATTATAGTTCAAGTTAAATAACTGTTTATATCTATATAATTGATACTTTTCAGCATATTAATGTACTGTAGCATCCCATCTCAATTTACTTTTCAAATATCTAATTTAGTTGGCCCATCCTTGTAATGTAACATTTTGAGCCCTGGAATCTTTGTCACTTTTCTGTGAAGTTTCTTCAACACATCAATGCTTTTTAGAAAGTAAGGTGCTCACAATATATGGAATATTTCAGATGTGGTTTCCAGTGAATTATAAATGATTAAATAGTCGGCTCTGCTTTAAGGATGCATCTCAATACACGGTTAGTCTTGAGGACAACAGCTTTTCACCATTATGAATACTTCAAGCGAATGATTAACATTCAGGTCTGACAAAAAGTCACAGACCTGAAACGTTAACTCTCTTTTTCTCCACAGATGCTGCCCGACCTGCTGAGATTTCCAGCATTTTCTGTTTTTATTTCAGATTTTAGTATCCACAATATTTTGCTTTTGTATTAAAAATCAAACCTTGGTCTTTCCCTTCAACCTTTAGCAATCATCATCATAGGTGGTCCCTCGAACAAGGATGACTTGCTTCCACAACAAAAGGGATGAGTTCACAGATGTTCCAGTCCTGAACTCCAATTGAAGGGGTGAAAGATACCTGTGCGTGGATTTAACGTGTGGTGACCGTTGCACACCAGCCAGCACACGGGCTTGACAAAGCTAGTCCTTTATCCAGTGGCAAGAGTTAACCAGGACGACTGGATACCAGCTCTGCTGCACAGAACGAGTGCGCACACATATCACAGTGTGGGCTGGCCCATGCTGCTCCTGAGCCCTCGGCTCATCTGGGCCCTGTACCCTCATTTGCCGCACCTCTGCCACGATCTCTCACCGCACCTCCGCACCAAATATTCGCTGAACCTCCGCCACGATCACTCGTCGAATCTCAGCCACGATCTCTCATCGCTCCTCCGCCACGGTCTTTCGCCGCTCATCCACCCCGACCTTCCCGCTCCTCCGCTGTAACTGGGCCCCGCCGATGTTCCTGCCCACGCTCCAAAACGGCGACCTGAGTTTTGATGACGTCACCCAGTTGCCCACCTCGAAATCATCGCACACTTGGAACGCACTGCGCTGGAAATTGTGGAATGCTCTTTTATATCCCCTGCATGCAGTGGTGTTCTCTTGCATGTCAGGGGGCCACAATGTTCCAGGCCCACTGCTCCAGCTCTTTTATATCCCCGCCCTGCAGTGGTATTCTCTCGCAGCATCAAATGAACACCTCCACAGATCGGGCTATAAAAAAGAGCTGGAGCAGCGGGCCTGGAACATGGTGGCCCCCCGACCTACGAGAGAACTTTAACAATGATCTTCAACTCGCTCTTTATACAAAACACCGGCCAGAATTTTCCGGGGTGGCAGTGGATGTGATCGGTGGTGGGTCGGGTGGAAAAGATGTTATTTGCCATCCTGTCCCCATGTGCCTTTCCTCCTGGTGCGTCTGTCATCGGGGAGACAACTTGACCGGCAGCGGCGGGCGGCCCAATTGAGATGATTAACAGCTAGTTGTCAGACCCATAACAGGCTTTTTCAACTTTTTAAATTGAACTGTATGGCCACAGCAACCACGCTGCTTGGGGACCACGCCTGTCAACCTGAGGCGGGAGTTCAGTAACCATTGCTCCAGCTGATTACTTGACAGCATCAAATGTACAGTAAAAGCTCCCACCTGACAGATGATCACTTTCCTCAAGCAGAAGTTGTTGCTCAGTCCATTTCCAGCACAGATTCTGCAGGCTGCAAGTCTTTCCAGCAAAGTCTCCATCCAGTCTCACCTCATTTGAAGAACTCTCTCACCATTGACAAAATACTTCTGTCATCTGTATTTCACCTGCCATCTTCCATCAACATGGATGCTGTTTATACTCTTTCACCTTGGCCCTCAGAATCGGACCACAATGAGCCCCAACATCAGGCACACCAGCAGCACCAACAACTAAATCAATCTTCTCTGCAATCACCTGATTCTGCACAGGACAGAAGGAATCAGTACATTGCTGCCCGGGAGGCCAGGAAGAGTCTGATCATGGCCACATTTAGCTAGCTATATACTGTACACCATCATGCGCCAGGTTAGCACCATCCCACACTAGCACCATAAAGCAGCCCTGCAATTATCAAACCATTCCTTTCACACTCATCACCATTGCAGAGGGTACCGTTACGTCTCACCATTCATTGCAACTCACTAAGCCACTTCCAAAGGTATATACATATCTGTCCAAGACCAGAAAGTGTTAAAAATAAAGATTTTTATGTCTGACACCACATTATCAGAAACTTTACATGAACATTGGATAAAACACCCAGGTGGCTACCCTTGTGTGTTGTTAGTTGGTATGATTGCAATAAGATGATGGTGAGTGTGAGGGGTAGTGAGTTGGGGATGTGATAATGTAGATAGAAAGAGAGGGATGGGTGGAGATGCCAGGCATGAGTAAGGATATGCAGGAGTAGGGTAGGGAAGGCAGAGTGATGGGGATGTGATGAGAGGCACAGCAGGATGAAGTTTAGTGTGGCTTTGTACTAACGTTTCCTGATCCAATGAGATCACTGAAACATTTGCACCACTGTACCCAGGTCCTCCTGAACAGACTGCTTGTGCCCTCCTCTGCAATATGTAACCAGACTGTGTTGGTCTGCTGGGGTCATATTTTCTGCTCATGGAAAGGGAAGAGAACCTCTTTGCGTGCTCTGATTCCCTTCGTAAGCATATGATGGGAGTCATCGGCGAACCGGGGTGCAGCTCCTGCCTCTATGCAGTCATTGTTAGTGTTTGCAGCACTCCTATGCTGTAGTACAGACAGCACTATGTTAGATTAAATATCAAATCTAATGTGACCATGGTCCTTTTAAATATCCCGGCTGAAAATGCATCATGAATGACGCCACCAGACCCGCTCTATCTCATTGGGCCGGATAACGCACTGGGCAGGCTTAATAGGCCCTATTAACGTAAGTTTGTTTGCAGCAACGGGATGGAGCTAGCAGTGGGGTTGTGACCCGCCATGGCCACCACCCACACCGGACCCGCCAAGGTCGGCAAAATTCCTGTTGAACCATCTTTCCCTCACCAATCGGCATTTCATTATATTTATCCTCATTAACTTTATCTGCCATTCCTTAGCTCACCTCACTTTTCAAGATCCATTGATAGCTATCAGATTCCACTACACTTGACCGTACAGTTTGGTATCATTGATAAATTTGATATATTAAATAACCCAAACCCTAAGCCTAACCCTAAATAAAATAATTATACTGAATATCAATTATGAATTGTGTAAACAGCAGATGCTGAAGAGAGTTCTCTAGAATTCCACTAGTTACTATGACCACTATTTTCCACGTGCTGGATTTTTGGTGCCCGCACATGTTAATGTATGATTGTTTTGTGTATGTTTGCACCAGAAAAAAAAAATCAGGACTTTCGCCAAAGAAATATTTGAATTTGGCGCAGTGCTTCCGAAGTTAGTCTGGGGGCGGAGCTTCAAGTCTGTGCTAAAAACTCTCTTGGCATGCGCGAAAAGCTGTAGTTGCCAGGGCAACCAGAGACGCTAAAGCAAGCTGAAGCCCACTCCCTGAAAGGATTGCAAGCCCACTGCTGCTGAAAGGGCCACAAAGGACTTCTCTCCCCGGCTGGACCCGCGGCCACCACTCCCCACCCCCCTGCACCCCGGCTAGACTCGCTGTCACCGCTCCCCCCCTCCGGTTGGACTCGCTGTCACTGCTCCCCCCCCACCCCGGCTGGACCCACTCCAATCTCAGGCCGAATGGCCCCCCCCCCCATTTCCGAACTTCAACTTGCAGGGGGAGCGGGACTGAGCAGGGGGCCAGTCGGCCCCGGATTGCAGTGGGGGGAAACAGTCCTTTCTTCCCTTTTTTCTTCCCTTGCTCCAAAAAGAGTTCCCTGTGAAAAAAAAGTTATTTTATTGTGTATTCTTATTGCCTTGCTCCTGTCCTCTTGTGCGCCGCGCTGATTCCTTAAGTTAACGTATGTTTTTTTTGCGGGGCTTTTGGGCAGTGTGCGCCATGCTGAAAAGAAATCGTGGAGGGCCAACATCGATTAAGTCCACAAAAACGGCGTCCGATTCCGTTTTGACTCGTGTCTGCGCCAAAAATTTTTAAACTGGCTCATATGGTCGACGCCAGCGTCCAAATGTTGGCAAAAGTTGGAAAGTGAGTATTTCACACCAAAACACATTTGGATGCCAAAAAACGGTGCACATTCATGGCAAAAATAGGGGCTTATATCCAGAATTAACCATGTGCATTTATTATCATTTCTGTTGCAAAACCAACATTTAATCGAGATTACGAATTTATCTTTAATTTATACACTTGTATTTTTTCAAGAGCTATGGATGAAAACCCTTATCAAATGCCTTCTAAAAATCTAGTACCTTAGATGTACACAATCTACCTGCTCCAGTACTTAATTTTTCTCCTCAAAGAATTCCAGCAGCTTCATGAAGCATTTCGCATTCTATGTAACCATGATGACATCTATGTTCCTTGAACACTGACAACATCCTCGTCAATGGTAGAATAGCTGATTTATAATTCCCCAAATTATGTCTCCCTCTTTTAGTTTTAATGTTGGTATTAGTACAACAGTAGCACTTCATTCCTTAGGTGTAACCAGTTTAGTTCAGAAGATTCTGAGATTATCTACTGGTGCCTTACTTCTTTCTCCACTCATTTCCTTAGGATTCTCGGGTCTATCATACCTGTGCTAGGTGCCCTTAGTGTTTTAACTTTCTTCATGGATCACGTGGGTCACAGATATTGCAATCCCTTGTGATTGTCACACTTTAATCACTTCCTGCTTCTCTGACCGATCTAAACAACTCGTTATCCACTTATTGGGATGAAAATTCATCTGAGCCTGTATTTGGTGTCATCAGCATAGTTGAAGCGTGCTGCTGGCACTGGTCATTCATCCACAGGCAGCTCGAAGGGAAATGTCAATTTTGAGCTGCCCTCCTTGCTGGTAATGACTATCAGGTAAGTCCTGGGAGGAGGTTGGAGTGGGCTCTGGGTGGGGTAACAATGGTGGGTGAGGGGGTGGCGGAGCAGGAGTGGGTGGGGTGGGGGAACCCCTGCTCCTCCTGGCTCCACAGGAATAGTTTTTTTTTTAACAAAAATGTTTACACTTACCTGTTGTTGGCGACGCTGAAGAATCCTGAAAGAGGCAGGACTGATGCATGCCCAGTTCATCGCTGACTAATTTTGAAAAGGGTCCTTCAACAGGCATTATGTTAACATGTCATTAACATATACAAAGGGTCTAGGGCCAGTTCAAGGCATCTGCTCAAGGTGCAAAAAAAGTTGTCCCCATGAATTTAACAGTGGGATCAATGCTTGTGTAGATTGGGTGCAGCTCATTCTACTGCTAAATTGGTAAGTTTTGTGCCTGTTTTATGCCCGAAAAACAGGTGCAACACATACCAATTTCGACCCGGCTCAGTTTAACCTGTCAGTTTCCTGTTATGTATTTAACCATCTTGCAATGACATAGTCATGTAACTGTAACTCATGTACACTGTACCTGTACCCTAGAAATGCACACCCTGACCACAGGGGGTGAACTTGCGGGAGACACTCCTCACCTGGGTTTCCCGGTATAAAAGGGGAGGTCCCATCCAGGGTAAACACTCCTTGGTCCTGGCAATAAAGGTGAAGGTCACAGAGTGACCATGTCTGATATATCCATGCCTCGTGTGAGTCTGTAGTAAGGTGCAGGGATACCACATTTGGCGACGAGAAACGGGAATCACCGAACCACGAGGATGGCCACCAGTGGCACAGAGGAACGTTACTGTGTGGGTGAGGACTGGGACGACTTCGTGGAAAGACTCCAGCAGAGCTTTGTCACAAAGGACTGGCTGGAAGAGACAGCGGCTGACAAGTGGAGGGCACATCTACTGACCAGCTGCGGACCACAGACGTATGCGCTGATGAAAGACCTGCTCGCACCCCAAAAGCCAGCGGACAAGTCCTTTGAAGAGCTCAGCCAGCTGATGAGTGAGCATCTCAAGCCGGCGAGTAGCATACACATGGCCCGACACCGGTTCTATTCTCACTGGCGTCGGGAGGGAGAAAACGTCTTGGACTTCATGGCGGAACTGCGCCGCTTGGCCAGTCTCTGTAAGTTCTCCGATGCCTGCAGGGAGAGATGTTAAGGGACTTTTTCATCGAGGGCATTAATCATGCCGGCATTTTAAGGAAGCTCATAAAGACTAAGGACTTGACTTTAGAAGGGGCGGCGTTGATAGCTCAGACCTTTATGGCAGGGGAAGAGGAGACTAAGCTAATTTACACACGCAGCCCTGGTCCAAACGTGGCGACGGACCAAGGAGTTAACATGGTGAACGCGGCTCGGGACCCCGCAGGCAGGCAAGGGCATTTCGAAAATGACCAGGCAGCACCAGGCTCGAGGGTGGGCCTGCAACAAGGACAATGAAAAGGGGATCACCAATTCACGCCATCTCGAGGAACAATGCGTCCCGCGATGGGATCATTAACACCCACCATCAGAGTGCTTAGAAACAGTCAAATGGGCAATCAGAGAGGAATGCCTGGTAATAGTCCTTTGTTAACAGCAATCTCAACCTCAACTCATGCTGGAGGTGCGGGGATAGACACACTGCGAGAAGCTGCAGGTTCCAGCAATATACCTGTAGGATTTGTAATGTCAGTGGACACTTGGCCAGGATGTGCAAAAAGGCAGTAGTGATGCTAATCTGCGAGACAGAGAAACCAGACAAGGGATCTGCAATGCAGGATGAGGCCTGGAATAAAGCCATAAATGCTGAAGTTCAGCGGGTTCATGTGGCTGACGTCCACAGCTCATACACTAAAACTCCACTCATGATGATGAAGGTCTTACTGAATGGCATCCGGTGCACATGGAGCTGGATACGGGAGCTAGCCAATCACTCAATTTGAGAGACTATGGCCACACAGAGCTAGCAGGCCCAAACTGGAACGCATTGAGACACAGCTACAGACGTACACCAAAGAGATCATCCCAGTGCTGGGCAGTGCAAACTTGGTGGTAACACATAATGGATCACAGAACCGGCTGCCACTCTGGATCGTTCCGGAAAATGGCCCCGCGCTCTGGGGAGGAGTTGGCTAGCTGAGATGAATTGGAAATGGGGGGATGTGCACGCCATTTCATCCGCGGAGCGAAGTTCATGCTCACAGGTCCTGCAAAAATTTGGATCACTGTTTCAACCTGGTGTCGGAACGTTCAAGGGCACTAAAGTAGTGATACGCATCACTCCGGACGCCAGACCAGTGCACCACAAAGCCAGAGCGGTGCCGTATGTGATGCGTGAACTGGATAGGCTGCTCAGAGAGGACATAATTTCGGCCATTGAATTCAGCGACTGGGCAAGTCCCATCGTTCCCGTCCTCAAAGCAGATGGCTCGGTTAGGATTTGTGGCGACTACGAAGCCACCATCAACCGAGTATCGCTGCAAGACCGATACCCGCTCCCGAGAGCAGAGGACCTTTTTGCCACACTGGCAGGTGGCAAGCTGTTCACGAAGTTGGACCTCACTTCGGCCTACATGACTCAGGAACTGGCTGAAGAATCCAAGCTTCTGATCACCATCACGACACACAAGGGATTATTTGTCTACAACAGGTGTCCATTTGGCATTTGTTCGGCAGCAACCATCTTTCAGAGAAACATGGAAAGCTTGCTCAAATCCATTCCTGGAACGATTGTATTCCAAGACGTCATTCTCATAACAGATTGAGACACCGAAGAACACCTCCACAACCTGGAGGAGGTGCTACGCCGACTGGACCGGGTAGGCTTGTGGCTGAAAAAGGCCAGTGCGTGTTTTTGGCCGCAGAGGTCGAGTTTTTGGGCAGGAGGGTTGCCGCAGACGGGATCTGGCCCACTGATTCAAAAACAGAGGCGATCCGCCGGGCGCCCAGGCCCGGCAGACATCGGAGTTGCGATCATTCCTGGGACTTTGAACTATTTTGGGAACTTTCTGCCGAACTTAAGTACATTGCTGGAGCCGTTACACATGCTCCTGCGTAAAGGTTGTGAACGGTTTTGGGGGGACTATCAAAAACGGGCTTTCAATAAGGCAAGGAACCTGCTCTGTTCCAACAAACTGTTGACTTTGTATGACCCTTGTAAAAAACTGGTTTTAACGTGCGATGCATCGTCCTACGGGGTTGAGTGTGTGTTGCAGCAGGGTAACGATGACGGCCGACTCCAACCGGTGGCTTATGCCTCCAGGTCACTCTCCCAGGCAGAGCGTGGATACGGCATGGTCGAAAAGGAAGCACTCGCTTGTGGTTACGGTGTGAAAAAGATGCACCAGTAACTTTTTGGTAGACAGTTCGAGCTAGAGACGGACCACAAGCCGTTAACATCTTTGTTGTCCGACAGCAAGGCTGTCAATGCCAATGCGTCAGCTCACATACAGCGCTGGGCCCTCACGCTGGCTGCGTATGACTACACCATACGGCACCGGCCAGGCACCGAAAATTGCGCTGACGCGCTCAGTAGGCTCCCACTGGCCACCACCGAGGGGGCGTCGGAGCAGAACGCCAAGATGGTCATGGCCATTGAGGCTTTTGACACTGCGGGCTCCCCTATCACAGCCCGCCAGATCAAACTCTGGACCATCAGGGACCCCTCCTATCAATGATAAAGAAATGTGTCCTGACTGGGGATTGGGCGCCTGCACACAGGGCGTGCCCCGAGGAAGTCAGACCGTTTCAGAGACGGATGGATGAGCTCTCCATCCAAACTGATTGCCTGCTATGGGGAAGCCAGGTAGTCATGCCCCAGAAAGGCAGGGAAGCGTTCATCAGGGAACTCCACAGCGAGCACCCTGGCACCGTGTTAATGAAGGCCATTGCCCGGTCACATGTATGGTGGCCGGGATTGACTCAGATCTGGAACACTGGGTTCGCAGGTGCACGATGTGTGCTCAGCTGGGCAATGCCCCCAGGGAGGCCCCACTCAGCCCATCGCCCTGGCCCACCAGACCATGGTCACGTATTCACGTAGACTATGCGGGCCCGTTCATGGGGAAAATGTTCCTGATCATTGTCGATGTATACTCGAAGTGGATTGAGTGCATCATATTAAACGCGTGCATGACATCCATCACCGTGGAGAGTCTGTGTACGGTTTTCGCGGACATCCTGGTCAGCGACAAAGGCCCGTGTTTCACCAGCCATGAATTCCAGGAGTTTATGTCGAGCAATGGTATCAAACACGTCCGGACAGCACCGTTCAAGCCGGCTTCCAATGGCCAGGCGGAACGGGCGGTCCAAGTCATAAAATAGGGCATGCTACGCATCCAAGGACCCTCCCTTCAGTACCACCTATCGCACCTCCTGCTGGCCTACAGGTCCCGCCCGCACTCGCTCACGGGAGTCCCGCCAGCGGAACTCCTCATGAAACGCATGCTCAAGACGCGGCTGTCCCTCATTCACCCAGCCCTGGCAGACATTGTTGGCCAGTGCCAAACCGAGCTCCATGATCGAAACTCAAGGGGGAGGTGTATAGAAATAGATGATCCGGTATTTGTTCTTAACCATGCCTTGGGACCCAAGTGGCTTGAGGGCACCCTAATTGGCAAAGAAGGGAATAGAGTCATGGTGGTCAGACTAAACAATGGGCAGATATACCGCAAACACTTGGACCAAGTAAAGAAAAGGTTCAGCATAGACACGGAGGAACCTGAAGAAGAGCATGAGATGGCACCCATACCACTGCCAGTGGACGAGCAACAAAGACAGCCCTTAGCATGCACAATCCCTGCGGCCAGGCCGGACAGGCCGGAATCACCTCAAGTGACAGAGACGCATGCCAAGGCTCAGCCACCAGAGCCACAACTGCGGCGCTAAACGAGAGAGCATTGACCACCTGACAGACTTAACCTCTGAAAATAAAAGACTTCAGGGCGGAAGTGATGCCATGTATTTAACCATCTTGCAATGACATCGTCATGTAACTGTAACTCATGTATACTGTACCTGTACCCTAGAAATGCACACCCTGACCACAGGGGGTGAACTTGCGGGAGACACTCCTCACCTGGGTTTCCAGGTATAAAAGGGGAGGTCCCACCCAGGGTCAACACTCCTTGGTCCTGGCAATAAAGGTGAAGGTCACAGAGTGACCGTGTCTGATATATCCATGCCTCGTGTGAGTCTGTAGTAAGGTACAGGGACACTACATTTCCAATTCTAGCTTTGTTTCTCTGAACATTATTCACTTTAACTCAAATCACTACTGAAAATTATTCTGCTCATTCTGTTCATGTCTAACCAAAATAAATGTTGTCAGCGTGCCTCATTCTTTATTCCCTCCCCTAGCAATGGATTGTCTAGTTCCATTAGCTGTTTTAGTTCACTGTATCGTAATGCTAAAATGCTGCTCGCACAAGTCTTTCCTCACAATTGAGAAATACCAAAACAGTGCTGTATTCATGAGTTACAATGGCGTGCTATCCTACAATCACTTGATTTTTTGGTCAACTCTGAGGGTGGACAGTACATTTTTTGGCCTTTGCCCATGCCTTTGGGGCTCTGCTAAACTGGGTGGAACAATAACACCTATATGCAGGTTAGCTTAATATTTTTGGCTTACATTTGGGAACAACATTTTTTTCTGTGTGGCTAGATTTATATTGATTGGAGGATTTGAGGTTAAACTTACCTCAGACAAAGGATGCACAGTGATACAAAGATAGCAAGTATTTGGAAAATTTTCCAAGTTTGCGTTGCACAAAAGATTTATAGATATGATAAAAGTGGTAAAGCCAAACATTATGTACTAGCCAACATTTTTCATGAAACTTTGGTAACATGTTTTGGTGATATTTTGGTATAGAGCTTTAGCACTATTAGAGGGATAGTATTACAAAACTACTTTCCTGGTGTGGAGCTTAGTCTGCTGCGAGCACATGGCAGGATGGAAAATAAGTGAGCGGAAAGGCATGTGCTCAAATTCCTAATATATGCTCCTAACAGATGAAGGTTGGAGCCAGGAGTTGAAATTCTTAATTATCACTTAGATATAAGCCCTGATTTTAAATTGTCAGCAAAATAGTCACTGCACCTGCCTCTAATGTGGATGGATCTGCTAGAAAGGTAATGTAATCTTGCTGGAATTTGTGAGGTTCGCCTCCCCTAATTTTAAGAAGCTCACTGCACACGGTGAATTGGTACAGGGAACCTGGCAGCAGCATGATTGGCTGAGGTGGGAGAAGGGGGGTCGTGGGGAGGGGTGAGAGAATTTGACAAGGTAGCAACTCTTAAAGGGATATTTTTCGCAATGAAAGTGGAATGTTTTTTGCTAGTTGAAATGTCACTTTCCTAGGAAGTAAGTAAGAGGGACACCCTTTTTGAGGGTGACAACTTAGAGATAGTATTGCAGCAGGTGTATGAAAAGAGCATGGCCCTGCTTGGAGGCAAAGACCATCCTCCTGTGAAAACAGGGGTGCAAGTTGCTCGGATATAAGTTGTCAGCTGTGAAAAATCCAGGAATAAATGAGTCAAAAGCTCTGCAGTGTCAGGAGTACCTTTTCACACATTATTTCATTATTGTGGTATAGTTTGCATGGCACAAACCTAAATTGTGAGTTGCACCTCTCTCGAGGAGGGTACATGCAATGAATGGAAGCAACCTCTCCCCTTTTTTACATACTTTCTTGCAGAAAAGCTGAAGGGTGCACTTTTTTTGTGAGGAACACAAATAGCTTGTACTGTGATACATGAATATTGAAAGATGTGCTCTGAACCAGCACTGTCACTAAAAGCTACAGGCAAAACGTGTTGCATTACAATCACATTAGGAGGGACATGGACTGACTGCAAGTGCTGTCTGGGAGCTCAGTGAGTTTCTAACATCGGGACATTGTGTGTGTGCTTGTGGGTGGATAAAGGGGAACCAGTGGATGTGGTGTATTTGGACTTCCAGAAGGCATTTGACAAGGTGCCACATAAAAAGTTACTGCACAAGTTAAAAGTTCACGGGGTTGGGAGTAACAGATTAGCATGGATAGAGAATTGGCTAACTAACAGAAAACAGAGAGTCGGGATAAATGGTTCATTCTCTGATTGGCAACCAGTAACTAGTAGAGTACCACAGAGATCAGTGCTGGGACCCCAACTATTTACAATCTATATTAATGACTTAGAAGAAGGGACTGAGTGTAATGTAGCCAAGTTTGCAGATGATACAAAGATGGGAGGAAAAGCAATGTGTGAGGAGGGCACAAAAAATCTGCAAAAGGACATAGGCAGGCTAAGTGAGTGGGCAAAAATTTGCCAGATGGAGTATAATGTTGGAAAGTGTGAGGTCATGCACTTTGGCAGAAAAAAAAATCAAAGAGCAAGTTATTATTTAAATGGAGAAAAATTGCAAAGTGCCACAGTACAGCGGGACTTGGGGGTTCTTGTGCGTGAAACGCAAAGGATAGTATACAGGTACAGCAAGTGATCAGGAAGGCCAATGATATCTTGGCCTTTATTGCAAAGGGGATGGAGTATAAAAGCAGGGAAGTCTTGCTACAGCTATATTGGTGAGGCCACACCTGGAATACTGCGTGCAGTTTTGGTTTACATATTTACGAAAAGATATACTTGCTGTGGAGGCAGTTCAGAGAAGGTTCACTAGGTTGATTCCGGGGATGAGGGGGTTGACTTATGAGGAAAGGTTGAGTAGGTTGGGCCTCTACTGATTGAAATTCAGAAGAGTGAGAGGTGATCTTATCGAAACTTATAAGATTATAAGGGGGCTTGACAAGGAGGATGCAGAGAGGATGTTTCCACTGATAGGGAAGACTAGAACTAGAATAAGGGGCCGCCCATTTAAAACAGAGATGAGGAGAAATTCTTTTCTCAGAGGGTTGCAAATCTGTGGAATTCGCTGCCTCAGAGAGCTGTGGAAGCTGGGACATTGAATAAATTTAAGACAGAAATAGACAGTTTATTAAACGATAAGGGGATAAGGGGTTATGGGAAGTGGGGGTCCATGATCAGATCAGCCATGATCTTATTGAATGGCGGAGCAGCCATATGGCCTACTCCTGTTCTTATTTCTTATATTCTTATGTTCTTATGTTCCAGAAGAAGGCTGGTCACAACCACTGTGAGTGCAGACATTGGCTGAGGTCCTCCCAGTTTGTACGTGCTGTCAAGATTTGAGGAGATGCCACTCAGTATTTTTACCTGGAGGCTATGGAAGGAGTAATGGAGGGAGAGTAGGGGGGATGTGCTACCACTGTCCAACAAGTATTCTCTTTCTTTGTCTCATTATTACCTTTACTCACTCTTTCACTCCGTAACACAGAGGTATATGTTGCACAACAGCAGCATAACATACAATATATTGGCGACTTATGTCTTTTAAAAGGCATTCTATCCTGAACCTCTTGGATTACATTTTCCCTTTGTTTTCTGGGGTCTTCCCAAGATGACAGGGCACCATCTGTTTGCAGCAAGGACATGAGTACTTCATACAAAGTCATGTCACACAGTCCACCTCGTGCAAACTTCATCTCAGATCCAAGCATCATGTAGCATTAAGTAGTAAGTTTGACGAAGAAGCTTTGGATGAAGCACTCACTACATGTGGGGAACAGCAAGGGCTGTCAGAGAGTGTGCAGCAATAACAACAATTTGCATTTATACATGATCTTTAATGTATAAAATCTCCCAAGGCGCTTCACAGAGGTGTAGGATGGATACTGAACCAAAGTATTGAGATATATGGAGGACCAAATACCGAGTTAAAGAATTGGCTTTTAGGGAGAGTTTCAAAGGAACCAATAGAAATGGAGAGGTGGAAGGGTTTAGGGAGAGAATTACCAAATGTGGGGCCTTGGCAGCTAAAAGCATGGCTGCTAGTGCTGGGGCAAAGATCAGTCAGAGGAATGGAGTTTGGTAGGTTGTTGGGGGCCAGGGGGCTTGGAGTGTTCCACTGGAGGAGGGTAGAGAGATAGGGAGACAGGCAGGGATGAGGCCATTCAAACAGAAAGGTAACGATTTTAAATTGGAAGTGTTGGTGGACTGGGAGTCAACATCGGTCAACAAGGTACGATAAGGGGGCGGGACATGGTGCGGGATAGGATACGGGCAGCTGAATTTTGGATGAGCTGAAGTTTACAGAGGGTACATTTTGGAAGACTGGTCAGCAGAGCATTGAAAAAGTTGAATCTGGAGGCATGACCGAGGCATGAATGAGGGATTCAGTGACAAATGGGCTGAGGTGGGGAGGGGGAAGGGTGGAGGCAGGTGAGGCTACTGACATGGAAGTAGATGGTCTTTGTGATGCTGAGGATATGGAGTCGGAACTGAACTCGGTATCAAATAGAATGCTCATGTTGTGAACTTTGTATTCCAGTCTGAGACAATGGCAAGAGAGAGAGCTGTAATTGGTGCCAAGGGTGCAGAACAATGTTCCCTCTAATTTTTCTTTAAGGGCCATTCAAAATAACCTGCATGCATGGCTTTTACACAGCCAGCTGCACGGATCCCTGGAGCGCTGCACGGTTGTGTCGCCACGCAGCGTACAGGAAACATTGGTGCAGTGTTGTGGAGGGACCAAAGATGATGGTTTCTGTCTTCCAACTATTTATCTGGAGGATAATGAGATTCATCAAGACTGGATGATGGACAATAAATCTGATAGCATAGAGGGGTTGAACAAGGTGGTGGAGGAGTCACGCTGGATGTCATCAGTGTACATGTGGAAGCTGACCCCTTGTTTGCAGATGATGTTGCCAAGGGACAGCATGCAGGTGATGAAGAGGAGGGGACCAAGGCTGGATCTTTGGGGGTCTCCCATGGTAGCGGTATGTGGATGGGAAAAGAACCAACTGTCTATAATCAAATAGGTTCAATCCCCGCTAGGTGGACAATGGAGTAGAGGGTTTGGAGGAGGATGCAATGCACCTCCGACCTCTCAGCAGAAGTGCCTGAGGGATTTACACAACTCCAGTGCACTATGGAGCTAATGGCAAGTTTCAGCCATGTGCAGAGGAACCCCTTGATTTTCAGAGCTTGAATGTCCAACCTCATGGGACTCTTGCACTTGTTTTCAATGAATGCATTTATGATTCCTTATGGATACAGTACCGCTGGAGAAAGGAGTTACATTCCATAGCTCTCTAGGTGATAAGAAAGGTGGAAGTGTATTTAAATGGCAACTGTGGGAAATTTTAAAGGTCCTGTTAAATCCTTATGTTATAATGGTTTTTCATTTTTTTTCTGCATCTGATTGAAAAAAAGAACTGGTATTTCTATTGAGCTTTGCATGACCCCAGGGCACCCCAAATGCTGTTTCAGCCTTGGCTCAGTGACAGCACTGCCTCTGAGTCTGAAGGTTTTGATTCAAGTCCCACTCCAGAGATGTGAGCATATAATCTAGGCTGACACTCCAGTGCAGTGCTGAGGGAGAGCTGCAGTGTCGGAGGTGCCGTCCTTTGGATGAGACGATAAACCGAGGCCCCGTCTGCTCTCTCAGGTGGATGCAAAGTGTTATGTATGTTAACTGGGTTTTACTTGCCACCAGAGGGCGCGACTGTCGGAGTCCTAATGGTCACTGGCAGACACGTGCAAGCCGTGTATATAATGATGGCAGCCATGTTGAATCCTCACTTTGACAATAAATAAACTGGAGTAAGGTCATGCCTGAACTAGCTCACCACACTTAGCCTCGTGGAGTTATTCGATATTTAACAATTGGCGACGAGTTAAAAATACGAACTTTCATGCAACCATGTCTGTTGGAGTTTGAGAGATTCATGGAAGGGGAAGACTGGGAGGATTTCACTGATTGCCTCAACCAGTACTTCATAGCCAACGGATTGGAAGGAACTGATAACACAATTTAGCGCAGGGCGGTTCTCCTCACCGTTTGTGGGTCAAAAATTTATGGCCTTGTCAAGAATCTACTCTCACCAACTCCACCAATGGATAAGACATACGATGAATTGTGTAAGCTGGTTCGGAACCAGTTTAAACCAAAGGAAAGCATCATCATAGCGAGGTATTGTTTTTATACGCACAATCGCTCCAAGGGCCAGGACATGGCGGAATTTGTCACCAACCTGAGATGTCTCGCTGGGCCGTGCAACTTCGGAGCTGCATTGGAGGAAATGCTGAGGGACTTTTTCGTGCTTGGCATTGGCCATGAGGTCATCCTTCGAAAGCTGCTGACTGCTGAATCTCTAGACCTGAGCAGGGTCATCTTGATTGTCCAGGCATGCATATCCATGGATGAAAACTCGAAACAGATATCTTCCCAGCATCGAAACTCACCAGCAAGTACTGTGCATAAAACATCGTCGGCAGGCAAAGCTGCACATGGAAGGGCCTACTTGTCCACGTTCGTGTGACCTGTAATTGCTCAAAGTCCGCCATCGGGGTGAATTAAATCTCGCCTTGTTGGTGTTGCAGGGGCTATCATCGGGTCCACCAATGCTGATTCAAGCAATATGTGTGCAAAGGCTGTGCAACAATGGGGCACCTTCAGCGAATGTGTCCGCAACCGAGCAAGCATGCTGTGACATACCACGTGGCTTAGGATGATCGATCCAGCGTGGATCAAATGGCACAGGCAACTCAACCCGAGGTGCTGGACGAAGAAGTGTATGGGGTACATTCTTTTACCAAAAGACCTCCGATAATGCTGGAAGTTAAATTAAATGGGGTTCCAGTATCCATGGAATCAGTCAATAATGAGCCAGAGGGCTTTCGAAAAGTTTTGGGACACTAAGGCAAAAAGAACCAAACTGAGCCCAATCAATGCGAAGCTGCGTACCTACACCAAAGAGCTCATACCAGCCATTGGCAGCACGGCAGTAAAGGTATCGTACGGTGGAGCTATGCATGATTTATCATTGTGGATCGTTCCAGGCAATGGCCCAATGCTGTTTGGCAAGAGTTAGCTTGAAAAAATTAAATGGAACTGGAATGATATTAAAGCCTCATCATCAGTGGATGATGCTTTGTGTGCTCAAGTGCTGAGCAAGTTTCCCTCATTGTTCAAACCAGGTATCGGCAACTTCACGGGAGCCAAGGTGCAGATCCACCTAGGCCCGGATGCAAGACCCATCCATCACAAGGCTCGGGCGGTTCCGTACATGATGAGGGAGAAGGTCGAGATCGAACTGGACAGACTTCAATGGGAAGGAATCATATCACCAGTCGAGTTCAGCGAATGGGCCAGTCCAATTGTCCCGGCACGGTCAGGATCTGCGGCGACTACAAGTTAACGATCAACCGAGTCTCTATACAGGATCAGTACCCGTTACCCAAGGCTGACGACCTGTTTGCAACACTAGCAGGGGAAAGTCGTTCACCAAATTGGATCTGACCTCCGCTTACATGTCACAGGAGCTGGTCGAATCTTCGGAAAAACTGATGTGCATCAACACGCACAAAGGACTGTTTATATACCGCAGATGCCCTTTCGGAATTCGCTCAGCGGCAGCCATATTTTAGAGAAACATGAAGTTTGCTGAAGTCCGTCCCAAGAATTCTCGTGTTCCAAGATGACATCCTGATCACTGGTCGCGACGCCACCGAACACCTGCACAACCTGGAAGAGGTTCTATATCATCTGGACAGAATGGGACTCAGGCTAAAATGCTCCAAGTGCATTTTCATGGCACCAGAAGTCGAATTCCTGGGGAGAAAGATTGCAGCAGACGGTATCAGGCCTATGGACTCGAAGACAGAAGCCATCAAGAATGCACCCAGACCCCAAAGTGTGACGGAGCTGCGTTCATTCCTGGGTCTTCTCAACTATTTCAGTAACTTTCGACCTAGTTTGAGCACATTGCTAGAGCCCTTGCACATGTTGCTGAGAAAGGCTAACGACTGGGTTTCGGGCAAATCTTAAGACAGAGCCTTTGAGAAGGCCAGGAACCTGTTATGTTCCAATAAATTACTGATAAACTATGACCCATGTAAGCGGTTAATGCTGGCCTGCGATGCCTCATCATATGGGGTCGGTTGTGTGCTCCAGCAAGTCAATGTATCAGGCAAACACCAACCAGTTGCATACGCATCCAGAAGTCTGTCTAAGGCTGAAAGAACCTGTAGTATGGTAGAGAAAGTGGCTTTAGCAAGCGTATATGGTGTTAGGAAATTGCACCAATACCTGTTTGGGCTTCGGTTTGAGCTTGAAACAAACCACAAGCCACTCATTTCATTGTTTTCTGAGAGCAAAGGTATAAACACCAATGCCTCATCCTGCATCCAAAAATGGGCACTGACATTATCCGCTTATGATTATGTCATCCGTCACAGACCAGGCACTGAAAACTGTGCTGATTCACTTAGCTGGCTACCATTGCCCACAACTGGGGTGAAAATGCCGCAGCCTGCAGATTTGCTGCTGGTCATGGATGCCTTCGAGAGCAAGCAGTCACCCGTCACGGCTCGCCAAATTAGGACCTGGACCAGCCAGGATCCTGTACTGTCAAGCATAAAAAGGTGTTTCCTAAACGGAAATTGGTCTGCCATTCCCAGGGAAATGCAGGATGAAATTAAGCCTTATAGCTGTCGCAAAGATGAATTGTCTATTCAGTCTGATTGTCTGTTATGGGGTAATCATGTTATTATGCCAAAAAAAGGCAGGGAAACTTTTGTGCGAGATTTACACAGTACCCACCCAGGCATTGTCATGATGAAGGCCATTGCCAGGTCTCACGTTTGGTGGCCCGGCATTGACTTGGACTTGGAGTCATGCGTGCATCAGTGCAACATTTGCATACAACTGAGTAACGCACCTGTGGAGGCCCCGCTGAGTTTGTGGTCATGGCCCATCCGGGCCAGGGTGTCCCTGGAGATGGAGCACGCGGTGTCCACCGGTACGCTCGCGGCCTTCCGCGAGAGGTGGCCGCCGGAGGGACTGGAGTGCATTATCACCCCCGGCAAACAAATTTTAATTTGATTTTATATGTTTTAAAGTTTAATTTGTTTTAATTGCCAGGTTTTTAGTGTCCCCCTCCCCTTTTATAGGGGGCACTTGTAAAAATTATGATTTAGTGCCCAAAAAAACAAAAAAAACTACAAAAATACAAAAAAAAACAACAAAAAAAAACAAAAAAAAAGGCCTTGAAAAATGTTTGGAGTGTCCCCCAGATTGGGGGGCACTTGATTCAATGTTTACTTTGTCCTATCAAAAGAGTTGTGGTCATGGCCATCCAAACCATGGTCAAGGATTCACATAGACTTTGCCAGCCCCTTTCTTGGCAAAATGTTTTTAGTGGTAGTGGACGCTTACTCCAAATGGAGTGAATGCTTAGTCATGTCATCCAGCATGTCCACAGCCACATGGCCTGCCCGACATCCTTGTCAGCGACAACAGACTGTGTTTCACCAGTTCGGAGTTCCATGAGTTTATGACCCGTAATGGCATCAAGCATGTCAGGTCTGCCCTTTCAAACCCGCATCTAACCGTCAAGCGGTGTGGGCTGTCCAAACCATTAAGCAGTGCTTAAAATGCGTGACTCCTGGCTCCCTACAGACCCGCTTGTCCCGCATTCTGCTCAGTTACCGGACGAGACCCCACTCGCTCACCGGGGTCCCTCCTGCCGAGCTGTTAATGAAGAGAGGCCTCAAAACCAGGCTCTCCCTTGTACACCAGGATCTCAATGATCATGTCGAAACCAGAAGGCAATGGCAGCAATGGTACCACGATCGCGCGGCCGTATCACGTGACATTGCTGTTCATGACCCTGTGTTTATCCTGAATTATGGTCATGGTCCAAAGTGGGTTGCTGGCACGGTTTTGACCAAGGAGGGGAACAGGGTGTTTGTAGTCAAACTGTTAAATGGCTAAACGTGCAAGAGGCACATCGACCAAACCAAACTGCAATTCACAGAGAACCCAGAACAAATTGAAGATGACATCATCATCGACCAACCAACACACATCCAACCATCAACTGACCCTTGTGTCATTCACGAAGACGAACCTACCATCCCCGACAGTCCTGTCAGACCGACTGCTCCACAATGCAGCAATGGTCCTACTAACTCACCCAAGCTTGGGTTCGAACTGAGAAGATCAACAGGGAGCGGGAGGCCCTGGACCGTCTCAACTTTTAAATACAACCTGTACCAAGGACTTTGGGGGAATGATGTTATGTATGTTAACTGGGTTTTACCTGCCACACGAGGGCGCGACTGTTGGAGTCCTAATGGTCACTGGCAGACACGTGCAAGCCGTGTATATAATGTTGGCAGCCATGTTGAGAATAAATAAACTGGAGTAAGGTCATGCCTGAACTAGCTCACCATACTTAGCCTCGTGGAGTTATTCGATACTTAACACAAAGGTTCACGCAGCACTATTTGAAGAAAAGCAAGGGAGTTTTCCCAGTAACCTGGCCAATATTTAGCCCTCAATCAACATCACTAAAACAGATTATCTGATCATTTATCTCATTGTTGCTTGTGGGACCCTGCTGTGACAAATTTTCTGCTGCTTTCACTACATTGCAACAAATTTTAAAAAATTTGCTCAGTGTCTAGCTTATTTCTGTCTACCAGCAGCACATCATGCAATGTGAAGGCTTGTTTTCTAGTATAAAATACCTTCATTTTAAGGCAGTCCACAGTGCTTTCATGCTTTTTCAGTCAGAAATATAAGAGTTTGTCAGATTTTGGGAGACCCAGGCTACCCATGGCAGCAGTAGCTGGTGGCCCCTGCATGCTTTCCCAGGGAACCAGTTGAGTGCCATTATTACAAGGTTCATTCTGCCAACTGAGTCATTGTAGACAATTGGAGTTTTGAAGAAACGTTTCTGATGCCTGGATCAGTGTGGGGTGCTATGTATAGTCCAGCTTGGATCGTTCTAGAGTGCTGGATGCTGCAAACCTTTGGTTTACAAAGATGCCTCCTCATGGAGGTCCTGGACAGAAAGGTGCCGAAGTATAACAAGGAATTTAGACAGATGAGCAGCAGAAACATGATCCATTGTCAACTGCAAGAAATAATCATGCCAATGTGATACGGGAGACAATGTTTGATCACCAAATCATCAACGGTCCTGTCTACATCAATCCCCTTCCCACCAAAAAGATTACATTTTCTTCACACCTTTCTCTGTGAGCTTTAACTCACATGATTCCTATTCAAGACACTTCATAAAAAATACTTCCCAATCTTGCCGTGCACTGTAACCTCAGTGTTACCATTATTTTCTATTCATCTCAGTCAGTGAATATGCCTAATGCTTTGTAACACAGTGCCAATGTGTGACATGTGAACTCTTAAGCTTAGCCTTGTGTCCCTCCTAGGTGTCACTTGTTTGCCAGGAGTGCATGAGGTTGCCAGTTGTTGCATCTCTCTTTGAGCCTTTAGTAACTAAGTCTTGAACTGTACCTGCAGCTGTCACCTGCTGTCCAACTTCCCCATCTCTCCCAGGAGTTCCAAAGCTTCCTCCTCGTAGGGTATCAAAAAGTTAAGTTTGAGGGGAGTTAAGCTCTCTCTTGCATTATGGACTGTCTCTTCCACTAAGAAGACTGCAGACTATGTAAATGCCCTTTGGTTGCCACAAGATACAGTTTAACCCGAGTATCAGCAGGCAGACCATAGCATCATCATAGGCAGTCTCTCGGAATCGAGGAAGACTTGCTTCCACTCTTAAAATGAGTTCTCAGGGTGGCTGAACAGTCCAATACGAGAGCCACAGACTCTGTCACAGGTGGGATAGATAGTCGTTGAGGGAAGGGGTGGGTGGGACTGGTTTGCCGCATGCTCTTTCCGCTGCCTGTGCTTGATTTCTGCATGCTTTCGGCGATGAGACTCGAGGTCCAACCTCTGCAGACCATAACAGGGGTGATGGAAGGTGCATGAAATAAGCAATTCCGTACCATATGAAGCTTTTAGCGGGATGATTGCATACTGGGTTGTGGTGAAAGCACACATGCAGATGAAAATTAGCACTTCTCAAATCCTCCTGGATATTAATGGCAAGGTCTCGAAGCCCCTGAACATAATAAGGGGAAGACGGTTGCAAGTGCATTCTCACATGATGTGGTTGACTTTTCCTTGCTGGACCTGATATAGATCTTACAGCACTGAGTAGTCATGCATCGGCCTTTACTGCCGAGGTCAGCTCCTTCCTTTATGCCTGACTGTTCCCATTGGCACTCTTTTCTCCTGTGTGCCAAACAGAACCTGTTTCTTCACCAAAATGTCATTGATCATCACTTTAATTGAAGTCTCAGACACATTTTCATAATTCAAAAATCTGACATGTTACAAATCTGTTTCGCCCTTTAAACTGCTGCAACAACCATTTCTTGCCACCTTAGTGGTGAGTTCCCAATCAGAGACAGGAATATCATCAGAAGATTGACAAAATAATTTAAATGTGGTTGACCTGGGAAACTTTCCAGGTTCAGTGAGGCAGACAGAAGTTGCACTCCACCATATTTCTGTTGGCAATCATGCCAGATATGGTCATATTGCTTAATGAGCTGCAAACAAAGGTGGGCTTAAAATATGAAAGGAAAATAATTTGATCAATAATTTCAGTATTTTTTTCTCTAACAAAATGAGTTATACCCATCCCTTGACTCTCCTAAGCAAGGCTGTGTCATTGCACCAAACCTCTTCTCAATCTTTCTCGCTGTAATGCTTCATCTCAGCTTTAACAAGCTCCCCGCTGGAGTGGAGCTAATCTACAGAACGAAGGGGAAATTGTTCAACCTCCGTCACCTTCAGTCCAGAAACAAGGTTGTTCCAACCTCTGTCATTGAATTACAGTATACAGTCAACGCTTGTTTTTGTGCACACTTGAAGGCCGAACTCTAAACCACCATTGACATCTTCACTGAAGCGTACGAGAGTCTGGGCCTTACATTAAACATCAGTAAGACAAAGGTTCTCCACCAACCTGCCTCCGCCACACACTACTGCCCTCCTCGATTATCAAGATTCATGTTGAGGCCTTGGACAATGTGGACCACTTTCCATACCTTAGGAGCCTTCTGTCAGTGAGGAGAGACATTGATGATGAAATCCAACACCGTCTTCAGTGTGCCAGTGCAGCCTTCGGTCGTCTGAGGAAAAGATTGTTTGAAGACCAAGATCTCAAATCCGGTACCAAGCTCATGGTCTACAGAGCATTTATACCCGCCCTCCTATATGCTTCAGAGACATGAACAATGTACAGTAGGCACCTCAAAGCACTGGAGAAGTACCACCAATGCTGCCTCTGCAAAATCCTGCAAATCCATTGGCAGGATAGGGGTACCAACATCAGTGTTCTCTCTCAGGCCTTCAACCCAGCATCAAGGCTTTGATCACACTCAACCAACTCCAATGAATGGGCCACATTGTCTTCATGCCTGATACAAGACTCCCGAAACAAGCACTCTACTCCGAGCTCCACCACGGCAAGCGAGCTCCAGGAAAAAATGCTTCAAAGACACCCTCAAAGCCTCCCTGAAAAAATGTAACATCCCCACCGACTCTTGAAAATCCCTGGCCCAAGCCCACTCAAAGTGGAGGAGAAGCATCCAAGAAGGCGCGAACACTTCGAGTCTCTTCATCGGGACCACGCAGAAGCCAAGTACAAACAGCGGAAGAAACGTACGACAAACCAAGCACCCCATCCAGCTGTACCAAGCACCTCACCCACCTGTCCCTTCAACTATCACCTGTCCCACCTGTGGCAGAGTCTGTAGATCCCGCATCGGACTCATCAATCACTTTAGAACTCATATTAGTGTGGAAGCAAGTCATCCTCGACTCCGGGGGACTGCCTACGAAGGAGAAAATTGGCTGATAATCTTCAAAATTACAGTGAAATGTTTTTGACCACTACAGAGATGACAAGACTTGACTTTTTTGCAAAGAAGAGATAGTTATTATGAAAGGTTTATCTCTTACCTTGCAAATGCTTTGGATTGTGACAAGAAACCCTGCACTGAATTCATGCCAAATAAAATGGATAATAAGCGGTTTAAGCAATAGGGAGCAGCATTAAACAAAAGAAAATCTTACAAGAGTCAGCAGTTACGGGCCTAATTTATTTATGATGCATGTAAGCTCCATTTATTTCTGATGTTCTCATCGTCTGTGGTTGTTAGGCTAGTTTGAACGCACATATTGAGAGCATACTGGTCATCACTGGATAGAAATCTATCTGAGCCTACAGCTGGGCTCAGACTCAGTGCTGTGTTAGCAGCGCACTCCTCCCGAGAATCCCGAAGCCAGTCCAAAGATGGGCCTCAAGGCTTATTAACAGTTTGTTCACAGCACAAATGCCAGGCCACTTGCCTTCCTGGTAAGTCTTCGGAAGGGGGTTGGAACAGGCAACTCGGTTGGGTGGGGGCAGGGAGGAGCTTGCGATTGTGATGACTGTGGGAAAACACTCCTTCTCCTTCTGACCTCACAGGAAGGTTTGATAAAAGAGAATTTTCAAAACCTAACCTTTAATTGCCAGCCGCGACAGCCGCTTAAGACACCTGAGCATGGTGGACCTGACGTCTGCCTCGCTAATAGAAATAGAATCTTTGCAAGGTGAGCTAACACAATCATTAGGCCCCTCGTTTACTTATTTAAGTGATCAAGCACCTGGCCCAATTAAATTTCGGGTCTGACGTTTTTCAGGCGCCCTTGGGACACAGGTTTTACGGGCACAACAAGGTCCAACTTGGACCCCAATTCATGCCATTAGAAGGAAGTGACTCGTGGTGTCCCACGAGGATCTCTGCTGATGCCTCAAAATTCACCATATTTAATAATGAATTAGATAACATAATAGAGAGCCATTTTTTCAAGTTTGCTGATGAAATTAATATAGGTGACATTGTAAGTAGTGTAGACAAGAGCATAAAATTACAAAGAGACATTGATAGTGTAGTGTCCCTGCACCTTACTACAAACTCACACGAGGCATGGATATATCAGACACGGTCACTCTGTGACCTTCACCTTTATTGCCAGGACCAAGGAGTGTGGACCCTGGGTGGGATCTCCCCTTTTATACCTGGAAACCCAGATGAGGATTGTCTCCCGCAAGTTCACCCCCTGTGGTCAGGATGTGCATTTCTAGGGTACAGGTACAGTGTACATGAGTTACAGTTACATGACTATGTCATTGCAAGATGGTTAAATACATGACAGATAGATTAAGTGAGTGGGCAAAACTGTGGCAGATGGATTTCAATGCAGGTAAATGTGAAGTTATCCATTTTGGACCAATAAAGGATGGATTCGAGTTTTTATTTAAATGTTGCAAAGTTAGGAACAGTGGCGGTCCAAAGAGATTTAGGAGTCCGTGTACACAGATCACTAACATAACGTAGTCAGATACAAAAAATCATTAAAAAGGATAATGAAATGTTAGCCTTTATAACCAGAGGGCTAAAGGGGAGGATGTTTTGCTATAGCTATACAAAGCTGTGGTTAGACCACATTTGGAGTACTGTGCGCAGTTCTGGGCACCACACCTGAGAAAGGTGATATTGGCTTTGGAAGGCGTAGAGAGCAGATTTACCAGAATGTTATCAGGGCTCAAAGAGTTAAATTATAAGGAGAAGTTACATTACCTGGGCCTGTATTTCCTGAAATATAGAAGGTTAATGGGTGATTTGATTGAGGTTTTTAGGATATTTTAGGAATTGATAGGGTAGAAGGGTAGAAAGAGATAAACTTTTTCCGCTAGTGGATGAATCTTAAAATAAGAGCCAGGCCATTCAGGAGGGAAGGTAGGAAACATTTCTTCACACAAAGGGCGGGAGAAGTGTAGAACTCTGTCCCAAAAAAAGCAGTAGATGCTAGCTCAATTAATAATTTGAAATCTGAGATCGCTAGACTTTTGCTAGCCAAGATATTAAGGGATATGGAGCCAAGGTGGGTGGATGGAGTTAGGATATAGATTAGCCATGATCTCATTGAACGGGAGAACAGGCTCCAGGGGCTGAATGGCCTACTTCTATTCCTATGCTCCTATATCAGCAACAGGTATTCAAAAAAATGATCATGCTGAGAATGAAGCAGAAGGAATGTTAAAATGCAGGTTGATCCTTTAAGGGATAAAGATCAGGAAATTACAGTTGTGTGAAATTAAATATTCACATTAGTCTTCACAAATTACCACTCTACTATAGATGTTACCTGGATGGTACCATTACCACCAACACAACACTCTCACTTGCATATTTTAGCCTTTTTATTTACTTATTTAAGACACAGTAACAAGCCTCTTCCTGTAATATCAACTAGATGAACTATTCATTGAGCTAAATTGCACATTGGATCTTGAAGTTATCTTTCATTACTCCTTTGGTTTGATAATTTTGTTACTCACAAGATAAAGAATTCACACATGATGACAATATACTTATCATTAAGCTGCTTTAGGGAATCAACAGATGAAATTTGATTAGGAGATGCACACACTTAAACAGAATTTATTTTTTAACTGTCAAGCTCTCTTCACAGTTCCCCCCTATCTCCCCGCCCCCCATTAGTTTTCCATTATGATATGTGCAAAAATAGTTGCTGAGCTCACAGCTTCAGGAATCACTAACCAGTGGGAGAAGAGATACACACAGGGGGAAGATTTCCATGGTAACCAAGTGTTAGGTAATCTTCCCCCGGTATGTTTCCAATTGTTTGCCATCTCTAGCAAAATAATAACAGCATTCTAAAGGCACACCTTTAGGATATCGCTGGAAATTGTGATCAGAAGAAATCTTCCTGTTGCTATAATGTGACTCCCGTACAATCTTAAATCTTCAAGGAATTAGTGTGAAATATATTAATGTGCTTTTTTGTTTCTTGTTTAAATCATTGATATATCTATAATCAGTGGAATTCTGTGTGGGTTTTGGTGCCTTGTTATGCTGATTTACTCATGAGAAAGAAGTTGTTATTCATTTATATTTATGACACATGAATTAAATACCACCCCCACCCCCCACCCCAATGTGCTGCTATTGGTGCAATGGCCTCTGTTTACTGTCTGGGATTATAATGCCTTGATTGCTGTGTAAAGTAATAATTAACTGTGGTGAAAATAAAGAACGATATCTAACTGATTTTAGTTATCACTTGATGGCCAACATTGGGCAGCATATTTCAAAATACACCTAGAAAATAAATATACCTCCATGGCATCAACAATGCTTTACAGAGATTCTTTCACTCGCATGAAAGATCATCATAAGGCCATTGCCATGACTGATGAGCAGCTTTCAAAACGTCCTTGGCCATACTGCCACTGGGACAACAACCCATTTCTCTTGTCAGTAACTTTGAGATCCTGATAGTCTTTCACTATTATGAAAGGCTGTAAATAAGACCTGAGGCAAACCCAGAGGCATGCTCCGAGGCCAAAGACTATGGGGTTGAATTCAAGCAGCCGTTCCAGCAGACTCCCACTATAACTGCAGTGGGAATCCAGAGGAATGGCATGGAATTAGACCGGGACCAGGATACATTGGTCCTGAACTATGCTGGGATTTCCTGGTCAATGTTGTAAGGGATAGAGCCACTGTCTGCCCCTTTAACGACCACTGATGTGGAAGGGTTGGGGTGTGGGGTAGGACAGGAATTCTCCAAACTGGAAATTCTGCTTCTGCAGTCATATGAGTCCTGACATGTGTTTGGAGGCCATTATGCTTACTGGCCTCCAGAAGGACATGGGCTCCACCTGAGGAGGCCCAGGATGCAGCATGGACTCTTAAAGATGAGGGATTTTTCTCCCTTACCAAAAAAAGGTTTCTTTGAGTGAAAGAGGGCCTCCCCTATCCTTCACCCCGCCCCTCTCCAAGATGGTAAGCGGGCCCAGGAGATTCCAGAAACATGGAGTTTGATGCTGCTAGTTAGTTTAATAAATACAATATCTTACTTCCACTTCCTTAGGCTTGCTAACCATCTGATTCTGGAATAGAGTATCCGGATAATTCTAAAATTGAGAGCTAACATCAGAAGCATAATTTTTAAAATTGATGTTATTTTATTTCATTTACTCCTGTGTCTTGTAGATTCAGGGATTAATTATTAAGGTTTTTAGTGAATTTTCATCAACAATTAAAGTAACTATCTGTATAGGAACTCAAATTGTGATCTGATCCTACACCCTATCCTTCATTCTGTCACTGTCCAATTCTGGACTTGGCAAAAGCTGGAACCTTCACTTACCATGATTCCACATTGCTTCCTAACCCATCAGCACCGTGGTACAGGAGGCCATTCAAACGGGGGGAGTAAAAAGAAACATTGTAGTAGTAGGGGGGAGTATCATTAGGGGGATAGATACAGTTCTCTGCAGCCATGAGCATGAGTCCCGAAGGATGTGTTGCCTGGCCAGTGCCAGGGTTAAGAAGATCTCCTCAGTGCTGGAGAGGACCTTTGAGGGGGAGAGGGTAGATCCAGTTGTCGTGGTCTATGTGGGTACCAATGACATAGATAGGACAGACAGGAAAGTTGTGCTAAAGGATTATGAGCAGCTCGGGGCAAAATTAAAAAGCAGAACCACAAAGGTAATAATCTCTGGATTACCACCCGAGCCACGAGCAAATTTACATAAGATCAGAGAGCTAAACCCGTGGCTCAAAGACTGATGGGTGAGAAATGGGTTTGGTTCCTGGTGCACTGGCACCAGTACTGGGCTAAGAGGGAGCTGTTCCGTTGGGACGGGCTCCACTTGAAACATGCTGGGGCTAGGGTCCTGGTGAACCGAATAAGTAGGGCTGCAGAGAGAGCTTTAAACTAATTAGTTGTGGAGGGGGTGGGCTGGGGAGGGAGGTGTTCAGGTGAGCCGAAACCTAAAAGCTCAAAGAACAAGGTGAAGGCAATAGAGCAGGGTAGCATTGGGGGAAACGAAAACCAGAGAACGTGACAGGAAGGGACAGAATCTATAAACATAAGAGTGTATCAGAAACTGGGGCCATAGCAGGAGAAAATGGTAAGAAAACACATTTATAAGTTCTTTATCTGAATGCACGCAGCATTCATCACAAATTAGATGAGCTGTCGGCACAAATAGTTACAAATGGATATGATCTGGTAGCCACAACAGAGATGTGGTTGCAAGGTGACCAAAACTGGGAACTAAAAATACAGGGGTACTTGACAATTTGGAAGGACAAACAGAAAGGAAAAGGAGGTGGGGTAGTTCTGTTGATAAAGGATGGAATCACTGCAATAGTGAGAAACGACATTGGCTCAAATGATCAGGATGTGAAACAGTTTGGGTAGAGATAAGGAATAATAAGGGGAAAAAGTCACTGGTGGGCGTAGTCTATAGGCCCCCTAACAGTAGCAACTCTGTTGGTCAGAGTATAAACCAAGAAATAGTGGTGGCTTGTAAAAAGGGAACAGCAATAATCATGGGTGATTTTAACCTCCATATTGATTGGACAAATCAAATTGGTCAGTGTAGCCTTGAGGAAGAGTTTATAAGGGACGGGTTCCTTGAGCAGTATGTAAAGGAACCAACCAGGGGGCAGGTTATCTTAGATCTGGTCCTGTGTAATGAGACAGGATTAATAAACAATCTCCTAGTAAGGGATCCCTTTGGAATGAATGACCATAGCATGGTTGAATTTCAAATTCAGATGGAGGGTGAGAAAGTTGGATCTCAAACCAGTGTACTAAGCTTAAATAAAGGAGACTACAAAGATATGAGGGCAGAGTTGGCTAAAGTGGACTGGGAAAATAGTTTAAATTGTAGGACGGTTGATGAACAGTGGTGTACATTTAAGGAGATATTTCATAACTCTCAAGAAAAATATATCCCAGTGAGGAGGAAAGGGTGTAAAAGAAAAGATAGCCACCCATGGCTAACTAATGAAATAAAGGGCGGTATCCAATTAAAAACAAGGGCATACAAAGTGGCCAAAAGTAGTGAGAAGACAGAAGATTGGGAAGCTTTTAAAAGCCAGCAAAGAATGACGAAAAAAATGATTAAGAAAGGGAAGATTGACTATGAAAGTAAACTAGCACGAAATATAAAAACAGATAGCAAGAGTTTCTATAGGTTTATAAAAAGGAAAAGAGTAGCTAAGTTAAATATTGGTCCCTTAGATGACAAGACCGGGGAATTAGTAATGGGGAACATGGAGATGGCAGAAACTCTCAATAAATATTTTGTATCAGTCTTTACGGAAGAGGACACTAAAAATATCCCAACAGTGGATAATCAAGGGGCTATAGCAGGGGAGGAACTTAACCCAATCTCACTCAGTAAGATAATGGGACTAAAGGCGGATAAATCCACTGGACCTAATGGCTTGCATCCTAGGGTCTTAAGAGAAGAAGCGGCGGGGATAGTGGATGCATTGGTTGTAATTTACCAAAATTCCCTGGATTCTGGGGAGGTCCCAGCAGATTTGAAAATTGCAAATGTAATGGCCTTATTTAAAAAAGGAGGCAGACAAAAAGCAGGAAACTATAGACCAGTTAGCCTAACATCTGTGGTTGGGAAAATGTTGGAGTCTATTATTAAAGAAGCAGTAGCAGGACATTGGGAAAAGCATAATTCAGTCAGGCAGAGTCAGCATGGATTTATGAAGGGGAAGTCGTGTTTGACAAATTTGTTGGAATTCTTTGAGGATGTAACGAACAGGATAGATAAAGGGGAAGCAGTGGATGTGGTGTATTTGGACTTCCAGAAGGCATTTGACAAGGTGCTACATCAAAAGTTACTGCACAAGATAAAAGTTCATGGAGTTGGGGGTAATATATTAGCATGGATAGAGGATTGGCTAACTAACAGAAAACAGAGTTGGGATAAATGGTTCATTCTCTGGTTGGCAATCAGTAACCAGTGAGGTGCTGCAGGGATCAGTGCTGGGACTCCAACTATTTACAATCTATATTAACAAATTGGATGAAGGGACTGAGTGTAACGTAGCCAGGTTTGCTGACGATACAAAGATGGGAGGAAAAGCAATGTGTGAGGAGGACGCAAACAAACCTGCAAAAGGACATAGACAGGCTAAGTGAGTGGGCAAAAATTTGGCAGATGGAGTATAATGTTGGAAAGTGTGAGGTTATGCACTTTGGCAGAAAAAAAATCGAAGAGCAGATTATTATTTAAATGGAGAAAAATTGCAAAGTGCTACAGTACCGCAGGACCTGGGGGTCCTGGTGTATGAAACACAAAAGGTTAGTATGCAGATACAGCAAGTGATCAGGAAGGCCAATGGAATCTTGATCTTTATTGCAAAGGGGATAGTGTATAAAAGCAGGGAATTCTTGCTACAGTTATACAGGGTATTAGTGAGGCCACACCTGGAATAAGAACAGAAGAACATAAAAACATAAGAAATAGGAGCAGGAGTAGACCATACGGCTCCTCGAGCCTGCTCCACCATTCAATAAGATCATGGCTGATCTGATCATGGACTCAGCTCCACTTCCCTGCCCGCTCTCCATAACCCCTTATCCCCTCATCATTTAAGAAACTGTCTATTTCTGTCTTAAATTTATTCAATGTCCCAGCTTCCATCGCTCTCTGAGGCAGCAAATTCCACAGATTTACAACCCTCTGAGAGAAGAAATTTCTCCTCATCCCAGTCTTAAATGGGCAGCCCCTTATTCTAAGATCATGCCCTCTAGTTAGAGTCTCCCCCATCAGTGGAAACAACCTCTCTGCATCCACCTTGTCAAGCCCCCTCATAATCTTATACGTCTCGATAAGATCACCTCTCATTCTTCTGAATTCCATTGAGCAGAGGCCCAACCTACTCAACCTTTCCTCATAAGTCCACCCCCTCATCTCCGGAATCAACTGAATGAACCTTCTCTGAATTGCCTCCAAAGCAAGTATATCCTTTTGTAAATATGAAACCAAAACTGCACGCAGTATTCCAGGTGTGACCTCACCAATACCCTGTATAGCTGTAGCAAGACTTCATACTCCATCCCCTTTGCAATAAAGGCCAAGATTCCATTGGCCTTCCTGATCACTTGCTGTACCTGCATACTATCCTTTTGTGTTTCATGCACAAGTACCCCCAGGTCCTGCTGTACTGCAGCACTTTGCAATCTTTGTTTGCTCTTTGATTTTTTTTCTACCAATGTGCATGGCCTCACACTTTCCAACATTATACTCCATTTGCCAAATGTTTGCTCACTCACTTAGCCTATCTACGTCCTTTTGCAGATTGTTTGTGGCCTCCTGTGGAATACTACGTACAGTTTTGATTTCCATATTTAAGAAAGGATATACTTGCTTTGGAGGCAGTTCAGAGAAGTTTCACTAGTTTGATTCCAGAGATGAGAGGGTTGACTTATGAGGAAAGGTTGAGTAGGTTGGGCATCTACTCATTTGAATTCAGAAGAATGAGAGGTGATCTTATCGAAACGCATTAGATTATGAGGGGGCTTGACAAGGTGGATGCAGAGAGAATGTTTCCACTGATAGGGGAGACTGGAACTAGGGGGTATAATCTTGGAATAAGGGGCCGCCCATTTAAAACTGAGATGACGAGGAATTTCTTCTCTCAGAGGGTTGTAAATCTGTGGAATTCGTTGCCTCGGAGAGCTGTGGAAGCTGGGTCATTGAAAAAATTTAAGACAGAGTTAGACAGTTTCTTAAACGATAAGGGAATAAGGGGTTATGGGGAGCGGGCGTGGAAATGGACCTGAGTCCATGATTGGATCAGCTATGATCGTATTAAATGGCGGAGCAGGCTCGACGGGCCGCATCGCCTACTCCTGCTCCTATTTCTTATGTTCTTATGTTATGTTCATCAGACCCTCCATTTCACATTCCTCTCTCTATTATATTCTCTTCCAACTATCACTTGTGCTCTACCAATATCAATGCTTTTTTTTTATCCGTCTGACCTGATACTGGCATCGCTGATGCTGAACTGATAAGTCGGTATTTGGCTGCTTCACAGCAAATTAGTCTGTCTCATAGAGCCAAGATTTTGAAAGCTTCCAGTGTCAATTCGTGTTCTGTTGGCACGGAAGCCTATTTAGTGCTGACTTTCTGCCATGGCTCCAATTTCACTACTCAACCTTTCTGAGTACATTTCATGCGCACTCGGTTTTGGGTCAGTTAGGCTTCGATGGGGTCACAATGCGCCCCTGAACTGGGAGGACTGAGGCCAGCCCACAATTGGGCCCAGGAGCTCATTGAATTAACTTGTCGGAGCCTGTCGTGCTAGTACAGGCAACTCACCCATTTTAACTGGATGACTTTAGAGACCCTTGCCTCACGGAAAGCAATCCTAAGATAAGTCTCCATCCTAAGGTAAGTCCCGGGGGAGGGAGGTTGAAGGGGCATCAGCAAATACTGTGGAGCCAGAGGGAGTACTCCTGCTTCTCCTGATTCCACAGGAATTAATTTTTAAAAACACTTTCCTTTTGGTGACAGTCACTGCAAGGAGATCTAAAACAAGCACTAAGCCCCTACTTTCCATATATAAGGGGCTATCACCTGTTTTATAAGGCCGGCAGTGACACCTAGAAACATAGAAACATAGGGCTAGAACCTCCATGTTTTTTGCCTGCTTAACGCCCACTTAACGGCCATTTTACCGCTGAAATGACGTATAACGCCCGCCCATATATCGCCCATTTCGGCACAAAATGGAAACTGACGGGCATTTTTCGGAAACTTATCGCCGAGCGTTACTTTCCCCACGTGCCTAACGGCGGAAAAAAACTTACTGCCCGCCCACTTTTTTGGGGCGGAATCAGCAGAATGGGTGAATTCAACGGCCATAATAGCGCCCAGTGTTACTTTCTGCACGGAATTAACGCTGGGATTCAATATTAACGCCTGCCGACTGTTTTTTGTCGTAAAGAGCATATTTACCCAAACTAGCAGCCATGGAGATCGCCCATCATTAATTTCACCACCTTGCATATATTTCACCCACAATATCGCTTGCTCAAAAAACCACCCACAAAAAGTGAAACGAACCAGGACGAATCATAGCGTTATAGACACCACGTTGTAGATCACATGTCCCGTCCTTTAAAAGGCTGCTGTGCTTCAACCTCAGCGGAGTTCGGATATACTCTGCAGGTCGTTGGAGTTGGTGTGAACATCTCTAAAAACATCTTGACCACACTGTGACCGATTGGAACCGAAGAGGTGTGTTCATCGGGACATTCCTTGTTTGTGAGCAATCGGTGGAGAACGGAGAACTACTGCAATGGAGCCTATCCTTTCTCACCCTCTCTTGATGACCAAATACATGCAGCAGACTCGACATTGCTGAAGGAACGCTGCACTGCATTATGTGCCCAATCAATGAAGTGACAGACAGATGAGGAGGACCAGATGTTACACCCCCCCCGCAAGTACAAGGAGAAGCATTCTGATACGTCCTTACTACACAGTATAAATGCACACCAGGCCCATGCTTGAGAGAAGGTCAGTCTGTGACCTGTCCTTTATTCCTTAGCACTCAAGTGATGAAGGTGGGTGGAGCTTCCCCTTTTATACCTGAAGGTCCAGGTTAGGAGTGTCTCCCACCTAGTGGTCAGTGTTCTCACGGTGTACAACTTAGGTCAGTTTATACATGGGTTACAATGCTGGTTGAATACATGACATCACCTCCCCCCCAAAGTCTTATTGGGATCATAGGTTGAGTCTCTCTGGTGGTTTACGCTCCCTTGTAGAGCGCCTGAGTTGGGGCTCCGGTTGTTGGGCTCTGGCCTGAGTGTCTGCTGTTTGCAGTGCCTCAGGCCTGTCCGGACTGCCCACAGTGACTGGGCTCTCCTCCCTTTGGTTCCGGTGTTCGGTCACCTGTGGTGGAGTGAACTCTATATCGTGTTCTTCCTCTGCTTCTTCTATGGGGTTGCTGAACCTCCTTTTTGTTTGATCCACATGTTTGCGGCAGATTTGTCCATTGGTAAGTTTAACTACCAGAATCCTATTTCCCTCTTTGGCAATCACAGTGCCTGCGAGCCATTTGGGCCCTTCAGCGTAGTTGAGGACAAAAACAGGATCATTTACATCAATACATCGCGCCCTCGCATTCCTGTCATGGTAGTGATATTGTGACTGGCGCCTGCTCTCGACAATTTCTTTCATGGTGGGTTGTATAAGGGATAATCGGGTTTTGAGCGTCCTTTTCATTAGTAGCTCTGCGGTGGAACCCCTGTGAGCGAGTGTGGTCGGGATCTATAGGCCAACAGGAGGCGTGATAAGCGGGTTTGCAGGGAACCCCCTTGGAATCTGAGCATCCACTGTTTGATTATCTGCACTGCTCGTTCTGCCTGGCCATTTGAGGCCGGCTTGAATGGTGCCGTTCTAACATGGTTAATTCCATTGCCTGCCATGAAGTCCTGGAATTCAGTGCTTGTGAAGCACGGCCATTGTCGCTGACCAAGATGTCCGGTAGACCGTGGTTGGCGAACATTGCCCGTAGACTTTCTACCGTGGCAGAGGATGTGCTTGAATTTAAAATGTCACACACGATCCATTTGGAGTAGGCGTCTACTACAACCAAAAACATTTTCCCCATGAAAGGACCTGCGTAGTCCACATGGATGCGTGACCAAGGCTTGGCGGGCCATGGCCAGTGGCTAAGGAGAGCTTCCCTGGGCGCATGGCCCAGCTGGGCACACGTGTTGCACCTGCAAACACAAAGTTCCAGATCTGCGTCTATCCCTGGCCACCAAACGTGTGACCTGGCAATTGCCTTCATCATGACAATGTCCGGGTGCCCATTGTGGAGTTCTCTGATGGACACCTCTCTGCCCATCTGGGGCATGACTACGCGGTTTCCCCACAGTAGGCAATCGGCCTGAATTGAGAGTTCATCCTTGCACCTGTGAAATGGTTTAAATTTCTCAGGGCATGCCTTATACGTGGCTGCCCAGTCCCCATTCAGGACACATTTCTTGACTAGAGACAAGAGCGTGTCTCTATTTGTCCAGACTTTAATCTGATGGGCTGTCACGGGTGAGCCTTCGCTTCCGAAAGCTTCAACAGCCATGACCATCTCAGCACCATGCTCGGTAGCCCCCTCAGTGGTGGCTAGTGGGAGCCTGCTGAGTGCATCGGCGCAGTTTTCGGTGCCCAGTCTGTGCCGAATTGTGTAGTCATAGGCAGCTAACGTGAGTGCCTACCTCTGTATGCGGGCCGATGCATTTGCATTTATGGCCTTGTTGTCAGCCAAAAGGGACGTTAGGGGTTTGTGATCTGTCTCCAGCACAAATTTCCTGCCAAACAGGTACTGGTGCATTTTCTTTACCGCATATACACATGCGAGCGCCTCCTTTTCTACCATCCCGTAGCCCCTTTCTGCCTGGGACAGACTCCTGGAGGTATAAGCTACCGGCTGTAACTGACCCTTGGCATTGACATGCTGCAACACACACCCGACACCATAGGACGACGCATCGCACGTTAACACAAGTTTCTTACATGGGTCATATAGCGTTAACAGATTGTTGGAACATAACAAATTGCGTGCTCTATTAAAAGCCCTTTCCTGGCTGTCCCCCCAGACCCATTCGCGACCTTTGCGTCGGAGCACGTGTAGCGGCTCTAGCAGCGTGCTCAATTTGGGAAGAAAATTACCAAAATAGTTCAGGAGCCCCAGGAACGAACGCAGCTCCGTCGTGTTACGGGGTCTGGGTGCTCTCTGGATCGCTTCCGTCTTGGATGCAGTAGGGCTGATCCCTTCTGCTACTACCCTCATCCCCAGGAATTCTACCTCTGGAGCTAGGAAGACGCACTTCGCCTTTTTCAGTCGCAGACCTACCCGGTCCAGTCTGCGTAGCACCTCCTCCAGGTTGTGAAGGTGTTCTTCAGTATCATAACCCGTAATGAGGATGTCGTCCTGAAAAACCACCGTCCCTGGAATTGACTTGAGGAGGCTTTCCATATTTCGTTGGAAGATCGCGGCGGCCAAGCGAATCCCGAACGGACATCTGTTGTACTCAAACAACCCCTTGTGTGTCATGATGGTGGTCAGCTTCTTCGACTCACTCGCCAGCTCCTGGGTCATGTAAGCTGAGGTCAGGTCCAATTTTGAAAAAAAGTTTGCCACCGGATAGCGTCGCAAAGAGGTCCTCCGCTCTCGGTAGCGGGTACTGGTCTTGGAGTGACACCCGATTGATGGTGACCTTGTAATCGCCACATATCCTGACCGACCCATCCGCCTTGAGCACTGGCACAATAGGGCTCGCCCAGTCACTGAATTCGACTGGCGAGATGATGCCTTCCCTCAACAGGTGGTCCAATTCGCCTTCTATCTTTTTCCGCATCACGTACGGCACCGCTCTGGCCTTGTGGTATACTGGTCTGGCGTCCGGGTTTATGTGAATCACTACCTTGGCCCCCATGAAAGTGTCAATGCTGGGTATGAAATAATGAGTCAAATTTGTCCAGGACCTGTGAGCATGATACTCGCTCCACAGAGGAAATTGCATTGACATCGCCCCATTTCCAGTTCATGACAGCAAGCCAGCTCCTCCCCAGTAGTGCGGGACCGTCCCCTGGGACAATCGAGAGTGGCAACCTGTTCTCCGAATCTTTGTGGGTCACGACTACCGTGGCGCTGCCTAGCACCGGAATGATCTGCTTTGTGTATGTCCGTAGCTGTGCGTCAATCGGCGATAACTTTGGCCTCCTGGCCTTGGATGCCCACAACTTTTCGAACTGTTTGATACCCATCAGGGACTGGCTGGCACCCGTGTCTAACTCCATTGATACTGGGATGCCATTGAGGAGCACTTTCATCATTATCGGTGGCGTCCTGGTGTATGAACTGTATACGTGCTCCACATGAACTCGCTGAACTTCAGCTTCCAGCGATTTCCCCCAGTGTCTATTTCTGCAATTTCTGCAGGTATTTTGCTCATCTCTGCAAACTCCTCCACACCTCCAGCATGAGTTGCGGTTTGAAACAAAAGGTCCCTTGCAGTCGATCGTCCCTGACTGCCCCTGTTATTTTCCTTGAGTGCACCATTAACAGGTGTTGATGGCCCCATTACTGGCTGCATTGTCCCTTGCAATGGCGTGAATCGCTGTTCAGCTTGCCATTGTCTCTGTCGAACTCCCCCTCTGGGTTCGACTACATGTTGGGGCATGCCTGACTGCCCTTGTCTGCCTGGAGAACTGTGTGCTGCTTTAACAATGTTGAATCTCTGTCCCAACCATTCCTTAACACAGTACCTCTCGTCTGTTCTGCTAGTGGCCATGCTCGCGTGGTTTAAATCCCAGTTTCTTGTCGCCATTGATATGTCCTTACTACACAGTATAAATGCACATGAGGCCCATGCTTGAGAGAAGGTCAGTCTGTGACCTGTCCTTTATTCCTTAGCACTCAAGTGATGAAGGTGGGTGGAGCTTTCCCTTTTATACCTGAAAGTCCAGGTTAGGAGTGTCTCCCACCTAGTGGTCAGTGTTCTCACGGTGTACAACTTAGGTCAGTTTATACATGGGTTACAATGCTGGTTGAATACATGACACATTCTTACCTCGACTTGCCCAACACCACCTGCCTTCGGAGATTGCGCTTCGACGAAGAGGTTATCACTGAGGTATGCCAGCTGATAAGGGCAGATCTGCAGCCTGCCATCACCATCAGAACTGCACTGTCCGTCAAGGTCAAAGTCAACGCAGCACTTTCGTTCTGTGCCTCTGGTTCATGGTGACATTTGCGGACTTTCTCAGCATTCCACACATCGCTGCATTTGACAGGTCACTGAAGCGCTGTAGAATGCAGGAGGGACTCGATCAGCTTCCCTATGACCAGGGAGGCACAGAATGAGAGGGCTCTAGGTTGCTGCAGAATTTCAAACTTCCCCCAGGTGCTGGGAGCAATAGCCTGTATGCGCATCGCGATGTGGGCACCTTTTCAGGATGCTGAGGTTTTCAGGAACTGCAAGCGATTCCACTCCAGCAAATTATACTGGCAGTGAATGCTCAGTTTCCGGTCAGCATCTATGATGCGCACATCCCGCGTGAGAGCACTGTATCTGACTTGTTTAACAATGAGCCACAAGGTCAATGCTGGATGCTTGGGGACAAAGGCTATGGCCTTGCCACCTGGCTGATGACCCCCCGGCGTGACACCCACACCGAGGCCGAGAGGTGATACAAGGAGAACCACAGAGCAACTCGCAGTATCGTTGAGAAAACCATTGGCATGCTGAAACAACGCTTCAGATGCCTGGACTAATCAGGAGGCAAGCTCCAATACCACCCTGAGCAGGTAGCTTAATTCATGGTGGTGTGCTTCATGCTGCACAACTTGGCTATCAGGAGGGGTCAAGAATTATCTGATGAGCCTGACAGTCCACCTCACCAGGGAGGAGGAGGAGGACAAGGGGGCAGACACTGAAATCGGCCCAGACAATCAGGCTGATGCTGAAGCCATGCCCCCGCCCCCTGTAGACTGCATGAAAGGGCCCATGGTGGCATGATAGCTACAAGAGCCTTATGTCAGGAACTCATCAATGATGGCTTTGCCTGAAAGAACATTGGTGTTATGTACAAGGCTGACACACTGCTGGGTGTGCAGGTCATACATCAATGGTGGGCATCACCTTGGTGACAGTTAAAGTTTAAGTTGATTGAAGTTAAGTGTGATTATACCCTTTGATGTTAAGGAATCACCAGCGTGTAATGGTGCAGCTATCTGAGCCAATGTGCTGCAAGGTTTTGTCAAATAAAAAACATTTAAACCAAACATTAGTCTGAAATCATCCGTTTTTCTGTACAAACCAACCCTCCCCTTACCCTCCTGACTCCAAGCCACCTGGCCAAGGAGATCCTCAGACGCTGCTTCATTGGGCAGGTGGGGGGGGGGGGCGGGTGGGGGGGCGGGAGGGGTGACAGCCGAAGCACTACTTGGACGGATACGGGAGAGGACAGTCCCAAGGTGGAAGTGTGCTCCGAGCCATAAACAAGATGTTGCTGCTGGCTCTCGTGTGGTTGGCAATGGGGTGCGTCACCTTGGGGTGCAGTGCAGTGCTCCGGGACCACTGGGAGCCATCTGCCACCTGCTACCAGCTCCAGGGCCTCCTCCATCCCTTCCATTTTATATGTTATTTGTTGGATAGAAACTCAGTGCCAATTATGTTGTTTGTGCTTAGTGAGCTTTTTGCTGCTGGTGAATCTCCGTTGTTCCTCCCACAACAGCCAAACAAGCACACACCACAGCCACACACGCTTTCAATGCCTCTGAGCTCCCTCTCTCTCTGTCTCCTCTTCTGTGCATGTCATGGTGACTTTTGACCTCCCGAATCGCGGGAATGGAGCGTTGCCATGCCGATGTTAAGGAAAATTTAACGCTACCGCCCATTTGATATCGCTCGCAGTAACGCCCATTTTCAAAAATGTGAACTCGGTGTTTTGAGAATGGGCGAGAAGCTGGCTATCTGAAAATCCTTTTTTAATGCCCACGCCGGAAATAATTTTTGGGTGATAAGCACAAAAGTGGAGCTTCTAGCCCATAGAAATTTGCAGCACAGAAGGAGACCATTCCGGCCCATCGTGTACACGCCGGCCGACAAAGTACCGCACGGCCCTTGGTCAGCAGCCCTAAAGGTTACATATAAACCTATGAACAATGACGGAAAGGCAAAGAGCATCCAGCCCAACCAATCTGCCTCACACAACTGCGACACTCCTTATACTAAAACATTCTACACTCCACCCCAACTGGAGAGATAATTTCACCCAATATTGGTTCTAACATCTTTCAGGCATTCATTATTGACAATTAAGTACTGTGAATACTGGGGATACAATTATTTATCGTTATTGGATTTCTTCAGCTGATGTGTTTTTCTAATTTGAAAATATTTTGGTCTAGAAATTTGGTAGCGTCCATTTTTTGGTGCCTTACCCGCAGAGTGCTAACAGCTCCGCGATCAAATGTGGAAGTCGGACGAGTGTCGGATTTTGGTCCTCGGGCCCCATTATCATGTTGATGGTGCTGCGGTAGGAGCCCATGCAGCTTGAAGCTCCAATTTCCAGGTAAGTGATTGGGTGGCAGAGCATGGGTCTGGAGGAGGAACCGATGGGTCTCAGAGTCCATGATCGGAGGACCGTCGGGGGTCAGGTAAGAAGATTGGGGCGGGGGGCAGCCTGCTTTATTGTTGGGGGGGGGGTTGGCATTGCTGTCGGGGGGAGTTAGGAGGTTGGGGCCGATGTCGGAGGAAGATTGGAAGGGATCTGCAGTGCTGTTGGGAGGTCAGCAGTAATGTGGGGGGGATGGGGGAGGCTAGGTGGGTAGTCGGGGATCGGAGGAAGTTCAGGGGCCTGCAGTATTGCTGCGGGGGTCGGCAGTGATGTTCGGAGACTGCTAGGTGTTCGGGGCCGGGGTCAGGGGGTGCAGATCAGGGGGGGCCTGCAGTATTGTTGGGGGTCAGCATTGCTGTCGGGGGTACTAGGAGGTTGGAGCCAGGGTTGGAGGAAGATTGGGAGGGGCCTCCAGTATTGTTGGGGGGGGTTGTTGGCAATGATGTCGGGGGGGTGAGGGGGGAGTGCGGAAGATTGTGGGGACTACAGTTTTGTTGGGGGTCAGCGGTGATGTTGGGGAGGGTATGAGTTCGGGGCCCAGATCAGGGGAAGATCGGGGGAGCCTGGAGGTCAATGTCAGAAGTGAGGTTGGAGATCTCAGTGAGGGAGCAGCGGTGATAATGGTAAGCATTTACTGTTTTTAAATTCCCAAAGATAATCAGCGCTTGTGTTGGCTGCCTCAGATGCAAACCAAATTTGCAAGAGGAAGCAGAAGCAGGCGTTAGGCTCCTTTTTTGATCATGATAATGGCCTAACACCTGATTCAGACGTGGATAAACAACATCTCTTGTTTAGCCCTTACCAAAATGGTGCCCTGCGTGGCCCGTACCAGAATTCTGCATGTGCAGCACGGACTCCATTTTGGACTCAAAACGGCACCTATAGCGCCGAAAAATTTGGTGCTATGAATCCAAATCTGTAGACCTTTAGGTCTAGAGTGCATAATGGGTAAACCTTATCATCCTGGGAAATAGGCAATAATCTAACACCAGGGGAATATTTGTTAACATCTGATGCTTGTGTATGTGCAAGCTTGGAAAGTTATGGCATAATCTTGAGTGAATTATAAATTGCTGAACTACTGGCTGATATTCAGTAATCTCTGTCACAGATCACTATCCTGAAGGAGATGCTAACAGGTTTTGATGTTTCATGATTGCCTCCTTTGATATGACTCCATTAACCAGGATGTAAAGTTCCAATCGTTGTCTCATTCACGTCTTCCTGCACAGTTATTCTTTGTTTGTTGGAGCAACATGTTGTAGGCAAATTCTATAAAATATCCAACTTGTGAGCATTGAAGGTCAAGGTGAGTTGGCTGGGCTCTCTCTTATTCAAGATGGCCATTACCTGCTATATATATGGTGTGAATGTTGCCTGCCACTTGTCAGCCCAGTTCTTTCCCAACAATGGTTGCTCTTGTTGCTGTATGTTGCTAACTAATATATCACTAACATAGTGACTACAGCAATTCTATCCGCCACCGTGTATTTAATCCAAATATAGCAAGTATGTTATGAAGTATTTATTAAGGCAAAATAAATTCTAGGTCACTGTAAAATTTTATGGGAAAGTTTAATTCTTACATGAATAATAATGAGGCTGATTGCTAACTCCTTAATATTTATAAACTGTTATCCTGTTCTGACTAATCCATTCTGATTTACATCAGGATGTTAATAAAACACTATACTGCATGTAGCTAAAATTATGCAAATTTGGAAGGAACGGTTTGCCGTTGAGACATAAAACCCTGATGAATGAACCTTGACATGTTATGGAACGCATTAAATATAGATTTGAATAACTGTTGGTAAACAGTTTTAGAGTTTGCTCAAAGTGAAAGTGGTAACACGATTTACAATAGAGGCATTGGGGTTGAATTTCTGCGGGGGATTGTCCCAATTGCCCACCGTAGCTTGAGTGAAAGATCCTCAGAAACTCCAGAGAAACGGTATTAATGCTGGTTTGTAGATTTGTAACCTAGTGTTTCTTGACACTTAGATCAGTCATGACCAGTCTGCTCATGAATGTGGTTTGACTGGTCTTTGACAAAATGTGGATGTCCCACTATTGTAGATTATTTTACCTTACAGAAAGGAATAATACATCCCATGTTGCTTGACATGGAAAAGGCATTTGTTTCAAAATTTTGAAGGAATTTAAAGCTAGCTTCCCTGTTTTATGATCTGAAGGCAGTCAATGAGGAGAATCATTTGGAGACGCATAACACTCTCACCTCTCCAGAAAATAGTATGCCACACATAATTCCAAAATATAGTTACATTTCAGCAATCATACCAATTTTATTTTTTAACAGTTGCTGTCAATTACACTATACCCACACTGACCATGGTTCATGGAATTGAAACATTTTTCTATTCTAACAAAATAAGTACTACAGCTGTATAGCAAATTTACCATAGCATAAAAGGTAAAATAAAATAGTTACAGAGCTACAGTGGAAGAGGCTGATAGCCTTAGCATCTAAAATCTTACAATGAGGGCAGCAGGTACTTTTAATGTAAATGCTAACAGTTTCCAAAGTTCAGCAGCGGAAAGGAATAGAATGGACTATCACGGGGTGCGGGGGATGGGGGAGGGGGGAGGGGGACTAAGGAGAGGGGCAAGGAGGAGGGAGAATAAGTAAGAAATATTATGGAGATGATGCCGGTACAGCGGTTTAATTTTAATGCATGCGGTGATTATGAGCTATTTGTTTATCTTACAAACATGAATTATTAAATAGCCTGATTATTATGAAATATTGGTGATGAAGTTCCACGTTCATTAACTTCCACAAATGTTGTAATAAACAGGGAATGTCTCACCAATCAGTCAGTTAAGCACAAGTGTGAAATAGCCCTTGGGCACAAGCTGCACCAATACGAGTGAGTTGCATTAGTTGAATGTAGAACTAAAAAGAATGACAGGAATTTATCCCCAATCATGAGATATTTTATTCACTCAGTAAATATTTGATTCCCGGAAAGGATTTAAATGAAGTTTGGCACACCTGTGCTGCTGCTATTGCCGACTATCGAGTGACACTTTGAGGATGTGACTAGTCCGCCTTGGATTTTCACACATCAGAAATACTGAACCGAGGAAAATATCAACCTAACCATAAAACAATTTTCCTTAATGCATGTCATAAACACTATTATATCATAAATATTAATGTCACACAATATAATCAGTGCATAGTGCTTCTCATATTCTGGAGAAATCTTCCTTGATATTCTTTCAATATAAACTATCTCAAACAATAGTCAATATGAATGTTATGGAAATGTCTGAAACACAGCATTTGACAAATGTTTACGACTAAACCGTTCCTCATCTCCTGACATTGTTGACTGTTGCTCAGATCTGGCTCATAGAAACATAGAAACATAGAAAATAGGTGCAGGAGTAGGCCATTCGGCCCTTCGAGCCTGCACCGCCATTCAATGAGTTCATGGCTGAACATGGAACTTCAGTACCCATTCCTGCTTTCTCGCTATACCCCTTGATTCCCCTAGTAGTAAGGACTACATCTAACTCCTTTTTGAACATATTTAGTGAATTGGCCTCAACAACTTTCTGTGGTAGAGAATTCCACAGGTTCACCACTCTCTGGGTGAAGAAGTTTCTCCTCACCTCGGTCCTAAATGGCTTACCCCTATCCTTACACTGTGACCCCTGGTTCTGGACTTCCCTAACATTGGGAACATTCTTCCTGCATCTAACCTGTCTAAACCCATCAGAGTTTTAAACGTTTCTATGAGATCCCCTCTCATTCTTCTGAACTCCAGTGAATACAAGCCCAGTTGATCCAGTCTTTTTTGATATGTCAGTCCCGCCATCCCGGGAATCAGTCTGGTGAACCTTCGCTGCACTCCCTCAATAGCAAGAATGTCCTTCCTCAAGTTAGGAGACCAAAACTGTACACAATACTCCAGGTGTGGCCTCACCAAGGCCCTGTATAACTGTAGTAACACCTCCCTGCCCCTGTACTCAAATTCCTTCGCTATGAAGGCCAACATGTCATTTGCTTTCTTAACCGCCTGCTGTACCTGCATGCCAACCTTCAATGACTGATGTACCATGACACCCAGGTCTCGTTGCACCTCCCCTTTTCCTAATCTGTCACCATTCAAATAATAGGCTGTCTCTCTGTTTTTACCACCAAAGTGGATAACCTCACATTTATCCACATTATACTTCATCTGCCATGCATTTGCCCATTCACCTAACCTATCCAAGTCATTCTGCAGCCTCATAGCATCCTCCTTGCAGCTCACACTGCCACCCAACTTAGCGTCATCCGCAAATTTGGAGATACTACATTTAATCCCCTCATCCAAATCATTAATGTACAATGTAAACAGCTGGGGCCCCAGCACAGAACCTTGCGGTACCCCACTAGTCACTGCCTGTCATTCTGAAAAGTACCAATTTACTCCTACTCTTTGCTTCCTGTCTGCCAACCAGTTCTCAATCCACGTCAGCACACTACCCCCAATCCCATGTGCTTTAACTTTGCACATTAATCTCTTGTGTGGGACCTTGTCGAAAGCCTTCTGAAAGTCGAAATACACCACATCAACTGGTTCTCCCTTGTCCACTCTACTGGAAACACCCTCAAAAAATTCCATATCACCTCTTTCCAAATGTGCTGCTATGAAATCCTTCATAATTGATTCCATCATTTTACCCACTACCGATGTCAGGCTGACCGGTCTATAATTCCCTGTTTTCTCTCTCCCTCCTTTTTTAAAAAGTCGTGTTACATTGGCTACCCTCTACTCCATAAGAACTGATCCAGAATCTATTGGCTATTTCCAAGGCCACCTCCTTAAGTACTCTGGGATGCAGTCCATCAGGTCCGCAGATAATGGCTGCTCAGCATCTTGTACCTTGTATCTCACTGAGTGTCCATTCTTCATGTGAGTCCAGACAGTGAGTTAGTATATTCAACTGTGAGTGGCATCATAGCTAAGCCCAATCTAGTCCTCATCCAATGTCACATGCACACTCCTGCAGGGGTCTCTAGACTGTGGTCAAGAATAGGAACCCAGACTAAATTGACTCCTCTCCAGCACAGGGGCACTGAAGATACATTGCAGAGCCCCAACTCCTGCTGATATCAGCCAACTCCACACAGTATCAAACCTGAGAACTTTATTATCTGAACAGCACCAAGAGCTACGTTTAGTCAGCCACTGAGGCTTGCCAATTAAATCCAATGTAATCCTTTCTGCAGTCAACAGCAGTTGTGAAACTGAGCTAATTTAATTTGGATTACTAAAAATGCAGATACAAAGCCAGCAAGAAGCTTCCTTGTGGGTGCATTTCCACAGAGCTTTTCCCGCTCCGCAGCTGTAACTTTGGCGGAAGGTTATCGGAAACCTGTCAGTGGAAACCCGTCCGCGGAAAACACATGTGGACATTGGGTGAGCACAAGAGTGGGCTTGGTCGTAGTGCCTTCCACAACTTGCTGACGTTCACAATCAAACATTAAACATCAAGAATGGAGACTTGGGTGAGGAAGAGGAGAAAATTGGACAAGGAAATAAATTCTAAAAAATGAAAAGGACCACCTGGGTACTTGTAGCCATACCTTAGCACAAGTTATTGCTTTCAGGAGAGGATGGGGTCTAAAGAATGTAAAAAATATGGCCATGAAATTCAGGAGTGACTCAATTGGGGGCGGTAACCTTTCTGAGGCCGAACATTCTGCGCCCAGCGCAGAAGTCCTGCCCCGGAAGCGAAATTGGGGTTACTGCACCTCACAGGAAATGGAGTACAATGTTGTGAGCCACACTTCCTTTTGGGGTGGGATCAGGGGCGCTACGAGGGTGAGCGTCAGAGCGCTACACGGCCTTTCCGCGACCAGTGTGGGGGGGCGAGTTACTGCTTTCACAGCTCTGTTAACTCCCGCAAAATTTCGCAGGAGTCTTTAACGTGCCCCCCACCCCCTCCCCCCGGCAAAAACACTTTTGCGCCCCGTTAGCACCCCCCCGGAGGCACACAACAAGCCAATTTCGGCCTCTATAATCTCTCATCTTAAGAAAAAGTTTATTATTTTAAATAACATTTCTTTGACTGTATGTAAACAAATGGATTGTCATAGATGGTTGGGACGGTTTGCTGTGTGCCGCCTGTTTATTTCAATGCGCAACCCCTTTAAATGTTCTGCTCATGCGCAGTATTTCAGATGGAAAAGATTGAGAACGGCCTGCACCGTACCTTCCAGATTACTGCGCGGCCATGCACACATGCAGCTTAGAGGGAACATTGGTCGGAATCTGATAATGTGATGGCCTGTCCCCTGTAATATAGGCCTATGATGAAAAGGCTGCTCAAAACTTACGCACAAATTCTGTGCATGGCTCATTGAGGACATAAAAAATATTTAAATTATGGAGCCTCCCTAGAATGCGACTGGAGTACATGAATGACATCGAACCTCTCGAGATGATTATCAATCCCTTTCTGAATCTGCTCATTCTTTGCAATCACAAAGCAGAAATAATTAGCTTAAAGTTATTAAAAATATATTCAGGTTCTGCCTTTTCAGCAAGTAGCCAACCCATGCAGATATGCAAGATATATCTTTCCACCCATTTATTATGGCCGAGATATTCCGGGACTATTTGGTGTGTGGTGGGGGAGGAGAGGGCCTGCCTAGGTCGTAACTCAGTGCCTGCATGATCTGGCCTCAGCTTGCTCTGATGTTAGGCCTCAGGCCTCAAGTCAATGGAACAGATAGACAAGAAGAGATCGCCGGTGAAGAGGAGTGCAAGATCGGGCCACTGCTCGCATCACAGTAGCTGTCGAGTAAGTGGATCCAGGGGATGGGTCCAGGATTGGGGCCAGGAGAGGGGGTGATGGGGGGTGAGCAGCAGCGGCGAGAGCTTCCTTTAATGTTGGATCGGGAGGAGCACTCCTGCACCTCATGGCTCCACATTTAGGTAAGTTATTGATCTTCTTGGTTGGGCCTGGCAAGCACCAGCTGCCTCATGGCAAACCAATCTTCGAGAGGGAGCCTCAAACAGGCATTAGGATCCTTATTTGCATATGCAAAGGACCTGATGCCAGTTTCAGGCGTGGGTAAAGGATGCATATTTTTTTGTCCTTAAGCAATATATCGCACAGTGCACTTCCCAACAGAAATGTGCTCACGCTTCCTTCCCATCATATTTGGAGGTTAGGGGGTAGAAATTCAGCTCCGCCCGAAACGGGTCGCACCTACCGCTGTTGATGTGTTTTCACCGCCGCTGTGGATGAGGTGGTCTCCTGCGCAAAATTCAGCTCTTTTGTCAAGCTGATTTTTTTTTGGAGCTGATCGGAAGTCGGGCATAATCGGGGCGGCAGTGTGGTGGTGAGCACTCTAGAGGGACGGAAGTGGAGGCGAGTCAGTCATCAGTGTAGCGCTGATGATGTCATGATGTACGTCACCATGTCTCTTTCCTTCAGTTAAAGGAGAGAGCCGCTGCGAGCTCTGTGATTATTTTAGTTAGGTCCACTACACCGCCAGGCAGAGTTTCAGTCGGACCAGCGGTCTGGCACCCAAGAGGGGGTGTCAGGCTGCATGTTGGTGGCCTGGCCGAACCTGGGGGCATAATTGACGGACTGTCCTGGCAATCGGCCGACAAAAAAAATAAAATGCCAGCCGCGGCAGTGCGCCCTCCCCTTGAATAATCGCCGCACAGCCATGTCGCACAAACGTCTAACTAAGTGCACCGACAGAAAAAGCTATCGGGGGCATCACTCGGCAGCCCAAAGATTTATGCAGCTGAATTTTGATGGAGGTGTGGGAGATCGGCATTGTGCACTTTGATGACGCACTTAGGAGGTGTCGGCAGCAATGGGGTGGAAGTGTGGACCGCCGGAAAAATCACCTATGATAATTTCGCTGGCGCCGTCCATTCGACGGCAAATTGGCGGCCACTCGACTCCGCCACTTGCCCGCGGCTTTCCAACGGAAAGAGGCCTTTTCAGGAGGCTGAATTTCAGTCTCTAGTAGTCCAAGTAGCACCCAGAAAACAATGCTGACTAATTTCTAGGCCATAGCCATTAAATTTGTATGAAGCATGTTACATAACTAACTACAAACAAGAATGGACAGACACTTTGCTGTTCAGATTTCAGGATCTCCACCTAAAACGCTGAGGTGCCTTTTCTCTTTTCAAGTGTTGAGGGCTGCTATATGTTTCCAGCATTTTCAGTTTTAATTGTACATTTTTCCTTATTGTTGCTGGCACAGGTATATGATGAGCACAGTCCATTAATATGCCAAAACTGATATGTCAAAAAGTCATGGTGCCCTTTTTATTTATTATCAAATGGTTCAGTTCAGTAACTCACATCCTGTTTTACTTTAGTAGCATAGTGATACCAGATAAACATTGATGATAATCTTCGGTACATGTTGTGACACATCTGAAACCTTCTATTATAAATGCATAATGAAGTATTTTTTTAAAAATTTGATTGATGCATTATTTCAAAATCAGATCTAAAATGTATTTGTCGTCATATTTCTGTTTTAAATTCAGTATTTCAGTTATTAACACTAAACAGACGTGCTCTGGTTATAGGCTATATTTTACTAGGATTCACTTCCTTTCTCTGCTTTCTCCCCCTTTTGCTCTTTGTTTAAGGTTTTGGCTCCAGCTGTGACATTCCAATATCTCCTCCAGGTAGCCATTCTTCCTGTGCAGACAGTGAGTGTTGGCAGGCTGGAGAGATATTGAGAGTCACAACAAATCCTGATCCTTTTTTCAACCAAAACATATATAGGCCCAGATATTGCCTGGGGCAGATTTTGTGAGCGGCTGTGGGGGTGGGGGGCTGATTGGGGTGTGGGCTTTGTGGGGGGAGGAGAGATTTTGTTCATAGAAATTTAGAATCATAGAAATTTACAGCACAGAAAGAGGCTAGTTGGCCCATCGTGCCGGCCGACAAAGAGCCATCCAGCCTAATCCCACTTTCCAGCTCTTAGTCCGCAGCCTTGTAGGTTACGGCAATTTGGAGTTTTGACACCACAGCATCCATCTTTGTTTTCAAGAAGGTTCCCCGCCCGGAAGCCAACCTGATTGACAGACTTGACTCCCTGTCAGGTGGAGACTCCTCTGGAGCAAGCCGCAGCCCCAGGAACAAATAGACAGCCTGCTGCTGAATTAATAGAAGTATAGGGGAGGTGGTGGGGGTGTGGTCCGGATCTTGAAGGGAGGGTAGTTGGCGATCCCTGGGGGGGGGGGGTTGGAATCCAATCCCAATGTTGGGGACATATTCGATCTTGTATCCCGAGGGGGGCGTGGGTGTCCCGTCGCACGGGGGTCTTTGGATGGGGGGGGGGGGTGCTCTGATGGCGAGCAGGGAAGAAGGTAAGCTTGGTCGGCTGGAGGAAGCAATCCTGCTCCTTCTGGCCCACAAGGCACTTACCTTTTCCACAAAGCAGTCCTCGCATCCCTTCAGCTGCCGGGTTTCCTGAGGCCCAGGAAACCAGGCCATCAAGGGTTAACGTCAGAAGACAGATTAACTATGAGGCATGCAGCCTCAGTATAATATTTAAAAGGACAATCCGTCTCCTAGGAGTGGGTTAGTTGCCCACTCTACCGTCCCGACTGCATTAAATCTGGAAGAAGTGGGTTGGGGATGGGTTTAAGATTTAACATTTTTTAACATCCCATCCGACCCCAACCCACCTGCTTTTTGTGGTTAAAATGACCCCCATGCACTCAATTATTTTTGAGCAGGAATCTGAAATAGGAACAAAAACAGAAAAAAAAAGCCTGGAACACAAAGCAGGTCAATCAGCACCTATGGAGAGAGCAGAAAGTTTACATTTCTGTATCCAGCCAGATTGAGAAGGACGCCACTGGATGAGGAGCAGTTGGGTCGCTGTTCAAGGAAGATTCAGAGGGCACATAATCTGTTCTTGTGAGGGTTGGAGGTATAGAGGAACCATGCATCCACGTCAAAAAGATGATTGGGGCCAGAGTATATGAAAACATGAAAATGGCAGAAGGCATCAGAGGTGTCAAGGGTGTAGGTGGGTTAAGACTGGACAGGGCTACGGGGAAAGGACGGGGGAGCAGTACTCGCTGAAGTGCTCTTGCAGAGAGCTGGCATGGGCTCAACAGTCCGAATGGCTTCCTTCTGTGCTGTAACTGTTCTATGATTCTAGGGGCTGGGGAATGGAAAGAAGAACATTAAGATAATAGGAAATTAGTTCAATAGGACAGTGAAAGCTGAAATGATTGACCAATGAGGACAGTCCTGTTTGAGTTTCTTGGGGAGAAGGTAGAAATGGGTTGTGCAGGATTGGGAACTATGAGGTTAGAGGCAGTGGGGGAAAGGATCACCAGGAGAGATCAGTAACAGTTTGAGAAATGATGGCTTGGTGTTTGGCAGTAGGGTCATAGTCCAGATGGAGATAGGAGTCGTCATCAGAGAGCTGGTGTGTGGCCTTAGCTAGTTAGAGGTCCTTTCCGCCATATAACAGCACCACTCCTTTTGCCAGCCGGGTTGATGATGATGTCAGGATTAGAACTGAGGAATTGAGAGATTAGAGTAAGTGGGAAAACTGAGATAGTTGGTATGATGGTGGCAGTTCTTGAAGAAAAGATCGAGGGAAGGTGAGCAGCCTGAGGGAGGAGTTCAGTGGATAGTGAAGCCTGGAGACAGAGGAAAGGTTCAGATGCACGAGAGGAGCCCAAAAATATTCCAGGATTCTATGAAGCATTGCTAGGTTTTCCGCTGATGGTCCAGCAACCTACCAACACAGAGCACTGACAAATTTCTTGCTGCTTGTCTAGCCGGGACCGCTCTCCTCTTTAGGGCAAAGGCTTCCAGAGTTTCTTGGAACAGTGAGATGGACCTTCTAGTGACAAATCAAACCTTCCAGGTTGTATTAGAGAGCTAGGCAGACTGGTCAATCATCAGCAGTTTTGTAAAGCACTGCAAACCTGCCTGGCTCAAGTATCAGTTTACTGAGTCTACCCCAGAGAGTTTACTTGATTCTGGCTTCCATTGACAGGAGTGTCAGCTCAGATCCATATCAACCTCAAAGAGACTCTGCTAAGCTCTACCCCCACCATGGAGGAATTGCCTAACTCTAGGGTACTGAGGCAAATGTCAGCACCTAATTGTTGCTCTAACTCAGCATAGACTGGGGATCGAGCCTGGGATTTTCTTGGTTTATATGGCTTCTAGGAACAGGAGCAGGTCATTCAACCCCTCCAGCCTGTTCCACTCCATTTACCTGCCTTTGCACCGTATCAATTGATACCCTTACCTAACAAAAATGTATCGATCTCAGTCTTGAAAATTTCAATTGACCCAGCATCCACAGCATTTGGGGAGAGAGAGTTCCACATTTCCACTTCCTTTGACAAAGTGCTTTCTGATTTCACTCCTAAAGGGCCTTGCTCTAATTTTAAGATTATGCCCTCTTGTTCTTGACTCCCCTATCACAGGAAGTAATTTATCTATATCTACCTTATCAAATCCCTTTACAATTGAAGAATTCAATTAGCTCACCCCTCAACTATCTCAACTCAAGGGAATACAAGCCATGTTTTTCAATCTTTCTGATATTTTTAGCAATACTTGCTTATGGAATAACTTTTTGAGACAATTTTCATTTACTCATTATAGTAAGTTTGGTTTTAAGCCAAGCCAACTTGTCGTCATAATTTAACCTCTTAAGCCCTGGTATCACTCTGGTGAATTTGCATTGTACCTCTTCCAAAGCCAATGTGTCTTTCCTAAGGTTTGGTGCCCAAAACTGAATGCAGTACTCCAGATGGAGTCTGACCATGGCTCTATACAATTGACTCACTTTTGTATTCCAGTACCCGGGTGATAAAGGCCAACATTCCATTACCCTTTTTAATTACATGCTGTACCTGTGCACTAGCGTTTAGTGATTTATGTACATGGATATCTAAAAGCCTTTTCTCCTCCACAGATTCTAATCTCTCACCATTAAGAAAATATTCAAATTCATCTTTCACCAATCCAAAGTGGATGACTTCACATTTTCCCATGTTGAACTCCATCTGCTCAGTACCATACCGGGTGGTGCATTTACCCACTGAGCTAATAGGTTGTTTGTCGGTTAGATTATGGGGTTGAAATTTGGTATTGCCCAGTTTGGCAGCTGACATCGCCTGCGGCGGCCTCACAAGGCGCTGCCCAATTCCCACCGTGGAAGACGGGTTGCTGCAGGGGTGAAACCGGGTCACTGTGCATGCCGATGATGTCACCATCGCTGCGCCGGGGTGCTACTGGCAGGAGAGGGGTGCTGCCGGGTTTGCGTCTCCGCTAACTCCCGCGCAATTCTGCGGGAACCAGTAGCACACCCCTCCCGGGCGAAAACCCATTAGAGCTCAATTTCGGCTCCTATATATTTTATAACCTGGTGCTAATCTTACTTTTAGTAAGTTTCATTGCCAAATATTTTTGAGGTGAAATCTATATTAGCTGATTTTAGCAAAATAATAGAGGTAAATAAATATCGGGCCATTTCTACATTCACCTTTTTGCTGCTAAAATACAGCTTCAATTCCTCAATGGCTAAACATTAATGCATAGATATAAGCAGCAAATTATGAAAGCCAGTAAGTATCTGCATCCTAAACCTGAAATCTGCCATCACATTCCAAACCCATCATGTCATTATTGTCTGGGGCTCAGAGCAGCTCACAGTCCCCGTATTGCTGTGGTGTTCACAAAGTCAAACATTTAGTTGCTTGGGGGCAGGGCTGTACGACCCAGTTGGTTGGTTCATGTAACTGTTCCCATCTTGCTGACAGGTAAGAAGGAGTCAGGTAATGGGGCAGGGCTGGGTACTCAAAAAGTATCACTGAGAAGGAGCAGAGCAACATTATTGTGGGAACATCATGACTTTCATGTTCTCCTTCCAAGTCACACACCATCCTTCATTTTCACTAGGTCAATATTCTGGATTTCCCCAGCTAACATCATTGTGGGCGCACCATCAGCACAGGGACTGCAGTGGTTCAAGGAGAAGGCCCACCACCAACACTCTCAGGGCATCTTGGGATGGGAAATAAATGTGTCGCTCACATCCCGAGAACAAATCAAAATATATTTTTCAGGATGCTTAAAACCAAACTTACTGTAATGAGTAAATTAAAATTGTCTCCAAAAATTATTCCATAAATAAATATTACTAAAAATATCAGAGATTGAAAAATTCAATAACAAGAACAATGTGCCAAAAAATGTACTGTGAATATTACAACAAAAATATCATACAAAGATCTCTCACAACTCCATTGCATACAGACAAAAGTCACAAAACCTGTCACAAGAGGCAAAAATTATGCCAGATATTCATTTAAATATTTTTGTGAGCATTCTGGGGCTTTGCAAAAGCTGTTGCTTTAAGTCCAACACATAAAATGCAGTGAACTGGAAAACCATGGAAATATGAAGCAAATGTCAGGCGAGTTCTATAACGAAACACACTGCAGGTGACCACCCAGGCAGCAAAATTGAAAATCACCTCCGGAATGATCAGAATTGCCATTGATCTATATTTGAGCCTATAATATGGCACTATTCTCAGAAAAATGATTTTGTTATTGAATATGAAGGCAAATGAAACAGTTCAGATTTAACATTTTAGTTAAGTCATTTTTTGACTCTAACTACTGTTGTTTTCATTAAGATAGGCACATTTTTAATATGGCATCCAGAAATTTGATTTTTCGCTTGAATCTTGCCACCCTGGTAGACTCCTATTGATTACTGTGTGTATAGCCAGGCTTCACCCGCTAGGCATTCTGGTTCCCATTGAGACTTGGAGTGTCACCATGTTTCTGCAGAGTTGGGATGTACTGTTGCATGTACAGTGATGCTCTAGGTTTCACTGTTAACATGACTATTTGAGTGAGCGTTGCCTAATCCAGCCCCACTTACATGGCACCAGTTCTATTGTGCTACTGTCAACTACACCCGCTGTATTAATCGGGGACATGCATAACTGGTCTCATTGTGAATTTTCAGTTTGGTTCAACCACATGTGGATCCAACAGACCTGAGTCATTGAAATGGCTGAGCTGAAGGAAACAGTGTAGGTGAAAAATTGACTGAGCTCCAACAGTTACATCAAGTATGGGTTTATATTTCATGACAGAACAAAGAAATCTGCCTTTCTACAGACGACTGAAAGTGGTTTGACTGCTGTCTGTCAGGATCAACATGACTGTTTTTTGGGAGTTTTGTCTTTCCGGTATAGTATTCCACTCGTCCTTTGAAGAATGCACAAAAAAGTCTGCATGGAAGGGAAAGAACAAAACAAAATGAGTATTATTTTAGTTTAATTGAAAGATAAAGTAATTCTCTCTGGCTGAGTACAATTCATTGGGCTCAAAATTGCCCAGGAGTTGCTCCGTTTTTTTTTGGAGCAACTTGATTTTTCTGGAGTGTCTTAAAAATCCCCATTTTGCACATTCTATTTGCGCCAGTGTAAGTGAGCTAGTTCGGATTTTTTTAGTTTAGTTTAGTTTTTTTCAAAAAGGGACGTTACCAGCCACCTACACTCTTTTTGGCCCCTTAGGCCACTTTGGACAGCTAATAGTTACTCCAAACTAAATTAGGCCAGCGTATGTGGCCACTTGTGGCAGCACAGAAAACCCTTGTGGAGAGTTAAGAAATCAACGCAGGTAGGTACTAATGACTTGACTAAAGAATGTGAATAGGATCAAACAGCAATACAGGACACCATATGACAAACTTCACAAAGTTAATTTACTATACAACAGAAGCATTCATGGAAGATTAAACTACAAAAATAAAAGAAGTAAAGAAACAAAACATATTTATGTAATTTTTTAAAATATCCAAATAAAAAATAGAAGTACCTCCTGCTCGTATTTCTTATGTTCTTATGTAGGAAAGTATTTTCATCAACAGGTTTAAGGAAAGCACACCCCCTCCCCCCACCCCCCAATCAAAACTCCCCCCAGTGGATCAAAACTCTCCCCACTCCCTCTAGATCAAAACTCTCCCTCCCCAGATCAAAACTCTCCCCCCCCCCCAATCAAAACTCTCCCCCCTGGATCAAAGCTCTTCCCACCCCCCCCACCCCGGATCAAAACTCCCCCCCCCATCAAAACTCTCCCCCTCTGGATCAAAACTCTCCTCCTCCTCCCCCCGCGGATCAAAACTCTCCTTCCCCCCCTCCCTCCCCCGGATCAAAACTTTCCCCCCCACCCCCCCCCGATCAAAACTCTCCCCGCACCAACCTGTTTGTTGTAGCCTTAGCCCAGGAAGGCAGCGGGCTGGCCTGTGCAGCACGCATCATCATCATCATTGGCAGCTACTGCGCATGCGCGAACGCTCCAGTGCGCATGCAGAGAGCTGCTGGCATTTTTTTTCATGCAGGGCCCTAGCTCTGCCCCCTAATCGACAAACCATGCTGCGCCAAGCCATGGGAGAGGCCACAGAGTGGCCAGAATCCGGAGCCATCTTTTTGGTACCGTTTTCAGCCCACGAAGTCGGCGTATCTCTGGTGAATGTGCCGAAAAAAATGGGTGGGCCAATTTTGCACCCTAAAATTCTAATGTACAGCATTGACTTGAAAGACAAATATTAAGAGACACAATTAGTGAACGGAAAAGGAAGCACATTTTGTATAAGGGGAAAATTTCTCCTTGGGTGCTCCAGGTGCACCCTAGCAGTGCAAAGCAGGAAAAGGCCTTTGATTTTCCACCCATTAAAACTATGAAAGGTTTTGATACGATGAATAGGAACAATCTAGTTCCTCGGTTTGAGAATATGGCGTGTCCATAATGCAGGCACAAATTGGGTGTGAGATGTTTTGCTCCATAATTGGTGTTTTTGCCCCCATTTTCCACCTCAGTCAACCTATAGCTCTATTCTTGACCTCATATGATTGTTGTCTGTAACTTATAAGAGCATAAGAACTAGGAACAGGAGTAGGCCATACGGCCCCTCGAGCCTGTTCCGCCATTCAATAAGATCATGGCTGATCTAATCATGGACTCAGCTCCACTTCCCCGCCTGCTCCCCATAACCCCTTATCCCCTTATCGTTTAAGAAACTGGCTATTTCTATCTTAAATTTATTCAATGTCCCAGCTTCCACAGCTCTCTGAGGCAGCGAATTTCACAGATTTACAACTCTCTGAGAGAAGAAATTTCTGCTCATCTCTGTTTTAAATAGGCGGCCCCTTATTCTAAGATCATGCCCGCTAGTTCCAGTCTTCCCCATCAGTAGAAACATCTTCTCTGTATCCACCTTGTCAATACATTTCAATAAGATTACCTCTCATTCTTCTGAATTCCAATGAGTAGAGGCCCAACCTACTCAACCTTTCCTCATTAGTCAACTCCCTCATCTCCGGAATCAACCTAGTGAACCTTCTCTGAACTGCCTCCAAATCAAGTATATCCTTTCGTAAATATGGAAACCAAAATTGCACGCAGTATTCCAGATGTGGCCTCAACAATACTTTATATAGCTGTAGCATACTGCACTGCTTTTATACTCCATCCCCTTTGCAATAAAGACCAAAATATCATTGGCCTTCCTGATCACTTGCTGTACCTGCATACTATCCTTTTGTGTTTCATGCACAAGTACCCCAAGTCCCGCTGTACTGCGGCACTTTGCAATCTTTCTCCATTTAAATAATAACTTGCTCTTTGATTTTTTTTCTGCCAAATTGCATGACCTCATACTTTCCGACATTATATTCCATCTGCCAAATTTTTGCCCACTCACTTAGTCTGTCTATGTTTTTTGCAGATTTTTTGTGTCCTCCTCACACATTGTTTTTCCTCCCATCTTCGTTTATAACTAGTTTATGTAATTCATTGAAGAGGAATACTGCCCATATATTTGTAATGCTGACCAGAAATAGAACCTACTTTATTTGCCTACGGGGTGAAAGGGGATCATTGGGAAACAGGTGCAGATTAAATCTTGCACTGAGCTTGTAATGTTAACCATGCACCTGTGCAGACAGGATAATGACAGAGTACTACACCTGCACTGCAAGAATGCAAACATTTCCTTTTGCCTTTTATGGTCATTAGCCTTTTAGCTCATTCTTCAAAAAGTAGATGTCGTAATCAAATACAGGTCCAAGTTCAACGTGTTGTGCAAACAAAGACTTAAGTTTTGAAGTGCGTCATTGTGTCAGGTGCACTCATTCAACCTATTAGCGCGCTGATTGCTGACGTGAGTGCTTTCCCCTCCTTTGTTAAACATTCTGCTCTCGGATCCGTGAGCTGCGTGGGCTTTCTGTATCATTCCTCTTCAAGGCTGAAATTGTATTACCTCTTTGAATGGAACTTTCTTGTAAGGCAACCACTGTAAAGAAAATTTATTAAAGCCTATATACTGCACTTTATTTTAGCAACAAATCTATTGAGTGAATGCAATATTAGGAAAAATAACAAATACATTCTATGGGCTAGACTTTCCTATGAGCTCCTCAATGCCCGATTGCCCACTCAGAAAAAACGCTAACGTTTAGTGAGTAACCCGGCGAGAATTTCAACTTTTATGTTTAAACTAATTAAAACTAATTGCCCGGCGAAAAAAATGGGCGTTGCGCCTTTATTGTCGGCGGTTTTCTCGGCAGTTAAGGGGACACTAAGAAAATGGGCAGTTCTTATCGGAATGGATGATAAGTATTTAAAATTTAGTCCGAGACTGTGGTTGGGCCTAGGGAGGGGGAAAACGGAAAAAAAAAATTTCAATAAAAAAACCCATAAAAGGCATTCCCAAGACACTGTCACACCTAATCGCCATTTAAAATTAAAAAATAAATAAATAAAGAACCTTGAACTTACCTTTCTGTGCAGAGTACTCACCTACCACCCTGTTTAAACAACTTTTACAGGGCAGTTCTCTCGGCGATCGGGACGTCGGCGGTTGAGGCCAAACTTACGCCCTGGTGATTTTTCTCGGTGTTGCACGTCGGCGGTTTGGTCCCGGTGTGTTCAGATGTGGGTGATACCATTAAAAAACTAGGGGGGATACTTTTGCCGGGCGGAAAAACAGCTGTACCGCCGAGAAAATCGCCGAGAACCCGCCGAAAATGATAGGAAAATCTAGCCCTATTATATGTCAGTTAATTATTTTCCTGCAATCTCATGCTTGAGAATATCACAAACTTGTCAAGGCTGATGTTATCTTTGGCCTGATGCTCACAAAAAGGTGTAAATGCATTTGCATCCAGAATGACACTAGAACTGCATAATCCTGGGAACATCCAAGAATAGAAAGAACCTGAGGACTGTCAGTGTTGTACTGTGAGTTCCTAGAAAAGATAACACAGTCCCATTCCAATGTCACATCATAGGTATTTCCTTTTCCCTGGAGATAATCAGCACAAAATCTGACCACATATTGTGTGAGCAATTGCTATGTATTGATATGGATGTCATAATGTCAGATGAAAATGGATCGGGAGAAACAACATGGCATTTAAATCCCAAGGTTTGACCCAAGTACAAATGTGAGAGTTTATACCTGTGTGTGTTTAGCAATACAAAAAATAGTGTGGGAGTAGTTTGTCCAGCTTAGTGCCTGCATCTTTAGTTGTTTACAAATAGTAGGTGTGCCGGCATTTATAGAGCACTTATGGCAGAAATTAAAAAATGGTACTCCAGTTGAGAAGTTCAGATGACATTATAAGCCACAACCTTCTGATAGAAGTTTTTGATATTTTATATATATTATTTGGAGGCTTATTACTCACTATAATGGGGCATTTGGCTAAGTTTCCCCTAATTTTGTATTTTTAACCCTTCCATCATCCACTTGCATTGATGCTGACAACGAAGAGGGCAGGTTCAAAACTTCCCACACATTACTGCCAATGTCCTCTTTCAGGAACTGCATAGATGGGACTGTCCCTCGGATTTTCTCTCCTCCTTCCTTAGAAATGCCATAGCAAGAAGAGTCCTATATGAAATGGGGTTGGGCAGTTTTAACCCAATATCAAGGAGTCACACCACTATTTTCGACATGAAATTTATGGGAAACTTTAACCCCCTTGGCCTGGCAGAAATAGGAACAGGAGATAAATCCAAGCGGTTTCCCGCTCTTTCACCACCCCGCAGTCATTTTAGGGCCATCATTTTCTTGGCCGGTTGAGGCGTCTGCCTAACTCAGGTGAGCATCTCATGAACACATGCAAATTAGGATCCTACGATGTCCATGGAACCCCAAAACTATTTTAATAGTCCACTGGACAGAGCATCTGCCATAAAAGCTCCACTCAATACAATCTGGCAAGTATGAAGCGGAGGCCTTACAGGTAAATATATATATATATTTTGTGGGGTCAGAAGAAGCAGAACTGCTCCTCCAACCTCCACAAAGAAAGTTTGGGCTACTGCGGCCTTGGGCTTCCCCCATCCAATCCCCGCCATGTTCGCGAGACCCTGTGCCCCGGATCGGATATTCATCTCTTTCTCATATGTACTTCTTTAATGCCTCTGAAGGTGGACCAAAGAAACACTTGGTGACACACGGTTTGATGTGAATCATAAGATGTTTTATTTCAATGTAAGGTGTACATGCAGAACAGCATTTGTGATCATTACAACTTATGGTTGCACAATACAAAATTAAGAACATGCTACATGGATTGTCATTTGTGACTTAAGTAAGATGGGATAAATGTTTCTCTTTACCATATGGGCAGTGATCTGGCAGAGCCGATCAGCTTCTTTTGTGAAACATTGATTTCAATGGAATAAAAATTGGATGGGTCCTATGATAGGCAGAGGAATAACTCAATCATAGCCTGTTGAAGCAATGCTGTCGGTATTGACAAGAAACATAATTTCATGTGCAAATAGTTTAATTTTAATAGTTGGGATCTTAAAAGACTGAATTGAATAATTTCTGCAGAAAATGAGTACAAGAAAGAACTTGCATTTAAGTTTCGCGACCCTGGGATATCCGAAAATGCTTTATAACCAAGTGAGTACTTTTGAAGTGTTGCACTTGTACACTGTTGTAATGTTGTAAACTTGGCAGCCAATTCATGCGCAGCAAGGTCCCAGAAACAGCAATGAGATAATAACCAGATAATTTGTTTTAGTGATGCTGGTTAAGGGATAAATATTGGCTAACTCCCCTGTTCTTATTCAAAATAGTTACATGGGATCTTGTACGCCCACCTGAGAGGGCAGAAGGGGTTTAATGCCCCTCAGTACTGCACTGGACTCAATTTTCTGCTCAGGTTTCTGGATTGGGGCTTGAACTCACAAGCTCTCTGACTCACAGGTGAGAGTGCTTACACTGGGCCATGGCTAGCAGTCAAGTGGGGGGCTGATAGAATGGTTACAGCACAAAAGAAACCTGTTATATATGAATAAAGAGTCTGACTGGATACTCTGAGCTCAAAGTAAAGTGTGACCTTAGTTTTTTATTGCAGGTCTCCAGAGTGCCTCTCCAGCCTGTGAGGCCTCCTTAAGTATCCGTGCTCCCAAGGGATTGTGGGATCCCTTGGGACTCCAGGGGATGAGCCCTCTGGTGCCTATGCAAGGTATATACAAGTTTACATATATAACAACACTTCACCCCTCCCCCCCCCCCCCCAACCACCCCCCCGCCCCACCAAAGTCAACAGTGTAACTATTCACAAGGTGAGTCGATCTGGGGCCTTTCTTTCCCTGGTTGATTGTCTCGGTGCAAATGCTGGTTTTGGTGAATCGTTTGTTGGGCCCTCGCAGGGCTGCTGTGCAGATGGCCTTACTGGGCTGCCTACTGTGGTAAGTCCTGCTGGGCTGCTGCGGGTGATGGGTTCTGCTTCTTGGCCAATCGCGGTGTCGGTTGCCACTGGTGTGTATGTTGGGGGGTCAAAGAAGGTAGGGTCCAAAGTTGATTGCTCAGGATAGTCCATGAATCTGAGTTTGATTTGGTCCAAATGTTTCCAGTGAATGAGTCCATTTGAAAGTTTGACTTGAAACACCCTGCTCCCCTCTTTGGCCACAATAGTACCGGGAAGCCACTTGAGACGTTGTCTGTAATTCAATACAAATACAGGATCATTGATTTCAATTTCGCGTGACACATTTGCGCTATCATGATATGTACTTTGATGAAGCTGCCTGCTCTCTACCTGTTCATGTAGATCAGGGTGAACTAACGAGAGCCTTGTCTTAAGTGCCCTTTTCATGAGCAGTTCAGCAGGTGGAATCCCAGTGAGCGAGTGGGGTCTCGTGCGGTAGCTAAGCAGAACTCGGATGGGCGAGTCTGCAGTGTGCCTTCAGTTACCCTCTTCAAGCCTTGCTTGATGGTTTGCACTGCTTTCTCTGCCTGACCATTGGATGCTGGTTTGAACGGGGCAGATGTAACATGTTTGACCCTGTTAAGGGTCATGAACTCTTTGAACTCGGCACTGGTAACAAATGGCCCGTTGTCACTCACAAGGACATCAGGTAGTCTGCGCGTGGCAAACATGGCCCGCAGGCTTTCAGTGGTGGCAGTGAACGTGCTTGCCGACAGTATCTCACATTCAATCCATTTGGAGTATGCATCTACAACCACGAGGAACATTTTACCCCAAAACGGGCCTGCATGGTCGACATGGACCCTGGACCACGGTTTGGAGGGCCAAGACCATAAACTTAGTGGCGCCTTCCTGAGTGCATTGCTTAACTGCGAGCATGTGTTACATCGGTGCACGCAGGACTCTGAGTCCGCATCGATACCGGGCCACCACACTTGGGATCTGGCTATCGCTTTCATCATTACGATGCCTGGGTGGGTACTGTGGAGGTCACAGATTAAAGGGTCTCTACCCTTCTTGAGGACCACTAAACGATTGCCCCACAGAAGGCAGTCTGTCTGTATAGACATTTCATTTTTGCACCGCTGGTACAGCTTTATCTCTTCCTGCATTTCCACTGAAACACTGGACCAGCTCCCGTGAAGCACACAATTTTTTACTCGGGACAGTAAAGGGTCCTGGCTCGTCCAGGTTCTAATCTGTCGGGCTGTGACGGGTGATTGCTCACTTTCAAATGCTTCCATAACCATGACTAAATCTGCGGGCAATGGCAGCCTATTGAGAGCATTGGCACAGTTTTCTGTGCCTGGCCTGTGGCGGATGGCGTAGTTGTATACGGATAACGTGAGCACCCATCTCTGGATGCGGGCTGATGCATTCGTATTTATCATCTTATTCTCGGAAACCATGGATATTCGTGGCTTAGGATCCGTTTCTAATTCAAATTTTAGCCCAAACAGATATTGATGCATTTTCTTTACCCCATAGACACATGCTATCACTTCTTTTTCAATCATGCTGTAGGCTCTCTCAGCCTTAGACAGACTTCTGGATGCATAAGCAACCGGTTGCAATTTCCTAGATTCATTAGCTTGTTGCAATACACACCCAACACCGTATGACGACGCATTACATGCTAGTACCAAATGCTTACATGGATCATACAACACAAGCAATTTGTTTGAGCATAACAATTTTCTAGCTTTTACAAAGGCATTTTCTTGGCTTTTGCCCCATACCCATTCATCTCCTTTATGCAGTAAGGCGTGCAGTGGTTCTAGCAGTGTGCTGAGACCTGGTAAGAAGTTAACAAAGTAGTTCAGGAGTCCTAGAAACGTTCTGTGGCCTCGGTGCGTTCTCGATTGCCTCCGTCTTCGACTCGGTGCGCCTGATGCCGTCCGCCGTGATTCTTCTCCCCTGGAACTCCACTTCAGGCACTAGGAAAACGCACTTCGAGCATTTTAACCTGAACCCCAAGCAGTTGAGTCGACTAAGAACCTCCTCCAGGTTCTGCAGATGCTCGACTGTGTCCCGACCAAGATGTCGTATTGGAAGACCACCATGCGCGGAACCGATTTCTGTAAGCTTTCCATGTTTCTCTGGAATATCGGCGCGGCTGATGGAATTCCAAACGGGCATCTGTAATGAATGAAGAGTCCTTTGAGTGTGTTGATGCAGGTGAGGCTCTTCGATGATTCCTCCAGCTCCTGCGTCATGCAGGCCGAGGTCAAGTCCAGCTTCGTGAACGTCTTTCCTCCCGCCAGCGTAGCGAAAAAGTCATCAACCATCGGTAGTGGGTATTGATCCTGTAGGGAGAAATGATTAACAGTTACTTTGTAATCGCCACAGATTCTGACGGTGCCGTCTCCCTTGAGGACTGGAACAATTGGACTGGCCCATTCGTTGCAGCAGATCCAGCACGAGCTCTACCCTTTCTCGCATCATGTACGGTACTGCTCTCGCCTTGTGATGGATGGGTCGCGCCCCCGGAATTAGGTGGATCGGCACTTTTGCTCCTTGGAACTTCCCAATGCCTGGTTCGAACAGCAAAAGGAACTTGTTTAAGACTTGGGCACACGAAGTGTCGTCAGCAGACAAGAGTGCTCGGACGTCGTCCCAGTTCCAGCGTATCTTTCCTAGCCAGCTCCTGCCGAGCAGCGTGCGATCATTGCCCGGTATCGCCCAGATTAGTAGCTTGTGCACTGTTCCATCGTAGGAGACCTTTACGGTAGCACTGCTGATTACGGGAATCAGTTCCTTTGTGCAAGTTCTCAAGTTTCATGCGAATGGGAGTCAAGACTGGCATTGAGGCCTTGCTGCACCACAATTTTTCAAAAGTCTTTTTGCTCATAATGGACTGGCTCGTGCCCATGTTCAGCTCCATTGACACCGGGAGTCTATTTAATTCAACCTTCAGCATTATCAGGGGACACTTTGTGGTAAATGTGTGCACCCCATATACCTCTGCCTCCTCAGTCTGAGGCTCTAGTTCGTCGTGATCCTCCGTGGCTCTGTCCTCCTCTGCAACATGATGGTTTGCAGGATTAACAGGATTTGCAGCTCGCCTGCACATACATTGGAGATGTCCCATTGTTCCACAGCCCGTGCAAACGTATCCTTTGAAGCGGCATGAATGGAAATGATGATCACCCCCGCAGCACCAACAAGGTGTTAATGGCCTTGCATTCATCACCCTTGATGGTGGACTCTGAGACATCTGTGGACATGCAGCTGCAGGCAAGTGGGGCCTACCATGTATGTTGCGATTTGAAAAAACATCAATTTGTTCACAGTACTTGTAGCAGCACTCGATTGCTGAGAGATTTGCTTAGTATTGTCACTGGTGGCAATGAACTCCTGGGCTATCGCTATGGCCTTACTCAAGATTGGGGTCTCTACAGTCAAAAGTTTGCGAAGTATCGCTTCATGACCAATGCCAAGTAAGAAAAAGTCTCTGAGCATGTGCTCCAAATGTCCTTTAAATTCGCAATGTCCTGCAGGGCGTCTTAGCTTGGCAACATAATTCGCCACTTCCTGGCCTTCAGATCTTTTGTAGGTGTAGAACTGGTACCTCGCCATCAGAACGCTTTCCTTCGGGTTCAGATGCTCCTGGACAAGTGTGCACAAATCATCGTATGATTTCTCTGTGGGTTTCACTGGAGTAAGCAGATTTTTCATGAGGCCATACATTGGTGCCCTGCAGATGGTGAGGAGAATCGGCCTTCGTTTCACAGCGTTCGCTTCACCTTCCAGCTCGTTGGCCACGAAGTATTGGTCGAGTCGCTCCACAAAGGTTTCCCAATCATCTCCCTCCGAGAATTTCTCCAGGATACCCACTGTTCTCTGCATCGTTGGGTTCGTCATCTGTATCTCGTTGTCAGTTGTTATATATGAATAAAGAGTCTGACTGGATACTGTGAGCTCAAAGTGAAGTGTGACGTTATCTTTTATTGCAGGTCTCTAGAGTGCCACTCCAGCCTGTGAGGCCTTCTTAAGTACCCGTGCTTCCAAGGGATTATGGGATCCCTTGGGACTCCAGGGGATGAGCCCTCTGGTGGTTATACAAGGTATATACAAGTTTACATACATAACAGAACCCATTCGGCCCATCGAACCTGTGCTGGCTCTCTGCAGGAGCACTTCAGCTAGTCCCACTCCCCCACCTTTGCCCTGTTGCCCTGCAAATTTTTTTCCTTCAGGTATTTTCCAATTCCCTTTTGAAAGCCACAATTGAGCTTGCCTTCACCACCCTTTCAGGAAGTGCATTTCAGATCCTAACCACTCGCTGCATAAAAACGGTTTCCTTCAAGTCGCCTTTGGTTCTTTGTCCAATCACCTTAAATCTATGTCCTCTGGTTATCGACCCTTCTGCCAATGGGAACAGTTCTCTCTATCTACTCTTTCTAAACCCTCATGATTTTGAATACCTCTATAAAATCTCCTCTCAACTTTCTCTACTCTAAGGAGAACAATCCCAGCTTCTCCAGTCTATCCACATAACTAAAGTCCCTCATCCCTGGAACCATTCTTGTAAATCTTTTCTGCACTCTCTCTAAGGCCTTCACATCCTTCCGAAAGTGCGGTGCCCAGAATTGGACACAGTACTCCATGATGTCTGAGTGAGAAATAGGGCCCAGAGCGATGACGACATCCCGTTAAACTTCACATTAATCAAAATTGGTTTACTCTTGGTTATGAAAAAGTACAGTCCATACACATCCTCCTCTGGCATCTAGGATTGCGTATCCGGATCCATGCTAGTCTGGCTCTCAACCTCCACGTGGTGTGTCGCAGCTCGCTTGCTCATCTGCGGACACTTGCGCTGGAGATGATCCACTCTCAGACAGCCTTTGTAACTATATTGCTTAATTTCCCCCACAACGCCAACACGGAGAAGTGGGATACATTCTCACTGGCGGACTTTGGGCAGCCACAGGTTTCGCGAACGCAGCCGGATAGGCCCTGCCATGTGCCGCTCTGCCGAACTTCGAATCATTCGTATTTACAGTACTTGCCGAGGTTTGGTTCTTCACCACTATTTGCTTTAGACTCCTGTCCGTCACCATATATGATTGAGCGATCTGGATGGCCCTTTTTAAATCCAACTCCTCCACCGCCAGAAGTTTGCGCAGGATCACCTCGTGGTTGATACCGATAACAAAGAAGTCCCGCAGCATGTCTGCGAACACCGTCCCAAACTTGCACGGTCCCGCTAGATGTCTCAGGTCGGCAATGAATTCTGCCGCGCTCTGGCCCTCCGATCGAACGTGTGTATAAAACCTGTATCTCGAGATGATGATGCCGTCGTCTGGCTTAAGGTGCTCCCGCACCAATGTACACAACTCCTCATACATTTTCTCTGTTGGATCACTAGGCATGAGTAGATTCTTTATCAGACCGTAGATCTTTAAACCGCACACAGTCCCCCTTCATTTTGTTAACCATGAAGTACTGGTTCAAATGGCTCACAAAATCTGCCCAATCTTCTCCCTTCACAAATCGCTCTAAAAATCCAATCGTGCTCATTTTGCAAACAAAGGTTCTTGTATTCTCGTTGCCAAATGTTATGTATGCAATAAAGGTTCAAACTGAGTACTGTTTAGCCAAGCAAGGTACAACCTTGCTTCTGCTTTATTTTGGGCCAAAGTGCTTGACGCATAAAATGGCTGGCCTTTTATACCAGAGCAGCACCATGTGCATGCTGCTCAGTGGCCTCCAACAATGACACCATCTGGTGGCTACAAACAGCTCCGCCCATTTGTATCTCAAAATTGCAACCAGGATACTCATCATCATAGGCAGTCGCTCGGAATCGAGGAAGACTTGCTTCCACTTTTAGCATGAGTTCTTAGGTGGCTGTACAGTCCAATATGAGAACCATAATCTCTGTCACAGGTGGGACAGACAGTGGTTGAAGGAAAGGGTGGGTGGGCGGGGAGTCTGGTTTGCCGCACGCTCCTTCCGCCGCCTGTGCTGGATTTCTGCATGCTATGTACATCATAAGACCACGATTAGTATATTGCAAGGACACTACCCAAGATGACGGCAGGTGAAGCGAGTTAAAACCGTCCGGAATTTCAACAGGAAAGAGTGAGTGGGTCTGGGACGGGGTAGGTAGATAAATGCACTGAAATTGACAGCACGGCGGAAAGCTGGCTTCAACCCTTCGGCTTCCACATTTCACTCGAGCGTGTTCGGCTGTGAGCGAGAAACCCCCTTGAGTGAGGCGGGTTACCGAATTAAAACAGTTAAGAGCTAGTTAAGAGATTACTAAAAGCGTTTTTTACATGGGTTTTCAAATTTAACTGTGCTGCTTGGGATTCCCAAGCTTCCTGGACCTCGCCAGTGAAAGCAAGGCGAGAGCACAGCGGCAATTGAGGGGGCTGAACAAATGATAGGCAAAAAAAATCGCATAAGTACTGAGACCTCAAACCTGCTTCCTTGCTGAAGTGAAAGGCTTTTGCTGACTGCACTGTTTCTGAGAGTTTGCGTTCAGTACTTTGCAGCTGATTTCTACACTTTGCAGGTTACTTTCACTACATTGGAGGATTGTGCGTCTGATCTCCACTTTATCTGACATCTATCAGATCAGCATGGGTGCCATTCATGCTGTTTCATCTTGAACCTCAGATGAGGACCAAGATGAGCACCAGCAGCAACAACACCAGCAGCAACACCAGGAGCAGCAGCCCTCTCCTCACAAACCTGATGCTCCACAGGAGAGAGGGGATCAGCACAGGGGTGCAGCTCACACGAGGCGATACCTCCAACACGATATATAGGCAGAGGATCAGCTTCCTGGACATGACTGAACACCAGTGCCTCAGGTCATGGCAGATATTTGTGGCCTGTTGGAAAAAGATCTGCTGCCAAGTCGACCTGGTGGACATGCCTTATCAGTGGCTGTCAAAGTGACCACCGCCCTCAACTTCTTCACTTCAGGCTCCTTCCAGGGATCTGCAAGAGAAATTTGCAGGATCTTGCAGTCGGCCGCCCACAAATGCATCACCCAGGTGACCGATGCCATGTTTGCCAGGGCATGCACTGATGTACGCTTTGCCTCTGATGAAGCCAGTCAAATTGAATGTGCGCTCAGGTTTGCGGTTCTGGTTGGCTTTCCACAGGTGCAGGGCATCATCGACTGCACATATGTGGCTATCAAGGCATCCCCACATAATCCTGAAGTGTTCGTGATCCATAAGAGCTTCCATTCCATCAATGTGCAGCTCGTCTGCAATCTCAAAAAGATCATCATGCAGGTGTGTGCCAGATTCTCAGGTAGCTGTCATGATTAATTTGTCCTGAGCCAGTCAACGCTCCATCAGCTCTTCGCAACTCTGCCCAGACTCTGGAGATAAGGGATATTCACTGAAGACGTAGCTGGTGATACCCTTGAGGAGGCCAAGCAAAGAGGCCGAAGAGCTTCATAATCAAAGGCAATATAGATATGTGTACCAGAGCAAGCAATCAGAATGCTGAAGATGCGATTCAGATGCCTGCACAGATCTGGAGGAGCCCTTCAATATGCAATAGCCAGCGTCTCCAGAATGATCGTGGTATGCTGCGCTCTGCACAACATAGCACAACAGTGAGGATTGGAGCTACAGGAGGAGGAAGGTGCAGAACCTCTTTGGAGGATGAACAGGAGGAGGAGGAAGTTAATGTGGACATGGCACCAGCAGCAGCGCACATTGCTGCCTGGAATGCTCGGGCTGGCCTCATAATGGCACGATTTAGTTAGGTTGCACCAGACCGTACAGCTGGCATCCAGGTTCTGAACCCACTTTCCACCCCCAACCACAAAGCAGTCTTACAATGACTAAACCATTTCTTTCACAGACATCGATTGCTTGCAGTTAAGTCAGTCTTACCATTCATTACAAGTGACTTCGGTAACTTGCCAAGCTGCAGGCAAAAATGGGCAAGATGGGAAAGTGGTGCAAAGAAATAATTCTATGTGCCTCAAAATGTAAATATAAACTTTACACTAAAACGTTGATGTGCATACCCATGTGCAACTTAAATTCTTCCATCTTCCTCTCCCTACCACTTATATGTTGTGCAACCCCTGTGGCTTCAGCAGAGGTAGAGGCAGGCTTTCCTGCTCTGACTGCTCAGATGCTCTTGGCCAACGTCCTCTGGGTTTTGCAGTCTGTGAGGGTCCCGCTAAAGACCGCTCAACATGCACTTGTGCAGGGGCAAACTCGGCCATTGGGACACAAGGGGCATTGGGGCATGTGCAGCACTGACTGAGGGGGCGGGGGCAACAGGTGAGAAGTAAATGGTGGAACAGGCTTGAGGGTTGATGCCTTTTCTGCAAGTAGAAATAAAATATGTATTGAATGAGTAGGCATTTTGTCCAGTACTTTTAGGCTGCAATATAGTTTTGTGGTCTTATGCATTGTTTATTGTAAGATATCTTGCCATCAGAAAGTTTGTGAGAATCTTTAAAAGCATATTATAATTGTGAATTGTACATGTGAATAATTATAGTCAGTCTCCAATTGTTTTAAGCCAGTGGTGGCCAATTAATGTTTTGTGAGCCACAAGTGGCTCTCTTATTGCTGAAGTGCTGCTCTTTCCGCTCGTCTACAATTTCAATTGTGATTCAAGAGATGCAGCACTACAGTAAGACAGGCAGAATTCCTTGTATTCTGATTTAGCTAAGCAATAAGTATGGATTAGTTGCAATATAAAGTAACTCATTTTAACCCCTAACACAAGGTCTCCTGCGCACACTAGACTCTTAAACAATAAACCAGCCTGGAGCTAGCAAGGGAGCAAATATTGCTATATTCAACTTAAACCTTCAGCAACACCAGCATCTCCACCAGAAAAGGAGTCAGATGCTGTTTCCTACAGCAGAGGCACTGCTCGGGGTTTATGGGGCAAAGGAACCAACTCCGATACCAATGAGAGGAAGGGAATGGACTGAGAGCTCGGAAATAACTAGAGAAAGGGGAATGAGGGAGAGGGGAATTAGAAAAAGTGGAAGTGGGTAGGGGACTGAGCTGGGGAGAAGAAGAGAATGGGAGAAAGGAAAATAGAGAGGGCATGAGAGAGTACAATCCAGATTTCAAGCAAATAGTTAGCAGCAGAGCATGTCAGAAGTCACAGTGATGGGTTAGGGGGTCAACATTTCTTGTGTGGTGTGGTTGTGCTAGTTATACTTACACTGGGAATATTAGTGAGCATAACTTGCAGCTCTGTATACAAATTCTTCTTCTGGATCTTGTTCTTTACCCAGTTGACTGCTTCTGTTCTATATTTTTTTGGGCTGCTGCACTAGTTCTCAACTATATTCATTACTTCCCTTTGTGTCACAATAACAGTAGGTTGCAGGATTAATTCGGGATAAGCATGTTAAAGTATACAAACAAACGCGACTGACACCTGATACTTTTCTCAAGTCAGACACCTTTATGCGGATATCCATCAACTTCTCCTGGTGCATGATTCTGCTTTTACTGTCAGGCCAATGGTCTCCAATGGCTCCTTGACATTCCAGTTGTTAGTGGATGGCACCATGCACAACACTTCTCCTTATCTTCACACCATTGACTGATCGGGAACAAATCATTCAAACTGTGGGCGGAAAAATTGCCTTAAATTCAAAATGCCATTGATGTCATTATTGATCTGTAAATTGTCGTTTTTGCTGTCTGTTCTATTTCGCTACTTATCTCAGAAATCTCACACTCCACAACTGAACTGGCTCACGGTGTGATATTTATATAAGTTAAATGTTACTTTTAATACACATTAATGCATTGGAGCTTAGATTTGTAAATGAAAAGGATTTGCCGTATACTATTAATAAAGGTAGTCTCCTTTAAATGGAGGTATCTCATACTACGTTCGGCCTAATATAATACATCATTGGGGCACATATGAACATTTTGTTAAATATTCAGCCTGTATGGCATGACTGTATGGAATAGCTCTGCTGACTCATGCAACACCTCGGACTGTAATCTCCTGAATGGATTTTTCTTCAATGGCATTTTGAATGTAAGGTAATTTTTCTGCTCACAGCTTGGATGATTTGTTCCAGTTTCACATTGCATTTTTTTTTTTAACAATTCACTACTCTCAAGCTGTAATTATTGATTCTCAGCAAAGCTTGTTGTGAATGCCTCAATGACGCTAAAATCATTTTTTTTGAATTTGAACTGCACACACATGAATAATTTTCAAGAAAGGCTTGAATGGGTTGTATTTATTTAGCAGCTTATCATATTGCTCAGAAACTTGTCAAAGAACTTCATATACAATGGATTACTTTTACATGCAGTGACTGTTATTATGTAAACAAATGCAGCAATCATTTTGTTCACTAATTGATCCTGTTGGCAGCAATTAGCTGAATCACCCATTAATCCGGTGTGGTTGATGGAATTTATTTTGGCCAGGATACCAAACAACTTCCTATTCTTCTTTGAACAAAGCCAATTGATCTTTAACGTTCCCTGAATCCCAGAGCAGACTGACAGGACCTTGATTCCATGTTTACCTGAAGGACAGCACCTCAAATAATTTTGAAGTGCTGCACTGGTCAGAGTCTAGAATATGTGCTCAAGCCCAAGAAAAGGTTTCCATTTGCTCTCAATGAATAATCGAGTGCAAATGGAAACACATGGGTCAAACAAAGCTGAGGCACACAGACGAGCCAGAGCAGTCGGACGAAGAAACCATCGACAAACAACCAACCTACCAGCAGCCTTCAGTGGACTCAAGGATCATCAGTGAACCTGGAATTTCCATCACGAACTTGTTCAATAAATATGACTTGCAATTCGTCACATGGCCACTGCCACCCCCAACAAATCAGCCATCCAGCCACCAGCCACAACACACTCCGCACATTCACCCAAGTCCGGAATTGAACTGAGACGGTCAACCCGGGAGCGTAAAGCGCCAGACCGTCTCAACCTGTGAAAGACTGTGATAAGATCTCAGAGGAGGATATTGTCATGTATGTACATGCTGTTTGTAGCCACCAAGTGGTGTCATTGTTGGAGGCCACTAAGCAGCACACACATGATGCTGCTCTGTTATAAAAGGCCAGTCATTTTGTGAGTCAGGCACTTTGGGCCGAAATAAAGCAGAAGCAAGGTTGTACCTTGCTTAGCTAAACAGTACTCAGTTTGAACCTTTATTGCATACATAACAAGTGCCTGCCCTGACAAACATGGCACCGGTCACCTGGGTGAGGCATTTGTGGGTGGCCGACTGCGCGATCCTGCAAATGTCTCTTGCAGATCCCTGGAAGGAGCCTGAAATGAAGAAGTTGATGGCGGTGGTCACTTTGACAGCCACTGATAAGGCATGTCCACCAGGTCTACTTGGCAGCAGATCTTTTTCCAACAGGCTACAAATATCTGCCATGACCTGAGGCACTGGTGTTCAGTCATGTCCAGGAAGCTGATCCTCTGCCTATATATCGTGTTGGAGGTATTGCCTCGTGTGAGCTGCACCCCTGTGCTGATCCCCTCTCTCCTGTGGAGCATCAGGTTTGTGAGGAGAGGGCTGCTGCTCCTGGTGTTGCTGCTGGTGTTGTTGCTGCTGGTGCTCATCTTGGTCCTAATCTGATGTTCAAGATGAAACAGCATGAATGGCACCCATGCTGATCTGATAGATGTCAGATAAAGTGGAGATCAGACGCACAATCCTCCAATGTAGTGAAAGTAACCTGCAAAGTGTAGAAATCAGCTGCAAATTACTGAACGCAAACTCTCAGAAACAGTGCAGTCAGCAAAAGCCTTTCACTTCAGCAAGGAAGCAGGTGTGAGGTCTCATTACTTATGCGATTTTTTTTTGCCTATCATTTGTTCAGCCCCCTCAATTGCCGCTGTGCTCTCGCCTTGCTTTCACTGGCGAGGTCCAGGAAGCTTGGGAATCCCATGCAGCACAGTTAAATTTGAAAACCCATGTAAAAAACGCTTTTAGTAATCTCTTAACTAGCTCTTAACTGTTTTAATTCGGTAACCCACCTCACTCGAGGGGGTTTCTCGCTCACAGCCGAACACGCTCGAGTGAAATGTGGAAGCCGAAGGGTTGAAGCCAGCTTCCCGCCGTGCTGTCAATTTCAGTGCATTTAACCACCTACCCCGTCCCAGACCCACTCACTCTTTCCTGTTGGAATTCTGGACGGTTTTAACTCGCTTCACCTGCCGTCATCTTGGGTAGTGTCCTTGCAATATACCAATCGTGGTCTTATGATGTACATAGCATGCAGAAATCCAGCACAGGTGGCGGAAGGAGCGTGCGGCAAACCAGACTCCCCGCCCACCCACCCTTTCCTTCAACCACTGTCTGTCCCACCTGTGACAGAGATTATGGTTCTCATATTGGACTGTACAGCCACCTAAGAACTCATGCTAAGAGTGGAAGCAAATCTTCCTCAATTCTGAGGGACTGCCTATGATGTTGAGTACCCTAGTTGCAATTTTGAGATACAAATGGGTGGAGCAATGCTGTGTGCCTATAACCAGCAGTCCCCAAAGGGAGCCCTGGACGTCTCTACTAAACAGGCCCAGAAAATTAAAAAAAATGTTTTGCTCCTCCTGGACCCACCAAAAAACTCCACACATCTCACAACTTTGTTAGTGAGGCACTAATTACAGTAAAGAACAGACAACACTCCCTTTTTTACTTAAAAGAGGAATGTCACGCCTCACTTCAGAGTCTGGTTTTTCACAGATAGTGAATAATCACCACACAATTGACCATAATTGTGCATTTAGGAAAAAATATGCCTGGAATGCAGTATAACCAGCCAGGGAAAGGCTATAACTGCAGGAAAGACAGTTCAAAAGTAATTATTTCGCTGTGAAGCATGTTGGGATGTCTGAGGATGTGAAAGATGCATGTTCTTTTATGACATTCAATTCTGTACAAATAATAATTGTGTTGACAAGTAAACAATTTAGCACCACTCACCTTGATGATTCATAAATAGTATTGCAAATAATAATTCACTACTTTATTAATAAAATCACAGAAACCTGTAAACGTGAGTCAGCAGTACATCTGTTTTATATCAGCAGGTTCACTGCAGAAATTGGAAGGTCTAAGCTTCCTTTCACTCCGGCTCCAAAATGTAATTAACCGCAATTTCTTGCTGTCAGCATTCTCAAGGTGCTCTTATTTGTTACAATCTCTGTGCATTGCTGTCTCCTGTTTATAGTTGACATTAGGTGCTGTTGTCTGTAAGCCTGCTGAGCTCCACTATGCAATATGAAGAGATGATTGGAGAGGAGAGCAACCACGTGGGATTAGCTTGCTGCTTTTAGCTTGCATGACGAGAGGGACATTATCTGATGGCAGATTCATAGGCCCACAATTTCATTGGTCGAGAAAGCCAACAGTTCCCTGCAGTTTGAGTTAGATGGCATGAAAAGCACAAATCTGCAGTCAGCTGAACTCCTTTAATACAAAAGTGCCTGTCACAGGTTTTTGAGGTTTGCGTAGCATTACCATCAATCTTACTATGTTAAAATGTATGAATGATCACAAGCTGCATGAAAGGATTGTGCTGAAAACAGTTCCGATACTTCAAATTAATCCCCGTGCATTAGACTATATTCCACTTGCAGGAAAAGAGTTAAATAACAAAAAGTTAAAGCGATTAGTTACAACAGCAGACCCTGTCACTAATAACAAAGAATACGCTTTTGCAGTTTAAAATTTGCAGTTCAACACCTCACACCGCCTTCTCCACCCTGAAAAACAGGTCAAACAATTGCAAAAGATTTTGGGAGGCAAAGAAAAGCAAGTCTAATAGCAAGACCTTGAGTGAGATATTATTTGCCACCTTTTGTCAAAATTAAACGCCCATTTCAACTATTCAAAATTCTGAAAATTCAAAATTTGCAACAGGATGATCACCTCCCCGGCACTTACCTTCCAGTATTGCCACTGCTGACTTGTAAAGTAACGAGGTGGCTCGACTGCCTGTGGAGGCACTGAAACCCACCTGGAAAGGTGGCTTTCCCCAGTACTTTCCCAACCATTATCATCATAGGCGGTCCCTCGACCAGGATAACTTGCTTCCACATGAGTTCACAGATGTTTCAATGAAGAACCCGATGTTCCAGTCCTCAACTCCAATTGAGGGGGTGGAAGATGCCTGTGCGTGGATTTTTTTAACGTGTGGTGACCGTTGCACATCAGCCACCACACGGGCTTGACAAAGCTAGGCCTTTATCCAGTGGCAAGGCTTAACCAAGGTGACTGGAGACCTGCTCTGCTGCACAGACCTAGTGTGCACACATATCGCAGTGTGGGAGGGCCCATGCTGCCCCTTGGCCCTCGGCTCTTCTGGGTCACGTACCCTCATTCGTCGCACCTCCGCCACAATCTCTCACCGCTCCTCCGCCACAAAATCACTCGCCGCACCTCCGCCACGATCTCCTGCCGCACCTCCGCACCAAACATTTGCCAAACCTCCGTCATGATCACCCATCAAATCTCAGCCACGATTCCTCATCGCTCCTCCACCTCAATCACTCATCGCAAGTCCTCCACGACCTTCCCGCTCCTCTGCTTTACCCAGGGTTCAGCCGATGTTCCTGCCCACGCTCCAAACGGCGACCTGGGTCCTGATGACATCACCCACCTCGAAGCCGTCGCACACTTGTGTCAGCTCATGCTGGAAGCTGCAGTGGCATGCTCCTGCTCTTGTACTCCCGACCGGCGGTGGTGTCCTCTCGCAGGTTGGGGTGGCCCAATCCGCACCTCTGGCGACAAATGTAAGAGTTGCTTGCTCATGCAGATACAATTTTCCTGATGGCAGGCAAGCTGAACATTCATCTGGCCTATACAAAGTGTAAAAATAGATTTCAGCCCTCTTGCCTTTATCAACATTCCCAGCCACTGGATAAGGTCCGGCAACCAGAAATGACATTGCAAATTGCGAACTTCAACCAACTGGACTTGCGCAAGCCTACATATATTGCAGCTGTTTGTTTATTTCTGTCAGTATTGTGGAATCTCTCGCATTTATGTCATGAGAGAGGTTCCTTTGCATTGGGATCTAAAGCTTTTATAGAACCACTTCTACTTGAAGTGGTCTTGTAATATAAAGAGGGTGTCTGCAGTCAAGGGTAACCTTGCACTCTTTTGTCCTGTCGCCTGACTAATTGCCATGAGTGATCCAGATTCTGTTCTACAGCAGGTACAAATAAAATGTATCAGGTTACCTTCATAACAGATTGTTATGTCTAGGCTTTCCCAGTGGCATATTTGATTACCAGCTATTTTTTGCTTTGCTTTTTCACCTATACAGATGAATCTTGATAAATGTCTGATTACTTTGACAGGATATTGTATAGCTCAAGCAAGGTTACACTTGAATCATGGCTTGTATACACTAAAAAAAGCCAAGCAACACATTTAATCATTAGCTTAATTCAATTGAATCAAAAAAAACTTAAGAAAAACATATTTTACACAGGTAGCTAGATTTATAACATTAATAATTATTTCCTGATAATATTTAACATTGAGTTTTTTGGCTATTAAAAACAATCCAATGCAGCATCTTCTATTCTAATTTATTCTTCTGGAAAGCAAAACTATTTAATTACTCACCATCTTAAGTCGTTCATTTCTACAATCTTCAGACTGTTAAATCCAAGCTTGGCATTATTTAATCACTACTTCTTGATTTCCTTCTCTCTGTTTAACAATGGTAGTCATTTTGTCTTTTAATCCCTCCAGCCTTCCACTTGATCACAGATCTTCCCTTTTGTTCTTTCCTCCCCTGTTCCGCTGTCCCCCTCTCCCTGAATCTGCACTTGCTTAAAACCTGTTACATCTCTAACTTTTTGCAGTTCTGACAACAGGTCATGGACCTGAAACATTAACTCTGTTTTTCTCTCTCCGTAGATGCTGCCTGACCTGCTGAGTATTTCTAGCATTTTCTATTTTTATTCATATTTCCAGCATCCGCTGTATTTTGCTTTTGTAATAATGATAATGTTTTGAACTGTGGGCCCTGGGCATTTCTCAATTTTCCCAATTTAAAAAAGAATGCCTTCTTTTTTAGAGCAGGATTGTAAATTTAACATTCCAAGAATGTTATAGTAGAAAGGTTCTGAATGCACAAAAGTGTAATTCAGAAATCCAGACCGGAAATACTGGCTTCCTTCCAATATTTACAAATGTAATGGTGTACACGCTCAAAGCTCCAGAGTGCACTGCATAGGGAGATCACGGCCGGAATCTTCGTGCTGCCATGTGTGCGGGATTGGAGATTGCTTCTCTGATCTCTACTTGATCTGCCATCTATTATATCAGCATCAGTGTAATTTATACTGTCTCACCTTGGTCCTCAGAATCGGACCAGGCCCCAACACCAGCAGCAGCAGGCACACCAGCAGCACCAGCAGCAACAGCAATAACAACCTTCTCCCATACAGAGGGCATCAGTGCAGGGGTGCAATACCCCCAACACAGGGTATACAGACAGAGGATGAGCTTCCTCGATGTGACTGAACAGCGATGCCAAAGGAGGCTCAGGCTATTGTGTCAAGTCGGCGCAGACATTTGCAGCTTGCTGGAGCAAGACCTGGTGCCCAGGGGACCTGGTGGACACTCCTTACCAGTGACTGTCAAAGTCACCAGCACCTTAACTTCTTTGCCTCAGGCTCCTTCCAGAGATCTGCAGCAGACATTTGTGAGTCTCAGAATAAAGAGTCAGCATTTAGGACTGAGCTGAGGAGAAATTTGTTCACTCAGAGGGTGGTGAATCTTTGGAACTTTCTACTCCAGAGGGCTGTGGATGCTCAGTCGTTTAGTATATTCAAGACAGAGATCGATAGATTTTTGAATATTAAAGGAATGAAGGGATATGGGGATAGTGCAGGAAAGTGTTGTTGAGGTAGAAGATCAGCCATGATCTTATTGAATGGTGGAGCAGGCTCAAGGGGCTAAATGGTCTACTCCTGCTTCTATTTCTTATGTTCTTATATTCATCACTGCTCACAAATGCATCACACAGGTCGCCGACACCATGTTTGACAAGCCAGCCAGTGGACGCCTGACTTTGCCACTCTGGTTGACTTCCCACGGGTGCAGGACATCATTGACTGCACACATGTGGCCATGAAGGCACTCCATCATCACCTAGGCCACTCCCTCAATGTGCAGCTGATCTGCAAACATAAGATCATCATGCATGTGTGTGCCGAATTCCCTGGCAGCTGTCATGACTTTTTCATCCTGTGCCAGTCCAGCCTCCCTCAGCTCTTCACTCCACTAAACAGATTTTCCAGCTGGCTGCTTGGCGACAAGGGCTATCCACTAAAGACGAGGCTCATGACATCTTTGACAAGGCCAGGCAATAAGGCCGAGGAGCATTATAATGAAAGCCACATGTCCCACCAGATGTGTCATAGAGCAAACAATAGGCATGCTGAAAATACACTTCACATACCTTGACAGATCTGCAGGAGCCCATCAATATGCACCAGCCAGGGTCTCCAGAATCATCGTCGTCTGGTGTGCGCTGCACAATACACCACAGCAAGGAGGATTAGCGCTATATGAGGAGGAGGAGGACCATCAGCTGAAAGACGAAAAGGAGCAGGAAGAACCTGAGTTCCAGATGCCAGCAACACCCGAGCACATTGTTGCCAGGGATGGCCTCATTATGGCCAGATTTACATAACTTTCTGCATTACACCCACATGTTGTACCAAGTCCATCCCTCGCCCCCCCCCCCTCCGCGCCACCACCACCAACAACACCATAAAGCATCCCTGCACTGGCTAGGCCATTCCTTTCACACTGACTCCCAATGCTAGAGGTAACATTATGTCTCACCGTTCACTCGAACTCACGAAGCCACTTCCAAAGTAGCAGACAAAAATGGGCATGACTGGAAAATGGTGAAATTAAATATTTTTATATGTGATATAACATAAGAACACAAGAACATAAGAAATAGGAGCAAGAATGGGCCATTCGGCCCCTAGAGCCTGCTCAGCCATTCAATAAGATCATGGCTGATCTGATCATTGACTCACTTCCCTGCCCACTCCCCATAACCCTTTACTTCCTTATCGCTCAAAAATCTGTCTGTCTCCGCCTTAAATAAATTCAATGACCCAGCCTCTACAGCTCTCTGGGGCAGAGAATTCCATAGATTTACAACCCTCAGAAAATAAATTCCTCCTCATCTCAGTTTTAAATGGGCAGCCCCTTATTCTAAGACTATGTCCCCTAGTTTTAGTTTCCCCTATGAGTGGAAATATCCTCTCTGCATCACCTTGTTGAGGCCCCTCATTATCTTATAAGTTTCAATAAGATCACCTCTCATTCTTCTGAACTGCAGTGAGTATAGGGCCAACCTATCTTCATAAATCAACGCCCTCATCTCCAGAATCAACCTAGTGAACCGTCTCTGAACAGCCTCCAATGCAGGTATATCCTTCCTTAAATATGGAGACCAAAACTGTATGCAGTTGTTGCAGGACTTCTCTGCTTTTATATTCTATCCCCATTGCAATAAAGGCCAACGTTCCATTTGCTTTCTGATTACTTACTGTACCTGCACACTAACTTTTTGTGTTTCATGCACAAGGACCCCCAGGTCCCTCTGTACTCCAGCACTTTGCAATTTTTCTCCATTTAAATTATAATTTGCTTTTCTATTATTTCTGTCAAACTAGAAACCTCACATTTTCCCACATTATACTCCATCTGCCAAATTTTTGCCCACTCACTTAGCCTGCCTATATCCCTTTGCAGACTTTTTTGTGTCCTCCTCACAACTTGCTTTCCCACCCATCTTTGTATCATCAGCAAACTTGGCTACATTATATAACAGTAATGGAACCTTAACACAAACACATCTTTAAACGTCCATGTGCTTACGCTTGTGCAGCTACTTCCGTGTCATTTTTCGTTTACGCGTTCTTCTATGAGTTGCAACCCATATGGCTTCAGCAGAGGTGGAGACAGCCTGCTCCATTCTCAGCTGCAACTGTGTAGACACTTTTGGCGAATGTCCTCTGGGTTTTGGAGCTTCTGATGGCACCGCCAAAGTCTGCCAGAGACTGTGCAGGGGCAAACTCGGCCATCGGGATCCGAAGGGGCATCTGGGGTGTTGACTGAGAGGGAGGCAATGGGGGAAAAGTGTGAGCGCTTTGAGAGGAGCCCCCACTTCCATGTCCCCTCTCACCATCATTCCTCTCATGGGACTCCCGCACCTCCTTGCTAGCAAGGAGCTGGAGAAAACCTTGCTGAACAGCAATGGACCATGAGGATCCAAGTCTACGTTTACATCCCTCCTAGTGAGGAGGTCTTTGAGCCTCTGCCATCTATTCTCCATAGACAGCATGTGCTCCTGTGAGTGGCGCATTAGCTGCTCCATGCAGGTGGCCATCCTTTCCATGGAAGAGCCTACCACCGCCATCGCCTGCAACATGGTAGTTCTCATGTTGGAGATGGACCTCCATCTCTGCAAATTTGTGGACATCACAGTCGCAAAACCTGTCAGAGCCCCCTGCACTTCTTCCTACACCTTTAGGATTGCCCTCTTTCTCAATGGCCCCCGAGGCTGAGTGTCTGCATGCAGCGAAGCAGAGCTGGGAGTGTGCTGCGCCCTCCAGCGAGGAGTCTCTAATGCTGTCCCTGTCTCCACAAATCTCCTCTTGCTCACTTGTGCCTTTTGGGACACCAGGTGACAACACTATCGATCTCGGGTAGGACCCACCGAGGTGTGCATATCTACGCTGGTGCTGGGTGCGCTTAGATCTGGTGATGGTGCACCCACAGAGGCTGAAGGCTTCTCTAATGAGTCATCTTCCTCCTCTGGCTGAACAGTGAGGGTGCTCTTGATGGACCTGTGGGAGAGTAAAGAGATGATTTAGAAATGTTATATTAAGAAAAGGTAACAGTACCATTATGCACTTGATGAACATTCACTGGCTGCTGACATCAGGCCCCATGTGAGTGACTGCTGTATGACATGAGATGCAATTCTGTTATCAGGTTGCTGAGATGTCCCCCTCTCTCCGTCTCCTACTCGGCAACTCCTGCGACCTCCTCTGCTGCTGTCAAAGTGACAAAGGATGGAGGGCTACCTTTGGTTCTCCCCCTCTCCCTCTTATTGTGGGCTCTTTTCTCCTGCAAGGAGGGAAAGAAGAAAAGTTTGAGTGAGAGTGATAGGATGAGTGTAAGGAATGTATAGGCCACTCCTTGCATGCCGTCCTTGCATGTTGTTAGTTGGTATGATTGCATTAGGTTGAGGGTGAGTGTGAGGGGTGGTAAGTCAGAGGAGATGTGAATATGTAGCTAGAGAGAGAGGGATGGGTGGACGTGCAAGGTATGTTGGTGTGCAGGAGCAGGCTTGTGAAGGCAGAGTGATGGGGATGTGGTGACCGGCACACCAGGATGAAGGCGAGTGTGGCTTTGCACTCACCTTTCCCGATCTCATGAGATCATTGAAGCGCTTTTGGCACTGAATCCAGGTCCTCCTCACCACATCCCTGCTGTTCACTCCTCTGCTAATTGGACTTAGGCTCTTTTAGTCTCCTGGGGAGTTCTCTTCCGCCCCCCCCCCCCATCAGCAGGGAAGAGGACCTCCCTGCATGCTCTGACTCCCTCCACAAGAATATGTAGGGAGTCATCAGAAAATCTGGGTTGCGCCCTCTGTCTCCGTGAAGTCATCTGTGCAAGGCTCAGCAATAACCAGATCGTGAGATAAACTTCTTGCCTCCTAGATGAACCTTCAAATGTGGCCAAGGATGCTTTAAATATCACTCAGGCCTGGCTTAATAGGCGCAGCCGGCCTGCCCTGGTAATCAAAATTACAGCCCATATGTGTGGTTGTGTATCACATTCAGGGACAATTTGGAAGTCAAACTATCCTTCAGCTATAATTGCAACCAATTGTTATTCACTCCTGACTAGTTCGAGAACAACTCTGTGATTACACTGTGCTTTGGGAAAATAATTCTTGACACTTTCAGAGATAATCCAGAGCTGTTTCCGCTTTGCAAGGTGCAGTTTAACAAGGGTTATTATACCGAGAAGTGGTTTTGTATGTTGGGATTCCATGCTTAAATCAGAACTAAGCTCAAATCTACTAATGTACAAATCATAGCACATTCTCACATTTCATAAGAACATAAGAAATAGGAACAGGAGTAGGTCATACGGCCTCTCGAGCCTGCTCCGCCATTTAATAAGATCTAGATTTAGACTGAGCACTTTGAACCATAGAAAGTAAATCAGGCGGTTTCCTGTCATGCGAATGAATTTGTTACCTATTTGTTGATGTGTATAAATAAATAGATCCATTAAGCAGTAGAATGGGTATAGTATTCATCCATGAATTCTGATAAATCTAATGTCCATTTTCCATATTGAGATACAATAGTCTTACCGAAGAAGACCATTTGGCCCATCTTATTTCATTAATCTGGAAAAACTCATAGCACTAGACTTTAGGGGTTAGAAACAGCTTTACCTATAGAAATCATGTCTCAGTTTAACTTAATACAGTGGCTGAGGGAGGAGCCAACATTCTTTTCAATCTTTTGGGATATCTTCAAATATGAGTTTGGTTGGCAGCATTTTCGGAATTTCACAGACAATTATTTAAATTCACTTATAAAGCGATTCATCAGCTTTTCTTTTTCAAATTGTAGAGTTTATCAGTCACCTGGGAAGAGAGGTGGTCAGGTCAGATAGCTTCTATAGATGGTGAGAAAAGGAGCACTACAGTAAAACATTACTTATGACACTTAGCATTGCAGTTGAAAACTTTCTTTGTTTTCTATTATACGAGGAGATAGTTAAATAACTATCTGTAACATTGTAAAAAATTATGATTAATTACTGCTACTTTTTTCTTTTTCTTTTACTGTTTAATACATTGGCTTGGCTATTAAAGCCCAAGACAGAGTCTAGTAACGTGTTACTTTACCAGCTTTTGACTGAAAATGAGGGTCAAGTGAAGGCACAAGATAAAAGCAGCAGCCAAAATGAACTGAAAAGGGTCCTATAACCTGCTTAGATATCAAAGCAACTGAAAACCCCGAGACATAGGGAGTGCGATAGTAGTCTGATACATCAATGTTAAAAAAAATCTTGCCATTTAAAAATAAAGTAAAAAAACTTCAAAAATATTACAGAATCACTTTGGTGCAATCCTGTCAGTGAAAGTGTTTTTTCTGTTAAAGAATTCAGTCATTGACCTAGAGCAATATAAAACAATCTATATAAGACTAATTCTGAATCGATTACTTCTCATTTAAAGAAAGGGTTCAGGAAAACTGGGGTACTAATTTTGGTAAGAAAATCAATTTGCCTTAAAGAATGTATTAAATGGGTCCTGAGGGAAGAGTGATATAATATGATAGAATTTTGTGATTTAGTGATTTAGTTAAATCCAAAACTAGGGTCTTAAATCTAAACAAAGCAAACTACGTAGGTATGAGGGGCGAGTTGGCTAAAGTATATTGGGAAACTACATTAAAAAGTATGATGGTAGACGAACAATGACTAGCATTTAAAGAATTAATACATAATTTACAATAAATATACAATCCTTTAAGGCGCAGAAACCCCACCGGAAAAGTGGTCCAGGCGTGGATAACAAGAGAAGTTAAAGATGGTATGAAATCAAAGGCTTATAATGTTGCCAAAAAGATCAGTAAGCCTGAGGATTGGGAGGATTTTAAAATTCAGCAAAGGAGGACCAAGAATTTGATAAAGAAAGGGAAAATAGAATATGAGAATAAACTAGCGAGAGACATAAAAACAAACTGTTAAAGCTTCTGTAGGTATGTAAAAAGGAAAAGATTAGCGAAAGTAAATCTGGGTCCCCTACAGGCTGAGACAGGAGAAATTATAATTGGGAATAAGGAAATGGCAGAGAAATTAAACAAATACTTTGTGTCCGTCTTCACGGAAGAAGATGCAATAAACCTCCCGGAAATAATGGAGAATAAAGGGTCTCGCAAGAATGACGAACTGAAAGAAATTAGTATTAGTTAAAAAGTAGTACTGCAGAAATTAATGGGACTGAAAGACAATAAATCCCCTGGACCTGATGGTCTGCATCATAGGGTTTTGAAAGAGGTGTCTATAGAGATAGTGGATGCCTTGGTTGTCATCTTCCAAAATTCCATAGATTCTAGAGCGATTCCCAAGGATTAGAAGGTAGCAAATGTAACTCTGCTATTTAAGAAAGGAGGGAGAGAGAAAATAGGAAACTACAGACCAGTTAGTCTGACATCAGTAGTAGGGAAAATGCTAGAATTTATCATTAAGGATCTGCCAACAGGGCACTTAGAAAATAATAATAGGATTAGGCAATCAACATGGATTTATGAAAGGGAAATCAAGTTTGACAAATCTGTAAGAGTTTTTTGAGGTTGTAACTAGCAGAATAGATAAAGGGGAAATAGTGGGTGTGGTGTATTTGGATTTTCAGAAGGCATTCAATAAGGTGCCATACAACAGGTTATTAACCAAAATTAGGGCTCATGGGATTGGCAATATATTAGCATGGATTGAGGATTGGTTAATGGACAGAAAACAGAGAGTAGTCATTTTCGGGTTGGCAGGCTGTACCTAGTGGGGTATCGCAAGGATCAGTGCTTGGGCCCCAGCTATTCACAATCTATATCAATGATTTGGATGAGGGGACAAAATGTAATATATCCAAGTTTGCTGATGTTACAAAGATAGGTGGGAATGTAAGTTGTGAGGAGGATGCAAAGAGGCTTAAAGGGGATATAGACAGGCTAAGTGAATGGGCAAGAACATGGCAAATGGAAAATAGGTCCCAAGTTTCGGGCCGCGCCTAGAACGGCGCCGCCCGTTTTTCACGCCCGAAAGTGCACCTAAAAAATACCTGCAGATTCTTCGGCTCCCTGCAGGTCCTTTGCAGCTCGGCGCAGCGCAGTACGAGCTGTGGGGGGCGGAGCCAGGTCCCTGCGCTGAAAACAGTGCCGGGACCTCTGCACAGGCGCTACAGTGGGTGCACATGAGCAGTAGCTCCTGGCGCCCAAAACTGTGTGGGAGGGGCCCGAAGCACGCAGCCCCTAGCCCTGGCCGAATGGCCTCACTGGGGCTGCGAGGAACAGGCTGCACCTCCCTCGTCCAACTCCTGCTCTGGCTCCAGCTGGCTCTCTCAACGCCTCCCCCCGCCCAGCTCCCGCTCCGACACCACCCCCCCCCAGCTCCCGCTCCGACCCCTCCCCCCACCCCCCAGCTCCCGCTCCGCTCCCCACCGCGCACCCACCCTCCCCGCTCGCGCTCCGCCCTGGCCCCCCCCCCCAGCTCCCGCTCCACTCCCCCCCCAGTTCCCATTCCGACCTACCCACCCCCCAGCTCCCGCTCCGATGACCCCCCCAACTCCCGCTCTGAAGACACCCCCCAGCTCCCGCTCCGACGACCCCCCCCCACCCAGCTCCCGCTCCAACAACCCTCCGCCCTCCCCCCCCCGCCACTTCCGGCTTCCCCCGGCCACCTACCTTTAACTCCTTCAGCGGGGCCCGCCCGCCCGGCATCTTGCTGGGGGCATGCCCCGGCCGAAGTCTTGGGCCCGGCTTCTTCACGTCAGCCGGGCCCATTAAGCCTCCTCCCTCTCCTCTCCCCCTCTCTCCTCTCCCCCTCTCCCTCTCCCTCCATCTCCCCTCTCCCCCTCCCTCCCTCCATCTCCTCTCCCCCCTCCCTCTCCTCTCCTCTCCCCCCTCCCTCCCCTCTCCTCTCCCACCCTCCCCTCTCCTCTCCTCTCCCCAGCTCTCCCCTCTCCTCTCCCCCTCCCTCCCTCTCCTCTCCTCCCCTCTCTCTCCTCTCCCACCCTCCCTCTTCTTTCCCCCGCCTCCCTCCATCTCCTCTCCCCCTTCCTTCCCTCTTCCCTCCTCCCTCTCCTCTCCTCTCCTCCCTACCCCCCTCCCTCCTTCTCCTCTCCTCTCCTCTCCCCCCTCCCTCCCTCTCCTCTCCTTTCCCCCCTCCCTCCCTCTCCTCTCCCCTCCCTCCTTCTCCTCTCCCCTCCCCCTCCCTCCCTCTCCTCTCCCCTCCCCCCTTCCCTCGCTGTCAGAAACACATTGACACTGATAGAGTGAGAGAGAGAGACACACACAGACAGACAGAGAGAGAGAGAGATACACACACACTGGGGGGGGGGGGCGGGGGGCCATCCCAGCACATTGTTGGAGGGCTCCTGGTGCTGCAGTCAGTGAGTTGAACATTTTTTATTTATTGATTTTTAATTTTTTTTAATTTTTTATTAATTTTTTTTGATTGATTTCTTGGTTGATTTATTGATGTATTTATCATTTATTATTGATGATGGCTCTTTATTTGCAAAACTGAAGTGTTTAATGTTTGTAAACTTCCCATTAAACCCCCCTCCCATTCCATACGCCTGATTTGTAACCTACGCCTGATTTTCTAAGTGTAGGCAAGGTTTTTCTGAGTGTACAAAAATCTACACTTACTCCATTCTAAGTTAGTTTGGAGTAAGTTTTCACTGCCTAAACTTTCAAAACGGGCGTAAGTGGCCGCACATGCCTCCTTTTGAAAAAAAAAATCTGTTTCAAACTGAAACTGTTCTAACTGACTAGAACTGGAGCAAACTAAATGCCGAGAATTGCAATTTCTAAGATACTCCATTCTAAACTAGTTGCTCCAAAAAAACAGGAGCAACACAGGCCGAAACTTGGCCCCGTAATGTGGAGAAATGTGAAGTTATCCACTTTGATAGAAAAAATAGAAAAGCAGAGTATTTTTTAAACGGTGAGAGATTGGGAAATGTTGGTGTTCAGAGGGACCTGGATATCCTTGTATATGAATATCTGAAAGTTAACATGTAGATACAACAAACAATTAAGAGAGCAAATGTATGTTGGCCGTTATTACAATTATATAGGGCCCTAGTGAGACCACACCTGGGGCTGGTATTTTATCACCCATCTGCCGTGTTTTTCGGTGGTATTTCTTTGTTTTGGGTGGAAAACCACCCGGTGGGAAATTCATGGAAGTGTTCCACCAGCGGTTTTGAAATACCGCTGGGGAGCGGATCGCCGGCGAGCAAAACTGGGAAAACCGCTTCCGCCCGAGTTTGGCCACAGCAGTGACCTGTAGATGGAAAAAAAAACATCGGGGAAAAACCAGTCGGAGCAGCCTTTGGAACGTCAGTCGGTATGAAACCCGCAAATAGGTAAGTTAAAGTTTTTTTGAAAATTCGTTTGCAGCATTTCAGTAGAAAAGGATTGTGAATGTATTTTGTTTTTTTTTATTTTTTGGAAAAATACTTTTGTGCTTTCCCCCCTCCCTAGGCCCAACTCGCAGCAGTAATCGGACCTCGGACTAAAGTTGACGAGGATCACGTTTTTTGCCGCGAATCCTCGCACAACAGCAATTTTTCTTGCCGGGCAGATTTTTTTCCTTTCTTCATGAATTTTCTGCCATTCTTAATAGATGAATCATAGCGGTTTTTGGGGTGGCAAACCAGTGGGAGCGGTTTTTGATCAATTTCCAGCCCCTGGAGTATTGTGTACAGTTTTGGTCTCCTTACGCAAGGCAAGATATACTTGCCATAGAGGGAGTGCAACAAAGGTTCACCGGACTGATTCCTGGGATGGGAGGATTGTCCTATGAGGAGAGATTGAGTAGACTAGGCCTATATTCTCTAAAGTTTAGAAGAATGAGAGGTGATCTCATTGAAACATACTAAATTCTTACAGGGATTGACAGAGTAGATGCAGGGAGGATGTTTCCCCTGGCTGTGGAATCTAGAACCAGGGGTCACAGTCTCGGAATAAGGGGTTGGCTATTTAGGACTGAGATGAGAAATTTCTTCACTCAGATAGGGTGAATCTTTGGAATTCTCTACCCCAGAAGGCTGTGGAAGCTTAGTCGTTGAGTATATTCAAGACAGAGATCAATAGATTTTTGAATATTAAGGGAATCAAGGGATATGGGGATAGTGTAGGCAAGTGGAGTTGAGGTAGATCAGCCATGATCTCATTGAATGACAGAGCAGGCTCGAGGGGTCAAATGGCATAGTCCTGCTCCTATTTCTTATGTTCTTATGACTTACTACTGGTAGGAAATAACAATGACTATTCAGCCATGGTTAGTTTATCTGTGAGTATTCCACCTCTTCAAAAAAGGAATAATGAATATTAGCTAAAAAGTTTGGAAAAAATCCATTTGTGCTTTTTAAGGCCTCGTTAAGATAATTAATGGTGCAGAATTCTAGAGTTGCGAAATCAAATTAAAAATGTTTCACTTCTTTTTAGATTGGAATTAGTGAGATGAATGAACAGGCAGATTTGGACCTACCAGTGGCAAAAGTGCAAAGTGTTTATCAATTTTTGGTCAGAGTGCACAGGTGTAGTGCTAATTAGTGAGGTATACTGAGTCCTGAACTTAAGTACGGTGGAAGCTCAGCACACGAGGAGGTTCGGCCTCAACAGAAAGGCTGTTCTGAGGTGTCACCTGTTCCACAAAGACTTGCAACGACAAACATCTACCATGCATTAACAGTGGCAGTGAAGTTCACCTATCTTCAATGTTAACGACTTCAATGCTAACAGCAAAGGGATGTCACAGGAGTCATCCATTTTGCTTTTTAGACAAGTAATGCCTTCCTTTCTGCAAAACAAAAGAATGACAGACTGCAACATAGCGTGAACGTGAATACATTTGCCTTGTCTCACTGCAGGCAATATATATTTTTTATATGCCGTGTATTTTGAACAGTACGTTAGGGTTAGATAAAGAGGGATGGAAGCAGGCCCGTGTGGAGTATAAACGGCGGCATAGACCATTTGGGCCGAATGCCCTGTTTCTGTGCTGTAAATTCTATGGCCCCAAGTTTCCGGCCGTGCCGAAAACGGTGCAGCCCCGAGCTGCACGCCTGTTCTTTGCGCCTAAAAGTGTGCATGAAAAAAACTGCGACATTCTCCGGCTCCTCGGAGCTCGATCTCTGCTTGGCGCGGCGCGCTCTTCACAGCGGGGGGGCGGAGCCAAACACTCGCGCCGATTCTGTCAGCAGTGGGGGGCGGGTCTAATTTAAATGAGCCAATGTCGTGCCGGCAACCCTGCGCGTGCGCGTTGGAGCATGCGCACATGCGCAGTGTCAAACAAACATTGGCACTCGGCCATTTTTCAAGGGACTGGAGAAAAAGTGAAGATTTGTCTCTTGGACCCCTGGAAAGGCTTGTAATTTAATTTTTGTGATATTTTTGTGTGTGAGGGAGTGCTTTTAGCAGCACTGTTGAATAAATCACCTGCTGAAATCAGTGAGTTCAGCTTTTCACTGATAAACTTGCAGAACCGGTGCTGCATTGGTGCATGCAAATTAAGGACTGTGTATTTTGAGAAATAAGAGTGCCAATTCAACTTTGCAATGGATCAACGTCCACCAAGAACAAAGAATTTCTTGCATGAGGAAGTAGAGATATTAGTCAATGTAATTGAGCAGAGATGGCAGGAGCTAGATACCAGCTACAGAGGTCGCATAAAAGTGCCACCAAAAGAAATGAAGAAATGCTGGAACCAAGTTGCAGAAGATTACTGCGCAGTGGTGCATACCATGAGATCTGGAAGTCAGTGTAAAAAGAAATGACACGACCTTGGTCAAGTAGTTAGTGTAAGTAATATTTCCCATTTTTAATTTAATCGTAATTGTGACCTGGCTATCTGTATGTCCCACCCTGCAGACTGACACACTCTGTAAAAAGTTATATTTTACTCTTTGCAGAAGAAATTGGCCCACAACAAAAGGGAGGCAACTCGGACAGGAGGAGGCACGCCCAATCTGCATCCACTGACACCCTTGGAACAAAGGGTAGCTGCTATGATGAGTCGTACATGGAGTAAAGCAATCAGTACAGCACAAGCTGGGCCCGCACGCGAGGAAGAGGGTAAGTCCTGAAAATGCATCGTGGCCCTTTAAATCAACCTGCTGCCTTACCTGCTATGTGTGAGAGTACTCATGCCACCCATCCGGCCCCCTCCCTTGCTGTTAAACATTTGACTGTTCTGATGTATTTTGCAGAACATGATGATGATGATGACAATGATGACGATGCTGCTGCTGCCAATCCCGAGGATCCTGAGGGTACAGAACAAGAACCAGTACAACCAGCTGTGGACGAACCAGACTGGATGATGGCAGCGATGACTGAAATGTCTGCAGGGGAGATCTTCCAAATTAATGTTTATGAGACCCCATCAAAGGGCATCAGAGTTTCAACCCCTAGCATAGGTCTTGGTTCCACCTACTATGGTTTTGATTCCGACGCTTCGGGTCCTCGTGCTGCTGCTGATATCATGGAGCAGTTTACACCCATTCGTCCAACATCTCAGCCCACGGCTCGCACTCGAGTGCTGTCGTCTGGAACACCGAGCGCCCCACCATCCCAGCCCGAGCCTCTCTCTCTAGTACTGCCATCTGCAACACAGAGCATCCCACCGTTCCAGCCCGAGCCTCTCCCTTTAGTTCTGCCGTCTGCAATACAGAGCATCCCACCGTTCCAGCCCGAGCCTCTCCCTCTAGTTCTACCGTCTGCAACACAGAGCATCCCACCGTTCCAGCCCGAGCCTCTCCCTCTAGTTCTGCCGTCTGCAACACCGAGCATCCCACCGTTCCAGCCCGAGCCTTTCCCTCTAGTTCTGCCGTCTGCAACACAGAGCATCCCACCGTTCCAGCCCGAGCTTCTCTCTTTAGTTCTGCCGTCTGCAACACAGAGCAACCCACCGTTCCAGCCCGAGCCTCTCCCTCTAGTTCTGCCGTCTGCAACACAGAGCATCCCACCGTTCCAGCCCGAGCCTCTCTCTTTAGTTCTGCCGTCTGCAACACAGAGAATTCCACCGTTCCAGCCCGAGCCTCTCCCTCTAGTTCTGCCGTCTGCAACACAGAGCGTCCTACCGTTCCAGCCCGAGCCTCTTCCTCCAGTTCTGCCGACTGGAACACAGAGCGTCCCACAGTCCCAGCCCGTGCCTCCCTGTGCAGTGGTGCCGCTTGCAACACCGAGCATCCCACCGTCCATGCCCGCGCCTCCCAGTGTAGTGGTGCCACGAGGCAGACCCAGGCAGAGGAGAAGGAGATTGGAGACCCGCTCTCCTGAGATGCAGCGTGCAACAGATGCGACTCAGGTTGTGGCATTGGGTATGGAGACCAATGAGCTTACCCAATCACTCATCGGTAGCGTCAGTGCAGTGGGTGAAGAGTTGACTGTCCTGACGGGAGAAATAGCAGTAATGACACGGGAACTTAGGGAGGGAATGTCCGAGGGAGTGCAATCGACGGCACAGGCCGTCAGGGAGGGCATGCAAGTGTCGGCACAGGCCATCAGGGTGGGCCTGGTTGAGGTAGCTGCTGCAATAAGGGCACACAGCCCGGTCGATCAAATGACACCCCCATGAGGAAGTGAACATTCACTGAGATATGGATGAGAGATGGTTGCAGCCTTTCTTTGCTGCTTTTGTTCTTGTTCTTGATGTAGCTGTAGTAGCGTTTTTCAAATTGAAATTGTTTTGTAAGTTTTGTAACTTTACAACTTATAAGGGATCTTATGGTTTTTAAGTGATCTTATAGTGTAAATGCTCTCACATTTTTTTGTATCTTATTTAATTTTGCACCTAAAAAGTGATCCTGAAGTTTAAGTGTTCTTCAGAGTGTAAGATTTTTCACATTGAAACTGTTTTGTAAGTTTTGTAACTTTACAACATATAAGTGATCTCAGGGTTTTCAAGTCATCTTATAGTGCAAATGCTCTCACATTCTGTAACTTATTTAATTTTGCATCTAAAAAGTGACCTTGAAGTGTAAGTGATCTTAGAGTGTAAAATTTTTCACATAGAAATTGTTTTGTAACTTTTGCAACTTTACAAGTTTATAAGTGATCTTAAAGTTTTTAAGTGATCTTCAAGAGTCATATTAAAAAGTAAAGTTTGATACAACAAATATTTTATTACAGTGATGTTAACTTTTCAATAAAATATTTTTTTCATTAAAACTGTTTCATGTTCCATTAACACAACACATTGTAGGAACAACTGCAAAGAATAAACATGTCCATGCGCAAAAGTGGTCGCAGAGCCCTCAGGCATCAGTAGTTGAAGTGGTCACGGATGAGCTGCTGGCGCAAGGCTCAAGCAATCGTTAAAGGGGCACGATGGATGGCCCTCCTCCGACCTCGTGCTCCGTCATCAGGCACTTGCATGCTTTCCTAATCGTCGTTATCATCCACATCCTGGTCTTCCGTAATACTATCATCATGCACTGGACCCTCACGTAGGTCTTCGGGTTCCACTACCAGCTCCTGCTGCCTCATGATGGCTAAGTTATGAAGCATGCAGCACACAACAGTGAAGTGACCGACAATCTGAGGAGAGTATAGCAACTGTCCTCCGGAATGGTCCAGGCATCGGAATTGCTGTTTCAATATGCCAATGGTCCTCTCAATGATGCTGCGCATCGCAATGTGCGCCATGTTGTATTGACGGTCAGCTTCTGTCCGTGTCACACGTAGGGGCGTCATGAGCCAGGTGGTCAGGCCGTACCCTTTGTCTCCCAGTAGCCAGCTCTGCCCTTCTGGCTGCTGCTGAAACATGTCAGATAGAATGCTGTCGCGTAGGATGAACGCATCATGGGTGCTGCCAGGGTATCTCGCATCGACTGACATGATGCACTGCTTGTCGTCACACACAAGCTGCACATTGATAGAGTGGAAACCTTTCCTATTTCGTTACTGCTCAGAATCCTCCACAGGTGCTCGCAAGGCTATGTGGGTACAATCAATGCAGCCCTGTACCTTTGGGAAGCCAGCAATCCTGAAGAAGCCCACAGCCCTCTCATGGATCGCTTGTGCGGTCATTGGGAAATTGATTAAGTCATTCCTTCGCGCATACAGTGCAGCCGTGACCTGGTAAATGCAGGCATGTATTGCACGTTGAGAGATGGCACACACATCTCCAGTTGTAGCCTGAAATGATCCTGAGGCATAGAAAGAAAGTGCAGCTGTTACCTTCACTGCAACAGACAGGGCAGTTGGCGTTCTGCTTCTGGGCTGCAAATCTGCTCTCACCATATCACAGATCTCAGTGACAACTTCTCCGCGAAAATGCAGCCTTTTCACACAATCAGCCTCGCTCATGTCCAGGTACGAGCGCCTGATTCGATATTGTCAACGTGGGTAAGGTCTCCTGCCCATCAACCTACGGGCTACGATGTTCCTGGTGCAGTGAGCTCTAATCAATTCTCTCCTATGCAGTGAATTGATGGCAAACCATTGCATAATACGTGGTGTTGACAATGCAGCACCCATTCTGCAAATTTAAGTATAAAACTGTCTATGTGGCTGCCTCTCCCTATCCCTGTCCAAGTGGCCTCAGTCCCCCTCACAGCTTGAAGGCTGCTGTTGTATCTTCGGCTGCCGTCGAGCCACTGACGCCGCCCCTAAAGCATGGCCGAATGGCCTCAAGCACCTTAAAGAGCTGCGTCGGTCCGGTGTTGATTCTTCGGCTGCCTGCCTAACCAGCCACTGACGCCACTGCTATCCCATGGCCGAATGGCCTCACGTCCGTCCGGTGTTGATCCTTTGCGGCCAGCCACTAAGAGAATGACGGCCTGCCTGAAGCACCGCAGCTCAGCTCGAAGGCTGCTTGCTGCCCCTGTTGGGGCTTCCGTCGAGACACTGACGCCACACCCCTGCCTGCCTCCAACATGAAAGGCCTGCCTGAAGCACAGCAGCTCGAAGGCTGCTGCTGTTTCACACAGGTATGAACATGGTTTATTTAATCTTTTCTTTGCTTATAAATTTTTATTCAGGTTGGATTTATTTGTATAATATTTGTATAAGTATAACTAAGGATTGATTGTAGAATTTAATGACTTCCCTCCCCCCCCCCTCGTTCCCTACGCCTAATTTGTAACCTACGCCTGATTTTCTAAAGTGTAGACAAGGTTTTTTCGAATGTACAAAAATCTTCACTTACTCCATTCTAAGTTAGTTTGGAGTAAGTTTTCACTGCCTAAACTTTGAAAACAGGCGTAAGTGGCCGGACACGCCCCCTTTTGAAAAAAAAATTCTGTTCTAAGTGAAACTGTTCTAACTGACTAGAACTGGAGCAAACTAAATGCCGAGAATTCAAATTTCTAAGATACTCCGTTCTAAACCAGTTGCTCCAAAAAAACAGGAGCAACTCAGGCCGAAACTTGGCCCCTATATAACAGTTCCTGCCACCTCCAAACAGTCTGATTCAGTTGGCCAAGTACAATAGCAGACAAACATCTGAATGAGAGTTAGCACGCAGCCATTCATATCTGGACAAGAATATCTGTCAGTGTTTAATTATTTGAGTTGCCAAAAGAGTGTACAATTTTAATTTCAGACATTTCTCCCCAGGCTCAACAGCTATGGGAGAAAACAAACATAAGGACAGACACCTACATGCAATGAATGAATAAAGCATTAAGAATTTTTCTTTTTTTAATTGACTTGTTTTGTCAACAGACCAAAACGTTTAAATGTCAATCAATTAAGAAAATGCACAGTGCAGTCTAAACATGCCTCTTTGTGTTGCAGGCTTATCTTGGCTCCCCAGTTTGCTCAGGTGCTTTAGCAACACTACAGCTTGTTGCCATTAGCAGATCCAGGTATTTTAAAATCAAGCAAGGCTCTGGGAAATAACTCAGTGTGAAATAGTGCTTCATGTCATCAAATGCATTGATGTACTATGATTATAGGCCTTGAATTGTACTGTGCAAAGATTACTGTACAAACACTTAGTGGATTCAGATGGAATTCCTTAGTTCTCTATTTTAACTGAGCTGTTGATCTGTTCACTTAAAACCTTATAATGCTTCCATCAAAATAGAGGACAAAGGAATAGATTAATATTCTAAGAGTATAATTTCAAAGCCATACTGCCAATTTTCATTTGATCAACTTGGAGTTTGGCGTTCTTCCATCTGTTTGGAGGCTCTTTGCTGGTCATTTTCAAGTCGTCCCAAGTTGCTGAAAATCTGATCTATTCTGGCTTGGATTTCATTTTCCACCAAGTGAACAAAGTGTGCATTCACCTTCTTCAGCTGCCGCATGTGTGTCAGCACCTCATGAAGCTGCTGATTGGTCTGATGGTAGAGCAAAGTGATTTTAACCCTACCCGCCCAGTGGGAACCAGGTGGCTATGAAGTTAAAGATACCGCCCTGTTCTGACTCAATGCCTACTCGTCGCTGCATTAACTGTGCTGTTTTCTTAGGTGGCTGGTGCATCTGCCGGAAGCAGGCGAGCACCTCACACATACCTGCAAATTGGTGCCCTATGATGTTATCCGGACTCCAATGCCTTTTTAACTTGAAAAATTGGAAGGTCTGAACAGCACCTAACCTGCTGAGTACAACCTCATGGCTGGTTTCAGAGACTGATTATTTAAAGGGGCAGGCCCTCAGATCACAGGGGATGTGTGTGCTATTGTGCTTTTAGGATTTCCAAGGGTTCTTTGAGCTGTGAAATCGCTTGTTATTGATTTTTATTGCCTCACTCACTTTTATCAGGGGTACTATTCTAGCTTCATGCTTTTGAATGGAGAAAGGGTCGAAGGAACAAGAGCAGGAACAGCAGCAGCAACCTCAGCAATCAGGAGGAGCAGCAGGTGGGCCTGGTAGAAGACAGAAGTTTAGAGGAGCTTCTCTTAGAAGGTCTTCCTCAGCCCTCATGGTCTATAGGCTGAGTCACTTTCCTGGAGATCTCTGAGGAACAATGTATGAGATTTCTACGCTTCTCCAAGCTGTCTGTCGTGATCTATACGGCGTCCTGCAACAAGACCTGCTGGCTGCTGACCGAGGTGGCTATGCTTTACCTGTGGCTGTCAAAGTCATTAGCATCCTTAACCTCTTTGCCTCAAGCTCCTTCCCACATCTCCTAATCTGCAGTGCACAAGTGACTCAAGCAGCTCACCAGATCAGGTGATCAAACTCTGGCCTACATGACACCAAACAGGTGTTAACAAAAAACTCTAAACAAAAACAGACTGAAACCTACACAAATGCCCCAATTCTACATATTATGCAGAATAATACAGACTGGAGATTGTGCTTAAAAAATGTAATACATCCCAGAGATTGGTTAACAGTGATGGACCAGTCTAACGCTCAAGGTTTATGACATTAGTTCAACAGCTTGAGGTATTATTGTTCGGGAGCACTTTCCAATCTATAGCCTAGAAATTTAATATTAACTTAATACCTTCCTAAGACTTTCTTTTGTCCGTTATTTTAGCAGCGGCATTAACCTATTTCAAATAAGACGGTTAACACCTACATTAAAATAAAAAACCAAGGAATGCAAGAACTTATATTTATTTAACCCTTTTCACCTCCCAAAGCACTTCACAATCAATGAAATACTTTGGAAGTGTAGTCAGGGTTGCAATATAGGCCAATGCGGGAGCTAATTTGTGCACAGCGAGACTCCACAAATACCAATGAAATAAATGACCAGATAAATGTGAGGTTATCCACTTTGGTGGTAAAAACAGAGAGACAGACTATTATCTGAATGGTGACAGATTAGGAAAAGGGAAGGTGCAACGAGACCTGGGTGTCATGGTACATCAGTCATTGAAGGTTGGCATGCAGGTACAGCAGGCGGTTAAGAAAGCAAATGGCATGTTGGCCTTCATAGCGAGGGGATTTGAATACAGGGGCAGGGAGGTGTTGCTACAGTTGTACAGGGCCTTGGTGAGGCCACACCTGGAGTATTGTGTACATTTTGGTATCCTAACTTGAGGAAGGACATTCTTGCTATTGAGGGAGTGCAGCGAAGATTCACCAGACTGATTCCCGGGATGGCGGGACTGACCTATCAAGAAAGATTGGATCAACTGGGCTTGTATTCACTGGAGTTCAGAAGAATGAGAGGGGACCTCATGGAAACGTTTAAAATTCTGACGGGTTTAGACAGGTTAGATGCAGGAAGAATGTTCCCAATGTTGGGGAAGTCCAGAACCAGGGGTCACAGTCTGAGGATAAGGGGTAAGCCATTTAGGACCGAAATGAGGAGAAACTTCTTCACCCAGAGAGTGGTGAACCTGTGGAATTCTCTACCACAGAAAGTAGTTGAGGCCAATTCACTAAATATATTCAAAAGGGAGTTAGATGAAGTCCTTACTACTCGGGGGATCAAGGGTTATGGCGAGAAAGCAGGAAGGGGGTACTGAAGTTTCATGTTCAGCCATGAACTCATTGAATGGCGGTGCAGGCTAGAAGAGCTGAATGGCCTGCTCTTGCACCTATTTTCTATGTCTATGTTTCTATCTGCTGTGGTAAAGTTGGTTCAGGTATAACTATTGGCCAGGACAGCAGGAGAACTCCCCTGCTGTGCTTCAAACCATGCCATGCGATGTGTGACCAATGCTCTCTCTGCGGCTGTGCAGCTCCTGGGACCTCCCACGCAACTGGCTAGCCAGCTTTCCAATGTGAAAAACTCGCCTGCACGGTATTTTGAATGGGCTACACCCAAATAAAACTAAGTGAGAACATTGGAGTGACATCTACCTGAGAGGACAGACAAAGTGCTCAATTTTCCCCAAGCCCGTTTTCTGGCATATTGTCAGAGTTACGCCAAGTTTTCTAGGCCAGAAATGCGGCAGAAATATTTTGCCAAAATTTCCCCGATCTATAATTCAAATTTGGTGACGCACAGCGTGTCCAGTCGCCTCGGGGGGGTGGAGCTTGCTGTCTGTGCCAAAAAACAATGCCGTACCTTCTGCGCATGCGCAGGAAAAAAAGATACATTTTTGACGTCTTTCCAATGGACACGCATGCTCAGTATAGCTTAGATTTGGCAATTGGCCATTTTTAAAGAGCCAGTTGTGTGTGTGTGAGAGAAGGAGTGCTGTGAGAGCATTGGAAAAAGCGCAGCTGGAGCAGTACAAGATACAATGCGGAGCAAGGACCAAGGATTTCTTACCGGCAGAAGTGGAGACACTAGTTACTGTGATTGAGAACAGATGGCAGGAGCTGGATACCAACAGAGGTCACATAAAAGTTCCACCCAAAGAAATGAAGAAATGCTGGAATCAAGTTGCAGAAGATTACTGCACAGTGGTGAACACAACGAGATCTGGAAGCCAGTGTAAAAAGAAATGGCACGACCTTGGTCAAGTAGTGTAAGTAATATTTTCATTTATTCAATGCAATTGTAAATGTGACCAGCTGTATATGTCCCACCCAACAGAAAGACACCCTCTCTAAAAAGTTGCATTTTTATCTTTGCAGAGGAAAATGGCACACAACAAAAGGGAAAGAACTTGAACAGGAGGAGGCCTGGCAAATCTGAACCCACTGACACCGTTGGAAGAGAGGGTCACTGCTTTGATGGGTCTTGCCTGGAGAAAAACAATCACCACTGCACAAGCTGGACCCACACTCGAGGGAAAGGGTAAGTCCTGCAAATTCATTGTGGTCCTTCAAATCAACCTGCTGTCTGGTCTGCGATGTGTGAGCCTACTCATGCCACCCATCCTGCCCCTTCTTCTGCTGCAAACCATTTGACTGTTCTTTATATTTTGCAGAACTTGAGGCCAACCCTAACAATGCAGAAGAAGATTCAGACGAGGATGAGCCTGAAGAGGAGAACATCTTCCAATCCCACCCTCCAGACCAAGAACATGGGGAGGAGGGGGAGAGGATGAAGCTAGATGAAGCTCCCACTGTTGTACTGACTTTGGAGAAGGTGCCGCTCATGGAGGTGCCAGCCCTTTCCGTGACTAGTGGTTTGAGTGTTGGTGGGACATTCCATGGTTTCCCACCATCCCAGGCTGCGGGTCCCAGTGTTGTGGTGCAGCAAGGCATACCCAGGGCCCCACGTCCAAGGCTGTGGGTTCCAGTGGTGTGGTGCAGCAAGGCACACCCAGGGCCCCGCGTCCAAGGCTGCGGGTTCTAGTGGGATGCTGCGAGCCACACCTATGGGGAGGAGGGGAAGGAGAGCTCGACCATGCTCTCCTGAGATGCAGGATGTAATAGATGTGATTCAGATGAAGTCATTGAGTGCGGAGAGCATTGACCTTACCTGATCATTCCTGGACACCATCAGTGGGGTGAGTGATGAGGTTGTGAGACTGTCGGGAGAAGTAACAATACTTTTTTGAGAAATGGGAACGATATCCGGGATCATCAGTCATGAGGGAGGGAATGTCAGAGGTAGTGCAAACCACGTCACTGGCCATAAGGGAGGGAATGTCAGAGGTAGTGCAAACCACATCATTGGCCAGTTGCAGGCCACTGAAACACTGTCAGGGTGCATGAGGGACGGCATGTTGGAGTTAGCTGCTGCAATAAGGGAACACACCCAGACCCTGCACCCATTGACAGAATCAACTGTCACTCCCACTGCAATCCGAAGAGATGTGCAGTACCCGAGATGTTAGAAGGAATCAGCTTGGTACCAAGTCCAGAAACACTGCACCACCACCTGCGGGCAGGGGTGGTGGAGAGTCCAAGACCAAGCGCAGTGGGTGGTCTTAGAATAAGAGAGACGAGAGATGGGTGCAGCCTTTCTTTGCTGCTGTTGTTGTTGTTTTTGTTATTATCATTGTTACTGTTGTAACTGTTCTCAAATTAAAAGTTTTTTATAAGTTATGTAAATTTACAAGTTGATAAGTGATCTTAAAGTTTTTAAGTGATCTTAAAGAATGATCTTAAAGTAAAGTTTGATACAAGAATCATTTTATTAAAGTTAAGTTATTATAAACTTTTGAATAAAATATATTTTACATTAAAACTGAACTATGTTCCATTAACACAACACAACATTATGAAACAGCTCCAAACAGTAAACATGTCCATGTGGAATAGTTGTCGCTGAGCCCTCAGGGTCTCCTCTCTCCCCCAACCCCCTCCCGCCCTTGAGTCTTGTGACCTCTCTCTCCCCCTCCCCGGGCTACAAGCTGTAAGATCGGCTATCTCTCTCCCTCCCCGGGCTACAAGCCATTAGATCGTCTCTCTCTCTCCCCCCCCCCGGGCAACAAGCCGTAAGATCAACTATCTCTCTCCCTCCCCGGCTACAAGCCATAAGATCGGCTCTCTCTCTCCCTCTCCCTCCCGGGCTACAAGCCGTAAGATCGGCTATCTCTCCCTCCTCTCCTCTCCTCTCCACCCCCCACCCCCACGGCTTGTTTTGTAGCCGAACCCTAAGCCACTGTGTCTGGACGTGAGGCCGATTCTGCCGGCCAAACCTATAACTCTCCAGGCCTTCTTCAAGACGTTCGCTGGTGGAGTATGAGTGAGTAAAAAAATGAGAGAGCTTGTGAATTCCAACAAATTTACGCTTCTACGTTGACAGGTTAAAAAAAAGTTGAACTTTATTATTGATTTTGACAGTGGTCTTGACTCCCTCCAAAATCTTTGATTTAAAAACAGTGGCGTCTTTCAGCGCCAATTTGTGAATGTGCGCTGGTTTTCTTAACTCACCAGAAGGTTTTTCGTGAGTGGACAGATACGCCAACATAATAGAAAAAATGTTGTCCAAACTGCGAACAATTGAAAAAACTGCCGCAGACATGATGTCAAAAAAAACTGTCCTAGAAAAATTGTAACAAAGTCAGTTATGCCAGCACAGATCGCAGGAGAAAAGTTTGAAAAAAATAAATAGGCCAAAAATTTGACTCAATACGCCAAAAAAAGCAGCCTACTCCAAAAAATCGGCGTAAATCACTGGGGAAAATTGAGCCCTCAGTCTTGAATTAATGTCTCATCTGAAAGACAGCACCTCAGACAATACAGCAGTCTCTCGGTGCTGTCCTGAAGTGCCAGTCTACGCTATGCGCTCAGATCTCTGGAGTGAGATTTGAACAAACAACCTTCTGACTCAGAGGCACAAGTGTCACCACTGAAGAAAGTCTGACATAGAAATAAGTTATGCAGTCAATGAATCTCAGTGACTGCCTATGTTTTCTGTACAGTATTTAGTACTCTTTGCTCATGGCTCACAGACGTACACAGAGTAATAGACATTTTTCAAGGAGGAGGCCCCTTGCAGCATAAACACCAACATAGACCTGTTGGGCTGAGTGGCATGTTTCTGTGATGTAAAATTCTGTGTAATATGACACTCTGTAAGACAACTTATGATTGAAGATATTCTGTGCGTAAGAGGCCCTCGTGAAGTTCGAACAGTTGCATATCAATGACAGAATCAAAATTTTAGACTGAGGTACTGGAGAGTAGAAAAACACTTCTGGGCCAAATTTTCCAAAGGCATTTGGCCCAATGACAGTCCTGAGGAATGTTCCTATAAACATAGAAGTGGGGCATGTCACTTCACTGCTTTGGCCAGTATCTCCATTATTTAATTTGGTACCTTAACTATTTAGGTTCTCTGCACAGATTTGTCTGATTCAGTTAATGGGCAGGAAATTTGTTTCTTTGCCTTTTTAATGCTGCTCTGTAACCAGGTGTGTGTAACACTCACCTGTCGGCTGAGCTATTTTATTTACTGAGTAACTGAGCTTCCAAAAGACCAGGAAGATCCCAGGTTAGATCCCAGAGTTGGCCAACCTCAGCTGGTGTTTTGCGAGTTGTGCTGCAATCAGCATCACTGAGTTAGATTGGGAAAAATCAGCCAGGGCTTTCCAGCGATCCCTGCTGGAAGTGCATGTATGTGAATGTGAGGCAGGATTAGGTTCAGCTGTGATGCTGCCCCACACTCACTGATAAACTTACACATTAATAATGGCCACACAAAACTCTACCTTGGCAAAGAGTTTCTTCAGCAGGCATGGCTAGAAAAATTTGCACAGGTGTTGGTCCCACTGTTACATTTGTGGGGCCTGTTTTATAGGCATCCCAGGCTGACACCTCAAACAGGTGTTAGGCCCTCTGAATATGTAAATGAGGGGCCCCAGGCCTGTTGAAGACCCCTTTTGGAAACTTGTTTCCGAGGAGCGGGTCAGGGTCTACTCCACTCGGGAATCTTCTGTGGTTGTCAACCAAAGGCGGGTTCTAAAAAATGTTTTGTTTAATGTAACTTTGAAGAAAAACATAAATGGTTTAGCTATGCCTAAATGTATGACTAAATTGTGGTGTTTTATGGTTTACAGATTGAAAACGCACCTAATAAGTACATTTATTTATGCATAAAATTAAGCTCAAGGCCTTTATTTTACTGCCTCGTTTATTGCAATATGGCGAGTTATTGCTAAATTATACATTATTTAGTAAATTTAGAATTTTATGTTACAATGGGTCAGCAAGCAGGGGTGTAAATATAAAAAATACAGCAATCTAAAGACTAAACTATGCAATGATTTACAATGCGAAGGAGTCAGCAAAATATAGGTTTAAACTAGCACAGGGACAAAATTATTGCAGTACACAATTTTCATCGGGTTAGCTAAGGCACTGATGGAGAGTGAAAGTATAACTTGTTAGTTTCAGTCTACAAACCTAAAGATTTATATCAGATTTATATTTAAATGGCAAAAAGGTTATTCAGTGGTTTTGCACTCCTATATGAGTAGTATAGACCTGTTTTGTTGCATTATGTTTATTTGTACAACTCGAGTGGGAATTAGTCCCAGGTAGTCTGAAGTGATAGAACATGGCTACACACCAAGAAACGTGTTGATTTGCTCCATTAATCATCTCCTGCTGCAGTACTGCTAGGTTAGGCCCATCAAGTAGGTCATTAAAGTGAAGACAGGAGTTTGTCTGGGCTGCATCTTCTTTCCCACATTGTTCAAAACTGTCATACACCATAATAGGATAAGTTAATGGGAAATTGAGATTCCAAGTGTCAGGCTGAAGATGCATGAATAGATTAGGGCTGCGAATTTAACCTAACACACCCGGCAAGAATGGGTTGGGTGAGCGGTTAAAAAGGGGTGGGGGGGGGTCGGTGAATCCACTTACCACCTTGACCCTGCTGTGAACTGAATGATCAGGAGTTTTACCGAGCGACTGAGTCAGTTCGGAAATGTACCCACCGAAAACCAGTGGGTGTTTAATGAATATATTTAAAGAGTTCCACGATGTCATTGGGACCCCACTGCTATTCTAACTGGGTGGGTCGGAATCCACCCAGTGGTAACCTGCTCAATAAACCTTGCAAGATTGGCCTCGGAAACTGACTGACGTGACTGGAGCAAAATTTAAAGTGGCATTCATTTGGATTAATAGGATTTCTTTGCATTTCAGTTTACTGCATTGCCAAGGCATTTCAGAGCTTGGAGATTGCTTCTTTTTGATTTGGTTGCCTTACTGACCTAACTAAGCATTTTCAGTTGATCATGGGTGCCATCTTTGCTTCTTTCTTCTGAATAGATAAATGAACAGTTGGAGGAAGAGCAAGGGAACAGTAACAGAGTGTGTTATTGGACTAGTAACCCAGAGGCCTGGACTAATGATCCAGAGATGTGAGTTCAAATCTCACCACTACAGCCGGGGAATTTAAATTCAGTTAGTTAAATAAATCTGGAATAAAAAGGTAGTATCAATAATGGTGACCATGAAACAATTGGATTGTCATAATAACCCATCTGGTTCACTAATGTCCTTTAGGGAAGGAAATCTGCCACCCTTACCCGGTCTGGCCTATATGTGACTCCAGACCCACAGCAATGTGGTTGACTCTTAGCTGCCCCCTGAAATGGCACAGTAAGTCACTCATTTGTAACAAACTGCTCAGAAAAGCAATAAGAAGAATAAAACCAGATGGACCACCCAGCATCGACTTTGGCACGGCTACGGACACGACAATGACACACCCAGCCCAGGCGACCCTGCAAAGACCTCCTCACTAACATCTGGGGACTTGAGATCTGTCCTACAGATTAGTCAAGCAAGGGCATGACATAGTCATACTCACAGAATCATATCTTTCAGCCAATATCCCAGACTCCTCCATCACCATCCCTGGGTATGTCCTGTCCCACCGGCAGGACAGAATCACCAGAGGCGGTGGCACAGTAGTATACAGTCGGGAGTGAGTGGCCTTGGGAGTCCTCAACATTGACTCCAGATCCCATGAAGTCTCATGGCTTCAGGTCAAGCATGGGAAAGGAAACCTCCTGCTGATTACCACCTACCACCCTCCCTCAGCTGATGAATCAGTACTCCTCCATCTTGAACACCACTTGGAAGAAGCACTGAGTGTAGCAAGGGCACAGAAAGTACTCTAGGTGGGGGACTTCAATGTCCATCACCAAGAGTGGCTCGGTATGACCTGAAGGACATAGCTGCCAGACTGGGCCTGGGGCAGGTGGTGAGAGAATCAACACGAGGGAAAAACCTACTTGACCTCATCCTCACCAATCTACCTGTTATAGATGCATCTGTCCATGACAGCATTGATAGCAGTAACCACCGCACAGTCATTGTAGAGACGAATTCCCATCTTCACACTGAGGACACCCGACATTGTGTTGTGTGGCACGACCACTGTGCTAAATGGGATAGATTCAGAACAGATCTAGCAGCTCAAAACTGGGCATCCATGAGGCACTGTGGGTCATCGGCAGCAACAGAATTGTACTCCACCACAATCTGTAACCTCATGGCCTGGCATATCTCTCACTCTACCATTAACATCAAGCCAGGGGACCAAGCCAGTTCAATAAGGAGTTTACAAGGGCATGCCAGGAGTAGCACTAGGGTGATGGAGGAGTCTGGGACGTTGGCTGAAAGATATGATTCTGTGAGTATGTGCAAGATTTTACACTTTTTTGCATGCATAACGCCCACATAACGACCATTTTACAGCTGAAATGATATAACGCGCAGATATCACTCATTTAGCCACAAAATGGAAACTGACGGTCATTTTTCGGATACTTATTGGCGAGCATTACTTTCCCCATGTGCGTAACGCCGGGAGAAAATAATACCGCCCGCCCACTTTTTGGGGGCGGAATCATAAGAATGGATGAAATCAACGGCCATAATATCACCCAGCGTTACTTTCCGCACGTAATTAACGCCGAGATTCAATAATACCGCCCACCCACTTTTTTTGTCGTAAAAATCACATTTGCCGAAACTAACACCCGGGAGATTGCCAAGAGTCACTTTCACCACCTCGCACACATCTCACCCACAATATCGCTCGCCCAAAACACCGCTCAGATAAAGTGGAACTGAACTAATCACAGCAGTGTGGGCGCCATTTTTAAAATCGCAGGTCGCTTCATTCAAAAGGCTGCTTCAATAAGTGAGTTTGCATTGACTCTGGATTCTTCTCAGGTGAAGTGACCATCTCAACAGACATATTTTCAGACTCTGGACTATTGGGGTTTACTCAAGGTGTATGTTAGTGAGGAAATTATTGCTTCTGATCAATCAATATTATACTTCCATGCAATGGGGCCAGTCATTTCTCAGCCTGCATCGATTAATTTGCAGATGCTGCAGAATGCACATGGCTCAATGTGTGATGCACATCATTTTGTGCCCAATTTAAGATATGCCAGAATGAGGAGGAGGTGCAGACCATACACACCCCGCACTTACAGGAAAAAGAGGTCTTACCTTGACGTGTCCGAGCACACCTTCCTTTGGAGATTGCGCTTCCGTAAGGTGGTGATCAATGAAATATGCGAGCTCATCAGGCCACATATGCAGCCTGCAGGACATCAGTGTTGGTCGAGGTCAAGGTCACTGCGGCACTGTCTTTCTACGCGTCTGGTTCCTTTCGGTCCTCCGCGGACGAGATTTGCCCTCTGTCTCACCATGCCACACATCGCTGCATTAGACAGGTCACGGAGGCCCTGTACATGCGAAGGATGGACTTTATCAGCTTCCCCATGACCACGGAGGCTCAGACTGACAGGGCTGGAGCATTCTACCACATTGCTAAGTTCCCCAGGGTGCAGGGAACAATACAGTGCACTCACATCGCCATGCGGGCACCTTCTCAGGATCCAAAGCTTTTTTGTAACAGAAAAGGATTTCACTCCCTGAAGGTCCAACTAGTTGTCGACCACAACCAGATCATAATGGCAGTGAATGCCAAATGTCCGAGCAGCTTCGATGAGGCTCACATCCTGGGTGAGAGCATTGTCTTTGACATGTTTAAGAGTCAGCCACAAGGACAATGCTGGATGCTTGGTGACAACCAATATGGCTTAACCACTTGGCTGATGACCGTCGCTGCATGACACCCACACCAAGAAGTGATACAACCAGAGCCACAGAGACACACGCAATGTGGTCCAGAAAACAATAACTGTGCTTAAGCAGCGCTTTAGATGCCTGGAGCACTCAGGAGGCGAGCTACAATGTAACCCTGAGCAAGTAGCTAAATTCATGGTCGTGTGTTCAATGCTGCACAACCTGGCTATCAGGAGGGGACAAGAATTGCCAGAAGGGACTGATGGTCCACTTCAGGAGAGAGAGGAAGAGGAGGATGAGGGGCTGGCGCTGACCTACGGCCAGACAATCAGGCTGGCTATGCAACCAGGCCCAAGCCCCCCTCCAGATCGCAGGAAAGGGCCCGTGGTGGCTACATAGCTGCAAGACTCTTACATCAGGAGCTCATAACAGAACGATTTGCCTGAAAGAACATTGCTGTGATTGACAAAGCTGACACACTGCTGTGTGTGTGCAGCTCAGACATCAATGGTGGGCATTACCTTGGTGCCAGTTAAAGTTTAAGTTGATTGAAGTTAAGTTTTATTTAACCCTTTCATGTTAAGGAATCACCAGTGTGTAACGGTCCAGCTATCTGAGACAATACACAACAAGATTATCTTGAATAAAAAAAATTTAAGACAGCCATTGGTCTGAAATCATAAGTATCATGGGAAAAAACACCCCACCCTCACCCCACTTTTTCCACCATTGACATCAATCAAATGGTCAACATGTCTAGCAACACAGAATACAAAGGCAAAGCAGGAGGATGGGACCCTCCCCCATACATTACAACAAATTGCATACACCGAGATGGAGATATAACCACAGCCATCACCTGCGGACATGCACCTCACTTTCCTTCCCCCTCCCCTTCTTCTCCCCATCTCTACCCCTTCCCCTCCTCGCTCCACGGAGCGTGGCTGAAGAGCTCCTCAGACGGTGCCTCATTGGGGGGGATGAAGGCAGAGGCGGTGATTAGACGGGTACGGGAGCGGGGGGTGGCGAGGGGGGAACATTCTCTGATCCAGAAACAGGATCTTGGTCCTGCCTCTCATCTGTCGTTTGCAGTGGTGGTGCGGAACCTAGGGGTGCAGTGCCACACTCTGGGACCACTGAGAGGCCTGTGCCAGCCGTGTTCCTGGCTATCACCTCCGGAGCCCCCGCTATCTGCGGAACGTACTCAGTCATGGTGGCCAGCTGTCGGGATATGCCCCCCAATGCATCGAAGATCTGGTCACCTGTCATGTATGTAACCATCATGCAATGGTAATTTTCATGTGACTGTAACCTTCATGCAACTCCTGTACACTGTATTTATACCCTAGAAATGCACACCCTGACCACAAGGGGTGAACTTGTGGGAGACACTCCTCACCTGGGTTTCCAGTTATAAAAGGGGAGGTCCCACCCAGGGTCAACACTCCTTGGTCCTGGGAATAAAGGTTAAGGTCACGTAGTGACTGTGTCTGCAGCACATGCCTCGTGTGAGTTTGTAGTACGGTGCAGGGACACCACATTTGGCGATGAGAAACGGGAATCACCGAACCACGAGGATGGTCACCGGTAGCACAGAGGAACGTTACTATGTGGGTGAGGACTGGTACGACTTCGTGGAAAGACTCCAGCAGAGCTTTGTCACGAAGGACTGGCTGGGAGCGACAGCGGCTGACAAGCGGAGGGTGCATCTACTGACCAGCTGCGGACCACAGACGTATGCGCTGATGAAAGACCTGCTCGCACCCCAAAAGCCAGCGGACAAGTCCTTTGAAGAGCTCAGCCAGCTGATCAGTGAGCATCTCAAGCCGGCGAGTAGCATACACATGGCCCGGCACCAGTTCTACACACACCGGTGTCGGGAGGGACAATACATCTCGGACTTCATTGCGGACCTGCGGCGCTTGACCAGTCTCTGTAAGTTCACAGACACCTGCAGGGGGGAGGTGTTAAGGGACTTTTTCATTGAGGGCATTAATCATGCTGGGATTTTCAGGAAGCTCATAGAGGCCAAGGACTTGACGTTAGAAGGGGCGGCGTTGATAGCTCAGACCTTCATGGCAGGGGGAGAGGAGACTAAGCTAATTTACACGCGCAGCCCTGGTCCCAACGTGGCGATGGACCAGGGAGTTAACATTGTGAACTCGGCTAGGGACCCCGCAGGCAGGCAAGGGCATTTTGAAACCGCCCAGGCAGCAACAGACTCTAGGGTGGGCCCGCAACAGGGACAATGGAAAGGGGATTGGCAATTCATGCCATCACGAGGAACAATGCGTCCCGCGATGGGACCATTAACACCCTCCATCAGAGTGCTTAGAAACAACCAAATGGGCAATCAGAGAGGAATGCCTGGTAACAGTCCTTTTGTTAACAACAATCTCAGCTCATGCTGGAGATGCGGGGGTAGACATACTGCGAAAAGCTGCAGGTTCCAGCAATATACCTTTAGGATTTGTAATGTCAGTGCGCACTTGGCCAGGATGTGCAAAAAGGCTGTGGCGAGGCTAATCTGCGAGAGAGAGGAACCAGACAAGGGGTCTGCAATGCAGGATGACACCTGGGGAAAAGCCATGGATGCTGAAGTTCAGCGGGTTCACGTGGCTGACGTCCACAGCTCATACACTAAAATGCCACCCACGATGATAAAAGTTTTATTGAATGGCATCCGGGTGTGCATGGAGCTGGATACGGGAGCTAGCCAGTCACTTATAAGCGCCCAACAATTTGAGAGGCTATGGTACACAGAGCTAGCAAGCCCAAACTGGAACACATTGACACGCAGCTACGGACGTACACCAAAGAGATCATCCCAGTGCTAGGCAGTGCAAACTTGGTGGTAACACATAATGGATCACAGAACTGGCTGCCACTCTGGATTGTCCCGGGGAATGGTCCCGCGCAATTGGGGAGGAGTTGGCTAGCCGAGATGAATTGGAAATGGGGGGATGTGCACGCCATTTCATCTGTGGAGCGAAGTTCATGCTCACAGGTCCTACAAAAATTCGTGTCACTGTTTCAACCTGGTTTCGGAACGTTCAAGGGCACTGAAGTATTGATACACATCACTCCGGACGCCAGACCAGTGCACCACAAAGCCAGAGCGGTGCCGTATGTGATGCGTGAGAAAATTGAAAGTGAATTGGACAGGCTGCTCAGGGAGGGCATAATTTTGGCCGTTGAATTCAGCGACTGGGCAAGTCTCATCGTTCCTGTCCTTAAAGCAGATGGCTTGGTCAGGATTTGCGGTGACTACAAAGCCACCATCAACCGAGTGTCGCTGCAAGACCAATACCCGCTCGAGAGAGCGGAGGACCTTTTTGCCACGCTGCCAAACATGACTCAGGAACTGGCTGAAGAATCCAGTTCTGACCACCATCACGATGCACAAGGGATTATTTATTTACAACAGGTGTCCGTTTGGCATTCGTTCGGCGGCAACTATCTTTCAGCGGAACATGGAAAGCTTGCTCAAACCCATTCCTGGAACAATCATATTCCAAGACGACATCCTTATAACGGGTCAAGACACCGAAGAACACCTCCACAACCTGGAGGAGGTGCTACGCCGACTGGACTGGGTACGCTTGCGGCTGAAAAAGGCCAAGTGTGTGTTTTTGGCCCCAGAGGTCAAGTTTTTGGGCAGGAGGGTTGCCGCAGACGGGATCCGGCCCACTGAATGAAAAACAGAGGCGATCCGCCGGGCGCCCAGGCCCGGCAACACATCGGAGTTGCGATCATTCCTGGGACTTTTGAACTATTTCGGGAACTTTCTGCCGAACTTAAGCACATTGTTGGAGCTGTTACACATGCTCCTGCTTAAAGGTTGTGAATGGCTTTGGGGGGACCGTCAAGAACGAACTTTCAATAAGGCGAGGAACCTGCTCTGTTCCAACAAACTGTTGACTTTCTATGACCCCTGTAAAAAACTGGTTTTAACGTGCGATGCATCGTCCTACGGGGTTGGGTGTGTGTTGCAGCAGGGTAATGATGATGGCCGACTCCAACCGGTGGCTTATGCCCTCCAGGTCGCTCTCCCAGGCAGAGCGTGGATATGGCATGGTCAAAAAGGAAGCACTCGCTTGTGTTTACGGTGTGAAAAAGATGCACCAGTACCTTTTCAGTAGACGGTTCGAGCTAGAGACGGACCACAAGCCGTTAACATCCCTGTTGCCCGACAGCAAGGCTGTCAATGCCAATGCGTCAGCTCGCATGCAGCGATGGGATATCACGCTGGCTGCGTTTGACTACACCATACGGCACTGGCCAGGCACCGAAAATTGTGCTAACATGCTCAGCAGGCTCCCACTGGCCACCACCGAGGGGGCAACGGAGCAAAGCGCTGAGATGGTCATGGCCGTTGAGGCTTTTGACACCGCAGGCTCCCCCATCACAGCCCGCCAGATCAAACTCTGGACCAAAAGGGACCCCCTCCTATCCATGATAAAGAAATGTGTCCTGACTGGGGATTGGGCACCCGCACACAGGGCGTGCCCCGAGGAGGTCAGACCGTTTCAGAGACGGATGGATGAGCTCTCCATCCAAGCCGACTGCCTTCTATGGGGCAGCCGGGTAGTCATGCCCCCAGAAAGGCAGGGAAGCGTTCATCAGGGAACTCCACAGCGAGCACCCTGGCATCGTGTTAATGAAGGCCATTGCCCGGTCACATGTATGGTGGCCGGGGATTGACTCAGATGTGGAACACTGGGTTTGCAGGTGCACGACGTGTGCTCAGCTGGGCAATGCCCCCAAGGAGGCCCCACTCAGTCCATTGACCTGGCCCACCAGACCATGGTCACGTATTCACGTAGACTATGCGGGCCCGTTCATGGGGAAAATTTTCCTGATCATTGTCAATGCATACTCGAAATGGATCGAGTGCACCATATTAAACTCGTGGATGACATCCATCACCGTGGAGAGTCTGTGTACGGTTTTCGCAACCTGCGGCTTGCCGGACATCCTGGTCAGTGATAATGGCCCGTGTTTCACCAGCCACGAATTCCAGGAGTTTATGTCGGGCAATGGTATCAAACACGTCTGGACAGCGCCGTTCAAGCCGGCTTCCAATGTCCAGGTGGAACGTGCAGTCCAAGTCATAAAACAGGGCATGTTACGCATCCAAGGACCCTCCCTTCAGTACCGCCTATTGCGCCTCCTGCTGGCCTACAGGTCCCGCCCGCACTCGCTCACAGGAGTCCCACCAGCGGAACTCCTCATGAAACGCACGTTTAAAACGCAGCTGTCCCTCATTCACCCAGCTCTGGCAGACATTGTTGAGGGCAAGCACCAGTCCCAATCTGAGTTCCATGATCGAAACTCAAGGGGGAGGTGCATAGAAATTGATGACCCGGTATTGGTTCTTAACCATGCTTTGGGACTCAAGTGGCTTGAGGGCACAGTAATTGGCAAAGAAGGGAATAGGGTCATAGTGGTCAGACTAAACAATGGGCAGATATGCCGCAAACACTTGGACCAAGTAAAGAAAAGGTTCAGCATAGACACGGAGGAACCTGAAGAAGAACATGCGATGTCACCCACACCACTGCCAGTGGACGAGCAACGAGGACAATCCACAGCATGCACAGTCCCTGCGGCCAGCCCGGACAGGCCGGAATCACCTCAGGTGACAGAGACGCGTGCTGAGGCTCAGCCACCAGAGCCACAACTGCGGCGCTCCATGGGAGAGCGTCGACCACCTGACAGACTTAACCTTTGACACAAAAAGACATAAGGGGGGAGGTGATGTCATGTATCTAATCATCATGCAACGGTAATCTTCATGTAACTGTAAACTTCATGCAACTCCTGTACACTGTACTTATACCCTAGAAATGCACACCCTGACCACAGGAGGTGAACTTGTGGGAGACACTCTTCACCTGGGTTTCCAGGTATAAAAGGGGAGTTTCCACCCAGGGTCAATACTTCTTGGTCCCGGGAATAAAGGTTAAGATCACGTAGTGACCGTGTCTGCAGTACATGCCTCGTGTGAGTTTGTAGTATGGTGCAGGGACACCACAGTCACCAATGTCTACAGTCCTCCTGGACAACTGTACCATCTCTCCGCTCTCATGTGGCACTCGTGGACCAGACCTGCCGCATCCACAAAACCTCCTCCGGGTCGGCGCTGTCCTGGGGACAAATGGGGTGCCCTGTGGCGAGGTGCTTGGGGCCGGTACCTCCAGAGTGGAGGCGGGAATTGCCGGAGGAGCACTAGATGGCCTTGGGGTGGAATGGCTTCTGGAGCAAGACAATGCAGCTTCCTCGAAGTCCGCGCTCTCATCCATAGAGAACAGACCCAGCGGATTGACAGGCGAGAATTGGAGTTCCTCAGTACCAGATGTAGGATCGTCCGATGAGTCCGGCCCTGTGCCCCCATCTTCTGGCCTCTGTGGTGTTGCCTGGGGCCGCTCTGCTGGCTGAGCTGCAAAACACAAATGAGGTTATTAGAGGAGAAAGGGCTGCTAGGATCACAAGGTGATTCCAGCGCTAAACACAGCACCACCGCTATCAAAATCATCACAGATATCACATTTCATGACCATCAACACATTCTGCATTGCAATGATTTTCATTAGGCCAGCATTATTTATTTTAGAAATCATCTATCATATATGATTGCTTGGATATCAGTGGGTGTGACATCTATTGACTTTACATCAGGCAATGGTGTAAACTTTACTCACGTCGTATCGCTTCAGGTTCTGCAGATGCTTGCATGGCCGTCTGGGGGTGCTTCCCCACGAAAGTGAGCACCCGCTCCTCCAACTTTGTGATGTCAGTGGGAACTGGTGGCCCCCCACCCATTCGCCTCTGCCTGGACCTCATCATCGATAGCTTCTTCTGTAAAAGGTGACAGGATGACATGGCATGAGATCATTGCATGATATCATTGTTAGGTACTGTCACAGAGACTGATACCTGTACAACACATAACCGGCAGATGTAATCATGATTATTTTTATATATGTAAACTTGTATTCACTTTGTGCAGCCACCAGAGGGCTCATCCCTTGGAGTCCCAAGGGATCCCATAATCCATTGGGAGCACAGGTATTTAAGGAGGCCTCACAGATTGGAGAGGCACTCTGGAGACCTACATTAAAAGACTAAGGCCACACTTCACTTTGAGCTCACAGTATTCAATCTGACTCTTTCTTCATACATAACAACTGGCGGCGAGATACAGATAGCGAACCCAAAGATGCAGAGAACAGTGGGCATTCTGGAGAAATTCTCGGAGGGCGATGATTGGGAAACATTTGTGGAGTGACTCGACCAATACAGCGTAGCCAACATGCTGGATGGAGAAGAGAACGCTGCCAAACGAAGGGCGATTCTCCTCACTGTCTGTGGGGCACCAACGTGTGGCCTGATGAATAATCTGCTTAATCCAGCGAAACCCACGGAGAAATCGTACGATGATTTGTGCACACTGGTCCGGGAGCATTTGAACCTGAAGGAAAGCGTTCTGATGGCGAGGTACCGGTCCTACACCTACAAAAGGTTTGAAGGTCAGGAAGTGGCGAATTATGTCGTCGAGCTAAGACGCTTTGCAGGACATTGCAAATTTGAAGGACATTTGGAGCACATGCTCAGAGACTTTTTCGTCCTTGGCATTGGCCACGAAACTATACTTCACAAACCTTTGACTGTCGAGACCCCAACCTTTAGTAAGGCCACAGCGATAGCCCAGGCGTTCATTGACACTAGTGACAATACTAAGCAAATCTCTCAGCACACAAGTGCTGCTACAAGCACTGTGAACAAAGTGATGTTGTTTTCAAATTGCAACATACAGGGCAGGTCATACATTCCTGCAGCTGCATGTCCGCAGATGTCTCAGAGTCCACCATCAAGAGTGATGAATGCAAGGCCATTAACACCTTGTTGGTGCTGCGGGGATGATCATCATTTCCATTCATGCCGCATCAAAGGGTACGTTTGCAAGGGCTGTGGAACAATGGGACATCTCCAACGTATGTGCAGGCGAGCTGCAAATCCTGTTAATCCTGCAAACCACCACGTTGGCGAGTGATACTTAAAGGGTTGACGGTGGATAGGCAATGGCAAACATTTAAAGATCACATGGATGAACTTCAACAATTGTACATCCCTGTCTGGAGTAAAAATAAAATGGGGAAGTTGGCTCAACTGTGGCCAACAAGGGAAATTAAGAATAGTGTTAAATCCAAGGAAGAAGCATATAAATTGGCCAGAAAAAGCAGCAAAGCTGAGGACTGGGAGAATTTTGTAATACAGCAGAGGAGAACAAAGGGTTTAATTAGGAGGGGGGAAATAGAATATGAGAGGAAGCTTGCTGGGAACATAAAAACTGACTGCAAAAGCTTCTATAGATATGTGAAGAGAAAAAGATTAGTGAAAATAAACATAGATCCCTTGCAGATTCAGGTGAATTTATAATGGGGAACAAAGAAATGGTGGACCAGTTAAACAAATACTTTGGTTCTGTCTTCATGAAGGAAGACACTAATAACCTTCCGGAAATACTAGGGGACCGAGGGTCTAGTGAGAAGGAGGAACTGAAGGAAATCCTTATTAGACGGGAAATTGTGTCGGGGAAATTGATGGAATTGAAGGCCGATAAATCCCCGGGGCCTGATAGTCTGCATCCCAGAGTACTTAAGAAAGTAGCCCTAGAAATAGTGGATGCATTGGTGATCATTTTCCAACAGCCTATCGACTCTGGATCGGATCCTATGGACTGGAGGGTAGCTAAAGTAACACTACTTTTTAAGACAGGAGGGAGAGAGAAAACGGGTAATTATAGACTGGTTAGCCTGACATCAGTAGTGGGGAAAATGTTGGAATCAATTATTAAAGACAATTATTATAGCAGCACATTTGGAAAGTAGTGACGGGATCAGTCCAAGTCAGCATGGATTTATGAAAGGGAAATCCTGCTTGACAAATCTTCTCGAATTTTGTGAGGATGTAACTGGTCGAGTGGACAAGGGAGAACCAGTGGATGTGGTATATTTAGACTTTCAAAAGGCTTTTCACAAGGTCCCACACAAGAGATTGGTGTGCAAAATCAAAGCACATGGTATTGGGGGTAATGTACTGACATGGATAGAGAACTGGTTGGCAGACTGGAAGCAGAGAGTTGTGATAAATGGGTCCTTTTCAGAATGGCAGGCAGTGACTAGTGGGGTACTGCAGGGCTCAGTGCTGGGACTCCAGCTATTTACAACATACATGAATGATTTGAATGAGGGAATTGAGTGTAATATCTCCAAGTTTGCAGATGACACTAAACTGGGTGGTGGTGTGAGCTGTGAGGAGGGTGCTAAAAGGCTGCAGGATGACTTGGACAAGTTAGGTGAGTAGGCAAACGCGTGGCAGATGCAGTATAATGTGGATAAATGCGAGTTTATCCACTTTGGTGGCAAAAACGCAAAGGCAGAATATTATCTGAATGGCGACAGATTAGAAAAAGGGGAGGTGCAACGAGACCTGGGTGTCATGGTACATCAGTCATTGAAAGTTGGCATGCGGGTATAGCAAGCGTTGAAGAAGGCAAATGGTATGTTGCCATTCATAGCTAGGGGATTTGAGTATAGGAGCAGGGAGGTCTTACTGCAGTTGTACAGGGCCTTAGTGAGGTCTCACTTGGAATATTGTGCTCAGTTTTGATCTCCTAATCTGAGGAAGGATGTTCTTGCTATTGAGGAAGTGCAGCGAAGGTTCACCAGACTGATTCCCGGGATGGCAGGACTGACATATGAGGAGAGACTGGATCGACTGGGTCTGTATTCACTGGAGCTTAGAAGGATGAGAGGGGATTTCATAGAAACATATAAAATTCTGATGGGACTGGACAGGTTCGATGCAGGAAGAATGTTCCCGATGTTGGGGAAGTCCAGAACCAGGGGACATAGTCTAAGGATAAGGGGTAAGCCATTTAGGACTGAGATGAGGAGAAACTTCTTCACTCAGAGAGTTGTTAATCTGTGGAATTCCCTACTGCAGAGAGTTGTTGATGGCAGTTCATTGGATATATTCAAGAGGGAGTTAGATATGGCCCTTACGGCTAAAGGGATCAAGGGGTATGGAGAGAAAGCAGTAAAGGGGGACTGAGGTGAATGATCGGTCATGATGTTATTGAATGGCGGTGCAGGCTTGAAGGGCCGAATGGCCTACTCTTGCACCTATTTTGTATGTTTCTATGATGCAGAGGAGGACAGATCCACAGTGGATTATGACGAATCAGAGCCTCAGACTGAGAAGGCAGAGGTACATGGGGTGCACACAGTTACCACAAAGTGTCTCCCGAAAATGCTGAACGTTGAACCAAATGGACTCGTGATGTCAATTGAGCTGGACACGGGTGCGCGCCAGTCCATCATGCGCAAAAACACTTTCGAAAAATTGTAGTGCAGTAAGGCCTCAAGGCCAGTCTTAACTCCAATTCGCACAAAACTAAGAACTTATACAAAGGAACTGATTCCCGTAATCAGCAGTGCTACTGTAAAGGTATCCTACAATGGAGCAGTGCACAAGCTACCACTCTGGGTGGTACCGGGCGATGGTCCCACGCTGCTTGGCAAGAGCTGGCTGGGAAATATAAGCTGGAACTGGGACGATGTCCGAGCGCTATCGCCCGCTAACGACATTTCGTGTGCCCAGGTCTTAAACAAGTTCCCTTCGCTGTTCGAACCAGGCATCGGGAAATTCCAAGGAGCAAAAGTGCAGATCCACCTAATTCCGGGGGTGCGACCCATTCATCACAAGGCAAGAGCAGTACCGTAAATGATAAGAGAAATGTTGGAGATCGAGTTAGACCGGCTGCAAAGAGAGGGCATAATTTCACTGATCGAATTCAATGAGTGGGCCAGTCCGATTGTCCCAGTCCTGAAGGGAGACGGCACCATCAGAATCTGTGCGATTACATAGTAATTATCAATCGTTTCTTCATGCAGGACCAATACCCACTATCAAAGGCCGATGACCTCTTTGCTGGTGGGAGGAAAGTCGTTCATGTAGCTGGATTTGACTTCAGCCTACATGACGCAGGAGCTGGAGGAATCATAGAAGGGCCTGACCTGCATACTGGTACTAGCATGTGATGCGTCGTCATATGGCGTCGGGTGTGTATTGCAACAAGCTAATGATTTTGGGAAATTACAACCGGTTGCTTATGCATCCAGGAGTCTGTCTAAGGCTGAGGCTGAGAGAGCTGACAGCATGATTGAAAAAGGAGCGTTAGCATGTGTCTATGGGGTAAAGAAAATGTATCAATATCTGTTTGGGCTAAAATTTGAATTGGAAACTGACCATAAGCCATTTATATCCCTGTTTTCTGAAAGTAAGGGGATAAATACTAATGCATCGGTCCTCATCCAGAGATGGGTGCTCACGTGGTCCGCATACAACTACGCCATCAGCCACAGGCCAGGCACAGAAAACTGCGCTGATGCTCTCAGTATGCTGCCATTGCCCACCACGGGGGTGGAAATGGCGCAACCCGCAGATTTAATCATGGTTATGGAAGCATTTGAGAGTGAGCAATTACCCGTCACAGCCTGGCAGATTAAAACCTCGACAAGCCAGGACCCCTTATTGTCCCTAGTCAAAAATTGTGTACTTCATAGGAACTGGTCCAGTGTCCCAGTGGAATTGCAGGAAGAGATAAAGCCGTTCCAATGGCGCAAAGATGAAATGTCTATACAGGCAGACTGTCTTCTGTGGGGTAATCGAGTAGTGGTTCCCAAGAAGGGCAGAGACACCTTCATCAGTGACCTCTACAATACCCACCCAGGCATCGTAATGATGAAAGCGATAGCCAGATCCCACGTGTGGTGGCCCGGTATCGATGCGGACTTAGAGACCCGTGTGTACAGATGTAACACATGCTCGCAGCTAAGCAATGCACCAGGGAGGCGCCACTAAGCTTATGGTCTTGGCTCTCCAAACCGTGGTCTAGGGTCCATGTCGACTATGCAGGCCCGTTTTTGGGTAAAATATTTCTTGTGGTTGTAGATGCGTACTCCAAATGGATTGAATGTGAGATAATGTCGGCAATCACGTCCGCTGCCACCACTGAAAGCCTGCGGACCATGTCTGCCCGATGTCCTGGTGAGTGACAATGGGCCATGTTTTACGAGTGCTGAGTTCAAAGAATTCATGACCCATAACGTGATCAAACATGTTACAACTGCTCTGTTTAAACCAGCATCCAATGGTCAGGCAGAGAGAGCAGTGCAAACCATCAAGCAGGGCTTGAAGAGGGTAACAGAAGGCTCACTGCAGACTCGCCTCTCCCGAGTCCTGATTAGCTACCGCACAAGACCCCACTCGCTTACTGGGATCCCACCTGCTGAACTGCTCATGAAAAGGGCACTTAAGACAAGGCTCTCGTTAGTTCACCCTGATCTACATGAACAGGTAGAGAGCAGGTGGCTCCAATAAAGTCAATATTATAACAGCGCAAATGTGTCACGTGAGATTTAATTCAATGATCCTGTATTTGTATTGAATTATGGACAAGGTCCCAAGTGGCTTCCTGGCACTATTGTGGCCAAAGAGGGGAGCAGGGTGTTTAGGGTCAAACTTTCAAATGGACTCATTCACTGGAAACACTTGGACCAAATCAAACGCAGATTCACGGACTATCCTGAGCAACCCACCTTGGACCCTACCTTCTTTGAGCCCCCAACACACACACCAGTGGCAACCGACATAGCAGTTGATCACGAAGCAGAACCCATCATCCACACCAGCCCAGCGGGACTCACCACACGAGGCAGCCCAGCAAGGCCAGCTGCAAAGCAGCCCAGTGAGGCCTCAACAGACGATTCACCAATACCAGCATTTGCCCCAAGACGATGCACCAGGGCAAGAAGGGCCCCAGATCGACTCATCTTGTAAATAGTTATACTGTTGACTTTGGGGGGGGAGTGTTGTTGTATTTGTAAACTTGTACTCATTATGTACAGCCACCAGAGGGCTCATCCCCTGGAGTCCTAAGGGATCCCATAATCCATTGGGAGCACAGGTATTTAAGGAGGCCTCACAGGTTGGAGAGGCACTCTGGAGACCTGCAATAAAAGATTAAGGTCACACTTCACTTGAGCTCACAGTATTCAGTCTGACTCCTCCTTCATACATAACAATTATTATGATAATTATCATTCTTTACCAAAAGACGTACACCGTGACCACAGGCTTTGACTACAACATTCCTGGTAAAAATGAAAGACCTTACATCTGCTGATCATCACTCATAACTCTTACAAATTAAATTATATAAATACCAGTACATGTAAATAAATGTAATACTTACTCTTGTGGATCCGACAAGGTCATTCCATTGTTTGCGGCATTGGTTGCCCTCACGCATCTCATTGGTTGCCAACGAGACCACCCCTGCTATCTCAGCCCATATCTTCTGGTATGCTTTTGGGGTTGGCTTCCCACGCCATCCCTGTGCCAAATCACCCCAGCGTGACTCAATCTCCTGCAGGAGGGAGGCATTTGCCTCGTCTGAGAACTTCCTCGCTCTTTTGAGCCCTCCAATATGCTCCTCTCCCAGTTCACTGCTCTCGCCAGCGTCAGTCTCCACAGCGTGCTGTGTCGCCTCCTCCTCTCCCTCCATTATAGGCACCAATTCGGACAACTATCTGACTGGTAACAGCTAATTTTTTTGCCCAATTTGCTTAAAGCTCAAAACTCTCCCTCCTTCCTCCCAAAGCAGCCACATCACACCCACACATACCTTCACTTTCTCTCAGCTCCCTCTCTGTCTCCTCTTCTGCGCATGTCATGATGACCTTTGATCTCCTGAATTGCGGGAATCGCACGTTGCCATGCCGTTGCTAAGGACGGCGATACTTTATGGCAGGAGGTCAGAGAGATTTAACGCTACCTCCTGTTTCATATCGCTCGCGGTAGCGCCCAATTTCAAAAATAGAGACTAGGGGCTTTGAGATTGGGCGACAAGCCGGCAATGCGAAAATCTATTTTTACCACCCATGCCGGAAATACCGCCCATTTTTGGGCGATTTGCACAAAAGTCTAAAATCTAGCCCTGAGACTATGTCATGCTCTTGCTTGACTAATCTGTAGGACAGCTCTCAAGTCCCCAGATGTTAGTGAGGAGGACTTTGCAGGGTCGACTGGGCTGGGTGTGCCAATGTCGTGTCCCTAGCTGGTGCCGAGGTCGATACCGGGTGGTCCGTCCGGTTGTATTCTTCTTATTGTTTTTCTGAGCAGTTTGTTACAAATGAGTGATTTCAGAGGACAGTTAATAGTCAACGACATTGCTGTGGATTTGCAGTCACATTTTGGCCAGACCAGGCAAGTGCCAACCTGGGGATGCTACAATACGGGACTACATGCATGCTTAACAGAGGAAGCAGCATGCTATAGACAGGGCTATGTGATCCCACAATCAACAGATCAGATCAAAACTCTGCAGTCCTGCCACATCCAGTCGTGAATGGAGGTCGACCATTAAACAACTAACAGAAGGAGGAGGCTCCCTGAATATCCCCATCCTCAATAATGGCGGAGTCCAGCACGTGAATACAAAAGACAAGGCTGAAGAATTTGCAACCACTTTCAGCCAGAAGTGCCGAGTGGATGATCCATAACGGCCTCCTCCTGAGGTCGCCACCATCACAAAAGCCAGTCTTCAGCCAATTCGATTCACTCCACATGCTTTCAAGAAACTGGCTACAGCAAAGGCTATGGGGCCCAAAAATATCCCGGCAGTCATGCTGAAGACTTGTGCTCTAGAACTAGCTGTGCATCTAGCCAAGCTGTTCCAGTACAGCTACAACACTGGCATCTATCCAACAATATGGAAAACTGCCCAGGTATGTCCCGTCCACAAACACAGGACAAATCCAATTCATCCAATTACTGCCCCATCAGTCTGCTCTCAATCTGCAGCAAAGTAATGGAAGGTGTTGTTGACAGTGCTATCAAGCAGCACTTACTCACCAATAACCTACTCACCGATGCTCAGTTTGGGTTCCGCCAGGACCACTCGGCACCTGGTCTTGCTCCTCTCGTAAGTATTTTTTGCCATTTTGTCCTTCAGAGGGTGAAAGTTAGTGAGTGGCTACTGAAAGGAGATTGTAGATGCACAGGGATTGTGCTGTTAGTGCATATGTGGAGAGGGAGGAACAGCATGAGGCAAGTGGATGAGAAGGTGTTGAACGGGAACCGCTTGTGTGAAGTGAGGATGGTGTTCTGAGAGAAATTGTTGATCGTGCAAAAGCTACAATGTGACAAGAGAATGCTGTTAGTGGCTGGGGTAAATGGAGCGAGGAAGAGGGGCGTGTGTGTTTTGCAATGAGAATAAGAAGAATGGTGTAATGTGGCGCTTCGTGCTGGGTGGTGTAGGAAGTGTTGGAGGGAAGGGAATTCTCGGCAGTGCTGGGAGAGGGGGATGAAGGATTGTTTTCATGGGTGTAGCGAGCGAAGGATAAATGAAGATACTCATCCTTGTTAATCTAGTGAGGTCACTGAAGCACTTCCTGCACTGTATCCGGGTCCTGGGGTGACAACCTCTGAAATCTCTCACCGTGCTTGGTGGACAAAGTGTTTCGCAATCCACCTGGCATTGGTGGGGAACTGGAGTTAACTCCTCGCCCTCACCTCTTCCACAAGCACTTCCAGAACCTGAGCGCTTACGTTCCCTCTCAGTTCGTAGAAGATTCTTCTTCCAGTACCATGGAAACAAAAGAAGGCAGAAGGGCATGCAACCGCTATTTAAGAAGAGCATTCACACTTTAAATGGACCTCTGGTTGACCCTCAGAAATTGCTCCCTAGAAGTGGGCGGTTTTCTAATCGGGTTAGCCAATTCTGTGGGAAACCCACTGGTGAAATGATAATGAGACCCGGGGGTTAAATAACCAAGGTCTGATTTGGGCTGCAGTGGCTGAGTTTTAAACTGAGACCAAAACTCATTATCCCAAATCTGACCTGGAGTTACAATCGTATCCTAGGACTTGGAATAGACAGATGATGTTGGCATTCTTCCTTGATCCTTGATTTGTGTCATCATGAAGATAATTGGGCATTGAAAGAAAATAATATGTTGGAGGAGTGTCTACATCAACTTTCCAATGACAATGCTCATACAGTATGAACAAAAGCAGGGAAAGATGAGGAAGAATGAAAAAAAAGGATTTTGATGATGATGAGATAAAATGATGGTAAACATGTTTATATATGTTGGAAATCAAATGCTTGGTGAAGATAATATGAAGAAGAGGTGAGAAGGCACACTGCTCTGGTCGGAGGTGTTTTTGATGGGTTAGTTACTCTGGAGGAGCAGAAGCATGTCATAGGATGTGAAGATGAGAGTGAATGAGGTACATCATCATCATAGGCAGTCCCTCAAAATCGACGAAGATTTGCTTCCACTCTAAAAGTGAGTTGTCAGGTGACTGTACAGTCCAATACGGGAATTACAGTCTCTGTCACAGGTGGGACAGACAGTGGTCGAAAGAAAGGGTGGGTGGGGAGCCTGGTTTGCCGCACACTCCTTCTGCTGCCTGTGCTTGGTTTCTGCATGCTCTCGGCGATGAGACTCGAGGTGCTCAGTGCCCTCCTGGATGCTCTTCCTCCACTTTGAGTGATCTTGGGCCAGGGATTTCCAGGTGTTGGTGGGGATGTTGCACTGTATCAAGGAGTCTTTGAGGGTGTCCTTGAAACGTTTCCTCTGCCCACCTGGGGCTCGCTTGCCATGTAGAAGTTCCGAGTAGAGTGCTTGTTTTGGGAGTCTTGTGTCCAGCAATGTGGCCTGCCCAACGGAGCTGGTCGAGTGTGGTCAGTGCTTCGATGCTGGGGATGTTGGCCTGATCGAGAACACCGACGTTGGTGTGTCTATCCTCCCAGGGGATTTGCAGGATCTTGCGGAGACATCGTTGGTGGTATTTCTCCAGCGATTTGAGGTGTCTGTTATATATGGTCCATGTCTGTGAGCCATACAGGAGGGCAGGTATCACTACAGCCCTGTAGACCATAAGCTTGATGCCAGATTTGAATGAGGTACACTCCAATGCTCACATCTGAGAACTGAATGTAAAGAAGCAGAGGTTGGATACGTTTAGAATGCACAGTCCAAGTAAGAAATTACATATCAATTCAGAGTTACTGGCGGGGATGGGGGTGGGTGCTTTGTATGGGAGGGCTTAAGTGGAAGTGTGACAACAGACTGACAGCTGTGAGAGTTAACAGAAGTGAGAGCAAAGTCTTGTGCCCACAGTGAGCCTGGTTATGATTGAGCGGCTCATAAGGGTGATCACCTTCTCCCATATCCTCCCACACATTTAGCTGTCCTAAACGGGAACATACAGAGTGATGATAATCTGAAGTAATATACAATTATGCTGACAGATTATTTTACACTTGGCCCTGCTAGGGATGCCAGTTGCCTATAATTTGCAAAGGTTACAGAACATAATTTCTAGTAATTTTAGATTATATCCTGTTGGCACTTTACTACAAATCCTATTATAATTAATCAGCAGTCTTATGTTTGAATACTCTTATCAATCCTTAATAAGTAAATTTGAATGAACTTGAGAGGGGGTTGCTGAGAGCACCTAACAATGCTAAAGTTTAAATATTCTAATCCATTTCATGAAAAGAGATATACTTTAATTACTGCTTCACATTTGTTCCTATTTTATTGATCAAAAGATAAGTTTGCACAAGCATACTTGCAATTCCTCATTTTATTTACTTTTATTTTATATTGTAAAGGATATTGGCAACATCTATTGCCATACTCATTTCCTCTGGCATTCACAATGTGCTTAGAGTGTACATTAGGTCATGATGTGCACAACCTAAGCACCACCTAATATGATTAACACCACCATTTATGGGCACCATATCCGCTCTTGTTGTAATTCAGCTCGAACTGGGTTAGGCATTCTGCCAAGATATGTAACAAGTGTGCATTGAGTTAACTACAGTTAATCATAGCACAGACCAACTGTACAATGATTTATATTCATTTATGACTTCAAACAATCTGAAAAATTAATGATTTAAGAAAACACAGTTCATTTCATTTGGTTATTTAACATATGTTAAGTAATAACTGAAATCCTTGAACCTAAAGCTTATTAACATTTCACAAGCTGAATGTTCATGATAATTTTGTCCAAAAAATTGCTTTCAAAGTAATGGTGAAGCTAATAGCACTCAGCATTATTTATGCAAAAATTATTTATATTTATGCTTCTACAAGTATGTAAAAAATAAACGTTATTTCCTTAGAGGCTGAGACAGGAGAAATTATTATGGGGAATAAGGAAATGGCAGAAATGCTAAACAAGTATTTTGTATCTATCTTCACAGTAGAAGACTCAAAAAGCCTACCTAAAATGGTGGGGAACCAAGGGTCTAATGAAAGTGAGGAACTTAATGTAATTAATATAAGTAGAGAAAAAGTACGAGAGAAATGAATGGGACTAAAAGCCGACAAGTCAGGTGTCCCAATACCTGCATTCAATGTGTATAGGGAAGTGAATAGCTTTACTTGTATGAGACGTACAGATGACCTGTTGCACGATGTGATCACAGTTTTCCTTCACATGACCTGCAGTGTCTTGTGAATGGGGTAGTGTGGGAAGGTGGAGTAGAGATAGAAGATCAGCCATGATCTTATTAAATGGCGGAGCAGGCTTGAAGGGCCGAACGCTCTGCTCCTATTTCTTATGTTCTTATGTTAAATCCCCTGGACCTGATGGCCTACAACGTAGGATTCTGAAAAGAAGTAGCTGCCGTGATAGTGGATGCATTGGTTTTGATCTTCCAAAATTTCTAGATTCTAGAATGGCCCCAGCAGATTGGAAGATAGCAAGTGTAACATCGCTGTACAAGAAAGGAGGGAAAGAAAAAACAGGGAACTACAGGTCAGTTAGCCTGACATCAGTCTTCAGAAAAATACTGGAATCAATTGTTAGGGAAGTGGTATCAGGCCACTTAGAAAATCATAACATGATTAGGCAGTCAACATGGTTTTATGAAAGGGAAATCGTGTTTAACAAATTTATCCGAGTTTTTTGAGGATGTAACTAGCAGGCTAGATAAAGGGGAACCAGTGGATGTATTTAAATTTCCAAAAGGCATTTGATAAGGTGCCACATCGAAGGTTATTACACAAGATATGGGCTCATGGGATTGGAGGTAATGTGTTAGCATGGATAAAGAATTAGATAATGGACAGAAAACAGAAAGCAGGGTCAAACAGGAATTTTTTCAGGTTAGCAGACTGTAACTAGTATAGTGCCGCAAAGATCAGTGCTGGAGCCTCAGTTATTCACAATCTATATTAATGACCTAGATGAAGGGACCGAGTGTAATGTATCCAAGTTTGCTGATGATACAAAGCTAGGTGGGACAGTAAGCTGTGAGGAGAATACAAAGGGTCTGAACTTGGTCAAAGCTAAGGCCCGCCCAAGTGTCGCCGAGGATTGAGTCGGGCCCAAGGAGGAGGGAACACATAAAAATTAAAAGTTACACAAAAAAAAACACTGGAAAACCTTCAGGAGACCCCAGCCACCTGAATTGTTGTTAAAAAAAAAGTTTACTAATCTTTTTTTGCAGGACTTCATATTTACCGTTGAGGTTAGATCTTCCTCCACGCAGCAGTCTTTCACTCTGCTGCCATTGACTCCCACCCGGAGCAATCTGGCAGCTCGGCAGGCGGGAGGACACTTACGCACCTTGCATGCTAGGAGACGTCAGCGGGCGGTTCCCAGTGGTCCTGCCCCCCCGCCACCCCTGCCGTGGGAGGCCTAGAGGAAACTGGCACCAGGGGAAAACCACCCAGAAAACTCGGGGCAGTTGGTGGCAGCGGGTGGTAAGTGCACCAAGTTTGGGGCCAAAGATTTTGCAAAGGGATATAGATAGACTAGGTGAGCGGGAAGTGAGGTGGCAGATGGAGAATAGTGTAGGGAAATTTGAGCTTATTCACTTTGGTAGGAAGAATAGAAAAACAGAAAATTTTTTAAATGATGAGGAACATTTAAATGTTGGTGTTCAGAGAGATTTGGGTGTCATCGTGCAAGAAACACAGAAAGTTAACATGTAGGTACAGCAAGCAATAAGAAAGGCAAATGGCATGTTGTCCTTTATTGCAAGGGAGTTGGAGTATAAGAGTAAGGAAGTCTTGCTACAATTGTACAGAGCCTTGGTGAGACCACACCTGGAGTACTGTGCACAGTTTTGGTCTCCTAATCTAAGGAAGGATATACTAGCCTTGGAGGTGGTGCAATGAAGGTTCACTAGATTGATTCCTGAGATGAAAGGGCTGTCCTATGATGAGAGATTGTGTAGAATGGGCCTATACTCTGGAGTTTAGAAGAATGAGATATGATTCTCATACAAGATTCTGAAGGGGATTGACAGGGTAGATGCTGAGAGGTTGCTTCCCCTGGCTGGAGTGTCTAGAACTAGGGGCACAGTCTCAGACTAAGGGGTAGGCCATTTAAGACCGAGATGAAGAGGAATTTCTTCACTCAGAGGGTTGTGAATCTTTGGCATTCTCTGCCCCAGAGGACTGTGGATGCTGAGTTTCTGAATATATTTAAGTCTGAGATAGATAGATTTTTGGAGTCCAGGGGAATCAAGGGATATGGAGATCGGGCGGGAAAGTGGAGTTGAAGTCGATGATCAGCCATGATCTTATTGAATGACAGCGCAGGCTCGAGGAGCCGTACAGCCTATTCCTGCTCTGACTTCTTATTTTTTTATGTTCTTAGATGCAACAGCAACTTCATGCGAGGGTAGTTGTGCGATTAAAGGCGGCAATCCAAAAGTTGCTATCTGAGATGCATCGCTCCATCGTTAGCTTTGCGAAAATGGTATCTCGATGACTGACTCACCTATTTTCTATGTTTCTATAGCAGGAATGGGGTACTGAAGTTGCATGTTCAGCCATGAACTCATTGAATGGCGGTGTAGGCTAGAAGGGCCGAATGGCCTACTCCTGCACCTATTTTCTATGTTTCTATGTTTCAAAAACATTGAGGGGGATGAAGTTCCTGCATTTGCACGTAGATATGAACTAAACTCGCCACAGAAAATTAGAGCTTGTCCATTTCAGTCTAAGTACTCATTTTGATGGCGTGATAAGTGTTAATTACTGCCAGTCAACCTCTCTGGCACTGAAAATTAACTATTACAAGTGTGGAGTCTCATTCCTTCCTAGTAGAAGTGGGATGTGGTCTGCGGGCTTTGCAACGAGTCCTTGGACCTCCACAGCTGCAGCCTTGTCTCTTGTCTCCCAGCACCAGCACCTCTGGGGATCAGCTGCCCCCCCCCCCCCCCACCCCACCCCTAGCACTAACTCCATGCCTTGCATTGTTTCTATGTGCCTTTGATGTCTTTAGGCTCCCAACATAATTTCTGCTCCCTCCCACTGGTCCTGATGTCCCTCCTGCCAGTTTGTGTGGCTTTTTATTGCAAATAAATGCATCTTAACATGTTTTAAATTCTCATTGTTTAGATGGCTATAAACTCTGACGAGAGCTTGGTCGAACTAATAACATTTGCTTTTTAATCCAGTTACACAAATGGAATCAAGATTGCATTTGATGACCCAGCACAGACATGAGACAATGGCAGTTTTATTTGTTTGCTTTAAGGTGTTACCCTTCTGGGATTTTATCAGCATAGAACCAGCCATAACAAGGGCCCATGTGTGTACTTACTTTTCCTGCTAAGATGTAAAGGCGGTTGTGGATCAACTCCTCAATCTGTCATCAACACTGTAGACAACTACAACACAAACACAGGAGCTTCAGTGAAACAGTGCTGTTACTAGGTAACAGGTAACGTCTGTTCAACTTAATGGCACAGTGCACGCTATAAAAAGTTTCATGGGAAGAGTTCAGTATTGTTGCATTCTATAAATAATATGCAAATTATGCATCTTTAATGAACAAAGATTATTACATGCTATAATTGTTGAAGCATCAATGAAATACCAAGTTAGATTTAAGGCATCACACTATTGTCTGTTAATTTTAAATACCTTTTTGTAGAGATTCTTCAGTGAATTAACTATGAGTGAACTATAAATATATTGCACTGTATAATCCTGTTCTTTCACAAAGCTTTTCCTATATTTATGCTTTGTTTAGTTGAAGATATAGACTAAGAATCATGGATGGGGTTCTCCTCACTAGACCACCAAGTAGCTCCAAAATAGTCTCTCCCGCCATCCACTCCCACATGTGCTTAAACATGAATAAGACCACCAAGAAACTCAGATGAATGTATATCCACTGGACCTCCAGGGGATATCATTTCAAACGTATAACACATATCTGCTTCCAGACAATCTTTTCCAGCTACCAGTTCGTACTTGCTAAACACTATATAGTGGTAGAAATCACTGAGTATACTTTTAATGAATTGGTTCCCATGCACTTGTCAAATTCCTAAGTGTGGTATATTAATAAGGTTGTTAACCCATTTCTCTGAAACAGATTAATGATTTAATTAAAATAGCGCACCAGAAATTTTACGTGAGTATGTTACATAATTCATTAAAAAAGCACTCAGATAATCTCTTAACCCATAGGGACAGATTTTGGGCATAAAATGGTGTTATGTATGTGCAAAAGGGATACATACACTCTAATTATTTCTCAACACATGCCCAGATTCATTTTCTTAAAGTGACATCTGCTTTGTTGGCCCTAAATTGGACCAAAAGTTGAAACATTTTAATTTTGCTTTTTAATTTGGAATTAGTACTTATCCCTGATAATGTCTCCATGTTGCTTACTTTGAGGCAGTAATTATAATATTTAAAAGGGAATTGGATAAATATTTGAGGAGGGGGAATATAAAAGAATATGGGGAAAGGACTGGGAAATGGGATTAGATAGCTTCAGTTAAGGCAACATTGTCCCACAGATAGCACTGAGATAAATGGCCAATTAATCTGTTTTTTGGAGGTGGTGATTGAAGGATAAATGTTGACTAGAACACCAGAAGAATTCCCCTGTTCTTCTTTGAATAGTGCTATTGGATCTTTTACATCCACCTGACCAAGTTATTTCACCGAAAAGGTGGCACCTCCAGCAACACAGCACTTCCTGAGTACTACACTGAAGTATCAGCTGGGATCAGGAGATAAAACTTCCACTCTCATTTCAGCAGGACCCTGGCAAAACGGTTATTTACTCCAACATCACAATAGGAGATTGGGAGAAGTTCCTGCAACAGGACTGTGAATCTTCAACTTCTAACTCAGAGGCAGGAATGCTGCCACTGAGCCAAGCTGACACTCTGCAATGTAATGTGCCAAAATAGAAGAAGCCGCATTCACTTCCTTGTAATGGGCTCGAAGAACCGCAGATTAGCTACTGATTTGATCTGATTTTTATGTCACACCAATGCAAGAGCCACAGCATAACTCCAGTTAAAGACAATCACTACGAATGCAAATCATTTTTAGCAGAAATGAATGTGAAACTATCTGGAGAGGGAGTCTGAAATCTCTTTGACATCACTTGTTTGCAGAATAATGATAACTTTTTAAGCTCTAAAATTAAAAGGGTTGATTTTGATTCAGGGGGCAATCGGGTGGACAGGAGGGCAAGTCCCCATCATGCTGTCAGCATGAGGCCTGGATCATTTTAACTCCTGGGCCTCATTAACATTTGAAGGATGGGTTGCCCTCCCGATTGCCTCCAGAATCAGGCAATCCATGGATCTGGCGCATGCAATTACCGGCCCGATTCCAGAGGCCTATTTAAAGCGGGGATGAACCTCTTAAAGTAAGATTGGATCCCCTGGCTGCACCACTTACTGTGGAAGACTTGTTGGCCGCAGAGACAAACTCCTGCTTATCCGATGCCTTCCTAGAGGGCCTGTTGCGAAAGGTGAGGGGCAAGAGGGAGGTACTGTTTCTCAGCACCCACAGGAGCATCCCCAGAGCCACTGTCAAGCAGACAGTAGAGCTCTGCTTTACTTCAGCTCAAAGCAGTGTAGCCTGCTATTAAAGCAAATACTTCATCAACAGCATGCGGGTCATAAGGCACTGACCATACATCACTACTCTGAAGAGTAACATTGAACTACCCAGCCTTGTGTTTGATATTTGTCCAAATGTAGTTGATGTATTTGTGTAATATTCTAAATAGAAATACAGGAACGGACACAAGTACATTTTATTATTTAATATTGTGATTGTGTGCCATCCAGAGGCTCAGAAGGTTATGGATTCAAGTCCCACTCCAGAGACTTAAGCACCAAAATCAAAGCTGACACTCCAGTGCAGTACTGAGGGAATGCTGTACTATCAGGGGTGCCATTTTTTGGATGAGACTTTAAACCGATGCCCTGTCTACTCTCGCAGGTGGACGTAAAACATCCCATGACACTATTTCAAAGAAGAACAGGGGAGTTATCCCGGATATATTGGCCAATATTTATTCCTCAATAAATATCACTAAATCAGGTTATCTGGCCATTGTCACATTGCTGTTTGTGGGAGCTTGCTTTGCACAAATTGGCTGCTGCGTTTCATACATTACAACAGTGAATACACTCCAAATTAATTCAGGTATTTAAAAGGGGAAAGATATTGGGTTGTATGGATATTAAGTGAATGGAAAAAATGTGTGTGTGTGTGTGTGTGTGTGTGTGTGTCATGTTGGAGCAGGCCATGATCAAGCTGGGCTATGATGCCTCCTGAGACTTGAGTTCCTGCCAATATTTGCTGTCCAGAAACTTGGACAAGGCACTGGAGGACAGTTAGCTCTTATAGAACTGGACTTCAATTCCTCCCGGAGAGCAAGGAGAAAACAGGGAAAGCAATGTTCGTAGCTGATAGGTACTTATTCATGGGAATAATTCCCGCATTCTTCACTCCTCTTTTTGGTTTGTACAGCAGAGCAGGTCTCCAGTTGTCCTGGTTAACCCTCGCCACTGGATAAAGGCCTAGCTCTGTCGAGCCCGTGTGGTGGCTGATGTGCAACGGTCACCACACGTTAAAAAAATCCATGCACAGGCATCTTCCACCCCTTCAATTGGAGTTCAGGACTGGAACATCTGTGAACTTTTGTGGAAGCAAGTCATCCTCGTTCGAGGGACCGCCTATGATGATGATGACATTCCAAAACTACTTCATTGGCTGTAAAGCACTTAGAACGTCCGGTGGCTATATAATAAGAACATAAGAACATAAGAAATAAAAGCAGGAGTAGGCCATACGGCCCCTCGAGCCTGCACCGCCATTTAATATGATCATGGCTGATCCGATCATGGACTCAGGTTCACTTCCCTGCCAGCTCCCCATAACCCCTTATTCCCTTATTGTTTAAGAAACTGTCTATTTCTGTCTTAAATTTATTCAATGTCCCAGCTTCCACAGCTCTCTGAGGCAGCGAATTCCACAGATTTACAACCTTCTGAGAGAAGAAATTCTTCCTCATCTCAGTTTTAAATGGGCGGCCCCTTATTCTAAGATTATGCCCTCTAGTTCTAGTCTCCCTTATCAGTGGAAATATCTTCTCTGCATCCACCTTAGCAAGCCCCCTCATAGTCTTATACGTTTCGATAAGATCACCTCTCATTCTTCTGAATTCCAATGAGTGGAGGCCCAACCTATTCAACCTTTCCTCATAAGTCAACCCCCTCATCGCTGGAATCAACCTAGTGAGCCTTCTCTGAACTGCCTCCAAAGCAAGTATATCCTTTCGGAAATATGGAAACCAAAACTGCACGCAGTATTCCAGGTGTATTACATGTAAATATCAGTCTTTCATTCTTTTGTTATTTTGGGGATTATGGGTATGGTAGCCTAGTGGTTCTGAGAAGGTTATTGGTAATTGCAAATTCAAATCCAACCATGGCAAGTTGAGAAACTGAATTGAATAAATCTAGTAATTTGTAGGCTAGCACCAGAAAATGATCACAAAATCTCTTGGATTATTAGAAAAACTGAACTGATTCAATAATGGCCTTCAGGGAAGCAAACCTGCCACCCCTACCTTGTTTGGCTTACATGTGACTCCAACCCACAGTATGAGGTCGATTTTAACTCGGGCACATTCGGGGTAGGTGAAGGTGAAGGTCCAACGCAAGAGAGTAACCCTCAAAAAGAGGCCCAGCCATTTAAACTCCTGGGATTCATATGAATAATCCATCTCTGTCACCCACTTTTGAGTAGTGAATTTTATTTGTACATCTTTGGAATTTTGCATAAATCAGCAAGAAAAATGCAATCATCATAGGCAGTCCCTCGGACTAAAAATGAGTACTCAGATGACTGAATAGTCCAAATGCGGGACCTATGGTCTCTGTCACAATGGGGCAGATGGTGGTTAAAAACAAACTTCACAAGATGGCTCTTAACATAAGACATTGTCAGGTGACCTGACCGTTATTATATACAGCATTAGTTGCATTACCACAATCGTCCATTAGGTGGAGCAGTAGTACACTAGGTGGAACTATATCACATCTCCCTCCTTAATGAAGAAGTCATTATAACAAAATAATCATCTTGTGAAGTCTGTGCGTTGTGATGTCGTAAGCATATACTACAGCAGTTAACCAATCCTTTCCCGGGGATGGAGCATTGATTTAAATATAATGAGGCTGGAAGCCTCGTTTTTAACCTCCATTTTGTTTTTAATTGCATGTGGACAGGTTTCACACAATTCATGAAACCCAGCAGTTACAGCACTGCTGGATTTAGGAGGTAAGTAGCTTTATGCCTACCTCCTTAATCCAGAGTCTCAACTAATCAGACATTGCATGGTTATACGTAACAAAAGATATGGATTTGCCATATTTACAAATCAAACTTAACCATTGGTTTTCTGTTTCGAAAAGCATACCTTCACTCTCGAGCAGAACCTTCCAAATGTGGTGTCGATCTTAGACTCATTCTAGGCTGATCTTGAGGAAAGTTTTCCTCCAAGGGATACTCTTGATCTACATTTGAACTCTCTGCAACTTCAGACTGTTTGACTGCCTGACTCGGACTCATACTTAAATTCTGACCTTCTCTTGGACTTGTGTCTACTACATCTGATGTAGGAATTGCTACTGGTACTGTTCTTATAATAAGACTATCTGATGAGTCAGAAATAATCGAATCATTCCAACTTTCAACTCCTTCCACATCTATAGATAAAATATGATCAATGTGAACAAACCTAACCTGGCCATGATCAAACATCTTGACCAAATATGTGCGAGGACCACATATCTTCACCACTCTTCCTGGTAACCACTTTAACCATTTATGGTGATGGTTCTTCACTCTCACCTTCTGAAGTAATTTCACACTTCTCTCTCTTACTCTACCACTATCATGATTCTCTTTCTGTCTTAATTGTTTCTCTTCTACTGACTGTGCTAAGTTTGGCTTTTGCAACAAGAGCCCAATTCGTGGCTGTCGTTTGAGAAACAACTCTGCTGGTGTTCTACCAATAGTTGTATGAGGAGTATTATGATAAGTAATTAGAAAATTAGCCAATTTGTGGTCCAACATCAAATGTTGTTTCTTTAGATTGGGATCCAACATTTGTTTGATGGGGGCCCGTTTTACAATTTGTACTGTGCGCTCTGCTGCACCATTTGAAGCAGGGTGGTACGGTGCCACCTTGGTATGTTTCACACCATTTTGCTTCTGAACCGTGCAAATTCTTTCGAACAAAATTGCAGTCCATTATCAGACACAATTTCTTCTGGGAGGCCATATGAAGAAAATAATCTTTGCAAATTGTCCAGTGTTTTACTTATTGTTACTTTCCACATTGGAAACACCTCTACCCACTTTGAATGGCTATCAATCACAATGAACAATTGCTGTCCTTCTAGCTCAGCAAAATCGAAATGTAACCTTTGCCACACCCTGGGAAGCCATTTCCATGGCTATAATGGTACTGATGGTGCTTTCTTGCTTACTGATTGACATGTTGTACACTGACTGATGATTTACTCTATATCTTTATTCAGACCTGTCCACCATAAGTAACTGCGTACAAAACTCTTGATTAAGCACTTTCCCAGGTGCTGGTCATGAAGATCTTCTAATAGTTTGGACCTGAATTTATTTGGTATAACCACTCTCACATGATAGAATCTTTATTCACTGGTAATTCATTCCTACGAATGAAGTGTGGATGAATATATTTCTCTGATACATGGTTTGGCCAGCCATTTGCTCGGAATCATACACCTTTGACATTTGGTTGCTCTACCAATCTCTTCAGCTGTAACTGGCAGTTCCTCAATGACACTTCTTCCCAATCGAGTGTAACTTCTGATAGCATCAGCATTACTGTGATCAGCTGATCGTCGGTACTCCATGTCATACATATATGCTGACAAAATCAAAGCCCATCTCTGCATTTGGGCTGCAGCTAAGGTGGAACTGGGGACTTTGGATGGAGGATTGCTGTCAGGAGCTTATGGTCTGTAACGATGGTAAACTTACGACCATACAATTATTTGTAGAAATTTTGACCCCAAAAATTAATACCAAAGCTTCCCTTTCGATTTGCGCATAATTACGCTCACAGGCAATGAGAGTGCATGAAGGAAAAGCAATTGGTCTCTCCTCCCCACTATATAGTACATGAGAGATCACTGCCCCAACGCCATATGGAGAGGCATCACATGCTAGCTTGATCTCCTTGGATACGTCACAGTGAACTAACATGGTGCTCTCTACCAACTGGCTTTTACACTCCTTGAATGCTACATCGCATGCTTCTGGCCACTTCCAATGGACATGTTTTAGCAATAGTTCATTCAGTGGATGTAACACTGCAGCCAAATTTAGTAGGAACTTTCCATAAAAGTTCAAAAGGCCCAAAAATGATCAAAGTTCAGTGACATTCTTGGGAGTGGGTGCATTTCTAATTGCATCCAGCTTTCCCTTGGTTGGATGTAAACCATGTTTGTCTACTCTGTGCCCTAAGTACTCCACTGAGTTTTGAAATAACTCACAATTGTGAACAGTCATTCGTACTTTGTGCTTCTCTAGCCGTTTGAGCACTTCATTCAATACGTTATTATGGATTTGCCTGTTTGGTGCTGAAATGAGTATGTCATCTGAATAACTTGCTATCCCTTCAATGACTTGCAAAATCTGGTTCATCACCCCTTGGAATATGGCGGGAGTGGAAGACATTCCAAATGGTAGCCCATTAAATTGATATAAACCTACTTGAGTGTTTATAGTCAAGCATGACTTGGACTCATCATCTAGTTCAAAGTTGTAAATAGGCATTTGTAAGATCTAAATTTGAGATGATCTGGCCATCTGTCAGCATTGTGAACAAATCTTCTACATTTGGCAATGTATTGGGGAGATTATTTTCCAGAACTTGGTTTTTGGTTACTTTATACTCACCACACAATCTTACCTTACCATCTGGCTTAGGTCATCAGTCATAAGCAGTCCCTCGGAATCGAGGAAGACTTGCTTCCACTCCCAAAGTGAGTTCTTTGATGGCTGAACAGTCCGATACGAGAGCCATAGACCTGTTACAGGTGGGACAGACATTCGTCGAAGGAAGGGGTGGGTAGGGCTGGTTTGCCGCGCGCTCCTTCCGCTGCCTGCACGTGACCTCTTCACGTTCTTTGAGTTGAGACTTGAAGAGCTCAACGTCCTCCCGGATGAACTTTCTCCACCTCGGGTGGTCTTCAGCCAGAGTCTCCCAGGTGTCAGTGGTGATGTCGCACTTTACCAGGGAGGCTTTGAGGGTGTCCTTATAATGTTTCCGCTGCCCATCTTTGGCTCGTTTACCCTGAAGGAGCTCCGCATAAAGCATTTGCTCAGGGAGTCTCGTATCTGGCATGCGAATTATGTGGCCTGGCCAGCGAAGCTGATCGAGTGTGGTCAGTGCTTCAATACTGGGGATGTTAGCCTGGACGAGGACACTGATGTTGGTGAGCCTGTCCTCCCAGGGGATTTGCAGGATCTTGCGGAGACATCATTGGTGATATATCTCCAGCGACTTGAGGTGTCCATGCCTCAGATCCATACAACAGGGCGAGTATTACTACAGCCCTGTAGACCATGAGCTTGGTGTAGATTTGAGGGCCTGGTCTTCAAACACTCTTTTCCTCAGACGGCCGAAGACTGGAGGCGATGTTCAATCTCCGCATCAATGTCTGCCTTTGTTGATAAGAGGCTCCCGAGATATAGGAAATGGTCCACGTTGTCGAGGGCCACGCCGTGGATCTTGATGGTTGGAGGGCACTTCTGTGCAGCGGTGACAGGCTGGTGGAGGACCTTTGTCTTACGGATGCTAAGCGTAAGACCCAAGCTTTCATATGCCTCAGTGAATATATTGATTATATCCTGAAGTTCAGCCTCAGAATGTGCACAGACGCAGGTGTCGTCCACATACTGCAGCTCAACGACAGAGGTTGGGGTGATCTTGGACCTGGCCTGGAGGCGGCGTAGGTTAAACAGCTTCCCACTGGTTCTGTAATTTAATTCCACTCCAGCGGGGAGCTTGTTGATTGTGAGGTGGAGCATGGCGGCGAGGAAGATTGAGAAGAGGGTTGGAGCAATGACGCAGTACTGTTTGACCCCGGTCCAGACGTGAATTGGGTCTGTAATGGATCCATTGGTAAGGATCATGGCCTGCATGTCATCATAAAGCAGGCGAAGGATGTTGACAAACTTTTGGGGGCATCCGAAACGGAGGAGGACGCTCCATAGACCCTCACGGTTGACAGTGTCAAAGGCCTTTGTAAGATCGAAAAAGGCCATGTATAAGGGCTGGCGCTGCTCCCTGCATGTTTCCTGCAGCTGTCACGCTGCAAAGATCATGTCTGTTGTGCCCCATAGGGGACGAAACCCGCATTGTGATTCCGGGAGGAGCACAGGGTTTTAATCTGACTTAGGTACAACAACAATGGATGTAGCCCAATTACATAGATCTATCTTAGAGATAATGTTCTCAGTCTCTAATAGAAACATAGAAACAGAGAAAATAGGTGCAGGAGTTGGCCATCCGGCCCTTCGAGCCTGCACCACCATTCAATAAGATCATGGCTGATCATTCCTTCAGTACCCCGTTCCTGCTTTCTCTCCATACCCCTTGATCCCTTTAGCTGCAAGGGCCATATCTAACTCCCTCTTGAATACATCCAATGAACTGGCATCAACAACTCTCTGCGGTAGGGAATTCCATAGGTTAACAACTTTCTGAGTGAAGAAGTTCCTCCTCATCTCAGTCCTAAATGGCTTATCCCTTATTTAAGACTATGTCCCCTGGTTCTGGACTTCCCCAACATCGGGAATATTCTTCCTGCATCTAACTTGTCCAGTTCCGTCAGAATTTTATATGTTTCTATATGAGATCCCCTATCATCCTTCTAAACTCCAGTGAATACAGGCCCAGTCGATCCAGTCTCTCCTCATATGTCAGTCCTGCCATCCCAGGAATCAGTCTGGTGAACCTCCACTGCACTCCCTCAATAGCAAGAACATCCTTCCTCAGATTAGGAGACCAAAACTGAACACAATATTCCAGGTGGGGCCTCACCAAGGCCCTGTACAACTGCAGTAAGACTTCCCTGCTCCTATACTCAAATCCCCTTGCTATGAAGGCCAACATACTATTTGCCTTCTTTACCACCTGCTGTACTTGCATGCCAGCCTTCAATGACTGATGAACCATGACACCCAGGTCTCGCTGTACCTTCCCTTTTCCTAATCTGCCGCCATTCAGATAATATTCTGCCTTCGTTTTTTCCCCCAAAGTGGATAACCTCACATTTATCCACATTATACTGCATTGGCCTTGTATTTGTCCACTTGCCTAACCTGTCCAAATCACCCTGCAGCCTTTTAGCGTCCTCCTCACAGCTCACACCGCCACCCAGTTTAGTGTCATCTGCAAACTTGGACATATTACACTCAATTCCATCATCCAAATCATTAATATATATTGTAAAGAGCTGGGGTCCCAGCACTGAGCCCTGCGGCACTCCACTAATCACTGCCTGCCATTGTGAAAAGGCCCCATTAATCCCGACTTTCTGCTTCCTGTCTGCCAACCAGTTCTCTATCCACGTCAGTACATTACCCCCAATATCATGTGCTTTGATTTTGCACACCAATCTCTTGTGTGGGACCTTGTCAAAAGCCTTTTGAAAGCCCAAATACACCACATCCACTGATTCTCCCCTGTCCACTCTACTAGTTACATCCTCAAAAAATTCCAGAAGATTTGTCAAGCATGATTTCCCTTTCATAAATCCATGCTGACTTGGACCAATCCTATCACTGCTTTCCAAATGTGCTGCTATTTCATCCTTAATGACTGATTCCAACATTTTCCCCACGACTGATGTCAGGCTAACTTGTCTATAATTACCCGTTTTCTCTCTCCCTCCTTTTTTAAAAAGTGGTGTTACATTAGCAACCCTGCAGTCCATAGGAACTGATCCAGAGTCGATAGACTGTTGGAAAATGATCACCAATGCATCCACTATTTCTAGGGCCACTTCCTTAAGTACTCTGGGATGTAGACTATCAGGCCCTGGGGATTTATCAGCCTTCAATCCCGTCAATTTTCCAAACACAATTTCCCGCCTGATAAGGATAACCTTCAGTTCCTCCTTCTCACTAGACCTTCGGACACCTAGTACATCGGGAAGGTTATTTGTGTCTTCCTTTGTGAAGACAGAACCAAAGTACTTGTTCAATTGGTCTGCCATTTCTTTGTTCCCCATTATAAATTCACTTGGGACCAACGTTTGTCTTCACGAATCTTTTTCACTTCACATATCTATAAAAGCTTTTGCAGTCATTTTTTATGTTTCTGGCAAGCTTCCTCTCGTACTGTATTTTCTCCCTCTTAATTAAACCCTTTGTCCTCCTCTGCTGTATTTTAAATTTCTCCCAGTCCTCCGGCTTGCTACTTTTTCTGGCTAATTTGTATGCCTCTTCCTTGGATTTAACACTATCCTAATTTCCCTTCTTAGCCACGGTTGAGCCACCTTCCCCGTTTTATTTTTACTCCAGACAGGGATGTACAATTGTTGAAGTTCATCCATATGATCTTCAAAGGTTTGCCATTGCCTATCCACCGTCAACCCTTTAAGTATCATTTGCCAGTCTAATCTAGCCAATTCGCTCCTCATTCCATCAAAGTTACCTTTCCTTAAGTTCAGGACCCTAGTTTCTGAATTAACTTTGTCACTCTCCATCTTAATAAAGAATTCTACCACATTATGGTCACTCTTCCCCAAGGGGCCTCGCACAACAAGATTGCTAATTAGTCCCTTCTCATTACACATCACCCAGTCTAGGATTGCCAGCTCTCTGGTTGGTTCCTCGACATATTGGTCTCGAAAACCATCCCTAATACACTCCAGGAAATCCTCCTCCACTGCATTGCTACCAGTTAGGTTAGCCCAATCAATATGTAGATTAAAGTCGCCCATGATTACTGCTGTACCTTTATTGTACACATCCCTTATTTCTTGTTTGATGCTGTCCCCAACCTCACTACTACTGTTTGGTGGTCTGTACACAACTCCCACTAGCGTTTTCTGCCCTTTGGTATTCCGTAGCTCCACCCATACCGATTCCACATCATCCAAGCTAATGTCCTTCCTTACAATTGCATTCATTTTCTCTTTAACCAGCAACGCCACCCTGCCTCCTTTTCCTCTCTGCCTATCCTTCCTAAATGCTGAATACCCCTGGATGTTGAGTTCCCAGCCTTGGTCACCCTGGAGCCATGTTTCCGTGATGCCAATCACATCATACCCGTTAACTGCTATCTGTGCATTTAATTTGTCCACCTTATTCCGAGTACTCCTTGCATTGAGGCACAGAGCCTTCAGGCTTGTCTTTTTAACATACTTTGACCCTTTAGAATTCTGCTGTAAAGTGGCCCTTTTTGTTTTTTGCCTTGGGTTTCTCTGCTCTCCACATTTACTATTCTCCTTTCTATCTTTTGCTTCTGTCTCCATTTTATTCCCCTCTCTCTCCCTGCATAGGTTCCTATCCCCCTGCCATATTAGTTTAACTCCTCCCAAATAGCACTAGCAAACACTCCCCCAAGGATATTGGTTCCGGTCCTGCCCAGGTGCAGACTGTTCAGTTTGTACTGTTCCCATCTCCCCCAGAACCGGTTCCAATGTCCCAGGAATTTGAATCCCTCCCTTCTGCACCACTGCTCAAGCCTCGTATTCATCTGAGCTATCCTGCAATTCCTACTCTGACTAGCACGTGGCATTGGTGGCAATCCTGAGATTACTACTTTTGAGGTCCTACTTTTTAATTTAACTCCTAGCTCCTTAAATTCATCTCGTAGGACCTCATCCTGTTTTTTACCTATATCGTTGGTACCTATATGCACCACGACAACTGGCTGTTCACCCTCCCTTTTCAGAATGTCCTGCAGCCGCTCCGAGACATCCTTGACCCTTGCACCAGGGAGGCAACATACCATCCTGGAGTCTCGGTTGCGGCCGCAGAAACGCCTATCTATTCCCCTTACAATCGAATCCCCTATCACTATTGCTCTCCCACTCTTTTTTCTGCCCTCCTGTGCAGCAAAGCCAGCCACGGTGCCATGAACTTGGCTGTTGCTGCCCTCCCCTGATGAGTCACCCCCCCAACAGTACCCAAAGCGGTGTATCTGTTTTGCAGGGGGATGACCGCAGGGGACACCTGCACTACCTTCCTTTCACTGCTCTTCCTGTTGGTCTTCCATTCCCTATCTGGCTGTGGACCCTTTACCTGCTGTAAGACGAACTCACTAAATGTGCTATTCACATCATTCTCAGCATCGTGCATGCTCCAGAGTGAATCCACCCTCAGCTCCAGTTCCGCAACGCGGTTCGTCAGGAGCTGGAGGCGGATACACTTCCTGCACATGTAGTTGTCAGGGACACCGGCGGCGTCCCTGATTTCCCACATGGTACAGGAGGAGCATATCACGTGACCGAGCTCTCCTGCCATGACTTAACCCTTAGATTAACTTAATTTGGCAACAACAATGCTAAATGTTACTTACTGATAAAGAAAAGAAAAAGAAAAACTACTTACCAATCACCAGCCAATCACTTACCCCCTTGGCTGTGACATCACCTTACGATTTCTTTCTACTTCTTTTTGCCTTCTCCCTGCAGCTGCACAAGCACACCTCTCACGAAGGTGGGCCTTAAGTAGGCCGCCTCCATCGCCCTGCTCCGCCTCTCGCCGACTCCCGAGCCTCTCACGTAGTTGGGCCTTAAGTAGGCCGCCTCGATCGCCCTGCTCCACCTCTCTCCGACTCCAGAGCCTCTCACGAAGGTGGGCCTTAAGTAGGCCGCCTCGATCGCCCTGCTCCACCTCTCGCCGACTCCAGAGCCTCTCACGAAGTTAGACCTGAAGTAGGCCGCCTTTTTGAGTTCTTGCTCAACTTTTTCCTTGAGTGCGTATGGTACAGGACGTGGCTTGTAGTAAATTGGTCTTGCATCCTTCTGTACCCTGGTACTTGCCTTGAAGCCTTGGATCGGACTGCCTGTTTCACAGAACACCTTCAGATACTTTTTGATGGCATAATTCTTCAATGCAAATCTTGTTTCAACACGAAAAATCTTCAGTGAACCCAACCAATTTCTACCGAGTCAAGCCCCCTCATAATCTTATACGTTTCAATAAGATCACCTCTCATTCTTCTGAATTTCAATGAGGAGAGGCCCAACCTACTTAACCTTTCCTCATGTCAACCCCCTCATCCCCGGAATCAATCTTGTGAAGCTTCTCTGAACAGCCTCCAAAGCAAGATATCCTTTTGTAAATATGGAAACCAAAACTGCACGCAGTATTCCAGGTGTGGCCTCACCAATACCTTATATAGCTGTAGCAAGACTTCCCTGCTTTTATACTCCATCCCCCTTTGCAATAAAGGTCAAGATACCATTTGCCTTCCTGATCACTTGCTGTACCTGCATACTATCTGTTATATATGTGGCATTGTAGTTACTCTGTACAGCCATCAGAGGGCTCTTCCCCTGGAGTACCAAGGGACCCATAATCCCTTGGGAGCACAGGTATTTAAGCAGGCTTCACAGGTTGGAGAGGCACTCTGGAGACCTGCAATAAAAGACTGTCACACTTTACTTTGAGCGCACAGTGTTCAGTCTGACTCTTTCTCCATATACAACAACTGGCGACGAGATACAGATAGCAAACCCAAAGATGCAGAGAACAGTGGGCATCCTGGAGAAATTTTCGGAGGGAGATGATTGGGAAACTTTTGTGGAGCGACTCGACCAATCTTCGTGGCCAACGAGCTAGATGGGGAAGAGAGCGCTGCCAAATGAAGTGCGATCCTCCTCACCATCTGTGGGGCACCGACGTATGGCCTCATGAAGAATCTGCTCACTCCAGCGAAACCCATGGAGAAATCGTACGACGATTTGTGCACACTGGTCCGAGAGCATTTGAACCCGAAGGAAAGCGTTCTGATGGCGAGGTATCGGTTCAACACCTAAAAAAGGTCTGAAGGCCAGGAAGTAGTGAGTTAAGTCACCAAGCTAAGACACCTTGCAGGACATTGTGAATTGGAAGGACATTTGGAGCACATGCTCAGAGACTTTTTCGTACTTGGCCACAAAACCATACTTCGCAAACTTTTGACTGTAGAGACCCCAACCTTGAGTAAGGCCATAGCGATAGCACAGGCGCTCATTGCCACCAGTGACAATATGAAACAAATCTCTCAGCACACAAGTGCTGCTGCAAGTACTGTGAACAAAATGATGTTGTTTTCGAATCGTAACGTACAGGACAGGTCACACATACCTGCAGCTACACGTCCACAGATGTCTCAGAGTCCACCATCAATGGTGATGAATGCAAGGCCATTAACACCTTGTTGGCGCTGCGGGGGTGATCATCGTTTCCATTCATGCCGATTCAAAGAGTACGTTTGCAAGGGCTATGGAACAATGGGACACCTCCAACGAGTGTGCACGCAAGCTGAAAAGCCTGTTAAACCTGCAAACTACCATGTTGCAGAGGAGGACAGATCCACAGAGCATCACAACGAATTAGAGCCTCGGATCGAGGAGGCAGAGGTACATGGGGTGCACAGATTCACCACGAATTGTCCCCCGATAATGCTGAATGTTAAACTAAATGGACTCCCAGTGTCAATGGAGGTGGACACGGGCGCGAGCCAGTCCATCATGGGCAAAAAGACTTTCGAAAGGTTGTGGTGCAACAAGGCCTCAAGGCCAGTCTTAACTCCAGTTCGCACAAAACTAAGAACTTACATAAAAGAATTGATCACCGTAATCGGCAGTGCTACCGAAAAGGTCTCGTACGATGGGGCAGTGCACAAGCTACCACTCTGGGTGGTATCGGGCGATGGTCCCACTCTGCTCGGCAGGAGCTAGCTGGAAAAGATATGCTGGAACTGGGACGACGTCCGAGCGCTATCGGCCGCTGACAACACTTCGTGTGCCCAGGTCTTAAACAGATTTCCTTCGCTGTTCGAACCAGGCATCGGGAAATTCCAAGGAGCAAAAGTGCAGATCCACCTAATTCCGGGGGCGCGACCATCCATCACAAGGCGAGAACAGTACCGTACATGATGAGAGAAAGGGTAGAGATCGTGCTCGACCGGCTGCAAAGAGAGGGCATCATTTCACCGATTGAGTTCAGCGAGTGGGAGCCAATCCTATTGTCCCAGTCCTCACGGGAGATGTCATCGTCAGAATCTGTGGCGATTACAAAGTAACTATCAATCATTTCTCCCTAGAGGAATTATCGAAGGCCTTCACCTGCATCAACACGCACAAAGGTCTTTTTGTTTATAACAGATGCCCGTTTGGAATCCGATCAGTGGCAGCGATATTCCAGAGAAACATGGAAAGTTTACTGAAGTCGGTCCCGCACACCGTGGTCTTCCAGGACGACATCTTGGTCACAGGTCGGAACACAGTCGAGCATCTGCAGAACCTGGAGGACGTTCTTAGGCGACTCAACCATGTGGGGCTCAGGTTAAAACGCTCGAAGTGCATTTCCTGGCGCATGAAGTGGACTTCTTGGGAAGGAGGCTTGCGGTAGATGGCATCAATCCCATCAACGCGAAGACAGAGGCAATCGAGAATGCACCAAGGCCACAGAATGTGACGGAGCTGCGGTCGTTTCTGGGACTCTTGAACTACTTTGGTAACTTCTTACTGGGTCTCAGCCCACTGCTAGAACCACTGCATGTCTTACTACGAAAAGGGGGTGAATGGGTTTGGGGCAAAAGCCAAGAAAATGCCTTTGTAAAAGCGAGAAAATTGTTATGCTCAAACAAATTGCTTGTGTTGTATGATCCATGTAAACATTTGGTACTAGCATGTGATGCGTCGTCATATGGCGTCGGGTGTGTATTGCAACAAGCTAATAATTTCGGGAAACTGCAACTGGTTACTTATGCATCCAGGAGTCTGTCTAAGGCTGAGAGAGCCTACAGCATAATTGAAAAAGAAGCATTAGCGTGTGTCTATGGGGTAAAGAAATGGCATCAATACCTGTTTGGGCTAAAACATCGAATTGCAAACTGACCATAAGCCACTTATATCTCTGTTTTTCGAGAGTAAAGGGATAAATACCAACTCATTGGCCCGCATCCAAAGATGGGTGCTCACGTTGTTCGCAAACAACTACGCCATCCGCCACAGGCCAGGAACAGAAAACTGTGCCGATGCTCTCAGTAGGCTGCCATTGCCTACCACGGGGGTGGAACTGGTGCAGCCCGCAGATCTTGCCATGGTTATGGAAGCATTTGAGAGTGAGCAATCACCCGTCACTGCCCGTCAGATCAAAACCTGGATAAGCCAGGACCCCTTATTATCTCTAGTCAAAAGCTGTGTGCTTCACGGGAGCTGGTCCAGTGTCCCAGTGGAAATGCAGGAAGAGATAAAGGCATTCCATCGGCGCAAAGATGAAATGTCTATACAGGCAGACTGCCTCTGTGGGGCAATCAAGTCGTGGTCCCCAAGAAGGGCAGAGACACCTTCATCAATGACCTCCACAGTACCCACCCAGACATTGTAATGATGAAAGCGATAGCCAGATCCCATGTGTGGTGACCCGGTATCGATGCAGACTTCGAGTCCTGCGTTCACAGATATAATACATGCTTGCAGTTAAGCGATGTACCCAGGGAGGCGCCGCTAAGTTTATGGTCTTGACCCTCCAAACCGTCGACTATGCAGGCCCGTTCTTGGGTAAAATGTTTCTTGCGGTTGTAGACGCGTACTTCAAGTGGATTGAATGTGAGATAATGTCAGCAAGAACGTCCGTTGCCACCACTGAAAACCTGTGGGCCATGTTTGCCACTCACGGCTTACCCGATGTCCTGGTGAGTGACAATGGGCCATGTTTTACCAGTGCTGAGTTCAAAGAATTCATGACCCATAACGGGATCAAACATGTCACATCTACCCCGTTTAAACCATCGTCCACTGGTCAGGCAGAGAGAGCAGTGCAAACCATCAAGCAAGGCTTGAAGGGGGTAACTGAAGGCTCACTGCAGACTCGCCTATCGGAGTCCTGCTTAGCTACTGCACAAGACCCCACTCACTCACTGTGATCCCATCTGCTGAACTGTTCATGAAAAGAGTACTTAAGACAAGGCTCTTGTTAGTTCACCCTGAGCTACATGAACAGGTAGAGAGCAGGCGGCTTCAACAAAGTGCATACCATAATAGCGCAAATGTGTCACGTGAGATTGAAATCAATGATCCTGTATTTGTATTAAATTATGGACAAGGTCCCAAGTGGCTTCCCGGCACTGTTGTGGCCAAAGAGGGGAGCAGGGTGTTTCAGGTCCAACTTTCAAATGGACTCATTCACCGGAAACACTTGAACCAAATCAAACTCAGATTCACGGACTGTCCTGAGCAACCCACCTTGGACCCTACCTTTTTTGATCCGCCAACATACACACCAGTGGCAACCGGCACCATGGTTGACCACGAAGCAGAACCATTCATCCACGGCAGCCCAGCAGGGCCCAACACACCAGGCAGCCCAGCAAGGCCAGCTGAATGGCAGCTCAGCAAGGGCCAAACAAATGATTCAACAACACCAGCTTTCACACCGAGATGATCAACCAGGGCACGAGGGGCCCCAGATCGACTCACATTGTAAATAGTTACATTATTGACTTTGTGGGGGGCGGGGGAGTGTTGTTATATATGTGGACTTGTATTTACTCTGTACAGCCACCAGAGGGCTCTTCCCCTGGAGTCACCCTTGGGAGCACAGGTATTTAAGGGGGCTTCACAGGTTGGAAAGGCACTCTGGAAACCTGCAATAAAAGACTAATGTCACACTTTACTTTGAGCTCACAGTGTTCAGTCTGACTCTTTCTCCATATACAACATATCCTTTTGCGTTTCATGCACAAGTACCCCCAGGTCCCGCTGCACTGCGGCATTTTGCAATCTTTCTCCATTTAAATAATAACTTGCTCTTTGATTGTTTTCTGCCAAAGTGTATGACCTTACACTTTCCAACATTATACTCCATCTGCCAAATTTTTGCCCACTCGCTTAGCCTGTCTATGTCCTTTTGCAGATTTTTTGTGTTCTCCTCACAGATTGCTTTTCCTCCCATCTTTGTATCATCAGCAAACTTGGCTACGTTACACTCAGTACCTTCTTCCAAGTCATTAATATAGATTGTAAATAGTTGGAGTCCCAGCACTGATCCCTGCGGCACCCCATTAGTCACTGGTTGTCAACCAGAGAATGAACCATTTATCCCGACTCTCTGTTTTCTGTTAGTTGGCCAATCCTCTGTCCATGCTAATATATTACCCCCAACCCCGTGAACCTTTATCTTGTGCAGTAACCTTTTATGTCTTCTGGAAGTCCAAATACACCACATCCACTGGTTCCTCTTTATCCACCCTGTTCAGTATATCTTCAAAGAATTCCAGCAAATTTGTCAAACGTGACTTCCCCTTCATAAATCCATGCTGACTCTGCCTGACCGAACTTTGCTTTTCGAAATGTCCTCGTACTGCTTCTTTAATAATGGACTCCACCATTTTCCCAACCACAGATGTTAGGCTAACTGGTCTATAGTTTCCTAATTTTTGTCTGCCTCATTTTTTAAATAGGGGCGTTACATTTGCAGTTTCCCAATCTGCTGGGACCTCCCCAGAATCCAGGGAATTTTGGTAAATTACTACTTCTCTTAAGACCCTAGGATGCAAGCCATCAGGTCCAGGGGATTAATCTGCCTTTAGTCCTATTATCTTACTGAGTACTACCTCCTTCGTGATTGTGATTGTGTTAAGTTCCTCCCCCACTATAGCCCCTTGACTATCAACTGTTGGAATATTGTTAGTATCTTCTACCATAGACTGATACAAAATATTTGTTCAGAGTTTCTGCCATCTCGATGTTCCCCATTACTAATTCCCTGGTCTCGTCCTCTAAAGGACCAACATTTACTTTAGCCACTCTTTTCCTTTTTAGAAACTCTTGCTATCTGTTTTTACATTTTGTGCTAGTTTACTTTCATAGTTGATCTTCCCTTTCTTAATCATTTTTTTAGTCGTTCTTTGCTGGTTTTTAAAAGCTTCCCAGTCTTCTGTCCTCCCATTAGTTTTGGCCACTTTGTATGCCCTTGTTTTTAATGGGATACCACCTTTAATTTCTTTAGTTAGCTTCACTGGAATAGATTTTTCTTGAGAGTTGTGAAATATCTCTTTAAATGTACACCACTGTTCATCAACTGTCCTACACTTTAATCTATTTTCCCAGTGCGCATTACCCAACTCTGCCCTCATACCTTCATAGTCTCCTTTATTTAAGCTTAGTACGCTGGTTAGAGATCCAACTTTCTCACCCTCCATCTGGAGTTGAAACTCAATCATGCTATAATCACTCATTCTGAGGGGATCCTTTACTAGGAGATTGTTTATTAATCCTGTCTCATTACACAGGACCAGATCTATGATAGCCTGCCCCCTGGTTGGTTCCGTTACATACTACTCAAGGAACCCATCCCTTATGCACTCTATGAATTCCTTCTCAAGGCTACCCTGACCAATTTGATTTGTCCAATCAATATGGAGGTTAAAATCAACCAAACTTATTGCTGTTCCCTTTTTACAAGCCCCCACTATTTCCTGGTTTATGCTCCGACTAACAGAGTTGCTACTGTTAGGGGGCCTATAGACTACGCCCACCAGTGACTTTTTCCCTTTATTGTTCCTTTCCTTGGCCTGTTGCTGAGGTCATGGGGCCCAACTGCATTTTACTTTTAACCTGCAGACGATTCACCTCGGTTGTCTGACGATTGGAAATAGTACAAAATTCTCGGGAATATTGGTTGATCATATCCATTGATATAGCTGTCTGACAAGCTACATCAAAGGTCAAGTTTGAAGTTGTCAACAACTTTTTTCTGATCGCTTCATCTTTCGGCCCACAAACAAAGCAGTCACGCAATACTCGGTCCTGAAAGTTTCCGAAATGACAGTGAATAGATAGCTTCTTTAATGCTACAATGTACTCACTGATACATTTGTCAATGAATTGATATCGTTTTCCAAAACAATAACTTTCAGCAATTTCCAGGGGCTCAGGACTGTCGTGCTGTTCTAACTTGCTTAGAATCTCCATAAGTGATGTGTCCTTTGTCTTGACAGGAACATTTTTCAGGGTTTCATACACCTCGGGACCTGATTTGGTCAAGAAAATAGCCCGTTTTCTTTCTAAAACCACCCGGTTATGGTTTTCACCATCGAGGACTTTGATGATACAATTTGTGGTGAAAAACATTTCTAACCGTTCCACATACGCTCCAAAAGTCTTCGGTTGCTTTGAAACGCACCCAAGCACCCTATTATTCACATAGACACAACCATCTGGACTCTTCAGTTCAGCCAATTGTGCTTGTAATTTACCTTGTATTTATAGCTGTTCTGCAAACAAAGAAGCTCTCAAAGTCTCTTCATCGGTTGGCTGAATCATTCACCAACAAAAATTTCAGCTAGGGTATCCAGAAATCCGATTGCCAATGTAGTATATTCTTACGACATCACAACACACAGATTTCACAAGATGGCTCTTAACACAAGAACTTGTCAGGTGACCTGACCTTTTTATTACATACAGTATTGCCACAGTCATCCACTAGGTGGAGCAATAGTCCACCAGGTGGAACTATATTACACCCGCCCCATCCTGCTTCACGTCCTGCCTCCGTTAGAACCAGAAGTGGGCAGGTTGGAGGCTTGATCAGGTCAGGAATAATATTTTTTACAACTTAACTGCCCCCACACTCCAAACACATCTTTTTTTAGGTTAAAATTTCTCCCATTGTCTAATGTTTTCTAGCAGTCCCAGTATTTATGAGCAAAGACATTGAAGCATTGTCTTGTGACATTCTTGGTGAATAAACCTTTCTGCTCCCTCCATGAAAAAAAATTCTGTCATATACCACAATGCTCCCTGCTGGACAAGATATTAAACCCACATCTATTTGATGTGCTTAGGTGGCTGACAAACTGGGATGTTACATTTTGTCATGAGAAAACTGGAAAAAGCAGGCAATCTCTGAAATGGGACCCAACTGTAACATCTGTTCTATTTCTGCTGCAGTGACAGCTTCAGCATTAATGCTGATTGTAGCCATACAATGCTCCCTGTGGCCTGGAATCCGAGCAGGACTGCCATCTATATGTGATTCTCCTGTCCAAGCAATATTCTGCATTTAGCAACATCAACAGCTGAAAACAGAAAACTGTTAGTGAAAAGAAGCCTTCATTGATGTAACTTACATAGAGGGGCCGAAATTGGTCGTCCGCCCATTTCTCAGTGGTATGCCGGTGGTATGTTGTTTCATACTGCCTGGTATCGCTGGGGTGGGATGTGCGCGATTTTCATAATTTTTTCTCGGCGGTATTCCGAGCGGAGTGCAGCCAGTGGAGCAGAGTGCAGCCGGCGGTGTGCAGGCGGTGAGTCCTTTTCACTCGGGAATCTTCGGGTCCTGAGTTCTGGGCATGCTGCTGCGAAGCTCCGCCCTCCTGAGAGGCACAGACCAGAATCGACAGAGACTGCCGGCCTGAGAGCGATGTGCAGGTATGTGGGGCGGGGGGGCGTTGGAGATTGCTTCTTGCGGTGAGATCGCTATTTGGGGGGGAGATTGCTTCTTGCGGGGAGATCGCTTCTTGTCGGGGGGAGATCGCTGTGGGGGTGGGGGGGGGGAAGAGACTGAGGGTGGGAGAGATTGGGGGGGTGACAGATAAAAACATTTTCACAGGTGAAGATGCATACCGCGACTGAAGATCGACTTAAAACCACCTTTTCCAGGGCGGGCTGCAGGGTGGCTGGTGTGTCGGTGGTAAGTCATCAATTTGGCAATTTTGGTCAGTATGTCAGGGCTGTGCAGGGGCAGATGGTATGCATTTGGTATGTATGGTATTCATCAGCGGTATGTTGCTGATGAATTTTCCGCCAGGTGATATGTTGCCATTTTTTGATCAGTTTCGCAATTTTAGGCGGTATGTCAGCAGTCTGTGGGTGGTATGCGGCGGTATGTCCACCAATTTCAGGCCCAAAGTGTGAAGTGCATCTTATCCTTAGAGTCATTCATATGGTGCTTGGTGCAAAAAATAATGTAACATTTTTCAAAAATGCCATTCCTTGTCAATATGAGAATTATACAAGAACCTAATTAAATGTAGAAGTTAAACTATGGGAAGTACCTACTTCCTTGTGACGTTTCTTAGTTCTTGAAGTTCAGCCTCTCGAAGAGCTTAGTTAGAACATTTATAACCTAAAATATTGACACCAAATACAGAACATAGGGGCCAAAATTGCCCTCTGCCTGAAACGGGGCGCACGCATCGCATTTTAGCGTCATTTACTGTCAAGATGGATGGGGTGGTGTTAAGAGGGACATTCTGCTTTTTCAGGCCCAAAATGGGGCTGAGTGGTAATGACTGGGGTAATGGGCTGGTTTCAGCGGTGTGGCAGTGGAGTGGCATTTGGATCGTGAAATTCCGCTCCTAACCATTTGATGGTAACGATGCAACTGCTCCCTGGCCTTCTTAAAGGGCAGGTTTTGCAGCTCTGTCTTGACTTTGTTCTCACCAACACTACATAGTAGCTGAAGTGCCTGTTGATTGTTAAGCCTGTATGTGTGCACACTCACAATGGAGGCTCCCCTGCATGCGAGATTCACAGTTGCATGCAATGGTCCCAGACTTGCACTCATTGCCGTGGCCTCTGGAAACTGCCACTTACCAGCCCTTCTTTCCTACACAGGCCAAGGTGGTGCACAACCGTGCCAACCAACAAGCTACTGGTGGGGGCGAGTCGCACAATGTCCAGCTTACTGATCTTGAGGAGAGGGTGCAGCGGCTAGTGGGCGGGTAAGTTGGCCTCCCTGTGGCTGCTGGTTGTAGCATGGGTAAGTGAAGGCCTTTGTGCAATGCCATCTCTCCCTGACAATGCAATGGCCTACATGGCTATTGCTTATGCTTGTGTGCAAGCTGCTTGCTGCGTGGTGCAATGCAGAAACTCACCCTCACGGCCCCCCTTTTCCCATTTATGATTGCAGGTGATAACCCAATGTCATCATGAGCGACACAGAGACCATTGACGCGACTGGCAGCTGCAGTCAGGAGGAGACACTTGACGCTCTGGATGATCTTGGCAGCATGTCCGATGAGGGAGATAGAGAGGGGGAGAGCTCTGCCAGCAATAGCGCGTCACTGCTTCTTACAGTCTCACGCGCCAGCTCAGATAATGGGAGTCCGCAGTCAGGTAACATGGATTTAGGACAGGGGTCTGCACTGGGTGAAGCACCGGGGCCTAGCGGACTGCAGCATGGTGAAGGGCAAAGGGAACCTCGGGTGCCTCTCTCTGGGGGGCGAGGCGCAGCCGAGTCCTGCTGAGGAGGACTCAGACGAGCCCATCGATGTTAGGGCTGATGAACAAAGGGTGGAGGCCATGCATTCCGAGCTCTTGGCGACAATGCAATGGGTGCCCGAGAGGCTGTCACAAATGATCATGGGGGTGGAGGAGTCTGCCTCCCGCATTGTGGACAGCTCTGCGCACACTATGGAGCCCATCATTGCCAGTGTGCCGACGATGGTGGACTCCCAGAGTGACCGTGAAGATCCATCTGCGATGACGCATCTCTTGGCCGAGGTGACAGTTGCCATTGCAGCACAGGCGCGAGGGAACAAGCGTCGCTGTGCTTCTTTGGACAGGATGGCCGCTGCCCTGGGAGCTCAGAATGCTCTCATGCACTCTGGGCAACAGGCCATGGAGCATCTGGCTGCTGTCGTCTCTGATGGCTTCCAGAGTGTGGCTGCTCTCATGCAGTCTCAGCTGGAGGCTACGGGAGATCTGACTGCTGCCATTGCAGCTGGGTCCACCACAGTCGACCGGGGACCTAACGGTGCCACCACAACCCGCTGACCTGTGCTCCAGTAGCTTGATAGGGGAGGTGAGGTGCTGTCCCGGGGAAGTGGCACTGGCTTCTCGGACAAGGAGACTGATATGGGCTCTCCGGTTCACAGCAGCCCTGAGCCAAGACTTGCCATTCCGTAATTGCTGTCAACCATGGAATCGCCCCAGCCATTTCTGACTGAAGGCACAGAGGAGGATGTGGCCCAGTCTGCAGCCAGCCCTTCCAGGGCCAGAGCTCGTCGACGGCGTCCGAGAAGGACATCTGCAGCTTCCTCTACACACACATAGCAACCTTCCCAAATCCATGAGGCAGCCACAGGGGAGACACTGCGACGTACTGTAAGGATAGGTCTGCGTAAGAGGGATAATAAGGAGTTGGACAAAGGTGATAATTAATTATGTGAATGTTTTGGAAACCCATTTTTTGTTCTAATAAATCTTTATTTTGTGTTTGGAATTCGTGATGATGTCTCTCATTTTACTGTGCGGGAATGATGTGTGAGAGGGCTCACAGGTTGGCCCAGGGACATGGTCAGATGCTGGCTCAACTGGGCATTCAGTTATGTGAACCGCGCAGCTATGAGATGTCTTTGTGGTTGTCTTGCAGGGTCACGATGGCGACGCAGCCACCTGCGTGGCTGCCCACCCATATCCTGTTCCTCTTCCAACGCCTGTTCCTCTTCCAGCGCCTCTTCCTCCTCCTCCTCCTACTCCTCCTCCACAGGTGCCACTGCTGTCTCATCCTCCAATGGCTGCGCCCTCATGATGGCCAGGTTGTGGAGCATGCAGCACACCACCACGAATATGGACACATGCTCAGACGAGTACTGCAGCGCAACCCTGAGTGGTCCAGGCAACGGAACCTCTTTGAGAATGCCAATAGTGTGTTCCATGGTGAGTTTACATGACCTGCCCAGCAGTTCTAGGGTTGCGCAGAGGAATCATGAGCCAAATGCTCAATGTGTAGCCCTTGTCACCAAGGAGCCAGCCGAAATCTTCATTGGGACCAGTGAAGAGGCCTGACACACCGCTCTGGCACAGTATGAAAGAATTGTGGCTGATGCCAGGAAATCGGGCATCCACTTGCATAATTTTGCAGTTGTGGTCACAAACGAGTTGAACATTGAGGGAGTGGTATCCCTTGTGGTTTTGGAATTGCTCGGGAGTGAGTTGGGGTGCCCTGAGACCAACATGGGTGCAATCAATGACCCCCTGGACCCTGGGGAAGCCCGCAATGCACAGGAATCCAGTCTGCCACTCCAATTGCTTGTCCCTGCTCATAGGCAATGAGATGTAGTCAGCCCTCCTCCTATACAGAGCATCTGTGACCTCCCGTATCGCTGTGTGGGCTGCAAACTGCGAGATGTTGTGCAGGACCCAGTCACATAAAAGTTCAGGGCGATAGTCACCTTGGATACTGCGCTCAGGGCTGTCCTCACCCATGTTGGTGGTTCCAATTCTGCCTGCAGGAGATTGCGGAGCTCCGTCATGACGTCCTTGGGGAATCTTAGTTTACGCAGGCACTGATCTGATCATCCTTCATATCCCTGTATGAGAATTGCTGATGGAAGACCCTTTCTCGATATAGCCTGGCACCCCCACGTCTGTGCAGCTGTCTTGCTCTGGGTTCTGCCTCACTGGCTTCTCCCTGCTGCTCTGCTGCCTCCTCCACCTCTGCAGGCTGCTGCTGCCCAGCATCTGGCTCCGCTGCAGGCTGCCTCCTGGCCTGCTGGCCCAGTATCTGGTGTGGGTGGTCCATGTACCTCACTCTCCTCCTTAGGGCACACCCTTGCTGAGGGCCTTCCTGTGGCAGGTCTCTGGCCTCCCCTCTGTGGCCATCTCCCTGGCCCTCTCCATGCTGGGCCGCCATGATTGCTGCAAGCCTTGGCCCGCTGCCTCTGCAGCCGTTGCCTCCTTCTCCTGTGTGCCTCGGTGGCACGCACAATGTATGGGAGGCGTTGGCCTGCCAGTACTGCCCCCATTTCAAAGCCCTCCCCAAGCCCAGCCTCCTCAAAGTCGTCTTCCAATTCTGCAGGTGGAGGCGCCTCCAGCACTCGCAAAGCAGCGTGCACTGTAACCTTGCACTGCTAGTGAAACAACGGGAAAAAGTCGCCGACACAAAATCAACACAAAGCAACACACCTTTGAGGCACTCCGGCAGTGTGCATCAGGAACTATGCACCACACAAAAAAACCTACTCTTGGCAGCGCCAAGCGGTCAGATGACTTTTTTAGCGGAATGTCGCCTCCGGCCTGGGACCTCGGCGGTGCGCGCAGTGATGATGCATGTAGTAGTGCTGGCCAGCACCGCTGCGGAAGTGGAGGGGAAGCGGTGCGGTAATTCTCGCCGCCGGGTAAACGCAGCAGGGCAATTGGGCGATTGGCAGCCATTCCACGAAAAGTCGCGGCCACTTCACTCCGCAACGTGACTGCCGATATCCGGTGGTAACAGACCTTAAGGGAAGGGGCATTTTCGGCCCCATGATCTTTTTGACCAAATAGTTACTAAAATCTTCCTATGCCCTCTGGAATCTACTAGCTCACATTTCCAAAATACCTGCCATACAATATCTGCCCTCTTCTTCATACAGCAAGGAGGCTAGGGGATTCACCATATCATGTTTGCCTGACTATGTAATGACGTTATGGTAAAATCTTTGTGCATTACAGAAATACAAAATTAATAGTGACTTAATGTGTAAGCTGAGCTTGATTCTAATATCCTTTTTTAATTAGTCTAGTGCAAGTCTAGTCTAGTAAAGACTATTTTGAGTAAACAAGTAATGTCAGTTGAACACAGATGATATTGTGTCATGTTCCAGGATGTCTAATTACATCTTTACAAACATATTCATTTCCAGGAACAGAAAAATGTCTTTTTTTTTATAGATGAATCTCAAGTATCCATCTTCCAACACTATCTTCTCTCTTCATAAACTTAGATAATTATCTCTTGAACCACTTCATACAGCCTACTTCAAAGGCCCATGTAATTTATTCTGTAACTTGGATTTATATGCTTCACATGGAAGGAAAAAATAACAAGCAGGTATCTTGTAATGTATGATAGCTTAAGAATGCGCCTGTACAATTTGCAGTTGCCCTTAAGAAATGGATAAAGTGTCAAAGTCCTCATAGACTCGAGAACAGTGCTGACAAACTCCTATATATTTTAGTTTTAAAAGAGAAAAATAAATAATGACCAATTTTGCAAGGGTTCTCCTTCAGAATAGAGCCTCATTGGAAAAGGGCACATTTCATAATTGGAACAGAGTGTTACTAGATTTTGGTAAGTGCATTACTTAATATTGAAGTTCAGCCCCATTTTGTTCTTTTGTTTTGAATGTAATGAGCAGCAAGAAAAGTGGGCACAGTGAGAATTCCTTTGATGGTTTCAAGATTTGGAGGAGGAAGATCAGTATATGTGGGAACAAGAAACACAGATATGATATTTATATCCCCCACAACCCCCATTTACAGAAACAGAGAAGGCTACCTGGGCATGTCACAAGAGAGATTGTCACAGAGTTTTGCAATCTTCTGAGGTTCACTTGCAGACAACTGGTGCCATAAGGATGGTTATTTCTGTGACTGTGAAAATCACCACTGTATTAAAGTTTAACATCACAAAATCCTTCCAAGCCACTTGTGGTGACATATTGCAAGCTAGTCAGTTGGCAGCCTGTTGTGTATGCAATAACTGTTAAACTGAGTACTGTTTAACTCCAAGAGGTATGACCTTGGCTCTGCTTTATTAAGGCCCAAAGTGACTAAGATACAAAATGGCTGGCCTTTTATACTTGGGCTGCAATATTAACACAGTCTTTTACAAATTGAGACGGTCCGGTGTTTTACGCTCCCGGGTTGACCGTCTCAGTTCAACTCCAGCTTTGGGTGAGTGTTCAGAGTCTGTTGTGACTGGTGGCTGGGTGGCTGACCTGGTGGGAGTGGCAATGGCCATGTCAGGGTTTGAAAGTCCATTTTCATTGAATATGTCAGTGATTGAAAGTTCCGATCCACTGATGACTACTGAGTCCTCTCATGACTGGTCATCGATTGTCTCTTCCGCCGAATATTCCGGTTTGTCTGTGCGCCGCAGCTTTGTCTGATTCACATGTTTCCTTCATGTTTGCCCATTTTTGAGCACGACAATAAATATTCTGTTGCCCTACTTGGACATAACAGTACCAGCGATCCACTTGGGACCCTGACCATAATTCAGAACATATACAGGATCATTTACAGAAATATCGCGTGGCACAGCTGCACGATCGTAATACCCTTGCTGACTTTGTCTTCTATAGTCAACATGATTATTCAAGTCAGGGTGTACAAGAGATAGCTTGATCTTAAGACCTCTCTTCATCATTAGTTCAGCAGGTGAGACCCCGGTAAGAGTGTGTGGTCTTGTCCTGTAACTAAGGCAGGTCTGCAGTGACCCTTGGGTTACCCGCTTCATACTCTGCTTTATGATTTGGACAGCACGTTCTGCTTGCCCATTAGATGCAGGTTTGAACGGTGCTGACCTTACATAGAAACATAGAAACATAGAGCCTGCACTGCCATTCAATATGATCATGGCTGATCATGCAACTTCAATACCTCACTCCCACCTTCTCTCCATACCCCCTGATCTCCTTAGCCGCAAGGGCCACATCTAACTCATATATCCAATGAACTGGACTCAAAAATTTTCTGTGGTAGAAAATTCCACAGGTTCACCACTCTCTGGGTGAAAAGGTTTCTCCTCATCTCGGTCCTAAATGACTTACCCCTTATCCTTAGACTGTGACCTCTGGTTCTGGACTTCTCCAACATCGGGAACATACTTCCTGCATCTAACCTGTCCAGTCCCATCATAATTTTATGTTTCTATGAGATCCCCTCTCATTCTTCTACATTCCAGTGAGTATAAGCCTAGCTGATCCAGTCTTTCTTCATATGTCAGTCCTGCCATCCCGGGAATTAGTCTGGTGAACCTTCGTTGCACTCCCTCAGTAGCAAGCATGTCCTTCCTCAGATTAGGAGACCAAAACTGAACACAATACTCAAGGTGTAGTCTCATAAAGGCCCTGTGCAACTGCAGTAAGACCTCCCTGCTCCTATACTCAAATCCTCTTGCTATGAAGGGCAACATGCCATTTGATTTCTTTATTGCCTGCTGTACCTGCATGCCTACCTTCAGTGACTGATATACCATGACAGCCAGGTCTCGTTGCACCTCCCCTTTTACTAATCTGTCACCATTCAGATAATAATCTGCCTTCCTGTATTCGCCACCAAAGTGGATAACCTCACATTTATCCACATTATACTGCATCTGTTATGCATTTGCCCACTCACCTAACCTATCCAAGTCATCCTGCAGCCTCTTAGCATCCTCCTCGCAGCTCACACTGCCACCCAGCTTAGTGTCATCTACAAACTTGGAGATATTACATTCAATTCCTTCATCCAAATCATTAATGTATATTGTAAATAGCAGGGGTCCCAGCACTGAACCTTGCGGCACCCCACAAGTCACTGCCTGTCATTCTGAAAAGGACCCATTTATTCCCACTCTTTGCTTCCTATCTGCCACCCAGTTCTCTATCCATGTCAATACATACATTACCCCCAATACCATGTGCCTTGGTTTTGCACACTAATCTCTTGTGTGGGACCTTGTCAAAAGCCTTTTGAAAGTCCAAATACACCACATCCACTGGTTCTCCCTTATCCACTCTACTAGTTACATCCTCAAAAAACTCTGGAAGATTTGTCAAGCATGATTTCCCTTTCATAAATCCATGCTGACTTGGACCGATCCTGTCACTGCTTTCCAAATGCGCTGCTATTACATCTTTAATGATTGATTCCAGCATTTTCCCCACCACCGATGTCAGGCTAACCGGTCTATAATTCCTTGTTTTCTCTCCCTCCTTTTTTAAAAAGTGGGGTTACATTAACTACCCTCCAATCCTTAGGTACTGATCCAGAGTCCATGGAATTTTGGAAAATGACCACCAATGCATCTACTATTTCTAGGGCCACTTCCTTAAGTACTCTGGGATGCAGGCTATCAGGCCCTGGGGATTTATCGGCCTTCAGTCCCATCAGTTTCCCTAACACCATTTCCTGACTAATAACAATTTCCCTCAGTTCCTCCTTCTCGCTAGACCCTCGGTCCCCCAGTAATTTCGAGAGGGTATTCGTGTCTTCCTTAGTGAAGACAGAACCAAGGCATTTGTTCAATTGGTCTGTTATTTCCTTGTTCCCCATTATGAATTCACCTGATTCTGACTGCAAGGGACCTACATTAGCCTTCACTAATCTTTTTATCTTCACATATCTATAGAAGCTTTTGCAGTCAGTTTTTATGTTCCCTGCAAGCTTACTCTCATACTCTATTTTTCCCCTCCTAATTAAACCCCTTGTCCTCCTCTGCTGAATTCTAAATTTCTCCTAGTCCTCAGGTTTGCTGCTTTTTCTGGCCAATTTATATGCCTCTTCCTTGGATTTAACACTATCCCTAATTTCCCCTGTTAGCCACTGTTGAGCCACCTTTCCTGTTTTATATTATGCCAGACAGGGATTTACAATAGTTGTAATTCATCCATGTGATCTGTAAATGTCTGCCATTGCCTATACTCCACCATCAACCCTTTAAGTATCATTCACCAGTCTATCCGAGCCAAATCTCGTCTCATACCATCGAAATTTCCTTTCTATAAGTCTCTGATTGAACTGTGTTGCTCTCCATTTTCATGAAGAATTCTACCATATTATGGTCACTCTGCCCCAAGGGGCAACGCACAACCAGATTGCTAATTAATCCTCTTTCATTACACAACACCCAGTCTAGGATGGTCTGCTCTTTAGCTGGTTCCTCGACATATTGGTCTAGAAAACCATCCCTTATACACTCCAGGATATCCTCCTCCACAGTATTGCTACCAGTTTGGTTAGCCCAATCAATATGCAAGTTAAAGTCACCCATGATAACTGCTGTACCCTTATTGCACACATCCCTAATTTCCTGTTTGATGCCATCCCCAACCTCTTTGTTACTGTTTGGTGGTCTGTACACAACTCCCACTAACGTTTTCTGTCCTTTGGTGTTTCACAGCTCTACCCATATAGATTCCACACCATCCAAGCTAATATCCTTCCTTACTATTGCGTTAACCTCCTCTTTAACCATTAACGTTACCCCACCTCCTTTTCCTTCCTGTATATCCTTCCTAATATTGAATACCCCTGAATGTTGAGTTCCCAGCCTTGGTTACCCTGGAGCCATGTCTCTGTAATCCCAATTATATCATATTCGTTAACAGCTATCTGCGCAATTAATTCGTCCGCCTTATTACGAATGCTCCTCGCATTGAAACTCAGAGCCTTCAGGCTTGTTTTTTTTTAACACTCTTTGTCCTTTTAGAATTATGTTGTAATGTGGCCCTTTTTGATTTTTGCCCTTGATTTCCCTGCCCTCCACTCTTGCTTTTCTCCTTCTTACCATTCCTTCTGCCCCCTTTTTACTTCCCTCTGCCTCCCTGCATAGGTTACCATCCCTCTGCCATTTTAGTTTAAACCCTCCCCAACAGCACTCGCAAAAACTCCGCCTCGGACATCGGTTCCAGTCCTGCCCAGGTGCAGACCGTCCGGTTTGAACTGATCCCACCTCCCCCAGAACCGGTTCCAATGCCCCAGGAATTTGAAACCCTCACCCTTGCACCATTCCTCAAGCCACGTATTCATCTGAACTCTCCTGCAATTCTTACTCTGACTAGCACGTGGCACTGGTAGCAATCCTGAGGTCCTACTTTTTAATTTAACTCCTAGCTCCCTAAATTCAGGTTGTAGGGCCTCATCCCATTTTTTACCGATATCGTTGGTACCTATATGAACCACGACAGCAGGCTGTTTCCCTTCCCCCTCCAGAATGCGCTGCAGCCGCTCCGAGACAGCCTTGGCCCTTGCACCAGGGAGGCAACATACCATGCTGGAGTCTTGTTTGCGGCCGTAGAATTGCCTATCTGTTCCCCTTACAATAGAATCCTCTATCACTATAGCTCTCCCATTCCTTTTCCTGCCCTCCTGTGTAGGTGCCATGAACTTGGCTGCTGCTGGCTTCCCCTGATGAGTCATCTCCTCCAACAGTACCCAAAAAGGTGTATCTGTTTTGGAGGGAAATGACCACAGGGGGCCCCTGCACTACCTTCCTTCCACTGCTCTGCCTGATGGTCACCCATTCCCTATCTGCCTGAGTAACCTTTACCTGCGGTGTGACCAACTGACTAAATGTGTTATTCATGACATCCTCAGCATTGCGGATGCTCCAGAGTGAGTCCATGTGCAGCTCCAGTGCCACAATGCGGTCTGTCAGGAGCTGCAGCTGGACACACTTAATGCACATATAGTAGCCAGGGACACTGGTAGCATCCCTGACTTCCCACATCGTACAGGAGGAGCATGACATGGGTCTGGGCTCTCCTGCCATGACTTAACCCTTAGATTAACTTAATTTGGCAACAATGCCAAAGGTTTCCTACTGATAAGAAAAGAAGAAAAAGATCAAATACTCACCAATCCACCAGCCACTTACCCGCTTGACTGTGATGTCACACTTCGATTTCTTTTTACTTCTTTGTTTACCTTCTACCCCTACACCAGCTGGCCTCTCCGACTGCCGCTGGCTGCTACTATGGCCATTTCCCAACGGTTGTACCCTTTTATGGGCCTCTCCGACTGCCGTTGGCTGCTCCTTTGGCCGCTCCCCGACAGCCACGCCCTTTGAGTTTCATGAACTCTTGAAACTCCTGACTGATGAAGCAAGATCCACTGTTGCTAACAACGATGTCAGGCAGACCATGTGTCGTGAACATGACACTGAGATTCTCAATGGTAGCTGTGGATGTGCTGGATGACAAGATGATACACTCTATCCACTTCGAATATGCATCCAGCACAACTAAAAACATCTTCCCTAGGAAGGGACCTGCAAAGTCTATGTGGATCCTGGATCATGGTTTGGACAGCCATGACCACAGACTCAGTGGCGATTCTGCTGGTGCTTTGCTGAGCTGCATGCAAGTGTTGCACTGATGCACACAATATTCCAGCTCAGAGTCAATTCCCGGCCACCATATATGAGACCTGGCGATGGCTTTCATCATTACAATGCCGGGATGTGTGCTATATAGCTCACGTACAAATTTCTCTCTCCCTTTCTTGGGCATAACAACACAATTGCCCCACAGTATACAATCTGACTGAATAGACAGTTCATCTTTGCGACAAATGTAAGGTTTGGTCTCCTCGCACATTTGCTTGGGTATGGCAGACCAATCATCTTTGAGGATGCAACTCTTCACCACCTATAAAATTGGGTCCTGGCTGGTTCAGATCTTAACTTGTTGAGCTGTGACAATAGGACAAATGCTCAAAAGCATCCATAACTAACAATAGGTCCGCCGATTGCGGCGTTTCCACCTCTGGTGTGAGCAACGGCAGACGGCTCAAAGCATTGGCACAATACTCGGTGCCAGGTCTACGGCGAATGACATAACTATAAGCGGATAATATAAACGCTCACCTCTGGATGCGGGATGAAGCATTGGTATTGATATCTTTGTTTTCAGAGAACAGTGAAATGAGCGGCTTGTGATCTGTCTCCAGTTCAAACCAAAGACCAAACAGGTACTGATGCATCTTTTTAACCCCATACACACAGACTAGTGCTTCTTTCTCTATCATGCTGTAGGCTCTTTCCGTTTTTGACAAACTTTTTGAAGCATACACGACTGTTTGAAGTTTACCTGACTCATTACCCGACACCCTCAAAGCCTCGCTGGTAATGTGCAACATCACCACTGACACCTGGGAGACCCTGGCCGCAGACCGCCTGAGGTGGAGAAAATCCATCCAGGAGGGCGCTGAGCTCTTCAAGTCTCGGCGCAAAGAGCATGGAGAGGCCAAGCGCAGGCAGCGGAAGGAGCGCACAGCAAACCAGCCCCATTGACCCCTTCCCTTGACGAATGTCTGTCCCACCTGTAACAGGGTCTGTGGCTCTCGTATCGGACTGTTCAGCCATCAAATAACTCTCTTTGGGAGTGGAAGCAAGTCCTCTTCGATTCCGAGGGACTGCCTATGATGATAATGACCCGACTCATTAGCTTTTTGGAGTACGCAACCAATTCCATATGATGAAGCATCACAGCTCAATACTAAACGTTTACATGGGACATAATGTACCAGCAGCTTATTAGAGCAAAGTAGATTAGTGGCTTTCTCAAAAGCTCAGTCTTGAGACGCACCCCACACCCAGTTGTCGCCTTTTCTTAGCAGCATGTGCAGTGGTTCTAATAAGGTGCTCAATTTAGGTAGGAAGTTACCAAAGTAGTTGAGTAGACCCAGGAACGAACGTAGCTCCATCTCTTTCTGCGGTTTGGGTGCATTCTTGATGGCCTTGGTTTTCACGTCCTTGGGCCTGATGCCATCAGCAGCAATTTTCCTCTCCAAGAATTCGACCTCTGGTGCCATGAAGACGCACTTCGAGCATTTCAGTCTGAGTCCCACTTTGGCCAGACGATGTAGAACCTCTTCCAGGTTGTTCAGATGTTCCGCGGAGTCACGACCTGTGATCAGGATGTCAGCTTGGAACACGACGGTTCTGGGAATGGACTTCAGTAGACTTTCCATGTTCCTCTGAAATATTGCTGTAGCCGAGCGAATTCCAAAAGTGCACCTGTGATAAATAAACAGTCCTTTATGCGTGTTACTGCACGTAAGTCTCTTCGACGTCTCGACCAGCTCCCGTGTCATGTAAGCCGACGTCAAGTCCAGTTTAGTGAATGACTTCCCCCCGGCTAGCATTGCAAACAAGTCATCAGCCTTCGGTAGCGGGTACTGATCCTGTTTTGAAACCCTGTTGATCGTAGCCTTGTAGTCTCCACAGATTCTGACTGTGCCATCACTTTTCAGCACAGGAACAATGGGGCTGGCCCATTCATTAAATTCTACCGGTGATATGATCCCTTCACGCTGGAGTCTGTCCAGTTCGATTTTGATCTTCACCCTCATCATATACAGAACTGCCCGAGCTTTATGATGGATGGGTCTTGCATCCGAGTCCACGTGGATCTGCACCTTGGCTCCCGTGAAGTTGCCGATGCTTGGTTCGAACAGCAAGGGGAACTTGCTCAGTACTTGGGCACATGTATCTTTCTCCGACGACAATACCTTGATGTCGTTCCAATTGCATTTGATTTTTTTCAAGCCAGTTCCTGCCGAACAGCGTTGCCTGGGACAATCCATAGCGGTAACTCATGAACCGCACCATCATACGGCACTTTAATTGTGGCACCGCCAATCACCGTTATGAATTCTTTGGTGTACGAGCGCAACTAGTCATTGACTGGACTCAGCCTGGGTCTCACAGCCTTAGTATCCCACAGCTTGTTGAATGCCCCCTCGCTCATTATAGATTGACTCGCCCCCATGTCCAGTTCCATCGATTCCGACACCCCATTAAATTTCACATTGATCATTATCGGTTTGTTCTTAGTTAGGAACGAGCACAGTCCGTACACTTCCTCCTCTGGTATCTCGGATTGCGTATCTGGATCCGCACTAGTCTGACCATCATCCTCCACATAGTGTGTCTTAGCACGCTTGCCCATCTGCAGACCCTTGTGCTGGAGAGGCCTGACTCTCAACTGCCTTTGCAACTATATTGCTTAAATCGGCACTGCTGGTGCCGATGATTTCCCCCACAACGCCAATACAGAGAAATTGGATGCATTCCCGCTGCCAGACTTTGGGCAGCCACAGGTTTCACGTACGCAGTCGGGTAGGCCCTGCCATGTGCCGCTCTGCCGAATGCCGAATCAATCATATTTACAGTACTTGCCGAGTTTTGATTTTTCACTGATATCTGCTTTAGACTTCTATCCGTCGTCATGCATGACTGAGCGATTGTGATGGCCCTGTTCAAGTCCAACGTCTCCACTGCCAGCAGTTTACGCAGGATCACCTCGTGGTTGATGCCGATTACAAAGAAGTCCCGCGGCATGTCTGCCGACATAGCCCCAAACTTACACGGTCCCGCTAAACATCTCAGTTTGGCAACGAATTCCGCCGCATTCTGGCCCTCTGAGCGAACGTGCGTATAAAATCTGTATCTTGAGATGATGATGCCTTTGTCTGGCTTAAGATGGTCCTGTACCAGTGTACACAATTCTTCATACATCTTCTCTGTTAGACTCACAGGCAGGAGTAGATTCTTTATCAGACCATAAATTTTTGGACCGCAAACCATGAGGAACACCACCCGGCGCTGATCTGCGTCGCCGACCTCCTCCATTTTGTTGGCCACAAAGAACTGGCTCAAATGGCTCACAAAGTCTGTCCAATCTTCTCCTTCCATGAATCGCTCCAACAATCCAATTGTGCTCATTTTTGCATGCAAAGGTTCTTGTTGCCTCGTCGCCAAATGTTGTCTATGCAATAACTGTTCGACGGAGTACTGTTTAACTCCAAGAGGCATGACTGTAGCTCTGCACGTGTGTGCAGCCCAATGGCCTCCAACAGTGACGCCATCTAGTGGCTAGTGATCCCAAAAGTACATACATGATACAGTCTATACATGCATCTTCACTTTTCCTGTAGAAAGGAGGTATCAGATGGATAGGGAACAGAACATTTAACTGTCCCCCTCACACCAACCCCATGGCATATGTGAACCAATAAGGCTTCCATTCTATTAAGATCCAGGACTAATTGGATAACACTTTCAAAGAGCAGGATGAGCCAAATAGACTCCTTCCGTGCAATATCATAATTATTGGACTCTTTCTTGCTAGTCACATTCAAGGTTACATTGGTTACTGGTAGCTGACATTTTTTCAGTGAATATACTTTGCATTCTGTGATGTTAACAAAATATCATTCTAGATGCATTGTTCTTGAGAAGCATTTCCTGAAACTTTTCTGCCTAAGTACCATTCTATTCAGATTGGCCAACTGAACACTTGGAAGGGGAATTTTAATTTGGAGGAGCGTGTGGGTTTTGGTACGTTTCACTCGAGCATGTTAGGCTGGTTGCATGCAACCCCCTCGGGAGAATTGGTTGACTATTAACATATGCTAATTGCTCAATTAGAGTGATCTTTCAATATAGTTTTAAGTATCACATCCACGGGTTTCCCAGACTTCCTGAAACTCACCACTGAAAGCAAGACGAGAATACAACAGTGATTGAGAAGCTGAATCAAACTCTTGGAAATATTGCAAAAAATACTCAGTACTCACAGCTGCTTTCTTATCTGCTAGTGGGAAAGGGTTTGTTCACAATATTTTTGCTTAGAGTTTACTTTCTAAATTTTGGAGGTTTTCTGAATCACATCAGGATGGCTGCCTTAGATTGTACCTCAGATAAGGAGCAGTATGATCACTAGCAGCAGCAGTAGCCTGCTACTGTCAGACTTGCAGCTGGGCAGCAGAGAGTAGAACAACAGAGGAGTGCATCTCGCAGGAGGCACTAGCCATGACTCAGGGCGTACAGGCTGAGATGCCTTGACATGTCGGAACAGCAGTTTTCAGAAGGCTCAGGTTGTCGTGTCCGGTGGTGGCAGACATCTTCAGCCCCCAGAAGAAGATCTGCTGCCTGCTTGTGTTACCAGTGGCTGTCAAAGTGACCACCGCCTTCAACATGCAAGGTTCACTTAGGTTGCACCAGTGGACCAATGGCAGAAGCGCATGTGACGGCCACTTTTCCCATCTCTCCATCTCTGATGACCAGGGATGCTGAAACACCACCACTTCCAACTCTGCAGTTGTGAGCTGAGAAATCTGTCGGGGACCTACTTCAGTTCTCTCCCTTTCGCTAGTGTTCTGGGCTCTCTTCCTCTGCAATGGGAGAAAAAACAAGCCTACGAGTGATTGAATGGCTTGTGGTCATCCGATGGATGCAGTGCATTTGGTAACAATGATTATAAAGGAGAGGCATGAAATTACACAAGTATGAGGGTGAGTGGATGGATAGATGGGGATGTGAGGAAGTGCATAGAAAGAGAAGGATGGGCGAGCTTGCAAGGTAAGTGGGTGTGGGGAGTGGTGTGCTTGATAAGGCAGAGTCAGGGGGATGGTGATGTGCACAGCAGGATGTAGATGAATGTGCAAATGTATTCACCTTTCCTGACCTGGTTAGTTCATTAAAATGCTTCATGCATTGAATCCATGAGTGTGGCATAATGGTCCTGCTGCTGACCTCCTGGCCACCTCTCGTCACACCTTCTTTGTGGCAGCAGCAGGTTTCTTCCTTCCATTGCTGGGGAACAGCATCTCTCTCTGGCCATCACTCACCCCAGCAGCATATCAAGGGAGGCATCATTGAAGTGCAGCACAGCTATTGAGCATCCTGAATTCATTGTCACAACTTTTCTTGCTTCCAATCCAAAGTCCTCCAAATTCCGTTTTCCTTTAAATACTGGAGTTAAGATCGCGTTTTGCGAGTTCTCATCACGCCCGCTGCCACATATTCAATGGCAAACTCAGAAGTAAAATGATAATGCGCTGACTGTTTTAAAATGCCACTGACAGATGCGCAGAACTTGTGTCACATACGATATCTGCCCCACTGTTCCCAACGCATCTCCGAGTTAATGGCAGGGCCTTTATTTGGGTACAGACGGACAGGTCTAGAACTTTATTGTAAGTGTCAGGTATACATGTGTGTAAAAGATGGACCATTTTTTCAAATGTTTCATCTCTGTTTCACAGTTTTAAACCAATTTTGATCTAAATGAGGAAATCATATTTTAGAAGGACGAGACAAACACAACTGGAAAAGCCAAACTGCCAGGGCACAACAGAAGATCAAATGTTTGATAATGAAAACTTCAGAAACACCAATGATCACAAGATCACAATATAATTACCGCCCATTTGATTCATCCATCCAGAAAGATCCTCATGATTCCAGGATTTGTGCCTCCATTACTTTATTTCAAAATGTATTCCACATCTTGCTCACTCTTGGTGCGAAAAATAATTTTCTGCTATCTGTCCTGAAGATACCCTTCTCTAGTTTGAATCTGTGACCCCTACATCTACTCACAGTTTAATTTAAAATCATCTTTTAACCTATTAACCAGACAGGAGGAGTCATGGACCTTAAAAGTGTAGGACAAATGATCCAGTGGTGCTAGAGGACTGGAGGATTGCAAATATTCAACCCCTGTTCAAAAAAGAAGAGAGGGATAAACCTGGCATCTACAGGCCAATCAGTCTAATGTCAATGATATGAAAACTACAAGAGTCCATTGTCAAGGAGATAATTAATTTTCACTAGGAGAAGCATGGATTAATAAGAGACAGCCAGCATGGATTTTTATAAGACAAATCGTGTCTGACTAACCTGATTGAGTTATTTGATGAAGTAACAGAGAGTTGATGAAGTAACAGAGAGAGTTGATCTAGTGCACTAGATGTATATATGGGCCTAAAAATTGGATATGGCCATGAAACGGGCGATATTAAGGCCCTACGATAGTAAGCTGTGTCATGTCAAAATGGTCTATGTAGCATGCAAAAGTCATGCTCAGTGCTCATTAACATGATTGTAGTCTTGGTCTCAGCACTAAAACTGCTGCTCATTGGCTTAACGCTCAACAGATAGGCCAATATTGGGTCCAGTCTCATTCCCAGTCATATTTGGCATAGGCTTTATTCAGTACTTAAAGAGGAAGTGCATTGAGGCTGCAGCACCTCATTGTCAAGCCACTCACAACTTCAGCTGGAAGAACACGGCTGTGCAGGCGGAGCGCTAGCACAGGGAGAGAGCCTGCTGATTCTCCGACATGGCTCTTGAGGAACTGGTGATGAGAGTGGAGAGGAGGCGGGCTGGCCTGTTCTCACACACTGGCAGGAAGCCCTCGCCACAAACCTGTCGAGGTCTCTGGCCGGAGATAGCCGCCCATGTGACAGCCAGCACTGTGGTCCCAAGATTGGCCATCCAGTGCCAAAAGAAGTTTAATGACCTCACACGGCTGGTCAAGGTGAGTGAAGACTTTAGCAAGTGCCATATCTCACCATCTGCAGCACAAGCCTCACAGACTGCTCAATGCACCACACCCCCATCACGCACCTACCAACAATCTCTACCTATCACCACTTACCACTCACAATCATAGCTTCACTTCACCCTCACAACCTTATGGCACCCACATCTCACACCTTGCACACACTGACAGCTATTCAACTGTGACAGGCACAATCTCCCAAACACATTGCACCGCACTCACTCACATACTTCTCTTTCTCTTGCAGGCAAGGTCGCGCATAATTGGAGAGAACAGCGGCGGGGGCAAGCTGCCATCCAGGACCTCAGCCAGCTGGAGGAGAGATTGCTGGACATCGTTGGGCAACAGATCATAGTGGCCATGGCAACCGGCGCGGTTGAAGCCCTTGGGGACAAAAATGGTATGGTCATTCCTAATCCTTCTTCTCACATCCCACTTCCCCCTCAATCTTTTCTCACTTTCAAGCTGCTGATGCTGTATGCATGCGTATCTTGCCTCCCGCCCCTCTCACCATAACCCAACTCTTGTGCCTTTCTGCTTTCAGGTAATCAAGAACACGCACCGGAGTAGCCTGTCCCCTGAGGTGCTGCACAAGAGTGAGGGGGGAGAAGAAGAAGACAAAGAAAAGGAAGGAGAAGACACAGCATCTCTGCATCCATCACTCACAGACACCAGCTCACACACTGGCACTGCATGTACTTTCGAGGCTCGTGTAGAAGTGGGATCTGCACAGGGTGAGGCACTGGGCACGAATGGGCTGCAGCAAGGTGAGGGAGATAGGGTAGCTCCGGGGCCAGCTCCCCAGAGGGTGAGTTCATGTGAGAATTTTGCTTCACAGAACTCAGATGAGGACCTCGATGGGGTGACCTTCAAAGGAATGGTGATGGCCATGCACACCGAATTGATAGGTACAATGGCAAGCCTATCAGGGAGCCTCTTGCAATGTCAAGGAGCATGGAGGAGTCCGGTTCCAACATTGCATGGGGCTCTGCACAGAGCTTGGAGCCCGGGATTTCCAGGCTGGAAATGATGGATGACTCCAGAAGAGACCATGTCGACCCAGACATAATTATACGTGTGACGGGCGATGTCGCAGGTGCCATTGCAGCACAGGCAGAAGTGACCCACCATCTCAGTGTTTCAGTAGAAGCTCAGACTGCTCTCAGCTTTAATGCCACCCAAGCTCAGACTGCTACCATCGTGGCTGGGTTTACCATTGTCAAGCGGGGCTTGCAGGGTGTCGCAGCAGCCCAGCAATCTGTGCTCCAACAGATTGCTGGAAATGCTGAGGTGCTGCCCTGGTTGAGTGGCAGTGGGCCAGTGGAGCAGGACCCTGCTGTTATCTCTCAGGTTGGCAGCATTCCTATTTCCACCACTACCACTCTGCCATTGCCCTTGCCACTGCCTGTCAGCCAGCCAGTCCAGACTGCTGCTGTCCATGATGAGATGGTACAATCTACAGCTGGGCCGTCTAGGGCCAGAGCTGCTCGAGGACATCATGCAAGACCCTCTGCGGTCTCCCCCATGGAAATACAGCAGCCTTACACTAGCCATACTGCAACCACTGGGGGAACTCTTCATAGGAGCACTAGGATAGGAAAGCACACCTGGATGGCAGGAACTAAGGAATTGCACAAGGGTGATTAGTTCATATCATAAGTGCAAATATGTGTGAAACAATTTTTGATTAATTTATTAATTTTGTTTGGAACATTTTATGGTGGCTTTCATTTTAGCTTTGCTCTCAGGAGCATGCTGTGATATTCCATGACAGAGAGATGGTTTGATGGTGACCAATAGTATCTGGGATTTCAGTCATTGAAATTGGACTTTGATGAGGTGTTCATGGACAGCTCGTCTGGAAGGGGGATTGGCTGCCTGCCTCCTCTTCCTCCTGCTCCTCTTCCTTTTCTTCCTCCTGCTCCTCTTAATCTGCCTCATCCTCCTCCTGAGGTGGTCTCACAATTGCTGGAGGCAAGGGCTATGCCCTCCTGATGGCTAAGTTGTGAAACATGCAACAGACCTCCATGAAATGGGACACCAGCTCCGGTGTGTCCTGGAGGGCTCCTCCTGAGTGATCAAGGCAGTGGAACCATGGCTTCAGTAGCTCGATGGTCTGCTCAATGATGTTCCTGGTGGAAGCATGGTTTTCATTATATGTGTGCTGAGCATAAGTGTTGAGGTTGTGGAGGGAAGTCATCAGCCAAGTGCAGAACGGACAGCCCTTGTCTCCGAACAACCACCCTCGAGTTTGATGTGGTGGCTGGAAGATTGCTGGCACACCGGATTGACGCAGGATAAAGGCATCAGGCTGCTGCTCAGGGAGAAGACAACGTAGTCCCTGCTCCTGGTGTAGAGAGCCTCTGTGAGCTCCCATATGTGGTGAATTAGGAGATGTTAACTAGGTCTCCTGTTGCAGACCGGAAGGATCCGTTGGTGAAGAAATTGAGGACCATGGTGACCTTGACTGCATTGCGCTCAGGCTGCAGAAGGTGGCAGAGTTATGTGACCACCTCCTTGGTGAAGCGTAGCCTCATAATACACTGCTCCTCCCTTAATTGGATATGAGAAGTGCTCTCAGAAGACCCAAGGTGGGGAAAGTCTCCTGTTGAGAGCCCTCCTGGCCCTCCTCCCTCTGCACACATCTTCTCGTCTTCTTCGCTGTCTCTGTTTCCTCTCTCAAAGATACTCAAACGTGAGTAGAACTGCCAGTAGAGCCCCCTTGACCGTGAGCGTGTTGTGAGTAGAAGCCTTTAAATAAGAACGAAGGATTTCTCCACTTGCAACAACACACGCTGTTACCTTGGAACCTTGATAGAAGTTAATAAAGCTGCTGGAGTTGCAAAAAGTTGCACAGAGCCAATCAAACTGCAGAAACATGTCAGGAGCAAGTAGTTGCTGATGGTCCCTTTAAATACCGCTGCTGGAGCCTCCTTCCTGCGCGTTATCGCTTGCTTAGCTAAGGCTTGCCGTTAAGTTGAACAGTAAACTCCAAACTCACAGATCATGCATCAAGTGAGCGTTTGCATTTTCACTGACGTCACGATCTGCATCACCTATATAATTTGGGAGATCACGGACGTCGGCAGCGCTGCTGACCATCTGAAAATGGTGGCTGCTGCAGGACCCACTGGCGACTAGCGATAATACAGCGACCGCCATTTTTTTCACCTGAATCTGATGTTAATGGGTGGCACTAAAATCCCGAATTTCTAGCCCATGGACTCGCAAAAGGCATTTCATAAAGTAACTCATAACATACTTATTCGGAAAATAGACGCACATGGTATTAAAGAGATGGTGGTAAGTTGGGTATGAAATTAACAAAGTGATAGGAGGCACAACGTAGTGGAGAACTGATGTTTCCTGACTGGAGAGAAGTATGTAATATAGTCCCCAGGGGTCAATATTAGAACCATAGCTTTTCTTGTTAGATATAAATGACCTGAACTTGGATATAGGGAGTACAATTTCAAAGTTTGCAGATGATACAAAACTTGGCAACATCGTAAATGGTCAACATGACAGTAGCAGACTTCAGGAGGATATAGACTGTATGGTGCAATGGGCATACATGTGGCAGATGCAGTTTAATGCGGATAAGTGTGAGGTGATGCACTTTGGAAGAAACAACATAGAGACGCAGTATAATCTAAATCATACTATTTTGAAGAGGGCTGCAAGAACAGAGGAACCTGGAGGAGCATATTCACAAATTTTTGAAAGTGGTAGGGCAAGTTGATAAGGCAGTTAAGAAAATGTATGGGAAACTTGGCTTTGTAAATCAGGACATTAAATACAAAAACAAGGAAATCATGCTAAACCTTCAGAAATTGCTGGTTAGGCCTCAGCTGGAGTATTGGGTACAATTCTGTGCACCACAGTTTAGAAACTATGTCAAGGCCCTGGACTGCGTACAGAGGAGTTTTACCAAGATGATACCAGGGATGAGATAGTTCAGTTATGTGTAGAGATTTTAGAACTGGGATTATTCTCCTTAGAGCAGAGAACGCTAAAGGGAAACGTAATAGAGGTATTCAAAACTATATGGGGTTTTGATAGGGCAAGTAGGGAGAAATTATTTCCTCTGGAAAGTGGGTTGGTAACCAGAGGTCATAGATTTAAAATAATTGGTAAAAGAACTAAAATGGGAAATGAGAAGATCTGGAACGCACTACCTGAAAGGGTGGTGGAATCCGATTCCATAGGAATTTTTAAAGGCCAATTGGACATGTACTTGAAGAGGACTAATTTGCAGGATTATAGGGAAAAAGCAGGACAGCTTCTTCAAAGAGCTGGCACAGGCATGACAGGCTGAATGGCTTCCTGCTGTGCTGTAAGATTCTAAGGGCCCGAACTTGGTCAACATAAGAACATAAGAACATAAGAATTAGGAACAGGAGTCTGCCATCTAGCCCTCGAGCCTGCTCCGCCATTCAACAAGATCATGGCTGATCTGGCCGTGGACTCAGCTCCACTTACCCGCCCGCTCCCCGTAACCCTTAATTCCCTTATTGGTTAAAAATCTATCTATCTGTGACTTGAATACATTCAATGAGCTAGCCTCAACTGCTTCCTTGGGCAGAGAATTCCACAGATTCACAACCCTCTGGGAGAAGAAATTCCTTCTCAACTCGGTTTTAAATTGGCTCCCCCGTATTTTGAGGCTGTGCCCCCTAGTTCTAGTCTCCCCGACCAGTGGAAACAACCTCTCTGCCTCTATCTTGTCTATCCCTTTCATTATTTTAAATGTTTCTATAAGATCACCCCTCATCCTTCTGAACTCCAACGAGTAAAGACCCAGTCTACACAATCTATCATCATAAGGTAACCCCCTCATCTCCGGAATCAGCCTCGTGAATTGTCTCTGCACTCCCTCCAAAGCTAGTATATCCTTCCTTAAGTAAGGTGACCAAAACTGCACGCAGTACTCCAGGTGCGGCCTCACCAATACCCTATACAGTTGCAGAAGGACCTCCCTGCTTTTGTACTCCATCCCTCTCGCAATGAAGGCCAACATTCTATTCACCTTCCTGATTACCTGCTGCACCTGCAAATTAACTTTTTGGGATTCATGCACAAGGACTGGAGTGCATCATCACGCCCGGCAACCAAATTTTAATTTGATTTTACGTTTTAAAGTTTAATTTGTTTTAATTGCCAGTGCTTTTAGTGTCCCCCTCCCCTTTTATAGGGGGCACTGGAGGAAAAAAAAAATGTGATTTTAGTGCCCCAAAAAAAAAGAAAAACACAAAAAAAAAGCACAAAAAAAGAAAAAAAAAAGGGGCCTTGTAAATGTCTGGTGTGTCATCCAGGTCAGGTGGCACGGATTAATGTTTATGTTTTACAGGTAAACGCCAAAAGAGTTTCATGCACAAGGACCAATGGTGGAGCTTTGGAGGCGTGGCCTAATCAGTTGGAGCCTGGAGCAGTGAGGGAAGGAGCTACTGCTTTTGCTCCTGTTTGGAAGGCCTTGAGAGCCCTGAGACCAGCCCAGGAAGAGGAGGAAGGAAGGGGCTTGCTACAATTCAACATCCGGAGGGAGAGGAGGAGAACAGAGGACTGCAACAACTTGATTATTTCAACAAAGAGTTGGAGAGAGGGGGAAAAAAAAGAACAACTTACCAGTGTGGAAGGAGGGAAAGACTTCTTCAACCAGAGGTGGGTGTGTTTTGGTGCATTCCCCAAAAAGACTTTGTTGTATCGGTGGGGGGAGGAAAGAAGACCAATCGAGGGCCGGAACATCGCGGGGTGTGTGTGTGTGTGTGTGGAAGTGTGTGTGGGGGTCTTGCCTACAGCTAGGCCCACACACCACTGAAGCACCCCTCCCCCATTGCCTAGCCTGGGATAGCTGGAGCTACCAGGCTGAAGAAACTCAATTACCCTAATTAACATCGTTGGGAGTGTGTACCTGTATGGCTCCAGCTGCCCCAGGTGAAGACATCTTCTCCCCCCACCCGAAGACCACCCCAAAGACTGTTTTGTTTGCCATCTGGGGAGTGCACCCACCCATTGCTGTGAGGGGAAACCTGCCCTCGCAGTTTCCCTCTTTCCCACCCCCCCCCACTCTCTTTCTCTCTTTCTCTGTCTCTCCCCTCTCTCTCTGAGAGCCCTTCCTCCCAATTGAAAAAATAAAAAAAAAACAATTAAGACAACTGAGCAGAGGGAGCAAGGCCCCTCCCCAATTGCCAACTAGGGGAGAGGAGTGCCTCTTTCAGAGCTCCCTCTGTTCAAATACTTAAACGAGGCCATTTAAGACCATTGAGGCCTGTGACTTTGGGGTGGGTGTAGCCCTTAAAGGGACCCCGTGATGGCGACCCCATCCACGCCGGTGGCAGGGCCAGCTAAGACTTATGCGCAGGCGGCGTCCACATCTACGGCGCCTCCTGCGCCTCCTGCTGCCCTGCCACCATTCAGACTAATTACCAAGAAACACGGAGTCAAGAGCTACACTCACCCCACAATGAGCATTGAGGAGTGCGTGCGGGCGATGGCTGGGGTAGTCGGCCCCTCGGCCATTGTCGCAGCCTCCAAGATGTCTGGGAAGGCCGTGTTCTTCCTGGAGTCGGAGCAAGCAGTGTCCCTGGCCATTGAAAAGGGGCTCACGGTGGGCGGGGCGTTCCTGCCGGTGGACCCTCTCGAGGCCACCGCGCAGAGGGTCATTCTATCGAACGTCCCGCCCTTTGTTCCCGCTGAACTCCTCCTCCCTCACCTACACCAACTGGGGGAGGTAAGGTCGGGGATCAACCCCACACCGCTCGGCCTCAGGGAGAACAGCCTGCGCCATGTGTTCTCCTTCCGCCGCCAGCTTTTTGTCCGGCTGGCGCGGGAGGAGACGACAGAGGGCAATTTTAATGTGGTGCACGAGGGGACTGCCTACCGCGTCTTCTGGACGTCGGACGGCGTGCGGTGCCATGCCTGCAGGGAGGTGGGGCATGTTCCAAGGCCGCCAAACCACTGAGGGCGGCCAAGGCTGGCGCCGCTGCCACCCCTCTCCCGAGTAGCGTCCGCGTGCCGGGAGCCGTAGGTGCGCGGGCATCGTCGGGGGCCTTTGTTTTCACGGCCTCTGGTGAGGGTGAGCGTCAGATCGGAAAGAAGGCGCGGAGGAAGGCGGAGGAACACCCACCCTCGCCCCCTACTTTGGAGCTGGAGCACTTGGAGGGCCTGGGGATTTCCTATGGCCGGGTCTCTCCTTGTTCCCCGGTTCCTGGGGCGGAGGGGGAACTCCTTCCGCTGTCGTTTCCCGACCCAGCACCATTTTTAAATGAGCCCAGTGGGGACTCCTCTGCCGACGATCCTGGGGGTGGGATCGGGGCAGAGCCAGGGCCGGTTGGAGCGGCCGGGTCATTTGCCGTACCTTGTGCGGTCGATGGGCCGGCTGCTGGCGACCACCTCCTGGAGGAGGACGGAGACTCGGTGGGGGACGCGGGAGAAGATCTAGAGACCACCGCCAGTGAGGCGGTGGATCTGCTCGCGACCGCCGCTGAGACACTCCTCATTCCTGCAAAGGAACTGCGAGACTTTTTGGCCCAGAGCCGGGGTCGCTGCAACCAAGCCCAACTGGCCCTGGGAAAATGGTCCGAGCCAGAGCTGATCAAGGGGTCCATCCGCGCCGCCGCTAAAACCTTGGCCGCTGGCGGGCCCTTGACAAAGGCGCAACACCTTGAGCAGCGCGAGCTCGAGGGACTCCTCGCTGGGCTGCAGAGGTAGTGGAGGTCAACAGAAGACTCTGCTCCCTCCCCCACAATAGGTTAAGGTAGAGGTTGCACTATGCTTTTGCCATGAAGATAACCATAGCCAGCCTCAACATCAACGGCGGCAGAGGGGCACGCCGTAGATTTGACAATTTTTCGCTCCTGCGGGAGGGGAAATATGCGGTGTGCTGCCTGCAAGAAACCCACACCGTTCCGGGAGACGAAGCCAGGTGGCTCCTGGAATGGCAAGGAGAGGTCCGCATGAGCCACCTCACTGCCACTTCTAGTGGGGTGGCCATCTTGCTGGGCCCGCATTTTTAGCCGGAGATCTTGGGGGTCGAGGAGCCCGTGCCAGGCCGCTTGCTGCACGTAACGGTTCGCCTGGGGGACGTGCCGCTCCATCTCGTGAACGTGTACGCCCCTCAGCCCGGCCCGCAGCAAGCGCGCTTCTTCGAAGAAGTGTCCGCTCTTCTTGGCTCCGTCGACGTCGGCGACTGCATTGTCCTCGGGGGGGATTTTAACTGCACCCTCGAGGCGAGGAACCGCTCCGGTGCCCCGCAGAGCATGACGGCGATCGAGAAGTTGAGGGACCTGGTCGGGTCCTTCGACTTGGTGGACGTCTGGCGAAATCTCCACCCCGACTCCAGCGCCTTTACTTGGGTGAGGCCTGGAGTAGGATGGTCCAGAGTCGACCGCCTTTATGTGTCTCGGGCGTACGTTTCCTGCGTCCCGGCGGCCTCCATGCAGCCGGTGCCGTGTTCGGACCACCACCTGGTGTGGGCGGAGCTCGCTTCGCTCCGCGCGAGGACGGGGTCCGCGTACTGGCACTATAACAACCGGCTGCTGGAGGACGAGCGGTTCCAGGACTCGTTCCGTCGATTCTGGGCCGACTGGAGAAGGAAGCAGGGGGGGAGGGTGAGTGTCCGATCGGAAAGAAGGCGCGGAGGAAGGCGAAACATCTCGAGGCGGGTCTCCTCAGTGCGGCAGAAAGTTTGACCACCGCGCTCAGCCCAACCCAGTCATCGGCGAGCGCGGGGTGCCCTGAGCCCGTGCCCGAGCCCTTGACCAATACCGCAGGGGGGCTCGGGCGCGGGCAAGATAAGAAAAAGGGTGGTGCGGAGCGGGAGGCCTCGGCAGACATGGAGGTCTCCCTGCTTCTGCGCACCCCCAGGAACAAAAGAAGGCGCCGCTCCAATGAAGCGGAGGGGGAACAACATCCCTCCACGGAGGAGTCGGTGCCCGCCGCGTATCCCGCGTCCCCCACCGGCGCCCCTGAACTGCGCCATAGGCGCGAGGAATCTGTCCCCGGGGAGGGTGAGGCAGTCGAGGCTGCCCAGCCGCTGCCTCCCGGGGATGGCGTGAAAGATCTGCCTGTCGTGGGGGGAGCGGAAGAATGCGTAGCCGCCGGGTCGAGCATCCCGGGAACTGAGGCGGGTGGGGCCGAAAAGGCCGAACCTGAGCCCGCCCACCAATACCCAACTTCCCCCGGGATTTGCTTGACTCGGCAGAAACTGAAAATATGATTAATTCCACAAAACATCCACATGCTGGGCCGGGGGGTGGCGGCGGGGAGGGGGAAGAACAACAACCCTCGCCCCCTACTTTGGAGCTGAGGGACTTGGTGGACCAGGAGAATTTCCTAAACCAGGTCTCTCCGTGTTCCCCGGCTCCTGGGGCGGGGGAGGACCCCCTTCCGCTGTCGCTTCCCGACCCAGCACCACTTTTAAAAGAGCCCAGTGGGGACTCCTCTGCCGACGATCCTGGGGGTGGGATTGGGGCAGAGCCAGGGCCGGATGGAGCGGCCGGGCCGTTTGTCGTACCTCGTGCGGTCGACGGGCCGGCTGCTGGCAGCGACCTCCTGGGGGAGGACGGGGACTCGGTGGGGGATGCGGGAGAAGATCTAGAGTCCATCGCCAGTGAGGCGGTGGATCTGCTCGCGTCCGCCGCTGAGACCCTCCTCATTCCTGCAAAGGAACTCCGGGACTTTTTGGTCCAGTGCCGGGGTCGCCGCGACCAAGCCCGTCTGGCCCTGGAAAGATGGTCTGAGCCGGTGTTGCTCATCGCTTCCGTCCGCGCCACCGCTAAAACCATGGCCACGGGCGGGCCATTATCAAAGGCGCAAGGCCTTGAGCTGCGCCGGCTCAAAAAGTTCCTCGCTGGGCTGCTGAAGGAGTGGAGGTCAACAAATGACTCCACTTCCCCCCCACAATAGGTTAGGTAGAGGTTGCACTATGCTTTTGTCATGAAGATAACCATAGCCAGCCTCAACATCAATGGCAGCAGAGAGGCACACCGTAGATTTAACAATTTTTCGCTCCTGCGGGAGGGGAAATATGCGGTGTGCTTCCTGCAAGAAACCCACACCGTTCCGGGAGATGAAGCCATGTGGCTCCTGGAATGGCAAAGAGAGGTCCGCATGAGCCACCTCACCGCCACATCTGGTGGGGTAGCTATCTTGCTGGCCCCGCATTTTCAGCCGGAGATCTTGGGGGTCGAGGAGCTCGTGCCAGGCCGCTTGCTGCACGTAACGGTTCGCCTGGGGGACGTGCCGCTCCATCTCGTGAACGTGTACGCCCTTCAGCCCGGCCCGCAGCAGACGCGCTTCTTCGAAGAGGTGTCCGCTCTTCTTGGCTCCGTCGACGTCGGCGACTGCATTGTCCTCGGGGGGGATTTTAACTGCACCCTCGAGGCGAGGGACTGCTCCGGTGCCCCACAGAGCATGACGGCGATGGAGAAGTTGAGGGACCTGGTCGGGTCCTTCGACTTGGTGGACGTCTGGCGAAATCTCCATCCCGACTCCAGCGCCTTTACTTGGGTGAGGCCTGGAGTAGGATGGTCCAGAGTCGACCGCCTTTACGTGTCTCGGGCGTACGTTTCCTGCGTCTCGGCGGCCTCCGTGCGGCCGGTGCCGTGTTCGGACCACCACCTGGTGTGGGCAGAGCTCGCTTCGCTCCGTGCGAGGACGGGGTCCGCGTACTGGCATTTTAACAACTGGCTGCTGGAGGACGTGCGGTTCCAGGACTCGTTCCGTCGTTTCTGGTCCGACTGGAGAAGGAAGCAGGGGGGCTTCCCCTCCTTGAGGCTATGGTGGGACGTGGGCAAGGCTCATGTCCGCGTCTTCTGTCAAGAGTACGCTAGGGGGTCGACCAAGAGGCGGGCGGCCAGGGTCGGGCGCCTAGAAAAAGAGGTGCTCGACCTGGAGTCCCGTCTCGGTCAAGTCTTCGGGGACCCGGCCCTGCGGACGGTGTACGAAGCGAAGAAGGCCGCGCTGAAGGACCTGCAGCTCGTCGGGTCCCGAGGCGCGTTCGTGAGGTCGCGGATCCGGTTCCTGCGGGATCTGGACCGCGGCTCCCCCTTCTTCTACTCGCTGGAAAAAAGACAGGGTGTCTGTAAGCAGCTCTTGACGCTGCTGGCCGACGACGGCTCTCTCGTCTCGGATCCGGAGGGCGTCAACAGCAGGGCCCGTGAATATTACGGGGCCCTGTTCTCTCCGGAGCCGTCCAGCGAGGAAGCGCGTAGAGTTTTGTGGGGGCGCCTGCCAAAGGTCAGCCCGGAGGGCGCCGAAAATCTGGAAGCTCCGCTAAGCCTGGCGGAGCTGACCGGCGCCCTCGACCGGCTGTCGAGGGGAAAATCCCCGGGGCTGGACGGGCTGACCGTGGAGTTCCACAGGGCGTTCTGGGACGTCCTGGGGGGCGACTACGCGCGGGTCCTGGGGGAAAGTCTGGCGACCGGGGAGATGCCCCTCTCTTGGCGCAGGGCAGTCATCGTCCTGCTGCCTAAGAAGGGCGATCTCCGCCTCCTTAAGAACTGGCGCCTGGTCTCCCTCCTCAGCATGGACTACAAAATCTTCGCCAGGGCGATGTCTGCTCGCCTTGGTGCCGTGCTGGATCACATGATCCACCCCGACCAGTCCTACACGGTCCCGGGCCGGACAATCCACGATAACATCCATCTGGTCCGGGACCTCATCCATACTCCCAGGAGGCTGGTCTGTCGGTCGCCTTCCTATCCCTCGACCAAGAGAAGGCGTTCGAAGGGTGGATCACGACTATCTGCTCGGAACTCTGCGCGCTTTCGGGTTCGGGACGCATTTCGTCGCCCGGATCCGACTTTTGTACGCCGCTGCGGAGTGTCTGATTAAGGTTAATGGGTCCTTGACGGCGCCCCTTCGCTTTGGGAGAGGGGTGCGCCAGGGATGCCCCATGTCCGGCAAGTTATACGCCGTCTGCGTGGAGCCTTTCCTGCGCCTCCTGCGGACGAGGTTGACGGGACTGGCTCTGCAAGGGCCGGGCGTGGAGATCGTCCTCTCGGCTTACGCCGATGACGTGCTCCTCGCGGTAGAGGATCCCGCTGACCTGCGGAGGATGCGTGAGTGCCAGAAGATTTACTCGGCCGCATCCTCCGCCAGAATCAACTGGGAGAAATGTTCCGGACTCCTGGTGGGTCAGTGGCGGGTGGACTCCCTGCCGGAGGAGCTCAGGCCTTTTGCCTGGAGCACGACCCATCTCCTCTATCTGGGAGTCTATCTTAGCCCCGACGAGGAAGCCTGGCCGGCGAACTGGCAGGAGCTGGAGGCCAAGGTCGCCGCTCGCCTAGGGCGCTGGACAGGACTGCTCCGAGTGCTGTTCTACAGGGGTCGAGCGCTAGTCATAAACCAGCTGGTGGCCGCCATGTTGTGGTACCGGCTGGTCACTTTGACCCCTCCCCCTGCGTTTGTCGCCAAGATACAGAAGAAGCTGGTGGACTTCTTCTGGAACAACAGGAAGCACTGGGTCTCTGCCGCGGTCTTGAGTCTCCCGCTTGGGGAGGGCGGTCAGTCGTTGGTGTGCGTCAGTGCCCAGCTCGCGACTTTCCATCTTCAGACCCTGCAGAGATACCTTTACGTTGAGCCCCCTCCTAGGTGGCGTGCTCTGGCGATGTATTTCTTCCGCCAGCATCACGGCCTCAACTACGACACGCAGCTCCTGTTTGTGAGTGTGGGGGGCGTCAGGACCGCCCTCCGGGAGCTGCCTGTCTTTTACAAGGAACTCATCAGGGTCTGGAACAAAGTCTCCACCAAGCGCAGCTCTCCACCGGCTGGAGTGGCGGCCGTCCTGTAGGAGCCGCTGCTCGGCAATCCATACCTCCATGACCGAGGCTTTGGGTGGCGGTCAGACGAGAGGGCTGTGGCTGGTGAGGTGACCAGGGTCAGGGACCTGCTCGATGGCGGAGGAGCGGGCTGGATGGCGCCAGAGACGCTGGCGCGGCGCCTAAATTCTGCCAACGTCCGCCACGCGGCCGATGCCATCGAGTCGCTAAAAAGAGCTCTGGGCCCCGTATCCGTTAGGTGCATCGAGGAGGCTCAAGCACATGGGGAGATCCCGTCCGAACTGACCCCCGTCCGGACGGAATTCCTCATCGGCGCCAAACCCCGGAACCTCCCTCGGGGGCCGGCGCCTCACAACTTGAGCCGCCTCGGGGAAATCCCCTCCGTGCCTTTCAGTTCCGCGCGGAGGGGTTTCCTATACGGACTGCTCCTGCACACTCTCAACTTTGCCATCCTCGCCTGCCGTCCGGACACGCCATGGCGTACCATCTTGCCGTCCGGAGGAGGCGGGGATCCCCGATGGAGGGCACTCTGCGCAGGGGTCCTCCCACTATTTGTCGGGGACTTGGCCTGGAGGGTGGTGCACGGAGCAGTGCCGTGCAATAAATTCTTAAGCCGGTTCACGTGCTCCCAGGCCGACTGCAATTTCTGCGGTCTGGAAGAGTCCGTGTTCCATGTTTTTATGGAATGCACGAGGTTGCAGCCCCTGTTTTATTATTTAAAGGGGCTGCTCCTGAAATTCTAGCTGCACTTCAGTCCCACACTCCTGATCTTTGGACACCCTGTGCGGAGGGGAGCGGGTAGGTCCGAGGGCCTCCTCGTAGGACTACTCCTGGGCACGGCCAAGGGTGCCATCAGCCGGTCCAGGCAGCGGGCAGTCGAGGGGGTCGTTCAGCCAGACTGCCTGCCTCTCTTCCACGCATACATCCGGTCCAGGGTGTCCCTGGAGATGGAGCACGCGGTGTCCACCGGTACGCTCGCGGCCTTCCGCGAGAGGTGGGCACCGGAAGGACTGGAGTGCATCATCACGCCCGGCAACCAAATTTTTATTTGATTTTATGTTTTTAAGTTAATTTGTTTTAATTGCCGGTGCTTTTAGTGTCCCCCTCCCCTTTTATAGGGGGCACTTGGAGAAAAAATATGTTTTTGTGCCCAAAAAACCCCCCCCAAAAAATACCAAAAAATAAATAAATAAATGTTTGGTGTTTCCCCCAGATTGGGGGGGCACGGTTTAATGTTTTTTGTTTACTCCCAAAAAGAGTTTCATGCACAAGGACCCCCAAGTCCCTCTGCACCGCAGCATGTTGTAATTTCTCCCCATTCAAATAATATTCCCTTTTACTGTTTTTTTTTCCCAAGGTGGATGACCTCACACTTTCCGACATTGTATTCCATCTGCCAAACCTTAGCCCATTCGCTTAACCTATCTAAATCTCTTTGCAGCTTTTCTGTGTCCTCTACACAACCCGCTTTCCCACTAATCTTTATGTCATCTGCAAATTTTGTTACACTACACTCTGTCCCCTCTTCCAGGTCATCTATGTATATTGTAAACAGTTGTGGTCCCAGCACCGATCCCTGTGGCACACCACTAACCACCGATTTCCAACCCAAAAAGGACCCATTTATCCCGACTCTCTGCTTTCTGTTCGCCAGCCAATTCTCTATCCATGCTAATACATTTCCTCTGACTCCGCGTACCTTTATCTTCTTTTGTGTGGCACATTATCGAATGCCTTTTGGAAATCTAAATACACCACATCCATCGGTACACCTCTATCCACCATGCTCGTTATATCCTCAAAGAATTCCAGTAAATTAGTTAAACATGATTTCCCCTTCATGAATCCATGCTGCATCTGCTTGATTGCACTATTCCTATCTAGATTTCCCGCTATTTGTTCCTTAATGATGGTTTCAAGCATTTTCCCCACTACAGATGTTAAACTAACCGGCCTATAGTTACCTGCCTTTTGTCTGCCCCCTTTTTTAAACAGGGGCGTTACATTAGCTGCTTTCCAATCCGCTGGTACCTCCCCAGAGTCCAGAGAATTTTGGTAGATTATAACGAATACATTTGCTATAACTTCCGCCATCTCTTTTAATACCCTGGGATGCATTTCATCAGGACCAGGGGACTTGTCTACCTTGAGTCCCATTAGCCTGTCCAGCACTACCCCCCTAGTGATAGTGATTGTCTCAAGGTCCTCCCTTCCCACATTCCTGTGACCAGCAATTTTTGGCATGGTTTTTGTGTCTTCCACTGTGAAGACCCACCAAGGCCCACCCAAGTGCCGCCCAAAGAACTGCCGAGAGACTGGGTGGCACTTTGCCAGGAAGATTCCTCTAAAAGAGATGGCTGTACCGACCGGCAGTAAAAAAATAAGGACTTACGGCGTCAATCTGGGTGGCAACAGACGGGAGCTCCCAAACTCGATGGTAAATGTGATCCTTGCCAAAGTGCCGCCGAGGATTGAGTCAGGCCCATGGATGGGGGTGGAGACATAAAAAATAAAAATCTTCACAAAAAAGCACTGGAACACTTTCAGGCGACCCCATACAGATAAATCGTTGGAAAAAAAATTAGAAGAAGTCCACTAAGCTTTTTTTGCAGGTCTTCTTACTTACCATCGGGAAGGATCACTGCCTCCACACAGCGGTCCTTCCCCCTGCTGCCGCTGACTCCCATCTGGAGGAATCTGCCAGCTCGGCAGGCGGGAGGTCATTTATGCGACTTGCGCCCCAGCGGCCGTCAGTGGGCGGTTCCCAGCGGTGCTCCCCTCTCGCCGGCGGCAGACCTAGAGGAATCTGTCACCAAGGGGAGAGCAACAAAAAAACTCGGCAGCAGCCGGTGGCAGTGGGCGGTATGGCCACCAATTTCTGGCCCTTTGATTCTAGGACTGATCCCAGCGATTCGAGGATTGCGCTGTGAGGAAAGATTGGAGAATCTAGCAGTTAGAAATGTTATAGAAAATGTGAGGTATTTCTGGCCTAGGAGCTCAGAATTTGGGGTACATGTCAGATATATGTGAATTATACCTGTAAGGTTACTAATCTTCAGAAAAGCACAGACCATGAACTAAAAATTGATACAAGCTTTGGAATTTAACTGGACAATTAAGAACATCCTGTGGTCAGGAACCAAAACTGACTTCATGCATAACAACAATGGAGTTATTATGTGAGGCCCTGAACTTGATTGACCAAGGTGGGGAAAATTGCCACTGGAGACATCAAGTCTGTAACAACAAAGGAACCCCACGAAGTGCAAATTTTTGGGCTAACAGCATTTCAGCATAAGGAAATGTCTTTTACATTGTCAACTCCACATGCAAATTAGGAGCCATTCAACCTCATCACCAACCAGTTAAACAGATCGATAATCGAATTTCGTCACAGTAGGAAACTTATTCAAAACCTGGATATAAATATATGAATACAGGAAGAAGAAACAGCAAGCAGAAAACACAGGAAGAAACACAGAAGCAGGAGGAAGAGACAGAAGAATACGATAGGAAAAGGCACTGCAGAGAACGGACAGAAGGAGAACCATCCGGTTACGGAACCAACGACCACGAACCTATAATAGCTACAGCCGGGGCTCGTGATTGTATGTCTAAAGTCAAATTTTTCTCAGCAGTCTAGTCCTGTAGTTTTTAGTTGATTTTTGTTGCGTAATAAAATGAACACTGGGTTAAGCCTAAAATTTGGGCCACGTATTGTTCTTTTCCCACTATAAGTTCCGAGGTCGAAGAATAAGAGTAGAGTGAACAAAGCAAACACCCTTCACACCCCTTCTAAATTATGTGCTAAATGATGTGCTAAATTCCAGTAGACATCCCAAAGTAATGGATGAATGACCGGACAATGTGGACAAAAGCTGATCTGCCAGAAATTGCATTACTTAAGCCAGAATTGTATCTGGCTGAATTGAATTCTGTACCTGTATAACTTGCCAAACCAGGAAGTGGTTGAGTTCACAGGCTTTGTCTATCCACAACACTTGGTTGAAATGTCAGCTTTGATTGAAACGATTAGAAAAAATGTTTTCAGCTGTGCTGTTAAGAAAGGATTTTGCAAGCTGCCTTTCAGCAGTTTCACACAGGCAAATCTTTTGCTTCCCACCCTTCAGCATGGAACCCTTACCATGGATTCATTATGGACATTCTCATATATTTTCTGCTGACAGTAACATATCAACAGGAGTAGGCTATTAAGTCTTTTACAAGCATTATGGTCCACTTTCTCCTGCAAGAGTGAAGAAAAGAGAAAATTAAGTGATTATAGAAAGAAAGAACTTGTATTTACAACCAGAGAACATCGATTAACTGATGAGTAGTCAGCTTGAATTAGTCAATAATTTAATGGTAAAAGAAAATCTAACTAACAGTGACCATAATGTGATAGAATTTGATATTTGGTTTGAGAGGGAGAAAGGTGAGTCAGTAATAAAGTTTTTAAATTTAAGTAAGGCTGACTCTTACTCACAGATAGTAAGAGTTTCTACAGGTACATAAAAAGGAAAAGAGCGGCTAAAGTAAATGTTGATCCCCTAGAGGATGCGACTGGGGAATTAATAATGGAGAACAGGGAAATGGCAGAAACGTTGAACAAATATTTTTTTATCGATCTTCATGGTAGAGGACACAAAAAACATCCCAATAGTGAATAATCAAGGGGCTATTGGGATGGAGGAACTTAATACAATCACTGGCCCCAAATTTCCCCAGCCCCTTAGAGCGGTGTATCTCGATGTGATGTGCCGACTTCCTGGAGGAAAAAAAGTGCCAAAAATCTACCTATAATTTGGCCGCTCCCTCATCGGATCCATCGGCGTCGCGCAGCAGGGTCTGGGGGGGAGGCGGAGCTTTGTCCATGCTTGCTCAGCGTGGCCGGCAGGGGGGCGGGGCTTGGGCCGAGCGTGTCATACAGTGCCGGCAGGGGCACAAATGACCATTTGAGTGCGCGCATCAGTCTGCGCACATGCGCAGTGTAACAGGAAGCTTGGCAATTGGACAATTAAAGGGAGAGCGTCCTCAGAATAATTGGCTACGGAGCATATATAAAGGTGAGGTCTGAATATTGATTTTTGTGTGGCTGAGGGAGTGGAAAGGAGTGCTGGATAGGTGTAAGAGAGGTGTAAGTGTGATCTTTGAACATTACCTGCATTTGAGTCCAATAGACGAATGGTGCAAGAGCATGCAAGAAGAAGCAAGAATTCCCTCCATGATGAAGTGGAGAAATTAGTGACTGTAATTGAGGAGAAATGGCTGGAGCTGGATATCAGCAAGAGTGGTCCGTCAAAGTCTCCCCCAAGGAAATGAGGAAAAGATGGAACTTTGTTGCAAAGAATTCTCCACCGGGGTTATCACCGTAAGATCTGAAAGCCAGTGCAAGAAGAAATGGCAGGACATTGGTCAAGTAGTGAGTGTAAGTAATATCTTCATCTTTAAGTTGAATTGCAGTGGAAAATGTGAGCATCTGTATTTGTCCCACCCATCAGAAGTGCACCATGTCTGACAATTTATATTTTCATCTTTGGAGAAGAAATTGGTCCACAACAAGAGGGAGAGAACTAGAACAGGAGGAGGTCCACCAAATCTGCACCAACTGACACCCCTGGAACAGAGGGTTGCGGCCTTGCTGACTCGCACTGGCAGAAAAAGAATAAGCTCTGCATAAGCTGGACCCACACGTGAGGGTGAGGGTGAATCATTAAAATGCATAGTGGCCCTGCAAATCAACCTGCTGACTGGCCTGCTCCGCATGAGACTACTCATGCCACCCATCCTGCCCCCTCCTGTGCTGCTAACCATTTGACTGTTGTGTTGTCTTTTGCAGAAGAAGACGACACACCTCAAGATCCTGAGGATCCAGATGCTTGCGCTCCAGACCAAGGTGGGTGGGGGCTCCATGGAAATGTGTGCTCAGGAGAATGCTGAACGCAATATGGATCAGGACATATCACAGGGCATCACACTGCTAGAACCCTCCATTAGCTCCTTGGCAACCTTCCATGGGTTCACACCCCCCCACCCCCATCTCTGGCTACCTCCGCTGATTTCTTAAATGTAGCTAAGGTTTTTCTGTGCCTACAAAAGTGAAAATCGCAAAAAGTGGAAGCCAGTGTAAAAAGAAATAGCAAAACATTGGTCAAGTAGTGAGTGTAAGTATTATCTTGAGTTTTAAATGGAATTGCAATTGTTACTGTGATCATCTGTATATGTCCCATCCATCAGAAGCTCACCATGTAGCAAAAATTATATTTTCATCTTTGCAGAAGAAATTGGCCCACAACAAAAGGGAGAAAACTAGAAAAGAAGGAGATCCGCCAAATCTGCACAACTGACACCACTGGAACAGAGGGTAGCTGTCTTGCTGAATCGCATCTGCAGAAAAAGAATCAGCTCTGCACAAGCTGCGCCCACACACGAGGGTGAGGGTCAATCATGAAAATGCATCGTTGCCCTTCAATTCAACCTGCTGACTGGCCTGCTACGTGTGAGACTACTCATGCCACCCATCCTGCCCCCTCCTTTCCTGCTAACCATTTGACTGATCTTGTTGTATTTTGCAGAACAAGAAGATAATCCTGAATATCTTGAAAATCAACAAGATCCAGGTGCGTCCGCTCCAGACCAAAGCAGTGGGGGGAGGAGATGTCCATGGATCTGTGTTCATGGGGGAATGCTGATCGTGATATGGATCAGTCCATGTTACAGGGCATTACTTTGCCAGATACCTCCATGAGCTCTACAATGACATTCCTTGGTTTCACACCTTCCGTGGTTGCGGGTCCCAGTGGCGGTGGTGGAATGCAGCTTGTAACACCCAGGGCTCCACCGTCCCAGCCTGCGCCTCGCACTGGAGGGGTGCCGCAATGCAGATCCACGACGAGGAGAAGGAAAAGCCAACCCGTCTCTCCTGAGATGCAGCCTTCATTAGATGTACATCAGGTTAGATCATTGGGTGAGGAGACCAATGCCCTTACCCGATCACTCGTGGCCGCCATCAGTGGGGTGCATGATGAGGTTGCGACACTGTTGAGAGAAATATCAGCACTGAGACGGGAACTGAGGGCAGGCATGTCAGAGGGAGTGCAAACGATGGCAAAAGCCATGAGGGAGCTAGCTGCTGCAATAAGAGCACACAGGCCTGACAATCAGATGTCACTCCCACTGCAATCCCCACCCAAGCCCCCAGCAACCCCCACCCCCACCACCATCACCGCCCCTATGAGGAAGTGCACATTCTCCGATATGTGGGTGAGAGATGGGTGCAGCCTTTCTTTGCTTTTATTGTTGTTGTTGTTGTTGTTGAAGTGCATTGTAAACTTTCCAATAAAAGATTTTTTGCATTAAAACTGAATCATGTTCCATTATCAGCACACAACATTTAGGAACAACTATAAAAAAAAACATCCCTCAACCCTACAGTCATGTGTGCCTGCCGTCCCTAGCCCTGGCAGGAGGGCTAGCCGGTGCGTTCTGCAGTCGGCAAGGCAGGACTGCTCTATTTTCAGTAGCTGATTTATCTTTCATTTATTTTTGATGATGTTGTGAAGATGTTGTGCTGAAGTTGTTTTGATGTTGTGCTGATGCTGTGAAGGTGTTTAGTGCTTTAGAATCCTCTAACTCACCTCCCCACCCCCTCCCCCTCGCCCCCCTCCCCCCCACCCACTATCTATGGCTATCTACGCTGATTTCTTAAATGTAGGTAAGGTTTTTTTGTGCCTACAAAAGTGGCCACATATATTAGCCTAAGTTAGCTTGGAGTAACTTTTAGCTGGCCAAATTTGGTTCCATGGTCAAAAATGTTAAGTGGCCCTTTTGGAAAAAAAACAAACCTAAAAAAAACTAACTAACTCACTTATACTGGAGCAAGTTAAATGAGGAAATTTGCGATTTTTAAGTTACTCCAAAAAAAGTACTTAGTCCAAAAAAAGCGGAGCAACTCCTGGGGAAATTTGAGCCCATAATGTGGGAAAAGGTGAGGTTATCCACTTGGGCAGAAAAAATAGAGAAGCAAATTATAATTTAAATGGAGAAAAATTGTAAAGTGCTGCAGTACAGTGGGATCTGGGGGTCCTTGTGCATGAAACACAAAAAGTTAGTATGCAGGAACAGCAAGTAATCAGGAAGACAAATGGAATGTCGGCCTTTAGTGCAAGGAGGATAGAGTATAAAAGCAGAGAAGTCCTGCTACCACTGTACAGGATATTGGTGAGGCCACACCTGGAGTACTGTGTACAGTTTTGGTCTCTGTATTTAAGAAAGGATATACTTGCATTGGAGGCTGTTCAGAGAAGGTTCACTAGGTTGATTCCGGAGATGAAGGGGTTGACTTATGAAGATAGGTTGAGTAGATTGGGCTTATACACATTGGAGTTCAGAAGAATGAGAGGTGATCTTATTGAAACATATAAGATAATGAGGGGGCTCGACAAGGTGGATGCAGAGAGGATATTTCCACTCATAGGGGAAACTAAAACTAAGGGACAGAGTCTCAGAATAAGAGGCCGCCCATTTAACGGCCCCACCAGCTGGACCATGCCTGTCCACCTGTCCTTCGTGGAAAAGTTTTTCACAAAAAACCCCATTGACCACAAGGCCATAAAACAGTGGTCAGCACGTAACTTCCTGGACGCCCACGAAAGGAGAGGGTGGACCCTGTCGGGTGGTTTCCTGAGCGGACTGTCGAACTCGTTTGGCAGAACGTCTCATCGCCAGAGCTTTCACACAAGCACCAAGACGTAACTTGGTTGGCGGTGAGGAGGGCCATACCCGTCAGAGCGTTCATGCACAGCCGACGTCTCAGCAATACAGCACGGTGCCCCCGAGTCGGCTGCGGGGCGGATGAGACTGTCAGCCATCTCCTTCAGGATTGCGCCTTCGCAAGGCAGGTTTGGAAAGAGATGCAGTGGTTGCTGTCAAGGTTTATCCCGAGCAGCTCCGTAACACAGGACTCTGTGCTCTACGGGCTGTTCCCAGGGACACACATCGAGACAAACATCACCTGCTGCTGGAGGGCCATCAACTCGGTCAAAGACGCTCTTTGGTCTTGCCGAAGCTTGCTGGTCTTCCAGAGCAAGGAGATGTCCACGTCTGCGTGTTGCAGACTGGCGCAATCCAAGATCCAGGATTACGTGCTGAGGGACGCACTTAAAATTGGTGCAGCCGCCGCAAAGGTACGGTGGGGAAGGGCCACAGTTTAAAGCCCTTCTGCCACGGTAAACCCGGAGGCAGGAATCAGTACAAAACTCCCCTCGGGCCGTACTTGTAACTTCCTTTTTGTGTACATGGAGCACCATGATCTGTAAACACCTATGTAGTGCCATGTACAATGCAAGGTCTGTTTCGTAATGCACGTTGAAAAGAAAAAAAATGTAAATGTACCGTCACCCATTCCGTGTACTGTATAGTGACACATTTAATGTAATTTGTCAAATGTACTACAATGTATCCCGTATTATACCGAATTGTACTTGAAATGAAAAGCAAGGAAATGTATCGAACGAAACTGCCATCAGCACCCAAATGTAGTGTATGGGATTGCTGACCGCAGCTAAATGTACTGAACTGCTTTTGAATGTACTGTACAAATTTTTATATGAATAAAGTATATTTTGAAATTAAAAAAAAGAGGCCGCCCATTTAAAACTGAGATGAGGAGGAATTTCTTCTCTCAGAGGGTTTTAAATCTATGGAATTCTCTGGCCCAGAGAACTGTGGAGGCTGGGTCATTGAATATATTTGAGGCGGAGATAGACAGATTTTTGAGCGATAAGGGAATAAAGAGTTATGAGGAGCGGGCAGGGAAGTGGAGCTGAGTCCATGATCAGATAAACCATGATATTGAATGGTGGAGCAGGTGCCAGGTGGCCTACTCCTGCTCCTATTTCTTATGTTCTTATGTTTGGAGGGATGAGGTAGGAATTGTCCACAATAGACTGCATAGAACTATTAATGGATAAAACTACAAGTGAACAGTGGGAGATGTGCAAAGATATACTTGGTAGAATGCTAGACCTTTACATACCCCTAAAGGGCAAGAACTCTATTTGTGTAATTAAACAATCTTGATCACCAAGAGAAATTAAAGATAGTATAAAACTAAAGGAAGGGCTTAATCAAAGGCAAAGAATAGAGATCCTGCATTTTTGGAGAGATATGAAGAACAGCAAATTGATACAAAGAAAGTGTAAGATCTGCAAAAAGGAATACAAGAAAAATCTTGCGAGAATATCAAGGACAACACTAAGGTCTAGAAATTGCGTAGAGCCCCATTTGGGGCGCTAACTTTCCCAGGAGCGCAGAAGTATCGCTGGGCGCTATACAAATGATTCCGATGGGAACTTCCGGTTTAGTGCTCTGAGAGGGATGTGGAGTGCTAAATCAAGTGCTACCACTTCCCTTAGAGAGCTAAAGGGAGCGAGAGGAGTGGTAGCGGCAGAGCTGTTATTTTGCTCATGTTAATTTTAATTCAATATTAGTTTCCTTGGGATTTCTGGCATGCTATCCTCTTCTACTGTAAACACTGACATAAAGTAATTATTCAACATGTCTGCTGTTCCCTTATTATCATTGACAATATCACCAATATCACCAATATCAGGTTTCAAGGGGCCAACATTGCTCCTGACCACCCTTTTTTTCCTGATATCATTGTAAAAATTCTTGGTATTGATTTTGATAGCCCTTGCAAGTTTCTTTTCATACTCCCTTTTTGTGGCTCTTACTAACTGTTTTGTGACTCTTCGCTGTTCTTTGTATCTTTCCCATTCACCAGGATCTGTGCTACTTTTTGCATTTTTATATGCTTTTTTGTTTAGTTTTATGCTATCTCTCATCTCTTTAGTCGTTCATGGCTGTTTTTTTTGGAAATTAGAGCTCTTGTCCCTGACTGGTTCTGTATCACATTAAATTATTTTTTTGACATCTGATAGTGAGCTTCTGTCATTTCACCCATTTACAGATTTGCCCTGTTTAATGTGGATAGTGTCTGTTTCATTTCATTGAAGTCAGCCTTACCTAAATCTAGGATCTTAGTAGCTGTTTCAAATTTTTCCCTTTCAAACATCATGCTATGATCGTTATTAGATAAATGTTCATGCACCATTAGACTGTTAACTAAATCTGGCTAGCGCCGGCTGCTTCTGTCCCGGGCTGAAGGGACCCCGCGCCGGCCGCTTCTGTCCCGGGCCGAAAGGACTCCACACCAGTCCCGGGCCCCAGTGGGACAACATACAGTGGGCCCTGAGCATCCCCAGTGGGATAACAAATAAACGTTACCTTGCCGTTGTCGAAGGGACCCCGCGCCGGTCGCTTCTGTCCCGGGCCGAAGGGACCCCGCACCGGCCGAAATGACTCCACATCGGTCCCGGGCCATCCCGGGCCGAAAGGACTCCACACCTGTCCCTGTGGTCGCACACGAGGTGCTCATCGTGCTGACAGATTCGGGGGGACGTGGAACCGGCCGAAGGGACTCCGGGGACTCCGAGGCCGGCGTACAACCGGGCGAAGGGACCGCGGCGGCAGCGTTCAACCCAACGTCTTAAACTCCGAACCAACTTTTAATTAATTTTTTTAACTTTTAATCAGCTTTTAAACTTTTTAAACAATTTGGGAGAACTTTTAAAACTTCCATTTTAGACTTTTAATCGAAATACTTTTAAACATCTGTTATTGATCTACATCTTAGACATTTTAACAACCTTGAGGAACTTTTTAAACTGGGGAAACTTTTATAACTTACATCTTAGACTTTTTAACAACTCTTAGAAACTTTTTAAAGAAATTCGGAATTGTAGTATATGTAGACTTGTATTTATTCTGTGCAGCCACCAGAGGGTTCATCCACTAGAGTCCCAAGGGATCCCATAATCTCTTGGGAGCACAGGTATTTAAGGAGGCTTCACAGGTTGGAGAGGCACTTTGGAGACCTGCAATAAAACACTAAGGTCACACCTTACTTTGAGCTCACAGTGTTCAATCTGACTCTTCGTCCATACGCAACAACTGGCGACATGATACTGATAACGAACCCAAAGATGCAGACTGGAGAAATTTTCGGAGGGAGATGATTGGGAACTTTTTGTGGAGCGACTCGACCAATACTTCGTGGCCAACGAGCTAGATGGGGAAGAGAGCACTGCCAAACGAAGGACGATCCTCCTCACTGTCTTTGGGGTACCAACGTATGGCCTCATGAAAAATTTGCTTGCTCCAGTGAAACCCACTGAGAAATCATACGACAATTTATGCACACTGGTCCAAGAGCATTTGAACCCGAAGGAAAGCATTCTGATGGCGAGGTACCGGTTCTATACCTACAAAAGGTCTGAAGGCCAGGAAGTGGCGAATTATGTCGTCGAGCTAAGGCACCTTGCAGGACATTGCAAATTTGAAGGACATTTGTACTTGGCATTGGCCACGAATCCATACTTCGCAAACTTTTGATTGTAGAGACCCCAACCTTGAGTAAGGCCATAGCGATAGCCTAGGTATTCATTGCCACCAGTGACAATACGAAGCAAATCTCTCAGCACACAAGTGCAGCTACAAGTACTGTGAACAAAGTGATGTTATTTTCAAATCGCAATGTAAAGGGCAGGCCCACATGCCTGCAGCTGCATCTCCGCAGATGAGTCAGAGTCCACCATCAAGGGTGATGAATACAAGGCCATTAACACCTTGTTGGCGCTGTGTGAGTGATCATCGCTTTCATTCATGATGATTCAAAGAGTACGTTTGCAAGGGCTGTGGAACAATGGGACATCTCCAATGAGTGTGCAGGTGAGTTGCTAAGACTGTTAAACCTGCAAACCACCATGTTGCAGAGGAGGACAGATCCACAGAGCATCTCGGCGAACCACAGCCTCAGATAGAGGAGGCAGAGGTACATGGGGTGCACACATTCACCACGAATTGTCCCCCAATAATGCTGAATGTTGAACTAAATGGACTCCCGGTGTCAATGGAGCTGGACACGGGTGTGAGCCAGTCCATCATGGGCAAAAAGCCTTTCAAAAGGTTGTGATGCAACAAGGTCTCAAGGCCAGTCTTAACTCCAGTTCGCACAAAACTAAGAACTTACACAAAAGAACTGATTCCTGTAATTGGTAGTGCTACCGTAAAGGTCTCCTACGATGGAGCGGTGCACAAGCTACCACTCTGGTTGGGACCAGGTGATGGTCCCACGCTGCTCCGCAGGAGCTGGCTGGGAAAGATACACTGGAATTCGGACGACGTCCGAGCGCTCCCGCCTGCTGACGACACCTCGTGTGTCCAGGTCTTAAACAAGTTCACTTCACTGTTTGAACCAGGCATTGGGAAATTCCAAGGAGCAAAAGTGCAGATCCACCTAATTCCGGGGATGCGAACCATTGATAACAAGGCGAGAGCAGTACCCTACATGATGAGAGAAAGGGTAGAGATCGAGCTCAAACGGCTGCAAATAGGGCATCATTTCACTGATCGAGTTCAATGAATGGGCCAGTCCAATTGTCCCAGTCCTGAAGGGAGATGGCGCTGTCAGAATCTGTGGTGATTACAAAGTAATTATCAATTGTTTCTCCCTGCAGGACCAATACCCACTACCAAAGGCCGACGACCTCTTTGCAACGCTGGCAGGAGGAAAGACGTTCACGAAGCTGGATCTGACTTCAGCCTGCATGATGCAGGCACTGGAGGAATCATCGAAGGCTCTCAACTGCATCAACACGGTCAATGGTTTTTTTGTTTATAACAGATGCCCGTTTGGAATCCGATCAGCGGCAGCGATATTCCAGAGAAACATGGAAAGTTTACTGAAGTCGGTCCTGCACACCGTGGTCTTCCAGGACGAGATCTTGGTCACAGGTCGGAACACAGTCCTGCAGAACCTGGAGGAGGTTCTTAGTCGACTCAACCGCGTGGGGCTCAGGTTAAAATGCTCGAAGTGCGTTTTCCTGGCACCTGAAGTGGAGTTCTTGGGAAGGAGGATTGCGGTGGACGGCATCAGGCCCACCAATGCGAAGATGGAGGCAATCGAGAACGCACCGAGGCCACAGAACGTGACGGAGCTGCGGTCGCTTCTGGGACTCCTGAACTACTTTGGTCAATTCTAACTGGGTCTCAGCACACTGTTAGAAACATTACATGTCTTACTACGAAAAGGGGACGAATAGGTTTGGGGCAAAAGCCAAGAAAATGCCTTTGTAAAAGTGAGAAAATTGTTATGCTCAAACAAATTGCTTGTGTTGTATGATCCATGTAAGCGTTTGGTACTAGCATGTGATGCGTCGTCATATGGCGTCGGGTGTGTATTGCAACAAGCTAATGATTTCGGGAAACTGCAATCAGTTGCTTATACATCCAGGAGTCTGTCTAAGGCTGAGAGAGCCTACAGGAAGATTGAAAAAGAAGCGTTAGCCTGTGTCTATGGGGTAAAGAAAATGCATCAATACCTGTTTGGTCTAAAATTCAAATTGGAAACTGACCATAAGCCACTTATATCCCTGTTTTCCGAGAGTAAAGGGATAAATACCAATGCATCGGCCTGCATCCAGAGATAGGCGCTCACGTTGTCCGCCTACAACTATGCCATCCGCCACAGGCCAGGCACAGAAAACTGCGCCGATGCTTTCAGTAGGCTGCCATTGCCCACCACGGGGATGGAAATGGCGCAGCCCGCAGATCTAGCCATGATTATGGAAGCATTTGAGAGTGAGCAATCACTCGTAAATGCCTGGCAGATCAAAACCTGGACAAGCCAGGACCCCTTATTATCTCTAGTCAAAAACTGTGTGCTTCATGGGAGCTGGTCCAGTGTTCCAGTGGAAATGCAGGAATAGATAAAGGCGTTCCATTGGCGCAAAGATGAAATGTCTATACAGGCAGACTGCCTTCTGTGGGGCAATCGAGTAGTGGTCCCAAAGAAGGGCAGAGATGCCTTCATCAATTACCTCCACAGTACCCACCCAGGCTTTGTAATGATGAATGTGATAGCCAGATCCCACGTGTGGTGGCCCGGTATCGATGTGGACTTAGAGTCTTGTGTTCACAGATGTAATACATGCTCGCAGTTAAACAATGTACCCAAGGACACGCCGCTAAGTTTATGGTCCTGGCACTCCAAACCGTGGTCTAAGGTACACGTCGACTATGCAGGCCCGTTCTTGGGTAAAATGTTCCTTGTGGCTGTAGACGTGTACTCCAAGTGGATTGAATGTGAGATAAAAACAGATAGTAAAAGCTTTTACCGATATATAAAACGGAAAAGAGTGACTAAAATAAATGTTGGTCCCTTAGAAGATGAGAAGGGGGATTTAATAATGGGAAATGTGGAAATGGCTGAGACATTAAACAATTATTTTGCTTCGGTCTTCACAGTGGAACACACAAAAATCATGCCAAAAATTGCTGGTCACGGGAATGTGGGAAGGGAGGACCTTCAGATAATCACTATCATTAGGTGGGTAGTGCTGGACAGGCAAATGGGACTCAAGGTAGACAAGTCCCCTGGTCCTGATGAAATGCATCCCAGGGTATTAAAAGATATGGCGGAAGTTATAGCAGATGCATTCGTTATAATCTACCAAAATTCTCTGGGCTCTGGGGAGGTACCAGCGGATTGGAAAGCAGCTAATGTAATGCCTCTGTTTAAAAAAGGGGGCAGACAAAAGGCAGGTAACTATAGGCCGGTTAGTTTAACATCTGAAGTGAGGAAAATACTTGAAGCTATCATTAAGGAAGAAATAGCGGGACATCTAGATAGGAATAGTGCAATCAAGCAGATGCAACATGGATTCATGAAGGGGAAATCATGTTTAACTAATTTACTGGAATTCTTTGAGGATATAACGAACATGGTGGATAGAGGTGTATTGATGGATGTGTTGTATTTAGATTTCCAAAAGGCATTCGATAAGGTGCCACACAAAAGGTTACTGCAGAAGATAAAGGTACGCGGAGTCAGAGGAAATGTATTTGCATGGATAGAGAATTGGCTAGCTAACGGAAAGCAGAGAGTCGGGATAAATGGGTCCTTTTCGGGTTGGAAATCGGTGGTTAGTAGTGTGCCACAGGGATCGGTGCTGGGACCACAACTGTTTACAATATACATAGATGACCTGGAAGAGGGGACAGAGTGTAGTGTAACAAAATTTGCAGATGACACAAAGATTAGTGGGAAAGCGGGTTGTGTAGAGGACACAGAGAGGCTGCAAAAAGATTTAGATAGGTTAAGCGAATGGGCTAATGTTTGGCAGATGGAATACAATGTCGGAAAGTGTGAGGTCATCCACCTTGGGAAAAAAAACAGTAAAAGGGAATATTATTTAAATGGGGAGAAATTACAACGTGCTGCAGTGCAGAGGGACCTGGGGGTCCTTGTGCATGAAACTCTTTTTGGATCCTTGTGCATGAATCCCAAAAAGCTAGTTTGTAGGTGCAGCAGGTAATCAGGAAGGCGAATGGAATGTTGGCCTTCATTGTGAGAGGGATGGAGTACAAAAGCAGGAAGGTCCTGCTGCAACTGTATAGGGTATTGGTGAGGAGTACTGCATGCAGTTTTGGTCACCTTTCTTAAGGAAGGATATACTAGCTTTGGAGGGGGTACAGAGACAATTCACTAGGCTGATTCTGGAGATGAGGGGGTTACCTTATGATGATAGATTGAGTAGACTGGGTCTTTACTCATTGGAGTTCAGAAGGATGAGGGGTGATCTTATAGAAACATTTAAAATAATGAAAGGGTTAGACAAGATAGAGGCAGAGAGGTTGTTTCCACTGTTCGGGGAGACTAGAACTAGGGGACACAGCCTTAAAATACGGGGGAGCCAATTTAAAACCGAGTTGAGAAGGAATTTCTTCTCCCAGAGGGTTGTGAATCTGTGGAATTCTCTGCCCAAGGAAGCAGTTGAGACTAGCTCATTGAATGTATTCAAATCACAGATAGATAGATTTTTAACCAATAAGGGAATTAAGGGTTATGGGGAGCGGGCGGGTAAGTGGAGCTGAGTCCACGGCCAGATCAGCCATGATCTTGTTTAATGGCGGAGCAGGCTCGAGGGGCTAGATGGCCTACTCCTGTTCCTAATTCTTATGTTCTTATGTTCTTATAATGTTGGCTAGCACATCCGCATCCACTACTGAAAGCCTGCCGGCCATGTTTGCCACACACGGCTTACCCGATGTCCTGCTGAGTGACAACGGGCCATGTTTTACCACTGATGAGTTCAAAGAATTTTATGACCCATAACAAGATCAAACATGTCACATCTGCCCTGTTTAAACCAGCATCCAATGGTCAGGCAGAGAGAGCAGTGCAAACCATCAAGCAAGGCTTGAAGGCTTGAAGGCTCACTGCAGACTCGCCTATCCCGAGTCCTGCTTAGCTACCGCACGAGACCCCACTCACTCACTGGGATCCCACCTGCTGAACTGCTCATGAAAAGAGCACTTAAGACAAGGCTCTCATTAGTTCACCCTGATCTACATGAACAGGTAGAGAGCAGGCGGCTTCAACAAAGTGCATACCATGATCGCGCAAATGTGTCACGCGAGATTGAAATCAATGATCCTGCATTTGTATTAAATTATGGACAAGGTCCCAAGTGGCTTCCCAGCACTGTCATGGCCAAAGAGGGCAGCAGGGTGTTTTGGGTCAAACTTTCAAATAGACTCATTCACCGGAAACACTTAGACCAAATCAAACTCAGATTCACGGACTATCCTGAGCAACCCACCTTGGACTCTACTTTTTTTGATTTCCCAACATACACATCAGTGGTAACTGACACCACGGTTGACCACGAAGCAGAACCCATCATCCACAGTAGCCCAGCAGGGCCCAACACACCAGGCAGCCCAGCAAGGCCAGCTGCACAGCAGCCCAGCAAGGGCCCAACAAATGATTCAACAACACCAGCTTTCATACCAAGACAATCAACCAGGGCAAGAAGGGCCCCAGATCGACTCACATTGTAAATAGTTACACGATCGACTTTGCGGGGGAGTATTGTTGTATATGTGGGCTTGTATTTACTCTGATCCCATAATCCCTTGGGAGCACAGGTATTTAAGGAGGCTTCACAGGTTGGAGAGGCATTCTGAAGACCGGCAATAAAAGACTAAGGTCACACTTTACTTTGAACTCACAAGGTTCAGTCTGACTCTTTCTCCATACACAACAGGAATCTTTATCAACTTTTAAATTTTAAAATAACTTTGGAAGTCCCCTTCCTAATGCCTGCCCCCCAACCAAGTTTCGGGCCATCTACCATCAATGGCGCTACTCGGTGCTGAGCTTGTGGCCAACATCTCACCATAGGCAATTAGGCTTACACAATTAGTCATCTTGGACCCCCTTGCCACTGGACCAAGACCTTGTTCAACTAAGCCCATGTGGTTGCCGGTGTACAGCGGTCACTCCACGTTAAAAGAACGCACGCACAGGCATCTTCCACTTCGTCAATATGAAGTTCGGGACCTGGAAGGTCAGGACCCTCATGGACAATCTCAACAGCAACAGGCCAAACGCCATAGTTGCACGCGAACTCAGACGCTTTGACATTGACATCGCCGCCCTAAGTGAGACCCGGCGGGCAGGGGAAGGCCAGTTGAAGGAACATGGTCACACCTTCTTCTGGAAAGGGAAACCAGAGGCAGAACGCTGCCTTCATGGAGTCGGCTTTGCTGTCAAGAATGAGTTGGTCGACCGCCTCAAAAACTCTCCCTGTGGGGTTTTAACGAACGCCTCATGACTCTTCGTATTATCATATCCCGGAACCAATGCGCCACAGTCATCAGTGTGTATGCCGCTACACTCGATGCAACGGATGAGACTAAAGCGGGTTTTTATTCCAACCTCGAGACATCCTTGTTCCGTGTCCCATGGGCGACAAATTGATCCTCCTTGGTGATTTTAGTGCCAGGGTCGGCAAAGACACAGCCCTCTCGGGAGGCGTGATTGGCAGAGAGGGGGTAGGAAAAGCCAACTCCAGCGGTACCCTACTCCTGACAAAATGTCTAGAACATGAACTCCTCATCACCCACACCCTGTTCTGCCAGAGGGACAAATACAAGGCACCGTGGCAACACCCTCGCTCCAAACACTGGCACCTGCTTGACTAAGTCATCGTCCGAGCCAGGGATCGCAAGGATATGCGCATCACCCATGCCGTGACAGGAGCTGACGACTGCTGGACGGACCACCACCTAATCCGATCCATCATCAACATTAACATTACCCCAAAGCAGAGGGGACAGCAGAAGCAGTTCCGCAAAAAAGTTAATGCCAGGGCACTTAGAGACCCAGCTAAAAGAGCCCTTTTCAGCCAGCGCCTCACAGCCAATCTGGCATGCCTTGATGGCCCTGAGATGCTGAACGCCCATAGCGCTTGGTCTGCCCTCCAGGCCTCTATAACCAGTGTCTGTGAAGAGAAACTTGGTCACTCAACCAGAAAACATCAGGACTGGTTTGATGAAAATGATCAGGAGATCGAAGAACTAATAGATCGCAAGCGCAAAGCATTTCTGAGCCTCAAGCAACAACCCAACTCGGGAGCTGCAAAACAACATTACAGACAGCTCAAGGCTCAGGTCCAACAAAAAATCCGGGACCTAAAGAACAGGTGGTGGATGGAGAAAGCACAGGAGATACAACAACTGGCCGACAGCCACGATATGTGGGGATCCTTCGTTGCAGTCAAGGCCACCTACGGTCCAAACTCCCAAAGCCCCACCCCACTCCTGGCCAAGAACGGGGAAACACTCATCAAGGACACCGAGGCTGTCAGAGCCTGATAGAAGGAGCACTTTGAAGATCTCCTCAATCGAGACTCTGCTTTTGACTCGAGTGTTCTCGACTCCATCCCGCAGCACGCGACTCGCCACCAACTCAGTGAAACTCCAACGTTACACGAGCTAGGCAAAGTCATAAAACAGCTGAAGAATAACAAGGCTACGGATGCGGATGGAATCCCCACTGAGGCGCTAAAGTATGGCAGAGAGGCGCTATTGGCGTGGATACAGGACCTCATCTCTCGCATCTGGAGGGAGGAGAGCATGCTGGGGGATCACAGAGATGCAGTGATTGTGACCATTTTTAAAAAAGGGGACAAGTCCGACTGCGGCAACTACAGAGGAGCCTCACTGCTATCAGCCACTGGGAGAGTTGTCGCTAGAGTTCTCCTTAATCGTCTTTTCCCTGTTGCCGAGGAGCTCCTCCCGGAATCACAATGCGGATTTCGGCACCTACGGGGTACAACAGACATAATCTTTGCAGCGCGACAGTTGCAAGAAAAATGCAGGGAGCAGCACTAGCCCTTATACATGGCCTTTTTCGATCTTACAAAGGTCTTTGACACTGTCAACCATCAGGGTCTATGGAGTGTACTTCTCTGTTTTGGATGCCCCCAAAAGTTTGTCAACATCCTTTACCTGCTTCACGATGACATGCAGGCCGTGATCCTTACCAACGGATCCATTACAGACCCTATCCACGTCCGGACCGGGGTCAAACAGGGCTGCGTCATCGCTCCAACCCTCTTCTCAATCTTCCTCGCCGCCATGCTCCACCTCACAATCAACAAGCTCCCCGCTGGAGTGGAACTAAACTATAGAACCATTAGGAAGCTGTTTAACCTACGCCACCTCCAGGCCAGGTCCAAGATCACCCCAACCTCTGTCATTGAGCTGCAGTATGCGGACGACGCCTGCGTCTGCACACATTCAGAGGTTGAACTCCAGGATATAGTCAGTGTATTCACTGAGGCATATGAAAGTGTGGGCCTTACGCTTAACATCTGTAAGACAAAGGTCCTCCACCAGCCTATCACTGCCGCACAGCATTGCCCTCCAATCATCAAGATCCACAGCGGGCCCTGGACAACGTGGACCACTTCCCATATCTTGGGAGCCTCTTATCAACAAAGGCAGACATTGATGCGGAGATTCAACATCGCCTCCATTGCGCCAGTGCAGCCTTCGGCCATCTGAGGAAAAGAGTGTTCGAAGACCAGGACCTCAAATCTCCCACCAAGCTCATGGTCTACAGGGCTGTAGTACTACCCGCCCTCCTGTATGGATCTGAGGCATGGACGATGTATAGAAGGCACCTCAAGTCGCTGGAGATATATCACCAACGATGTCTCCGCAAGATCCTGCAAATCCCCTGGGAGGACAGGCGCACCAACATCAGTGTCCTCGACCAGGCCAACATCCCCAGTATTGAAGTACTGACCACACTCGATCAGCTTCGCTGGACAGGTCACATAGTTTGCATGCCAGATACGAGACTCCCTAAGCAAATGCTTTATGTGGAGCTCCTTCATGGTAAACGAGCCAAAGGAGGACAACAGAAACGTTATAAGGACACCCTCAAAGCCTCCCTAGTAAAGTGGACATCACCACTGACACCTGGGAGACCCTGGCTGAAGACCGCCCGAGGTGGAGAACGTACATCCGGGAGGACGTTGAGCTCTTCGAGTCTCAACGCAAAAAGCATGAAAAGGTCAAGCGCAGGCAGCAGAAGGAGCGCACGGCAAACCAACCCCACTGACCTCTTCCCTCGACGAATGTCTGTCCCACCTGTAACAAGGTCTGTGGCTCTCGTATCGGACTGTTCAGCCATCAAAGAACTCACTTTGGGAGTGGAAGCAAGCCTTCCTCGATTCCGAGGGACTGCCTATGATGATGAAATCTGGCTCATACTTATTACTGTATCTAATATGGCATGCCCCCTTGTTGGTTTAGGACATATTGTTGCAGAAAACTATCCCAGACACACTCAAGAAATTCACTACCTTTCTGACATGTGCTAGTCTGTTTATCCCAATTTATATGAAAGTTAAAATCCCCCAGTAAAGCCACTCTGCGTTTGCTACATGTTTGTTTCATCCCTGCAGTTATGCAATCTAGCACTTCACAGCTGCTGCCAGGGGCCTATGCACAACTCCCAGTACGGTCTTAAATCCTTTCCTATTTCTTAATTCTGCCCATAAAGTCCATTTCCTGCCGTTTTATCCTCTCTTATCATTGAAGTGATTTCATACTTAATCACTAAGGCTACTGCTGCCCCACTCCCATTTTCCCTATCTTTCCTGTAGACTTTATAACCTTGTATATTTAGTTCCCAGTCCTGACAATCTTGCAGCTATATTTCAGTAATGGCTCCCATGTCATACCCTCCAAGTTGAAATTACGCCTGAAGTTCATTCAATTTATTCCTATACTCCGTGCGTTTGTATAACTAACTCTTATTTGGGTCACACAACCTAACCTGTCCTTCAATCTAATATTTTATTCACATGTTTCTTATTTCTCTCTCCTGGTTTAATCACTTTACATCTTTTAGTTTTTCTTTTACCTGTAGAGCCTTAAGCACAATTTCTGACTGTTACTCTACTCTCTTTCCTTTTGTTTGTTTTTGAATTATTATTTATCCTACATTTTCCACCTGAATGCTCCACCCATTTACTAGTTTAAAGTCCCTGTGACTGCCCTATTTATCCTATCCACTAGGACACTAGTCCCAGCCCGGTTCAGATGGAGCCCGTCTCTGGGTTCCCCTTACTCTGTACCTCCCTAATCCATTTATCCCCATGCCAATTTGCACGTGGCTCAGATAATAATCTGGAGGTTGTAACCCTTGAGGTCCTGTTTTTTAATTTAACTCATAGTTCCTGGTACTTCCCAATCAGGACCTCTTGCTTGCTCTTTCCTTTGTTGTTGGTCCCAACATGAACCACAATGACTGGATCTTCCCCCTACCTCTTCAATATCCATTCAAGCTGGTTCGAGATGTCCCTCATCCTGGCACCAGGTAGGCAACCAGGGTGAGAGACTCTCGATCTTGTTTACAAAGGATGCTATCTGTCGCCCTATGTATTGAATCCCCTGAAGCTATCACATGACACTTCCCCTCCTCTTCCTCCCCCCTTAGTAGCCTCCTGCTCCAAAGTGCCATGGCCCACATTCTGGCTATACTTCCGACCATCTTTATCCTTATCTTCACAGGTACCAAGTACATTGTACCGGTTGAATAAGATCAGTTTCTGTGGATCCACGTTCTCTATCTCACCTGGGTTCCCCTTCTCTGCACACTATTGGTCACACCCACCCCGTTCTGATTCTGCACCTCTCTACAAAGTCTGGAGCAAACTGCCCAGAAATTCCTCCCTCTCCCTTATGTGTCAGAGTATCTCCAACTCACACTTCAGCTCAATGACACTGAGCTGGAGAGATTCAAGACGGAGACATCTGCTGCCTTTGTGTTCTCTCGGGACATTCTCACTGCTCACAAACTCCCACATACTGCAGTCTAGGCACATAGCCTGCTCTGCCATATCTAGATTGTTTATATTATTTAAATCTACTTAAGTTTTATTTTATTTTTTTACACACTAACTTGCACTAAGCACTAAAACACTGCAGCAATTTTTAAATAACTCTATTTATTAGACTACTATTTAAACTTACCAGAAATAAACTTAAGACTTGTTCCTGATCTGATCCGGAAAAAAAAACACTCACCAGCTACTCACTGCATGCCCAACAGGTCTCCTTGCCCCCGAACCCAAACAGGATGTCTCTTCTGCTTCATGTTTCTATTAGGATCTATCCTTGGCCCCCTCCTATTTATTATCTCCATGCTGCCCTTCGGTGATATCATTTGAAAACACAGTGTTAGGTTCCACATGTACGCTGATGATACCCAGCTCTGCCTCAGTACCACCTCTCTGGATCCCTCCACTATTTCTGATTGTCACACCTCTTGTTCGATATCCAGTACTGGATGAGCAGAAATTCCCCCCAACTAAATATTGAAAAGACTGTAGCTAATGCGCTGGATTTTCCCGGGTCCCACCTGCACGGTGTGGAGGGACGACGACAGGAAACCCGGAGGGTCGGCTTTCCTGGCATGCTGTGGAGTTTTAATGGGCTAGCTTCCAGTCATGCGGGGAACTTGGAGAAGGAGGCCGCAATAACAGGTAAGTGCTGGGTCCAGGATGGTGATGGGGGAGGAGGTCCGGGGGTCCGATCCCCGGGGAGTCCAAGCCCACAGGAGGGGGGTATGATCCCCGGGGGGGAGTTCCAATCCATGGCAGGGGGTCCGATACCCGACCTCAAGTTCAAATTGCGATCCCGGGTGGAGGGCGTGGGGTTGGCGGGGTGGGGGGGGGGGGTGTTCCAAGCCTGGTTAGGGGGAGGTGGGAGGATCCCCGGCTGCTTGCAGTAAAACCTGTAAAGCAGGTTAAAGTAGAGACTTTAGGCCTCATTATAATATGTAAGTTGCCAACCTGCCTCCTGGCAGTGGGTTGGCAGCCTGCCCCCCAAACCTCCCCCAGTCCCTCCTGAGTTAAAGGTGAAAGTAACGGGTTGGGGTCGGGTATTACATTTGCACAACCTTCACTCCTCCCCCCCCAGCCCCCGGCCACACCAGCCACACCTCTAGCCCACCTGTTCTTACCTCTGAAAATTCCAGCCACTGTCTTCGGTCCCTGCCACAAACTCTGTTCCTTAGCCATCAACTCCATCCCTCTCTCTGGGCAACTATCTGAAGCTGAACCGGACCGTTTGCGACATTGGTGTTGTATTTAACCCCAAGATGAGCTTGTGACCAACTATCTGCTCCAGCACCAAGCCCGCCTACTTCCAACTCTGTAACATCGCCTGACTCTGCAGCTACTTCAGCTCATAGCTGGAAGCATAGTGGTTATGTTACTGGACTCGTAATCCAGAGGCTGGACTAATGATCTGGGGACATGAGTTCAAATCCCACGACAGCAGCTGGGGATTTTAAATTCAGTTAATTAAATAAATCTGGAATTAAAAAAGCTAAAATCAGTACTAGTGACCATGAATCTATCGGATGTCAAAACATTCATCATTAATATCTGTTCTTACCTGATCTGGCCTATATGTGACTCTAGACCACAGCAATGTGAGTGATTCTTAATTGCCCTCTGAAATGGCCTTGCAGCCATTCAATTGTAACAAACCGCTACAAAGAAGTATCACCAGACAGGCTGCAGCGGTTCAAGAATGCGGCACACCACTACCTTCTCAAGGATGGGCAATAAATACCGGCTTTGCCAATGATGCCCACATTCCGTGAACGAATAAAACAATATCTGCTGTTGAAAACCTCATTCATGCCTTTGTTATCTCAATCCAATGCTCTCCTGGCCAGACTCCCATCTTCCACCCTACATAAACTTGAGCTCATCGAAAACTCTGCTGCCGGTATCCTAACTCACACCAAGTCCTGTTCACCCTGTGCTCATGGACTTACATTGGTAATCGGTCTGGCAACGGCCTCAATTTTAAAATTCTCATCCTTGTGTTCAAATCCCTCCATGGCCTCGTCCCTCCCTATCTCTGTAGTCTCCTCTAGCCCTGCAACACTCCAAGATCTCTGCACTTCTCTTGACCTCTTGCCCATCCTGATTTTAATCGCTCCACCATCGACGGCCATGCCTTCAGCTGTGTAATTCACTCCTTAAGCCTCTCTACGTATCTACCTCACTCTCCTTTATGGCACTCCTTAAAACCTATTTCTTTGACCAAGGTTTAGTCATCTGTCCTAATATCTCCTTATGTAGCTCTTGTCAAATTTTATTTGATAACTCTCCTGTGAATCCACTTGGGATGTTTTACTGTGTGAAATGCACTGTATAAATGCAAGTATTTATTGTTGTTGACATCCAGGTCAGAGACCCTGAAAGTTGAGGCTCGTTTCTTGGGTCTCCCTTCCATTATTGAACTTCAGCTTTCTTCCTTCCTCCAGTGTTGCCTTTGCCTCTTAAAATAGCAGCAGGTTTTATATTGTGTTGCTCCACCTCTCCTGCACTGTTTTCTTGCCCTCCCTATCCCTCAGGGGGCATTTGTAACGTTTATCTCTGCTTCCCATGCATTTGCAGGCCTTTCCCTGCCCCCCCCCCCCCTGCGCCCCCCCCCCCCCCCCCCCCCCATCAGAGTAACTGTGGTGTTGCAGATTGGATTTGCACAGCATCTGACTATTTATATAACCTCACCCTACGGTTTACAGTGGGGTCAGTGCCATTACTGTCAGTGGTGCAATGGCACTGCTGGAACTTCTAGCTCAAGGGATCTTTAACCTTGAAAGAAGATGACTGAGTGGGGACTTTATAGAAGTATATATGATATTAAATGGTATAGAAAAGGAAATTCTGGAGCCTTCATGTTAAACCATGACAATAGGAAAAGGGGAAGAAATATTCATCTCATAAAAGGTTATCCATGCTTGGAGTAGCCATCATGGTATGGTAGTAAAAGCAAAACCCTTTACAGTTGTTCCAGAGCCAGTTGCATTGTGTAATGGTGGACTGTAGATTTTTCTTTCTGGATACATGAACTTTGATAGATCATATAGTCATCCATGTCTGTATTTATTTTGTGATCATGTGAACAACAAGTAAAAGTCAAATATGCTGACTACTATCACTGATACTGAGTGCCAAAGAAAAAAGTAAGATGTTGGCCTGAAAATTGCCTTGGGTTTATTCGAGCATCGTACAAGTCAAATACAGTATAGTCGAATGGGAGATGGAAATCAAAGTGCAATGGCCAAGTCAGAACTATTCCAACAGGATAAGTGGTTGATTGCAAGGAGAATCTGATCTGAAAACTCTGTTGAGACCCAAATATATATTCTGTCTGTGCTATAGCAGGTGTTGCAACTATGGCTGCATGAGCTTTCATAACACAGTAATATTTTTATTTATTTTCACGAGCTCTTGTAAAAATTCCTAACAATATGTCATATCATGTCATTGAACACGCTTTCATAAAAATTTAGCATGCAAGAAATGTTTAGTAGCAATAATTCCTTTTTAAAAAAGCAATACACAGAAAGATGTCAAATGGACAAATAAGCGTTTGCCAAAACATTGTTTTGAAAAGATATGAAAATATAAATGTCACCAAATGTCACTCACAATGGAGCCACATTCTTCTACTACATTCTTCAGTGAAGTGATGCAATTGGTATGATGCAAAAGATAAATGAGCAAAAAAACAATTATTACAATTTATATTTACACAAAAAATCCTGAATTTTTGAGGGGATGAATAAAATGTCTATTAACTAAACTACAAAATAATTGGTGATAAAAACCAATGGAAAAGAAAATCGGGTGTGGTGTACTATGGGCCGCCGATTTGCTATCAGCCCATTGTGCAGTACTGGCGTTGACCAATATCATCCCCAATGTAAGTTCATTTCTCATCATACGTACTGCATGCGTCCATATGGGAGAAAACAAATGTCAGTGTCACTCCATCCTTTAACATTTCATTCTCTCCCACAAAGGATAAGGCAGTGCACAGCCACTGACAGAGAACTGCAACTAGGGAGGAACAACATTACTAAAGGGGGTAGAAATTGGTTATGTTTCAATATGTAAGGGGATTAATGCCTGTTTTAAGCGGCCGCCAGGGATGCCTGTAAAATGGGCTTGACGAATTTAGCAGTGGCTCGAATGCATGCGCAGATTGGGCGCAAGCCATCCCATTGCCAAATTTGGAATCGGTGTGCCCATTTTATGCCTGTGAAATGGGTGCAAAGAAGTTGAATTTAGGCCCCCCTGAGTCCACATGAACAGGAAGCTCTGTTTCAGACAGATAGAAGAGGCTGTGTGAGACAGTGAGATGTGAGGTGAGGTGGAAAGCCAAGATGGGTAAAGGCATCATATGTAGTGTCAACTTCATGTGCTTTCTCAAAGTATTGCAATGCTCTTACACTCGGCCCTATTTCTTCAAAGGCAAATGTCACCGTGTGCACAGCTAACAATTCTCTTTGTGTTTCACATCATAAGGAGACCATTCACTTTATCGTGCTGTACTGGTACTTTAACAGAGCTATCCAATTAGTCCCATATCCCCACTCTTTTCTGCAAATACATAAGAACATAAGAGCATAAGAAATAGGAGCAGGAGTAGGCCATAAGGCCCCTCGAGCCTGCTCCGTCATTCAATAAGATCATGGCTGATCTGATCATGGACTCAGCTCCACTTCTCTGCCCGCTTCCCATAACCCCTTATTCTCTTATCGTTTAAGAAACTGTCTATTTTTGTCTTAAATTTATTTAATGTCCCAGCTTCCACAGCTCTCTGAGGCAGCGAATTCCACAGATTCACAACCCTCTGAGAGAAGAAATTTCTCCTCATCTCAGTTCTAAATGGGCAGCCCCTTATTCTAAGATCATGCTCTCTAGTTCTAGTCTCCCACACCAGTGAAAATATCCTCTCTGCATCCACCTTATCCACCCCCCTCATAACATTATACATTTCTACAAGATCACCTCTCATTATTCTGAATTCCAATGAGTAGAGGCCCAACCTACTCAATCTTTCCTCATAAGTCAACCCACTCATCCCTGGGATCAATCTAGTGAACCTTCTCTGAACTGCCACCACAGCAAGTATATCCTTTCGTAAATATGGAAACCAAAACTGCACGCAATATTCCAGGTTTGGCCTCACCAATACTCTGTACAGCTGTAACAAAACTTCCCTGCTTTTATACTCCATCTCCTTTGCAATAAAGGCCAAGATTCCATTGGCCTTCCTGGTCACGTGCTGTACCTGCATGCTATCCTTTTGTGTTTCATGCACAAGTATCCCAGGTCCCGCTGTACTGCAGCACTTTGAAATCTTTCTCCATTTAAATAATAACTTGCTCTTTGATTTTTTTTCTGCCAAAGTGCATAACCTCATAGTTTCCACCATTATACTCCATCTTCCAAATTCTTGCCCACTAACTTAGCTTGTCTATGTCCTCCTGCAGCCTCTTTATGTCCTCCTCACACATTAGCCTTCCTCCCCTCTTTATATCATCAGCAAACTTAGCTACATTACACTCAGTCCCCTCTTCCAAGTTGTTCATATAGATTGTAAATAGTTAGGGTCCCAGCACTGATCTCTACAGTACCCCACTCCTTACTGATTGCCAACCCGAGAATGAACCATTTATCCCGACTCTCTGTTTTCTGTTTGTCAGCCAATCTTCTATCCATGCTAATATATTACCCCCAACCCCGTGAACTTTTATCTTGTGCAGTAACCTTTTGTGTGGCACCTTGTCAAATGCCTTCTGGAAGTCCAAATATTTAACATCCACTGGTTCCCCTTTATCCACCCTGTTCGTTACATCATCAAAGAGTTCCAGCAAATTTGCCAAACATGACTGCCCCTTCATAAATCCATGCTGACTTTGCCTGACCAAATTTTGCTTTTCCAAATGTCCTGTTACTGCTTCTTTAATAATGGACTCCAACATTTTCCCAGCCACAGATGTTAGGCTAACTGGTCTATAGTTTCCTGCTTTTTGTCTGCCTCCTTTTTTGAATGGGGGAGTTACATTTGCAGTTTTTCATTCTGCTGGGACCTCCCCAGAATCCAGGGAATTTTGGTAAATTACAACAAATGCATCCACAATCCCTGCCGCTACTTCTCTTAAGACCCTAGGATGCAAGCCATCAGATCCAGGGGATTTATCTGCCTTTAGTCCCATTATCTTACTGAACACCGCCACCTTAGTGATTGTGATTGTGTTAAGTTCCTCCCCCTCTATAGCCCCTTGACTATCCACTGTTGGATTATTGTTAGTGTCCTCTACCGTAAAAACTGATACAAAAATACTTGTTTAGAGTTTCTGCCATCTCCATTTTTCCCATTACTAATTCCCCGGTCTCGTCCTCTAAGGGACCAACATTTACTTTAGTCACTCTTTTTCTTTTTATATACCTATAGAAACTCTTACTATCTGTTTTTATATTTTGTGTTAGTTTACTTTCATAGTCTATCTTCACTTTCTTAATCATTTTTTAGTCATTCTTTGCTGGCTTTTAAAAGCTGCCCAATCTTCTGTCCTCCCACTTGTTTTGTTCACTTTGTATGCCCTTGTTTTTAATTGGATACCGTCCTTTATTTCTTTCGTTGCCACAGATGGCTATCTTTTCTCTTGCACCCTTTCCTCCTCACTGGAATATATTTTTCTTGAGAGTTGTGAAATATCTCTTTAAATGTACACACTGTTCATCAACCGTCCTACACTTTAATCTGTTTTCCCAGTCCACTTTAGCCAGCTCTGCCCTCATACCTTCATAGTCTCCTTTATTTACGCTTAGTACGCTGGTTAGAGATCCAACTGTCTCACCCTCCATCTGGATTTGAAATTCAATCATGCTATGATCACTCATTCCAAGGGGATCCTTTACTAGGAGATTGTTTATTAATCCTGTCTCATTACACAGGACCAGATTTAGGATAGCTTGCCCCCTGGTTGGTTCCGTTACATACTGCTCAAGGAACCCGTCCCTTATGCACTCTATGAACTCTTCCTCAAGGCTACCCTGACCAATTTGATTTGTCCAATCAATATGGAGGTTAAAATACTTCCTTCTCTGCTCACATTCCCATGCATGGCTTAATTATTATTCTATATATAATATACTGACTGAATTTTTTTCCAATTACTCAACTATAGCTTTTTACTCGACAAACTCAGCAGTGATTAATCTCAATCTTTTACTACAGATCAGACATTATTCATCAACAACATATAGACTAAAGACTGCCAAAGGCACACAGCTATCGTAAGAAAAATACTTCAAAGAGTAAAAATCACATTTCTAAAGCTCAAACTTCACTCTCACACTTTATGATGTAGTCTGAATGGTTCAGCGAGTTTACTGTCTTTCAGTAATTCCCAGCTACCCATTACTTTCTATAGTTCATTGTGGACTCGGAGGCTGGAATGCGGCACAGTGTTGAGGGCATTCAGATGTCTTTCTCATAATACATGTACAATAGAGCGTGTCATCAAAATATGCAGACAATGATGGTCGCTAAAAATAAAACTTTTTCATTAGTGTTTCAATCATATCTGATCAGACTCCTCCTGTATAGTTCCATGGGAAATAACATGGCTGAATTGTATTCAAAGACCTGTTATTCAAAAGTTCTTTCACCAAAATGTAGGTGTTTTTTATGGAGCCTCGGTGCTATTTTAATTTAAATCAACCACCCAATGATCCGAGGATAGCTGTCATGCATATGACTGAAGCACAACTAAAAAACATTCATAGTATATATTAATTCCGATTGTCAAACTTGGAAGAAAAACAAAATCATGGAGGATTTTTCTCACAGCCTCTGCTGGGGCAGTAATGCTTCGGGAATCACAGGGAGGAACTTACCCCATTTCTGCTCTCACTCTCACTCCACCCGCTGGCATTTCTGTCGGGGCCTTTAAATGCCAGCCCAGGTGCCCACCTGCTTCAGGTGGGAGTCTACATGTAATATGCAGATTGGGGTCCTATGTGTGTCATAGGACCCTGATGTAATTTTGAGGGACCAATATGCGCAGCATGCACTTAAAGGGACCATTGCAAATCGCTCCGAGATCAAGGGCTAGATTTTATACTTTTGTGCAGATCGCCCAAAAATGGGTGGTATTTCCGGCGTGAGCGGTAAAAATAGGTTTTCAGTTCACTGGCTTCTCGCCCATTCTCAAAGCCCCTAGACTCCATTTTTTAAATTGGGCATTACCGTGAGTGATATGAAATGGGCGTTAGCATTAAATCTCTCTGATCTTCTGCCATAAAGTGTTGCCGTCCTTAGCAATGGCATGGCAACGCTCGATTCTCGTGATTCAGGAGGTCAAGGGTCATCATGACATGCGCAGAAGAGAAGATAGAGAGAGAGGGAGCTGAGAGGGATTGAAGGCGTGTGTGGGTGTGGTGTGGCTGTTTTGGGAGGAAGGAGGGAGAGTTTAGAGCTTTGGAGCAAATAGGGAAACAAAAATTGGTTGTTATCAGCCAGATATTTGCCCGAATTTGGCCTTTAATGGAGAGAAAGGAGGAGGTGTCACAGCACGCTGTGTAGACTGATGCTGGAGAGAGCAGTGAGCTGGGAGAGGAGCACATTGGAGGGTGCAAAAGAGTGAGGAGGTTCTCGGACGAGGCAAATGCTTCCCTCCTGCAGGAGGTCGAGTTACGCTGGAGTGATTTGACACAGGGAGGGCGTGGGAAACCCACCCCAAAGGCCTACCAGAAGTTATGGACTGAGATAGCAGAGGTGGTCTCGTCGATGACCAACGAGGTGCGTGAGGGCAAACAATGCCGCAAACGATGGAAAGAGCTTGTGGGATCCACAAGAGTAAGTATTACATTTATTTACATATACTTATGTATTTATATAATTTGATTTGTAACAGTCATGAATGACTATCATCAGATGTGAGGTCTTTCACTTTTACTGCGAATGTTGTAGTCAAAGCATGTGGTTGCGGTGCACATCTTTAGGTAAAGAATGATAACTATCATAATAATCATTATTACATGTGTCGGTTATGTGTTGTATCAGTCTCTGTGACAGTACCTAGCAATGATATCATGCAATGATCTCATGTCATGTCATCCTGTCACCTTTTACAGAAGAAGCTACTGACAATGGGGTCCAAGCAGAGGTGAACAGGTCGGGGGCCACCAGTCCTCAGCGACATCACTGAGAAGGAGGAGCGGCTGCTCGCACTCGTGGGGAAGCACCCCCGGACAACCACGCAAGCATCTGCGTGATGTAAAATCAATAGATGCCACACCCACTCATATCCAAACAATCATATATGATAGATGATTTCTAAAATTGTTCTAGAAATAATGCTGGCCTAATGAAAATCATGGCAATACACAATGTGTTGATGGTCATGAAATGTGATGTCTGTGATAATCTTGATAGTGGTAGTGTTTTTGTTGTGCATATGCTGTGTGTATCGCTGGAATCACCTTGTGACCCGAGCACTCCCTTCTCCTCTAATAACCTCATTTGTGTTTTGAGCTCAGTCAGCAGCGCGACCCCAGGCAAGACCACAGATTCCAGAAAGTGGGGGTGCGGAGCCGGACTCACCAGACAATCCTACATCTGCTGAGCAGCTCCGACTCTCGTCTGTCAATCTGCTGGGTCTGTTCTCTACAGATGAGAGCACCAGACTTTGAGGAACCTGCATCACCACGCTCCAGAAGACATTCCACCCCAAGGTCATCTAGTGCTCCTCTGGTCTTTCCCACCTCAACTCTGAAGGTACCGGCTCCATGCGCCTTGCCACAGGGCACCCCGTTTGTTCCCAGAATGGCGCCAACCCCGTGGAGGTTTTGTGGACGTGGTAGGTCTGGTCCACAAGCGCCACATGAGAGTGGAGAGATGGTGCAGGAGGACTGTAAACATTGGTGACCAGCTCCTCGATGCACTGGGGGGCATATCCCGACAGCTGGCCACCATAACTGAGTATGTTCCGCAGATGGCGGAGGCCCTGGAGGCGATATCTAGGAACACGGCTGGCACAGGCCTCCCAGTGGTCCCGGAGCGCGGCACTCCACCCCTAGGTTCCGCAGCACCACTGTAAATGACAGATGAGAGGCAGGACCAAAATCCTGCTTCCGGATCAGATAATGTTGCCCCCTCGGCACCCCCTGCTCCTGTACCCATCCAACCACCGCCTCTGCCTTCATCCTCCCCCAGTGAGGCACCGCCTGAGGAGCCCTTTGACCAGGCACCGTGGAGCAAGGAGGGGAAGGGGTAGAGGTGGGGAGGAGGGGAGGGGGGAAGGAAAGTGAGGTGCATGTCCGCAAGTGATGACTGTGTTATATCTCCATCTGGGTGTATGCAATGTGTTGTAATGTATGGAGGGAGGGGCACCCTCTTGCTTTGCATTTGTATTCTGTGTTGCTGGACATGTTGACCATTTGATTGATGTCAATGGTGGAAAAAGTGGGGTGTGGGTGGGGATGGGGTGTTTTTGCCCGTGATACTTATGCTTTCAGAGCAATGTTGGTATAATTTTTTTTTTATTGAACATAACCTTGTTGCGCATTGTCTCAGATAGCTGGACCGTTACACACTGGTGATTCCTTAACATGAAAGGGTTAAATAAAATTTAACTTCAATCAAAGTAAACTTTAACTGGCACCAAGGTGATGGCCACCATTGATGCCTGAGCTGCACACACACAGTACTGTGTCAGCATTGTCACTAACAGCAATGTTCTTTCAAGCAAATTGTTCAGATTGCAACTCCTCACATAAGAGTCTTGCAGCTATGTAGCCACCACGGGCCCTTTCCTGCGGTCAGGAGGGGGGCGTGGGCATGGTTGCATAGCCAGCCTGATTGTCTGGTCTTAAGTCAGCGTCCAGCCCTTCATCCTCCTCTTCCTCTTTCTCCTGTGGTGGAGCATCAGTCCCTTCTGGCAATGCTTGGCCCCTCCTGATAGCCAGGTTGTGCAGCATGGAGCACATGACCACGAATTTAGCTACTTGCTCAGCGGTGTATTGTAGCTCCCTTCCTGAGTGGTCCAGACATCTGAAGCACTGCTTAAGCACAGTTATTGTTTTCTGGACCACATTGCATGTGAGTCTGTGGCTCTGCTTGTATCACTTCTCGGCCTTGGCGTGGGTGCCATGCAGGGGGGGTCATCAGCCAGGTGGCTAGGCCAAATCGGTTGTCACCAAGCATCCAGCATTGTACTTGTGGCTGACTCTTAAACATGTCAGAGATAGTGCCGTCACGTAGATGTGAGCCTCATCGAAGCTGCCCGGACATTTGGCATTCACTGCCATTATAATCTAGTTGTGGTCGACAATTATTTGGACCTTCAGGGAGTGAAATCCTTTTCTGTTACGAAAAAGCTCTGGGTCCTGAGAAGGTGCCCACATGGCGATGTGAGTGCACTGTATTACTCCCTGCACCCTGGGGAACTTAGCAATGCGGTAGAATGTTCCTGTCAGTCTGAGCCTCCGCGGTCATGGGGAAGCTGATAAAGTCCATCCTTTGCGCGTACATGGCCTCCATGACCTATCTAATGCAGCGATGATGGGCATGATGAGACAGAGGGGAGATCTCGACCGCGAAGGCCCAAAAGGAACCGGACGCATAGAAAGACAGTGCTGCAGTTGTCATATATGTATACTCTGTACATACTATGCTGGTACCACTAGTGGGTGCAACTGTGGGAGGCCCAGGCAGCAGCTGTATAAAAGGCTGGTCACCACATTGCTGCCTTACTCTGGGTTACAATAAAGAGACTAAGGTCACAGCAGTTCAAGCACAGCACTAGGCCTTGTGAACATAAGAACATAAGAACATAAGAATTAGGAACAGGGGTAGGCCATCGAGCCCCTCGAGCCTGCTCCGCCATTCAACAAGATCATGGCTGATCTGGCCGTGGACTCAGCTCCACTTACCCGCCCGCTCCCCGTAACCCTTAATTCCCTTATTGGTTAAAAATCTATCCATCTGTGACTTGAATACATTCAATGAGCTAGCCTCAACTGCTTCCTTGGGCAGAGAATTCCACAGATTCACAACCCTCTGGGAGAAGAAATTCCTTCTCAACTCGGTTTTAAATTGGCTCCCCCGTATTTTGAGGCTGTGCCCCCTAGTTCTAGTCTCCCCGACCAGTGGAAACAACCTCTCTGCCTCTATCTTGTCTATCCCTTTCATTATTTTAAATGTTTCTATAAGATCACCCCTCATCCTTCTGAACTCCAACGAGTAAAGACCCAGTCTACTCAATCTATCATCATAAGGTAACCCCCTCATCTCCGGAATCAGCCTACCATCTCTGTACCCCCTCCAAAGCTAGTATATCCTTCCTTAAGTAAGGTGACCAAAACTGTACACAGTACTCCAGGTGCAGCCTCACCAATATCCTGTACAGTTGCAGCAGGATCTTCCTGCTTTTGTACTCCATCCCTCTCGCAATGAAGGCCAACATTCCATTCGCCTTCCTGATTACCTGCTGCACCTGCAAACTAACTAACTTTTTGGGATTCATTCTACAGATAAGTAGAGACACATTAACTGGCGACGAGGACAGATCACAGACCTACACGCAGAGATGGCTGCCGTTGGTAGTTTAGAAAAGTTTACAGAGGGTGAAGCCTTTACTCGGGTTTCGCTGGCCAGGTATCGCTTCTACACACACTGCCGCAACGAGGGCCAGGATTAAGCGGAATATGTTGTAGACCTACAAAGGCTCGCAGAACCGTGCGAATTTGTCGAAATCCTCAACAATGTGTTGCAGGACGTTTTTGGGACGTGAAGTGAACCATCACCTCAAGCCAGGCGTTCTCCACTTCAACGTTGAGATTCTCCCAGAATCAAAACTCACTGGCAAGTATTGTGCAGAAAATAACTGTTGATCAAAGAATTAGTCCGACTCAGAGTCCGCCAAGGGGTGTAAATGTGAATCGTTTAACATACCGGCGTTGCGGGGGTAACTGTCGGTGTTGATTCAGACACTATGTGTGCAAAGGCTGCGGCCAAAAGGGCCACCCACAGCGAATGTGCAGAAGAACTGTGACTCAAAACGTGGCAGAAGTGTTGGCAGAAGAGGTTTCCGATCCTGCAAGGATCATAAAGTACAAGCTAGAGAGGCGACTCAGGCTGAGGAAGCAGAGCATGTGGTGCACACCTTCACTACCAAAAGTCCCCCCATGCTGATGAAAGTCAAGATAAATGGCATTCCTGTTTCCATGGAGTCGGACACGGGGGCGAGTCAGTCACTTATGAGCCAGAAGGCATTTGAGAGGCTGTGGGGCAACAAAGAACAAAGACCCAAGCTGAGCCCGATTCAGACAAAGCGGCGCACTTACACCAAGGAACTGATCCCACTTATCGGCAGTGCGAACGTAAAGTTATCCTATGATGGAGAGATACACGAATTGCCACTGTGGGTTGTACCAGGCGATGGGCCAACGCTGCTGGGTAGAAGCTGGATGGGGAAGATTCGGTGGAATTGGGAAGACGAGTGAGCACTATCTTCAGTAGACGATGCTTCCTGTGCTCAAGTGCTGAGTTCCCACCCCTATTTGAACCAGGCATCGGCAAATTCACAGGCGCCAAAGTGCAGATCCACTTGGACCCCGAGGCACGGCCTGTTCATCACAAGGTCCCTTACATGATGAGGGAGAAAGGGGAGATCGAATTGGACAGACTTCAACGCGAGGGAGTCATATCAGCAGTCGAATTCAACGAGTGGGCCAGCCCGATTGTTCCGGTACTTAAGAGCGATGGCACGGTCAGAATCTGCAGCGACTGCAAGGTAACGATCAACCGAGTTTCATTACAGGACCAGTACCAGCTACCCAAAGCCAATGATCTCTTTGCGACATTAGCAGGGGGAAAGGCATTCACCAAGCTGGATCTAACCTCCGCTTATATGACTCAGAAGCTGGCTGAGTCGTCAAAAAAAATTAACGTGCATTCACACACACAAGGGACTGTTTTTGTATCACAGGTGCCCGTTCGGGATCCGCTCGGCTGCAGCCATCTTCCAAAGAAACATGGAGAGTCTGTTGAAATCGGTTCCATGCACTGTTGTATTTCAGGATGACATCCTAATCACTGGTCACGACACCACTGAACACCTGCACAACCTGCAAGAGGTTTTAAATCGACTAAACAGAGCCGGACTCTGGTTGAAATGATCCAAGTAGGACCAGGATGTCACCAATTATGCTGCGGACATCAGGAGGCTCGCGGCGCCGTGCGATTTTGGCACACACCTTAACGAGGCGTTGCGAGACGTCTTTGTTATGGGGATTGGCCATGAGGGTCTCCTTCACAAGGTGCTATCCACTGAACCTACAGTCAGTCTGCAGCAAGCCATCAACATCAGCAGGGCATTTATGACCTCGACTTGCAGCACCAAGCAGATGATCCACACGGTCTCGAACCCAGCAGGTACTATCCACAGGATAGCGCCCGTCACGGACAAAACTGCAGAACGTGGCTCTGCCCAGGGCAGAGAGCACGGACCTCAGGGTCCTGGAACTCAGAGACGGCCGAGGGGGGCTAATCGAGTAGCACCATGCTGGCGCTGCGGAGGAAGCCATGGGGCTCACTGGTGCAGGTTTGCGGAGTATACGTGCAATACCTGCCACACGAAAGGCCACCTTCAGCGTATGTGTAAAAGAAACATGACTCACCGTGTGGCTGAGGAGATGGTAGATGATCTGCTATCCAGCGAGGAGGAGGTAGAAGAAGATGATGCGTTTGGACTGTATACTTGTACCGACGATTCAGCCCCAGTGATTATGGAAGTCAAGATTAACGGAGTCCCCGTGAGTATGGAAGTGGACACGGGGTCGGGTCAGTCGCTGATGAGTAAGAAAACTTTTGATAAACTGTGGATCAACCCAGCTGCACGACCCAAGCTAGTCCCGGTCACGGCGAAGCTGCACACCTACACCAAGGAACCGATACCTGTTCTTGGCAGAGCAGATGTGCAGGTATCTCACGGTGGCGAGATGCACGGTTTACCTTTGTGGATCATTGCAGGCAATGGGCCAACGCTACTCGGTAGGAGATGGATGGGAAAGGTCCGTGGGAGCTGGGAAGACTTCATTCCTGCACAAACCGCTGTCTCCCGTGTTCACAAGCAGCAGCGCCGACCGAGCTGAAGAAGAGAGAAGGGCTTTGACGGGCTGCTCCAGCAGGCATCGTCGGTCCGCAGGCAGAGGTCGGTTCCGGAGGACGTGTGTGTGTGTGTGGCGGCTCCCGGGCAAAAAGGTCAGCTGCGTGGGTTGCTCTGGAGGATGCGGCAGTGCGGGGGCCAGTGCGTTGTGTTTCCCGGGTGTGGTCGAAGTGTGGTGGATCTCGAGAGAGAGTCGAGGGTGAACCATTAGGCAGCAGCAGGCTAGAGTCCAGCAGGGAAAACACCTTGCTGACCAAAGAGCAAACCAACCTCGCAAAAGGGTCCGAAGAAGGAAAGCTGTTCATTGGCGGTCTCAATCTCGACACAGACGAGCAGGCCCTGGAAGAAGTGCTCTCCAAGTACGGGCAGATCTCCGAGGTGCGAGTGATCGAGGACAGGGACACCCAAGCGTCCCGCGGGTTCGGCTTCAGCACAGCAAGCTCAAGATGGTGGCGAGCCTCATTGCAGCAGAGTTCTGCAGAGAGAGGCAGGCAGGCACCAGCAGAGCACCTAAAATGGCGGCGCCCAGTGGAAACCTTGTGGGAAAAACAAGATGGCGTCTTAAAAGGGAAATGTACCCGGGAGTCTTAAAGGGGCCTTACACCGTTGGCAGTCCCCACAAAGAGACTTTTGTAAGGGCAAGAGTGAGTCAAAATGATTACTGTGATTTGTATGATGACATGATTTATGACAAGAGTTAATATTTTGAGATTAAAATGATTGATATGATTGGTGAAAAGAGTTAACATCACAATGCACAAGTAAAAGGGTTAATGGATCTGTGACTAACATGACTAATGGATTAATGCGATTTCCGATTTAATGTGATTCATGCAATGGTTCAGCAGCTGCAGATGAGCCGCAAAGGCAACTATTTTCTGAGAACAGAGGCGACGCACTTGTTGGGATACCGTGTCTCAGCGCAGCCCATTATCTCGGGCAAAAAGGGGCAGTATGCTGCCACCATACCTTACCCAGTGGAGCTGGGATTAAATAACTGTTCGGTGTACCTACAGCCTTTTGATATAACTCTTCAATGCATCTATATGTAATATACAAATGTACTGTCTATGTGTACCTGCTTTCTACTGGAGATTATGTTTGTGTACTTCATCACCCATGTAAGGACTGCAAATACCACATGTTTGCACCGGATCGCAAGCATAATCTCTACATGATGGGGGAAGAGGGAAGTGGACTCATGGACTCACACTCACAAATCAACCAGGATGAACAAGGCCAAGGTTACCGGCAATGTGCTTTTGGAACTTGGGGGGCGGGGGGGGGAGTGAGATGTTATGTATTGTCCATGTACATTAAATGTATAGTCACAATGGTGCGCCACAGGAGGCGCTGTGGTGGGAGACCCGAAAGTACCTGCAAGACAGAGTATATAAGGCTGCCCACCACATCTGAGAGGCACTCTGGAGTTACACAATAAAGGACTAAGGTCACAGCAGTTACTACAACACCGCACTGTGTGCAGTCAGTGATTTGAGTGCTACATACATCACAATTCCTGGGGAGGAAGATTGCGGCAGATGGCATCAGGCCCACGGACTCGAAGACAGAGGCCATCAAGAATGCACCCAGACCACGAAATGTAACAGAGCTGCGCTTGTTCCTGGGACTCCTCAACTATTTCGGTAACTTTCTTCCAGGGTTGAGCACCTTGCTGGAACTGTTGCACAAGTTGCTATGCAAGGGAGACGACTGGGTTTGGGGTCAAAATCAAGAGGCCGCTTTCAAAAAGGCTAGAAACTTGCTGTGTTCGAACAAGTTGCTTGTATTGCATGACCCATGCAAATGTCTAGTTTTAGCATGTGGCGTGTCGTCGTACGGTGTCGGATACAGCAAGCAAATGTAGCGGGCAAACTCCAACCGGTTGCATATGCGTCTAGAAGTCTATCCAAGGCCAAAAGAGCCAACATTATGGTCGAGAAGGAGGCTTTGGGCTGTATCTATGGGGTAAAAAAAATGCACTAGTATTTGTTCGGACTCAGGTTCGAGTTAGAAACCGACCACAAGCCCATAATCTCACTGTTTTCGGAAAGCAAAGGCATAAACACCAATGCTTTGTCGCGAATCCAAAGCTGGGCACTAACACTGTCGGCCTATGATTATACGATCCGCCACAGGCCAGGCACTGCGAACTGCGCCGATGCCCTCAGCCGGCTACCATTGCCCACTACCGGGGTGGAAATGGCGCAGCCCGCAGACCTGTGCCTGGTCATGGACGTCTTCGAAAGTGAAGTGTCACCTGTAACGGCCCACCAGATCAGGACCTGGACCAACCAGGACCCCGTATTATCTCTTGTAAAAAGTTGCATGCTCAATGGGGGTTGGTCAGCGGTCCCAAGAGAAATGCAAGACGAGATAAAGCCGTTTCATCATTGTAAAGATGAAATGTCCATCCAATCGGATTGCCTCTTATGCTGCCAAAAAAGGCAGGGCAACCTTCATGCGTGACCTACACAGTGCCCACCCAGGCATAGTCACGATGAAGGCCATCGCCAGGTCCCACATCTGGTGGCCCGGCATTGACTCGGACTTGGAGTTATGCGTGCGCCAATGTAACACTTGCTCACAACTGAGCAATGCCCCCAGGGAGACTCCACTTAGTTTGTGGTTCTGGCCCTCAAAACCATGGTCCAGGATCCACGTAGATTATGTGGGCCCCTTTCTAGGAAAAATGTTCTTCGTTGTAGTGGACGCCTATTCTAAGTGGATCAAATCTGTAATAATGGCATCCAGCACGTCCATCGCCACCATTGAAAGCCTCAGATCCATGTTCACCACCCATGGCTTGCCTGACATTCTGGTCAGCGACAATGGTTCATGTTTCACCAGCTCAGAATTCAATAAATTCATGACCCGCAATGGCATCAAGCATGTCAGGTCTGCCCCATTCAAGCCCGCATCCAATGGCTAAGCGGAGTGGGCAGTCCAAACCATAAAGCAGAGCTTGAAACACGTCACAGAAGGCTCCTTACAAACCCGATTATCCCAGGTGCTGATCAATTACAGGACAAGACCCCACTCGCTTACCGGGGTCCCCCCTGCGGAGTTACTGATGAAACGTGCACTCTTATTAGTCCACCCTAACCTCAACGATCAGGTGGAAACCAGGTGTTATTGGCAAAACATTTACCATGATCACGCGGCTGTATCATGCGACATCAATGTAAACGACCCGGTATTTGTGCTGAATCATAGTCATGGCCCCAAATGCGTCGCTGGCACTGTTTTAGCCAAGGAGGGGAATAGAGTGTTTTTTGTCAAACTGCTTAACGGACAAACGTACAGAAAGCATTTGGACCAGAACAAATTGCAATTTATAGGTAACCAGGAACTACCAGGAGAGGACCTTACCTTCAGCGATCCACCTACACACACTCAATCAGCAACAGATAGATTGGCGAATGATACTTAGGGGGTTGACTGTGGATGGGCAATGGCAGACATTTAGAGACCGCATGGATGAAGTACAACAATTGTACATTCCTGTCTGGCGTAAAAATAAAAAGGTGAAGGTGGCTCAACCGTGGCTATCTAGGGAAATCAGGGATAGTATTAAAGCCAAGGAAGTGGCATACAAATTGGCCAGAAATAGCAGCGAACCTGGGGACTGGGAGAAATTTAGAACTCAGCAGAGGAGGACAAAGGGTTTGATTAGGACAGGGAAAATGGAGTACGAGAAGAAGCTTGCAGGGAACATTAAGGCGGATTGCAAAAGTTTCTATAGGTATGTAAAGAGAAAAAGGTTGGTGAAGACAAACGTAGGTCCCCTGCAGTCAGAATCAGGGGAAGTCATAACGGGGAACAAAGAAATGGCGGATCAATTGAACAAGTACTTTGGTTCGGTATTCACTAAGGAGGATACAAACAACCTTCCGGATATAAAAGGGGTCAGAGGGTCTAGTAAGGAAGAGGAACTGAGGGAAATCTTTATTAGTCGGGAAATTGTGTTGGGGAAATTGATGGGATTGAAGGCAGATAAATCCCCAGGGCCTGATGGACTGCATCCCAGAGTACTTAAGGAGGTGGCCTTGGAAATAGTGGATGCATTGACAGTCATTTTCCAACATTCCATTGACTCTGGATCAGTTCCTATGGAGTGGAGGGTAGCCAATGTAACCCCACTTTTTAAAAAAGGAGGGAGAGAGAAAACAGGGAATTATAGACCGGTCAGCCTGACCTCAGTAGTGGGTAAAATGATGGAATCAATTATTAAGGATGTCATAGCAGCGCATTTGGAAAATGGTGACATGATAGGTCCAAGTCAGCATGGATTTGTGAAAGGGAAATCATGCTTGACAAATCTTCTGGAATTTTTTGAGGATGTTTCCAGTAAAGTGGACAAAGGAGAACCAGTTGATGTGGTATATTTGGACTTTCAGAAGGCTTTCGACAAGGTCCCACACAAGAGATTAATGTGCAAAGTTAAAGCACATGGGATTGGGGGTAGTGTGCTGACGTGGATTGAGAACTGGTTGTCAGACAGGAAGCAAAGAGTAGGAGTAAACGGGTACTTTTCAGAATGGCAGGCAGTGACTAGTGGAGTGCCGCAAGGTTCTGTGCTGGGGCCCCAGCTGTTTACATTGTACATTAATGATTTAGACGAGGGGATTAAATGCAGTATCTCCAAATTTGCGGATGATACTAAGTTGGGTGGCAGTGTGAGCTGCGAGGAGGATGCTATTAGGCTGCAGAGTGACTTGGATAGGTTAGGTGAGTGGGCAAATGCATGGCAGATGAAGTATAATGTGGATAAATGTGAGGTTATCCACTTTGGTGGTAAAAACAGAGGGACAGACTATTATCTGAATGGTGACAGATTAGGAAAAGGGAAGGTGCAACGAGACCTGGGTGTCATGGTACATCAGTCATTGAAGGTTGGCATGCAGGTACAGCAGGCGGTTAAGAAAGCAAATGGCATGTTGGCCTTCATAGCGAGGGGATTTGAATACAGGGGCAGGGAGGTGTTGCTACAGTTGTACAGGGCCTTGGTGAGGCCACACCTGGAGTATTGTGTACAGTTTTGGTCTCCTAACTTGAGGAAGGACATTCTTGCTATTGAGGGAGTGCAGCGAAGGTTCACCAGACTGATTCCCGGGATGGCGGGACTGACCTATCAAGAAAGATTGGATCAATTGGGCTTGTATTCACTGGAGTTCAGAAGAATGAGAGGGGACCTCATAGAAACGTTTAAAATTCTGACGGGTTTAGACAGGTTAGATGCAGAAAGAATGTTCCCAATGTTGGGGAAGTCCAGAACCAGGGGTCACAGTCTGAGGATAAGGGGTAAGCCATTTAGGACCGAGATGAGGAGAAACTTCTTCACCCAGAGAGTGGTGAACCTGTGGAATTCTCTACCACAGAAAGTAGTTGAGGCCAATTCACTAAATATATTCAAAAGGGAGTTAGATGAAGTCCTTACTACTCGGGGGATCAAGGGTTATGGCGAGAAAGCAGGAAGGGGGTACTGAAGTTTCATGTTCAGCCATGAACTCATTGAATGGCGGTGCAGGCTAGAAGGGCTGAATGGCCTGCTCCTGCACCTATTTTCTATGTTTCTATGACCTAGCAGCCAACCACGAGGATGGTCCACCATCTCCAACAGTCCAGTCAGACCAACAGCGCTGCAAGACTGCAGTGGCCCGATTATAACTCACACATGCCAGAAGTGACACTCAGACGATCAACCAGGGAGTGCAGAGTTCTGGATCATCTCAACCTGTAACCAACTCACATCAAAGACTTTGGAGGGGAATGTTGTCATATATGTATACTCTGTACATACTATGCTGGTACCACTAGTGGGTGCAACTGTGGGAGGCCCAGGCAGCAGCTGTATAAAAGGCTGGTCACCACATTGCTGCCTCACTCTGGGTTACAATAAAGAGACTAAGGTCACAGCAGTTCAAGCACAGCACTAGGCCTCGTGGAGTTATTCTACAGATAAATAGAGACACATTAGCGGTGACCTTGACCTCAAACGACACTGATGTCCTGATGGCAGGCTGCATATGTCGCCTTATGAGCTCGCATATTTCATTGATCACCATCTTCTGGAAGCACAGTCTCCGAAGGCAGATGTGCTCGGACACGTCGAAGTAAGACCTATTTTCCCTGTAAGTGCGGGGTGTGTATGGTCTGGACCTCCTCCTCTTTCTTGCATGTCTTAACTTGGGCACATAATGATGTGCATCAGACATTGAGCCATTTGCACTCTGCCGCATCTGCATATTAATCGATGCAGGCTGAAAAATGGCTGGCCCCATTGCAATGAAGGTATAGTAGCGATTGACCAGAAGTAATAATTTCCTCACTAAAATACACCTACAATAAAACCCCAATAGTCCAGAGTCTGAAAATATGTCTGTTGAGATGGTCACTTCACCTGAGAAGAACTCCAGAGTCAATGCAAACTCCCCTGAAGTTGAAGCTGTCTTTTGAATGAAGCGACCTGCGATTTTAAAAATGGCGCCCACAACACTGTGATTCGTTCAGAACAGTTCCACTTTTTCTGAGCAGTGTTTTGGGCGAGCGATATTGTGGGCGAGATATGTTCAAGGTGATGAAAGTGACCGTGTTCGATCTCCTGGGCGTTAGTTTCGGCAAATGTGATCTTTACGACAAAAAAGTAGGCGGTCGGTATTATTGAATCACGGTATTACGCACATGTAGAAAGTAATGCTCGGCGATAAATGTCCGAAAAATGGACATCAGTTTCCATTTTGTGGCTAAATGGGTGATATCTGGGCGTTATACGTCATTTCAGCGGTAAAATAGATGTTAGGTGGACGTTATGCATGCAAAAAAAGTGGAAAATCTAGCCCCAAATATCTTCCAGGCTTTTTACAGTGTTGTGGGGCCAGGAGGAGAAAACATTTTCCGGCCCACTGCTGGCCCATCCGCTCTCCCATCCCCTACCCTTCTAACACTGAAACTTCAGAGTAGATCCGTAGATGGAAACATAGAAACATAGAAATTTACAGCGCAGAAGGATGCCATTTCGGCCCATCGTGTCCGCGCCGGCCGACAAAGAACCGCACGGCCCTTGGTCAGCAGCCCTAAAGGTTCATATAAGCCTATGAACAATGACAGAAAGGCAAAGAGCACCCAGCCCAACCAGTCCGCCTCACACAACTGCAACACCCCTTATACTGAAACATTCTACACTCCACCCCAACCACAGCCATGTGATCTCCTGGGAGAGGTAGAAACCAGATAAAAACCCAGGCCAATTTAGGGAGAAAAAATCTGGGAAAATTCCTCTCTGACCCATCCAGGCAATCGAAACTAGTCCAGGAGATCACGCTGGCCGTATTCTATTCCCTGCAGTACTTACCATTATATCTACGCTGTCCAACAAAGAGGTAATTCAGTCTAATCCAAATTTCCAGCTCTAGGTCCGTAACCCTTCAGATTACTGCACTTTAAGTGCCCATCCAACCATCTCTTAAAAGTGGTGAGGGATTCTGCATCCACCACTCTTCCAGGCAGCGAGTTCCAGATCCCCACAACCCTCTGCGTAAAGAAGCCCTCCCTCAAATCCCCTCTAAACCTTCCACCAACCACCTTAAAACTATGCCCCCTCATACTAGATTCATCCACCAATGGAAATAGACCCTTAATATCCACTATGTACAGGCCCCTCAATATTTTGTACACCTCGATGAGGTCTCCTCTCAACCTCCTCTGTTCCAATGAGAACAAACCCAGCCTATCCAATTTGTCTTCATAACTAAGGTTCTTCATTCCAGGCAGCATCCTAGTAAATCTCCTTTGCACCCTCTCTAGTGCAATCACGTCCTTCCTATAATACGGTGACCAGAACTGCATGCAGTACTCCAGCTGTGGCCTAACCAAAGTATTATACAATTTAAGCATAACCTCTCTGCTCTTATATTCTATGCCTCGGCCAATAAAGGCAAGCATTCCGTATGCCTTCTTAACCACCTTATCCACCTGGCCTGCTACTTTCAGGGATCTGTGGACAAGCACTCCAAGGACCCTTTGTTCATCTACACTATTAAGTGGTCTACTGCTTAATGTGTATACCCTTTCCTTTTGGGGGCACCCAAAACGGAGGAGGACGCTCCATAAGCCCTCACGGTTGACAGTGTCAAAGGCCTTTGTAAGATCGAAAAAGGCTATGTACAAGGCTGGCGCTGCTCTCTGCAGCTGTCGTGCTGCAAAGATCTTGTCCGTTGTTCCCCGGGGATGAAATCCGCGCTACAGGGAGAAGACGGTTGAGGAGAACTCTAGTAACAACCTCCCCAGTGGTTGATAGCAGGGCGATTCCCCTGTAGTTGCCGCAGTCGGATTCCCCTTTTTAAAAATGGACACGACCACTGCATCTCTGAGATCTCCTGGCATGCTCTCCTCTGTCCAAATGAGAGAGATGAGGTCATGTATCTGCGCCAACAGCGCCTCTCCGCCATATTTTATTGCCTCAGCAGGAACTCCATCCGCACCCATAGCCTTGATAGTCTTGAGCTGTTTTACGGCTTTGCCTACCTCGTGCAGCGTTGGAATTTCACTGAGGTGGTGGCGGGTTGCATGCTGCGGGTTCGAGTTGAAAACACTTGAGTCAAAGGCAGAGTCTCGATCGGGGAGATCTTCAAAGTGCTCCTTCCAGCGGGCCCTGACAGCCTCGGTGTCCTTGATGAGTGTTTCCCCATTCTTTGTCAGGCCATGATCCTTACCAGCCGATCCATTACAGACTCATTCCACGTCCGAACTGGGGTCAAACAGGGCTGCGTCATCACTCCAACCCTCTTCTCAATCTTCCTCGCTGCCATGCTCCATCTCACTGCCAACAAGCTCCCCGCTGGAGTGGAACTAAACTACAAAACCAGTGGGAAGCTGTTTAACCTACGCCGCCTCCAGGCCAGGTCCAAGATCGGCCAAACCTCTGTTGTTGAACTGCAGTACGCGGCCGACGTCTGCGTCTGCGCACATTCTGAGGCTGAACTCCGCGATATAGTCGATGTATTCACCGAGGCATATGAAAGCATTGGCCTTACGCTTAGCAGCCGTAAGGCAAAGGTCCTCCACCAGCCTGTCCTCGCCGCACAGCACTGCCCCCCAGTCATCAAGATTCACGGCGCGGCCCTGGACAACGTGGACCACTTCCCATACCTCGAGAGCCTCTTGTCAACAAAGGCAGACATTGATGCGGAGATTCAACATCGCCTCCAGTGTGCCAATGCAGCCTTCGGCAGCCTGAGGAAAAGAGTGTTCAAAGACCAGGCCCTCAAACCTACCACCAAGCTCATGGTCTACAGGGCCGTAGTAATACCTGCCCTCCTGTATGAATAAGAGGCATAGTTGACTTACAGAAGACACATCAAGTCGCTGGAGATATATCACCAACGATGTCTCCACAAGATCATGCAAATCGCCTGAGAGGACAGACACACCAACATCAGTGTCCTCGCTCAGGCTAACATTCCCAGCATTGAAGCACTAACCACACTCAATCAGCTTGCTGGACAGGCCACTTAGTTCGCATGCCAGACACGAGACTGCCTAAGCAATTGCTCTATGCGGAGCTCCTTCATGGAAAACGAGCCAAAGGTGAGCAGCGGAAACATTACAAGGACACCCTCAAAGCCTCCCTGGTGAAGTGTGACATCACCACTGAAACCTGGGAGCCCCTGGCCAAAGACCACCCTAGGTGGAGAAAGTGCATCCGGGAGGGCGTTGAGCTCTTCGAATCTCAACGCTGTGAGCGTGAAGAGGTCAGGCACAGGCAGTGGAAGGAGCATGTGTTAAATCAGTGCCACCCCCCTTCCCCCGACAGGGTCTGTGGCTCTCGTGTTGGACTGTTCAGCCACCAAAAAACTTACTTTAGGAGTGGAAGCAAGTCTTCCTCGATTCCGAGGGACTGCCTATGATGATGATACCCTTTCCTTATTAGCCCTCCCAAAGTGCATCACCTCACACTTCTCTGAATTAAATTCCATTTGCCACTGCTCTGCCCATCTGGCCAGTAGATTGATATCCTCCTTCAGCCCATAACTTTCCTCTTCATTATCAACCACACAGCCAATTTTAGTGTCGTCTGCAAACTTCTTAATCATCCTCCCTATATTCAAATCTAAATCGTTGATATATACCACAAAAAGCAAGGGACCCAGTACTGAGCCCTGCGGAACCCCACTGGAAGCATCCTTCCAGTCACAAAAACATCCATCAATCATTACCCTTTGCTTCCTACCTCCAAGCCAATTTTGGATCCAACTTGCCAGTCTACCATGTGGGACCTTATCAAAAGCCTTGCTAAAGTCCATATATACTACATCATATGCAATACCCTCATCGACCCTCTTGGTTAATTCCTCAAAAAATTCAATCAGGTTAGTCAAACACGATCTTCCCTTAACAAATCCATGCTGACTGTCCCTAATTAATCCTTGCCTTTCCAAATGCAGATTTAACCTGGCTTTCAGGACTTTTTCCAATAATTTTCCCACCATTGAGGTTAGTCTGACAGGCTTACTTGGCCTATTCCTTTTTCCCTTCTTAAACAAGGGAACTACATTAGCAGTCCTCCAATCCTTTGGCACCATGCTCAGATCCAAAGGGGACTGCTATTTCCTTTTTTACTTCACTCAGAGTTTCCAGATTTTCGACTCCCTGCCCCTGCCATCGGGAACATCCTGCGCGAGCTGGTTCAGCATTTGCAGCCCTCTGGCATTATGCTGGATCATCAAATGACCTCGCCTTCTCGCCGAGGAGATAAAGTGGGCAGGGTGAGCGTACAGTCTACCCAAAGTCCATCAAATCAAAATCAGCCAACTCAATAACAAAAACTAGTACATGATATATACTCGCTGATTTACCATGGGGTGGCACAGAGAGAGTCAAGATCAAGTGTAGTCTTCGGGTGAAACTGGGTGAGAGGGTAGGGGATAATTGAACCAGGGTGAGCATATATACTTCAGTCCCATTTTTAAAGACACAGGCCGGAATTTTCACCTTTGCGTTGGGTTTAGTGCATGTGCGCCTAGCGGATCCAGAACGTGATGTTCTCTTTCACTTAATAGCCCCAATTGAAAGAGTCCTGCGTGGTTTCTGACCCTTTTAAATGGTGCAGGTCTGATGACATCATCGACGACTCGCTTCCAGTGCCCATATTTAAAGCAGCCTTGAACTGACGGATTCCAGAGGAGGGTGGAGGTGACAAAGAAAGGCCACAGTACAGTGAAAACTTTTGAAAGATGGATAGCCAAAGGCAGAGGGCTGCACCCTGGTTCTCTGATTCATCGTTGCATATTCTGGTGGAGGCTATCAGAGGTACTCTTCCCTGCTGGCAGGCGAAGGAGGCGTCCACAAGAAACAAGAAGAGCCTGGCTGGATACTGCTGAGGAGGTCAGCAGCAGGGATGTGGTGAGGAGGACATGGAAACAGTGCAGGAAATGCTTCAATGATCTCATGAGGTCAGGAAAGGTGAGTATGATGCCACTCACCCTCATCCTGAAGTGCCAGTCAACACCTGCCCATCACTCTGCCTTACCAACCGTACCCCTGCATATCATTCCTCTCACCAACATACCTTGCACTGCCACCCATCCCTCTCTCTCGATGTACACACATCCCCATATACCCATCTGACTAACCACCCCTCACACTCACCCTCATCCTGATGCAATCATAACAATTAACACTGCAGAAGGACGGCATTGGACATTGGCACCCCACTCCCTTGGAGTCACCCTCTACAGATGAAACACATCGATTCCTTACACTCATTCCATCACTCTCACTCAAACTTCTCTTCTTTCCCTCTTTGCAGAAGAAGAGAGCCCAGAAAAACAGGGAGAGGGAGAGAACCGGAGGTGGCCCTCCAGTAATTGCACACCTCACAGCAGTAGAGGAGGCACTTCTGGAAATTTTGGGAGCTTGAGAGACGCTGGCAGTGGAAGACAGAGAAAGGGAGACATCCCAGCCACCTGGTGACAGAATCACATCTTATAAAATCACGTGGCATATAACAGTCATCCATATGATGATTGATGTCAGCAGCCAGTGAAATGTCATCATATACATAATGGTAATTGTTATGTGTGTAAAGCTGTAATTATCATGTTTAACCACCAGAGGGCTTATCTCCTGGAGTCCCAAGGGATCCCACAATCCCTTGGGAGCACTTGCATATAAGGAGGCCCCACAGGCTGGAGAGGCACTCTGAGATCTGTAATAAAGGACTACAGTCACACTTACTTTGAGCTTGCAGTATCTAGTCTGACTCTTTATCCAAGACACAACAACTGGCGACAAGATACAGATGACAAACCCCAACGCAACAATGCAGCGAACTGTAGGCATCCTGGAGAAATTTGCGGAGGGAGATGATTGGGAAACCTTCGTGGAGCGACTTGACCAGTACTTTGTTGGCAACGAGCTGGAAGGAGAAGGGAATGCTGCGAAACGAAGGGCAATCCTTCTCACCGTTTGCGGGGCATCTAGTATGGCCTCATGAAAAACCTGCTCGCTCTAGCAAAACCCACAGCCAAGTCGTACGATGAGTTGTGCACACTGGTCCGGAAGCATCTAAACCCGAAGGAAAGCGTTCTGATGGCGAGGTATCGGTTCTACACGTGCAAGAGGTCTGAAGGCCAGGAAGTGGTGAGCTACGTCGCCGAGCTAAGGCGCCTTGCAAGACATTGCGAATTTGAAGGACATGGAGCATATGCTCAGGCACTTCTTTGTACTTGGCATTAGCCATGAAGTAATACTTCGCAAACTTTTGACTGAAGAGACCTTGAGTAAAGCCATAGCAATAGCCCAGGCGTTTATCTCCACTAGTGACAATACCAAACACATTTCCCAGCGCACAAGTGCTGCTGCAAGTACTGTGAACAAAGTAACGTTGTTTTCGAATTGAAATGTATATGACAGAACTTATACTCCTGTTGCTGCACATCTGCAGATGACTCAGAATACAAGGCAATCAACACCTTGTTGGCGCTGCGGGGGTGATCATCGATTCCATTCATGCCGCTTCAAAGGATACGTTTGCAAGGGCTGTGGACCAATGGGACACCTCCAACGTATGTGCAGGCGAGCTGCAAACCTTGCTAATCCTGCAAACCACCATGTTGCAGAGGAGGACAGATTCACGGTGGATTATGATGAACCAGAGCCTCAGACCGAGGAGGCAGAATATATAGGGTGCACACATTTTCCACAAAGCGTCCCCCGATAATGCTGAAGGTTGAATTAAATAGACTCCCGGTGTCCATGGAGCTGGACACGGACGCAAGCCAGTCCATAATGAGTAAAAAGACTTTCGATAAGTTGTGGTGCAACAAGGCTTCAAGGCCAGCCCTGACTCCCATTCGTACCAAACTTAGAACGTACACAAAGGAACTGATTCCCGTAATTGGCAGTGCTACCGTAAAGGTCTCGTACGATGGAGCATGTCATGTATCTCACATTACTATATATAACTGTATCTTACCATGCTATACATGACTGTAACTGGATATGACCTGTAACAATAAGCATACCTGACCACCAGGGGTGCACTTGCAGGAGACACTCCATACATGTCCCACTGAGGTATATAAAGGGAGGTCTCAGGCAAGTGCAGCACTGGAGAGCTGGAATTAATGGTGCAGGTCCTGAGTGACCTTGACTTCAGCATGTGTCTCGTGTAAGTCAGTACATTAGAGTCAGGACTTAAGAGTGGCGATGAGTTACGGGATCACAGAATCCACAGAATGGCTACCAACAGCTCATATGAGAAATACAATGCTGGAGACAATTGGGATGACTTTATAGAAAGGCTCCAGCAAAGCTTTGTGACCAAAGACTGGCTGGGCGATGATAAGGCAGACAAGAGAAGAGCCCATCTCTTGACCAGCTGTGGTTCGAAAACATACACTTTAATGAAAGACCTGCTGGCACCCGAGAAACCAGCAAGCAAGTCGTTTGAGGAGTTGAGCACACTGGTGAGAGACCACCTGAAGCCAGCGAGCAGCCGACACATGGCCAGACACAGGTTCGACAAATACAGACGCTGTGTGGACCAAAGCATACCTGACTTCATGGCGGAACTTCAAAGGCTGGCTAGTTCATGTGAGTTCCCGGATGAACTAAGGAGAGAAGTACTGAGAGACTTTTTTTATTGAAGGAATAGGCCACGCAGGCATATTCCAAAAGCTTATAGAGACTAAGAACTTGACACTAGAGGCAGCAGCACTGGTCTCACAGACGTTCTTGGCAGGCGAAGAAGAAACGAGGCTGATCTATACTTCGGGTATGACAACCAACAAGGCATCGGAACAAGGGGTTCACATTGTGAAACAAACCGCTACCCCCACACACAGACAAAGGCAGGAGAGCAGGCCTTCAACAGCAGACAGTGGCGCCAGAAGCCATCAAAATCAAGGGCCACATGAACGGCCGATCACACCTCATCAACCCACAATGCGAGCAATCAACAACAGATTGAGAGAAGCTCAAGGGTGATCAGTCAGACGCAGCTCATCCTTCGGAAACAATGGAAATGGTCTGTGTTGGTGATGTGGGGGAAGGAACTCAATCAGGGTGTGTCGATTTCAGCATGCCGTTTGCAGAAACTGCAACTACACAGGGCATCTGGCTCGCATGTGCAGAAAAACAGCAGCTCGGCTGGTATACGAATCGGAAGGGTCGGAAAGCAGACCAGAAGACGATTGGAACAGTGCACGGGATGCCGAGGTACAGCGGGTTAACACGATCAATGTCCACTGTTCGTACATCAAGACGCCTCCAATTATGATGAGGGTTCTACTCAACGGGATACCCGTCAACATGGAACTGGACACGGGGGCCAGTCAATCCCTCATGAGCGTTCAACAATTTGAACAGCTGTGGCTGCACAAAAGCAACAGATCAAAACTCACAAAGATCGACACCAAACTAAGGACCTATACTAAAGAAATCGTCCCAGTCCTTGGCAGTGCCATGCTCTCAGACACACACAAAGGGATGGTGAACCGACTTTCCCTGTGGATTATCCGGGGATCTCCCAGCCCTGTTGGGGAGAAGCTGGCTAACAGAACTTAATTGGAAATGGGATGATGTTCACGCCATGTCGTCAGAGGAACGGACCTCCTGCTCAACACTTCTAAGCCGTTTTGAACATCTCTTTCAGCCAGGTGTAGGCACCTTCAAAGAGGCTAAAGTTAGAATCTACATCACACAGAATGCCAGACCGGTCCATCACAAGGCTAGAGCTGTGTCTTATGCGATAAGGGAAAAGATTGAAAATGAACTGGACCGGCCTCTGCGGGAAGGCATAATTTCTCCTGTGGAATTCAGCGACTGGGCAAGCCCCATCGTCCCCGTCATGAAGCCTGATGGATCCGTACGAACCTGTGGGGATTACAAGTCTACATTAAACAGAGTCTCCCTACAGGACCAATACCCACTGCCCAGAGCGGACGACCTACTTGCCACATTGGCTGGAGGAAAACTTTTCTCGAAACTTGACCTCATATCTGCATATATGACACAAGAACTGACCGAAGAGTCTAAGCTACTCACCACCATCAACACACATCGAGGCCTTTTTGTGTACAATCGATGCCCATTTGGCATCAGGTCGGCAGCTGCTATATTCCAGCGCAACAGGGAAAGTCTGCTCAAGTCCATCCCGGGGAGGGTTGTGTTTCAAGATGACATACTCATCACGGGCAGGGACACCGACTCTCATCTCCGCAATCTTGAGGAAGTACTATAAGTCGATTGGATCGGGTAGGCCTAAGAGTTAAGAAATCCAAGTGTCTGTTTCTCGCGCCTGAGGTTGAATTTTTGGGCAGAAGATTGCCGCTGATGAAATTCGCCCAACCGAATCCAAAACAGAAGCGATTCGCCTGGCACCCAGGCCCCGGAATGTCTCGGAACTGCGTGCCTTTCTCGGGCTACTCAATTACTTTGGGAACTTTACGCAGAACTTGAGCACGCTGCTGGAGCCTCTCCATGTGTTACTTAGAAAGGGGTGTGATTGGTTTTGGGGGAACGCCCAAGAACGCGCCTTCAATAAGGCACGCAACCTTTTATGTTCCAAGAGTGTTTTAGCCTTTTTTGACCCAGGTAAAAAGTTAGTCCTTACATGTGATGCGTCAGCGTACGGGGTCGAGTGCGTTTTACAGCACGTCAATGATGCGGGTAAATTGCAGCCTGTTGCTTATGCCTCCAAGTCACTTTCGCGGGCAGAGTGCGTGTACGGTATGGTTGAGAAGGAGGCGCTCGCAATCATGTATGGTGTCAAAAAGATGTACCAATACCTTTTCGGGGCCAAGTTTGCATTAGAAACCGACCACAAACCCCTCACGTCCCTACTATCCGAGTGCAAGGCAATCAATGCCAAAGCCTTGGCGCGCATTCAACGGTGGGCACTCATGCTGGCGGCTTACGACCACACGATAAGGCACAGACCAGGCACAGACAACTGTGCCGACGTGCTTAGCAGGCTATCCCTGGCGACCACAGAAGGGTCCGATGAACAGGACTGTGCGATGGTCATGGCAATCAATGCCTTTGAATCCACAGGTTCGCCCATGACAGCTCGCCAAATCAGAGCCTGGACGACCAGCGACTCCACGTTATCTCTAGTTAAAAGATACGTTTTAACCGGTGACTGGGCAGAGGTTCGCGATGCCTGCCCCGAGGAGGTCAAACCCTTCCATAGGCGCATGCATGAACTCTCACTACAGGCAGACTGCTTGATGTGGGGCAGCCGAGTAGTTATGCCCTTACGAGGCAGGGAGGCGTTTGTCCGAGAGCTCCATCGCGAGCATCCGGAGATCGTCCTTTTGAAGTCCATAGTCAGATCTCATGTCTGGTGACCTGGCATTGACGCGGACTTGGAGCTCTGCGTCCGTCGGTGCACCATTTGTGCCCAACTCAGTTATGCCCCCAGGGAGGCCCCCCTAAGCTCCTGGCCCTGGCCCACCAAACCGTGGTCGCGGGTGCATGTAGACTATGCGGGCCCATTCATTGGCAAAATGTTCCTCGTAGTCTTTGATGCATTTTCAAAATGGATCGAGTGCACCATTTTAAACTCGAGCACCACTTCCACCACTGTGGAGAGCCTTAGAACCATGTTTGCAACGCACGGCATTCCTGACATATTGGTCAGTGATAATGGTCCGTGCTTCACCAGCACAGAATTTCATGATTTTATAGTTGACCACCGTATAATTCACATTAAGACGGCACCTTTCAAGCCGGCCTCCAATGGCCAGGTGGAGTGAGCAGTGCAGATCATTAAACAAGACATGCTCAGAATCCAAGATCCCACGCTGCAGAGCCGCCTGTCGCGACTGCTGCTGGCATACAGATCTCGTCTGCATTTGTTGACTGGGGTTCCCCCCGCGCAACTATTGATGAAATGAACCTTAAAGACCAGGCTCTCGTTAATCCTCCCAGACATGCATGAAATTGTTGAGGCTAAGCGTCAAAAGCTAACTGAGTACCATGACCAAAATTTGAGGGGGAGGTGGAATGAGATGGGGGCCAAGTGTTTGTGCTAAACTATGGCCGGGGTCCCAAATGGCTTGCAGGGACAGTAGCAGACAAAGAGGGAAACAGGCTACTGGTGTACAAATGGACAATGGCCAAACCTGCCAGAGGCATGTAGACCAAGTAAAAAGTAGATTCACTGATAACACTGAAGAACCAGAGGCAAACTACAATGTGGAACTCACACCACACCTGGTGGACAGACAGGTGGAACAACCTGAGGAAAGGGCAGTCTCAACAGACAGCCCAGGCGAGATACCAGCAATCACACCAAACCAAACAGACAGCCGAGGTGAGATACCAGCAATCACACCGAACAAAAAACAGGCACCAAGGCAAACAACTGAACTACAACTAAGATGCTCCACGTGAGAGCGCAGACCACCTGAGAGACTGAATCTATAAAGACAATAAGACCTTGGGGGAGGGTGATGTCATGTATCTCACATTACTGTATATAACTGTATCTTACCATGCTATACATGACTGTAACTGGATATGAGCTGTAATAATAAGCATACCTTACCACCAGGGGTGCACTTGCAGGAGACACTCCATACCTGTCCCACTGTGGTATAAAGGGCAAGTGCAGCACTGGAGAGCTGGAATTAAAGGTGCAGGTCCTGAATGACCTTGAATTCAGCATGTGTCTCGTGTAAGTCAGTACATTAGAGTCAGGACTTAACAGAGCGGTGCATGATTTACCACTCTGGGTGTTACTAGGCGATGGCCCCACTCTGTTTGGCAGGAGCTGGCTGGGAAAGATACTCTGGAACTGGGACGATGTCCGAGCGCTTTCGCCCGTCGACGACACCTCGTGTCCAGGTCCTAAGCAAGTTTATCTCGCTATTCGAACCAGGCATCGGGAAGTTCCAAGGAGCAAAAGTATAGATCCATTTCATTCCAGGGGCGCGACCCATCCATCACAAGGCGAGAGCGGTACCTTACATGATGAGAGAGAGGGTGGAAGTTGAACTGGACAGGTTGCAACGAGAGGGCACCAATTCGCCGATCGAATTCAATGAGTTGGCCAGTCCAATTGTTCCAGTCCTCAAGGGAGATGGCGCCGTCAGAATCTGTGGTTATTACAAAATAACTATCAATCGTTTCTCACTGCAGGATCAATACCCGCTACCAAAGGCAGATGACCTATTTGCGATGCTGGCGGGAACAAAAACGTCCACGAAACTGGAATTGACCTCGACCTGCATGATGTAGGAGCTGGAGGAATCTTCGAAAGGCCTCACCTGCATCAACACACACAAAGGTCTTTTCATTTATAACAGATGCTTATTTGGGATTCGATCGGCCGCGGCGATATTCCACAGGAATATGGAAAGCTTGCTGTTGTCAGTCCCATGCACCATAGTCTTCCAGGACGATATCTTGGTTATAGGTCGGGACACCATCGAGCATCTGCAGAACCTGGAGAAGGTTCTTAGTCGGCTTAATCAGTGGGGCTCAGGCTAAAACGCTTGAAGTGTGTTTTCCTGGTGCCTGAAATGGAGTTCCTGGGGAGAAGAATCGCAGCGGACGGCATCAGGCCCACCGATTCGAAGACGGAGGCAATCAAAAATGCACCAAGACCACAGAGCGTGACGGAGCTGCGGTCGTTTCTAGGACTCCTGAACTATTTTGGTAACTTCTTACCGGGTCTTAGCACATTGGTAGAATCCCTGCACTCTTTACTGCGTAAAGGAGATGAATGGGTATGGGGTAAAAGCCAAGAAAATGCCTTTGAGAAAGCTAGGAAGCTGTTATGTTGAAACAAATTGCTTGTGTTGTACGATCCATGTAAACGCTTGGTACTAGCATGTGATGCATCATCGTACGGGGTTGGGTGTGTATTGCAACATGCTAATGAATTTGGGAAATTGCAACTGGTTGCTTATGCATCCAGAAGTCTGTCTAAGGCTGAGAGGACCTACAGTATGATTGAAAAAAGAAGCGTTAGCGTGTGTTTACGGGGTAAAGAAAATGCATCAATATCTGTTTGGGCTCAAATTTGAATTGGAAACGGACCATAAACCACTTAAATCTCTCTCTTCTGAAAATAAGGGCCGCATCTAGAGATGGGCGCTCACGTTGTCCGCATACAACTACGCCTTCTGCCACAGGCCAGGCACAGAAAACTGTGCCGATGCTCTCAGTAGGCTACCTTTGCCCACCACCGGGGTGGAGATGGCATAGCCTGCAGATTTAGTTATGGTAATGGAAGCATTCAACAGTGAGCAATCACCTGTTACCGCCCGACAGATTAGAACCTGGACGAGCCAAAGCCCTATAATGTTGTTAGTAAAAATCTGTGTGCTCCATGGGAGTTGGTCTAGTGTCCTGTTAGAGATGCAGGAAGAAATAAAGCCATACCAGCGGCGCAAAGATGAAATGTCTATACAGGCAGACTGCCTCCTATGGGGTAATTGGGTAGTTATGCCAAAAAAAGGCAGGGACACTTTCATTAGTGATCTCCACAGTACTCATCCAGGCATTGTAATGATGAAAGCGATAGCCAAATCCCACGTGTGGTGGCCCGGCTTTGATGCAGACTTAGAGTCCTGTGTGCACAAATGTAATACATGTTCCCAGTTAAGCAATGCACCCAGGGAGGCGCCACTAAGTTTATGGTTTTGGCCCTCCAAACCATGGTCCAGGGTACATGTCGACTATGCAGGCCCATTCTTGGGAAAAATGTTTTTAGTGGTTGTAGATGCGTACTCCAAGTGGATTGAATGTGTGATAATGTCTGCAAGCATGTCCGCTGCCACCATTGAAAGCCTACGGGCCATGTTTGCCATCCACGGCTTGCCTGATGTCCTTGTAAGTGACAATGGGCCATGATTAACCAGTGCCGAATTCAAGGAATTCATGACCCGCAATGGATTCAAACATGTCACGTCTGCCCCGTTTAAGCCAGTGTCCAACAGTCAGGCAGAACGAGCAGTTAAAACAATCAAGCAGAGCTTGAAAAGGGTAACTGAAGGCTCACTGCAGACTCGCTTATCCCGAGTCCTGCTTAGTTACCGCACAAAACCCCACTCGCTCACCGGAGTCCCTCCCGCTGAACTGCTCATGAAAAGGGCACTTAAGACAAGGCTCTCATTAGTCCACCCTGATCTACATGAACAGGTAGAGAGCAGGCGGCTTCAGCAGAATACATATCATGATCGCGCAAATGTCTCACGTGAAATTGAAGTAAATGGTCCTATATTTGTGTTGAACTATGGACAAGGTCCCAAGTGGATTGCTGGCACTGTTTTGGCCAAAGAGAGGAGTAGGGTGTTTGTGGTCAAACTCGCAAATGCACTCACCTGCAGAAAACACTTGGACCAAATCAAACTCAGATTTACGGACTACCCAGAACAACCCACAATAGACTATACCTTTTTCGATCCTCCAACACACATACAAGTAGCAACCGACCCAGCAGTTGACCACGAAGCAGAACCCATCACCCGCAGCAGCCCAGCAAGGCTCACCACCCCCAGCAGTCCAGCAAGGCCAACTGCGCAGCAGCCCAGCGAAGGCCCAACAAACGACTCACCAACACCAGCATTTGCAGCGAGACGATCAACCAGGGAAAGGAAGGCCCCAGATCGACTCACATTGTAAATAGTTACACTATTGACTTTGTGGGGGGGTGTTGTTATGTATATAACCCTGTAATTATCATGTCTAATCACCAGAGGGCTTATCCCCTGGAGTCCCAAGGGATCTCACAATCCCTTGGGAGCACCTGTATATAAGGAGGCCTCACAGGCTGGAGAGGCACTCTGAGATCTGTAATAAAGGACTACGGTCACACTTACTTTGAGCTCGCAGTATCTAGTCTGATTCTTTATTCAAGACATAGCAGTAATGTTACCCATTCTTATTATAACACTTCTAATTCATCTTTTTACTCTCCCACAGGTCTATCAACTTCCACACCTCCACTGTCTAGCTGGAGGAGGAAGACAACTCCTCAGAGGAGCCTCCAGCCTCTGAGGGTGCAGCGTCAGTAGACCCAAGTGCACCCAGCACCAGTGCAGATACGCACACTTCGGTGGGTCTTTGTGCCATAGAGTAGAGTTGTCACCTGGTGTCACACTTCACAAATGAGCAAGAGCAGATGGTGTTGACAGGGACAGCAGTGGAGACTCCTCACCGGAGGGTGCAGGATACTCGAAGCTCTGCTGAGCTGTATGCAGACGCTGAGCCTCGGGGGCCACCGAGAAAGAGGGTGATCTTGGAAGGGCAACAACAATTGCATGGGGCTCTGACATCTTTTGCATTGCGATGTCTGCAAATGTTCAAAGAATGGAGGAGTCCATCTCCAACATGAGCATCACCATGTCGCAAGTGGCAACAATGTGCTGCTCCATGGAAAGGATGGCCACCTGTATGGAGCAGCTAATGCACCGCTCACATGAGCACATATTAGCTGTGGACAACAGATAGCAGGCACACATAGACCTCCTGTCAAGGAGGGATGTAAATGTAGACTTGGGTCCTCATGGCCCCACTGCTGTGCAGCAAGGTGCTCTCCAGCTGCTTGCTAACAGGGAAGTGGAATTGGCCCATGAGAGGGATGATTGTGAGAGGGGACATGGAAATGGGGGCTCCTCTCAAAGAACTCCCACTTATCCATCATTGCCTCCCTCTCCGTCAGAGCCCCAGACACTTCTTTAGATTGTGTTGGCCGAGTCTGCCTCTACACAGTCGCAGGAGGAGCAGACTTTGGCAGGGCCCTCACAGGCTCCAAAACCCAGAGGACGTCCGCCAAAAGTGTTTACACATTCGCAGCAGGGAAGTGAGCAGGCTGCCTCTATTTCGACTGAAGGCACAGGGGTTGCACGTCGTATAAGAACTTGCAAAATAAAATGACACAAGGGTAAGCACTTGGGCTTATCAAAAAATGTTAGTGCTAAGTTTCAGTTGTTTTGATTGGATGCATAAATGTTTTTTTTTACATCGCTTTCGAGTCTTGTCCATTTTTGATTCAAACCTTGTAAGTGGCTTTGTCACTTCGAGCGAATGGTGACACATTATTTAACCTTGAGCATAGGAGCTTTGGAAGAGAGCAGTGGATTGGTCATTGTAGGGATGTTGTTGGGATGGGGTGGGGGGGTAACTTAGTACATCATGTGGCTGAATTGGAGCGAGGTAAATAAACTGGCCATGATGAGACCATCCCAGGCCACCTGAGCTGCAATGTCCTCTGCTGCTGGTGGCATCTGCATCTCAGCTTCCTCTGCCTCCTTGTCTTCCACCTGCTCCTCCTCCTCCTCTGAAGACACTGTGTGCTGTGCGCCATGCTCCTTCTGCAGCTCCAATCCTCACTGCTGTGCTATGTTGTGCAGCGCGCAGCAGACGACGATGATTCAGGAGACCCTGGCTGGTGCGTACTGAAGATCTCCTCCATCTAAAGTGCATTTTCAGTTTGTCTATAGTTTGCTCTGTGACACATCTGCTGGACATGTGACTCATTATAATACTCCTCGGCCTCAGTACTTGGTCTCCTCAGGAGTGTCACGTCTTCAGTGGCTAGGCCTTGTCTCCAAGCAGCCAGCCAGTAAGTGTGATTGGAGGTGCAAAGAGCTGAGGGAGGGTGGACTGGCGCAACTCGAAAGAGTCATGGCAGCTACCAGGGAATCTGGCGCACACATGTATAATCATCTGTTTATGGTTGCAGACGAGCTGCACATTGAGGGAGTGGAAGCCCTTGCGGTTCACAAACACTCCTGGGTGATGATGGGTGCCTTGATGACCACATGTGAGCAGTCGATGACGTCCTGCACCCGTGGGAAACCAACCAGAGCCGCAAAGCCGAACTCCTGCTCAGTAACACTGGCTCCATCAGTGGCAAAATTGATATAATTGGCTGACTTGTGAAACATGCTATCAATGACTTGTGTGATGTATCTGTGGGCGACTGACTGCGAGATCCCACAAATATCTGCTGAAGATCCCTGGAAAGAGCCAGTGATAAAGCAGTTGAGGGCGGCATGGACTTTGACAGCCACTGGCAAGGAGTGTCCACCAGGACCTCTGGGCAGCAGGTCTTGCTCCAGCAAGCTGCAAATGTGTGTGACAACCTGGCACAATAGCCTGAGCCTCCTGAAGCACTGCTGCTCAGGCATGTTGAGGAAGCTCATCCTCTGCCTGTATACCCTGTGTTGGGGGTTTCGCCTCCAGCATGGTTCAGCCCTGTGGTGTTCCCCGCTCTCCTGTGGAGCATCAGGACATTGAGGAGAAAGCTGCTATTATGGTTTCCGCTGTTGCTGCTGGTCTTGTTGGTGGTGGGGCTCATCTTGGTCCGATTCTGAGGCTGGTCTTGTTGATGGTGGGGCTCATCTTGGTCCGATTCTGAGGCAGTATAAACATTACCCATGCTGATGTAATAGATGGCAGGTGGAGTAGTGATCAGAGGGCCAATCCCTCAATGTTCTCATGCTGAGTAACAATGTGGTGAGAGTGGCCCAAGCTGCGTGCTTCCTGCGCTCATGCCCAAAAATAATCTGCAAACTCTAGAAACCTAAATCTGTGCAAAAATAGAGTCATCAACAACCTTTCTCTCAGGAAACTGATGAGGTGTAAGGTGTGTCTATTTACCTGGTATTCGCAGCTGTCAATTAATGCCCTTGCTCAATGGCCACAGGGCCTCCGCATTCCCTTCACAGGGAGGTTCCCAAGCTGCGTGCTTCCTGCGCTCATGCCGTTAAATTCAGAACTTGCAGTTAAAAACCCTCTTAAGGGTCTGATAACAATGATTTAATGAGTTTAACTCAGTCGGCCACCTTACCCAATCGTGTCCGTGGCGAGATGGGAAACTTGCCCGAGTTAAAAGTGTGAGGAGGCGGGATGATGTTGGTTTCCTGCCGCGCGGCCTATTTCCACAATAGTTGCAGCCGAACTGCCTCCAAACCCGCACGTACGGAATCGGTAAAATTCCAGCCACTGTGTCACTTTCCACATGTACGCTAATGACACCCAGCTCTACCTCATCACCACCTCTCTCAACCCCTCCACTGTCGCTGATTTATCACACTGCTTATCCAATATCTAGTAGTGGGTGAGCAGAAATTTCCTTCAACTAAATATTGAGAAGACCGAAGCCAATATCTTCGATCCCCACCACAAACTCTGTCATTTTTGTGTTATAAACTCCTATGTCGGTATTTATACTGGGCACTGCTTATATACAGTAGTCACACTGTAATTACACAGACCCATCTGTGGTGCAGTTTCCACACAGGAATTTATAATGGAAGTAAGTCTTGGGCACAGCTCTAAAGTGGGAAAGAATGGCTTCTTCCTGTCATGTCAAAACATCTCAGATGAGTTGTTCACAATTTTTGAAGATGGCAGCTTTACTTCGAGTTGGAGAGAAATAAAACCAGCTCGGTAAATGACCTTTACCTTATCTAGTCATTATAAAGAGTTACTATTTAACTAATTTTACCACTCCTCTAACTTGTGATTTTGTGAGTCCTCACAATAGTTCCAGCAGGAAAATTGATCGGGGTCTTTTGATCAAAATACTAACAAATAGCATTAGTTCCCTCTTGTGGTTCATCACGCTCATATTTGGTGGCACATATTTCTAAAGCTTTCACTTATTAAAATATATTTTTGCAGATTTGGTGTGGAGTTCTAATAATGTTATTTTCTTTTTGCAATGAAAATAAGATAAAACTATATTATCGAGATGACATAAAGCCATATCAGATTTGTGTTCCCATTGGACTCAAGTGAATGGAAATTCAATGGGAATATCAGGCTTTGTTTCTTCACTGGATAAATCCCATGAACACCCAAGACATTTTAATCTTGATGAAGGAGCATCAAGTTGCTTTGAACAGCTCTACTCTATCTCCAGTCACATGGCACACCATGTGACAGTGAGTGACAACGGTCTCACTTTAATTGGATAGAGTATCTTATTAATGCATCAAAGGCTGTTCCCAGTCATGAACACTCCCTTCACTCTCCAGTGACTGTCAGAGCAAATTCCTTGCTACTGCTTTATCACTTCAAGACCCATTTGAAGAAAGACTACCTAGAGCCCAATTCACAATATAACAAGTCCTGTAATAGTGGCTTTGACTCTGAAGGGTCCTTCCCTGATCTGGTACTCTCAGCTGTGATCTGTGCTTGCACGGAAATTACGAGTAGGCACCTTGTCATTTTCCAATGATAGAAATGGTGTAATTCCTACTGGGAGCGCCAGGTAATGTAATCGCTCCTATGATGTGCTCTGACATTCCTGTTCCCACCATTGGAAGGAGAACTTGCATCATATAGCATTTTTTCATGTATCTCAGCACCATCTCAAACTACTCCACAAACAATGAATTTCTTTGAAATGCAGTGACTGTTGTTTTGTAGACAAATGTGACAGTTATTTTGCACACAAGATTCAACAATACCAATGAGTTAATCTGTTTAGTTTTGGCGGTGTTGATTTAGAGAGAATTGTTGGCCAGTATACAAAGAAAACTTTCTGTTTTTCTTCAAATATTGCATGGGATCTTTAACATCCACCTGAACTACTGGAACAGGTAGACAAGGCTCGATTTAACATCTCATCTGAGTGCTAGCCTGGAATACATGCTTGTGTTCTGGAAGGACCTGCTAGCTTCTGATACAAAGGTGAGTGTGCTACAAACTGAGTCAAGGTGACACTAAACAATCAATGTAGAACTAGCCAGTGAAAGAATTATGTGTGCTCTCTTCAGAATTAACATTCTCCTATAAAATCCAATGGTTAGAGAACTGATCCAAAGAACAGCTTTAGTACAGTACAACCTCATAGTTGTGGAGATTATAGTGTAATTAACTCTTTTTCACATTCTATAACTCCTTAATTCACAGTGCTGCAGTTTGTTTGAATGCTAGATATAGTCTGCTGTATCTCCTTGTTTTCTTCCCTAAATTTGTTAATGTGCTGTTTGCTTAGGGCATGTTCTACAGAAATATGTAATTATTTAAGCTGTTCTTCATTACTTTAGTCTTATACATACTGAAAGTTCACAGTTATGGCCATTTCAGTTATGGACACTTCTTACCCCAGTTGATTCAGTCTCTCCTCATATGTCAGTCCAGCCATCCTGGGAATCAGTCTGGTGAACCTTTGCTGCAGTCCCTCAATAGCAAGAACGTCCTTCCTCAGATTAGGAGACCAAAACTGAACACAATATTCCAGGTGAGGCCTCACCAAGGCTCTTTACAACTGCAATAAGACCTCCCTGCTCCTATACTCAAATCCCCTAGCTATGAAGGCCAACATACCTTTTGCCTTCTTTACCGCCTGCTGTACCTGTATGCCAACTTTCAATGCCTGAAGAACCATGACACCCAGGTCTCATTGCACCTCCCCTTTTCCTAATCTGCCACCATTCAGATAATATTCTGTCTTTGCGTTTTTGCCCCCAAAGTGGATAACCTCACATTTATCCACATTATACTGCATCTGCCATGCATTTTCCCACTCACCTAACCTTGTCTAAGTCACCCTGCAGCCTCTTAGCGCCCCACTCACAGCTCACACCGTCACTCAGTTTAGTGTCATCCGCAAACTTGGAGATATTACACTCAATTCCTTCATCCAAATCATTGATGTATATTGTAAAGAGCTGGGGTCCCAGCACTGAGCCCTGCGACACTCCACTAGTCACTGCCTGCCATTCTGAAAAGGACCCTTTTATCCCGACTCTCTGCTTCCTGTCTGCCAACCAGTTTCTCTATCCATGTCAATATATGACATGGCTTAAAAGTAAATGAGTCACGCTGATAACTACAATACGCCCTAGTTTCCTCAATTTTTTATGTCCGAACATTAAACCTTCCTTCACAACGCATCTCCGCCCTCAAAACTGGCCATGCAAGACTCTCAAACATGAGCATCCTCCAATTGTGCTTGTTCGTAGGGCGGGGTGGAGTAGTCACTCATCATTGTGTCCAGATTTCCAGGTACAGCAGGAAACAAACTCCTTTCACGACATTCCCTAAATGTTGTTAAATATCTCAATAAGCTTCAATCTTGCTTCTCAACAGCTATTGATCCAACTGCTTTGACTCTAAATCTTTATTCCATGCGGCCATTACTTTGTAGGAATGTATTTTCTGATCTCCAGCCTCACTTGAGGTTTATGAATTTTGAATTGTTATCATTTCATTCTATGCTCATTATCCAAGTTAAGTAACTTAATTTACTTCAACCTCATCTGTACATTTCATTGTTTTGAAGAACATTTTTTTTGGACTTATCTGCTGTCATAATTATGAATTGTAAATTTTAATTCTAAAATTCCTTTAAAAATACAGAAATCAACCTGAATTTTATCTGAGGGTGATTTTATTCCATCTTGAATGATTGATGTTTTCAAAATAAATATTTTTGGAGCAATTTCAAAATTAAAAGGGCACAAAGTGTGACGATCTCTGTGATAAGGCTAAATGCAGTATTTAATAATCAGATACATTATTAGAAAGTTTAAAAAGCAATAGCCCAGTGCGGTAAAGATGCAGCACTAAGCCATTTACCAGATAGATGCTAATCTGGTCGACGCTAAATTAGCTGCTCTCTGTCTCAGCAGCAATTGGAGAACAACAATTGGCCTCAACAGCTTTGGATCAGTAAGGGGAAAAATTGGCATGGTAGTATCCCCAGTGCAAGCTTAAACACTTAGTTTAGGCTGGCACATCCACCAAAAGCATTACCTGGTCAACCACTGATCTGTTGTTGTGAGACCTGGCTATATACATATTGGCTGTCGTATTTGCCTCCATAACAATAGTGGTTGAAGCTCAAAAATAATGTATTGGCTGTGAAGTGCTTTGTGATGTCCTCTGGATATGAAACGGTGTTATAAAAATGAAAGTTATTTCTTTATCCAATGACTCATGCCAGAAAGTGAAGTGTGTGTAGAAGTCAAGTAAGGGTTAGAATAGACTGTGGTGGCCAAATGGTCAAATAGCCTGTCAACACTGATTGCTTAAACTCTTACATGAACATTGATCAGTAGATGAGGTACCAGAAGGCCACTGGTGCCTGTGGAACAGTTTTCCAGCAAGAACCTACATGGCGAGGATATGAAGGAAGAAAATAGGCAAAAAATATGCCAAGCTTAAGCTGATTTTCATACACTGTGGTTAAAATATTTGCCTTGGTATGGTGGAGTAAACGAACTCTCAGATCCATTGCAAGGGGAAGGAGAAAGTTTCATCCAATCGTAACAAGGCACTCTTTTAATCTCTCTGCTCATGACAGTGCATGGGTTGGTGCTATGAAAGGAAGCAGTAAATTATTCCTTTCTTTGTTAGGATTCACCTGACTTAAATATAGAAACAGGTTTGTTGCAAATGACAATAGCTTTTCTTTTGATCACCCAGGTGTTTACCCATATGCAAAACCCATCAACATGCTTTGGAATACCCAAAACAAACCACTACAGAACCAACATAAGTGGAACTAAACTGAAATGCTCTCTCTCTCCCTATAAGGACAAACCCAAACATCGAAATCCAGTGCACTTATTAGAAAGTATCGACCTTGGCTCAGTGGCACCCTTGAGTCAGAAGCTTGTGGGTTTAAGCTCTGCAGTACTGAGGAAGTGCTGCAATTTCTGAGATGGCGCCTTTTGGATGAAATGTTAAAGCGAGGTCCCGTCTCTCCTCTCAGGTGGACATAAAAGATCCCATGGCACTATTCAAAGAAGATCGGGGGGTTCTCCTGGTGTCCTGGCCAATATTTGTCTCTCAACCAACATCACTAAAACAGATAATCTGGTAATTTATCTCATTGCTGTTTTTGAGACCTGTTCACAAATTGGCTGCTGTATTTCTTATATTATAACAATGAGTATATTTAAAAAGTACCTCATTGGCTGTGAAGAATTTAGGAACTTGCTGAGGTCCTGAAAGAAGCTATATAAGTGCAAGTTCTCTCCCCTTTAGGAAATTGGAAAGAGACAAGATTCACTGATTACCAAGTATACATGGGGATATTTGCTGGAGTTTTACCAACCAGAACTGTGCAGTTTTCCAGCCCAGAGCACTGGTAAGCTGCTCATCCAGCTAACTTACCTATTATTACATTGGTTTGTGAAATTATCAGGAGTTAAAGGATCTAGATCCCGGTGACAGATCCACCCCAGCAGTTCATATCAACGAGCGAGGAATTGCCTCAGGTATTATTTTACTGAGTCTGCCCCAGAGGATTGGCTTAGTTCCAATCCCCCATTGTAAGCCCAAAGAGACCCTACTTGCCTTCCTCCAAGGATGATAACAACTGAACATTTGTATTTCAGAATATTAACAGGAATAAAGGGACTCAGAGTAATTACAATACACTCCTGGTTAATAACAGCTATATGGAGTTTTGTGACAAAGCAGTAGCAATGTACTTTTAGTAATCAAAATTAGAATTAGAAAAGAAAATGGACAATTGGACTTCTCTGTACTTAGGACATGAAGCTATTTTTAAATTTATTTACATTTTTTGGCTAGTTAACAAATATAATTTTAATGACAATAATACAATGTTACAACTTTGTCCAAGTTAGTCATTCTGTTTGTAACAAAAGCTATGGTGTACCGACATTATAATAAAGGGATGCATTGTAATTACTGGCAGACTGCTTTATTCATAATGATTATGACAATGTACATTAATACAAACAGCTACAGCAGCAAATACATGTTTATTGATGGTAAAAGTCTTTGATTAAATCATCTTATCTGAAGTCTATTTTTCTAGTTCAAGAATGAAGTTCAGTGTCTGTTGGAGTAAAGCTATGTGATTACATGCTTTACAAAAGCAAAATACTGCGATATTTGTGTGCACTAGGTCCGTGCAGTAGAGCTGGTCTCCAGTCGTCTTGATTAACGCTTGCCACTGGACCAAGACCTAGCTCTGTCAAGCCCGTGAGGTGGCTGGTGTGCAACAGCCACCCCACGTTAAAAAAATCCATGCACAGGCATCTTCCACCCTTCAACATGTAGTTCAGGACCTGAATATTAGGTCCTTCATTCAAACACCTGTGAACTCAACCCTTTTTGGCGTGGAAGCAAGTTATCCTCGATATGACTGCAGATGCTGGAATCTGAAATAAAAACAGGAAATGCTGGAAATCTCAGCATCTGTGGAGAGAAAAACAGAGTTAATATTTCAGGTCGATGGCCCTTCGTCAGAACTGCTTTAACTGTCTTCGGTAATTTCCATCTTCCTTTCAGAAATTTTCAAGTGTTTGTTTCATGTTCAATTGTTAATAATTTTTTGCCATTTTGATGAAATGTATTACTTCCGTCATTCTCTGTATGTATTTCAATATTTTTCTAATGTTGGTTATCGTAGACTGTTAATAAAGAAGTGGTGATATTTTCACTTTAGCCGGAAAGGTTTGCGGCAGCAGATACAGCCATGAACTCCCCCCCATCACCATGAGCCAGTGTTTTAGCTATGGAGAAGGGTGACTCTGCACAGACATTAGTCCCACTGCTAAATTTGTGGAGCCATTTGTTTAGGCGTCCTAGGCGGATCACTAAAACAGGCGTTATGTCTGTTGAAGGAGTACATCAAGGAATTAGTTAGTGATGAGTCGGGCAGACATCAGGCCTACCATACTCAGGAGTCTTCAGCAGCCCCATGGTAGGCAACAACAAGTAAACTGAGAAAAACGTCTCTGTTAAAAATCCAATCCTGTGGAGCCAGGAGGAGCAGGAATGCTGGCTTGACTCCACAGGAGTTGCAATAGGCCCTCTCATAGCCTGCTCCATTGTCCCTTCCAGGGACTTACCTGAGGGCTCCTGTCAGTGAGGCCTGCCATTGATGTATTGCTGCATTGATGCTCGGGCCTCTTGGTTCATGCACGCTGGCTGTGCAGCGTCAAGTCTGGGCCCGGAGAGGAGCTCAGATTAATTTCTAAACTAGAGTCAACAAGTTTTATCTATAGATAATAACGTAAGCCCCCAAAAGCTGGTAGACATCCTCCAGACAGTATAATGCATTACTGTAACCGCAGGCTCTGAGACAAAGGTGATGCTTTCAGACTGTGGCTCAAAGAGTTGCATTTACACTGGCTTAGCTAAAAATTCATATGAAAAAAATTATGATACAGAACTATTTAAAGATATGGAACAGGATGACACCTCGCTTCCTGCTGATATGTATCTGACCCTTGATAATCCAGTGGAAGGTTTGGATTCTAATCCTATATTTGGTGGCTTACTGTTGTATATTATTGACCTCAGTTTTTGGCACATGACGACACAAACTTTGAGTTCTATGACTAAACTAATAGTGCGCAACTTGTTTGACCCAGAGCTGTTCTAAGTTATTCCTGTTTTATACTGGTGTAACTAAGATGGACAGTTCCGAGGGCAGAAATGATGGAACAAAATCAACAACTTGCATTTATATAGCACCTCTAAAGTAGTAAAAGGAGTTTCACAAGAGCGTTATAAAAACAAAATTTCACACTGAACCACATTAGGAGCTATTAGGACAGATGACCACAAGCTTGGCCAAAGGAGCGTCTTAATGGAGGAAAGAGAAGTAGAAAGGTGGAGGGGTTCAAGGAGGCAATTCCAGAGTTTAGGACCTAGGCAGCTGAAGGCATGGCCGCCAATGGTGGAGCGAGCTCAAAAGGCCAGATTTGATGGAGCGCAGAGATCTTTGGTGATTGTAGGACTGGAGGAGATAGGGATGGGTGAGACCATGGAGGGATTTGAAAATAAGGATGAGAATTTTAAGATCGAGGCATTACTTAACTGAGAGCCAATGTAGGTCAGCGAGCACAGGGGAGATGAGTGATCAAGACTTGGTGCAAGTTAGGACATGGGCAGCAGAGCTTTGGATGACCTCAAGTTTAGAGAGGGTAAAACTAGAGAGGCCAGCCAGGAGATCGTTAGAATAACCAAATCTAGAGGTAACAAAGGCCTGGATGAAGGTTTCAGCTGCAGATAAGCTGAGGCAATGGCGGAGACCAGCGATGTTACAGAGGTAGAAATAGGCGGCCTTAGTGATGGCGCGGATATGAGGAGGAAGCTCATGTTGGGGTCAATATAGTACTGAGATAGCGAACAGACTAATGCATCCTCAAATAGTTGTCAGGGAGACGGATGGAGTCAGTGGCAAGAAAATGGAATTTGTGGTGGGAGCCAAGGACAAAAATGGTTTTGGTCGTTCCGATATTTAATTGGAGGAAATTTCTGCTCATCCAATGCCGGAAGTCCGACAAACAATCTGACTGTTCAGAGACAGTGATGATGTACTGATGATGTCACCCTGTCCTAAATCCATCATTTGCATGACTGCACCTAAGCTAGGGCGAGTACATCTTACACCATCCTTCATTTCCGGCAGCATTTAAGGCAGAATTTCAATGGTGCGTAAAACCAATCTGTGTCACAAATTCTGACCCACCCAAGTACTTTTGCAGATTTTAGTTCTACCAAACAATTGGAATTTTTGGGTCTGGTACTCAGTCGCTCAACTCCTCCACCTTGCTAAATCTCTGCCCAACTTCAAAAGCTGTCTTTTTAACTACATCTTCGGTCAGCTCTCCAAATTCTTTTCCTACTGCTGCTCAATTCCAACCCCCCCTGTCCCCCCCGCCACCCGAATTCTCTGTGAAGCACCTTAGGATGTCTATTATATTAAAGCTTCTACATTAATGCAACTTATTGTTATTTTACAGCACTGAATTGCAAGATCCACTTCAAAGGCAAACATGAAATGGCTGAAAATATTGATCATATGGCTTTTAAGGATCGCATTCCAAGTCAGGAGCCCATATGATAGGAACTAAAGAGCCCAGTCGAGTGATTAGGCACATTGTGATTTATTTTCATGGTGGAAAATGTTTCACCCAAGACCCCAAGCCCAACTAAAGAAAATGTATCATTTCAGGTGACAGAAATTTAAACCTTTAAGACTGACATCAACCGTACATCAATTTTAATAATGTTTTGTTTGGGATCAGTTTGTAACAGTGGGAAGTTGAATTCCTGATGAACATGCTTTGAAAGGAATGTTCTTGTTTGTTGGTAATATCAACAACAATATCAGCTTGCTATTAAAAGGAAGTGACTATATTTATTCTGTTGTAAGGCAGTTAAAGCCATTTTCACAGTGTTAAACAAAGTTACAAAATTGTTTTAAAAATAGTAGCAGCATCAACAATACAAATCTAGGAAGTAGTCAGGGTGAAAGTTTCGGATACTGAGATGTGGCGGAAAGTGATGAAATATGGGAAAGGACAGACACCGAGGTAATTGTGGCAAAGAGGAAAAAACAAATCTTTATTTAAAATGGAAGCCCTCTTCCTTTTCCAAAATTAAACATGGAGGACCCTAGAATTGGCCTGCATTTTCGAATCTGGTGGTAGGCCTGTTGGTTCGGTGTTGATTTGGGCTTTACTGTCTCTGTCCATCCTGTGGATTTTCCAGCATCAAGCTAATTATAACTGATATGTCCTTACTATACAGTATAAATGCACACGAGGCCCATACTTGAGAGAAAGTCACTCTGTGACCAGTTACCTTTATTACCAAGACCTCAAGTGATGAAGGCGGATGGAGCTTCCCCTTTTATACCTGAGAGTCCAGGTTAGGAGTGTCTCCCACAAGTTCACCCCTTGTGGTCAATGTTCTCAAGGTGTATAACTTAGGTCATCTTATACATGGGTTACACTGATAGTTGAATACATGACAATAACATTTCTGGTCCCACTGGGCTGCCACCTCAGGTGTGAGGGGAGAGAATCGCTGTGGCTGACACTGAATTAAGGTAAGTATTTTTGTTACTTTCTGCTGGCTCCCACAGCACTCTGTGATCATTTGTACTCGTCTATGGTCCCTTTTAAATGTTAACCCTTCCTCCGTCCACTGTCTTCCTGATGGTGTGCATTGTTAAGGCATTAATGACAGAAATACCTTGGGTGACATATTTGCACTTTTAGTGTGTAATTTGAATATATCCAGAAGCAGCTGCAGAACCTAGGGAGTGAGCGAAACAGCTTCCTATCACAGATCGCAAAGTCACCCACCCAGAAACTGCCCTAAACTGTGTGGAAAAATATCTGAGTGCTTGCATCTCTGCTAAAGCAATCCTTCCTTTGTTAAAAATAATATTAGTGGCAGGAACCACATACTTGAAGTGTTACTATATGTCGACTGACAAGCAGTGGAATAGATGAAAGTTGATTCCATTTCAACTGCCTACTCACCTAACCTGTGGTTCTCAAATTTTTCTGGATTAATAATCACAGCCCGCCCACACATCTGAATTATACTTTAAAATACTCATAATATGAAAGTGCTGCATGTAAAGAGTATTTTAATAATGCTTTTACGAAAACAGGTATTTATTTACAGATATCAATGAGACGGGTGTGCCTGCTTCTCGCACCAATTCTGGGCTCTCCGCAGCAACAGATGGCCACTTTAGCCACTTAGTGCTGGACAATGTTTAAAGCCGTCGTCAGTAGGCTGACCAAGGTGAGTGAGGCCATGAGCACCCATGAACATGCTGGGGTGCTGCTGGAAGCGTGACTCACTGCCATCCTGTCATTCAGGCACGTGTTTGAAGTGCCTCTCTAGCGCTCTGATCACATGTCGGGAGGGTGCCACAGGGTCGCGGCGCCAAGGAGCGAAATCGGCTCGACCGACAGGGAGCACTCGTTGCAAAGTGAATGAGAGTGTGGGCCCTTGTGAGCGGGCGGGCCAGATGTTGAGAATAATTTGCAAGAATTGAATCAGTGTCGGTTTTATAATGAGGAACAGCTTGAAATGACCTCCGGCCGCCTCTGGTCGTGGAATCCCATGGACAGTCTCTACAGATCCCCAGGGGTCCACAAACCAGAGTTTGAAAAAGACTAGCCTAAGCGGTCTTCCAGGTTCACTGTTTCAAAATACAAAATATTGGATGACTTCAGGAAACTACAGTGCACGATGCATCTAACTACGTTTTGACACTGATTGATAGTCCAATGGCCTAACCTTGGGGAAATTAATAATGAATTATCAAAGAAAACTTCTTCAAATCAAAGAAAGGCTACACAAATTTTGAGGGTCTTCTTCAAGTAACTTTCATCAGAAGCTATGGCCGGAATTTTCCCGCTTCCGTGTGTGCTGGTTTGGAGGCGGGTCGATAGTAAAAGTCGCAGAAGATGGGAGCATGTTGAGAACGTGCTGTCATCCTTTATCTCAGGCACCTCCGACCCAAAGGGCATGGGCAGATGACTTAATCAATCCCATTAAAACCTTGTTGTCGGACCATTAACAGGAATTTTAAGCAGAACTTTTGAATTTCACAGGATAACCACAGGAATCACGCAGCTCAGAAACCACAGCTGTGAACCTAAGGTGGAAGTTCAGTGGCCGTTGAGTGAGGTCATTGAACAGAGCATGGAAATCCTGCTAACTACTCTTACACCTCATTACTCGCCGAAGGGAAGGGCTCTTGCTGCTTTGAGCACAAATTTAGGTGTCTAGAGTTTGCAAGTCTTTTCTGCAACCTCGGAAGCCACTCAAGTGGATAGAGAACTGGTTGGCAGTCAGGAAGCAGAGAGTCGGGATAAATGGGTCCTTTTCAGAATGGCAGGCAGTGACTAGTGGAGTGCCGCAGGGCTCAGTGCTGGGACCCCAGCTCTTTACAATATACATTAACGATTTAGATGAAGGAATTGAGTGTGATATCTCCAAGTTTGCGGATGACACTAAACTGGGTGGCGGTGTGAGCTGTGAGGAGGATGCTAAGAGGCTGCAGGGTGACTTGGATAGGTTAGGTGAGTGGGCAAATGCATGGCAGATGCAGTATAATGTGGATAAATGTTAGGTTATCCACTTTGGTAGCAAAAACAGGAAGATAGAATATTATCTGAATGGTGACAGATTAGGAAAAGGGGAGCTGCAATGAGACCTGGGTGTCATGGTACATCAGCCATTGAAGTTTGTCATGCAGGTACAACAGGCAGTGAAGAAGGCAAATGGCATGTTGGCCTTCTTATCCAGAGGATTTGAGTATAGGAGCATGGAGGTCTTTCTGCAGTTGTACAGAGCCTTGGTAAGGCCACATCTGGAATATTGTGTTCAGTTTTGGTCTCCTAATCTGAGGAAGGACGTTCTTGCTTTTGAGGGAGTGCAGCGAAGGTTCACCAGATTGATTCCTGGGATGGCAGGACTGACATATGAGGAGAGACTGGATCAACTGGGCTTGTATCCAGTGGAGTTTAGAAGAATGAGAGGGGCTCTCATAGAAACATCTAAATTCTGATGGGATTGGACAGGTTAGATGCAGGAAGAATGTTCCCGTTGCTGGGGAGTTCTAGAACCAGGGGTCACAGTCTAAAAATAAGGGGTAAGCCATTTAGGGCCGAGATGAGGAGAAACTTCTTCACTCAGCGAGTGGTTAACCTGTGAAATTCTCTACCGCAGAAAGTTGTTGAGGCCAGTTCGTTAGATATATTCAAAAGGGAGTTAAATATGGCCCTTACGGCCAAAGGAATCAAGGGGTATGGAGAGAAAGCAGGAAAGGAATACTGAGGTTGAATGATCAGCAATGATCTTATTGAATGGTGGTGCAGGCTTGAAGGGCTGAATGGCCTGCTCCTACACCTAATTTCTATGTTTCTATATTTCTCACCACATTGCTAATAACTGTCACACCATTGACAGATTGCTCCTCTGATCTCTACTTGACTTGCCATCTATTACATCAGCATGGGTGCCATTTATATTGTGTCACCTTGGTCCTCAGAATCAGATCACGATGAGCCCCACCACCAGCACCAGCAACAACACCATCAACCTTCTCCTCAATGTCCTGATGCTCCGCAGGCTAGAGGGCATCAGTGCAGGTCTGCACTGCACCAAAGGCGATACCCGCAACACAAAGTATACAGGCAGAGGATGAACTTCCTCAACATGATGGAGCAGAAATGACAAAGGAGGCTTAGGCTATTGCGCAGTTCATCGCAGACATTTGCAACTTGCTGGAGCAAGACATGTTGCCCAGAGGATCTGGTGGACACCCCTTGCCAGTGGCTGTCAGAGTCACCAGCACCTTCAACTTCTTCACCTTTGGCTCCTTCCAGGTATTTGCAGCAGACATTTGTGGCACCTCACAGTTGGCCGCCCACAGATGCATCACACAAGTCACCGATGCACTGTTTCACAAGTCAGCCATTTGGATGAACTTTGCCACTGATGAGGCCAATGTTACTGAGTGGGTGCTCGGCTTTGTTGCTCTGGCTGGCTTCCCACTGGTGCAGGATATCATCAACTGCACACATATGGCCATAAAGGCATACATATATCACCCATAAGTATCTGTGAGCTGCAAGGCCTTCCACTCCCTCAATGTGCAGCTTGTCTGCAACCATTAGAAGATCATCATGCCTGTGTGTGTCAGATTCCCTGGCAGATGCCATGATTCTTTCAGCCTTTGCCAGTCCACCCTCCCTCAGCTCTTTGCTCTGCAAGCACACTTACTGGCTGGCTGCTTGGAGACAAGGGCTATCCACTGAAGATATGGTCATGACACCCTTGAGGAGGCCAAGCAAGGAGGCTCAGGAGCACGATAATGAAGCCTCATATCCATCAGATGTGTCATAGAGTAAACAATAGTCATGCTGAAGGTGTGCTTTAGATGCTTTGACAGATTTGGACAAGTCCTTCAGTACACACCAGCCAGAGTGTCCAGAATCATTGATGTCTGCTGCGTGTTGCACAACATAGCACAGTACTGAGGATTAGCGCTACATGAGGAGCAAGGCTCTGAGCACACACCCTCTTCAGAGGAGGAGGAGAAGGAGCAGGAGGAACCGGAGGTCCAAATGCCAGCAGCACCAGAGCACATCGCTGCCTGGGAGGCCAGGGATGACCTCACCATGGTCAGAGTTACATAAATTCTTGCATTACACTCATATGGCTGCCACATGCTATGCCAGGTTGCCCACCCCCAACAACACCATAAAGCATCCCTACAATGACCAAGACATTTCTTTCACACTGAACCCCATAATGTTATTTTTCACCATTCACTCCAACTCACTAAGCCACTTCCAAAGTAATAGACTAATATGGACATGACTCGAAACTGGTTAAAATAAATCATTTTATACGTGTCATAACATTAATGGAACCTTGCCAATAACACTTCTTTAAGCACCCATGTGCTTATCCTTCTGCATCTACTTCTGTGTCATCTTTCACTTATGTGTGCTTCTACGAGGTGCAACCCCTGTGGCTTCAGCAGGGATAGATGCAGCTTGCTCACTTCCCTGCTGCAACTGAACACAAACTTTTGGTGGACGTTATCTGGGTTTTAGAGCCTGTGAGGGCTCCATAGAAGACTGCTCTCCCTGCAACTGTACAGGGGCAGACTCAACCATTGCGATCTGAGGAGGCGTCCAGGGCTCTGACTAAGCTGGGGGTGGTGGCAACAGGGTAGAAGTGTGAGCGTGTTGAGAGGAGCTGCCACTTCCATGTCCCCTCTCACCATCATCCCTCCCATAGGCCACCCACACCTCCCTGCTAGCAAGGAGCTGGAGAGCACCTTGCTGCACAGCAGTGGCGCCATGAGGACCCAAGTCTACATTTATATCCCTCCTCGAGAGGAGGTCTATGAGCCTCTGCCATCTATTCTCCATAGACAGCACGTGCTCATGTGAATGGCGTATTAGCTGCTCCATGCAGGTGGTCATTCATTCCATGGAAGAGCATACCCTCCCCATCACCTGTGAAATGGTTGTGCTCATTTTGGAGATGCAGATTCCTCCATTCTCTGCACATTTGCAGACATTGCGGCCGAGAAATCTGACAGAGCCTCCTGCACTTCTTCCTGCACCTCCAGGATCGCCCTCTTTCTGGATAGCCACCGAGGCTCAGCATCTGCATGCAGCTGAACAGAGCTGGGAGCGTCCTGTGCCCTCCGGTGAGGACTCTCCACTGCTGTCCCTCTCTCCAACATCTGCTCTTGCTCACTTATGACTTGTGAGATAACAGATGATAACGCTACTCTATCTCCCATAGGACTCTCCGAGGTGTGCGTATCTGCTCTGGTGCAGGATGTGCTTAGGTCTGGTGATGGTGTACCCTCAGAGGCCGGAGGCTCCTTTGAGGAGTCGCCTTCCTTCTCCGGCTGAACAGTTGTGGGGTGCGCAGGTGGGGAGGGTGGAACTGAGCCAAAAGGTTCCAAGTTTGATCTGTGGTCTGTGCTAAGTTTTCTTATCTGAATTAAGGGTTGTCGTAAGCCTCAGCATCCCTAGACGAAGGAAGGGGAATAAGACGAATCAGCCACAGTTATTATTCCTGTTCCTGATCACTATCCAGTGACTCCTTTAGAAAGTGCATGTGAAACTGTCAAGTGAGACTAGGATCATGCTAGGTGTGATAACTCCCATGTAGAATAGCCCTCTTACACTTACTGTCTAAGTTTATATATATAGATTAAGGGCAGCTGGTAATGGTTTTGGTTAATTTTGTAAGGATTTCAGATGGGTACAAAATTACAGCACCCTGTACAAATGGATATGGCCATTATCCAGTAAGCATTTGATCCCTGTACGTGCCTGTCTCAGTTTTTGCACAGTATGTAGTGTATACTAACTACATTTACTCTATATTTATCTAGTGTATAACGTATAATAGCAAATTATGTCATACATAGCAGGTATATAGAATTGCTCTTTAGATCACTCCACAAGTCCATATCTGGCACTTACGCTGTTTGTTACATCACTAACAAACCTTGATTTTATAGACTGCTCTTGAATGTTTCCAAATGTTCCCGCATTTCTTAAACATTCTTACAGAATATGGCTTTTCGACAGCTGTATCAATACTACTCAAACTCCAATTGGTTGAGCTCTTCATCTTATTTCCATTGCAAGATTATAACCTTATAGTAGTTTTTGTTAGGTGCTGCAGGTTAGGTGCAGTAGGTACTTACTGGTTTTAAGAGCTAATGGCCTTTTGTGCTTTAGAGAGATTACATTAACGTCAGTGTACAGTATTAGCAAAACTCAGCTCTATGCGTTGAGTTCGCCTCTTTGCACAATATTATAACAATGCAGTGAGATAGGAAATGACAGGCTTCATTTGCTCTCCTACAATAGTAATCCATTAGCAGTATAAGGTCCTTCAACATTAAATTTAGGTACTCATTTCTGCTCAAATTTATGAAAGTGGTTTTATTTCTGATTTGTTTGCCAACTATAAGAATGTGTTACATTGGCCTTTGAGCACTGAAGGGTCTAGTCAGTCTTCAAAATATCGAAGATGTTGGATATTTGTTCCAATTTTTTTTATATTTTAAGGTTTGGAAATATATTAAATCTTTGGACAAGAAATTCAGCTGCTTAGCATCTCCCTTTAGTGCCTAGGGGGGTTGGGGGGGGCGGGGGGGTTAACAGGGCACTAAGGGGTTAGTGACCGAGTGTGGTGAATGCAGCAATGCCCACCAACTTCAGTGTCGGTTAAGCGTTGGTGCTCAGACTAACCGCCTGTGTCTCTTGCGCCGCGCAGATTGTGACATCATAAAGTGCACAGTGCCCCGTTATCACCCCGGATGTGAAATTGCCTCCTGCTGTATCGCCGGGCGTAAACAACGGCAGGAAAAGGAGGCGTTGTCAACTCGGCTAGCTGCTTGGGGAGCGCTAATTAAAGGAAATAGTTTTCAGGTAGACCTATCTTTATTATTTGCACCAGTCTGGTGCCTGCTCAAAGTTTTTGATGTTTTATTGCTGCGCGATGTCGAAGCCCTCCACTTTGTCTGGGGCTGTAATGGCAGTCGCGCAGGTCATCTTGAAATGCAGAACTACCAAAAAGTAGGTTGTGCACCATCATTGGCACTTCCCTTTAAGCGAGGGAAGCAGCCTCTGAAGACGTTAGCAATTTGTTCCATATTGTTCAGCACTCTGCCGCTACCACCCGCTCTTCGACTTTAGTGCCCTAAGAGAAGTAATTGATTTAGCACTTCACTTCCCTCTTGGAGCGCTAAAGCTGCATTTCCCGGCAGGAAAGAATCATTAGCACCTGATGCTACTTTTTCTACTTTTCAAAAATGAGTGCTTTCTCCTACCATGGAAGCAAAGATCAAAATCTTTCTTTTTATTTGGAAGGTGTGTAAAGTCAAGCTTAGGAGGCAAAGCATATTTTTTGCAGCACAGGGTAAACCACTATTACTCCATCCTCTAAAGAAATCATATCTAAATTGTTTGCATATATTAACAAACGAGGTAAGAGGTCTATTCATATATTTTTCCCTTTCAACGCTTCACAACCTGAATGAATAAAAACTATCTAACTTAAAGTGCATTGCTATGACTTTTGTTTAGCATTAAGGTGGTTCTGTTAACTTACTCAGAATACCCCTTCAAAAAACAGCTCTTTATTATTTGCTTACATGGTAAGGTAAGCTTTTATGTGGATATTTTATAATTGCTTGACAGCAATCAGAAAATAATCAATGGTAACTGCAAAATACCATTCTAGTTTTACTATATAACTCATTCAAGATTTCATTATTCAAGATCTCTCTATATAAACAGATGCTGTCCTTCCATCTGTTGTGTTCTTCCTTAGGGCAGGTCCTAACTCAAGTCACATGAACGACAATCTTGAGCCACTTACTAGGGAAGAGTAGCTGAGATGGTTTCTCATTTCCTTCCTCGCAGCTTTTATCTTTGGAGTGCCTTCTCATACAAAACATATAAAACATATAAAATTCTGACGGGATTGGACAGGTTAGATGCAGGAAGAATGTTCCCGATGTTGGGGAAGTCAAGAACTAAGGGTGACAGTCTAAGGATAAGGGGTAAGCCATTTAGGATCAAGATGAGGAGAAACTTCTTCACCCAGAGAATTGTGAACCTGTGGAATTCTCCACCACAGAAAGTTGTTGAGGCCAGTTCGTTAGATATATTCAAAAGGGATTTAAGTGTGTCCCTTACGGCTAAAGGGATCAAGGGGTATGGAGAGAAAGCAGGAATGGGGTACTGAAGTTGCATGATCAGCCATGATCATATTGAATGGTGGTGCAGGCTCGAAGGGCCGAATGGCCTACTCCTGCACCTATTTTCTACATTTCTTCTCCTGGTGGGCTGAAACCAAAGCTAAAGAGCCCCACCTACCATTTACAATGGGTGGCCCATCTACACCCATCAGATTCCAGAACCCCCGCTGGATGTCAATCCAGTCTCCAGAGTTGGCACACTCAGTCTCTGACTCAGAGGTGGGAATACTACCACTGAGCCAGTGGTCACTCCCTCCAGATGTGAGTACTGGGCTGGATACCTAGAATTTAGATATCATATTTTAGTCACCACTCACCCACATTTTAACCTATGTAAACTTGAAATCATCCAAAACTCGGCTGCCCATGTCCTAACTCGTGCCAAGTCCCGATATCCCACACCCCTCTGCTCGCTGACCTACATTGGCTCCCAGTTAAGCAATGCCTCGATTTCAAATTCTCAATCTTGTTTTCAAATCCCCCCATGGCCTCACCTCTCTCTATCTCTGTAATCTCCTTCAGCCCCACAACCACCCCCGAGACATCTGCGTTCCTCTAATTCTGTCCTCTTAAGCATCCCTGATTGTAATCGCACAACCATCGGTGGCCGTGCCTTCAGCTGCTTGGGCCTTAAACTCTGGAACTCCTTCTCTAAACCTCTTTGCCTCTCCATCTCTCTTTCCTCCTTTAACATAGAAACATAGAAACATAGAAAATAGGTACAGGAGTACGCCATTCGGCCTTCCGAGCCTGCACCACCATTCAATATGATCATGGCTGGTCATGCAGCTTCAGTACCCCATTCCTGCCTTCTCTCCATACCCCCCGATCCCTTTAGCCGTAAGGGCCACATCTAACTCCCTTTTGAATATATCCAACAAACTGGACTCAACAACTTTCTGTGATAGAGAATTCCACAGCTTCACAATTCTCTGGGTGAAAAAGTTTCTCCTCATCTCGGTCCTATATGGCTTACCCCTTATCCTTAGACAGTCACCCCTGGTTCTGTACTTCCCCAACATCGAGAACATTCTTCCTGCATCTAACCTGCATCTAACCTGTCTAAACCCGTCAGAATTTTATATGCTTCGATGAGATCCGCTCTCATTCTTCTAAATTCCAGTGAATATATGCCCAGTTGATCCAGTCTTTCTTCATATGTCAGTCCTGCCATCCCGGGAATCAGGCTGGTGAACCTTCGCTGCACTCCCTCAATAGCAAGAATATCCTTCCTCAGATTAGGAGACCAAAACTGCACACAATATTCAAGCTGTGGTCTCACCACTGCCCTGTACAACTGCAACAAGACCTCCTTGCTCCTATACTTAAATCCTCTCGCTATGAAGGCCAACATGCCATTTGCTTTCTTCACCGCCTGCTGTACCTGCATGCCAACTTTCAATGACTGATGTACCATGCCACCCAGGTCTCGTTGCACCTCCTCTTTTACTACTCTGTCACCATTCAGATAATAATCTGCCTTCCTGTTTTTGCCACCAAAGTGGATAACCTCATACTTATCCACATTATACTGCATCTGCCATGCATTTGCCCACTCACCTAACCTGGTCAAGTCACCCTGTAGCCTCTTAGCATCTTCCTCACAGCTCACACTGCCACCCACCTTAGTGTCATCTGCAAACTTGGAGATAATACACTCAATTCCTTCATCTAAATCATTAATATATATTGTAAATAGCTGGGGTCCCAGCACTGAACCTTGCAGTACCCCATTAGTTATTCACTGCCATTCTGAAAAGGACCCGTTTATCCCGACTCTTTGCTTCCTGTCTGCCAACCAGTTCTCTATCCACATCAATTCATTACCCCCAATCCCATGTGCCTTAATTTTGCACACTGATCTCTTTTGTGGGACCTTGTCAAAAGCCTTTTGAAATTCAAAATACAACACATCCACTGGTTCTCCCTTATCCACTCTACGAGTTACATCGTCAAAAAATTCTAGAAGATTTGTCAAGCATGATTTCCCTATCATAAATCCATGCTGACTTGGACCGATCCTGCCACTGCTTTCCAAATGCACTGCTATTTCATCTTTAATAATTGATTCCAGCATTTTCCCTAGCACCGATGTCAGGCTAATTCCCTGTTTTCTCTCTCCCCACTTTTTTAAAAAGTGGGGTTACATTAGCTACCCTGCAATCCATAGGAACAGATCCAGAGTCCCATGGAATGTTGGAAAATGACCACCAATGCATCTCCTATTTCTAGAGCCACTTCCTTAAGTACTCTGGGATGCAGACTATCAGGCCCTAGGGATTTATTGGCCTTCAATCCCATCAATTTCCCGAACACTATTTCCTGACTAATAAGGATTTCCCTCAGTTCCCTCAGCACCTGCTTCTCGCTAGACCCTCGGTCTTCTTGTAATTTCGGGAGGTTATTTGTGTCTTCCTTAATGAAGACAGAACCAAAGTATTTGTTCAATTGGTCAGCCAGTTTGTTGTTCCCCATTATGAATTCATCTGATTCTGACTGAAAGGGACCTACATTAGTCTTCATTAATCTTTTTCTCTTCACATATCTATATAAGCTTTTGCAGTCCATTTTTATGTTCCCTGAAAGCTTACTCTCATACTTTATTTTCCCCCTCCTAATTAAACCTTAGTCCGCTTCTGAATTAAACATTTCTCCCAGTCCTCAGGTTTGCTGCTTTTTCTGGCCAATTTATATGGCTCTTCCTTGGATTTAACACTATCCCTAATTTCCCTTGTTAGTCACGGTTGAGCCACCTTCCCCATTTTATTTTTACATCAGACAGGGATGTACAATTTTTGTAGTTCATCCATGTGATCTTTAAATGTCTGCCATTGCCTATCTACCATCAACCCTTTAAGTATCATTCGCCAGGCTATCCTAGCTAATTCACGTCTCATACCATCAAAGTTACTTTTCTTTAAGTTCAGCACCCTAGTCTCTGAATTAACTGTGTCACTCTCCATCTTAATGAAGAATTCTACCATATTATGGTCACTCTTCCCCAAGGGGCCTCGCACGACAAGATTGCTAATTAATCCTCTCTCATTACACAAGTCCCAGTCTAGGATGGCCTGCTCTCCAGTTGGTTCCTCAACATATTGGTCTAGAAAACCATCCTTTATACATAGAAACATAGAAAATAGGTGCAGGAATAGGCCATTCGGCCCTTTGTGTCTGCACCACCATTCAATAAGATCATTCATCTCAGTATCCCTTTCTTCCTTTCTCATCAAACCCCTTGATCTCTTTAGCCGTAAGGGTCATATCTAACTCCCTCTTGAATATATCCAATGAACTGGCATCAATAACTCTTTGCTGTAGAGAATTCCACTGAGTGAGGAAGTTTCTCTTCATCTCGGCACTAAATGGCTATCCCTTATCCTTAGACTGTGTCCCCTGGTTCTGGACTTCCCCAACATTGGGAACATTCTTCCTGCATCTAAACTGTCCAGGCCCGTCAGAATTTTGGTTGTTTCTATGAGATCCCCTCTCATCCTTCTAAACTCGTGAATACAGGCCCAGTCGATTCAGTCCTTCCTCAGATTAGGAGACCAAAACTCAACACAATATTCCAGGTGAGGCCTCACCAAGGCCCTGTACAACTGCAGTAAGACCTCCCTGCTTCTATACTCAAATCCCCTAGCTATGAAGGCCAACATGCCATTTGCCTTCTTCACCGCCTGCTGTACCTGCATGTCAACTGTCAATGACTGATGTACCATGTCACCCAGGTCTCGTTGCACCTCCCCTTTCCCTAATCTGCCGCCATTCAGATAATATTCTGCCTTGTGATTTTGTCGCCAAAGTGGATAACCTCACATTTATCCACATTATACTGCACCTGCCATGCATTTGCCCACTCACCTAACCTATCCAAGTCACCCTGCAACCTCTTAGCATCCTCCTCACAGCTCACACCACCACCCAGCTTACTCTTACCTGCAAACTTGGAGATATTACACTCAATTCCTTCATCTAAATCATTGATGTATATTGTAAATAACTGGGTCCCAGCACTGAGCCCTGCGGCACCCCACTAGTCACTGCATGCCATTCTGAAAAGGACCCAATTTATTCCGACTCTCTGCTTCCTGTCTGCCAATCAGTTCTCTATCCACATCAATGCATTACCCCCAATACCACGTGCTTTAATTTTGCACATCAATCTCTATGTGGGACCTTGTCAAAAGCCTTTTGAATGTCCAAATACACCACATCCACTGATTCTCCCTTGTCCACTCGACTAGTTACATCCTCAAAAAATTCTAGAAGATTTGTCAAGCATGATTTCCCTTTCATAAATCCATGCTGTCTTGGACTGTACTTGTCACTGCTTTCCAAATGCGCAGCTATTTCATCTTTAATAATTGATTCCAAAATTTTCCCCACTACTGATGTCAGGCTAACCGGTCTATAATTCTTGGTTTTCTCTCTCCCTCCTTTCTTAAAACATGGTGTTACATTAGCTACCCTCCAGTCCATAGGAACTGATCCAGAGTCGATAGACTGTTGGAAAATGATCACCAATGCATCCACTATTTCTAGGGCCACTTTCTTAAGTACACTGGGATGCAGGCTATCAGGCCCTGGGGATTTATCGGCCTTCAATCCCATCAATTTCCTGAACACAATTTCCTGATCAATAAGGATTTCCTTCAATTCCTCCTTCTCACCAGACCCCCTAGTATTTCTGGAAGGTTATTTGTATCTTCCTTCGTGAAGACAGAGCCAAAGTATTTGTTCAATTGGTCTGCTATTTCTTTGTTCCCTTTATAAATTCACCTGACCAATGTATATGCCTTTTCCTTGGATTTAACACTATCCTTAATTTCCCTTGTTAGCCACGGTTGAGCCACCTTCCCCGTTTTATTTTTGCTCAAGACCAGGATGTACAACTGTTGAAGTTCATCCATGTGATCTTCAAATGTTTGCCATTGCCTATCCAGCGTCAACCCTTTAAGTATCATTCGCCACTCTATTCTAGCCAATTCACATCTCATATCATCGAAGTTACCTTTCCTTAAGTTCAGGACCCTAGTCTCTGAATTAACTGTGTCACTCTCCATCTTAATAAAGAATTCTACCATATTATGGTCACTCTCACCCAAGGGGTCTCGCACAACAAGATTGCGAATTAGTCCTTTCTCATTACACATCACCCAGTCTAGGATAGCCAGCGCTCTAGTTGGTTCCTCGACATATTGGTCCAGAAAACCATCCCTAATACACTCCAGGAAATCCTCCTCCACAGTACTGCTACCAGTTTGGTTAACCCAATCTATATGTAGATTAAAGTCGCCCATGATAACTGCTGTACATTTATTGCATGCATCCCTAATTTCTTGTTTGATGCTGTCTCCAACCTCACTATTACTGTTTGGTGGTCTGTACACAACTCCCACTAGCGTTTTCTGCCCTTTGGTATTCCGCAGTTCTACAATACAGATTCCATATCATTCAAGCTAATGTCCTTCATTACTATTGCGTTAATTTCCTCTTTAACCAGTAACGCTATCCCACCTCCTTTTCCTTTCTGTCTATCCTTCCTGAATGTTGAATACCCCTGGATGGTGAGTTCCCAGCCTTGGTCACCCTGGAGCCATGTCTCCGTAATGCAAATTATGTCATATTCATTAATAGCTGGCTGCTCAGTTAATTCACCCACCTTATTACGAATACTCCTTGCATTGAGGCACAGAGCCTGCAGGCTTGTCTTTTTAACATACTTTGCCCCTTTAGAATTTTGCTGTCATGTGGCCCTTTTGATTTTTGCCTTGGGTTTATCTGCCCTCCACTTTTACTTTTCTTTTTTCTATCTTTTGCTTCTGCCCCCATTTTACTTCCCTCTGTCTACCTGCATTGGTTCCTATTCCCCTGCCATATTAGTTTAACCCCTCCCCAACAGCACTAGCAAACACTACCCCTAGGACATTGGTTCCGGTCCTGCTCAGGTGCAGACCGTCTGGTTTGTACTTGTCCCACCTCCCCCAGAACCGGTTCCAATGTCCCAGGAATTTGAATCCCTCCCTCCTGCACCACACTTCAAGCCACGTATTCATCTTAGCTATCCTGCAATTCCTATTCTGACTAGCACGTGGCACTGGTAGCAATCCTGAGATTACTACCTTTGAGGTCCTACTTTTTAATTTAACTCCTAGCTCCCGAAATTCAGCTTGTAGGACCTCATCCCGTTTTTTACCTATATCGTTGGTACCTATATGCACCAGAACAACTGGCTGTTCACCCTCCCCCTCCAAAATGTCCTGCAGCCGCTCTGAGACATCCTTGACCCTTGCACCTGGGAGGCAACATACCATCCTGGAGTCTCGGTTGCGGCCGCTGAAACGCTTATCTATTCACCTTACAATAGAATCCACTACCACATTAACTCTTCCACTCTTTTTCCTGCCCTCCTGTGTAGCAGAGCCACCCATGGTGCCATGAACTTAGCTGCTGCTGCCCTCCCTTGGTGAGTCATTCCCCCCCAACAGCACCGAAGGCAGTGTATCTGTTTTGGAGGGGGATGACCGGAGGGAACCCCTGCACTACATTCCTTCCACTGCCCTGCCTGATGGTCACCCATTCCCTATCTACCTGAGTAACCTTTACCTGCGGTGTGACCAACTCACTAAACGTGCTATTCACGACATCCTCAGCATTGAGGATGCTCCAGAGTGAATCCATGCGCAGCTCCAGTGCCACAATGCGGTCTGTCAGGAGCTGCAGCTGGATACACTTCTCACACATGTACTCGTCAGGGACACTGGAAGCGTCCCTGGCTTCCCACATAGCACAGGAGGAGCATGACATGGATCTGAGCTCTCCTGCCATGACTTAACCCTTAATTAATTTAATTTGGCAGCAATGCCAAAGGCTTCCTACTGATAAAGGAAAAGAAAAAGAAGAGAAACTACTCAACAATCACCAGCCAATCATTTACCCCCTTGGCTGTGACGTCATCCTTCGATTTCTTTTTACTTCTTTTTTGCCTTCTCTCCCTGCTGCAGCTGCACCAGCTGGCTCCTCCTTGATGTTGGGCCTTTTATAGGCCCCCCCCCAGACTCCCGCTGCTCAGACTGCCGCTCCTCCTCGATGTTGGGCCTTTTATAGGCCCCCCCCCCCCAGACTCCTGATGCAGACTGCCACTCCTCCTCGACCTTGGCCTTTTTATAGACCTCCCCTGGACTCCCGCTGCTCGGACTTCCGCTCTTCCTCCGACATTGGGACTTTTATTGGCCTCCCCCGGACTCCCGCTGCTCAGACTGCCAGGAAATCATCCTCCACAGTATTGCTATCAATTTGGTTAGCCCAATCTATATGTAGATTAAAGTCAACCATGATAACTGCTGTGCCTTTACTGCATGCATCCCTAATTTCATGTTTGATGCCATCCCCAACCTCACTACTACTGTTTTCGAGGTCTGTACACAGCTCCCACTAATGTTTTCTGCCCTTTGGTGTTTCGCAGCTCTACCCATATAGATTCCATATCATCCAAGCTAATGTCCTTCCTTATGATTGCGTTAATCTCCTCATTAACCAGTAACGCTACCCCACCTCCTTTTCCTTTCTGTCTATTCTTCCTGTATATTGAATACCCCTGGATTTTGAGTTCCCAGTCTTAGTTACCCTGGAGCCATGTCTCCATAATCCTAATTACATCAGATCCTTTAACAGCTGCCTGCGCAGTTAATTCATCCACCTTATTACGAATACGCCTCGCATTGAGGCACAGAGCCTTTAGGCTTGTCTTTTTAACACAATTTGCCCCTATAGAATTTTGTTGTTCTGTGGCCCTTTTTGATTTTTGCCTTGGGTTTCTCTGCCCTCCACTTTTACTTTCCTTCTTTCTATCTTTTGCTTCTGCCCCCATTCTACTTCCCTCTGAGTTCCTGCATAGGTTCCCATCCCCCTGCCATATTAGTTTAACCCCTCCCCAACAGCACTAGCAAACACTCCCCCTAGGATATTGGTTCCGGTCCTGCTCAGGCGCAGACTGTCCGGTTTGTACTGGTCCCACCTCCCCCAGAACCGGTTCTAATGTCCCACGAATTTGAATCCCTCCCTCCTGCACCACTCTTCAAGCCATGTATTCATCTTAGCTATCGTGCAATTCCTACTCTGACTAGCACGTGGCACTGGTAGCAATCCTGAGATTACTACCTTTGAGTTCCTACTTTTTAATTTAACTCCTAGCTTTCTAAATTCAGCTTGTAGGACCTCATCCCGTTTTTTACCTATATAGTTGGTAGATATATGCACCACGACAACTGGCTGTTCACCCTCCCCCTCCAAAATGTCCTGCAGCCGCTCTGAGACATCCTTAACCCTTGCACCAGGGAGGCAACATACCATCCTGGAGTCTCGGTTGCGGCCGTTGAAACGCCTATCTATTCACCTTACAATAGAATCCCCTATCACTATAACTCTCCCCCTCATTTTCCTGCCCTCCTGTGCAGCAGAGTCACCCCTGGTGGCATGAACTTGACTGCTGCTGCCTTCCCCTGATGAGCCACCTCCCTCAACACATCCAAAATGGTATATCTGTTTTGGAGGGAGGTGACCGCAGGGGACCCCTGCACTACCTTCCTTCCCCTGCTCTTCCTGATGGTCACCCATTACCTATCTGCCTGTGTAACTTCTAACTGCGGTGTGACCAGCTCACTAAACGTGCTACCCACGACGTCCTCAGCATCGCGGATGCTCCAGACTGCATCCTTAAAACCTACCTCTTTGACCAAACTTTTGTTCATCTGCCCTAATTTCTTCTTATGTGGCTTGGTGTCAAATGTTTGTCTTATAATAATCCTGTGAAGCATCTTGGGATGTTTAACTATGTTAAAAGTGCTATATAAATACAACTTGTTGTTGTTGTGGTTGTCTAGACTGGAACTCCAACGCTTCTCTGATTTTGAGGTGGGAATGCTACCACTAAGTCAAAGGCTGATGTGTAGAGAGATGTGATAACAGCAAACTTAGATAATATCAACGGGATTAAACAAAGTCAACATGGATTTATGAAAGGAAAATCATGTTTGACAAACCTACTGCAGTTTTTTGAGGATGTAACTGATAGAATAGATAAGGGAGCACCAGTGGATGTAGTGTATTAGTATTTTCAGAAGGCCTTTGATAAAGTCCCACATAACAGGTTAATGTGCAAAATTAAAGCACATGGGATTGGGGGATTGGTGGTCTTGGGGGTCAGGTTCACTTCTGACCTTCTGAGCGGTTCGAATCGCTCCCACTCCCTGGGTTCTAGACTTTGGATTTATTTGGGGATGTGACAAAGTGCAAGAGACAACTGGTTTTGGTGCAAAGAACTTTGATTTTATTAAGGACAAGAAAGTACAATGTCAAAACTTGCAATCACTAGACTGAAGAGCACTATATCACACGTTCAAAAGGGATTACAGGAAATAATACACCTCCCACCTCCCAGTGCCTAACTCTGACTAGTTTGAACTCCGGGGCAAACAGGGATTCTGCTCACCAATCCTTTTATTGTCAGTTGGCGGTGGTTCGCGATTTCGGGGTTCGCTGGACTCTGTAGGTTCTGTTTGTCGTACCCCGAATGTCGTGGAAGACTTCTTACTGCATAGTCTTTAGTTGGGTGGTGTCCGCTGATACGGTAGGGCGCGTATTGGACTTATGGGGTGAGTACCCACTTTCTTCCGTCAGCAGTAGGTTTTAAAGTTCTTTGAGGTAATGTTTCACTTGTTGGTAGCTAGGAACAGATTGTAGAATGGAAACTTACGAATCTTCGCTTTCTTCTTGAGAAGCTTTGTTCTTAGAATTTATTGATCGCGGTGGTTTCGATGTTACCACATTGGCTGTGATCAGTTATTGGGAACTGCTTTTCTCTGCCTTGATGATGTACTTCCTTCTTCTTCGGTAGCAGAGCAGTGTAGCCCAGGAGTGTTGTCGAGGCTGAAGATGTTGATACTCAGAAGAGCTGCATAGAAGGCTGTGTAGCAAGTTCTCTGGAAGGCTCGTTAAAGCTGCTGTGGTGGTCTCTTCCTTTTTCCTCTGTTTTTCTCTTCCTCCACTCATTAAAAACAGGGCTCCAGTTATACTTTGGGAGTTGTTCTAATCTGCGTGCCAAATCAGCCCCGATTCTTTGTCTTAATTTTGGCGGGCTTGATACTTCTTTGTCATATTTTGGCGGGCTCATTAATGGTAATCTGTTTCGGATGTGTCGATCTGTCGAATTTGTTTCTCGATCAGGAAAATTAGTTTTGGTATTTATGATGTCTGCCGAGGCCTGGGTTTTCCATGCGGGCTGGATGGGCCATTAACATTATGTATGCGCTGGATGGGTTTCTTGCTCAGAGCAATGGCTGGCTATCTCTGGGTTGATTGTTGCTATGTTAATGTCTCCCGGGGAGAAGGGTTTTCGAGTTTACACAATTCTCCAGACAATTTGTTTAGCTTCAATACCCCAGATGGTTTCAATACCCAAAGACTGGCTTCTTTGGAGGCTAGTTGTCCCTTAGTTTTTCAGCCCTTTTCACACGGACCCAATGTGCCTCGTAAAATCCCAAATTTGGTTAAAACTCATAGTTTCTTCCATGTGCATTTTAGGATCCCAAACTTTCTGGTTGATAGTCCCAAATTGAATTTCCTTTCCAATGAGTCCAAACACTGGTGGGGACGGTGGAGGGGGATTTTGCAATCTTACAGAGTAATGTATTGGCATGGATTGAAAATTGGTTAACTGATAGGAAACAGAGAGTAGGAATAAATAGGTCTTTTTCGGGTGGCAGTGACTAGTGGGGTATCATAGGGATTAGTGCTTGGGCCCCAGATATTTACAATATATATAAATGATTTGGATGAGGGAACCAAATGTAATATTTCCAAGTTTGCTGACGACACAAAACTAAGTGGGATTGTGAGTTGTGAGGAGGATGCAAAGATGCTGCAAGACGATTTAGATAGGTTGAGCAAGTGGGAAAACACATGGCAGATGCAGTATAACATGGGTAAATGTGAAGTTATTGACTTTGATAGGAAAAACTTAAGGACAAAGTATTATTTAAATGGTGATGGCTTAAATTGGGAAGTGTCGATGTACAGAGGAACCTGGGTGTCTTTGTACGCCAGTCATTGAAAGCAAACATGCAGGTGCAGCAAGCAGTTAGGAAGGCAAATGGTATGTTGGCCTTCATTGCAAGAGGATTTAAGTACAGGAGCAAGGATGTCTTACTACAGTTATACAGGGCCTTAATGAGACTGCACCTGGAGTATTGTGTGCAGTTTTGGTTTCCTTACCTAAGAAAGGATATACTTGCCACAGAGGGAGTGCAGCGAAGGTTCACCAGACTGATTCTTGGGATGGCAGGACTGTCGTATGAGGAGAGATTGGGTCGACTAGGCCTGTATTCACGAGAGTTTAGAAGAATGAGAGGGGATCTCATTGAAACATGTAAACTTCTGACTGGGTTGGATAGACTGGATGTGGGGAGGATGTTTCCCCTGGCTGGGAAGTCTAGAACAAGGGGGTCACAGTCTCAGGATACGGGGTAGGAAATTTAGGACCGAGATGAGGAGAAATTTTTTCACTCAGTGTGGTGAACCTGTGGAATTCTCTACCACAGAATGCTGTGGAGGCCAAGTCACTGAATATATTTAAAAGGGAGGGAGAGAGAAAACAGGGAATTATAGACCGGTCAGCCTGACATCGGTAGTGGGTAAAATGATGGAATCAATTATTAAGGATGTCATAGCAGTGCATTTGGAAAGAGGTGACATGATAGGTCCAAGTCAGCATGGATTTGTGAAAGGGAAATCATGCTTGACAAATCTTCTGGAATTTTTTGAGGATGTTTCCAGTAGAGTGGATAAGGGAGAACCAGTTGATGTGGTATATTTGGACTTTCAGAAGGCGTTCGACAAGGTCCCACACAAGAGATTGATGTGCAAAGTTAGAGCACATGGGATTGGGGGTAGTGTACTGACATGGATTGAGAACTGGTTGTCAGACAGGAAGCAAAGAGTAGGAGTAAATGGGTACTTTTCAGAATGGCAGGCAGTGACTAGTGGGGTACCGCAAGGTTCTGTGCTGGGGCCCCAGCTGTTTACACTGTACATTAATGATTTAGATGAGGGGATTAAATGTAGTATCTCCAAATTTGCGGATGACACTAAGTTGGGTGGCAGTGTGAGCTGCGAGGAGGATGCTGTGAGGCTGCAGAGCGACTTGGATAGGTTAGGTGAGTGGGCAAATGCATGGCAGATGAAGTATAATGTGGATAAATGTGAGGTTATCCACTTTGGTGGTAAAAACAGAGAGACAGACTATTATCTGAATGGTGACAGATTAGGAAAAGGGGAGGTGCAAAGAGACCTGGGTGTCATGGTACATCAGTCATTGAAGGTTGGCATGCAGGTGCAGCAGGCGGTTAAGAAAGCAAATGGCATGTTGGCCTTCATAGCAAGGGGATTTGAGTACAGGGGCAGGGAGGTGTTGCTACAGTTGTACAGGGCATTGGTGAGGCCACACCTGGAGTATTGTGTACAGTTTTGGTCTCCTAACCTGAGGAAGGACATTCTTGCTATTGAGGGAGTGCAGCGAAGGTTCACCAGACTGATTCCCGGGATGACGGGACTGACCTATCAAGAAAGACTGGATCAACTGGGCTTGTATTCACTGGAGTTCAGAAGAATGAGAGGGGACCTCATAGAAACATTTAAAATTCTGACGGGGTTAGACAGGTTAGATGCAGGAAGAATTTTCCCAATGTTGGGGAAGTCCAGAACCAGAGGTCACAGTCTAAGGATAAGGGGTAAGCCATTTAGGACCGAGATGCGGAGGAACTTCTTCACCCAGAGAGTGGTGAACCTGTGGAATTCTCTACCACAGAAAGTTGTTGAGGCCAATTCACTAAATATATTCAAAAAGGAGTTAGATGAGGTCCTTACTACTAGGGGGATCAAGGGGTATGGCGAGAAAGCAGGAATGGGGTACTGAAGTTTCATGTTCAGCCATGAACTCATTGAATGGCGGTGCAGGCTAGAAGGGCCGAATGGCCTACTCCTGCACCTATTTTCTATGTTTCTATGTTTCTATGTTTCTATAGATAAATTTCTAGAAACAAAAGACATCAAGGGGTATGGGGAAAAAGCGAGAATATGGTGTTGAGATAGAGGATCAGCCATGATCATATTGAATGGTGGTGCAGACTCGAAGGGCCAAATGGCCTATTACTGTTCCTATTTTCTATGTTTCTATGTTTCTATGTACAGATGGAGAAAATGTATTCATTTCACAACTTTTATTAACTGAACATGCTTTGCTATACGTGTGCTGCCTCCTTTCTTTGGCTTTAGGCTGTTGGCACATCTGCTCCAATTACATAAGAACATAAGAAATTGGAGCAGGAGTAGGTCATACGGCCCCTCGAACCTGCTCCATCATTCAATAAGATCATGGTTGATCTGATCTTGGCCTCATCTCCAATTTCCTGCCTGTTCCCCATAACCCTTGACTCTCCTTTAGTTCAAGAAACTGTCTATCTCAGCCTTGAATACATTCAATGACTCTGCCTCCACAACTCTCTGGGGTAAAAAATTCCAAGATTCATGACCCTCTGAGAGAAGACATTCCTCCTGATCTCCATCTTAAATGGGCGACCCCTTATATTGAACTATGTCCCATAGTTCTAGATTCCCCCACGAGGGGAAACATCCTCTCAGCATCTACTCTGTCAAGCCCTCTCAGAATCTTATATGTTTCAATAAGATCACCTCTCATTCTTCTAAACTCCAATGACTACAGGCCCAACCTGCTCAACCTTTCCTCATAAGACAACCCCTTCATCCCAGGAATCAACCCAGTGAACCTTCTCTGAACTGCCTCCAATGCATGTATATCCCTCCTTAAATAAGGAGGCCAAAACTGTACGCAGTACTCTAAGTGTGGTCTCACCAATGCTCTATACAGTTGTAGCAAGACTTGCCTACTTTTATTGTCCATCCCACTTGCAATAAAGGCCAGCATTCCATTTGCCTTCCTAATTCTTTGCTGTATTTGCAAGCTAACATTTCGTGTTTTATGTACGAGGACACCCAGATCCCTCTGTTCCACAGCATTCTGTAGTCTCTCTCCATTTAAATAATATTGTGCTTTTCTATTCTTCCTACCAAAGTGGATAACCTAACATTTTCCCACATTATACTCCATCTGCCAAATTTTTGCCCACTCACTTAACCTGTCTATAGTTAAAACGGTGCACCTACCTGAGGTGCACTGACTTTGTAGATGAAAAACGGCGCCGGAAACTTACCTTACTCCTTTTCTCCCCGCTCCTTGGACGTCATAGGCCTTGGTGTGGAGCAGCGCAAGTAGTCAGGGATGGAGCCTGGTCCCGGTGCTGAAAACAGTGCTGGGACCTCTGCACATTCATGCTAGAGTGTGCGCGCATGTGCAGTAGCTCCTCGCCCCAGAATCTGTGTGCGTGTGCTGCAGGCTGTGTGGGAGGGGCCCGAAGCAACAGTAGACTCTGTGCAACATTACCCAGCTGCTAATGTTTTTCTGCAGTAAAGCTTTGCTGAAGGTAGGACTTCTATTATTTATTTGTTTATTTATTTATTGATTGATTATATGGTCCTAAATTCTTGTTTAATTTACATTCAAGTTTACTCTTCATCTGCTTTCAAAAGGAATTCTGTAAAATAGTTTGGCTGAAACTCTAATTCACAGGACTTGTTTTCATGTATTTGCTAGTTTACCAATCCGTTTTTAATCAAGTTGTTTAGTGCTTTGTAAGTTTTGGTGCAAGGTGCAGGTCCTCACAGTTCCCTTGTATTTTTTTATTTGTTATTGAATGCTTATTTTTGTCCTTTGTTTAGTGCTTGGTGCTTTAAATGTACTTATGCTTCTTTAATGTTGTTGTGAAGATGTTTAGTGCTTTGCAAAATCCTCTCACTTCCCTTCCCCCAACCTCCCCATCCCTGGCTACCTGCGCTGATTTCTTAACTCACCGAAAGGTTTTTCTGTGCCACCACAAGTGGTCACATACGCTGGCCTAAGTTAGTTTGGAGTAACTTTTAGCCTGCTAAACTTGCTTAAATGGCCAAAACAGATGTAAGTGGCTGGTAACGCCCCCTTTTGAAAAAAAAAACGAGATAGGAAAAAAACGAACTAACTCACTTACACATGAGCAAATTAAATGGGCAGAATTGCAACTTTTAAGATACTCCAAAAAAATCTAGTTGCTCCAAAAAAAACGGAGCAACTCCTGGGCAAACTTGGGCCCCATATCCCTTTGCAGACCCTTTGACCGGAATCTTCCCAGCCCTGCGAGTGCAGGTTTGGAGACGTGATTGACAGCGGTTCAGGATCCCGCTCTGAACCCACCTCCGTGTGAGTTTATCAGGTGTCATATCTGTGTTTGGATAGCAGACCCGACAGCAAGTGACGGGACAGGAAAGTAACATTATTAAAAAGTACTTAAATGCTAGTTAAGAGGCTTAAAAGTAGGCACTTACAATTTCATCAGCCTTTTGATGAGTTTGCCATCCCTCGGGTTTCACGCCAGGTAAGTGGAGTCGGGTTCTCAGTGACTCTCTAATGCTTTGGCTAGTTGACAGCTGCAGAAGTGGTATAAAAGCTACCATTTCACAGCTGTTCACTTTCCAATGTCAGAAGCTGAAGCCTTCAGGTTTTGTAAAAGATTTTTGAGCTGTATGCACTTTGGAAGTGTCATGTATCTCATACTACTGTACATAACAGTATCTTACCATGCTATACATGACTGTAACTAGAGATGACCTGTAACCACTAGCTTACCTTACCACCAGGGGTGCACTTGCAGGAGACAATGGATTCCTGTCCCAGACAGGTGTATAAGGACAGGTCTCAGGCAAGTGTGGCATTCGAGAGCTGTGTAATAAAGGTGCATGTCCTGAGTGACCTTAACTTCAGCATGTGCCTCGTGTGAGTCTGTACTGCAGGGACAGGACTTAACAGTGGCGACAAGGATGGGATTACAGAATCCATAGAATGGCGACCAACGGCTCAGATGAAAAATACAATGCTGGAGATAATTGGGAGGACTTTATAGGAAGACTCCAGCAAAGCTTCGTAACCAAAGACTAGTTAGGCGATGAGAAGGCAGACCAGAGAAGAGCCCATCTCTTGACCAGCTGTGTCTCGAAAACATACATCTTAATGAAGGACCTGCTGGCACCCGAAAAACCAGCAAGCAAGTCGTTTGAAGAGTTGAGCACAGTGGTAAGAGACCACCTGAAGCCAGCGAGCAGCCTACACATGGCCAGACACAGGTTCTACAACTGCAGATACTGAGTGGGCCAGAGCATATCCGACTTTGTGGCGGAACTTCGGAGGTTGGCTAGCTTATGTGAGTTCTCCAATGAACTAAGGAGAGAAGTACTCAGAGACTTTTTTATTGAGGGAATAGGCCACGCAGGCATATTCCGAAAGCTCATAGAGACCAAGAACTTGACCCTAGAGGCAGCAGCACTGGTTGCACAGACATTCCTGGCAGGAGAAGAAGAAACGAGGTTGATCTACACTGCGGGTACGACAACTAACAAAACATCTGAACAAGGGGTTCACAGCGTGAAACAAGCCGCTACCCCCACACACAGTCAAAGGCAGGAGAGCAGGCCCTCAACAGCTGGCAGTGGCGCCAGAAGCCATCAAGGGCCACATGAACGGCCGTTCACACCTCATCAACACACAATGCGAGCAATCAACTACAAACTGAGAGAAGCTCAAGAGAGATCAGCCAGACGCAGCTCGTCCTTTGGAAACAATGGAAGCGGGCTGTGCTGGAGATGTGGGGGAAGGCACTCATCAAGGGGGTGTCGATTTCAGCATGCTGTTTGCAGAAACTGTGACTGTACAGGGCATCTGGCCCACATGTGCAGAAAAATGGCAGCTCGGCTGGTATACGAATCGGAAGGGTCGGAAAGCGGACCAGAAGACGGTGGGGACAGTACCCGGGACACCGAGGTACAGCGGGTCAATACGATCAATGGCCACTGCTCTTACAACAAGATGCCTCCAATAATGATGAGGGTCCTACTCAACATGATACCCATCAACATGGAGCTGGATACGGGAGCGAGTCAATCTCTCATGAGCGCTCAACAATTTGAACAGCTGTGGCCGCACAAAAGGGACAGACCAAAGCTCACAAGGGTTGACACCAAGCTAAGGATCTATACCAAAGAAATCATTCCAGTCTTTGGCAGTGCCATGCTCTCAGTCACACACAAAGGGACAGTGAACCGACTTTCCCTGTGGATTGTCCCCGGAGATCTCCCAGCACTGCTGGGGAGAAGCTGGCTGGTAAAACTAAACTGGAAATGGGATGATGTTCATGCCATGTCGTCAGAGGAACGGACCTCCTGCTCAACAGTTCTAAGTCGATTTGAACATCTCTTTCAGCCAGGTGTGGGCACCTTCAAAGGGGCTAAAGTCAAAATCTACATCACATAGGATGCTAGACCTGTCCATCACAAGGCTAGAGCTGTGCCCTATGTGATGAGGGAAAAGATTGAACATGAACTGGACAGGCTTCTGCAGGAAGGCATTATCTCACCCGTGGAATTTAGCGACTGGGCAAGTCCCATCGTCCCAGTCATGAAGCCTGATGGATCCGTACGAATCTGTGGGGGCTACAAATCTACCATAAACAGAGTCTCCCTACAGGACCTATACCCGCTGCCCAGAGCGGAGGACTTATTTGCCACATTGGCTGGAAGAAAACTTTTCTCAAAATTAGATCTCACATCTGCGTATATGACGCAAGAATTGACTGACGATTCGAAGCTACTCACCACCATCAACACACATCGAGGCCTTTTCATGTTCAATCGATGCCCATTCGGCATCAGGTCGGCAGCTGCTATATTCCAGCGCAACATGGAGAGTCTGTTCAAGTCCATCCTGGGGACGGTTGTATTTCAAGACGACATACTTATCACGGGCAGGGACACCAACTCCCATCTCCGCAATTTGGAGGAAGTACTAAAGCGGTTGGATCGGGTAGGCCTAAGAGTTAAGAAATCCAAGTGCCTGTTTCTCGCGCCTGAGGTCAAATTTTTGGGCAGAAGGATTGCCGCTGATGGAATCCGCCCAACAGAGTCCAAAACAGAAGCAATTCGCCTGGCACCCAGGCCCCGGAATGTCTCAGAACTGCGCGCCTTTCTCGGGCTACTCAATTACTTTGGGAACTTTATGCAGAACTTAAGCACGCTGCTGGAGCCTCTCCACGTGCTACTCAGAAAGGGGTGCGATTGGTTTTGGGGGGACGCCTAGGAACGCGCCTTCAATAAGGCACGCAACCTTCTGTGTTCCAACAGTGTTTTGGCTTTCTTTGATCCAGGTAAAAAGCTAGTTCTTTCATGTGATGCATCAGAGTACGGGGTCGGGTGTATTTTACAACATGTCAATAGTGCGGGTAAATTACAACCCATAGCTTATGCTTCCAGGTCACTTTCGCAGGCGGAGCGCGGGTACGGAATGGTGGAGAAGGAGACGCTCGCGTGCGTGTATGATGTTAAAAAGATGCACCAATACCTTTTCGTGGCCAAGTTTGGGTTAGAAACCGACCACAAGCCCCTCACGTCCCTACTATCCGAGAGCAAGGCAATAAACGGCAACGCCTCGGCGTGCATTCAACGGTGGGCACTCATGCTGACCTCTTACGATTACACCATAAGGCACAGACCAGGCACAGACAACTGTGCTGACGTGCTTAGCAGGCCACCCCTGGCGACCACGGAAGGGTCTGACGAACAGGACTGTGAGATAGTCATGGCAATCAATGCCTTTGAGTCCACAGGTTCGACCATAACGGCTCGCCAAATTAGAGCCTGGACGACCAGCGACCCCACGTTATCCCTCGTAAAAAGATGTGTCTTAACTTGTGACTGGGCAGAGGCTCACGATGCCTGCCCCGAGGAGATCAAACCTTTCCATAGGCGCATGCATGAGATGTCACTACAAGCAGACTGCCTGTGGGGCAGCCGAGTAGTTATGCCTCTGCGAGGCAGAGAGGCATTTGTCCGGGAGCTCCACCGCGAGCACCCGGGGATCATTCTCATGAAGGCCATAGCCAGATCCCATGTCTGGTGGCCTGGCATTGATGTGAACTTGGAGCTCAGCGTCCGACGGTGCACCATTTGTGCCTCACTCAGTAATGCCCCCAGGGATGCCCCCCTGAGCCCCTGGCCCACCAAACCATGGTCGTGTGTGCACGTAGACTATGCGGGCCCATTCATGGACAAAATGTTCCTCATAGTTGTAGATGCATTTTCAAAGTGGATCGAATACACCATTTTAAACTCGAGCACGACCTCCACCACTGTGGAGAGCTTTGGAACCATGTTCGCAACACACGGCATTCCTGACATATTGGTCAGTGATAATGGTCCATGCTTCACCAGCGCAGAATTCCAAGATTTTATGAGTGACCACGGCATAAATCACGTTAGGACGGCGCCGTTCAAGCCAGCCTCCAATGGCCAGGCGGAGCGAGCAGTGCAGATCATTAAACAAGGCATGCTCAGAATCCAAGGTCCCACGCTGCAGGGCCGCCTGTCGCGACTGCTGCTGGCATACAGACTTCGTCCGCATTCATTGACTGGAGTTCCCCCCGCGCAACTATTGATGAAATGGACCTTAAAGACAAGGCTCTCATTAATCCTCCCAGACATGCATGAAATCGTTGAGGCAAAGCGCCGTAAGCTGACTGAGTACCATGACCGAAATTCGAGGGGGAGGTGGAATGAGATAAGGGATAAAGTGTTTGTACTAAACTATGGCAGGAGTCCCAAATGGCTTGCAGGGACAGGAACAGGCAAGGAAGGAAACAGGCTACTGGTGGTACAAATGGACAATGGCCAAACCTGCCGGAGGCATGTAGACCAAGTCAAAAGTAGATTTACCAACAACACTGCGGAACCAGAGGCAGACTACAATGTGGAGCTCACACCACACCTGGTGGACAGACAGAGGGAACAACCTGAGGAAAGGGCAATCCCAACAGACAGCCCAGGTGAGACACCAACAATTATACTGAATGAAACACACAGCCCAGGCAAGATACCAGCAATCACACCGAAAGAAAAACAGGCACCAAGGCAAACAACTGAACCACAACTAAGACGCTCCACGCGAGAGCGTAGACCACCTGAGAGACTGAACCTATAAAGACAATAAGACCTTGGGGGAGGGTGATGTCATGTATTTCACACTACTGTACATAACTGTATCTTACCATGCTATACATGACTGTAACTAGAGATGACCTGTAACCACTAGCTTACCTTACCACCAGGGGTGCACTTGCAGGAGAGACTGGATACCTGTCCCAGACAGCTATATAAGGACAGGTCTCAGGCAAGTGTGGCATTCGAGAGCTGTGTAATAAAGGTGCAGGTCCTGAGTGACCTTAACTTCAGCATGTGCCTCGTGTGAGTCTGTACTGCAGGGACAGGACTTTACATGAAGTATTTGCAGTTAACTCTCTACTCATTGTCACTTCCTTGGAGCAACCACTCTCTCCATTGACAGGGCGCTTCTGTCATCTGAACCTCACCTGCCATCTATTCCAGCAGCATCGGTGTCCTAGAAAAAATCTCACCTTGGTCCTCAGAATCCCACCTCAATCACCCCCAACACCATATCACTAAATACACCAGCATCACCAGCAACAACACCAACCTTCTCTGCAATCACCTGATGCTGCACAGTACACAGGGCATCAGCACCCGATCAGATTGCTGTGCGGGAGGCCACTGATGGCCTCACCATGGCTATATTTTCTTCTCTTCATGCTGTACACCCTGACTACCACATGATGCTCCATAAAGCATCTCGACAATGTCCAACCCATTCCTTTCACACTCATCATCATTGTGGGGGTACCCTTATGACTCACCATTCACACTTCACTAAGCCACTTCCAAAGGTGCTCATAAATCTGTCCAAGAAAGCAAAGTCCTGAAAATAAAGATTTCAATGTTTGACAATACATCAACTTTAACTATACATGAACATTGGCTACAGGACCCAAGTGCCTACCCTTGTGTGTTGTTAGTTGGTATGATTGGACAATGATGAGGGTGAGTCTGAGGGGTGGCTAATGAAATGGGGAACTGATAATGTAGGTAGAGAGAGAGAGTGAGAGAGAGGGATGGGTAGAGGTGCAAGGTAAGTTGATGTGAGTAAGGATGTGTAGGGTTAGAGTAGGGAAGGCAGAGTGATGGGGATGTGATGAGTGACACAGCAGGATGAGTTTGAGTGTGGATTTGCAGTAACATTTAGTGATCTATTGAGATCATTGAAAGGTTTGCTTCACTGCAGCCAGGTTCTCCTGACGGTATCCCTGCTTGTTGCCCTCCTGTTCAATGTACAACCAGGTTGCGTTGGTGTCCTGGGGAGGTCTCTTCTGCCCATGGGAAGAGAAGGGACCTCCCTGCGTGCTGTGACTCCCTCCATAAGCATCTGGAGGGAGTCATGGGAGAGCCTGGGTACAGCTGTACATCTCTTTTCAGTATTTGCAGCTCCTCAATGCTGCAGGACAGTGAGAGAAGAACTGTCAAAACCACTGTGCGCATGGTCCTTTTAAGGAAAGCGGGAGATGACATGTCATCAATTGACGTCATCAGACCGGCTTCCTCTTAATTGGCTGGGAAGCCCACATGGCGGGCTTAACAAGCCCAATCATGGGAAGATTCCGGAGAGAGAGCGGGTGTGAGTCAGGAGTGGGCTTTCAACACGCCACCTACCCCAACTGCATTGATCCTGCCGTGTGTGGAGAAATCGCAGCCATCCTGTCCTCCTCACAACTTGCTTTCCCATCTAACTTTGTATCATCAGCAAGTTTGGCTACAATACACTTGGTCCCTTCTCCGTCATCATTAATATAGACTAAATATTTGTGGCCCCAGCACTGATCCCTGTGGCACCCCACTAGTTACAGTTTGCCAACCTGAAAATGACTCCTTTATCCCGACTCTCTGTTTTCTCTTAGTTAGCCAATCCTCTATCCATGCTAATATATTACCCCAACCCCGTGAGCTCTTATCTTGTGAGTAACCTTTTATGTGGCACTCCTGATTTGGGAATGGAGGGCCTTCTCCATCGTCATCATCATCCCCTTCAGCTTCAGAAACTATTCATCTTTTCTGCATCAAAATATTATGTAGGAATGCAGCATGCAACAGTAATTCTAGAAACTCTTGCTGGACAATACTGCAGTTCTCCAGCAGATTTATCCAGGGACAGAAATTGAAACCTCAAAATGCCTATGGTCTGCTCTATTAAAACTTGTGTAGTCCCATGGACCTCATTATATTTGTTCTCCTTCGATGTTTGAAGATGTCTTACTGAAGGCACTAGCCATCACTGCATGGCATATCCCTGATCACCAATCTTGGTAAATGGTATGATGGATTGTTGCATGATAAAAGCAATACGACAGCTTCCTAGGCAGCAAGCATTAAGGTGCATGATAAGGTGATTGGCATTGTACACTAGCTGGATGTTTATTGAATGAAAGCCATTCCATTTAATTAAATTGGTGGGAATTATTATATGGGGCTTTCAATGTCAAGTGTTCCATCAAATGCTCCTTGCACCTGTGGTGTCCCTGCCAACCTATAAATGGGCTGGATTTTCAACTTTTTGCGTTCTCGCCCATTTCTGGGCGCAATTTGCGGCGTAGCAAAAAATTTAGCGTCGGGATAACGTTAGTGCCAGAGCGAGGTATTTTCACTGAATAAAAGTTCACGAGGAGTGTTAACGTTAACTCTGGCGTTGCACCACAGACTTTGTGCACTGGAGCCGAAAGTTCCAGCATTGACGCAATCTGCCATTCTGTGCATGCGCGATTTTTTTCCCCCTCGCTTCTGGTCTTGTCTCCTGTTGCAAACGCTAATGCAGGGTGCGGCCACTTCCTGTGTGAACATGCACAGTACAAACGGGGCTGAATCAACCATTTCACATTTTGAATTTGATCGTGGAGGACGACAATTCCAGACAGCGTGCCAGTGATTCAGCCACGAAGCTAATGAAGCTCTAATGGGGGCTGTGGAAAGAAGATGGCAGGAGTTGCATCTTCGATGTGGTACTAAACCACTGCCATCCATATTGAAGAGGATTTGGAGAGTCATTGCTGAGGAGGTCTCTGCCTCAGACATTGTGGTCAGGACTGGAACACAGCGCCGCAAGAAATTTAACAATCTCACCAGGGTCATCAGAGTGAGTACAATTTTCATTAATGCACTCCTTCATCACTTCAAGAATAAATCTGACACACTATTTGTTCTTATGCTGTTGGTGCCCCTCAGCACTCTGTGGGTTGCCTCCTAAAATACATGACGCAAAGGTAGGCTTAGTTTGGCTTACTATTTGCCATGAATGATCTTTACACATTATTAAGATTGCTTTCTGAGATCTCATAAGATGGCTCCCCACTTCGATGTCCTCCTGATGAACCATGTGCAACTTCCAAGGCCAATAAACATGGATTGTACTACATTCGGATAGTATCGTATGTGCTTTTTTGGCTACATGTGCCACAAGAGCAGATGGACCCTCTGATAACCATTCCCATTTTCCTCTTTGCAGGCAAAGAAGTCTCATAATTGCCGCCAGCAGGTGCGTCCAGGCGGCAGTCCGCCTCAGACCCTGCCACTCACGGACATCGAGGACAGAGTGTCAGGCCTTATCGGCATCACTAGTCAGGCAGCTGCCACTGGGGGCACTGACCCCCGTTCGGATACTGAGTCCTGCAAACTCCCTGGCCTGGGTTGGAGCAATGTCCTGCAGTATCTCTGGACTAGATATAATGGAGTAGCAGCGGTCCTTCAAATGAGCCTGTGCTATGTGACCTTCCTCATGTCACCCTGCCCCCTCCCCTGCTGCTAACCACTCGTTTGTTGCTTTCTACTTCCAGATGACCAGCCACAGGCACAGCATCCCTCAAGGGACCTCTCCATGTCAGGCCATCGTCTGGAGGAGGAGGAGGAAGAGGAGGAGGAAGAGGAGGATACGGATGATCCGACTCCGGTGTAGCATCAATCCACCCCTGCTCCACCATCGGCACTCGACTCCTCTGAGGATGATGTGACATTCTTGGGGCGCGAGGAATCCGAGGCTCCTGGGACCAGTGGTGTGCAGCAACGCAGTGTTGGGTTTGAAAAAAAAAACAGTAAAAGGGAATATTATTTGAATGGGGAGAAATTACAACATGCTGCGGTGCAGAGGGACCGAGGGGTCCTTGTGCATGAAACTCTTTTGGAGTTTACCTGAAAAAACATAAACATTAAACCATGCCACCCACCCTGGATGACACACCAGACATTTACAAGACCCTTTTTTTTCTTTTTTGTGTTTTTCTTTTTTTTTTTGGTTTTTTTTTGGTCACCAAAATCACATTTTTTCCTCCAGTGCCCCCTATAAAAGGGGAGGGGGACACTAAAAGCACCGGCAATTAAAACAAATTAAACTTTAAAACATAAAATCAAATTAAAATTTGGTTGCCGGGGGTGATGATACACTCCAGTCCCTCCGGTGCCCACCTCTCGCAGAAAGCCGCGAGCGTACCGGTGGACACCGCGTGCTCCATCTCCAAGGACACCCTGGTGCGGTTGTACGCGCGGAAGAGAGGCAGGCAGTCAGGTTGAACGACCCCCTCGACCGCCCGCTGCCTGGACCGGCTGATGGCACCGTTGGCCGTGCCCAGGAGCAGTCCTACGAGGAGGCCCTCGGACCTACCCGTTCCCCTCCGCACAGGGTGCCCAAAGATCAGGAGTGTGGGACTGAAGTGCAGCCAGAATTTCAGGAGCAGCCCCTTTAAATAATAAAACAGGGGCTGCAACCTCGTGCATTCCATAAAAACATGGAACACGGACTCTTCCAGACTGCAGAAATTGCAGGCGGCCTGGGAGTCCGTGAACCGGCTTAAAAATTTGTTGCACGGCACTGCTCCGTGCACCACCCTCCAGGCCAAGTCCCCGATGAATAATGGGAGGACTCCCGCATAGAGTGCCCTCCATCGGGGACCCCCGCCTCCTCCGGACGGCAAGATGGTACGCCATGGCGTGTCCGGACGGCCGGCGAGGATGGCAAAGTTGAGAGTGTGCAAGAGCAGCCCGTACAGGAAACCCCTCCGCGCGGAACTGAAAGGCACGGAGGGGATTTCCTCGAGGCGGCTCAAGTTGTGAGGCGCCGGCTCCCGAGGGAGGTTCCGGGGTTTGGTGCCGATGAGGAATTCCGTTCGGACGGGGGTCAGTTCGGACGGGATCTCCCCTCGTGCTTGAGCCTCCTCGATGCACCTAACAGAGTCAGGGCCCAAAGCTGTTTTTAGCGACTCGATGGCATCGGCCGCGCGGCAGACGTTGGCTGAATTCAGGCGCCGCACCAGCGTGCCTGGCGCCATCCAGCCCACTCCTCCGCCATCGAGCAGGTCCCTGACCCTGGTCACCTCACCAGCCACAGCCCTCTCTTCCGACCGCCACATAAAACCTCGGTCGTGGAGGTACGGATTCCCGAGCAGCGGCTCCTGCAGGACAGCTGCCACTCCAGCCGGCGGAGAGCTGCGCTTGGTGGAGACTTTGTTCCAGACCCTGATGAGCTCCTTGTAAAAGACAGGCAGCTCCTGGAGGGCGGTTCTGACACCCCCCCAAGTTCACAAACAGGAGCTGCGTGTCGTAATTGAGGTCGCGCTGCTGGCGGAAGAAATACATCGCCAGAGCACGCCACCTAGGAGGGGGCTCAACGTAAAGGTATCTCTGCAGGGTCTGAAGACGGAAAGTCGCGAGCTGGGCGCTGACGCACACCAACGACTGACCGCCCTCCTCAAGCGGGAGACTCAAGACCGCGGCAGAGACCCAGTGCTTCCTGTTGTTCCAGAAGAAGTCCACCAGCTTCTTCTGTATCTTGGCGACAAACGCAGGGGGAGGGGTCAAAGTGACCAGCCGGTACCACAACATGGCGGCCACCAGCTGGTTTATGACTAGCGCTCAACCCCTGTAGGACAGCACTCGGAGCAGTCCTGTCCAGCGCCCTAGGCGAGCGGCGACCTTGGCCTCCAGCTCCTGCCAGTTCGCCGGCCAGGCTTCCTCATCGGGGCTAAGGTAGACTCCCAGATAGAGGAGATGGGTCGTGCTCCAGGCAAAAGGCCTGAGCTCCTCCGGCAGGGAGTCCACCCGCCACTGACCCACCAGGAGTCCGGAACATTTTTCCCAGTTGATTCTGGCGGAGGATGCGGCCGAGTAAATCTCCTGGCACTCACGCATCCTCCGCAGGTCAGCGGGATCCTCTACCGCGAGGAGCACGTCATCGGCGTAAGCCGAGAGGACGACCTCCACGCCCGGCCCTTGCAGAGCCAGTCCCGTCAACCTCGTCCGCAGGAGGCGCAGGAAAGGCTCCACGCAGACGGCGTATAACTGGCCGGACATGGGGCATCCCTGGCGCACCCCTCTCCTAAAGCGAAGGGGCGCCGTCAAGGACCCGTTAACCTTTATCAGACACTCCGCGGCGGCGTACAAAAGTCGGATCCGGGCGACGAAATGCGTCCCGAACCCGAAAGCGCGCAGAGTTCCGAACAGATAGTCGTGATCCACCCTGTTGAACGCCTTCTCTTGGTCGAGAGATAGGAAGGCGACCGACAGACCAGCCTCCTGGGAATGATGGATGAGGTCCCGGACCAGATGGATGTTATCGTGGATTGTCCGGCCCGGGACCGTGTAGGACTGGTCGGGGTGGATCATGTGGTCCAGCACGGTGCCAAGGCGAGCAGACATCGCCCTGGCGAAGATTTTGTAGTCCGTGCTGAGGAGGGAGACCGGGCGCCAGTTCTTAAGGAGGCGGAGATCGCCCTTCTTAGGCAGCAGGACGATGACTGCCATGCACCAAGAGAGGGGCATCTCCCCGGTCGCCAGACTTTCCCCCAGGACCCGCGCGTAGTCGCTACCCAGGATGTCCCAGAACGCCCTGTGGAACTCCACGGTCAGCCCGTCCAGCCCCGGGGATTTTCCCCTCGAGAGCCGGTCGAGGGCACCGGTCAGCTCCGCCAGGCTTAGCGGAGCTTCCAAATTTTCACCGCCCTCCGGGCTGACTTTCGGCAGGTCCTCCCACAAAACTCTACGCGCTTCCTCGCTGGACGGATCCGGAGAGAACAGAGCCCTGTAATATTCACGGGCCCTGTTGTTGACGCCCTCCGGATCCGAGACGAGAGAGCCGTCGTCGGCCAGCAGCGCCAAGAGCTGCTTACGGACACTCTGCCTTTTTTCCAGCAAGTAGAAGAAGGGGGAGCCGTGGTCCAGATCCCGCAGGAACCGGATCCGCGACCTCACGAACGCGCCTCGGGACCTGACGAGCTGCAGGTCCTTCAGCGCGGCCTTCTTCGCTTCGTACACCGTCCGCAGGGCCGGGTCCTGGACGACTTGACCGAGACGGGCTTCCAGGTCGAGCACCTCTTTTTCTAGGCGCCCGACTCCGGCCGCCCGCCTCTTGGTCGACCCCCTCGCGCACTCTATACAGAAGACGCGGACGTGAGCCTTGCCCACGTCCCACCATAGCCTCAAGGAGGAGAAGCCCCCCTGCTTCCTTCTCCAGTCGGACCAGAATCGACGGAACGAGTCCTGGAACCGCACGTCCTCCAGCAGCCGGTTGTTAAAGTGCCAGTACCCGGACCCCGTCCTCGCGTGGAGCGAAGTGAGCTCCGCCCACACCAGGTGGTGGTCCGAACACGGCACCGCCCGCATGGAGGCCGCCAGGACGCAGGAAACGTACGCCCGAGACACGTAAAGGCGGTCGACTCTGGACCATCCTACTCCAGGCCTCACCCAAGTAAAGGCGCTGGAGTCGGGGTGGAGATTTCGCCAGACGTCCACCAAGTCGAAGGACCCAACCAGGTCCCTCAACTTCTCGATCGCCGTCATGCTCTGCGGGGCACCGGAGCGGTCCCTCGCCTCGAGGGTGCAGTTAAAATCCCCCCCGAGGACAATGCAGTCGCCGACGTCAACGGAGCCAAAAAGAGCGGACACTTCTTCGAAGAAGCGCGCCTGCTGCGGGCCGGGCTGAGGGGCGTACACGTTCACAAGATGGAGCGGCACGTCCCCCAGGCAAACCGTTACATGCAGCAAGCGGCCTGGCACGGGCTCCTCGACCCCCAAGATCTCCGGCTGAAAATGTGGGCCCAGCAAGATGGCCACCCCACTAGAAGTGGCGGTGAGGTGGCTCATGCGGACCTCTCCTTGCCATTCCAGGAGCCACGTGGCTTCGTCTCCCGGAACGGTGTGGGTTTCTTGCAGGAAGCACACCGCATATTTCCCCTCCCGCAGGAGCGAAAAATTGTCAAATCTACGACGTGCCCCTCTGCCGCCGTTGATGTTGAGGCTGGCTATGGTTATCTTCATGGCAAAAGCATAGTGCAACCTCTACCTTAACCTATTGCGGGGAAGGGAGCGGAGTCTTTTGTTGACCTCCATTCCTTCAGCAGCCCAGCGAGGAACTTTTTGAGCCGGCGCAGCTCAAGGCCTTGCGCCCTTGATAAGGGCCCGCCCGCGGCCATGGTTTTAGCGGCGACGCGGACGGAAGCGATGAGCAGCCCCGGCTCGGACCATCTTTCCCGGGCCAGATGGGCTCGGTTGCGGCGACCCTGGCTCTCGACCAAAATGTCCCGGAGATCCTCTACGGGAATGAGGGGGGACTCAGCGGCGGGCACGAGGAGATCCACCGCCTCACTGGCGATGGACTCGAGATCTTCACCCGCGTCCTCCACCGAGTCCCCGTCCTCCTCCGGGAGGTCGCCGCTAGCAGCCGGCCCGTCGACCGCACGAGGTACGGCAAATAGCCCGGCTGCTCCATCCGGCCCTGGCTCTGCCCCGATACCACCCCCAGGATTGTCTGCAGAGGAGTCCCCATTGGGCTCTTTTAGAATTGGTGCTGGGTCGGGAAGCGACAGCGGAAGGGGGTCCTCCTCCGCCCCAGGAACCGGGGAACAAGGAGAGACCCGGCCATAGAAAATCCCCAGGCCCTCCAAGCGCTCCAGCTCGAAAGTAGGGGGCGAGGGTGGGTGTTCCTCCCACTCCCCGCCGCCACCCCCCGGCCCAGCGTGTACAGATTCATTAAAAGTGTTAATACTTTGTATTTCTGCCGAGTCGAGCAAATCCCGGGGGAAGTTGGATATTGGCTGGGCGGGCTCAGGTTCGGCCTTTTCGGCCCCGCCCGCCTCAGTTCCCGGGACGCTCGACCCGGCGGCTACGCATTCTTCCGCTGGCCCCACGCCCCCTACGACAGGCAGATCTTTCACACCATCCCCGGGAGGCAGCGGCTGGGCAGCCTTGACTGCCTCACCCTCCCCGGGGACAGATTCCTCGTGCCTACGGCGCAGTTTGGGGGCGCCGGTGGGGGACACGGGACTCGCAGCGGGCACCGACTCCTCCGCGGAGGGATGTTGTTCCCACCCCGCCTCATTGGAGCGGCGCCTCCTTTTTTTCCTGGGGGGGCACGGAGACAGGGAGACACCCGTGTCTGCCGAGGCCTCCCGCTCCACTCCCCCCTTTTTCTTATCTTGCCCGCGCCCAAACCCCTCTGCGGTATTAGTCAAGGGCTCGGGCACGGGCTCAGGGCACCCCGCGCTCGCCGGTGACGGGGTTGGGCCGAGCGCGGTGAACAGCTTGTCTGGCGCACTAAGGGGACCCGCCTCTAGGTGTTTCGCCTTCTTCTGCGCCTTCTTTCCGGCCGGACGCTCTCCCTCCCCCCCGCCGGAGGCCGTGAAAACAAAGGCCCCCGACGATGCCCACGCACCCACAGCTCCCGGCACACGGACGCTACTAGGGGGAGGGGTGGCGGCGGCGCCAGCCTTGTCCGCCCTTGGTGGTTTGGTGGCTTTGGAGGCGGGGCAGTTCTTGCGAACGTGCCCCACCTCCCTGCAGGCATGGCACCGCATGCCGTCCGACGTCCAAAAGACACGGTAGGCAGTCCCCTCGTGCACCACATTAAAATTGCCCTCTGTCGTCTCTTCCCGCGCCAGCCGGACAAAGAGCTGGCGGCGGAAGGAGAACACGTGGCGCAGGCTGTTCTCCCTGAGGCCAAGCGGTATGGGGTTGATCCCCGACCTTACCTCCCCCAGTTGGTGTAGGTGAGGGAGGAGGAGTTCAGCGGGAACAAAGGGCGGGACGTTTGATAGAATGACCCTCTGCGCGGTGGCCTCGAGAGGGTCCACCGGCAGGAACGCCCCGCCCACCGTGAGCCCCTTTTCAATGGCCAGGGACACCGCCCGCTCCGACCCCAGGAAGAACACAGCCTTCCCAGACATCTTGGAGGCTGCGACAATGGCCGAGGGGCCGACTACCCCAGCCATCGCCCGCACGCACTCCTCAATGCTCATTGTGGGGTGAGTGTAGCTCTTGACCCCGTGTTTCGTAGTTATAAGTCTGAATGGTGGCAGGGCAGCAGGTGGCGCAGGAGGTGCCGTGGATGTGGACGCCGCCTGCGCATAAGTCCTAGCTGGCCCTGCCACCGGCGTAGATGGGGTCGCCATCACGGGGTCCCTTTAAGGGCTACACCCATCCCAAAGTCACAGGCCTTAATGGTCTTTAAATGGCCTCATTTAATAGACTGAGCAGAGGAGCTCTTAACGAGGCACACCTCTCCCCTAGTTGACAATTGGGGAGGGGCCTTGCTCCCTCTGCTCAGTTGTCTTAATTGTTTTATATTTTTCCAATCAATTTGGGAGGAAAAGGGCTCTCAGAGAGAGAGGGGAGAGACAGAGAGTAACAGAGAAAGAGAGAGGGGGGTGGGAAGGGGGGAAACTGCGAGGGCAGGTCTCCCCTCGCAGCTGTGGGTGGGTGCAATCCCCAGATGGCAAACAAAAATAGTCTTTGGGGTGGTCTTCGGGTGAGGGAAGAAGATGTCTTCACCTGGTGCAGCTGGAGCCACACAGGCACACACTCTCAACGATGTTTAATTAGGGTGGATTGATTGTTTCTTCAGCCTGGTAGCTCCAGCTATCCCAGGCTAGGCAATGGGGGAGGGGTGCTTCAAAGGTGTGTGGGGCCTAGTTGTAAGCAAGGCCCCCACACACACTTCCACACACACACACCCCTCGCGATGTTCCGGCCCCCGACTGATCTTCTTTCCTCCCCCCACCGATACAGCAAAGTCTTTTAGGGACTGCACCAATACACCCACCTGTAGAATGGTAGAGTCTCCCTCCTTCCACACTGGATGTTGTTGTTGGTCTTTCCCCCTCTCTCCAACTCTTTGTAGAAATGGTGAAGTTGTTCAAGTTTTCTGCTTTTTCCTCCTCTCCCTCTGGGTGAAAGTTGGTGGTGAAGCCCCTTCCTTCCTTCCTTCTCTTCCTGGGCTGATTCACAGGCCCAGCCAGGAGCAAAAGCAGCAGCTCCTTCTCTCACTGCTCACAGCTCCAACTGTTTAGGCCACGCCTCCACTGCTCCACAATTGGCCCAGGTGCAGCAGGTAATCAGGAAGGCGAATGGAATGTTGGCCTTCATTGCGAGAGGGATGGAGCACAAAAGCAGGGAGGTCCTGCTGCAACTGTATAGGGTATTGGTGAGGCCGCACCTGGAGTACAGTGTGCAGTTTTGCTCACCTTACTTAAGGAAGGATATACTAGCTTTGGAGGGGGTACAGAGACGTTTCACTAGGCTGATTCCGGAGATGAGGGGGTCACCTTATGATGATAGATTGAGTAGACTGGGTCTTTACTCGTTGGAGTTCAGAAGGATGAGGGGTGATCTTATAGAAACATTTAAAATAATGAAAGGGATAGACAAGATAGAGACAGAGAGGTTGTTTCCACTGGTCGGGGAGACTAGAACTAGGGGGCACAGCCTCAAAATACGAGGGAGCCAATTTAAAACCGAGTTGAGAAGGAATTTCTTCTCCAAGGGGGTTGTGAATCTGTGGAATTCTCTGCCCAAGGAAGCAGTTGAGGCTAGCTCATTGAATGTATTCAAATCACAGATAAATAGATTTTTAACCAATAAGGGAATTAAAGGTTATGGGGAGCAGGCGGGTAAGTGGAGTCCACGGCCAGATCAGCCATGATCTTGTTGAGTGGTGGAGCAGGCTCAAGGGGCTAGATGGCCTACTCCTGTTCCTAATTCTTATGAATCCCGCAGGCCATCGCTCTGGAGTGTGAGTTGGCAAAGTCGGTCTGCTGACAGGCAGGCAGACATGGAACTGGACATGGTGGGAATGTCCAGGGAGACCATCCAAATCAGCCGTCAACTCCTTGATGTCTTGGGAAGGATTCCCGTGAGCATCAACAGTCTGAAAGCCCCCATAACGGAGGTAGGTTCGCAGATTGTCAGTGTGAGCCGTGATCCCAGCGAGACCATCAATGTCCACACGAGGCTGGTGGCCTCCAGCAGTGACAGTGGAGTCCCAGAGAGTGTGGCGTGAGCCCTTGCAGAATATATCGTATCACAAGCACAAGCTCATATTTTCTGTGTTCCCCACTTTCACACGGGAAAGTCACGGTTCCGAAGCAGGCCAGCAAGGTGTTAGTTTACATCCTGCTCCGGTTGCTAGGAACCAGCCCCTTCGGCGACTGATTGGCTCCAGGAATATAGGAGGTGATGTCATTCCTCTGGATGACAGCATTCCGTCTTCCCCCACTCATTCGCCAACAAAGCATCAGCGACTGCTGTCACCCAAGCCACCTGTGACTGGCGACACTGATGAAGAGGCTAGCCAATCAGAAGCCAGGCCTTCCACGCCATGAGCTGGTCCAGTGCATACCCAGACTCCATCTCTCCCCCCAACACAGCAGCGCTCTGGCAGCCTTACTACATACAATTTTGATGCCACTTTAATTAGGAGCAGCAAGCAAGGGAAGGTGATGAAGGGAAGGAGGGCAAAAGACGATGGGAAAAATAATGCGGCAGGAATTGATGTTGCTGGATTATGTTGTTGATGCTGGATGCATCATATATTATGTTACAGTATCATTATGTTATAGTATCACACTGGATTATGTTGTTGATGCTTGATGCTGGATTATGTTCTGATAATGTTGAATTATCAAACTGCTGGATGCAGCTCATTTTATTTTATTTAAGTCTTACAATGAAGGTTACAAAGTTTGCAATGTTATGATGTTCAATACATATTTTTTTATCTTAACCATTTCTGTGTAGTGTCTCATTTGCAGAATAAGAGGGGGAATAGTCAACTTGGTGGGATAGAGTGGCCAGGCAACGCTCAAACGAGCCGTTCACTCTTCAAGCAAAGAGTTCAATTACGAGCTGCCGACGAAAGGCTTTTGCAGCGGTGAAATCTCCATGATGCCTCCCCTGTGGTTGTGGTTGTGGTGGTGGTGGTGGCATGGGTTCCTTGCCAGGCTCTTCTTCCTCATCTTCCTCCTTTTTCTCCCCCGCATTTCTCCTGAGGTGGTTCTGCAATCCCCATTGGCAATTCCTGTTCACTCATGGTGGCTAAGTTGTGTAGCCTGCAGCACACCACAATGAACTCAGAGATCTGCTGAGGGGAGTATTGCAGGTAGCCTCCAGATTGGTCCAGGCATCGGACGCGCTGCTTGAGCACTCCAATTGTCTGTTCGACGATGTTGCATGTGGCTGCATGGCTCTCATTATAGTGATGCTCAGCTTCTGTTTGAGGCTTCCGGAGGGGGGGTTCATGAGCCATGTGGCGAGGCCGCAACCTTTGTCCCACTGCATCCAGCTCTGGCCTTGTGGTTGATGCTGGAACATGCCTGAGATAGTGCTCTCACACAAGATGAAAGCATCATGGATGCTCCCTGGATATTAGGCATTGACTGCCACGATGCGCAGAATATGGTTGCAGACGATCTGTACGTTCATGGAGTTGAATCTCTTTCGGTTTCGGAAAATCTTTGGCTTGTGTAAGGGTGCGTACAGTCAATGGCATCCTGAACCTTGGAGAAGCCAGCAAATCGTCCAAAATCTATAGCCCTCTCATTTTGGGTCTCCCTGTGTTGTGTATGGAGAAAGAGTCAGACTGAACACTGTGAGCTCAAAGTAAAGTGTGACCTTAGTCTTTTATTGCAGGTCTCCAGAATGCCTCTCCAACCTTTGAAGCATTCTTAAATACCTGTGCTCCCAAGGGATTATGGGATCCCTTGGGATCCGGGGAATGAGCCCTCTGGTGGCTGTACAAAGTAAATACAAGTCCACATATATAACAACATTCCCCCCCAAAGTCAATAGTAAGTTGATCTGGGGCCCTTCTTGCCCTGGTTGATCACCTCGGTGAGAAAACTGGTGTTGTTGAATCATTTGTTGGGCCCTCGCTGGGTTGCTGTGCAGCTGGCCTTGCTGGGCTACCTGGTGTGTTGGGCCCTGCAGGATGATGGGTTCTGCTTCGTGGTCAACCGTGGTGTCGGTTGCCACTGGTGTGTATGTTGGGGGATCAAAAAAGGTAGAGTCCAAGGTGCATTGCTCAGGATAGTCCGTGAATCTGAGTTTGATTCAGTCCAAGTGTTTCCAGTGAATGAGTCCATTTGAAAGTTTGACCCGAAACACCCTGCTCCCCTATTTGGCCATGACAGTGCCGGGAAGCCACTTGGGACCTTGTCCATAATTTAATACAAATACAGGATCATTGACTTCAATCTCGCGTGACACATTTGCGCTATCATGGTAAGCACTTTGTTGAAGCTGCCTGCTCTGTACCTGTTCATGTAGATCAGGGTGAACTAACGAGAGCCTTGTCTTAAGTGCTCTTTTCATGAGCAGTTCAGCAGGTGGGATACCAGTGAGTGAGTGTGGTCTCGTGCGGTAGCTAAGCAGGACTCGGGATAGGCGAGTCTGCAGTGAGCCTTCAGTTACCCTCTTCAAGCCTTGCTTGATGGTTTGCACTGCTCTCTCTGCCTGACCATTGGACGCTGGTTTAAACGGGGCAGATGTGACAGGTTTGATCCCGTTACAGGTCATGAATTCTTTGAACTCAGCACAGGTAAAACATGTCCCGTTGTCGCTCACCAGGAGATCGGGTAAGCCATGTGTGGCAAACATGGCCCGCAGGCTTTCAGTAGTGGCAGCAGATGTGCTAGCCGACATTATCTCACATTCAATCCACTTGGAGTACGCGTCTCAACCACAAGGAACATTTTACCCAAGAACGGGCCTGCATACTCGACGTGTACCCTAGACCACGGTTTGGAGGGTCAAGACCATAAACTTAGCGGCGCCTCCCTGGGTACATTGCTTAACTGCGAGCATGTATTACATCTGTGAACGCAGGACTCGAAGTCTGCAGCGATACCGGGCCACCACACGTGGGATCTGGCTATCACTTTCATCATTATAATGCCTGGGTGAGTACTGTGGAGGTCATTGATGAAGGTGTCTCTGCCCTTCTGGGGGACCACTACTCGATTGCCCCACAGAAGGCAGTCTGTCTGTATAGACATTTCATCTTTGCACCGCCGGAACGGTTTTATCTCTTCCTGCATTTCCACTGGGACACTGGACCAGCTCCCGTGAAGCACACAGCTTTTGACTAGAGATAATAAGGGGTCCTGGCTTGTCCAGGTTTTGATGTGCCGGGCAGTGACGGGTGATTGCTCACTTTCAAATGCTTCCATAACCATGGCTAGATCTGCAGGCTGCGCCATTTCCACCCCCGTGGTGGGCAATGGCAGCCTAGTGAGAGCATCAGCGCAGTTTTCTGTGCCTGGCCTGTGGCAGATGGCGTAGTTATATGCGGACAACGTGAGCGCCCATCTCTGGATGCGGACCGATGCATTGATATTTATCCCTTTACTCTCGGAAAACAGGGATATAAGTGGCTTATGGTCAGTTTCCAATTCGAATTTTAGCCCAAACAGGTATTAATGCATTTTTTTTACCCCATAGACACATGCTAACGCTTCTTTTTCAATCATGCTGTAGGCTCTCTCGGCCTTAGACAGACTCCTGGATGTATAAGCAACAGGTTGCAGTTTCCCGAAATCATTAGCTTGTTGCAATACACACCCGACGCCATTTGATGATGCATCACATGCTAGTACCAAACGCTTACATGGATCATACAACACAAGCAATTTGTTTGAGCATAACAATTTTCTTGCTTTTACAAAGGCATTTTCTCGGCTTTTGCCCCATACCCATTCGCCCCCTTTTTGTAGTAAGACATGTAGTGGTTCTAGCAGTGTGCTGAGACCTGGTAAGAAGTTACCAAAGTAGTTCAAGAGTCCCAGAAACGACCACAGCTCCGTCACATTCTGTGGCCTCGGTGCGTTCTCGATTGTCTCCGTCTTCGCGTTGGTGGGCCTGATGCCGTCCGCCGCAATCCTCCTTCCCAGGAACTCCACGTCAGGCACCAGGAAAACACACTTCGAGCATTTTAACCTGAGCCCCACACGGTTGAGTCGCCTAAGAACGTCCTCCAGGTTCTGCAGATGCTCGACTGTGTTCCGACCTGTGACCAAGAAGTCGTCCTTCAAGACCACGGTGTGCAGGACCGACTTCAATAAACTTTCCATGTTTATCTGGAATATCGCCGCCACTGATCGAATTTCAAACAGGCATCTGTTATAAACAAAAAGACCTTTGTGCGTGTTGATGCAGGGGGTTGGCCTTCGATGATTCCTCCAGTTCCTGCTTCATGTAGGCTGAAGTCAAATCTAGCTTTGTGAACAGCTTTCCTACCGTCAGCATTGCAAAGAGGTCGTCGGCTTTTGATAGTGGGTATTGGTCCTGCATGACGGTGCCGTCTCCCTTGAGGACTGGGACAATAGGACTGGCCCACTCGCTGAACAGGATCGGTGAAATGATGCCCTCTCGTTGCAGCTGGTCTAGCTCGATCTCTACCCTTTCTCTCATCATGTATGGTACTGCTCTCACCTTGTGATGGATGGGTCACACCCCTGGAATTAGATGGGTCTGTACTTTTGCTCCTTGAAATTTCCCGGTGCCTGGTTCGAACAGCGAAGGAAATTTGTTTAAGACCTGGGCACACGAAATGTCATCAGCGGGCGATAGTGCTCGGACATCGTCCCAGTTCCAGCGTATTTTTCCCAGCCAGCTCCTGTCGAGCAGCGTGGGACCATCACCCGGTACCACCCAGAGTGGTAGCTTGTGTACCGCTCCATCGTAGGAGACTTTTACGGTAGTTCTGCTGATTACAGGAATCAGTTCTTTAGTGCAAGTTCTTAGTCTCATGCAAACTGGAGTTAAGACTGAGCTTGAGGCCTTGTTGCACCACAACCTTTCGAAAGTCTTTTTGCCCTGATGGACTGGCTCGCGACCGTGTCCAGCTTCATTGACACCGCGAGTCCATTTAGTTCAACATTCAGCATTATCGGGGGACATTTCATGGTGAATGTATGCACCCCATATACCTCTGCCTCCTCTATCTGAGGCTCCGGTTCGTAGTGATCCTCGGTGCATCTATCCCCCTCTGCAACGTGGTGGTTTGCAGGTTTAACAGCCTTAGCAGCTTGCCTGCACACTCGTTGGAGGTGTCCCATTGTTCCACAGCCCTTGCAAACGTATCCTTTGAATCGGCATGAATGGAAATGATGATCACTCCCACAGCACCAACAAGATGTTAATGGCTTTGCATTCATCACCTTTGTTGGTGGACTCTGAGACATCTGCGGACGTGTAGCTGCAGGTATGTGTGACCACACCTGTACGTTATGATTCGGAAACAACATCACTTTGTTCACAGTACTTGTAGCAGCACTTGTGTGCTGAGAGATTTGCTTCATATTGTCACTGGTGGCAATGAGCGCCTGGGCTATCGCTATGGCCTTACTCAAGGTTGGGGTCTCTACAGTCAAGAGCTTGCGAAGTATGGTTTTGTGGTCAATGCCAAGTACAAAACAGCCTCTGAGCATGTGCTCTAAATGTCCTTCAAATTCGTAATGTCCTGCAAGGTGTCTCAGCTCGGCGACATAACTCGCCACTTCCTGGCCTTCAGACCTTTTGTAGGTGTAGAACCGATACCTCGCCATCAGAACGCTTTCCTTCGGGTTCAAATGCTCTCGGACCAATGTGTACAAATCGTTGTACAATTTCTCCATGGGTTTCGCTGGAGTGAGAAGATTCTTCATGAGGCCATACGTTGGTGCCCCACAGACGGTGAGGAGGATCGGTCTATGTTTGGCAGCGCTGTCTTCCCCATCTAGCTCGTTGATCACAAAGTATTGGTCGAGTCGCTCCACAAACATTTCCCAATCATCTCCCTCCGAAAATTTCTCCAGGATGCCCACTGTTCTCTGCATCTTTGGGTTCGCGATCTGTATCTCATCGCCAGTTATTGTGTATGGAGAAAGAGTCAGACTGAACACTGTGAGCTCAAAGTAAAGTGTGACGTTAGTCTTTCATTGCCGGTCTCCAGAGTGCCTCTCTAACCTGTGAAGCCTTCTTAAATACCTGTGCTCCCAAGAGATTATGGGATTCCTTGAGACTCCGGCGAATGAGCCCTCTGGTGGCTGTACATAGTAAATACAAGTCCACATATTTAACACCCTGGTCATTGGGAAGTTTATGGAGTCTGTTCTGCATGCATACAGTGCGTTAGTCACCTGGCGAATGCAGTAATGTGTAGCGTGCTGCGAGATAGAGCATAGGCCCTCCGCTGAGAGCTGGAGATATGAGCGATGTTCCCTGTAAACTCGTGGGGAGTAAGGCCTCCTCCCCATACGTCTGCAACCTCTTTGATTATGTTGCTAATGATCAACAATAAGCCTTATTGCAGCTGGAAGCCGTATGGCAATAGCAGCCATGATGAATGGCTCCTGACCTAGCATGGCCCCCATCTTTTAAAATGTCCTTAAATGTCTTTATAAAACAAACTAGAAAGTAATATAAACTTCACAATTAAAAATGTGCAATAACGCAGCGTTCTTCTCCAATCCTTTTAATCACTCACATTGCGACTTTCTCCTCCGCTTTCAAGATGGCGTCGTTAGCTCCTGGTGCGCCCTGGGTCCATCTGGTGTTTCTGGGCGGGTTCTCAGGCAGACGCTAAATCAGACGAAATGCTCGAAATGCTCGAAATTCCGCCCGGGCTGCTAGCGCAGCGATGCACGACGATTTATGTCGTCCCAACGGTCAAAACAGCGGCAGGGCAGTAAGTTTAAGCGCTGCGCAAAACCATTGGTGAAAGTTCATCCTGGGTGCAACATCTTGTGCACCTCGTTTCACGCTCCAAAAAATCATTTTTGCATCCTGCCGAGGCGCTAAATGGGCCGAAAATTGTACTGTTCACACTCTTTGTTTTACAGTTTCCATGGAAAAAGTAATAAACAATGAGATCCAGCTGAATATATCATTAATGACCTTCTTTATACAACTGTGTGCTGCTCTCTGTAAAGCAACCCATTTATTTTTCCATTAATTTACATGGAGGAAAATCAAGCAGGTTCCTTTACAGGCGTGAACTCTAACACACCAACTTTTCCAAAATTTGGTACATCCTGGTGATTTAGTGTGCCTGGGTGCAGATCTAGGAAAATCTCCCATTATTAGAATCACAGGTACTAATGCCTGCTTCGATTGTAGAATGTAGTGCATGTGTTTACTACATAATAAAAATGTCGAAAACATTGCAGATTGGCTTGATTCATCAGATCCTGTTTCTAATAACTGATGTTTAATTGTGTTGTAATATATTACAGCAGTGTTTTATTCACTGCAGCTATTGCAAAGTTGTGATAATTACAGCAAAATGTAAGTTTACTGCCAGATAACCATCCTGTGGCTAGGTGATAATATTATCAGATAGAACAAACCACCATACGCTGCTAGACCACAGCTACATACCTTAAAATGGTTGCTACGGTGTCCAAAGATATTCTTTCGCCGGGAATTTCCTTGGGGGTAACTTCAGCGGAAACTCCGGACAGATGAAATCACAGCGATCCATTGGGAAATATCCGGTATTTATCTTTTATTGTGTTGGATTCCTTTCGGTCTGATCTGTTTTTCTGTCACTGTGCTTGCAGTTTCTTTGTTCTTCAAAAAAAAACATGCCATTCCCACTCTCTCTATTTATGATGCACAACAAAAAGCAATATTGATTCAACACCTAGGAACCTGAGGCATGAAGCAGACATACCCAACCAACACAAATAGCTGGCCTTTGAGTCTGGAGTTGAATTGTTCTTTCTGTTTGGGTTTCAAATAGTTTTTGAGACATTATTGTTTAAAGCATTTTACGCTGTCAAAGTGCATGTCTTGTGGGATTAACATCATTTTTGAGTAAACATTTATGGATAATAATTCTTGGCAAGGACCTGAGTAGTTTGCTAATAATTAGACAGAAAGCAAATGCAATTGGTTTGTACATAATAGTCTTTGTTACCCAAGGAAGCTGTGTCAATGCCAGTAAGTACCCCTCTGCATACCTTGACATATATCATTGACATCAAAGCAAAGTGTTTAACATCATGACCTACGCATTTGCCTTTTTACATTAATTTTCCATGTAATGAATCGGACAGAGAATATATAGAGAATCCAAAGATGTCAACATATTTTGATGAACATTTCAATGTAGTTATATAGGGAAACGAGACTGGCAAGTGCTGTCAGTGAGCTGTTGAGCAGCTAACTGAGGGTTGCTTTTGGTTTTTGACGGTTGCAAAGAAAACAGCTTAAGACGTGATTCTCCTGTGTTGCTGGAAATTTTAGGTGGTCCTTTTTCGGGTGGGATTGTGCTGATAAGCCATGTCATTCTAGTTTGCTTAATTTTACATCTCAGCACTACCCAAAAATGGGGCAATTTTTCACAAGGAAGATCCAGGCCCAGGTTCATTTAAGCAGAATGATTACAAGGGAAAGTGGACTAAAAGCACGATTGAATCAAGATGTGATACCAGATCTAATAGAAGAAGCATGAGGAATGAAACATCCCACATAAGTATGAATAACATCAGCTACTTAATGGGCACAGATGGAAGGGTCAGAACAGAAACAGCAGCAGTTAATCCAGGAAAAAGCAGTTGAGAATTCTTAGACTATCCCAGTTGGCGGATTTCTAACCTTAAAAATTACTGTTGGTAATATTAATGGAGGATCACTTAACACATTCATTCGGTGGACATAACTCCATCTGTTATTTTACCAGAGGTATTGACCCATTTACCTTAAACATTACATTTAGTATTTAAAATAAATGGGTAAACAATTGCATTAAATAGTGAATTGAGGAACATAATGCAAGCATGTTAAGCATTCATCCACTGACATTGTCAACAGTAATTTCAAGGCTACAGTCAATGTTCCCTCTAACTTTTTTTTGGCCCGTATGGCCCCTTTAACGGACTGCATGGGCCATTCAAAATTCCGCACATGCGCGTTTTTTCTATTTAAAAGCCAGCTCACTGGCTGCACGGGACCTACAGAGGCGGGCAGGGGGAAGGGGGGGAGGTGATAGCGAGTGGTAGCGGGGATTAGGGAGAGTGCACATAATACTCTGCAGGATTCCGGTTAAGATCACTGCAATAAGTTACTGGGCTATTAACTGGGAGGAGTGAAATTCCTATCTTCACTAACATTTGTGGAAAATTTGACATGAATAAAAAATATATTAGAGTTAACGATTGTAAATAATTTAATCCATAATTCCCGCTAAGTAGCACTGGTTAGGTAAGTCTGTTGCCAGTCAAATACCGCTTTCTGCTCACCTCTACTATTTCATTAAAATGAGTAAAGACAAGGGCTGCAAAATTTGGCTCTGTAGCACCCGCTGTTTGGGTGTTATGGGTGCTGATTCGGGTCCAAAATGGTGCCTGCAGCATGCATTCACATTTCTGGTGTGGGCTGGACTGTACGCCATCTTAGGTAAGGCGTTAGCCTGGGCGCAGGGAGCATAGGCCAGAAGTATGCAGAGTAAGCAGATCATGACATTAAACAGCATGCAGCACTGCCATTTTGGTGGTCAGTGCTCTGTCTAATGCCTTCTCTTAAACATGCACAGCTGAAAACGCATTCAGCCGCAGGAAGGACCCCTCCACCAGTATTGTTTAAAGGGATCATCAACTACTTAAAGGTTAGCTGATTATTGATTCTTACCAGCGGTTGCTGAGTTTGTGGAATTGTTAGGTATTTTGTACAGTTCTTTAAACTTGCTGTAGTCTACAGGGAGTGGTGTGCAGGTGCTGAAGGACTTTGCCCTGATTTCATGGATTCTGCACAGACTATTTGCTCCCAGACATGGGTATGTAGTAGCAGGCATTCCACTTGGCCTACAGTAAGATAGGGATAATGAGTAGAGGGGACACAGAGCAGGACAAGCTACTTGCAGAGGGAAAAGGAGGGGAAAAGGGCTCTCAATAGGAGTTCATATCCGCCCAGGATGTTCAGGGAGCAATACTCCAACTTGAACCTCAGCGAGGAACAGTGTGTCAGATGTCTGCACCATCTGCTGCAGCCACAACTGCAACCTCAGAGCAAGACAAGGACCACATTGCCAGTCGCTGTGAAGGTTATGCCGACCATGACATTTTATGCGTCAGGCTCCTTCTAGGCTGGAGCAGGAGATACTTAGCAACATCTCCCAGTTTGCCGTCCACTTTTGCATGGGGTGGTAACTGAGGCTCTGTATTCCAAGAGAGCCGAATACATTTCCTTCTATGTTGCCAGAGAGCAGTAGGCGGAGTGAGCACACGACTTCAAGACAATTGCAGGCTTCCTCATGCTGCAGGGTGCCATTGACTACACGCATATCGCTTTGTGGGCACCACATGTAAACTCTGAGATGTACTGCAACCGAAAGGGATTCCACTCCATCAATGTCCAGCTGGTGTGTGACCATACTCAGTGAATCATGCAGGTGAATTCCTGGTATCCTGGCAGCAGTCACGATGCATCCATTCTGTGGCAATCCGTTGTCCCATCTGCATTTGAGCCACCATAACCGCCAGAGGGTGGATACTGGGGGACAAGGGCTCTCCACTCACAACATGGCTCATGACTCCAGTGCGCACCCACGCACATGTGGGCAGCATTCATATAACGAAAGCCATACTGCCACAAGAATCATTATCGACTACACCATTGGCATGCTGAGCAATGCTTCTGATGCCCGGACTGCTGTGGTTGAGCCCTGCAGTACTCGGCAGAACGAGTATCAAGATTCGTGGTGGTCTACTGCATGCTGCACAACTTCACCATCATGAGAGCACAGTCTTGCCACTAGCCATACGGTGACCAGCTGAGGAGCAGGAGGAGGAAGAGGAAGGGAGGAGGCAACCCAAACAGGCCCTTTCTGGCCGGGCTGTCCGAGACCAACTCATTTGCCTGCGATACCATAATTCCACATTCACCCAACAACCTCACACCTTACCTTACCTCTATCACTGACCATCACAGCGTCCACTTGGCCACAATGCAAAAAGCCAACAAAAAATAAATATTCTGAATTAAATTTACAAATCAAACCATGCCATTTTGCATACAAAGGCCAACTAATCACCCTGATGCATTCCCTTAGTGCATTTCTTTCATGTGCCATTGCCTGTCCTAGTGCTCCTATGCAGTGTTAACCCCAGTAGCTGCAGCATGGCTGGCGGAAGGCTGCTGACTTTCAGTGGAGGAGAATTCAGATGGCCTTGGAGGATGACCTCGAGCAGCTCTGGACCAAGAAGGCCCAACTTCAGACTGCACCATCTCAGCCTGGGCTGCAGAAGTCCAGGCTGGCTGTCTAACAGGCAATGTCAAGGGCACTAGCAGAGTTGCAGGGGTGGGATGACAAATGCTGTCGTCCTGAGAGAGGACAACAGTTTTGTGCTCCACTGAGCCACTCCTCATCAATCCTAGTAATCTGTTGGAGAACAGATTGCTGGATTGCTGTGATATCGTGGAAGTCCCTTTGAAGACTGGTAACCACAGCCACAATGGCAGCAGTCTGAGCTTGCATGACTTCAACTGAGCATCCACTGTAGCACCCAGACATTGGGTGGGTTGTGCTTGTGCTGCAATAGAAGCTGCAACATCGACCATCAGAGACTGAATCCTGATTTGGTCCGCAATTTGGGCATCACTTCCATGCTGGAAAGGGTGGGCTCCAAGCTCTGCGCAAAGCCTCGTGCCAAGCTGGTGCCAAACTCCTCCATGCTCCTTAACATTACATGCAGGCTTTCTGGCAGGCCTGCCAATGCACCAAGCATTTCATTGTGCATTCCCACCAGCCTTTTTCTATAGCCTGCCCCATCAAAGTGCTCATCTGAGTCTGCTAGAATAGAATTTGTGTGCAAACTCACTCTCCGAGGAGCTGGCAACTGCACAACCCTTATCACCTGTCTTGGCTATAGGCCACTCATGCCAGATGACTCATCACGTGCAAATCCCACATCTAAACTATCCTCTAAAATACACGGAGTGTCAGCATCTGAGCTGGTGGTTGTGAGTATGAAACTGAGTGATGGTGGTGTGCCTTAATTATCACTGCTTTCTTCCTGTTCCATTTCTTGCTCCTCTACCACTGCAGTACATGGATATCTGAAAGGAGAAAGGCACAAGGGTAGGGTTGTGATTTGAGAGGCAGGGAAAGCAAGAGCTGCATGATTACACCATCTACAGCTTGTAAATCAGAACAGACTGTGGGATGAGGGGGAAGTGGGATGTGATAAGGAAGATTAGCTATGAGGATACCATCATCTTCGAGGGTTTCATCCCTGCCGCTGGCCATGGCCTTTTCAATGGCCACTCCAATGATGGCGACCACCGTCTCTTCAATTGGGGTAAGCTCATGCAGCCAAGCCTGTTCCCCACTGGTTAGCTCCTGCTGCATTAGGTGATATGTCAACTTGTCCTGCAAGAGAGAGGGTAGTGTCTCAGTAAGTGTGGTGCAATGTGTTTGGATGATGTATCATGGTTGAATAGCTGACAGTGTGTGCAAGCTGTGGGATGTCGGTGTGAGGCTTGCAGCAGTGCTAAGTAGCTGAGGGTGATGGTGAAGCTGTAAACGTGAGGTATGAGTCCTGTTTGATAGATTGCTGGTAGGTGAATGATGGGGTGTGGTGTTTTGAGCAATGTGTGAGGCTAGAGGTGCAATTGGTGGGATATGGCACTAGAGATGAATTCACTGACCTTGACACCGTGTGAGGTCATTGAATTTTTTGCTGCATTGCATCCAAGTCCTCGGGGCTTGACTTCGGGCAATGACTGTCACGGCTACCTGCTCCCGCTGCCTTCGCAGTGTTTGTAGGGAGGGCCTCCTGGCCCCCTCTGGATAGAGGAACTCTCTCATCCTGTCCACCTCCTCCACCAAAGGCCTCTAGTGCAGCATTTGTGAACCTCTCTTCCCTGTTGCACCATAATTCTGTATTCGTCAGTATCTCTTCCCCAGCCACTTCCAGCACCTGCTCCAGCCAGAATGCACCTTCCCTTTAAGAGGTGCAGGTTGGCTTTAAGTAGGGTCACCTGAAACAGATGCTGCCTGAGCCCCTGAGATTTCCAGCATGTTCTGTTTTCATTTAAGTAGTGCAGGCTAGCTTTAAGTGGTGCTAGCCTTGCACGATCTTGGGACCCCTGCTGAGGTGCTCAGCCACTGAACAGCACATTTAGTGCTACCTCAACACTGCAATCATGTAAATTACCAGGCAGCACAAGGTTTGCATGCTGCCTGTTTCGGAAGCAACAGGCGCGGGTTAATCACGCACCACAATCCCCATGCCCATTTTGAGAGACTATCGAATTTAGCATGTAAGAATTTCTGTCCACCTATCTCAGTTTCTTTCTCTCCCTCTTTCTCTTGGCTTATGCACACTTTACCTGTTTCCCTCATTTCAGAGTGAGATTATCAAATACTTCAAAGGTTGCAGTGATTCCTGTGCTGCTGGGAGTAGGAGCTATATTGTTGGGAGGGCAGCAGCTTAGAGTAGAACATGGGAAGATGGCAGTAAAGATGCTTCAGGATGGATTCGTGTGGAATTTTCCATCGTGGATTAAATGGCTGGAGTAAAGTTCAGTGTAGACTGTATAAGGTCCAGCAGGGAATAAGTTTCTTGGATACTCTATTCTCATTCCATATTTTTATTTTCTCATCTTTCTCTTTTCTGTCCATGTAGAGGTACATTTTCACATTAATCCTGATAGATGTTGGAATATAATTCTCATCCTTATTTTCAAATCCCTCCATGGCCTCGCCCCTGCCTATCGCTGTAATCTCCTCCAGCCCCACAACCCCCCGAGATATCTGCACTCCTCTAATTCTGCCCTTTTGAGCATCCCTGATTATAATCACTCAACCATTGGTGGCCGTGCCTTCTGTTGCCTAGGCCCCAAGCTCTGGAACTCCCTGCCTAAACCTCTCTGCCTCTCTACCGCTCCTTCCTCCTTCAAGACGCTCCTTAAAACATACATCTTTGACCAAGCTTCTGGTCACCTGCGCTAATTTCTACATATGTGGCTCAATGTCAAATTTTTATCTCATAATAGCCCTGTGAAGTGACTTGGGACTTCACTACATTAAAGGTGCCATATAAATACAAGTTGTTGTTGTTATATAATAGTCGGAAGAGGATGCAGCGCAAGTTGTAAATCAATGAGTGAAGGAAAGAAAATGAATGGGCTGCTGTTTGCTGAAAATACTATAGACTGGCAGATTAATTTCATGAAACTTGCCGAATAGTCTGGCGAGTGGATTGGAAAGGGAATAAGTACAATGTTCCAGATTGAACTGCAACATTAATGTCACGTTGCAATCATTAATTTTAAAATCGTCATAGCGTGAATCTTGCCTTTTAAAGTAATTTTAATATCGATTTTTTTTTTACTTTTCATGTTCTTCTTTAACTAGCAGTGTTTGCAGAAGCTGGGGCCGAAATTCACCCCGCCCAAAAAGGGTCGCACCTTCCGCTCCTGAAGTATTTTTTCCGGCGCATCGGAGGTGTCACCTCTTTCGGTAAATTCAGCTCTTTGTCGTTTTTTTAAGCGAACCGGAAGTCAGTCATAATGGTGGCATAAATGGGGCGGTAAGTAATCTAGAGGGGCAGAAGTGGAGGCGGGACGGTGTCTCAGCTGCTGTCAGTCAGCAGTGGAGCGGTGATGATGTCAGTACGCGAGTGCGCCACCACGCTCTCCCCTTCACTTAAAGGGGAGAGCCTTCGTCATTTTAAAACTTCAGTCCACTGGGCCACCAGGGAGGGTTTCGGCTGGGCCAGTAGTTTGGCACCCAAGATGGGGTGCCAGGCTACCAGTTGGGGGGCAAAATTGTTGGCCTGACCTGGCAGTCGGCTGCCCCCCCAAAAAACATGGCGGCCGCGACAGAGCACCCTCCCCTTGAAGGGCCGCCGCGATGCCACGACTCACACACTGAAAGCAAGGTGCACCAATAGAAAAAGCTGTTGGGGGCACCGCTCGGCGGATCAAAGATTTTTGGAGCTAAATTTTGCTAGAGGTGCGATGGAGGCGCAGGAGATCGGCGGTGTGCCCTTTGCTGATGCACTTAGGATGGTCGGCAGCAGCGGAACGGAAATGGGGACCGCCAGAAAAGTTTCGCTGGCGGCGGCCATTGGATCGGAAATCAGCGGCCGCTCGACTCCGCCGCCTGGCCACCACTTTCTGGCAGCAAGTGGCCTTTTTGGGAAACTAAATTTCGTCCCTGTTATGTTGTATCATTTTAAGGAAAGTACCAAAAGTTGCAAAAGTATTTTTACAGGAAGAAAGAACTTACATAGTATCTTTCATGGCATCAAGATGTCCCAACGCACTTCACAGACAATGAAGTACTTTTGAAGTGTCGTCACTGTTATAATGTAAGGAAATGCAACAGCCAATTTGTACACAGCAAGATCCCACAAATAGCAATAAGATAATGACCAGATAATCTGTTTTTGTGATGTTGGTTGAGGGATAAATATTGGCCAGGATAACAAGAGAACTCCCTTGCTCTTCAAATAGTGCCATGAGATCTTTCCTGTCCACCTGAGAAGACATTGAAAGGCAACATTTCCAACAATGCAATAATTTCTCAATACTACACTGACACGCCAACAGATTATGTGCTCAAGTCCTAAAGCAGGGCTTGAACCTATGACTGTCTGACACAAGAAGCAAAAATGCTGCCACTGAGCCAAGGTTAACACCCTTACTAAGGATTAAGAAAAGAAATTGGCACGTGTACCTCACAAAATGGAATTGTAACAATACACAGTAAGGAGATAAAAAACAGTTTTGGAACGTTCTAGGGGTCGATTGAGGGTAACCTTCCGGGACTGGGAATTTTAGTGGAAGTCCCACCCCACAATGCAGAATTGCCTATACCGTCCCCTGAAAGGCAGCGGAGCGCAATCTCCCGCATTCCACTTCCTTTGGGGGCGGTAACTGGGGCGCGACTGGGGCGGGGAAAGCAGCCCTGCGCAGATGCTCCGCGTAGCACTGACAACGCTCTGCCCCTTTGATTAAAGGGGAGGTCCGCTGCGCACTCTGTTCGACCTCTGATGTCCACCACAGGGCCACCAGGGCAGCGTGTGGACTGGGCCAGTAGCCCAGCACCCAAGACAGAGAGCCGGGCTGCACAATGGTGACCCACACCATGCTAGGGCCGCCATCGTTGAGCAGACCCGAGAAATGGCCGACAAAAAAAGGTGGTGGCTCAAGGTGCTGGAGCCCTCCCCTTTAATCACCGCGCCCACGAGGCAATTTCCCCTGCGGGGCATTAAGGGGTCAGCACAGGCAGTGAGAGGTGGCCGCGTACACGATGACGTTATCGCCGGTTGCATGGCAGCCTGGGGCGCTAACCGCGGGGCGCGGCGCTGCTATGGCATCGCCTCCGCAAACTCTCGGGCAATTTCCCGAGAGTCAGTAACACCTCCCTCCACCCGGGCAAAAACTATCTTGTGCCAGATTAGTACCCCTCGGAGACGCTATTGGGACTATAAAAAGGGGCAATTCCAATATTACTTGACTGCTATAAAAAAACAATAATTGATCGGTGGGTAGGCAGCTGACATTCTGACTCGAAGTCCGAGTGAATATCAGAAGTGGGCACCTCAGTGAGAATAATGCGTATAGATAAAAATATTTGACAAACAGAATATTTCTGATGGTCCAAGATGAACAGTAGTTAAGAGTGATTGTAGCTTTTTAGTCATGGGTCAGGCATTTATGTAAGAGGGAGGGCTACTAGGTGAAGCTCAGAAAAATAGCACAACTTTAGAATATAACTTGATTTACAACCTCTACCATCATTTGAAAAACCTTGCAAATAGCCAAAGGCTGATTAAAAATTGTAAATTTTGCAGGTTTCCTTGGAATTGCATGGACATTAAAGGAAGTAGTTTGGAATTTCTGAGTTGATTGATTGTTTAGAAAATGAGGATCATGCTATGAGTTATTCACCATAATTTGCATGCTGATATTTATAAACAATTTCAAGAGACTTTACTTCCACACCAATTTCTTTCACACCAGCTGAAAATAACCTTTAAAATTTGAAAAATGCTTTTTCTTTTGGCTAGAATAATAAAGTAAAATATATTTACAGCAGCATTGTAATGTTTCAGAGGGTGAAGAAAAGAGCTCAAACCCTGGCTCCGAGCCAACAATAAGATTTATTCCAATCATGACTTCTAGTTTTTTTTAAAGAAAACAACCCCACCTAAACCTAGTTCCAGATAAGTTTGAAGGTCACAGTCCACATCCATACTCTTGAGCATTTAAAAAAATACTTGAGTGTTGCTGCTTTTCTTTCGTTTGCACTTGAATGAAATTAGATTTTAATGTTTTTAAAAATCATGTATTTGGAATCTCACTTCAAAAGAGATATAAATATTTTGCTCTTGCCATGCAAAGTTTCCTTGAAATTATAATGTGTGAACATTAGCACAGGAATATTTAAAACATTTGTATATAGTTTATTGGTCCACTAGTTTGTCAAATGCATTAAGTTGTATTATTTCAAGGCATAGTGCTAAAAGTACACTTTAGAAACATTTCTGATAGTTTTACAAATGAAACTTAGTTCTGACGAACAGTCTTGCCCAATATGTTAACCGATTTGGTTCTCCAAACAGATACTGACAGGCCTGTTGTGTGTTTCCAGAATGTTTTATTTTATTTCGAATGGAATACATATTTGTAGCATTGACTCTGATCTCATCTGCATTTCCTTCAGCGCTGAGCTGCACAGGACAGTGAATATTCGATGGCTAGTCCTACACATCTACACCCACATTGCTGCTCATCCAGGGGATTGACATGGCGCTGTCAGATATCAATATATCAAGCAAAATATCTAATTCATTTTACTAATGGTCTTAATTTGTGGATCTAGGAACTCAAGCCTGGACTACATGAGGACAATGGAGATGGAATTTCATTTGCTGATAAATTTTACTGGACAATTTAACATGAATGGAAAGTGAAAGGCTAAAGTTTTGACTCGTGCTCAATTTTTCCACTAAACTTATTAATAAGAAGAATTTCACCCCGACATTATTAATATTGGTCAAAATTGGACTCTGCCATACCATTGAGCAAGAATAGATGCAGATTCAATTCCTACTCTTCTGAGTTCCCTTTCTGAGCTGTGCTGAGTAGAGTACATGGTGCCTTTCACCAGGCAGGAAAGAAAGTCACAGAAGATATTCATGGCTGGGATGTCTTTAGCATCTCCTGAGACCAGTGCCACAAGGCATTGGCAGCAGAATTTGAACAGGCCGTGTAGTTGCCACCTTAGTCGTAGACATCAGGTTTGGCAGTCGCAGTGTGGATTTCGTCCCCTACTGGGCACAACGGACATGATTTTTGCAGCGCGACAACTGCAGGAAAAATGTAGGGAACAGCGCCAGCCCTTATACATGGCCTTCTTCGACCTTACAAAGGCCTTTGACACTGTCAACCATTATGGAGCGTCCTCCTCCGTTTCGGATGCCCTCAAATGTTCGTCACCATCTTTCGCCTGCTCCACGACGAGATGCAGGCTGTGATCCTTACTAACGGATCCATCACAGAATACCCAATCCATGTCCGGATCGGGGTCAAGCGGGATCGCCCCAACCCTCTTCTCAATCTTCTTTGCTGCCATGCTCCACCTCACAGTCGACAAGCTCCCCGCTGGAGTGGAGCTAAACTACAGAACCAGTGGGAACCTGTTCAATCTTCGCCATCTCCAGGCCAGGTCCAAGACTATCCCAACCTCTGTCGTCGAGCTACAGTATGTGGATGACGCCTGTGTCTGCGCACATACAGAGGCTGAACTCCAGGACATAGTAGATGTATTTACCGAGGTGGACGAAAACATGGGCCTTACGCTAACCATCAGTAAGACAAAGGTCCTCCACCAGCCTGTCCTCGCCGCACAGCACTGCCCCCCAGTTACCTGGCAAACAAAGAGGAGATAAAAAAAATAAAGCAACAATAAAGACTAAAGTAAGAAACTTACACAAACGCCTCCGCAAAATCATTTTAAGAAAAAGATCAAATCAAAATATTTAAAATCCAGTTAAACTATCAAGAATGTGGCTTTCGCTGAATGCAATACTTTGATATCTGACAAGAAACCATTGGATGATTCAGAATACCTTCATGTCTACAATGTTGAGCCATGAACAATTCTGTCACATCTTACTTTTTTGGAGTGATGCTCACTCCTTTTTACTTTATAATGGTGATTTATTTTGATGTATCTCATAGTTCCATGTGTACAACCTGTCTCATTCTTTGTGGTCATAAATCTCACACAATTATCCTCGATATTAATGGTTCTAATTATAAAGGGTGCCCTGGAAAATATCCAGTTGAGCCTTCTCGGAAATATATTGGCAGATATTATTTTATATATATTTTGAAATTGATTACTTTTTTTATAGTATGTTCCGACCCCATCCACCACATATATGCCAAGTAAAGTGTCCGTGATACTGACAGAAGGTAGAATCAGTAGCACTGTGAATGTGACAATATTTGATGGGAAACCTACAACCAGTTGCACAGATTCTGTGATTAGGGAAATGAAATGCAGTTCAGTCAGTTGTGAAATAAAACATGTCATTTAACTCGTTGAATTATCCTCTATTTCCAAGCATAGTATGAGAAGCAAAGGGTAAAGGAGCCCATTATTACTTCAATAGTTGAGAGATGGGTTTAGGTTTTGAAATGTTGTTAGTGCACAATACAAAGCATAATTTTAACAAGTTGGCTCCTGTAAGTAATAAAAGGAGAATTTTAGTTGGGCGGAGGCATTGTTTAAATTATTAGAGTGAATTGTCCCGTCCTTTGTGAAGCTTTCAGAAGTGAATGATCTATTAGCAACCAGTTTTGAAAACTTCTATCCACCTATAAGTGGAGGTGTATTGATTCACTGGGAGAGCAATTGTCAAATGATTTGAGAGGTCCAAGCTCTGAAAGGATTGCAATGAAACAGCAACCTTTTCTCAGTAATTTCTATACAATGCAATTATTTTTCCTTTAACAAAAGGCTATTTAGGATTTTGAAAGGATAAAATTGACCAATATTGTGGCATTATTAATGTAAAGTCTAAGGAGCAGTAATTGGGGACCGCCCTGCTTGAGGTGTTAACTTTTAAAAGTTTGAAAAATTAGCGGCAGGCGCTAATGTTTTCAAACTTTATAAAGATTTGCCATGTGCGCTACAGGAAGGAAGTGGAGCACTTGATTTTGCGCCCCATTTCCTTCCTGGAGCGCAAGAGGCAGCAGGCGGGGCGGTAGCTGTGGAGCGCTGCACACTGGGCCGTGCAGTGCTGCCGCGTTGGAAGACTCCTGCCCTCCATTAAAGGGAAGGGCCAACGCTGCAGGCTCTACAAAAAAAGATTTATTTTCTCCTCGACTGCAGCCGTGATCCGGCCTGATCACCCCAATGCTGGGCTGATCGATTGTGGGCAGGAAACAAAGTAAAACATTGGAAAGAGAGTTTTAAATTTTTTTTTACTTACCTCAGCCACCTCGCCTTTAAGCATTGGCCCCGAAGCACCCAGCCTCTCGATGAATGCCTCCAGCAGCTGCCGATGTTTTCGCCCGGCAAAGCTGCAGGAGGTGGAACCCAAGTTTGGGTCCGGAGAGCTACCGAGGCGATGCACACACCGATGACCTCATGATCTCCAGGCGAACTAGATAGGGGCGCAATGCTATACTGCCACCAGAAAACTCCCGCCAAATTTAGCAGGAGTCGCTGATCTCGCGGCGCCCAGTCATAAACCCATTTATTTGTGCCAAGTTATCGCTCCCAGGAGGTGTTAACAGGGGGTGCAAAGGAGCCCAATTTCTCCCCCAAACACTTTGGCCGCGATATTGGGTTCCTTACCTCCTGCTGTTTTAGCGCTACGAGTGCTGTTTTACCTCCAAACTGGTGTCCTGCACATGCACTTCTGGTGTGATCATGCCAGACACCATCTTGGTGAGGACGTTAGCACAGGTGCAGTGAGCGTATGCAGAGTAGGCAGATCATGGCGTCAATCAGTGTGTAATGCTGATCTAATGCCAGCACTGCTATTTTGAAGCTCAACATTCCAGCTAATGCTCTCTCTTAAACATGCACATCTGACCATGCATTCAGCAGCAGGAAGAATCCCTCACTAGTGCTATTTAAAGGGATCAACTACTTACAGGTTAGTTGCTGATTAGTTTCAAATGGCTCTTGCTGCATTTGTGGAAGTATTTGGCGGTTATAGAGTTATTTAAAGTTGCTGAGGGCTACAGGGAGTGGTGTGGCAGGTCCTGAATTCAAGGATTCTGCACAGACCACTTGCTCCCAGATATGGGTGGAGTAGTAGGCATTCCACTTGGTCTAGAGCATGACAGGGAAAATGAACAGAGACAACACAGAGCAGGACAAGCTGCTGGAAGAGGGAGGAGGAGGATGGTGTCATGTATGTAAGCTTGGGTTTACTAGCCACCAGGTGGTGCCACTGTTGGAGGTCATTGGGCTGTACGCATGTGTGTGCGGCCCAGGTATAAAAGGCAAGCCATCATGTAATGTAATCACTTTTGGTCCTAAAAAATTAGAGCCAGGTTTGTACCTGTGTTAGTTTACAGTATTCAGTCTATCGAGTTATTACATACATAACATTTGGCGACGAGGTAAATTAAGAACCTTCGCATGCAAAAATGAGCACAGTTGGAATTCTGGAGAGATTCGTGGAGGGAGAGGACTGGGCAGAATTTGTAGCTCACCTGGACCAGTACTTCATGGTAAACAAAATGGAGGAACCCACTGACGCAGTTAGGCGCAGGGCGGTCTTCCTCACAGTTTGCGGTCCGAAAATCTATGGATTCATAAAGAATCTCCTCTCGCCTGCAAGTCCAACGGACAAGGACTATGAGGAATTGTGTGCTCTGGTAGGTGACCATCTCAAACCAGAAGGCGGCATCATCACCTCACGATATCGATTCTACACGCACGTTCGTTCTGAGGGCCAAGATGTGTAGGAATTCGTTGCCGACCTAAGACATCTAGCTGGACCGTGTAAGTTCAAAAACGTGTTGGGAGACATGCTGTGGGACTTCTTTGTAATCGGCATCAACCACGAGGTGATCCTGCGTAAGCTACTGGTTGTGGAGATGCCTAGGCATGCATGCGACGTACAAATACTTAATGCAGATATCATTGAAAAATCTGAACTTGGCAAGTACTGTAAACAAGATTGTATCATCATTTGGCAGAGCTGCATATGGCAGGGCCTACTCGACTGCGTATGCGAAACCTGTGGCTGCTCAAAGTCCGCCAATGGGAATGAATCCGATTTTACCATGTTGGCGTTGTGAGGACAATCATTGGCATCATCAGTGTCGGCTTAAACAGTACATTTGTAAAGGCTGTTTGAGACGGGGGCATCTCCAGCGCATGTGTCCGCAACTGAGCAAGTGTACTACGACACACCACATGGAGGATGATGACCAGTATAGCGCGGATCCGGATATGCAATCCGAGATACAAGAGAAGAAAGTGTATGGACTATATTCGTTCCTAACAAAGCCAACTGATGATGATTAATGTGAAACTTAACGGTGTGCCGGTACCGATGGAATTGAACACGGGTGTGAGTCAATCAATAATGAGCCAGACGACATTTGACAAGCTGTGGGATACTAAGGCTGTGAGGCCTAAGCTGAGTCCAGACAATGCCAAGTTGCATACGTACACTAAAGAACTCATAACGGTGATTGGCAGTGCAGTAGTCAAGGTGTCGTATGATGGTGCGGTTCATGATTTATTGTTATGGATTGTTCCAGGCAAAGGTCCAACGCTGTTCAGCAGGGATTGGCTGGAAAAAATCTAATGGAATTGGAATGATAACAAAGCGTTGTCGTTGGAGGATGATACTCCATGTGCTCAAGTGTTGAGCAAATTCTCCTCGCTGTTTGAACCAGGCATCGGCAATTTCACGGGAACCAAGGTACAGATCCACATGGACTCAAAATCATAAAGCTGGGGCGGTTCTGCACATGATCAGGCAGTAGGTCAAAATCGAACTGGACAGACTCCAGTGTAAAGGGGTCATATCACCGGTCGAATTTAACGAATGGGCCAGCCCCATTGTTCCTGTGTTGTAGAGTGATGGCACTGTCAGGATTTGTGGAGACTACAAGATTACGATCAACCGAGTTTCGAAACAGGATCAATACCCATTACCGAAAGTTGATGACCTGTTTGCAATGCTAGCCGGGGGGAAGTCATTCACTAAACTGGATCTGACGACGGCCTACATGACACAGGAGCTGGTTGCGATGTTGAAGAAACTTATGTGCAGCAACACTCATAAAGGACTGTTTATCTATAACAGGTGTCCTTTCGGAATTCGCTCGGCTGCAGCCATATTTCAGAGGGACACGGAGAGTCTACTGAAGTCTGCCCCTAGAACCGTCGTGTTCCAAGATGACATCGTGGTCACAGGTCGTGACACCGGCGAACATCTGAACAACCTGTAAGAGGTTCTACATAGTCTGGACAAAGTGGGACTCAGACTGAAACACTCGAAGTGTGTCTTCATGACATCGGAAGTCGAATTCCTGGGGAGGAAAATTGCTGCTGAGGGCATCAGGCCTACGGACTCAAAAACCAAGGCCATCAAAAATGTACCCAAGCCTCAGAATGTGATGGAACTGCATTTGTTCCTTGGTCTACTCAACTACTTCGGTAATTTCCTACCTAGATTGAGCACTTTATTAGAGCCACTGCAAATGCTGCTAAGAAAAGGCGACAACTGGGTTTGGGGTGCATCTCAAGATAGAGCTTTTGAGAAAGCTACTAATCTGCTTTGCCCGAACAAGCTGCTGGTACATTATGATCCATGCAAGCGTCTAGTATTGGTCTGTGATGCTTCATCATATGGAATTGGTTGCTAATGAGTCGGGTAAACTACAACCTGTTGCGTATGTTTCTAAAAGTTTGTCAAAGGCGGAAAGAGCCTACAGCATGGTAGAAAAAGAAGCATTAGCCTTTGTGTATGGGGTTAAAAAGAGGCATCAGTACCTGTTTGGTCTTTGGTTTGAACTGGAAACAGATCATAAGCCACTCATTTCATTGTTTTCGGAAAACAAAGGTATCAATACCAATGCATCGTCCCGCATCCAGAGGTGGGCGCTGACATTATCTGCCTCTGATTATATCATTCGCCATAGACCTGGCAGCAAGAATTGTGCCGATGCACTGAGCCGTCTGCCGTTGCCCACACTGGAGGTGGAGATGCCACAACCTGCAGAGCTACTGTTAGTTATGGATGCTTTTGAAAGTGAAGGAACCCCTGTCATGGCTCAACAAGTTAAGACCTGAACCAGCCAGGACCCGATATTATCGGTTGTGAAACGTTGTGACCTTAGTGGTGATTGGTCTGCCATACCCAAGCAAATGGGTGATGAGACCAAACCTTACAACCGTCGCAAAGACAAACTATCCATTCAGTCAGATTGTTTACTGTGGGGTAATCGTGTTGTTACGCCTAAGAAAGGCAGAGAGACATTTGTACATGATCTACATAGCACTCATTCCGATATTGTCATGATGAACGCCATTGCCAGGTCCCATGTATGGTGGCCTGGAATTGACTCTGATCTGGAATCATGTGTGCATCAGTGCAACACTTGCATGCAGTTAAGTAAAGCACCAGCAGAATCACCGCTGAGTCTGTGGTCGTGGCTATCTAAACCATGGTCCAGGATCCACATCGACTTTGCAGGTCCCTTCCTCGGAAAGATATTTTTCGTTGTAGTGGATGCATATTCCAAGTGGATAGAGTGTATAATCATGTTATCCAGTACATCCACAGTTACCATTGAGAATCTCAGTGTCATGTTTGCAATTCATGGTCTGCCTGACATCATTGTAAGCGACAACGAATCTTGCTTCACTAGTCTGGAGTTTCAAGAGTTCATGAAACTCAATGGTATCAAATATGTGAGGTCAGCACCATTCAAACCCGCATCTAATGGTCAAGCAGAGCGTGCTGTCCAAACCATCAAGCAGAGTATGAAACGTGTAACTCAAGGTTCACTGCAGACTCGTTTGTCATGCATATTGCTTAGTTATAGGACAAGACCCCACACACTTACCGAGGTCTCGCCTGCTGAACCATTGATGAAGAGAGGTCTCAAGACCAAGCTCTCTCTTGTCCACCCTGACTTGAACAATCATGTTGAATACAGACGTCAAATTCAGCAGTGGTATCATGATCGTGCTGCTGTGTCACGCGACATTTCTGTTAACGATCCTGTTAATGTACTAAATTATGGTCAAGGTCCTAAGTGGATCGTCGGTACTGTTACAGCCAAGGAGGGTAACATAGTGTTTATCGTCAAGCTCAAGAATGGGCAAACATGCAGGAAACATGTTGATCAGATAAAGCTGTGGCATACGGATGAACCAGAATAGTCTGAGGAAGACACAATCAGTGACCAACCAACCTACCCTCAGTTATCAGAGGACTCCGCTGTCATCAATGAATCTGGACTTTCAATTCCTGACATGGTCATTGCCACTCCCATCAGATCGGCTACCCAGACCCCAGTCATAACAGATTTAGAACGCTCGCCCAAGCTTGGAGTTGAACTGAGACAATCAACTCGGGAGCGGAAAGCCCCGGACCATCTCAATTTGTAAAAAGACTGTTACTAATATCTTAAAGGGGGATATTGTCATGTATGTATGCTTGGGGTTACTAGCCACCAGGTGGCGTCACTGTCGGAGGTGTCACATGTGTGCAGCCCAGTTATAAAAGGCAAGCCATCATGTAATGTAGTCACTTTGGGCCCTAATAAAGCAGAGCCACGTTTGTACCTGTGTTAGTTTACAGTATTCAGTCTATCGAGTTATTACATACATAACAGAGGGTTCTCAGCAGGAATCCATATCTGCCCAGGGTGTTCAGGGAGCAATAATCCCACCTGAACCTCACCGAGGACAGTGTGTCAGACACCTGTGCTTCACCAAGGACATCCTCACTGAAAAGTACCACCTACTACAGCCACAACTGCAACCTCAGAGCAGGGCGAGGAAGGAATTGCCAGTGGCTGTGTAGATCACGGCGACCATGAATATTTATGTATTGGGCTCCTACCAGGCTGGGGGAGGAGATATTTGCATATCTGAGATATGTGAGATATCTGAGGCTCTGCATTCCAAGTGAGCTGAATACATTTCATTCTCTCTGGTTAGAGAACAGCAGGTGGAGTGAGCATGTGGCTTCGCGAGGATGCAGGCTTCCCCATTGCAGGGTGCCATTGACTGCACCCACCTCACCTTGCGGACGCCGCTTGTAAATTCTGAGAAGCACCACAACTGAAAGGGATTCCACTGCCTTAATGTCCAGCTGGTGTGCGACCACACTCAGCAAATCATGCAGGTCAGTGCCCGATATCCTGGCAGCCGCTATGATGCCTTCATTCTGGGTCAGACCATTGTGCTATCTGCATTTGAGCCACCACAACAAACCAGAGGGTGACTACTGGGCAGCAAGGGCTATCCATTAACAACGTGCCTGATGACTCTGGTGCACAACCCACGCACAGGTGGGCAGCATTCATACAATGAAACCCATACTGCCACGCAAAATATCAGACCATTGGCATGCTGAAGCAACACTTCTGCTGCTGGGCCCGCTCTGGAGGAGCCCTGCAGTACTCGGCAGAGCAGGTGTCGAGATTCGTGGTGGTCTGCTGCAAGCTGCACAACCTCATCATCATGAGGACACCAACCTTACCAACAGATATATGGTGAGCAGCTCAGGAGGCTGAGGAGCATGATGAGGAAGAGTTAGAGGAGAAAGAAGAGGAGGAGGAGGAAGACAAGGAAGGGAGGAAGCAAACCAGACAGCCCTTTCCTGGCTGGGCTGTCTGTGCCCCTCTCATCTGGCTATGGTACCAGTAAACACAACCTTAATTCCACAATCAGCAACAGCCCCTCACCTTCACTTCCCTCTGTTACTTCCTAAGCGTCTGCTTGGCCACAATGCTAAAATAAAAGCCAATACAAAATAAAGTTTCCAAACCAAATTTAAAAATTAAACCATGCCACATTGCATACAAACGATAACTAATTACTCTTGCGCATTCCCTTAGTGCCTGTCTTCCATGTGCCTTGTCCTGTCCTGGTGCTCCTATGCAGTGCTACCCCAGTGGCTGCAGCATGGTGGAACACTGCTGACTTTCAGTGGGGGAGACAAGGATGACCTCGAGCAGCTCTGGGCCTAGAAGGCCCGGCTTCGGACTGCACCATCTCAGCATGGATGGCAACATTCTGTGCTGGCTGGCTGGCTGACAGGCAACAGCAAGGGCACTGGCAGAGTGGCAGGGATGGGAGGACGAATGCTGTCATCCTGAGAGAGGATGGCAGGTTTGTGCTCCACGGAGCCACTGCCAGTCCCCTGGGCAGCGCCTCAGTAATCCTAGTAATCTGATGGAGGACAGATTGCTGGACTGCTATGACATCCTGGAAGCCCCTTTGAACACTGGTATCCGGAGCCACGATGGCAGCAGTCTGTGCTTGTGTGGCAACAAGCTGAGCTTGCATGACCTCAGTCTGAGCTTCCACTGCAGCACCCAGATATTGGCTGGCTTCTGCTTGTATTACAATGGAAGCTGAGGTAACAGCCATCAGATGCAATTGTGCTAATGGAGTTGGCCACCACTTCCATGCTGGAAAGGATGGCTCCAATTTCTGTGCAAAGCAGTGTGCCAAGTTAGTGCCGGACTCCTCCATTATGCTTGACATTGCACGCAGACTTTCTGGCAGACACAGCACATTCACTTAATTTCACACTTCAAGCCACCAGCTGAGATACTGGCACTGCGTGTAATTTAGAGGAGAGCATAGAGGCAGAATCTGCCTCTAGAGACAGGCCAATGCACCAAGCATTTTGTTTTTAAAATCCATCTGCCTTCTTCTGTCGGCCACCCCATCGACGTGCTCATCTGGGTGCTCCGCAGCAGAACCAATAGTAATCTAGGGTCAGAATTGCACATCGCCCCGTTTGGGGACGGTAGCCTTCGTGATGCGAGACATCCTGCACCCGGTGCAGAGCTCCTGCCCTGTGACCTAAATTAGAATTATGTCGGGCATTCCACTTCCTCTCGGGGGTGACTCTGGTGCGGCAAGTGCGCACAAGTTGGAGCGCTACACGGCGTCTCCACGAGGCACTGACATGATCACAGGGCCCTCCCCTTCCGTTAAAGGGGAGGGCACACTGCAAGCTCTGCAGGGGTTTCAGGCGCCTCCATTAGGCCACTGGGGATGCGGGGTCCCATGGCCGCAGCCCAGCACCGAAGTGGAGTGCCGGGCCGTTAAGTCGGAGGATAACACCTCCCCTTTAACTTTCACCCTGCGAGCTGAGTGCGGCCTTGTTTGTGACCCGCAAGGCTGGCGCTGACATCACCCGTGGCGGCCACAAGGGGTGAAAATCAATTTCCACCCTGAGGTGAAAACGGGGCGCCGCGCACGGTGATGATATCATCACCAGAAGCACAGCGGCCCGGGGTGCTGCCGGTTTTGCACCTCCGCTAACTCTCATGCGATTTTTGCAGGAGCCGGTAGCGCCCCTCGCCCCCTCCCCCCCCCCCCGAGAAGTGGTTTGCGCCCCGTTAGCGCTCCACAGAGGTGCTAACGGCAGTCGTAAACTATGCAAATTTCTCCCCTTAGGTTTTCAAAATTTGCTTCAACCTTCGAAATGGAGTGTAGAAATTAATAGAAAGAAGGAACAAGGTGAGCAAATTATGTAAACCTAGGAAAGATAAACTAAGTAATATTAATAGAAAAGCAAAATTAAAGTTAAAATCTAAACTTGCTTCACCTGTAGTGTCCCTGCACCTTGCTATTGAATCACACGAGGCATGTACTGCAGACACGGTCACTGCATGACCTTTCTTTATTCCCAGGACCAAGAAGTGATGACCCTGCGTGGGACCTCCCTTTAAGTACCTGAGTGCCCAGGTGAGGAGTGTCTCCCACAAGTTCACCCCCTGTGGTCAAGGTGTGCATTTCCAGGACATATATACAGTGTACAGTGTGGTTGCATGAAGGTTACAGTTACATGAAGGTTACAGTTGTATGAAGGTTGCATACATGACATCACCTAAAGACTCCGTCACCTCTGTGATCTCTTCTGACAGATGACAGTGGGGTAGAAATTTGTCGGCGTTCGGTTTCAAGCACAAAGGCAGCGCTGTGGCCACAACAGGCATCTGAACTGGAAGGCCCTATGACAGCCCAAAATTAGGCCGCAGGCCTCACTATTATTAATTGGATAAATTGCTGGAGACTGTCGTGCCTCCGCAGACTGCTCGTCTATTTGAAGAAATGAAAGTTGGGCCACTTGCCGCCCCTTCCCGGGGTGGGGGGGGTGGCGGTCGGTGGGGGGGGGGGGGGTGGATTGGGTGCGTGGAGCAGCAACATGGAAAGGACTGATTGGGATAGTGTAGAGTCTGGGGTGCACTCCTGGATGAATAGCAGCGCTCTTTTTTATTTAAAAAAAAATCTTTTGTTACCAGTTGCCCAGCGATCACTTAAACATACCCCCGAGTGGAACAGGCCCAGTTCATGCTCTGCACCGCGCTGCTCAAATTAACAGAGGATTCCTATAACAGGTGTTAGGCCCGTAAGGGGCCAATGTTTGGTCGGATATCTTTCTGATGTTTTTTGGGCCTAGGATGTTGGTCCCGGAAATTAGCCCTAATTGCGCCTGTTTTGCACCTGTAAAATGGGCACTAAGAGGTCCATTTTCTACTCTAGAATTTGCATGTCTGGCCACCTTCTACCAAACTTTTTCGCAGCTTCAAAATTTGTCACTTTCCACAATGGTTTAAACAAACAACTTGGGGTAGACTTTAACTTGGTTGCTCAGTGGAAATGAGGTGATAGTGGCCCAAAAATGACTAACCACCCCGCCTCCACCAGTGCTCCAGCCACTGCCGTTCTCGAAGGGCTCGTCCACTGGGCGGCCAGAGAGCCTGCCTGTTTCAGGCAGTAGTATTTTTTAATATGAAAATTGGGCTGTCGAGTTTTATTGGACAATACAGCAGAACAGGCACCTAAAAAGTAAGTTATTTTTGCGGGGCCAAGAGGAGTCAATAGAAAGGACAATTGCCCAGGGTGTATAATGGGCATCTGATTCGATACTGCCCGTTTAACACAATCATTGAAAGTTAAAATGACCTCAATGAGTGATCTGTTCATGGAGCAAGCACCTGTTTGTAACAAATCCATTGAACAATTGACTTCCTTTTAAAAAGGACGTCACCCAAATTGCACAAGTGCCTGCCTTAAGCAATCTACTGTGCTCTGTTGAGAAAGTGCGTGTTTAGGCGGTTTACAAAGAAACAGTAGGGAACACAATTTTGAACACTGAGTTGATCATTTCCATGTATCTTGCATCACTAAACTGTTTCGTCCTTTAAGACAGTTGAATGAGAATTTTTTTTGTCTTTATTTCATAATCTGCAACGCCTCTTCATATTCTCATTGTATGTATACACTTTCCTCAACATTTTGAATGAATTTATTTAGATTTTAGTTTTGGTATGTTTTGTAATTTCGGGCAAAAGAGAATTTTGCTCTGATAATATTAATTCTGTTTCCTGAAATGTTTAAGTGTATATCTTACCTTGTACTAGTACATTTCATAATGCTTTATTGTTACTGGATTAAGGTTGGGGGTGAGATGCTATGGATTTTCACTGATAAACACATAAATAGTGCGTGCTTCACTGCTCTTCAAGAAAGTCATTCCATGTCTTGGATGGTAATAAGATACATCAAATTGAACATTTTGATTAAATCATACAAATTTACAGGTCTAACAGCTAGCAGTGAATTACTGGCTCTTTGTTAATGTGTGTAACACTTTATGCCCTAACATGAAGAAAGTAGTTAGCAAGCTCAATGTTAGTTGCAAGCTATTCTTCAGGGTAAGGACTCTATAGATATCAGTGACTGATGATATCGCCATTGTGAATGATTCCCACTCTGGAATGTCAAAGAACCTGATGATGGTTCATTCATTCGGCAAGTAAACTGGTTTGGTGATCACCAAAAAAAGGACTTTTCTGTAGAACTATCTGGAGAAATAGGCAATAAATGGCAGTCCAGTAGAGTTCATACCTCTGGGAGACACTGAAAAATACCTCATAGTTTGAATTGATCCTTGGAGTAAAATGGAACAATTTTAAAGATGCCAGGCAGCTCAACAGGCACCTGAGGCGCACTCTCCACAGCTGCCATTATGCCACCAAATATATTCCAGGCTTGGGAACATGTATCTGCCAATAACCAGGTCAGCAGAGAACTAATTGTAGGGTTTTAATATTTGCTGTAAGGATAACTGCAACATCAGCACTGCACTGACAAGTACTTTTAAAGTGTAGTTACTATTAGAATCATTGAATCATAGACATTTACAGCACAGAAGGAGACTATTTCGGCCCATCGTGTCCGCGCCGGCCGACAAAAAGCTATTCAGCCTAATCCCACTTTCCAGCTCTTGGCCCGTAGTTCTGTAGGTTACAACACATCAAATGCACATCCAAGTACTTTTTAAATGTGGTGAGGGTTTCTGCCTCTACTACCCTTTCAGGCAGTGAGTTCCACACCAACACCACTCTCTGGGTGAAGAAATTTCCCCTCAAAGCCCCTCTAAACCTTCTACCAATTACTTTAAATCTATGCCCCCTGGTTGTTGACCATTGCTGAGGGAAATAGGTCCTTCCTATCCACTCTATCTAGGCCCCTCATAATTTTATACACCTCAATAAGATCTCCCTTCAGCCTCCTCTGTTCTAAAGAAAACAACCCTAGCCTATTCAATCTTTCCTCATAGCTAAAATTATTCAGTCTCGGGAACATCCTCGTAAATCTCCTATGTACCCTCTCTTGTGCAATCACATCTTTCCTGTAATGTGGTGACCAGAACTGCACACTATACTCTAGCTGTGGCCTAACCAGTGTTTTATACAGTTCAAGCATAATCCCCCTGCTTTTGTATTCTATGTCTCAGCTAATAAAGACAAGTATTCTGCAGGCCTTCTTAACCACCTTATCTACCTGGCCTGCTACCTTTAGGGATTTGTGGATATGCACTCCAAGGTCCCTTTGTTAATCTACAATTCTCAGTGTCCTATCATTTAATGTGTATTTCCTTGCCTTGTTAGCCCTCCCCAAATGTATTACTTCACACTTCTCCGGATTGGATTTCATTTGCCACTGTTCTACCGACCTGACCAGTTCATTGATATCTTCCTGCAGTCTACAGCTTTCTACTTCATTATCAACCACACAGCCAGTTTTAGTATCATCTGAAAACTTCTTAATCATACACCTTACATTCAATTCTAAATCATTGATTATGCACCAAAAAAAGCAAGGGATCTAGTACTGAGCCCTGCGAAACCCCACTGGAAACAGCCTTCCACACAAAAACGGCCATCGACCATTACCCTTTGCTTCCTGCCTCTGAGCCAATTTTGGATCCAACTTGCCACTTTGCCCTGGATCCCATGACTAGTCTGTCATCTGGGACCTTATCAAAAGCCTTGCTAAAATTCATATACACTACATCAAATGACCCTCCTTGATACCTCAGAATTTTTTCCAATAATTTTCCCACCACTGAGGTTAGACTGACAGGCCTGTAATTACTCGGTCTATCCCTTTCTCCCTTCTAATGTATGTAATTGCAGCAGCCAATTTGCTCACAGCAAGGTCCCATAAACAGCATTAAGATAAATGACCAGATAATCTATTTTTTAATGATATATGTCGAGGGATAAATGTTGGCCAGGACAACTCCCATGCCTTTCTTCAAATAGCACACTGGGATCTTTTACATCCATCTGAAAAAACAGATGAGGCCTTGGTTTAATGTCACCTCCAACAGTACAGCTCTCCCTCAGTATTGCACTGAAATGTCAGCCCAGATTATGCACTCAGGTGTCTAGAGTGGGTCTTGAACTCACAACTTTCTGACTCAGGTGCTACCATAGAGCTAACACTAACACCCGATTTAAATAGTGTCCCACTGCATAGGAGTACTAGGACAGGACAAGGCACATGGAAGGCAGGCGCTAAGGGAATGCACAAAGGTGATTAGTTGACTTTTGTCTGTAATATGGCATGGTTTGATATTTTAATTTGGTTTGGAAAGTTTATTTATTGTTGGCTTTATTTTTTGCATTGTGATGTTCAGTAACAGAGTGAGGGTGAGGCGAGGGACTGTTGGTGATGTAGAATTGGGATTGCGTTTACTGGTATTGCAGCTGGAAGAGTTGTTCACAGAAAGCCTGGCCAGAAAGCGGCTGTCTAGGTTGCCTCCTCCATTCCTCTTCTTCCTCCTTCTCTTTCTCTTCCTCCTCCTGTTCCTCCACCTGCTCTTTCTCCTCCTGAGCTGGCTGCTGCTTAGCTGGTGGCAAGGGCTGTGCCCTTATGATGGTGAGATTGTGCAGCATGCAGCAGTCCACCACGAATCTTGACACTCGCTCTGCGCTCTGCCGAGTACTGCAGGGCTCCTCCAGAGAGGTACAGGCAGCTTCTGCATGCCAATGGTCTGCTCAATGATATTTGGTGAGGCAGCATGGCTTTTGTTGTATGAATGCTGCCCACGTGTGCGTGGGTTGCACACCGGAGTCATGACCCATGTTGTTAATGGAGAGCTCTTGTTGTCCTATAGCCACCTTCTGGTTTATTGTGGTGGCACAAATGCAGATGGCACAGCCGACTGCTGCAGAATGAAGGCACCATGACTGCTGCGTGGATACCAAGCATTCACCCGCATGATTCACTGAGTATGCTCACACATCAGCTGAACATTAAGGGAGTGGAATTCCTTTTGGTTGTGATACGTTTCAGAGTTGATGTGCAGCACCCACAAAACGATGTGCATGTAGTCAATGGAACCCTGCACCGCGAAGAAGCCTGAAATCCTCGCAAAGCCACGTGCTCACTCCGCCCGCTGCTCTCTGGCCAGAGAGAATGAGATGTATTCAGCTCTCTTGGAATACACAGCCTCAGTTACCTCCCTTATGCAACAGTGCACTGCAAACTGGGAGATGTTGCTAAATATCTCCTGCTCCAGCCTGGAAGGAGCCCAACGCATAAAAGGTCACAGTCACTTGCAATACGGTCCTCGCTGCTGCTCTGTGGCTGCAGCAGTTGGCAGATTTCAGTGAGGATGTCCTTGGTGAATCGCAGACGTCTGAGACACTGTTCCTTGCTAAGGTTCAGTTAGGACTATTACCACCTGAACACCCTGGGCGGATATGGACTCCTGCTGAGAGTCCACCTCCTCCTCCCTCTTCCAGCAGCTTGTCCTGCTATACTACATCCAAAAGGAGCAAATGAATACTTAGTTTGCCCCTACTTATTTTGTCACATTCCCGATCATGTTTTTGGCCAGGTAGGAATTTATGAGCTACATATTAACTAACAGGTGAAGCTGTGAATAAATATTTTTTATAGGGGGCAACAAGGATAAGAAAATGCAATATATTGAAGCAGAGTATTTCACCTCCTCAACCATGCACATTGTGCAGCTGGTCTTATATTTTGTAGTGACTTAGTCACAATGGGACCGGATTGTGGTCAGCAGTGAACAAACAGCGCCAGCCGTTCATTATACTTTCACTTGACCACAGACTTTTTATGGCACTTTGCACTGGAACATACTGTAAATTAGAGAGCCTTAAAGTGTAGTGCCTTCTCTACAGGGGTTATGGGACCTGTGTGAACAGGACAAGCAACTGTGTATTTTCTTAACCAATCAGATTGAATCATTCCAGCTGAGGCACACAGAATCTGAACCAGGAAGTGTCAGTTAGAATATTTAATTCAATGTCAAATTAGGTACAGAAAGTAAAATAAAGAGAGGGAAAGAAAGATTGGGATGAAGAGAGCGAGAGATAAAAGAGAAGGAACATGTTTTAAAATATATTTAAATATTTTTATTTTTTAAACTCTCCAACAATAATTAAAATCTGAAGTAATGAGACTTCACATTTGTAAAAGTTAATTTTCAGTGCAAAAGAGGTTGTTTGGCATTAATTAAGACTTATCACCAATGTTCCCTCTAAGTTGCGCGGCCTGCTAAGAAAGGTCCTATGCAGGCAGCTCACAGCTTTTACACTGTAAATACCGTGTATGCGCAGAAATTTATAGGGACCGTGCATTAAAAGAAACAGGCTGCACAGAACAAAGCACAGCTTACAGGGAACATTACTGGAAGTTGCTATGCGACTTACTCATTAACAAGGGTGAATGCTGTTAGCTTCAGCGCTATTGCTACAGCAAAATCTGGACCCATACTTCATTATGTTAAAATGATGGCTGGCAATTGGGAAAGTGTTTCCACCTTCAACAGAAAAAAATATCAGAAGCACAATCGATTTACCTCATGATTAACACTTAATTATTATGTAGTGACAATGCTAACTCTCCGGGTTCTTGGCTATTACTGCTAACCAAGTGGAACGTTGGCTCATTTAACAATGCTTTGAATGGCTGAAAGATTGTAAATTCTCTTTAAAACCAAAATGTTGGTTTAATGATAATGGTAAAACTGCTCAGTGAGTTTCACTGACTGAGAAAATTTGATGGTACAGGAGCATTTCTTATATAAAGTAAGATTTCGTACCCATGAAGCCAAAGTGATGTAATATCTTACACAGATACAGCCAGTAACATTACATTGCCCTTTTGGCACCAATGAACTAATAATGTTAGCATTGAACTGGCACCAGAACTGCAGTATAACAGTGACATTAAATTCTATCATCACATTTATATTTTATGCCAGTATAGTTCATCCCATCAATAAAAAAAAATGTTGAATTCCACAAATGTACTTGTCAAATCACGTGCTGCTGCTCTTGAGGCAATGAAGCACTTACCGATTTCAATCTTGGCATCTGATCAAAATCCCTGCTCCCCAAACTTGTAATACTTGCCATATTAGCCCACTATTGCCTTTCATTGTCTACACCACAAAGACTTTTACTTTTCCTGTCGTGACAATACTTATCTGTGTGGGAGTTTGAATGCAATAAATTACATTCATTCGATGTTTCTTTTGGCATCAAATCAAACATTTTGCATTAGCTCATCTCCCATGGCATTATTCATAGGTAGTCCGGAGCATGAAGTATGATTGTGATGTTTATCTGCTCACTGGGTATGTCCCTTTAAAACTATTGTGCAGGTACACCCTGTGGGGAAGTGCCTAGGTCCTTGGGACACCTGACATGCAATTGCTGTTTGGTGAATAGAGTTTGTTTTTGCTCAATCGAAGGCTTTAATGAGGCACCCTGAGAATAAAAACACACAAGCTCTCTCAAAGAACCAATATAAAAGTACTGTAACCGGCCATGACAATTCTTGTTTTACCCAGATAGGAATTTGATACCTTACATAACATAAACAAGAAAATAATTCATGTCCCAAAGCCTAAACACGTGTGACAAAAACACGAAGGCAGAATATTACCTGAATGGCAGTAGATTAGGAAAAGGGGAGGTGCAACAAGACCTGGGTGTCATGGTACATCAGTCATTGAAAGTCGGCATGCAGATTCAGCAGGTGGTGAAGAAGGCAAATGGTATGTTGGCCTTCATAGCAAAGGGATTTGAGTAAAGGAGCAGAGAGGTCTTACTGCAGTTGTACAGGGCCTTAGTGAGGCCTCACCTGGAATATTGTGTTCAGTTTTGGTCTCCTAATCTGAGGAAGGACGTTCTTGCTATTGAGGGAGTGCAGCGAAGGTTCACCAGACTGATTCCTGGGATGGCAGGACTGACATATGAGGAGAGATTGGATCAACTGGGCTTGTATTCACTGGAGTTTAGAAGGATGAGAGGGGATCTCATAGAAACATGTAACATTCTGACGGGACTGGACAGGTTAGATGCAGGAAGAATGTTCCCGATGTTGAGGAAGTCCAGAACCAGGGAACACAGTCTAAGGATAAGCCATTTAGGACTGAGATGAGGAGAAACTTCTTCATTCAGAGAGTTGTTAACCTATGGAATTCCCTGCCGCAGAGTGTTGTTGATGCCAGTTTGTTGGATATATTCAGAAGGGAGTTAGATAAGGCCCTTACGGCTAAAGGGATCAAGGGTTATGGAGAGAAAGCAGGAAAGGGGTACTGAGGTGAATGATCAGCCATGATCTTATTGAATGGTGGTGCAGGCTCAAAGGGCCAAATGGCCTACTCCTGCACCTATTTTCTATGGTTCTATGTTTCTATGTTTCTAAAACTCTCCCGACTGTCATTCAACAGTTAAACATACAGTCAGAAAATTGATATTTTTCGACTGTGCACGATTATTATAATTTCTGCAGATTTCTAGATAAGAACATAAGAGCACAAGAACTAGAAGCAGGAGTAGGCCATAAGGCCCCTTGAGCCTGCTCCGCCATTCAATAAGATAATGGCTGATCATCAACCTCCACTTTCCCGCTCAATCTCCATATCCTTTGATTCTCCTAGACTCCAAAAATCTATCTATCTCAGCCTTGAATATACTCAGAGGGCTGGATTTTCGGTTGTCTATAGCCTCAGCTAGAGGGTTAGAGCTTAGCGACCGAGCACACAGCTTTTAGCTCCCCGACGGAAAATTCATTAGCGGCTCACTGGGGGCACAAACTACTAGCACCTGGCTGCCAACGATCAGTCCGATCATGATATAATCCTGGTGGGACGCTTGGCCCCCCGGTCGGTAGATTCTGTGCGTGCGCCTCATTGAGCGTCTGCCAATAACAATGTCGGGGAAAACAGCCGGTACGGGCTTGCAAAGTCGGTAAATGGTGGCTACTTAAAGGGATAAGGAAGTGATTCCCTCGGAGGTCACAGTCAGGGCAACATTTACACAGAGCACGGTGGTGAGTCTCCGAGTTTACAGCGGCAGACAGACATAACAGTTCAGCTTGCGAAAAAGGCATTTCTAAAATTTTAATGGGTACATTACTATGCCGCGGCTTTAAGACTCGGCTTTTCCCGGGATCTGATTCGAAGTTCTGCGCATGTGCAATGTGTCTGCAAAATATACCGACAAAACTTTTGTTATCGCTCCATGCTGCCCCCTCCCCCCCGAGCTCTGGTGTGCAACGACTGATGTATCGCCCCCTGCCAGCTCTTCGACCGATTCTGATGAAATTCTGGGCGGGAGGCGCAGGCATTGTCAAGGTGCTAAAAGCACCGCTCCGCCAGTATTAACGCCGCAGCAGAGGCGCGATCGAATTTCTCCCCCAAAGACTATCGGGTCGAAATTCTGTCCCGCCGTTTTGAGGCGGTGTCACCGTCTGAATGGAGATTTTAACGGCAGTTGCCACCTCCAACTGCTAAATTCAGTTTTGCCGCCTGAAGAGGGGATTGCAGCGTTAAATCAGGCCTTGAATGCTATTCTGGAGGAAGTAAATGGCGGTACGTGGGGCGGCAAGTGAGGCTGCAACATCAAGGCGGCAATGACCATTTGTAACTGCGCCACAGACACACTGCTGCCACCTGGATTCAATTGAGGCGGTGATTGGGTGCAGCACCACCTCGTGCGTATCTTCCCTTGCTACGCACTCACTCACGGGGTGAAGATGGCAGATGCAGCAGCAGCTCACCAGCACGCTCACCGCCTCTTGGATGCCGCCATGGATGCACTGCTTGATGTCCTGGAGAAGCAGCGAGAATTACCGAGGATGGAGGCTTGCAGGAGGCCACAGCCCCAAACATTTCGTAGGCTATGGGGGAAGTCACTGAATGAGTCTCAGTGAATGACACGGTGCCCAGGACAGCGACCCAATGTCACAAGAAGTAGAATGGCATGTGAGGGTGAGTATCTTTAACATTAACCTGAGCAGGCCATGCTCTGAGCTCACTGTGCAGTGTCTCCTCTATGTGGGTGAGGTTAGATGCAAGGTTCGCATTTGCAGCCTCACCCACTCCAAGGGCCTCCATGCGCTGTTAACCTTCCAACTCAGTTGTGGAGAACCACCCCTCATCTTGTAACCGCCTCAGTCTTCATATGTGTCTGAAAGACGCTATCCTTACCATACTGTTAGGTCCTCGACCCTCATTCAAGCATAGCCGCAAGTACTCGCAGCTAATCGAAGTTACATCGACCTTTAAAGACTCTCATACACTAACATTTTCTGAAGGCCACGAACTACGATGTTCTCTTTAATCTTGCAGGCCAAGCTCGCCCACAATGGAAGAGAGCAGATGCGGACTGGAGGAGGGGACTCTGAGCTGCAGTTCATTTGCAGCCTCCAGCAGGCCACTTAGCCCTGACACCACAATCCTTCACCGCTTTCCATGAGACTGGCATTTCCGAATGCCTTTCCCAGTCCTGGCCGTCTCCCCTTCAGGTAACCACTCTTCTCTGGTTTTGTGCTTTCCGATGCTGACTCAGACGGCCTGGGGCCTGCACCTCAGCCTTCCACTGTGGGTGACAGTGGGAAGGAGGGGAAGGATACCTCTCTGAGGATCCAACGGCCTTAGAGAGCGGGGCCAGCAGCTTTTGGGCAGAAAGTGTGGTCGGGGAGGCGGAGGTGAGTGATGCTCCAGGACCCAGTGACCTGCAGCAACGCCATGGGGGAGGAGAAAGCAGGGGGCCAGCTTACTGGAGGGTGAGTGCGCGCCTGAGTGATGCTCAGCAGTATTCTGATGAGGAGCCCGAATTAAAGGATGTTGCAAGGCAATCATTGTGAATGCACAGCAATCTGCTGGGTGCCTTACCCAGTGTTATGTATATAAACTTGTACTTACTCTGTACAGCCACCAGAGGGCTCAGCCCCTGGAGTCCCAAGGGATCCCATAATCCCTTGAGAGGTATTTAAGGAGGCCTCAGAGGTTGAAGAGGAACTCTGGAGACCTGCAATAAAAGACTAAGGTCACACTTTACTTTGAGCTCACAGTGTCAAGTCTGACTCTTTCTCCACACATAACAACTGGCGACGAGATACAGATAGCGAAACCAAAGATGCAGAGAACAGTGGGCATCCTGGAGAAATTCTCGCAGGGAGATAATTAGGAATCCTTTCTGGAGTGACTCAACCAATATTTGGTGGGCAACGAGCTAGATGGGGAAGAGAACGTTGCCAAACAAAGGGCGATCTTCCTCGCCGTCTGTGGGGCATCAACATATGGCCTCATGAAGAATCTGCTCACTTGAGTGAATCCCACGGAGAAATCGTACGATGATTTGTGCACACTGGTCTGAGACCTACAAAAGGTCTGAAGGCCAGGAAGTGCCGAGTTATGTCGCCGAGCTAAGAAGCCTTGCAGGACATTGCGAATTTGAAGGACATTTGGAGCACATGCTCAGAGACTTTTTCGTACATGGCATTGGCCACGAAACTATAATTCGCAAACTTTTGACTGTAGAGACCCCAACCTTGAGTAAGGCCTTAGCGATAGCCCAGGCGTTCATTGCCATCAGTGACAATACGAAGCAAATCTCTCAGCACGCAAGTGCTGCTACAAGTACTGTGAACAAAGTGATGTTATTTTCAAATCGCGACGTACAGGGCAGGTCACACATACCTGCAGCTGCACGTCCGCAGATGTCTCAGAGTCTACCATCGAGGGTGATGAATGCAAGGCCATTAACACCTTGTTGGCGCTGTGGGGGTGATCATCATTTTCATTCATGCCGATTCAAAGGGTACGTTTGCAAGGGCTGTGGAACAATGGGACACCTCCAATGTATGCAGGCGAGCTGAAAATCCTGTTAAACCTGCAAACCACCATGTTGCAGAGGAGGACAGATCCACAGAGGATCACGATGAACCAGAGCCTCAACCGAGGAGGCAGAAGTACATGGAGTGCACACATTCACCACAAATTGTCCGCCGATAATGCTGAATATTGAACTAAATGGACTCCCGGTGTCAATGGAGCTGGACGCGGGTGCGAGCCAGTCCATCATGAGCAAAAAGACTTTCGAAAGATTGTGGCGCAACAAGGCCTCAAGGCCAGTCTTAACTCCAGTTCGCACGAAACTAAGAACTTACACAAAAGAACTGATTCCCGTAATCGGCAGTGCTACTGTAAAAGTCTCCTACGATGGAGCGGTGCATAAGCTACCACTCTGAGTGGTACTGCGTGATGGTCCCATGCTCGGCAGGAGCTGGCTGGCAAAGATACGCTGGAACTAGGACGACGTCCGAGCACTATCGCCCGCTGACGACACTTCGTGTGCCCAGGTCTTAAACAAATTTCCTTCACTGTTCGAACCAGGCATCGGGAAATTCCAAGGAGCAAAAGTGCAGATCCACCTAATTCCGGGGGCGCAACCCATCCATCACAAGGTGAGAGCAGTTCCGTACATGATGAGAGAAAGGGTAGAGATCGAGCTAGACTGGCTGCAAAGAGAGGGCATCATTTCACCGATCGAGTTCAACGAGTGGGCCAGTCCTATTGTCGCAGTCCTCAAGGGAGAATGCACCGTCAGATTACAAAGTAACTATCAATCGTTTCTCCCTGCAGGACCAATACCCACTAACAAAGGCCGACGATCTCTTTGCAACGCTGGTGTGAGAAAAGACGTTCACGAAGCTGGATCTGATTTCAGCCTACATGATGCAGGACCTTGAGGAATCATCGAAGGCCTTTACTTGCATCAACACGCACAATGGTCTTTTTATTTATAACAGATGCCCTTTTGGCTGCGATATTCCAGAGAAACATGGAAAGCTTATGGAAGTCGGTCCCGCACACTAGGATGACATCTTGGTAACAGGTCGGAACACAGTCGAGCACCTGTAGAACCTGGAGGAGTTTCTTAGTCGACTCAACCGCGTGGGGCTCAGGTTAAAATGCTCAAAGTGCATTTTCCTGGCACCTGAAGTGGAGTTCCTGGGAAGAAGAATCGCGGCAGACGTCATCAGGCCCACCAACGCGAAGACGGAGGCAATCGAGAACGCACCGAGGCCATCGAACGTGACGGAGCTACGGTCGTTTCTGGGACACCTGAACTACTTTGGTGACTTCTTACCGGGTCTCCGCACACTGTTAGAACCACTGCATGTCTTACTATGAAAAGGGGACAAATGGATTTGGGGAAAAAGCCAAGAAAATGCCTTTGCAAAAGCAAGAAAATTGTTATGCTCAAACAAATTGCTTGTGTTGTATGATCCATGTAAGCGTTTGGTACTAGCATGTGATGTGTCGTCATATGGCGTCGGGTATGTGTTGCAACAAGTTAATGATTTCGGGAAACTGCAACCGGATGCTTATGAATCCAGGTGTCTGTCTAAGACTGAGAGAGCCTACAGCAGGATTGAGAAAGAAACGTTAGCATGTGTCTATAGGGTAAAGAAAATGCATCAATACTTCTTTGGGCTAAAATTCGAATTGGAAACTGACCATAAGCCACTCATATCCCAGCCCGCATCCAGAGATGGGTGCTCTCATTGTCCGCATACAACTATGCCATCCGGCACACGCCAGGCACAGAAAACTGCACCGATGCTCTCAGTAGGCTGCCCACCACGGGGATGGAAATTGCGCAGCCTGCAGATCTAGCCATGGTTATGGAAGCATTTGAGAGTGAGCAATCACCCGTCACTGCCCGGCAGATCAAAACCTGGACGAGCCAGGACCCCTTATTATCTCTAGTCAAAATCTGTGTGCTTCACGGGAGCTGGTCCAGTGTCCCAGTGGAAATGCAGGAAGAGATAAAGCCGTTCCAGCGGCGCAAAGATGAAATGCCTATACAGGCAGACTGCCTTCTGTGGGACAATCGAGTAGTGGTTCCCAAGAAGGGCAGAAACACATTCATCAATGACCTCCACAGTACCCACCCAGGCATCATAATGATAAAAGCGATAGCCAGATCCCACGTGTGGTGGCCCGGCATCGATGCGGACTTAGAGTCCTGCATTCACAGATGTAATACACGCTCGCAGTTAAGCAATGTACCCAGGGAGGCACCGCTAAGTTTATGGTCTTGGCCCTCCAAATCGTGGTCTCGGGTACACATCGATTATGCAGGCCCGCTCTTGGTTAAAATGGTCCTTGTGGTAGAAGCGTACTCTAAGTGGATTGAATGTGAGATAATGTCGGCTAGCACGTCCGCTGCCACTACTGAAAGCCTGCTACACATGGCTTACCCGATGTCCTAGTGAGCAACAACGGGCCATGTTTTACCAGTGCTGAGTTCAAAGAATTCATGATCCATACGGGATCAAACATGTCACATCTGCCCCGTTGAAACCAGCGTCCAATGGTCAGGCAGAGAGAGCAGTGCAAACCATCAAGCAAAGCTTGAAGAGGGTAACTGAAGGCTGACTGCAGACTCGCCTATCCCGAGTCCTGCTTAGCTACTGCACAAGACCCCACTCGCTCACTGGGATCCCACCTGCTGAACTGTTCATGAAAAGAGCACTTAAGACAAGGCTCTTGTTAGTTCACCCTGATCTACATGAACAGGTAGAGAGCAGGCGGCTTCAACAAAGTACATACCATGATAGCGCAAATGTGTCACGCGAGATTGAAATCAATGATCCTGTATTTGTATTGAATTATGGACAAGGTCCCAAGTGGCTTCCCGGCACTGTCGTGGCCAAAGAGGGGAGCAGGGTGTTTCGGGTCAAACTTTCAAATGGACTCATTCACCGGAAACACTTGGACCAAATCAAACTCAGGTTCACAGATTATCCTGAGCAACCCACCTTGGACCCCACCTTTTTTGATCCACCAACATACACACAAAGCACAACCCACCATCCACAGCAGCCCAGCAGGACCCAACACACCAGGCAGCCCAGCAATGCCAGCTGCACAGCAGCCCAGTGAGGGCCCAACAAATGATCCAACAATACCAGCTTTCACACCGAGACGATCAACCAGGGCAAGAAGTACCCCAGATCGACTCACATTGTAAATATGAGGGGGGAGTGTTGTTATATATGTAAACTTGTATTTACTCTGTACTGCCACCAGAGGGTTCATCCCCTCGAGTCCCAAGGGATCCACAATCCCTTGAGAGCACAGGTATTTAAGGAGGCCTCACAGGTTGGAGAGGCACTCTGGAGACCTGCAATAAAAGACTAAGGTCACACTTTACTTTGAGCTCATAGTGTCAAGTCTGACTCTTTCTCCATACATAACACCCAGGGTGTCCGACAGTCTCGATGCACGAGCTGTGAGGATGTAGAAGTCCACCTCAACTATTGCACGTGCTTCTCAGCAGCCCGCCGAGCCCATCCTTGGTTGATACTAAAGGATGTTGGATGCGACAAATGACCATGGGGTCCCAGACATGGTGGCATCGGCTATGGCTGATGTGGCAGTAGCCATTGAGCACCAGGCCGATGCTATGGTAGGCTTGCATACTGTCATGTGATCAGTGCGTGGTGGCATCAATCAGCTCTGTGTTGTGCTGCAGACACAGTCTGTGTTAATCCAGAGGCAACTTGATGCCACGCAGGCACCGACCACTGCCATTGTGTCTGGGGCCTCATCAGTTCAACAGGGACCTAGTGTTGCCGAAACACGGCAACACTCTATGCTCAGCCAGATTGCTCCAGATGTTGAGGCTCTGCCCCAGGGGAGTAGCAGCGTGTTGGGCCTGTTGGAACCTGATGTCCTCTCTCAGGACGACATCATTCCGCCCGTGCCCCTGGCGCTCTCTGCCACCTATCTACCACAGAGTGCTGCCGTCCAGGCTGAGTTAATGCAATCCACAGCCAGGCCTTCCAGGGCCTGAACTGATGGGGAACATCCTGACAGGCCATCAGCTGCGGCAGCGGTGCCATCAGAGCGACCTTCTACAAGCCTTGCTGCAGGCACTGAGACCCCATTGAGGAGGAGCAGTAGGTGTGAGAGTGGGGAGAAGGAAAGGGGTGGGAAAGCACTCAGCTAAACATGTGTGTGATAATGGCCATTGCCGCCTATCCTGGGCGGTATCAGCTGACGTTAGCAACTGCCTTTCGACCCTTCAGCATCCACAGCCCTTGGGTGTAAAGAATTCCAAAGATTCACAACCTTCTGAGTGAAGTAATTCCTCCTCATCTCTGTCTTAAATGTCCTGCCCCTTATCCTGAGACTATGCCTCCTAGTTCTAGACACACCCGCTAGGAGAAACAACCTCTCAGCATCTACCCTGTCAATCCCTTTTAGAATCTTGTATGTTTCAATGAGATCACCTCTCATTCTTCTAAACTCCAGTGAGTATAGGCCCATTCTACACAATCTCTCATCATAAGACAGCCCTCTCATCCCAGGAATCAATCTAGTGAACCTTTGTTGCACCCCCTCCAAGGGAAGTATATCCTTCCTTAGATAAAGAGAACAAAACTATGCACAATACTCCAGGTGTGGTCTCATCAAGGCCTTGTACAATTGTAGCAAGGTGCTTGTCATCCTTTGGCTTTAGGTTAAAAAAACAGCTTGTCTTTCATTCTGACGAAAGTTTATCAACCTGAAATGTTAACTCTGTTTCTCCCTCCACAGTTGCTGCCTGACCTTCTGAGTATTTCCAGCATTTTCTGTTTGTATTTATCCCGATCGGGATACTGTGGGGGCAGGCAAGCATTCCTGCTCCTTTTGGCTCCATGGCTATGTTTTTCACATTTTCCTTTTTAAAACGTATGTTTTTGTGGTAGTCACCCATCGACAGCTCAGCAATTCTGAGCAGAGCACGTCTGGCTCCTGCTCTGCTCTGTAATATACAATTGAGCAGCGGAGTACGAAAACAGGCATTCGGCCTCTCATTTATATATGCAAGATGCCTAATGCATGTTTTAGGCAGCTGCCGGGTATGCCAAAAATAGTCCGACCCGATATCTTTCAGGCGTAATTTGAGCATGGGGCATTGGTCCCTGAAATTGGCTCTTGTTGCACCCATTTTACATCCATAAAACAGATCTAAAGAGGTCTAGCTTCCACCCCAATTAATCTGTGATACGGAGTGTGATGAATGCATTCAAAATGTTTATATAAATAGAGACACTGACACCTGGGAGTCCCTGGTCAAAGATCACCTTAAGTGGAGGAAGTGCATCCGGGAGGGGGCTGAGCACCTCGAGTCTCATCGGCGAGAGCATGCAGAAATCAAGCGCAGGCAGTGGAAAGAGCATGCGGCAAACCTGTCCCACCCACCCTTTCTCTCAATGACTATCTGTCCCACCTGTGACAGGGACTGTGGCTCTCAAATTGGAATGTTCAGCCACCTAAGGACTCATTTTAATAGTGGAAGCAAGTCTTCCTCGATTCCAAGGGACTGCCTATGAGGATGATGATAAATAGAGATATACTGATGGAGCTCCTATAGCAAGAGGTGATGGATAAAATTAAAGGGATGTCATCACTTAAGGTGTGCAAATGTTTTATTGTATTATGGGACCATGCTGCCAACAATGGTCGGGGCATCTAAGGGAATGTTCCAAATTAATTCTAGTTATCCTAACTGACCCTCAGAAATCAGCAGAGATTAAAGGAAGAGCCATGGGGTTGAACATAAGAATATATGAAATATGAGCAGGAATAGGCTATTTGGCCCTTCGAGGCTGCTCCGGCAATACACTAAGATCATAGAAACATAGAAACATAGAAAATAGGTGCAGGAGTAGGCCATTCGTCCCTTCGAGCCTGCACTGCCATTCAATAAGATCATGGCTGATCATTCCTTCAGTACCCCTTTCCTGCTTTCTCTCCATACCCTTTGATCCCTTTAGCCGTAAGGGCCATACCTAACTCGCTCTTGAATATATCCAATGAACTGGCATCAACAACTCTCTGCGGCAGGGAATTCCACAGGTTAACAACTCTCTGAGTGAAGAAGTTTCTCCTCATCTCAGTCCTAAATGGCCTACCCCTTATCCTAAGATTATGTCCCCTGGTTCTGGACTTCCCCAACATCGGGAACATTCTTCCCGCATCTAACCTGTCCCGTCCCGTCAGAATGGCTGATCTTCTACCTCAACTCCACCTTCCCACACTATCCCCATATCCCTTGGTTTCCCTCTAGTCCAAAAATCTATCGATTTCTGTCTTGAATATAATCAACGACTGAGCCTCCACTGCCCTCTGGGGGTAGAGAATTCCAAAGATTCACAACCCCCTGAGTGAAGAAATTCCTCCTCATCTCTGTCCTAAGTGACAGACTCCTTATCCTGAGACAGTGACCCCTAGTTCTAGCAACCTCCAGCATCTACCCTGCCAAGCACCTGAAGAATTGTATACATTTCAATGAGATTACCTCTCATTCTTCTAAACTCTGGAGAATATAGACCTAGTCTACTTAATCTCTCCTCATAGGTCAATTCCCTCATCCTAAGAATCAGTCTGGTGAATCTTTGTTGCACTCCTTCTAAGGCAAGTATACCCTTCCTTAGGTAAGGAGATCAAAACTGTACACAGTACTCTAAGTGTGGTCTCACCAAGGCCCTATATAATTACAGTAAGACACTTTGGGAGAAAAATTTGGATTTTTCGCCCCTGCTGAATTCTAAAATCCTCCCAATCTTCAGCCTAACTATTCATTTTGACAATATTATAAGTTTCTTCCTTTAATCTAATGTTATCTTTAACTTCACTTGTTAGCCACAGTTGCACCACTTTCCCGTGGAGTTTTTATTCTGTAAGGGAATGTCTACTTGTTGCAAATTATGAATGATTTCTTTAAATGTTTGCCATTGCTTATCTACCTTCATATATTTTAATTTAGTTTCCCAATCTAACTTAGCCAATTTGCCCCTCATGCCTATGTAGTTTGCTTTGTTCAGGTTTAAGGCCCTAGTTTTGAAATTAACTAAATCACTTAAAAACTCAATATAAAATGTTATCATGTTATGATCACTCTTATCCAGATGCTCCTTTACTACAAGGTTATTAATTAACCCTGTCTCATTGTACAATACTAGATCTAGAATAGCTTGTTTCCTAGTTGGTTCCTCAATATATTGATCTAGAAAACTATCTTGAATGCACTCCATGAACTTGCCCTCTGCACTATTACTACAAATTTGGTTTGCCCAGTCTATATGAAAATTTTGGGGCTAGATTTTACACTTTTGTGCATTTCACCCAAAAATGGGCATTATTTCCGGTGTGGGTGGTAAAAATGGGTTTTCAGACCGCTGGCTTCTCACCCATTCTGAAAGCACCTAGTCTCCATTTTTGAAATTGGGCGTTACCGCGAGCGATATGAAATGGGCGGTAGTGCTAAATCTCGCTGACCTTCTGCTGTAAAGTGTCGCCGTCGTTAGCAATGGCTTGGCAACGCTCAATTCCCGCGATTCAGGAGGTCAAGGGTCATCATGACACATGCAGAAGAGGAGACCGAGAGAGAGCGATCTGAGAGAGAGTGAAGGCGTGTGTGGATGTGGTGTGGCTGCTTTGGGAGGAAGGAGGAAGATTTTAGAGCTTTAGAGCAAATAGGGAAACAAAAATTAGCTGTTACCAGCCAGATATTTGTCCGAATTTGGCCTATAATGGAGGGAGAGGAGGAGGCATCACAGCACGCTGTGGAGACTGAAGCTGGCTAGAGCAGTGAGGTGGGAGAGGAGCACATTGGAGGGCGCAAAAGAACGAAGAAGTTCTCAGACAAGGGAAATGCCATGGAGCGAGGAGAGGAAGGGTTAGAGGTGGGGAGAAGAAGGGGAGGGGGGAAGGAAAGTGAGGTGCATGTCTGCAAGTGATGGCTGTGTTATAACTCCATCTGGGTATATGCAATTTGTTGGAATGTATGGGGGAAGTGGACCACCCTCCTGCTTTGCATTTGCATTCTGTGTTGCTGGACATGTTGACCATTTGATTGATGTCAATGGTGAAAAAAGTGGGGTGTGGGCAGGGGTTGGGTGCTTTTGCCCGTGATACCTATGATTTCAGACCAATGTTGGTATAAAAATTTTTTTATTGAACATAACCTTGTTGCGCATTATGTCAGATAGCTGCACCATTACACACTGGTGATTCCTTAACAAGAAAGGGTTAAATAAAACTTAACTTCAATCAACATAAACTTTAACTGGCACCAAGTGGTTTGGGCACCATTGATGCCTGAGCTGCACACACACAGCAGTGTGTCAGCGTTGTCACTCACAGCAACGTTCTTTCAGGCAAATCGTTCAGCTATCAGCCCCTCACGTAAGAGTCTTGCAGCTATGTAGCCACCACGGGGCCTTTCCTGCAGTCTGGAGAGGGTCGTGGGCATGGTTGCATAGCCAGCTTGATTGTCTGGCCCTAGGTCAGCGTCCAGCCCCTTGTCCTTCTCTTCCTCTCTCTCCTGAGGTGGAGCATCAGTGCCTTCTGGCAATCCTTGTCCCCTACTGATATGCCAGGTTGTGCAGCATGGAGCACACGACCACGAATTTACCTACTTGCTCAGGGTTGTATTGTAGCTCCCCTCCTGAGTGGTCCAGACATCTGAAGCATTGCTTAAGCACAGTTATTGTTTTCTGGACCACATTGCGTTTGTCTCTGTGGCTCTGGTTTTATCGCTTCTTGGCCTCGGTGTGGGTGTCACGCAGTGGGGTCATCAGCCAGGTGGCTAGGCCATATTGGTTATCACCAAGCATCCAGAATTGTCCTTGTGGCTGACTCTTAAACATGTCAGAGACAGCGCTCTCACGCAGGATGTGAGCCTCATCGAGGCTGCCCAGACATTTGGCATTCACTGCCATTATGATCTGTTTGTGGTCGACAACTAGTTGGACCTTCAGAGAGTGAATTCTTTTCTGTTACGATAAAGCTCCGGGTCTTGTGAAGGTGGCCACATGGCGATGTGAGTGCACCGTATAGCTCCCTGCACCCTGGAGAACTTAGCAATGCGGTAGCATGCTCCAGCCCTGTCAGTCTGAACCTTCATGGTGTAATGTAAGGGGGTGGTCCCGTGGTTAGGTTTACCTCTGACCAACTTGAGCAGTTCGAACTGCTTCCACTCCCTTGGGTTCTAGACTCTGGATTTATTTGGGGGATGTGATAAAGTGCAAAGGACAACTGGTTTAGTGCAAAAGAACTTTGATTTTATTACAGTCAAGAAAATACAATGTCAAACTTATAATCACTCTAATAAAGAACAATACATTACACATTCAAAGGGGGCTTACAGTAAAAATTGCACCTCCCACCTCCCAATACCTAATTCTAGCTAGGTTGGACTCCAGGGCAGGCAGGGACTATGCTTACCAATCCTTTCTGGTCAGTTAGCTGTAGTTCGCGATTTTGGGGTTCATTGAATTCTGTAGGTTCTGCTTGCTGTATCCCGAACGTCGGAGAAGACTTCTTACTGCGCAATCTTCAGTTGGGTTGAGTCCGCTGATGCGGTAAGGTGCGTTTTGGATCTACAGGATCAGTACCCAGTTTTCTTCGTTAGAAATAGGTTCAAAGTTTCTTTAGGTAATGTTTTCACCTATTGGTAGACTGGGACTTCTATATTTCTGAAAAGGTCCCACCAAGGCGGAATGGTGGTCTTGAGAATCTTTTTCCATTTCTCAATTGTTTTCTGTTCTAGAGTGTAGAAGTGTTTTTGCGAGATAATTACAGCTTTTAGCAGAGCAGTAAGACGTTCGGGTAGAAGGGGAATTGCATAGCCAAAATGTACAACATAATCCTGCAGGTTTGTAATGTTTTCCTTCACAGTGAGGTGGACAGTGGAGGGTCCAGGAATGGGGACAATCCGTTCCGGGGCACTTGAACTGATGCCTCAGGTTTGAAGCAAAACTGCTGTAACTCACTGGACACAAGAAGTGTCCATGTTGGTAGTGGGGCACACTGGTGGTGACACAATATGTCCCACCCCCTATGTATGCTACCTGTGGAGGGACGTGGTCTTGTGCCATTTCCTCCATGGTGCAGTTAATAGGCTGTGTGCCAGCAGCTTTAAACCCACACTGTGATTTTGAATGGGCACTCAAGTACTGGGGACACAGTATCACGTGTGCACCCCGACTCCGGCACCCGGAGAGGTCAGTACCCGTTACAGCGTGTTCCCACTTTATGACATAGGGTGGGACCACTGCGAAACGAATGTGTGCACCTCCCTGAATAACTCCAATGTTCTCCACCCGGTATACTGGTGCGGATCGGGCTGTCCCACCCATGACCGGCATCCTTAGTACGATTCCCATAATGGTGTGGTTAGATTTCCCACAGTCTACTGGGACAGGGTAGGCTTCAGAGGCTGGGCGGAGCTGGCAGGGGCTTAGTGAATTACTGTACAGGTGGAGGGCTGCGAGGTGCTTGTTCCTGATCCAAGAGGGGACTAAACCTTGTTTTAAATCCTCTAGGTTGTTGCGGCCTTCGCCCAACAACCATGCCCCATACAGTACGCACACCTCGTTCTGTGCAGCCTGGTCCGAAACGTTTCTATCCTCCCGTATGAGTGCATTCACTGTCTGTGCATGTTTTTCCAGCTCAGCCATTTCTTCTAAATGGGCAGTCATAGCCTGGTCCTCATGTAGTTCTGAACCTACTACTCTTGTTTCAGGATTTTTCTCAATTGGTTCTTTAAACTATTTATCTGTGTTTGCAGTGCTATGTCATCTAGGCTATTTATTACAGAGGATCCTGTATTGTAGGCAGTGAAAACATCGTTTATGATTCCCCTTCTAGGTCTCCCCGAGCCCATGGTGTTCCTAGCATTTAGGGTGTATAGGTCTGCTTTGTCTATATTTCCAAAGTCTAACTCATAACATTTCGTGAACATATCTCTAAGTAGGGCCTGGTATAGAAGCTCTGTTTCCTCTGAGCACCATACAGGTAGGTGTACCTCGGTAAGGTTTAAAATGACTGAAGCTATTGCATAATGTACCCCATGGTATAACACCTTTTCGGTCGGAACCAATACTAATCCGTTCCCTTGGTGGGAGTAGGCCACCTTTCTATTACTGTGCGTATTGACGGTGTTGTGGGCAGGGGTTTCTTAATGTGTGCTCTTAGTTTGGTGGCGTTAATTGGGAGTGGGGAGTGTGGGACCGCGCACCTGTGTAGGCTAGAATCCCACCCCATCCCTTCCCCTTCATCTTGCCATTGCCTGGTGTAGGCGATCGATATGCCTGTGGGACAAATACTCTCTCATCCCCACATGCAAATGTAAATTTCTTGTTTGGATTCCCACTATTTGTCCCAACACACTTTTACTCCTCCCCGTGGCCCCATGATAGTGCGGTATGTATCATTACTGAGTCTTTCCCAGTCCAATTCCTGGTCCCATGCATCCTTGCTGAGTTTTCTGAGCCACCACCATATTCCCAGGGGAATTTATCCATTGCAAGTCAAACATACATGTTTCCCTCTGTAACACTGACTCGGGCAGCGATGATCCGTATCCGGGGGCATGGAACTGAGACCTCCCCATAGATAAAACCTTCCTGGCTGGAGTAGCGGGTAGAGTTGGATCCCAGCCACCCTGGCCATCTTCCCTCGTGGGCGTAAATGGTGAGTTCTTCCACGCCTGGGGTGCCACCCCCGGCGGTTACATCGGTGCTCTTTCTCCTGAACACCCGTAAATGAGGGATTTTTCCACGTCTCCTCGGTCGCCGCTGCTCATCCTTATCAGGGCGAGCAGGAACAGGATCCTTTCCATACTGTTCTCTTTCCTGTAGGGGCACATAAAACAGGTTGTCTAGCCCTGAGAAAGCTCTCTGGCTTGACAAAGATGACCGGGTTCCAAATTGGGTTCTCTTCCTTTCAGACATAGTATGGTCGTTAATTGACTAGCTGTCTTATTCAGTTCCTTGTGGACTGATGTCTGCTGCTAACTTTTATCTCACAGCCATTTTGCTTGTTATCTCAGCGGTGCTTCCTTTAATAGTTATACCGGTAGATTTTTCTTACTCCCAGGTGTTACAGCTGCACAGGTAGATTCTTTCCATACCCCAGTTACTAATACATATATACTTATCATTATACAGATAATCTTACACTACTCTAAATTATTCACTAAACATTCTTAAATCTATATCGTACTATATATGTACATCTGTCACCCGTCTCCGGGTGACCAGGTTAATTCCTGCCTTTTTTCTTTCTTCTTCTTCCGCTGGGTGTCCAGCGAGGTCGGTAATAGGTCGGCCTGCACCGCTGGACCCGGAGTGTCCTGACCAGACGTGGGTTTGAGTCCCACACTATCGGGGGAACATCCCCTCTGGTGCTGCAGCACACCGCTCCTTTGGCGGTGGCTACCTGGTTCGTTTCTTCCCCTGGGGGTTCTGCCTGGTCGAGGGCTATGGGCTGGGGACTCCCACTTGGTGGCTGGTCCACCGCTATCTCTTCTGGGGGTCCCTCGTTGCCCGAGGCTACCGGCTGGGTGTCCCTGCTCACAGGCTGATCTCTGACCTTCGGTGCCCTTTTGTGGCTGGTCCCTCTCCCGGGGCTGAACCATTCAAATTAGAGCGCTGGTGACCACGGTGTCTTTGGCCGTGGTGTGCGGGGAGTCCTTCTTAAGGCTCTGGCTGCTGGAGGTACGTCCGAATCGCAAATGATTGGGGAACAGCTCCCCCAGTAACACAGTCCACGCCCCTCTAGGTGCAGTCTGTGGGTCTGCCATGGCCCCTGTGGGATTTCCACAGTCAGGGGTTGCTGGCTGGGGGTCCCTGTCTTTAGCACGGTTTACAGTTTTTGGCTGTCCCTTACATTTAGCTGCTGCCCCTGGGTGGAAAAGTTTGCACTGATTTATGTGGAACCACTTTGTATGGCGGGGCAATTTTATGGCATAGACCATGGGGCTTGCCTTGTTGACAATGTGGTACGGTCCCATGTACAGTGCCTCAAAGACTCCTACTCTAGCGTAGTTCCTTACCATAACCTGGTCCCCTATCTCCCACTCATGGTATTTGCGGGGCTCCAGCAACAGTCGGTTGCTCCGATGTTGTTTTCCCATGTTGTTAGCAGCCTGCCAGTGAATCTGTTTAAGGTGTTCAAACAGATTCCTGACAAAGCTGTCCCAGTTCACTTCCCTAAGCTGACCTGCCATGTGTACCGGGGCTAACACATGGGTGGGGGTTCACATGGCTCTGCCGGTCATGAGCTCGTATGGGGAGTACCCCGTGCTGGGCCAGATCCTCATGAGGACCAGTGGTAGGACCTCTACCCACCCCTTGGGCGAGTCCCCTGTCTCTTTGCGCAGCCTTTCTTTGATGGTGCGGTTTAAATGCCCCACAGGCCCGGATGACTGTGGGTTGTGGGCGACATGCCATTCCCCTTTGATGCCGAGTACCTTAAGGGTCTCCTGCATCACCTGCCCGGTGAAGTGACTCCCTTGGTCGAACTCCATATATTGTGGTAGTCGTTATCGGGAGAACACGTCTCTGACCAGGATCCTGGCTGTTCCCAGGGCAGTGGCTGTTCGGCATGGGAAGGCTTCCACCAACACTAGGCAGTACTTGTAGCCTCTCTGGGCAGTGGGTAGGGGCCTAATGTAATCAATTTGGATCGACTGCCAGGGTCCCTCTACCCTCCTGATATGTCCCATAGACACCTTTCTTTTCTGGGGGTCAGGGTTGTTGGCCGCGCACACCAGACAGCTAGCACAGAACTCGCGGACATCTTCCCTGAGTCTTGGCCACCACCTTGCCTATTCCACTCATTGCCAAGTGGTCTCAGGTCCAGGGTGTCCTGCTCCTGGACCCTCGTGGGCCAGCTAGAGGAATTCTCTCCGGTGTTGTTGCGGTACTACCCATTGCTCCCCCCTGAACAGCATGCCTTCTTTAATGGCAATTGCTGCGGTGCCGTACAGGCCGTCTATCCTTTCCCCTTTAGCTAGCGTGTTCAGGACAGTTTTGAGGATGGGGTCTTGGGTCTGAACCGTTTTTAGTTCCGGGGGCAAAGCTATCCCTGCCTTCCCTACTGTCCCCATCCTGCCCGACTGCTGCGATGGGTCCTGGGTTGTACGGATCCCAGAGCTTGTCCGTGCGGGCACCTTGCTTGGCCAACATGTCAGCCTGCTGGTTTCCTTCGCTATAGGGTTCGGTGGTGGAATGTGCCTTCACTTTCTGTATATAGATATTCCCTTCCTCCCCTATGGCTTCCATGATCTTTTCCAGTAGGGGCTTAATCGCCAGGGGTCTTCCGTCTGCAGATGTGTATCTGCGGCAGGACCAGATAGCCAGGTACTCCGTACATGAATTGCATGTGAACATGCTGTCCGAGCAAATCGTGTATGGGGTAGGGAATTATTCGGGGTGTGTGACTACGTACACCACCACAGATAGTTCAGCATGCTGGATGCTCATAATGCTGGGAAGCTTAATCGCCAGGGCAATGCCTGCCTTGGGGTCATAAACTCCGCAGCCTGTGAGTCGTTCACCCGCAGATACTGTGCTTGAACCGTCCACATAGATCTCTCAGCCTGTGGGGTGTAACCCAGCCCGAAACCCTTTGTTAATTTCCCATACCCCTTCTATGGAACACTGGTGGGCTGTCCCTGGATAAATCATGTTGGCTGCGAGTCTTGGCTCGCAGAGACCCTTTACCCTTAGGTCCATTTGAGAGAGGATCAGGGTCCAGCGAGCAATGCGGGCACTGCTCACTGTCCCGTCCTTGATTCTCCCGTCTAGGAGTATTTGGGCGGGCGTATGGTAGGTAAGGGGTGTGATGGAGAGCCCTCTGTGAAGATCAGTGATCTTTTCACAGCCTAGTGAGTGGCTAGGAGGTGCGGCTCACAGTTGGAGTATCCCTTCTCCACGTCCATGAGTATCCTGGAGGAGTAGACCACTGGTCTCAGCCGGCCATGCCGCTCTTGGAGCAGTACTGCACTCAGACTGTCCCTACAGGCTGCTACCTCCAGGAAAAACTCTTTACCCCCATCTATGGCCCATAGAGCTGGCGCAGCCTGCAGGTCTTTCTTGAGTTGGATAAATGCTGCCTCGCACCCTTTGTCCCGATCCCACTCCACTCCCTTGTGTAGGAGTCAGAGCAGAGGGGCTGCGGTGGCTGCATAATCCTCAATGAAATCTCTGCAGTACCCGGTTAGCCCTAGAAAGGATCTTACTCCTGTTACTGTGTTGGGGACTGGTAACTTCTGCACTGCTTCCCTTCTAGCTTTGTCATTGGCTCTTTGCCCAGCGCGCACAGCTAGTCCCAGGAATTTTACTTCCTTCAGGCCGATCTGTGCCTTCTTGGGGTTTACTTTAAATCCCTCTTCTTTCAGCAGCTCCAGCAGCTCAGCCAGCAGTGGGCCATGCTCCTCCCCCTCATTGGTGAACAGGAGCAGGTCGTCCACATACTGTACAAGCTGCCAGGGTCTGCTGAAGCTCTTTAAACAGTTGGCCATACACTGATGGAAAATACTGGGGCTGTGGAAGCCCTGAGGGAGATAGTTCCAAGTATATTGCTGTCCTTTAAAGGTAAAAGCAAATTTGTACTGATCTTCTCTTCTTAAAGGTATGGACCAGAACCCGTTGGAAATATCCAGCATTGTGAAGGTGGTCGCGGAGGCTGGGATACTTCCAATGAGATCGGTGACAGCAGCAAAGGTGGGTGCACAGACGGGGGGGGATGTTATGGTTGAGTACTCAATATTCCACCGTGGCTCTCTAGGAGTTGTCCGGTTTCTTAACTGGCCACAATGGAGAATTCACATGGGTAGCTATTGGTCTCAATACCCCCTGTTTAACCAGCAAACCCAAGGCTGTTTCCATCACTGCCTCCGCCTCCCTGGGGAAGTTGTACTGTTTCTGTGGTCGGGTCATGGGGTCCCCATCTATGCTAACCTCGACCCCGTTTATTCTCCCACAGTTGTGTTTGTGAGTGACAAAAGATATTCTTGATATTCTATCGGGTGTTACTAATCAGTGATTCAAGGTCGTAACCCTCCTTTGGCTTCATGGTGCACATCATCCCTTTTTCTGTTTTCCCGGGATAACCATCACCTCACTCTCCTGTCCCGTATAGACTGACCCCCAAAGACAGTGGTTTATTAAATCCACTAGGATCCCGTGGCCTTGGATGAAGTCAGCCCCCAGGATCCCTCTCCCTTCCGGCTCCCACTTCATCAGGACACAAGTCCACTTAGTGTGGAGTGTATCTAAATGAATGGAGAGCAGAACGGAGAACGAGCCAGTCTGTTCAGTGCCTGTGAAACCCACCAAGCTATAGGGGACCCCATTAGACAGAGGTGAGGCGGTGGGGTTAGCTACGTAGGCAAGGGTGTTTGAGGCACCGGTGTTCAGCAGGTAAGTCCCCTTCACCTTTTCCACTTCCATCTGGACATCGGTCTCCCCCGCGCATCATACTCGAGGGAACACAGGTGGACAGGCTGCACCTGTCCTAGTCACGGCTTTGGTTGGGAGGGGGCAGATGGGATTTCCGTACCAGTGGCGGTGGCTACCTTCCCAGGGCCATCTCACATGGTTCGGAATGCGGTTAGAAAAGTATGGAATGAGTGGGGAGGGACTGGCTTATCTGTCTCGGCCCTTTTGGCTGGGGCTGGAGAACTTTTTCCTGCGCTACTCTTCCAGGGATTTCTACAATCCTTTCTCCAGTGCACACTTTTTCCTCACCCGAAGCAGGTATGTTTTGTATCGGAGGGGTTTCCCCCTCGTGGCGCCATTTCCTCTTATCTTGGCTTGGTCGATTTCGTGAACCCTTCCCTTTTGTGGGAACTCTTCCATCCCTCTGCCGTTTCTGTAAGCTAAGGTCAGTTGCCTAAGCACTCCCTGTTCGGTGGCTTGGGGATCTCTTGGGTCGAACCAGGCCTCAGCCTTGGTTCTTATTCGGGGTAAACTGTTAGCTACTAGGCTACGAAGCCAGTGTGCTAACTCGTCCGGGCTTAAGTTTTCTCTGTCTATGTTCCCACTACAGGCGCTCTGGTACACAGGCCACAGTCGGTGTGTGAACGCCTGTGGGGTTTCCCCTGCGAGCTGCACCGTTTTCTCCACTCTGGAGAAGGGACTTCCGTCATTGCATCCCATAGCTTCTAAAATATCTTTCTGGATGGCAGCAAGTGTTTTCTGTCCCCTTTTGCTCTCAGTAGAGAGGGACTGGTACAGCTTGCTGTCCAGGGATAGGAGGAGCATCTTTGCCATTTCTGCTTCGTCGCACCCATTAATATCCTCTGCCTGTTCCACCTCCATAAAGTGGACCGAAGGGTCTCCCTTTGGAGTTAGCTTTCCCAGGTGGCTTTTCATAGCCCTAAGCTGTTGGGGAGTGTGGGGGACCACAAACTGACTTTCCAGGGGCCCTGGACCCCCAGCAAGTGTGAGCGGGCCAAACTTCTGTTGCCGGACTGGGCACATTAGCCCTGGTTCTGGCTCTCCCTGTTCTGGCTCGCCTCCCTCTGCTCCCTGTGGCCAAGCCGAGCTGAAACTCGGTGCCACATGTGGTGGTGGTTCACTATCCCTGTCCGCCCCACAACTGGCTTGCCCCTCCTGCTGCTGAGCCGGTGTAGTCACCGGTGCCACAGGTGGTGGCTGGGCAGTTTCCTCCTTCTCTTCCAGGTTTACCTGGGGCATACACGGGCTTATGAGGCAGACCATGCCTTTTGCCTTAGTTAGAGCAAGATTTAAACTTTTAATTTGTTGCTGGCAGGGACCGTGGTCTCCCGATTCAAACCCATTAGTGCTAGCTACTTTATACGCTGCCTGCACATCTTTTAATCTTTCCTGGAGCTCTTTTACTTGTAGGGTGAGGTGAGTGCTTTCCTCCCTCAGTGACTTTTCATTACTTTTGGCCTTGGTAACCTGACATTGAAAATAGTCATCACTGTTTTTAAACCTTTCCATTATCTGGATCCTTTACTGTTTTAGCTTATGGAGTTCTCCCCATAATCTTTCTTCTGACATAACCCTTTCCTGATAGTTCTCTGCGCATTCCCATAACTCTGCCTGTAGTGTCTCATTGGTTTTATCTAGGAGTTGGACCTGTCGCTGTCGACAGACCAACCAAATTGCCTTCTCTACTGCGTCTTTGTGATCTTTGCTTGCTGTCCACTGGGCACTCATTCTTTGGTGACATTGACATTCTTATACTCATAGGGGGAAATCCTCTCTTCCATCTTGGTTCTTTGCCCGAAACCAGCACTCTCCGCATCACACCCCTTGTACCAGGGTCCTGCCGCGGTCGTCATTTTGTAAGGGGGTGGTCCTGGGGTCAGGTTCACCTCTGACTTACTTGAGTGGTTCGAATCGCTCCCACTCCCTTGGGTTCTAGACTCTGGATCTATTTGGGGGATGTGATAAAGTGCAAAGGACAACTGGTTTAGTGCAAAAAAACTTTGATTTTATTACAGTCAAGAAAATACAATGTCAAACTTATAATCACTCTAATAAAGAACAATACATTACACATTCAAAGGGTGTTACAGTAAAAAATTGCACCTCCTACCTCCCAATACCTAATTCTAGCTAGGTTGAACTCCAGGCCAGGCAGGGACTATGCTTACCAATCCTTTCTGGTCAGTTAGCGGTAGTTCATGATTTTGGGGTTCGTTGAATTCTGTAGGTTCTGCTTGCCGTACTCCGAACGTCGGAGAAGAGTTCTTACTGCGCAATCTTCAGTTGGGCTGAGTCTGCTGATGCGGTAAGGTGCGTTTTGGATCTACGGGGTAAGTACCCAGTTTTCTTCGTTAGAAATAGGTTCAAAGTCTCTTTAGGTAATGTTTTCACCTGTTGGTAGTCAGGCCTTAGATTGTAGAGTGGAAACTTTCGATTCTTCGGTTTCTTCCTGTTGGAGTTTTGTTTTGAGTTTGGTTGGTCGCGGTGGTTTTTCGTTCGGACCACGTTGGCTGTGGTCGGTTGCTGCCGCGATGGTGATGTTCTTCCTTTCTTTAGGACTTCAGGTCTTCAAGGCTGGAGAAGTTAGTTTCCAACTGTCGCATTGGTTTCTCTGCTTGTCTTGATGGCATACTCACAGTATATCACCTGGTGTAGTATGGCATATCCTCTGTTAAAGCAGGGGGCCAGTTATACCATTTGAGTTGTTCTAATCTTCGCGCCAAATCAGTCCAGGATTCTTTGTTTGAATTTGGCGGGCTTGACTTCTCTTGGTAATATTTTGGCGGGCTCGTTAAAAGTTAATATGTTTTGGGTGGGTTGATGTTTGAAAACAGTTTCCTGATGGAAATATTAGCTTGGTAATCGCAATGTCCTTTTGTGCTTAGTTTTTTGCATACAGGCTAGATTGGGCCCCTTTGTGATGTATATGCTGAAATGGTTTTCCAGATTCAGGTTGATGGTTAGCTATCTCTGGGTTATTTGTTGTTACGCTAATGTCTCTTGTGGAGAAGGATTCTTGAATACTCATTTCTCCAGACAAGTTACATTAGTCCAAACACCCAGACAGCCTCAATAATCAAGTTGTCTCCCGTTAGTTCTTTTAGGCCCGCCCACAGCCTTGAGTTTGTCTTTTAAAAGTCCAAAATTTGATTAAAGTTCATAGTTTCTTCCATAATAAGCATTTTAGTGTTCCAAACTTTCCAGTAGATAGCCCCAAATTAAATTTCCTTTCAAATGAGCCCAAACCCTGGGGGGGAGGTTCTTGTGAATTTTGTATCCTTTCAGCGGTCATGGGGAAGCTGATAAAGTCCATCCTTCGCGTGTACAGGGCCTCTGTGACCTGTCTAATGCAGCAATGTGTGGCATGGTGAGACAGAGGGCAAATCTTGACCGCAGAGGCCCGAAAGGAACCAGACGCGTAGAAAGACAGTGCCGCGGTGACCTTGACCTCGACCGACACTGATGTCCTGATGGCAGGCTGCATATATGGCCTGATGAGCTCACATATTTCATTGATCACCACCTTGTGGAAGCACAGTCTCCAAAGACAGGTGTGGTCGGACACGTTGAGGTAAGACCTCTTTCCCCTGTACGTGCGGGGTGTGTATGGTCTAGCCCTCCTCCTCATTCTTGTACGTCTTAAATTGGGGACATTATGATGTGGGTCACACATTGAGCCATCTGCACTCGACAGCATCTGTGTATTAATCGATGCAGGCTGAGAAATGGCTGGCCCCATTGCAATGAAAGTATAATAGCGATTGATCAGAAGCAATAATGTCCGCACTAAAATACACCTCGAGTAAACCCCCAATAGTCCAGAGTCTGAAAATATGTCTGTTGAGATGGTCACTTCACCTGAGAAGAACTCCAGAGTCAATACAAACTCCCCCGAAGTTGAAGCAGCCTTTTGAATGAAGTGACCTGCAATTTAAAAAATGGCAGCCACATCGCTGGCTTTAGTTCAGAACAGTTCCACTTTTTCCAGGTGGTGTTTTGGGCAAGCGATATTGTGGGCGATATGTGTGCGAAGTGGTGAAAGTGACGGTGGGCGATCTCCTGGGCGTTAGTTTCACCAAATGTGATCTTTACGACAAAAAAAGATGGGCGGGTGGTATTATTAAATCTCAACATTAATTTCTTGTGGAAAGTAACGCTGGGCGATATTATGGGCTTTGACTTCGCCCATTCTGATGATTCCGCCCCAAAAAAGTGGGCGGGCGGTATTATTTTTTCCTGGCGTTATGCACATGGGGAAAGTAACGCTCAGCGATAAGTTTCTGAAAAATGCCCGTCAGTTTCCATTTTGTGGCTAAATGGGCGATATCTGGACGTTGTACGTCATTTCAGCGGTAAAATGGATGTTAAGCATGCAAAATTGTGGAAAATCTAGGCCAAAGTCCCCCATCATTACTGTGTTACCCTTGTTACTTACATACATTTCTAATTTCCTGATTAATACTGCACCTGACACTGAAACTACAGTTAGGGAGCCTGTATACTACTCCCACTGTCACCCAAAGTGATTCTACATCTTGATTTTCGGAGCTAATATCCTTTCTTTAACCCGTTGTTTGTTATCAGGGCTACCACACTCCTTTTCCATTTTGCCTATCTCTTCTAAAAGTTAAGTATTCTGGAATATTTAGGGGCCAAAATTGGTGAAGGCCCCTGCCCACCCAAGTGCTGCCCACAGGACTGCCGAGGGCCGCCGAGGTACCTGACGGCACTTTGGGCGGGGTTTTCATCGCAAAGTTCATTTAAAGGTCGGCGAGCTGCAGAAGAAAGACTTATGCCGCCAATCTGGGCGGTAGCCGGCGGGAGCTCCCAATCTTGGCGGCAGAGGCGCTTGCCGCCCAAGTGCCGCCAAGGATGGAATTGGGCCCACGGAGCGTCGAAGACCTGAAAACGAAAAGCATTAAAAAAACACCATCGGAAGACCTTCAAGGGACCCCATCCAGGTAAGTGCCTGTCAAGAAAAAAATAATAAAATGTTTACTCACCTTTTTTTCAGATCTTCATACCTACCGTTGGGGACAGACTACCCTCCAGCCAACGGTCCACCCCAATTCTGGCGTCGACTCTCACCTGCATCAATATGGTATCTCGGTGGGTGGGATTCCACTTACGCCACTCGACTGCCCGCTGACGTCAGCGGGCGGTTCCCGGCGGTTCTCCCCTCTGGCCCGCTCCAGCCCAAATCGAAAGTGGCACTGGGCGGAACCCGAGGAGGAATATCAGCGGCAGTGGGCGGTGTGGCCATCAATTTTGGGCCCTTAGTTCCCAACCTTGGTCACTCTGCAAATACATCTCCATAATGTCTATTAGATCAAACACATTTATTTCTATCTGTGTTATTAATTCATCTATTTTGTTTCGGATTCTTCGTGCATTCAGATATATTTTAACTTTTTCTATTTTTCCCTGAGTCACTAGTCAACTTAGTCACTAATGCCCTATTACCTTTGTTAAGCACTTTCTCCCTTCCTAACCCACTCTGTTTATTTTTACCCGACCGCTACTTTGCTCTACAGACTTGACATTTCTCTTACTGGTTTTGAATTTACATTTTCCTGAATCCTTCCACCCCGCCCCTTCATTAGTTTAAAGCCCTATCTCCTGCCCTAGTTATTCAATTCACCAGGAAACTGGTCCCAGCCTGTTTTAAATGGAGCCCATCCCAACAGAACAGCTCCCTCTTTCTCCAGTACTGGTGTCAGTGCCACAGGAAGCGAAACCCATGCCTCCCACAACACTCTTTCAGCCACGCATTTAACATTCTAATCTGTTTGTCCCTATACCAATTTGTGTGTGGCTCAGGTAACAATCCAGAAATTATTACCTGTGAGGTTTTGCTTTTTAATTTTGACCCTAGCTCTTCAAACTCTCCCAGCAGAACCTGATTCCAAGTTGTACCTATATCATTGGTTCCTACGTGGACCACAACAACTGGATCTTCCCCCTGTCAATCCAAGTTCTTCCCCAGCTGCGTGAAGATATCCTTAACCCTGGGATCAGGCAGGCAAGATGGCCTTTGGAATGGAAGTTCCGCCCTATCAAAGTCAGGTCATCATTGCGGACTACAGAAAAATCTGCTGTAGTGACCCTGAAGTTAAAATGAGTGATTTGTTGAAGTATGACATCCACAGCTAGAAAGAGTGAAAACATTGGTTTCTGACTGGCTGTGAACAATAGCCAATCACTTGCCTACTTTGCCAGATATTTCTGAAAACCAGTTACTAAATTCATCATGTTAATTTTATTTATGACAGATTTTAATTGTTCGGAAATTAGTACAGTCCTTAAAGAGAAACAGTTTTGTCAGAAGATGATCTAATAGGTACTTAAGTTATTCAAGGATGATCAATATTTATTTATAATTTTCACTTGTGCAGTATAGAGGATTATATGTACTGAACATATAATTGACCAGCTCCAAAAAATGAATCTTAATACATGTTAGTCATTTGATTGATGCTTTTCGTTTGTTCATGGAGTAATATTACTTAATCCTCCCTGTCAGGCAGCTTGGGCAAATGATTGGGCATTTGTTATTCTAGGCATGAAATCAAAAATTATATACATTACATTTTGTGTCTATTACACTTTAAACATCACACTTCAGACTATCAAAAGTATATAAAAAAAGAAAAAGTATTTGACAAGCAGCAAATTTCCTTCCCAAGATCACTATCAAAACACCTCATCATTTTGAATACCTCTATTAGATGTCCCCTTACCATTCTTTGCTCTAAGGAGAACAATCCCAGCTTCTCCAATCTTTCAACATAACCAAACACTCTCATTCCTGCTATCATCCTGGTAAACCTTCTCTGTACTCTCTCCAAGGCCTAGCCATCCTTCCTAAAGTGTGCTGCTCAGAATTGTACACAATACTCCACTGAGGCCTAACCAGTGATTTGTCAAGGTTTAGCATGACTTCCTTGTTTTTGTATTCAGTGCCCCTATTAACAGAGCCAATTATCTCATTCACCTTCTTAACCACCTTATCAACTTTCCCTGCTACTTTCAAAGATTTGTGAATATGCACCCCCAGGTACCAACTAATGTCCTTAAGAAAGAGAAACTGCTACCCCTGCCTACTCTAGCCCACTTGTGACTCTAGTCCACATGGTCTTTGCCAGGTGATGTGTTAGGACCTGTAGAAACAGTTGGTGCAGTAAATCAGGTAATGCTTGTTCCTGATCACCTTGGTATGCTTTCCTTCATGCAGTATCACTTAAAGAATGATATATTGTGATTGAGGTGCTTCTGAAGAACCATTCAGCAAAACAGTTAATGATTCACTTATCATAGTGATGACATCCATTGGTAAAAGGAAACTCCATGAGCACACTACATCTGCCAGGTATGGTAATGTAATCTTTCTCCGCAGATGCGGGTATGTGGATGGTGATGGGATGGCGGTGAACCTCTCAGGTAGCCTGGCCTGCTTGTTAACCTTTCAGAATTCCTGCTCTTTTCCCCAACATGTCAGAGGAATTCCATCGGGAAACCCATTGGTACTAATAATGGTGCTGAGGGGGGAATTGCTGGTATGTATTAATGCTTGGGGGTCACCAGACACCAGAAGGCGCTGCGGTCAGAGGTCATTATGGCATGTGTGCTTGGTCACCTGTATATAAGCTGGGTGTCTTTGTCACGCTGGTACTCTTGGGCTGGAATAAAGATGGATCAGGTTGCACCTGAGTGAGTTTACAGTAACTAGTCACTACAATTGGTGACGGGGTAATTTAAGAACCTTCGCGTGCACAATGGGCACTGTTGGAGTCCTGCAGGGTGAGGATTGGGTGGATATTGTCGACCACCTGGATCAGTATTTTGTGGCCAACAGCATAGAGGCAGAGGCTTACGCAGTTTAGCGCAGGGCAGTTCTCCTCACCGTTTGTGGTCCGAAAATTTACGGCCTCATGAAGAATCTTCTTTCGCCTGTACATCCAGTGGAAAAAAGGTACAAGGAATTGTGTACATTGTTGGGTAACCATCTGAAGCCAAAAGAGGGGATCATATCATGCATGTTCGTGCTGAGGGCCAGGATGTGTCGGGATTTGTCGCCGACCTGCGATGTCTTGCTGAGCCGTATAAGTTCAGGAACATGCTGGAAGACATGCTGCGCGATGTCTTCATGATAGGCATCAGCCATGCTGCGATCCTCAGGAAGCTGTTGGCTGCAGAGACGCTGGATTTGAAAAAGGCCATCGCGACTGCCCAGACATGCATGACGATGGATGATAATTTGAGGCAGATATCATCGACGAGTAGGAGTTCCACGGCAAGTACTGTAAACAAGATGGCGTCGTCTTCAGGCAGAGCTGCTTACGTGAAATCTGCCGCTGATTAGAGCCCGCCAACTGGTTCAACCCAGATTTCACCCTGTTGGCGTTGTGGGGGCAATCATCAGTGTCATCAGTGTCGGTTTAGACAATACCTCATGCAATGGATGTTCGAAAGTGGGGCACCTTCACAGGATGTGTCCACAACGGAGCAGTTCAGTGATGGCTCGGATACGCAACCCGAGGAGGAAGTGAATGGACTGTATTCGTTCCTGAGCAAGAGCCAGCCGATAGTTGTTAATGTGAAGCTTAATGGCGTGCCTGTATCAATGGAGCTGGACACGGGTGCGAGCTAGTCGATAATGAACCAAAGGACATTCGGCAAGCTGTGGGACAATAAGGCTGCAAAACCGAAGTTGAGCCCTGTCAATGCCAGGTTGCGTACTTACACTAAGGAACTCATACCGGTGCTCGGCAGTGCAGCAATCGAGGTGTCATATGACGGTGTGGTTCACGAGCTACCATTAAGGATTGTCCCAGGTAATAGTCCAATGCTGTTTGGCAGGAATTGGCTTGAGAAAATCAAGCTGAACTGAAATGATGGCAAGATGTTGCCCTCGGTGGATGATACTTCGTGCGCTCAAGTAATGAAAAAGTTTCCTTCTTTGTTTGAACAGGGCATTGGTAATTTTATGGGAGCCAAGGTGCAGATTCACCTGGACTCCAATGCAAGGCCGATCACAAAGCTCGGTCTGTTCCGTACATGAGGGAGAAGTTTGAAATTGAGCTTGACAGACTCCAGCGTGAAGGGATCATATCACCGATTGAGTTTACCGAGTGGGCTAGCCCCATTGTTCCTGTGTTGAAGAGTAATGGCACTGTCAGGAGACTACAAGGTTATGATTAACCGATTTTCGACAAAGGATCAGTATCCGTTACCGAGGGCTGATGACCTGTTCGCCATGCTAGCTGGTGGAAAGTTGTTCACGAAACTGGATCTGGTGTCGGCCTATATGACCCAGGAGCTTGTCGACACTTCGAAGAAACTCACCTGCATCAACACCCATAAAGGACTGTTCATCTACAACAGGTGTCCTTTTGGGATTTGTTTGGCTGCAGCCATATTTCAGAGGAATATGGAAAGTTTACTGACATCCGTTCCAAAACTGTCGTGTTTCAAGATAACATTCTGGTCACAGGTTGTGACACTGCTGAACATCTGAACAATCTTCAAGAAGTCCTACAGCATCTGGACAAAGTGGGACTCAGGCTGAAATGCTCGAAGTGTGTATTCATGGCACCTGAAGTCGAATTCCTCAGGAGGAAAATTGCTGCTGATGGCATCAGGCCCACTGATTCGAAAACCGAGGCCATCAAAAATGCACCCAGGCCTCAGATTGCGACAGAGCTGCATTTGTTCTTTGGGCTACTCAACTACGTTGGTAATTTCTTAACCAGATTGAGCACTTTACTAGAGCCATTGCATGTGTTACTAAGAAAAGGCGACAACTGGGTCTGGGGTGCGTCTCAAGATAGAGCCTTTGAGAAAGCCAAGAATCTGCTATGTTCAAACAAGTTGCTTGTTCATTATGATCCGCATAAACATCTTGTATTGGCCTGTGATGCTTCATCATATGGGGTTGGCTGCGTACTCCAACAAGCAAATAAATCGGGCAAGCTACAACCTATTGCGTATGCTTCGAGAAGTCTGTCTGAAGCGGAAAGAGTTTACCATATCGTAGAGTAAGAAGCTTTGGCCTCTGTGTATGGGGTAAAAAAAATGCACCAGTACCTGTTTGGTCTTCGTTTTGAACTAGAAACAGATCACAAGCCACTCATTTCATTGTTTGCGTAAAACAAAGGTATTACTACAAATGCATCGTCCCGCATTCAAAGGTGCATGCTGACATTGTCTGCCTATGATTATGTCATCTGTCATAAATCTGGCACTGAGAATTGTGCCAATCTACTTTTAGTAATGGATGTTTTTGAGAGTGAAGGAACCCCTGTCACTGCTCAACAAGTTAGGATCTGGACCAGTCATGACCCTATTTTATCGGTTGTGAAACGGTGTGTACTCAATGGTGATTGGTCTGCCATACCTATGGAGATGCGTGAGGAGACCAAACCTTACAACTGTCGTAGGGATGAGCTGTCCATTCAGTCAGACTGTTTACTGTGGGGTAATGGTGCAATCATGCCTGACAAAGGCAGAGAAAATTTTGTATGTGAACTTTATAGCACTCATCCTGGTATTGTCATGATGAAGTCCATTGCTAGGTCTCATGTATGGTGGCCTGGAATCGACTCTGATCTGGAATCATGCGTGCATCAGTGCAATACTTGCATGCAGCTAAGTAAAGTACCTGCGGAATCTCTGCTGAATCTTTGGTCGTGGCCATCCAAACCATGGTCGAGGATCCACATTGATTTTGTGGGCCCGTTCCTAGGAAAGATGTTTTTTGTTGTAGTAGATGCATATTTTAAGTGGCTAGAGTGTGTTATTAAGTCATCCAGCACATCTACAGCTACCATTGAGAGCCTTCGTATCATGTTTGCTACTCATGATTTGCCTGACATTGTTGAGAGGGACAATGTATCTTGCTTCACAAGTCTTGAGTTCCAGGAGTTCATGAAACTCAATAGCATCAGACATGTGAGATCAGCTCCATTCAAGCCTGCTTCTAATGGTCAAGCAGAGCATGCCGTTCAAACGATCAAGCAAAGTATGAAACGTGTAACTCAGGGCTCATTGCAGAGATGGTTGTCATGTATATTGCTCAGTTACAGGTCAAGACCTCATAGGGTTACTGGGGTTTCTCCTGCTGAACTACTGATGAAGAGAAATCTCAAGACCAGGTTTTCTCTTGGTCATCCTGATTTGAATGATTGTGTTGAAAACAGACGTCAAAGTCAGCAATGGTGTCATGATCGTGTTGCCGTGTCACATGACATCTCGGTCAACGATCTGGTTTATGCACTGAACTATGGTCAAGGTCCAAAATGGATCGCCGGCACTATTACAGCTAAGGAGGGTAACAGAGTGTTTATTGTCATGCTCAAAAATGGGCAAACATGCAGGAAACACCTTGACCAGGTTAAACTGAGGCACACGGATGAACTGGAACCAAGTGAGGAAGATGCAGACAGTGACTGACCAACCATTGTTCACTCATCAGAGGACTCTGCTGACACTATTGATTCTGAACCTTCAGTCTCTGCTGTGGTCATGACCACTCCCATCAGATTGGCTACTCAGCCCTCAGTCTCAACGGACTCAGAACGCTTGCCCAGAGCCAAAGTTGAACTGAGACGATCAACTCATGAGAGAAAAGCCCCAGACCGTCTTAATTTGTAAAAAGACTGTTGTTAAGAGTTTAAAAGGAGGATGTTGTTATGTATCAATGCTTGGGGGTCACAAGACACTATCGAGCACTGCGGTCGGAGGTCATCGGGCTGTACGCATGTGGCATGTGTGCTTGGTCACCTGTATATAAGCTGGGTGTCTTTGTCACGCTGGCACTCTTGAGCTGGAATAAAGATGGATTAGGTTGCACCTGAGTGAGTTTACAGTAACCAGACTCTTGCATCATTACAGACGCTTGATAGATGTACCTGCCGGCCATCTGAAACAGCTATGATCTCATTGAATGGTAGAACAGACTCGAAGGGCTGAATGGCCTATTCCTGTCCCTACGTTCCTACACGCCTAAATGCAAATATAATTTTAATATGTTCATAAGGGGCCTGCATCTGAATTAGGGTCCTTTTATGAAATCTGCATCTCTGCACCCCCGAAATATCACTTCCTTAGCCCAGTACATCATGACGGGAACAGTGAGCAAACAGCTTTCACAAGTGATATTGGCGGAGCAGAATCAAGGGGCTGAATGGCCCACTCTAGCTCCGTTAAGTTAAGTCCCCGGTGAGTTCTTTTTGGCTTCGCGGGTTGATTTGGGCCAAGTTTTTGTTAAGTATCTGTCAGATAATTTTGCAGAAAGAATTTGTGGAGGGCAACAGATGTTTCACAGAGTTTCAAAGGGCTAGAACCTCCAATTTTTTTGCGAGCTTAACCCCATTTTACCACTTAAATGACGTATAATGCCCAGATATCATCCATTTTGGCAAAAAATGGAAACTAATGGGCATTTTTAGGAGACTTATCGGCGAGCGTTATTTTCCCCATGTGCTTAACGGCGGGAAAAAATATTACCGCCTGCCCATTTTTTTGGGGCGGAATCAGCAGAATGGGCAAAATCAACACCCATATTGTCCAGCGTTACTTTTGCACGGACTTAACGCCATGGTTCAATATTAACGCCCGCCCACTGTTTGCTGTCATAAAGAGCATATTTACCCAAACTAGCGGCCATGAGAGCGCCCAGCGTCAATTTCATCACCTTGCACACATATCGCTAAAAACCTCCAACAAAAAGTGGAACTAATTGGAACGAACGCCAGCGGTATGGCTGGCATTTGTTAAATTCCACTCTTACGTGAGGAGCTGATATCTGAAAGATTTGCCTGAAAGAGCGCTGATGTGTATGACAACACTGACACACTGCTGTGTGTGTGCAGTTCAGACATCAATGGTGCCCATCCAGTTAAAGTTTACGTTGATTGATGTTAAGTTGTATTTAACCCTTTCATGGTAAGGAATAATCAGTGTGTAATGGTCCAGCTCTCTGAGAAAATGCACAACAAGGTTATGTTCAATAACAAAAATTTTAATACTAACATTGGTCTGAAATCATGAGTATCACAGCCAATAACACCCAACCCCTGCCCACACCCCACTTTTCCCACCATTTACATAAATCACATGTTCAACATGTCCAGCAACACAGAATATAAAGGGAAAGCAGGAGCGTGGTCCCCAGCCCCCATACATTGCAACAAATTGCATACACCCAGATGGAGATATAACACAGCCATCACCTGCGCACATGCACCTCACTTTCCTTCCCCCTCTCATTCTTCTCTCCACCTCTACCCTTTCCTCTCCTCGCTTCACAGCACCTGGCCGAGGAGCTCCTCAGGCACTGCCTCATTGGGGAGATGAAGGCAGATGCGTTGGTTGCACCGGTACGGGAGCAGGGGGTGCCGAGGGGGTAACATTCTCTGATGCAGAAGCAGGATCTTGGTCTGTGCTCTAATCTATCGTTCGCAGTGCTGGTGCGGAACCTAGCGGTGGAGTGCCGCACTCGGGGACCACTGGGAGGCCTGTGGCAGCAGTGTTCCTGGTTATCACATCCAGGGCCTCCGCCATGAGTGGAATGTACTCGTTCATGGTGGCCAGCTGTCGGGATATGCTCCCCCAGTACTTCGATGAGCTGGTCACCAATGTCTACAGTCCTCCTGGACAACTGTACCATCTCTCCGCTCTCATGTCGTACTCGTGGAACAGACCTACCGGGACAAATGGGGTGCCCTGTGGCGTGGTGCTTGGGGACGGTACCTCCAGAGTGGAGGCGGGAATGACCGGAGGACCACTAGATGGCCTTGGGGTGAAATGGCTTCTTGAGCGTGACAATTCAGGTTCTTCTAAGTCCGCACTCTCATCCGTGGAGAACAGACCCAGCGGATCGACGGGCGACAATCGGAGCTCCTCAGCACCAGATGTAGTAGGATCGTCCGCCGACTCCTGCCCGCGCCCCCACCTTCTGGTCTCTGTGGTCTTGCCTGGGGCTGCGCTGCTGGCTGAGCTGAAAAACACAAATGAGGTTATTAGAGGAGAAGTGGGTGCTAGGGTGACAAGGTGAGTCCAGCGCTACACACAGCAAATGCACAACAAAAGCATCACCGCTCTCAAAATCATCGCAGACATCACATTTCATGACCATCAACACATTGTGCATTGCAATAATTTTCATTAGGCCAACATTATTTCTATGACAATTTTAGAAATCATCTATCATATATGATTGTTCAGATATGAGTGGGTGTGGCATCTATAGACTTTACATGATGCACTGATGTAAGCTTTACTCACGTGGCATCACTTCAGGGTCTGCAAATGCATCCGTGACTGTCCGAGGATGCTTCCCCATGAGTGCGAGCACCCGCTCCTCCATGTCAGTGATGTCGCTGGGGACTGGTGGCCCCCTACCTGTTCGCCTCTGCATAGACCTCATCGTCGATAGCATCTTCTGTAAAAGGTGATATCATTGCTAGGTACTGTCACAGAGATTGATACAATACATAACCGACAGATGTAATCATGATTATTATGATAATGATCATTATTTACCTAAAGACATACACCGTGACCGCAGGCTTTGAGTAAAACATTCCCGGTAAAAGTGAAAGACCTCACATCTGCTGATATTCACTCATGACTTTTACAAATAAAATTATATAAATACATAAGTACATGTAAATCAATGTAATACTTACTCTTGCGGATCCCACAAGGTCATTCCATCGTTTGCGGCATTGGTTGCCCTCACGCACCTCGTTGGTCGCCGACAGGACCACCTCTGCTATCTCAGTTCATATCTTCTGGTAGGCATTTGGGGTGGGCTTCCCACACCCTCCCTGTGTCAAATCACCCCAGCGTAACTCTACCTCCTGCAGGAGGGAGACATTTGCCTCATCAGAGAACCTCCTGGCTCTTTTGCGACATCCAATGTGCTCCTCTCCCACCTCACTGCTCCTTCGAGCATCAGTCTCCACAGCGTGCTGTTATGCCTCCTCCTCTCTCTCCATTATAGGCCAAATTCGGTCAAATATGTGGCTGGTAACAGCTAATTTTTGTTTGCCTACTTGCTGTGAAGCTCTAAACTCTTCCCTCCTTCCTCCCAAAGCAGCCACACCACACCCAGCCACACCTTCAGTCCCTCGGAGCTCCCTCTCTCTCTGTCTCCTCTTCTGCGCATGTCATGGTGACCCTTGATCTCCAGAATTGCAGGAATCGAGCATTGCCATGCCATTGCTAAGGACGGCCACACTTTATGGCAGAAGGTCAGAAAAATTTAACACTACTGCCCATTTTATATCGCTCACGGTAACGCCCATTTTCAAAAGTGGAGACTAGATGGTTTGAGAATGGGCGAGAAGCTGGCGATCTGAAAACCCTTTTTTACCACCCATGCCAGAACCACAAAAGTGGAGGTTCTAGCCCATAGAATGACAGAATCTTACAACACAGGAGGCCATTGGGTCTATCGTCCCTATGCCAGCTCTTTGAAAGAGCTACCCAATTAGTCCCACTCACCTAATACTGACCCCTGGGGAAACATGACTGCACACTTACCTCCAGTGTGATAAATAATGGTTCACCACTACTCTCTGCTTTCTGTTTCATACCCAGTTTTGTATCCACGTAGCCACTTTCCATTTAATCTCATGGGCTTCAATTTTACTAACGCACTTTTTGTGGCACTTTATTGTATACCTTAGGAAAGTCCATAAAACAACATCAGCGGCACTACCCTCATCAACCGTTTCCGTTGACCTCAATCAAATTTATCAGACATGTTTTGCCTTTAACAAATCCATGTTGGCTGTCAATAATTAATTCCAAGTGACAATTAATTTTGTCCCTGATTATGGTTTGTGGAGGACAGGAATTGTTTCACAGAATGACCTCGGGGAGGTCCAGAACTGTTCTTAGTTACTGAATATAGGAATGCCACTGGGCTTACTAGTGAGGCTTCCAAATCAGGAAGAGGAGCAGCAACAAGAATGTCAGCAAATAACCTGCTCAGGCTGCAAGAAGAGGGCGGTGGAGGCAAAGGTGTAGGAGCCTTTACAACATGAGGGTATTCAGAAACAGAACATCACGCCTAGACCTCAGTGAGGAACAGGGTTTAAGGCAGCTGTGTTTCAACAGGCAGACAGCCACTTACCAATGCCACCTGTTGGAGCAAGAATTAGATCCTTCCAAATTGCTTCTGGTGACATCAGCAACTGCAGTCAGTTTGCGGTGCACATGATAATCCATCACGTCACTGATGCACTGTTTGAAAGGCGTCAATCATTCATAAGCTTTCATATTGCACAAGTTCTCAATACCCCCTCTATTCTACCCAGATCATCAGGCTCGTGGCTGGGGGACAAGTGCTAACCCGTTACCATCTGATCATGACTCCAATCAGGAACCCGGACGCAGTCGCGGAGCAACAGTATAATGAGAGCTATGCTACAACAAGTGTTCTGATTGAACAAATTGGCTTCGTGAAACAGTTCAAGTGGGGTTCTTCAGTACAGCTCTGAGCAAATGTCAAGATCCCTATCATTTGCTGCATGCTCCACAATCTTGCTATACAAAAGGGAGTTGCACTTGGAGCTGCCTGAGGAGGAAGATGTGGAGTAAGATGATGAAGGAGAGGTGCTTAGCTCAGCAGTACTGTAAGCTGTCAACACTGTAAAGCAGTAAATTATTGAGAGATTCTTCTAAAGGATTCCTCCCTTCCCCAGAGCATGACTCTCTTCTTCCATCTTCCCAAGTCCTGACATGCACCCTATCAATGCCCTCAAACAGATGAACTTCATGGGTGTTCATATTACATCATGAAGATTATGAAAATCAAGAGCAATACCAAAACAAAACACTTTACTTCACTACTCCAAAAGACTCCATTCCTGATTTGACAAATGGTTACATGTCTAATGGCTATCTTAAAATCGTCTTTGTGTAAAGCCCTAAGTGCCTACCTTGTGTGCTCGATTAGGTATTATACTGCTCCTACAAGGTGGTTCCCCAATAGCTATAGTCCCACTCCAGAGATTGAGCACAAAAAATCTAGGCTGACACTCCAGTGCAGTGCTGAGGGAGGGCTGCACTGTCAGAGGTGCTGTCTTTTGGATGAGACATTGAACCGAGGCCCTGTCTGCACTCAAGTGGATGTAAAAGATCCGATGGCACTATTTCGAAGAAGAGCAGGGGAGCTATCCCCGGCCAATACTTATCCCTCAATTAACATGACAAAAAAATAGATTATCTGGTCATTATCACATTGCTGTTTGTGGAAGCTTGCTTGTGCGCAAATTGGCTGCCGTGTTTCCCACATTACAACTGTGACTACACTCCAAAAGTACTTCATTGGCTGTAAAGTGCTTTGAGACGTCCGGTGGTCATGATAGGCATTATATAAATGTAAGCCTTGCTTCCTTTCTTTATAGCTTGGGAGATGGAAAGCTGATGAACTTCTGCTGAGGGCATGAGAGATGGCTGCAGCGGGTGACCTCAAGGAGTACAGGCCAATGAGGACCTGACAGCAGACTGCTGGGACTCAGTTTTGGCTGGGGCAGTCAGTCTGTCTCAGCTGGCTTTCTGGCACCAAGAGCCAGCAAGGATACTGATTGGGAGGCTGGCAGAGAAATGGGTGTGCCGTTGTCCTGAGAGAGGTTATATCCCAGAGTAGTTAAGGAAGTGGCCTTGGAAATAGCGGATGCATTGACAGTCATTTTCCAACATTCCATTGACTCTGGATCAGTTCCTATCGAGTGGAGGGTAGCCAATGTAACCCCACTTTTTAAAAAAGGAGGGAGAGAGAAAACAGGGAATTATAGACCGGTCAGCCTGACCTTAGTAGTGGGTAAAATGATGGAATCAATTATTAAGGATGTCATAGCAGCGCATTTGGAAAATGGTGACATGATAGGTCCAAGTCAGCATGGACTTGTGAAAGGGAAATCATGCTTGACAAATCTTCTGGAATTTTTTGAGGATGTTTCCTGTAAAGTGGACAAAGGAGAACCAGTTGATGTGGTATATTTGGACTTTCAGAAGGCTTTCGACAAGGTCCCACACAAGAGATTAATGTGCAAAGTTAAAGCACATGGGATTGGGGGTAGTGTGCTGACGTGGATTGAGAACTGGTTGTCAGACAGGAAGCAAAGAGTAGGAGTAAACGGGTACTTTTCAGAATGGCAGGCAGTGACTAGTGGGGTGCCGCAAGGTTCAGCTGGGGCCCCAGCTGTTTACATTGTACATTAATGATTTAGACGAGGGGATTAAATGCAGTATCTCCAAATTTGCGGATGACACTAAGTTGGGTGGCAGTGTGAGCTGCGAGGAGGATGCTATTAGGCTGCAGAGTGACTTGGATAGGTTAGGTGAGTGGACAAATGCATGGCAGATGAAGTATAATGTGGATAAATGTGAGGTTATCCACTTTGGTGGTAAAAACAGAGAGACAGACTATTATCTGAATGGTGACAGATTAGGAAAAGGGAAGGTGCAACGAGACCTGGGTGTCATGGTACATCAGTCATTGAAGGTTGGCATGCAGGTACAGCAGGCGGTTAAGAAAGCAAATGGCATGTTGGCCTTCATAGCGAGGGGATTTGAGTACAGAGGCAGGGAGGTGTTGCTACAGTTGTACAGGGCCTTGGTGAGGCCACACCTGGAGTATTGTGTACAGTTTTGGTCTCCTAACTTGAGGAAGGACATTCTTGCTATTGAGGGAGTGCAGCGAAGATTCACCAGACTGATTCCCGGGATGGTGGGACTGACCTATCAAGAAAGACTGGATCAACTGGGCTTGTATTCACTGGAGTTCAGAAGAATGAGAGGGGACCTCATGGAAACGTTTAAAATTCTGACGGGTTTAGACAGGTTAGATGCAGGAAGAATGTTCCCAATGTTGGGGAAGTCCAGAACCAGGGGTCACAGTCTGAGGATAAGGGGTAAGCCATTTAGGACCGAGATGAGGAGAAACGTCTTCACCCAGAGAGTGGTGAACCTGTGGAATTCTCTACCACAGAAAGTAGTTGAGGCCAATTCACTAAATATATTCAAAAGGGAGTTAGATGAAGTCCTTACTACTCGGGGGATCAAGGGTTATGGCGAGAAAGCAGGAATGGGGTACTGAAGTTTCATGTTCAGCCATGAACTCATTGAATGGCGGTGCAGGCTAGAAGGGCTGAATGGCCTGCTCCTGCACCTATTTTCTATGTTTCTATCTTCCATGGAGCCAATGCCACTCTCAGGAGTCTGAGCCTCAACACTCCAACTGCATTAGAACAGGGTGAAAGCATGCTGGGAGACTCTTGCAGCCCCTAGCCATGCTCATTTTCATGCTTTGTAAGCCAGAGGAAATGCTGGAAAACAAAGCAAAGATGGCAGCAGTCTGAACTTCCATCGACGCTGTTAGAGCTGTTACCAGAAGCTCCTAAGAACATAAGAAATAGGAGCAGGAGTAGGCCATATGGCCCCTCGATCCTGCTCCGCCATTTAATACGATCATGGTTGGTGCGATCATGGACTGAGGTCCACTTCCCTGCCCGCTCCCCATAACCCCTTATTCCCTGATCGGTTAAGAAACTGCTACATGCTGTGGGGCTGCCTACAGTGCGCAGAAAGCTGGCCACTTGCTCCATGGTTGACTGCATGGATTTGATGCCGTTCACAAAGACAGCACACAGTTGGAGCTGTACTCCTCCATATACTCTCTGACATTGTTCCCAAATTCGCTGGCAAGTTGTCCAGTGTACTTGGAAGGTCTGTGTGCATTGCTATCAAGTCTTCTTATGTCTGCAAATGTACCCTCTGTAGCAAGGCCAGGATGTGAGCTCTCCCTCTGGCGAGCTGCTTCCTGGGCCACTCTATCGCCCATCCCTTGTTCTTCTACACTAGTGCTGCTTGCAACTCCATGTGCAGAACCCTCTGACCTATGTGGGGCGCCAGTCTCTGATCTGGTGTCTGACTACCAGGTAAGAGACTTACTTTAATTATTCTTGAGGTCATTGAACCTTTTCCTGCATTGCAGCCATGTCCTGGGGCGCTGTTTCTGACATGACCCACTCTACCCATTATGAAAGTAAACTAGCGAGAGACATAAAAACAGATTGTAAAAGCTTTTATAGGTATGTAAAAAGGAAAAGATTAACAAAGGTAAATGTGGGTCCCTTACAGGTTGAGGCAGGAGAAATTATAATGGGGAATAAGAAAATGACAGAGAAATTAAACAAATACTTTGTGTCCGTCTTCACGGAAGAAGACACAAAAAACCTCCCAGAAATAGTGGAGAACCAAGGGTATAGCGAGAATGAGGAATTGAAAGAAATTGGCATTAGTAAAAAAAAAAGTACTGGAGAAATTAATGGGACTGAAAGCCGATAAATCTCCTGCACCTACTGGACTACATCCTAGGGTTTTGAAAGAGGTGACTATAGAGATAATGGATGCATTGGTTGTCATCTTCCAAAATTCCATAGATTCTAGAGTTGTTCCTGCATATTGGAAGGTAGCAATTGTAAACCTGCTATTTAGGAAAGGAGGGAGAGAGCAAACAGGGAACTACAGACCAATTAGCCTGACATCAGCAGTAGGAAAAATGCAAGAATCTATTATTAAAGACTTGGTAACAGGGCACTTAGTATATAATAATAGGATTGGGCAGAGTCAACACAGATTTAAGAAATGGAAATCATGTTTGACAAATCTGTTAGAGTTTTTTGAGGTTGGAACTAGCAGAATAGAAAAGGGGGAACCAGTGGATGTGATGTATTTGGATTTTTAGAAGGTATTCAATAAGATGCCACACACGAGGTTATTAAACAAAATTAGGGCTAATGGGATTAGGGGTAATATACTAGCATGGATTGAGGATTGGTTACCAGACAGAAAACAGAGAGTAGGAATAAACGGGTCAATTTCAGGTGTAACTATTGGAGTACAGCAAGGATCAGTGCTTGATACTCCAGCTATTCACAATCTATATCAATGATTTGGATGAGGGGACAAAATGTAATATATCCAAGTTTGCTGATGATACAAAGCTAGGTGGAAATGTAAATTGTGACGAGGATGGAAAGAGGTTTCAAGGGGATATAGACAGGCTAAGGGAGTGGGCAAAAACGTGGCAAATGGAAAAATTGGCCCAAGTTTCGGGCCGCGCCTAGAACGGCGCAGCCCCAACCTGGATGCCCATTTTTCGCGCCCACAAGTGCGCCTAAAAAATACTTACAGATTCTCCGGCTCCCGGCAGGTCATCTGGAGCTGAGTGCGTGGCGCAGCACGAGCTGTGGGGGGGGGGGGGGGCGGAGCCAGGTCCCTGCGCTGAAAACAGTGCCGGGACCTCTGCACAGGCGTGCTACAGTGGGCATGCATGTGCAGTAGCTCCAGGCGCCCAAAGCTGTGTGGGAGGGGCCCGAAGCACGCAGCCCCTAGCCCAAGCCGAATGGGCTCACTGGGGCTGCGTGGATCAGGCTGCACCTCCCACGCCCAGCTCCTGCTTCTTCCCTTCAGCAGGCTCTCAAACCACCCCCAGCTCCTGACCTGACTCTCCCCCGGACCCGACCCATCTCCCCCCCACCCGGACCCGACTCGACTCCCCCCTCCCCCACCGACCCGACCCCCGCTCCCTCCCCCCCGGACCCGACCCCCCGCTCCGACCCGACTTGGCTCGACTCCCGCTCCCCCGCCCCGGACTCGACCCGACCCCCCCCGCCCCTCCAGACCAGCGCCGACTCGACTCAAGTCCCGCTCCCC